>NC_089506.1:118396214-119596214 GCF_036850995.1 Saccopteryx leptura
GTGTCTGCGAGACTGCCCCGGAGCGCACCCTCCTCCCTAGATGAGTAGCCACCCACCCTGTCCTCCGGGTCCCCTCACCATCGTGCCGAACCCGAGTCTTCAACTAAACAGGCTGCCTTTCTCAACTCACATCAATTCAGCTAGCTCTGTAAGGCTACATTCTCCAAATACCCCTACCTTCGGACCTCGCTGGCCTTCCAAGCCCTCCCGAGAGCTACAACAGAACAGTCACCCACAGAACTTGGTTTGGTCTACTTCACCTCCAAGCTGCTCGCCGCAGCAGGGCCCCCAAAACAGTTCAGCTGCCCTGTCTGCTTCTGAGCTGCTCTTCCCTGCCCCCGGGCAGCAACTTCCTAGCCCTGGTCCTCTCCTCAAGCTTGCTGCCTAACCTCACATCCGCCACTCACTCAGAGTGACTTCCACTCCTTCCACTCCTGACGTGGCCATTCCTACCCATTTTCCCTTCCGGCAAACCTGAGGAAGGAAATCTGCTAGGTTTTTCGAGGCTGAGTCTTGCTCGTGTGCTCTTGCCCACAGTTCCTCTTACTCCTCTAGGACCTGGCACCATCGACTGTTCCAGCAACGAGGTGGCCCTGCCTCACTTCGGCACTGTGAGCCAATCTCCTAACAGCAGCAGGAAAGAGCCACCCAGTCAGTGACTTTAAAATATTACCTCCTGGTGACTTTGAATTCTCTCAAGGGACATCTTTTCCCGAGAAAGGAGGGCTTCAGATTTTGCTTGACAAGTTCTTTCCACATCGTTCCGGAACTGTGCTAATTCCTTCTCAGACTTTCTCTTCTCTTCCATTTTAATTTTTTCTATTTCACTCTCTTTAAAATGCTTCAACTGCCAAGTGATCACAAATAATTGTTAATGCCAATAACGATACTAAAAAAATAGTAACAAGTTCTCCATTGTTTAGGTTTAACATTTGTGCTCTAAATAGTTAAATTCATCTTTAGTTTTGTCTCATTCACTGTACCTGCAGGATTCACTCAAAAGGCAAAAAGAAATGTCATCAAGTGGAAAGGAAAACAACACGCACATAAAGGCAGTATCACGTTCATTAATAGATTCTAGATATTTTCCTATATACCTAAGATTAAGAATGAAAAGACATGCAAAATGTCATTTTTGTTAACAGTATCATTTAAATGTATTTTTAATTCATTTTAGAGAGTAGAGAGAGAGAGAGAAGGGGGAGGAGCAGGAAGCATCAACTCCCATATGTGCCTTGACCAGGCAAGCCCAGGGTTTCAAAGCAGCAACCTCAGTGTTCCAGGTCGACGCTTTATCCACTGGCGGACCAGAGGCCAGGCCTAAACTTACCTTTTCATGCATTTCTGCCTGAAGCTGCTGTTTTATTTTTCTCTTATATTCATTTAGCTTCATTTCTAAAGATGCTAACTTCGGATGAGGAGGATAAGCACCTGCAAACTGATCATCAATAACCTGCAGCTTCTTGGCTATTAAAAAGGAAAAAAAATAAAGAGGGAATGAGGATAGAGGAATGTTGTCAGTGAACAAGAGGCCAGAGGCCTGTTCAAAAGCAAAGAGCATATTTAGAAGAGTGTGCACGGATGTCTGCAGTTTACTGTAAAGTAATTTTTAAAAATTAAGATAAATGGACAGATAAGTGATAGAGGATATCTAGGTGTATAAGTGTTCACTGTAAAACTTTCTATTGTTTTGAATGTTTGAGAATTTTCATCATAAAATGTCAGGGAAAGAGAAATCAAAGTTTAAATCAGAAAACACCGGCATCTCTTTCCAGTCTTGAACCGCCAAAGCAGCGAGTTCTTTTATTGGTCTTTAGTGAAAGTTGAGTCATGTGTTCAAAACACTGACCTTCAAATAAATTAAAGACCTTGAGTTTCAAGTCTTCCATTTGACAAAGGACACGGATGCCCAGAGTGTAAGCGACTCCCAGAGGGCTAAGCAACTACATAAAGGCATAACTGGGACTAAAGGCAGGGCTGCTGACTGTCTCATTGCAGTGCCCTCTGCAGCGACCCGCGGCCCTCGAGCCGAACGTGCGCAGGAAGCAACCACATAGCTGAGTGCACACCCAGACCGGGAGTAGCAGCCCAGTCGTGTGAACACCAATGCCACTGAAGAGTATGTACAGGAGAAAACGGCTGACAGAAGTCGAGTAAGGTAACTGAACTTTTACTGTTTTACAAGTTAAAGGCACTGTGCTCCTTAAGAGTAAGGAAAGGCCCAGAAATGGATTCATCACAGCACGTGAGCCGGCTGTTTCCCTTCCCTCCGGAGCACACAACTACAGGGCAGAGTGGCACTGCAGAAAGGCCGCACGGTGGCACAGGCTCTGGGTCAGCCCACAGAACCTGGATGCAGAACCAGGGCCTCCCGGACTGGGGGTTTGCAAGGGGTTTCCTTCCTCGGGCTACCTCTACCTTCTCTACTATAAAATGAAGCCACGAGCCACTGATGTCTCTAGAATATTCTCTAGCATGCAAATAGTATAGGATCTGCCCACGCTAGTAGCTATGAAATAAAGTAAAATCAGATACAGGAAGAGCCTCCCGGTGGAAGGTTCAACCCAACCAACAAGAATGTGGGCCTTTGCATCCCCACGGATTTTAGACAGTGTCGCCCTGGTGGTCGTGGAGGGAGGGGCAGCACTGGAGAGCAGGGCTGGTTCTTTCCAGCAGTGACAGCAGAGGAAACGGGCATGCTGTCTGAAATCCCTCCCTGACTAGGGACACACATGTAACACGGTAAAGCAGGTCATCTCCTCCACTCAGAAGAGAAGCGGCAAGACTTAAATTTATGAAAGACGCCTACAATTACCAAGAGAGTCTTTGCTAGGAAACATCAGACTTGTCTGGGTGTCCACGTCACAAGTTTCTTTATCACGATGATATTCTGCTACTTCTCTTAGAAACTTCAGGAGAAAACCTAAAAAACACAATGTATACAGTTTTGTCTCACAACTTTCTTTCATTCAAACATTGCTCACTGTTTATAAAGTTTGATTTTATAACATTATCCTTTCTTACACTACGTATCTTTTAAGAATAATTTCTGAGGGAAATCCTTTCTAAGCATGACACAAAAATCTAGAAGTGGTAAATAGAAATATTTAACAACATAAAATTAAGAACTTGTATATGGTATAAAATAAAGTCAAAAGACAAATGAGGCCCTAGCCGGTTGGCTCAGTGGTAGAGCGTCGGCCTGGCGTGCTGGGGGACCCGGGTTCGATTCCTAGCCAGGGCACATAGGAGAAGTGCCCATTTGCTTCTCCACCCCCATCCCCTCCTTCCTCTCTGTCTCTCTCTTCCCCTCCCGCAGCCGAGGCTCCATTGGAGCAAAGATGGCCCAGGCGCTGGGGATGGCTCCTTGGCCTCTGCCCCAGGCGCTAGAGTGGCTCTGGTCGTGGTGGAGCGATGCCCCAGAGGGGCAGAGCATCGCCCCCTGGTGGGCAGAGCGTCGCCCCTGGTGGGCGTGCCGGGTGGATCCCGGTCAGGCGCATGTGGGAGTCTGTCTGACTGTCTCTCCCCGTTTCCAGCTTCAGAGAAATAAAAAAAAAAAAAGACAATTGATACATGGGAAAAGAAATCTGCTACAAAATGGACACAGTATTAATTTTCATATCAAAGAACTCTTACAAATCAGTAAGAAAATTTAAAAAGTGCATAAAAAGAGTTTATAGGAAAAATTTAATGTTCAATAACAAACAATAATAAATAGACGCAAATACATACTACGACAGAGAAATCCGCTTTTCCTAATACGAGTGCAAAGATGAAAACTCTGATCATCCTTTAAGTGTCGACAAGGGAGTGGGAAAATCAGCAGGCTCCGTCAGCAGGAGAAAAACTGATCAGTTACGTGCATTCAAAATACCCCGGTGGGGCACAGACATGGAAGATAAGACTGAAGTCCCTGTCCCGGAACAGACAGCATTTCGGTGCAAAATATCTCCCTACATGCTTTCTGACCATCTCAGTCTCTTCATTGGAAGCCACCAATTTTTAAAATCTCTGCATTTTCACAGTGGCTATTTTACTGCTAGCAAAAAGTTCTATCCAAACTTTGCCATTAGGATGTCTGACATGTCTGCTCCTCCTAGTTTTTCTGAGTTTCAGAAGTTTTACTAGGATGCTGGGTGAAGCCGGGAGAAGCTGTTAGCCAGCTAGCTGTCTTTCTGAACCAGAAATATTTAAAAAGAGAGTATGTAAAAGCAAAAAGCTATTTTTAAAGATAACTATAAATACCGATAATAAGTGGACTATTTCTTATTATCCCTTTAAAGCCTTAATTTCTTTCTGAAACAATAGTTAAGCTACAGACACCTGCTATATACCTTAGACTTGTGCTGTTCAATATGATAACCGCTATTCACACGTAGGTGTTTGAATTTAAATTATAATTTCAGTTCTTCAGTCACACCAGCCATCTTTCAAATGCTCAACAGCCACATTGGCTAGTGGCTACCATATCAGACAGCAGAGACACAGTCATTCCCACTATCACAGAGAAGTACACCGGATGGAACTGGCTTAGAATAAGTCTCTATCTAGCATCACTTACCGTACTGAAGTCCCACAGGCATGCCCTGCTTGGCAGGCAGTCTAGATGTCCTGTGATCCTCTTTCCTTATCTCTTCTAACATTACTCCCAAGAGACCAGGCAACTAAGTCACACACTAATGGTTGCCAGGGAATAGATACTCCAACGTTTGTTGAATGGTAAGTTCTGAATAAATGTCCTGGCGGGGGCAGGAGCAATGACAACGGACAAGATCCAGGCATGCACAACGTTCAAGTAGTACTACATAATGTTGCAGACTGTTGTAAAAGACCTCAAGAATAATTATGCCTCACAGGCAACTTCGCAGCTTATGCTCACACAACAAAGTCCATTGTCAGCCTAGCCCATGCTTTCCCTGTCACAGCAGTTGTGGAGGAACAAAACTCAGTTTCGTCCTTTCTATAGAGGGAAAAACCCAGCTCTTCCCTGCTAGGTCTCTCTTTCCTGCGAGTCTCCTTTCCTTTTACAGAGAACACGACATATAGCACAGCACTCGGTCATGCCCGGTCACCAAATGTGTGGGACACGCCAAGCAACTCTGTGTGACCCCTCTGGGTATCTACAATGTAACTCAATTCCGATATGGTCTGTCCGGAGGTAGAATCAGATGCCACCGGTGATGGGCTCAGACCCACGCAGGCAAATGTGAACTTAGCGCTACCACTTTGTTTAAGAATATGCTGAAGGAGCCAGGTGAACATCCAGATAGAAACAACACGTACAGTGAAAAGGTGTATGGAAGGGCACGGAGCCCCTACGCCCCGGTGAAAAGGTGTATGGAAGGGCACGGAGCCTTTATGCCCCGGTGAAATGGTGATGGAAGGGCACGGAGCCTCTACGCCCCGGTGAAATGGTGTATGGAAGAGCACGGAGCCCCTACGCCCCGGTGAGATGGTGTATGGAAGGGCACGGAGCCCCTACGCCCCGGTGAAATGCTGTATGGAAGGGCTTGGAGCCTCTACACTCCAGCTGGACACACTGCTTGCCCAGCACTGCCAGGTGTTCAACTCAGGGGCTCTGCAAACCTCAGCTTTGGGGATTTTATGGAGACTTCATCACTTAGGTCTAATCAATCATGGACTCCACTGTTAGTCCTTCTCCCTTCTCAAGGGAATGCGGATGTGGAGTGAAAAGTCCAAGTTTCTAATCCTGGCTTGGTCTTTCCAGTGACCAGCCCTCACCCAGGAGACACCCAGGACCATCTGGGAGCCCACCCAGATTGCTCCATTAGAACAGAAGACACTCCTATCACCGAGGAAGTCACAAGGGTTTTAGGAGCTCAGTGCCAGAAACTGGAGGCAAAGACTGATACTGTCTCATAGCAGCTATGGAGTCTACAAAGGCGATTATCAAGGCCAAAATTAATTTGTCAGGCCAATATAAATACTTCAGACTAAAGACCTATAACATATCACTGAACAGATATTTAATTCTTTAAACAAGTATCAATACAATACTCTGTAAACCAGTATCTAGGATCTAAAGATACTTAGCCTAAGTTAGTTGTTTTTTGTGTGTGATTTCAACCTTGTAGAAACTTTCAATCCATTTGTGGGGCTACTAATACTGTCTGCAAATTTCTTAAGTATATAAAGCCATTAAAAATTGACGTTTGAAGGAAATGATCTACAGTTGTCAAAACAACAGATGAACTGTTCTGTTTATTTAAAAGGCCAGGTATTGTCAGTAAAAAAAAAAAAATCATAATTCAAACCAGATTCCCTGTTCTTCTTCCTAAAAATTAGTTTCATACTTTTATAGGAAAAATACACACCGCTTGCCCAGCACTGCCAGCGGTGTGTAAAAATGTTACCATATCTCTACAAAGATGAAGACTCCTACCTGTTTGGTTTTCTTTATCAAATCCTGAAATCTGTTAAAAGAAAATATTTTATTTTTATTTGACTATTCAGGTATAATTAACAAACCAAAGCAGGTTATAAAAACTCAGTAATCCTACCAGTGACTTGTAGAGAGTGGAGTCAGGTTTGACTTTAATGTGTTGTAATAGATCCTGCATCATAAATACCTTAAGGAAAAAAAAGATTAATTAAGCAGACATTACATCAGTGTTTAAATGAGGAATTAGGATGTTTCTAAATATAAGACTAAGAATTATCTTCACATTAAATAAAAATAAAATTATAACTGTGCTAATAAAAAATTGAAGCTCTTCCTTATTCTATTAAATAAATTAAAATAAATATATTGAGGTCAAATACATAAAATATTTTTCTTGATCATGTAATTAACCTCCAAATACTTCACAATGAAGATGATATGCCTAACAGAAATGAAGGAAATGGTTTAATGCCTTATGGATGACCAGCACTCCAATTACAAATGAACCAATGAATACATGAGTCAATTCCAGGGTCTTTCTATTGCAATTAATTATTTTAAAGGACTATTGCTTCAAAATGTAAATAAAGTAAATTCTTACTGTCTTTACAAATAGGAATGATTAAAGTATATGGAAAATAGCTATTCTCTTTTTTCTTTTTTGTTTTATTTATTTATTAATTTTACTAGGGTGACATCAATAAATTGGGGTACATATGTTCAAAGAAAACATGTCCAGGTTATCTTGTCAATCAATTATGTTGCATACCCATCACCCAAAGTCAGATTGTCCTCCGTCACCTTCTATCTAGTTTTCTTTGTGCCCCTCCCCCTCTACCTTTTCCTCCCCCCCCCCCCCTGTAACCACCACACTCTTATCAATGTCTCTTAGTCTCGTTTTTATGTCCCATCTATGTATGGAATCATGCAGTTCTTGGTTTTTTCTAATTTACTTATTTCACTTCGTATAATGTTATCAAGATTCCACCATTTTCTTGTAAATGATCCGATGTCATCATTTCTTATGGCTGAGTAGTATTCCATAGTGTATATGTGCCACATCTTCTTTATCCAGTCTTCTATTGAAGGGCTTTTTGGTTGTTTCCATGTCTTGGACACTGTGAACAATGCTGCAATGAACATGGGGCTGCATGTGTCTATATGTATCAATGTTTCTGAGTTTTGGGGGTATATACCCAGTAGAGGGATTGCTGGGTCATAAGGTAGTTCTATTTTCAGTTTCTTGAGGAACCACCATACTTTCTTCCGTAATGGTTGTACTACTTTACATTCCCACCAACAGTGAATGAGGGTTCCTTTTTCTCCACAGCCTCTCCAACATTTGCTATTACCTGTCTTGTTAATAATAGCTAATCTAACAGGTGTGAGGTGGTATCTCATTGCAGTTTTGATTTGCATTTCTCTAATAACTAATGAAGATGAGCATCTTTTCATATATCTGTTGGCCATTTGAATTTCTTCCTGAGAGAAGTGTCTGTTCATGTCCTCTTCCCATTTTCTTATTGGATTGTTTGTTTGTTTGTTGTTGAGTGTTATGAGTTCTTTGTATATTTTGGATATTAGGCCCTTATCTGAGCTGTTGTTTGAAAATATCATTTCCCATTTAGTTGGCTGTCTGTTTATTTTGTTGTCAGTTTCTCTCGCTGAGCAAAAACTTCTTAGTCTGATGTAGTCCCATTCATTTATTTTTGCCTTCACTTCCCTTGCCTTTGGAGTCAAATTCATAAAATGCTCTTTAAAATCAAGGTCCATGAGTTTTGAACCTATGTCTTCTTCTATGTACTTTATTGTTTCAGGTCTTGTATTTAGGTCTTTGATCCATTATGAATTAATTTTAGTACAAGCAGACAAACTGTAGTCGAGTTTCATTCTTTTGCATGTGGCTTTCCAGTTTTCCCAGCACCATTTGTTGAAGAGGCTTTCTTTTCTCCATTGTGCGTTGTTGGCCCCTTTATCAAAATTTTTTTGACCATATATATGTGATGTGTTTTTTTAATACTGTATCAATAGAAATATCAGGTTTAGCATGCACCAAGAAAACCAACGATGCCAGATACTGAATTTCTATTGCACTGTGCTTTGAACACCCAGCAGGAATATATATGTGGTTTTATTTCTGGATTTTCTATTCTGTTCCATTGGTCTGAATGTCTACTTTTCTGCTAATACCATGCTGTTTTGATTGCCATGGCTCTATAATATAGTTTGAAGTCAGGTATTGTAATGCCCCCAGCTTCATTCTTTTTCTTTAGGATTGCTTTGGCTATTCGGGGTTTTTTATAGTTCCATATAAATCTGATGATTTTTTGCTCTATTTCTTTAAAAAACATCATTGGAAGTTTGATGGGAATTGCATTAAATTTGTATATTGCTTTGGGTAATATAGCCATCTTGATTATATTTATTCTTCCTAGCCAAGAACAAGGTATATTCTTCCATCTCATTATATCTTTTTCGATTTCCCTTAACAATGGTTTATAGTTTTCATTATATAAGTCCTTTACATTCTTTGTTATGTTTATTCCTAAGTATTTTATTTTTTTTGTTGCAATCGTGAAGGGGATTATTCTTTTGAGTTCCTTCTCAGTTGTTTCATTGTTGGCATATAGAAAGGCTATTGACTTCTGTATGTTAATTTTGTATCCTGCGACCTTACTGTATTGGCTTATTGTTTCTAGTAGTCTTTTTGTGGATTCTTTGGGGTTTTCGATGTATAGGATCATATCATCTGCAAAAAGTGATACCTTTACTTCTTCTTTTCCGATATGGATGCCTTTTATTTCTTTGTCTTGCCTGATTGCTCTGGCTAGAACCTCTAGCACCACATTAAATAAGAGTGGAGAGAGTGGACAACCCTGTCTTGTTTCTGTTTTAAGGGGGAAAGCCTTCAGTTTTGTGCCATTTAATATGATGTTAGCTGATGGTTTATCATATATGGACTTTGTCATATTGACATATTTTTCTTCTATACCCATTTTGTTGAGAGTCTTAAACATAAAATTGTGTTGTATTTTATCGAATGCCTTTTCTGCATCTATTGATAAGATCATGTGTTTTTTGTTCTTTGTTTTGTTGATATGGTGTATTATGTTAATTGTTTTACGTATGTTGAATCATCCTTGAGATTCTGGGATGAATCCCACTTGATCATGATGTATTATTTTTTTAATATGTTGTTGTATTCGATTTGATAGTATTTTGTTTAGTATTTTAGCATCTGTATTCATTAGAGATATTGGTCTGTAGTCTTCTTTTTTTGTGCTGTTCTAGTCCTGTTTCGGTATGAGGGTTATGTTGGCCTCATAAAATGTGTTTGGAAGTATTGCTTCTTCTTCAACTTTTTGGAAGACTTTGAGTAGAATAGGAACCAAGTCTTCTTTGAATGTTTGATAGAATTCGCTAGTATAACCGTCTGGGCCTGGACTTTTATTTTTGGGGAGGTTTTTAATAGTTTTTTCTATTTCTTGCCTATTAATTGGTCTGTTTAGGCTTTCTGCTTCTTCTTGATTCAGTCTAGGAAGGTTGTATTGTTCTAGGAATTTATCCATTTCTTCTAGGTTGTTGAATTTAGTGGCATAAAGTTTTTCATAGTAGTCTACAATAATTCTTTGTATATCTACGGTGTCTGTGGTGACTTCTCCTCCTTCATTTTGGATTTTGTTTATATGAGTTCTTTCTCTTTTTTCCTTGGTAAGTCTTGCCAGGGGGTTGTCAATTTTGTTGATCTTTTCAAAGAACCAGCTCCTTGTTCTATTAATATTTTCTACAGTTTTTCTGTTCTTTATTTCATTTATTTCTGCTCTGATTTTTATTATCTCCTTTCTTTGGCTAGTTTTGGGTTGTCTTTGTTCTTCTTTTTCTAGTTCCTTAAGGTGTGAAGTTAAGTGGTTCACTTGGGCTCTCTCTTGTTTGTTCATATAGGCCTGAAGTGATATGAACTTCCCTCTTATCACTGCTTTTGCTGCACCCCATAGATTCTGATATGTCGTATCGTCATTTTCATTTATCTGTATATATATTTTGATCTCTGCGCTTATTTCTTCTTTGACCCATTCATTTTTTAAAAGTATGTTGTTTAGTTTCCACATTTTTGTGGGGTTTTTTTTCCTCTTTTTTGCAGTTGAATTCTAGTTTCAAGGCTTTATGATCAGAAAATATGCTTGGTACAACTTCGATTTTTCTGAATTTGCTAATGTTGTTTTTGTGGCCCAGCATATGGTCAATTCTTGAGAATGATCCATGTACACTGGAGAAAAATGTATACTCTGTCACTTTGGGATGAAATGTCCTGTAGATGTCTATCATATCCAGGTGATCTAGTGTTTTGTTTAAGGCCAATATATCTTTATTGATTCTCTGTTGGATGACCAATCTAGGGCCGTTGGCGGTGTATTGAGGTCTCCAAGTAAGATTGTATTTCTGTCAGTTTTTGTTTTAAGGTCAGTAAGTAGCTGTCCTATATATTTTGGTGCTCCTTGGTTTGGTGCATATATATTAAGAATTGTTATGTCTTCTTGATTCAGCGTCCCCTTAATCACTATGAAATGACCATTTTTGTCTTTGAGTACTTTTGCTGTCTTGTAGGTCAGCATTATCAGATATGAGTATTGCTATGCCTGCTTTTTTTTGGATGTTATTTGCTTGGAGTATTGTTTTCCAGCCTTTCACTTTGAATTTGTTTTTATCGTTGTTGCTTAGATGAGTTTCTTGTAGGCAGCATACAGTTGAATTTTCTTTTTTAATCCATTCTGCTACTCTGTGCCTTTTTATTGGTGAGTTTAATCCATTTACATTTAGTGTAATTATTGACACTTGTGAGTTCCCTATTGCCATTTTATACATTGCTTTCTGTTTTGTGTCTTGTTTGATTCTTCTCTTTCTTTTTTCTATCTTTTGTTTTTGTTTGGTTGTATTCCATACATCTTTCCTCTTTTGCTACCTTTTTAAAAACATGTGCTTCTGTGGTGGTTTTTTCTATGGTAGTTATCATTAAGTAATGAAAAAGGTTCCTACCCTGTTCATTGTAATGCACTATCTTGTGAGTACTTTTGCACTCCATCTTCCTTTGCTACTGTTAATCTCCGCCCTCCCCCTCCCCCCTTTTTTGTTGTCACAGTTTAAATTTGGTTTTATTGTGTTCTTGGTGGAACTTTTACTTGTGGTTTTGTTTTGTTTTGTTCTTTGTATCTGGTTGGAAAACCCCTTTAGTAATTCCTGGAGTGGGGGTTTTCTGATGATAAATTCCCTCATCTTTTCTGTATCTGTGAATGTTTTTATTTCTCCTTTGTATTTGAAGGATAGCTTTGATGGGTATAGTACTCATGGCTGAAAGTTCCTCTCTTTCAGGACTTTAAATATTGTGGTCCACTCTCTTCTAGCTTGTAGAGTTTCTGTTGAGAAATCTGATGATAATCTAATGGGCCTTTCTTTATATGTTGTATTCTTTTCCCTGGCTGCCTTGAGAACTTTTTCTTTGTCGTTGGTTTGTGCCAATTTCATTATGATGTGCCTTGGAGTAGGTTTGTTGGGGTTAAGAAAACTTGGAGTTCTGTTTGCTTCTTGAATTTGAGGTTTTAGTTCTTTCCACAGGCTTGGGAAGTTCTCATCTATTATTTGTTTGAATATGTTCTCCATTCCATTTTCTCTCTCTTCTCCCTCTGATATACCTATTATTCTTATGTTATTCTTTTTGATGGTGTCAGACAATTCCTGTAGGGCTTTTTCATTTTTTTAAATTTTTAGTCTCTTTCTTCTTCTCTCTGTTGTGCCTCAAGTTGCTTGTCTTCTATTTCACTAATCCTACCTTCTATCTGGCCTGTTCTATTAGCTAAGCTTGTTACCTCGTTTTTCAGCTTGTGAATTGAGTTTTTCATCTGTTTAATTTGTTTTTATAGTTTCAATTTCCTTGGTAATATATTCTTTGTGTTCACTGAGTTGTTTTCTGAGCTCCCTAAATTGCCTTTCTGTGTTTTCTTGTATATCTCTGAGTATTTTTAGGATTTCTATTTTAAATTCTCTGTCATTTAGCTCCAAGGTTTCCAACATATTAAATTTTTTCTCTATAGATTTTCCTCATCTATCTGTGCTACCTCTCTGTCTTTTGTATCCATGATATTCGATTTCCTTTTCCTTAATGACATCTGAGGGTAGTTTTTTTGATAGTATTAATGAGAATTAATGAAGAATAGAAAGTTAAAAAAAATGAAAATAAAAAAAAATTACCCCCCCCCTTTTTTTCCTCTCCTCTCCTCTCCTCTCCTCTCCCCTCCTTCTTGAGAAAATCTTGTGGTGAACTGTGAATTATATTGTGCTAAATAGAACAAAAACTACCTATAATGGAGGGCCTGAGTTGGGGAGAAGTGATAAAGGGGCAAAAAAGGGGGTATGGACCCACAAAATGCAAAAAAGGAAAAAATTTGGGTCAAGAATAAAATGATTTGCTTTTAGGTGATGGCTGACTAAGAGATATGATGAGAGGAATAAGAGGGAAACAGGAAAAAGGGCAAAATATTTAAAAATTACTATTGTATTTAGTGGAGCAAGAACTAGATAAAATGGAGAGCCAGAGTTGGGAGCACTGCTAGTGAGTTAAAAAAGCGAAGTAAAAAACTCCGAAAGCGCCACAAATAAAAATTTGAGTCCCAGATAAAATAATTTTTTCGTGATTTGAGGATTGAATGAGAGGAAAAGTAAAGGAGAAAAGAAGAAACTAATATAGAGGAAGGAAAAAAAAAAGAAAGAGGAAAACACAAAAAGAAGAAAAAAGAATTAAAAGGAGAGAGAGAGAGAGAGAGTTAAGGGTTTTGGAGTACAACCCTGATAGAGAGAAAGGAAGAAGAAAGGAAAGATAATGGGAGATGTAACACTTATGGGTAGTGTAGTTCAAGGAGAGGAGAGAGGAAGACCGGCAGAGAATTAAACGACCAAATTGGAAGAGGAAAAAAATAATCAAGACAAGAAGATAAGAGAAACGAACAAATATAATAAAATGGGATAGGTTATAAAGTCTGTGGATTATTCTTGATTTTGAGAGGTTATCTTCTTGCTTTTTCTTTTCTCTCCCTCTTACTGGTCGGTGACTCTGTACCCCGGGTACTGCCCCTGTGGTACGTTTAGGTAGAGGTTTGCAGTTGATAAGTCTCTATGGTGATGTCATATATTGGGCTTCAGTCTCGTTGGCAGTTGAGGCTCATTAGCATTTGCAGGCTCCGACAATGAGAGAGTCCGTTTTTGGGGGGTTTTTTTGTTTTGTTTTGTTTTTTCTGAAGCTGGAAACAGGGAGAGACAGTCAGACAGACTCCCGCATGCGCCCGACCGGGATCCACCCGGCACGCCCACCAGGGGCGACGCTCTGCCCACCAGGGGGCGATGCTCTGCCCCTCCGGGGCGTCGCTCTGCCGCGACCAGAGCCACTCTAGTGCCTGGGGCGGAGGCCAAGGAGCCATCCCCAGCGCCCGGGCCATCTTTGCTCCAATGGAGCCTTGGCTGCGGGAGGGGAAGAGAGAGACAGAGAGGAAGGAGGGGGAGGGGGTGGAGAAGCAAATGGGCGCTTCTCCTATGTTCCCTGGCCAGGAATCGAACCCGGGTCCCCTGCACGCCAGGCCAACGCTCTACTGCTGAGCCAACCGGCCAGGGCTGAGAGAGTCCGTTTTCCCGGAGCCTCTCTCCTAGTCTTTCCTTCCTCAATTAGTAGCCTAATGATCCAGCTACGGGGTTGCTGGTGCCTCTGCCTTCGCGTTTAGTGTGGAACTTCTGGAGGCTCCAAGGATAGATTTTTCTGTCTCTGGTTGAAGATATTGTTGAATTTTTGGGGAGATTTATCGGTATCACTCCTTACAGCGCCATTTCTCTGATGTCACTCCCTGAGTAGCTATTCTTAACATACATTTCCAGTACAGTACGTATCATTTACTATATCTATCATGAGAACAATGAGACGATTTATTTTCTTTTGGTTTTCCTTTAAAGAAAATATTCTGCATGGTGTTTTTTTTTTTTCAGTGAGAAAAAGGAAGGCAGAGAGACAGACTCCCACGTGTGCCCCCACAAAATCCACCCGGCAAACCCTCTAGGGGTGATGCTCTGCCCATCTGGGGCAGTTGCTCCATTTCTCAGCAACAGAGGCTTTTTTTTTTTTTTTTTTTTTTTTAGCGCCTGAGGCGGAGGCCATGGAGCCATCCTCAGTGTCCAGGGCCAACTTGCTCCAATGGAGCCATGGCTGCCGGAGGTAAAGAGGGGGATAGAGATAAGAGATAGAGATAGATAGACAGAGAGAGAGAGAAAGAAATAAAGAAGGGGGGAAGGTAGAGAAGAAGACAGTCACTTCTGCATGCCCTGACCCGGAATCCAACCCAGGACATCCATATGCCAGGCCCACACTCTACACTGAGAAACTGGCCAGGGCCATGCATGGCATTTTTTAGTAGTAAAAACTTTGAAGTGTGTGAACTAGATTAATTACTGCTCTAATAATAATATAACTGACTGTTACGCATGCAATAAGCAAAATTATGAAATATAATTAGAACCTGAGAGACTGATGGACCAAAAAAGAATTCCTCTAATGTTAATATGTAGTTTGGTCATTAATGAATAAATACAGTATATTTAGGTTTTACATTTTTTAAGTATTAACACTGTTCATGTTTTCTTAAAACTTCTGAATATGAAACTTTAGACAATTCTGGATAAGACAGAGTAAAAACACGGATAACACAAGGAGTGCACCCTAACGTCGACTGGATTTCAGATGAAACTGATGCCACCGTGAAGGCTCATTAATTGTGAAAATGTTGACAAGGGGGTCTGCACACGTGTGGGGGCAGGGAGCATGCGGGAACTCTCCCTTTTGCTCAGTTTCGCTGCGAACCTAAACTGCTCCAAAAAATTAAGTCTATTTTTAGAAATACAGAGAAAGTTTGCTGTATCTGCCTTTAAAATAATGTGTCACTAATATGTTCAATGGCAATGGTGGAGGAATACAGTTCAAATAACTAGAAAAGTGATAAAACATGTTTTAATATTTAAGTAGACCACAGATTTTTTAAAAAATAATGTATACCTCACAAAGAAGAGCAGTATCTACAGACAGAGCCTGTGGCATTGTTAAAAGACCACATTTTAGAGATCTAGAAATCCTGTGGCCTCTAGCAATCACCCCTGTCTCTCCAGACTCTGATTTCTCACCTGGGCCACACACATACCTGCAGAGTGACTAGCCCAGGGCTGAGCTCACAACAGAAATTCAACATAAATGGCAGTTTATGTTGAATTTAGTCGACTACAGGGATCATAACATCAACTCGAGATCTGAAACACTGCACGATTCTACACATCCCAATTTAACAAAAGACTAATAATCGAGATGCCAAGGAATTGATAAAATATCAAAATGAGTACTGCTTTGCTGCATTAAATAACAATTCCATGACGTAGCTTTAAAGATGACTGAGAAACGGACCAGGCCCGCCAAGTAGCACTCAGCTACTATGAAGAACTTTACAGTCATCTGAGGAGAAAGGCTGTTAGTAGAAAACTCAGAATAAGGAAGGAAAAACTTTACCTTGTCCTCTGCTAAGCCACTTTCAGAAAAGAACACCGAGAGTGAGTACTCGTAGCCACATCTCTGTAAGTGGTCTGCCACAAGACAGTTAGAAGCCCCTGTCAAGAGGGCATTCCCTTGCACTGCCATGGACTGGGGCTGCACTTTTCCGCTCAGGGCAGGGCGCATCAGTTCTTGAATGAGCTGCTTCCTCAGCTGTGCCTAGGTCACAAACAAAAACAGAAAAGAAACAGGAGGGAGCAAACCTTCAGCGGGTTGTTGCACTGCAGAGACACAGATGGCCACATGAATTAGAACTCTCCATTTTATTTCCCGCTTCTAGCTCCATGGTCAGAAGTCAGGAACTTCCTTGCCGCACACTCTGTCTCACCCTGTGAGACAAGCAGCCCATGGGTTCTGGGAAAAGAAGCCTGCTTTCAACAGCTTCCAAGTGACTTGCTAGGATAGCCAGAACACATGCAATCTCTAACTTGTCTTCTCTATGAGTCTGTTTCAGCAGCTCTTGATCAGGATATCAATAGAAATTAAAATTCTGCAGCTTCACCACCTCTGTGGATTGTTGGAGGATATGAAACAATCCTGGGTGAAATCAGGTTATTGGGCATAGTTGTGAATATAAAATTGGGTTCCCTGAAAGGAAATAACAGTAAACCCAGAATAACAGTAAACGAAACTAACTAGAAGAGAAATCAGTAAACCCAAAGAAGAACCTTCCATATATATTATAGTATATATAATATATATACACTGTTTACATCTAAAGACACTGTGAAATACAGTAATTTTCTCACATTTTATAAGTAAGAAAATTTAGGTTCAAGGTGGGCAATTTTTTAAAGCTAATAACTAGTATTTTAAGAAAATCTCCAGCCTGATCAGGCAGCGGCGCAGTGGTTGGAGCATCGGCCTTTGATGCTGAGGACTTAGGTTCAAAACCCCAAGGTTGCTGGCTTGAGCGTGGGATCATAGACATGACCCCATGGTCACTGGCTTGAGCCCATGGTCGCTGGCTCAATCAAGGGGTCACTGGCTCGGCTGTAGGACCCCAGTGAAGGCACATATGAGAAAGTAATCAGTGAACAACTAAAGTGCCGCAACGAAGAATTGATGCTTCTCATCTGTCTCCTTTCCTATCTGCCTGTCCCTATCTGTCCCTCTCTCTGTCTTCAAAAAAAAAAAAGAAGAAGAATGCCTGACCAGGCAGTGGCACAGTGGATAGAACGTCAGACTGGGATGCGGAGGACCCATGTTTGAGACCCCGAGGTCACCAGCTTGAGCGTGGGCTCATCTGGTTTGAGCAAAGCTTACCAGCTTGGACCCAAGGTCGCTGGCTCGAGCAAGGGGTTACTCGGTCTGCTGTAGCCCCCCCCACCCCCCACCCTCCGTCAAGGCACATAAGAGAAAGCAATCAATTAACAACTAAGGTGTCGCAACGAAAAACAAATGATTGATGCTTCTCAACTCTCTCCGTTCCTGTCTGTCCCTATCTATCCCTCTCTCTGACTCTGTCTCTGTAAAAAAATAAAAATAAAATAAAAAATAAATAGATAAATAAATTTCTAAATTCATTGAACTACTGGGTATTTTTTCTAATCTATTTTGCAATTTTGCATATAATCTGAAAATATATAATTGGGCTGAGCTTAAGAGTACATTGCCATATCCATGGGGTTCAACACTGAATAACATATAATAGATTCATATTAACAGAATACAAGCAAGAAACAAAGGGAGTTGCTAGACTTCTGTCTTCAGCCTTCAGCTACAGCGAAGAACAGTGTGTAACTACCAGTACAGAACAGGACTTATACATTGACAATCTTATAATACGAAAGACATTGACACTGAGAAGAATATGCATGCTCTGCCTCATCTAATCCAGTTCAGTAACAGAAATAATAAAACGAGAGAAACTACAGCATTCTCCACCAATAAAATTTAGAGGTAGTTTAATGCTTTGAGTAGTGAGTTTTTTTCATGCTCGCTGGATGGTCAGGAGGCACGAGGACGTACATGAATGTTTGTACTACTCAAAGGGTTAATTAGATTTGTAACATGCTAAAGAAGTAATTTATTTAGATCCACCTTAATTGATAAAAGTGATTCCAGGTGTCTTATAGACAAGTACTGAAATAGGATAGAATTTAATTGAATGCTCTAAGTAGGTTGAAAGGAAAATAAGAGTAGAAAAAAATGAAATGACATTAAAAACTCCCATCTTGACAAATACAAAAAGCATGCCATCTTAAAGCAGCCAATGTAAAGAGGGAAACCCACTCAGAATTAACTTTCCAATGACAAAAATACATACAATTAATGTGGGGGGAGGGGAAGTGGGAGAAGAGACTTGGGATCCTCAGCACATCTCCCCAGAAATGGACTGAGTAGACTCCAATATGAAAAAGATTTGATAAATGTTCCAACTTTGTACTTAACCATAAATAAAAATTCTTATCAAACATCCAAATAGAATTAGGCAACTAAAAATTCAATCAATTTTAAAAATTAGAACTCACCCAGGCCACAGCCCTTGAACTGAAAGCAAAAACTAACTGAGAAAGTAAAAACTAGCTCAGAGAGTGAAATTCTGCCCTGCCATTGACCAAGCTGGATTTCAGCAACACCACCAGCTGCAAACAGGACAGTTTCTCCCAAGGATACACTGCAACTGTGGTGAACAAGGGTAGCAAAATCCCCATACCGGAGCCCAACAGGGATAGTGCAAACAGGGTAAGTCAATATCAACTGTGACTACAGACAGCATGTGAAACGCGATCAGAACTAACCCAGAAAAACAGAAAAATAAAAAGAAAACCCGCCATGCTCAGGAATGCAAGGACCATTACACATTGGAAAGCTTACTAATGCATTATACACTAGAATTAATTCCAGGTGGAATCAAGTGTTAACTACAAAATCTGAAGCCTTTTAAAAAACTTAAAAGTGAATATTCATGCTCTTAGTAGAGAAAAATGTACTGAGACTAACTAGCCAAAAAAAATCAATAGATTTAACGATATAAAAATACAACACCAATATTTTTAGAGCCAAATTAAAATTGAACACTGAGATAAAGTATTGCCATAAAAATGGAAAAAGGATTGTTTCTATTCAAAGTTTTTATATATTAATAAGAAAACATTAATACCCCCCCCCAAATAAGCAAGAGACATGAACTACCAATTCTTGCAAAACATGTAAATGGCCAGAAAATACGTGCAACCTCATTAATAATCAAAGGAATAAATACTAAAATAAGAGATTTTCAATCTTAGATTGGTTTTTACAACATCGTGACAGTACTATTGGAGTGAGACAAGCATTGTCAAACTGCCGGTGGAATAGATACTATTACAATCTTTCTAGAACCAGAGGTGAAGAGCCTTTAAAAGAAATGCTCATGCCCTTTGATCCAATTGTCCAGGATAAAGAGTCATTCAGGCACATGAAACCACTTACTCTATTCTAGGGAAAAATGAGAAATGTAACTGAAGGAGGTCTAAACCTGAATATAACCTATTCAACATTCTAAGTGTAAAATATACTTCTAAAATATATACATATATATCAATAATAATAAAAACATATTTGAACTAATCCTATTCCTTGCTGTTAATTTATATATATAAAGTATACTAATACATATTTGCTGCCCCAATTATGTGGTGATTGCCACATAAATTGCACACACATACAAAAATGAGCCTGGTGCCACTGAAAAGGAGGATTTCAAGAAACTTTGAAGGACACAGGAAAATGCTCACCATGTAATAGTAACTAGAAAGAATACACACCCCATTATGCCAATTAGTGATTGTATCACAACCGACTTCTCCTTCCTGTTTTTCTGTATTTTTCATATGAGTCTGAAGTGGGGGGTTTTTTTGAGTTACAAAAACAATGGGGGAGGGAGAAGAAAAAATACAAGCTCATTTTTCCTTAATTTCCAATTTAAGTGTAAAATACACTTCTGAAATGTATATAACGGGAACACGATTGAGGTAATCCTACTCCTTGCTGTTAATTCATTCTAATAAGTATATGCTGCCCAAGTAAAATATACATACATACCTTTCAAAATGTTTTAAAGAAAGTTCTCATTCCCTAAACTATTCTACAGTAAGCAATACACTTAATACTTTACATATGGTGTCAATGTCGTTCACGCAAACTGATTATTACAAAACCACTTATTAGTTCAGGAACCTATAAACCAGCTTCACAAAACAGCTTAACCTTATTAAAATGTGTTCATTTCATAAAGTTACTCCTCCCATCTTAATGTCACTTCAATAAACCTAACTTGAAAACCGTTGAGACTATTGTTCCAGGATAACTAGCTATACAAAACATGAAAATGTCGGTCACTAACATAATCTGTGTCTCCTACGTACTACTTTCAAAACCCAAGACCTGGATGGATGTAAACGTGTACTTATTGCTACAGGTTACACTTTGTAAAAGTCATATAACAGACATGCCTAAAACTGATACCTTGAGCCTGTCCAGAATACCGCGGTCCTTAAACGTCTGGTACAGCCTTTTCCGTAGTTCATCCTGAATTAACATGTCACATTTGGGGTACATGTTGGACTGGAAGAGGTTTCGGGTCAGCAGGCAGGCAGAGGGAATGGGTACTGCGGAAACAAGCCAGCGACTGGGCTCGGGGGAAGCCGTGCCCTAACGAAAGCAAACAGAATTCTCTCTTTCCGTTTCTGAGGAGAGCGCGTGGGACCACCTGGCTCTGCCCTCAGGCGTTGGCTGCCTGGCAGCCAGCCCCGCCCACCCGGAGGCGGGGACCAACAGGACCCCGCCCACCCGGAGGCGGGGACCAACAGGACCCCGCCCACCCGGAGGCGGGGACCAACAGGACCCCGCCCACCCGGAGGCGGGCCCAGCAGGGACCCGCCCACCCTGAGGCGGGGGCCAGCAGGGACCCCGCCCTCAGAGCCAAACTCAGACCACAGAGCCGAGAGAAACGAAGAGGTAGGAGACCTATCGCTCCGCGGTCCACTCTTACCTAGGAAGTCCGGCCGAGGCACGCACTTCCTTCTTCCGGGTTCTCTCTCTCTTTTTTTTTTTTTTTGTATTTTTCTGAAGCTAGAAACGGGGAGAGACAGTCAGACAGACTCCCGGATGCACCCGACCGGGATCCACCCGGCACCCCCACCAGGGGCGATGCTCTGCCCACCAGGGGGCGTCGCTTTGTTGCGACCAGAGCCACTCTAGCGCCTGGGGCAGAGGCCAAGGAGCCATCCCCAGTGCCCGGGCCATCTTTGCTCCAATGGAGCCTTGGCTGCGGGAGGGGAAGAGAGAGACAGAGAGGAAGGAGAGGGGGAGGGGTGGAGAAGCAGATGGGCGCCTCTCCTGTGTGCCCTGGCCGGGAATCCAACCCGGGACTTCTGCACGCCAGGCCGATGCTCTACCACTGAGCCAACCGGCCAGGGCCTAATGGTATCTTTTGATCTGGTCATCTAAGATCAGCATTACTTTCAAATCTTAGAGAAGTATTCAGAATTAAAGGCACAAGAACCACAGAAACCTAAAAGGAATTCTGATAGCCAGTGAAAAAACAAAGGTGACTTTAATTTGGGATAAGAACATTTAATGTTAAAATTCCTTAATTGGAAAATGACATCCTGATTAAGTTATAAGAAAGTATACCGTCTGAATTGCGTAGGGAAGTACAACACATCCATTTTTTTTATATCTGTGTTCCAAGAATAAAGCATAATGAGATTATGTGTGGTTTCACTTTAAAAGACGGCCAACCACAAAGGGTGGGGGAACAAATGATGCTCCAACCATTTGATGGTGCACTGAACAGTTACTAAAAGCATGTAGTAAAACTCCATGCAGCTGCATGGAGACACTTCCTGGAGCGCTTTCTAGGTGCTAAGCACAGTTCCAGGTGCTTTACGTCCTTACTTTTCTCCATAACAAAAAGCTAAAAGAAGCATATAAAGAATAACCTCATTTTTGCAGAATAACTAAATGTTATGGTTAGATGAGTACAAAAGTTTCAGGAAGAATCAACACCAAAAGATCAATAAAAGTTCCAAATGTTATTAGCATAAATGAATGACTTTTCTGGATTTCTAAATCTTTTACATCAAATGTTTATTAATACTGTCATACAAAAAAAAGGAAAAGAAAGAAAAAGAGGATTTAAAATAGCTACTGGAAAGAGGAAAGATCTGTTGCTCAGAGGTTTTTCCACATAATATTGCCAATTCCTTCCCTACTCACTTCTCAGGGAGGGGAAGAAGTGTCACGTGAGAGAGCACCTTGAGCCAGCAAATTAGCTAAGCTTGTAAGGTCAGAACATAAGAAGCTGTACGAAAAGTTGATGAGTAATAATAAAACTGGATAACAGACACTTAGTGTCTTGTCTTCTCTTTGTGTTACTGATACCAGAATCTATTATATTAGATATACTGTTAGACAAAGAAAGGTAGTAGAAAAATTCTTTTAAGTCTATCTGAAATCTGTACTAGGTTCTTAGGAATATCCCTTTAAAATAGCATGAGAAAAATCATGTTCTTCTGTTTCAGAACATCAGTTCTATGATTTTGTGTAAGTAACCAAATAATTCAATTCTCTATTGTAGAAAAACTGAAATGTTTTACATCTAAACAGATATTTCTTAGTTTCCAAAGAAACTGATGTAAAAAATTTCAAAATAAAGACATTAAAAGCAAACCTTCAATGTGCTTATACTTTGTATTTGGTGTTGTAACCTTGTTTCCATGGAAACTTAATACCAAATGCTGAAACCGAGGTGTCTTGTATCACTTTATTGAATCCTCCCCCAAAAAGTTTAAAACTAATTGAAATGAAATTTCAACTCTCATGTTAACATAAAAAGGTAAATTCTGTACTCATGAACTCTATTTTTCAACTCTTCTGACTTGACACTCCTTTTCATAGTCCTGTGTTTTGATCCTCATTACCTTACCTGCCCTCTTTCCACCTTCTCCAAAAGTCCCCTCTGTCCAGGGCATTCTCGGCTTCAATTTCAAGTCACCAGACCAGATTGTTAAAATATATCAACTCATTTACCTGGTAAATTCATTCTATTTCATGACTTCTACTTTTATTTTTATTCATCGAAACAAATTTAGAAATATAGGGTGGAGAGGTAAATGTTGCTTCTGAGTATGTACAATAATTTTTAGTGGAAATAATCAAGACTGGAATAAGTTAAGATAGGCCTACTTCATGGAGAAACTATAAAATACAGTGTGTCCATAAAGTCATGGTACACTTTTGACCGGTCACAGGAAAGCAACAAAAGACGATAGAAATGTGAAATCTGCATCAAATAAAAGGAAAGCCCTCCCAGTTTCTGTAGGATAATGTGGCAGCATGTACACACGCGCAGATGATGATGTAACATCGTGTATACAGCGGAGCAGCCCAAGGCCATGCCAGTCGAGATGTAGATGGTAACGAGGAAAGTTCAATGTGTTCTGTAGCTCACTAAATTCGAATCCGTGACCAAAGTGCAACGTGAATATCAGCGCATTTATAACGAAACGCCACCACATAGGAATAACATTACTCGTTGGGATAAGCAGTTGAAGGAAACCCGCAGTTTGGTGGAGAAACCCCGTTTTGGTAGGCCATCAGTCAGTGACGAGTCTGTAGAGGCAATACGGGATAGCTACCTAAGGAGCCCTAAAAAACCTGTGCGTGAGCCCACATCGAACTGCACTGAATAGGTATGAAACTGGGAGAGTTTTCCTTTTATTTGGTGCAGATTTCACATTTCTATTGTCTTTTGTTGCTCTTCCTGTGACCGGTCAAAAGTGCACCATGACTTTACGAACACACTGTATAAGCTACATTCTCAAGAGGTTATTTTTAAAGCACCAGAAGAGCCCTGGCCGGTTGGCTCAGCGGTAGAGCGTCGGCCTAGCATGCGGAGGACCCGGGTTCGATTCCCGGCCAGGGCACACAGGAGAAGCGCCCATTTGCTTCTCCACCCCTCCGCCACGCTTTCCTCTCTGTCTCTCTCTTCCCCTCCCGCAGCCAAGGCTCCATTGGAGTAACGATGGCCCGGGCGCTGGGGATGGCTCTGTGACCTCTGCCTCAGGCGCTAGAGTGGCTCTGGTCGCAACATGGCAAAGCCCAGGATGGGCAGAGCATCACCCCATGGTGGGCATGCCGGGTGGATCCCGGTCGGGCGCATGCGGGAGTCTGTCTGACTGTCTCTCCCTGTTTCCAGCTTCAGAAAAATGAAAGAAAAAAAAAAAGCACCAGAAGAACTGAATTTGGCATATCTATCACCTCTTGTCAGCCTCTTCTGCCCAGCAGCTGTGTCACACAATCCTTCCAGATCTTTAATTCTCCGTTTCTCCACCAGCAATGTAGGGCAAGTATACATGGGCCTTCTTCATAGTTAGAAGGGTGAAATGAGACATACATGAAAATGTGTTGTAATCTTAAAAGAATATATAAAGGTACTATTCTGGTCTCTCATTCAGCACTACCCATCCACCAACTGGTTTGTAAAATCACCGAGGATTACCTTACAACACCAAGCAGACAGTTTCCACAAGTACTTATTTACTTTGTGTTTAAAAGTACAATTAATTCACATAATTTGTTCCCTTATTTCCACAATATTGAATATTCTGAAAAGGGAGTAGTACTTCCCACTTACAAAGCCAAGTCCACCGTTTGGGTGAATCCACAGGCTTAAATATTCAAACTTTTAAGGAGATTAAGAGCTCAACTCAAATTTAATAAGACATTTCATAGAAATAGGGAAATAAACTCTGTCATTTAAATGAAACAAATGGGTCAATGGGCCTTGACCATCTTTATGATACATTGTTTTCTATTTCAAAGAACAGTCTTCATTAGCCAAGCTGCTGCCCAGAAGTATTTTAAATCAAATATTTCCTCTTCTCTGACCCTCTCCTGCTCTCCCCCCCCCCCCCCCCAGCTCTTTGGTCTTTAGAACATTTACTTAGCATTCTGAAAGTTGAACAGGATTCTACCCGCAGGAGGGGAGAACCAGAAGCAGCAGCCATGGAGACAAACATTCTTGTGCAGGATCTGACATCTTAACTTCCAAACTTTTATATGACAAAGTAAAGTCTAAATTTAAGTTTTCCCCTCTCTACTGAAACTGGTGAGCAACAGTCTCATGAGTCTCCACGTCTCCTTTAGAAGAGGCAGGCGATGTGACAGTGAAGTCCATTAAGTCACTGAAGACAAGACGTATTTGGGTCCCAAGGGGGATTTTAAAACCATCAGGACTCCGTAGTAGGTTCTCCTTTGGACAAAACTGAACTATTCTCTTCAGCGCTGGCAGTAACATTTCACATTGTTCAGTTATTTTAAGTTCCCTCTCCCACCATTTTCTTTCCTTCTGTGCTCAAATTATAGTTGGAAGGAATAAAGCAGCTTCCATCCCACTGAAAACTGCCTACTTCAGAACGTTATATAGGCTCTCCTATACCGGTCGCTAGTTTGACCTTAAATAACAAACACTAAAACGTTTGTGTCTGAATTGTCCCAAATATCAGTAGCATTACAGGTGGGAGGCAAGGGTACCACCAGGCCCTTGCCTGGTTCTTTCTCTTCAGCACCATCTGGATAGGAAAAGATGGGGAGATCAGATGAATACTCTGAAGTGGGGTATTAAAGTTTAAATTAAGAGAGGAAAGAATCTTTATAAAGTCCCACTGGACCTTAAAGAGAACCCCAGACAGGCAGGGCGGAGGGTTGGAGGGTTTCAGGCTGGGCTGAGAAAAGGGTACAGGCGAGAGAATGGGGCGTTGGTAGAGAAGAGAGAAAGAAAGTGGCTGTTCAGGACCGGGAAAGAAGAAGGGGTGGATGTAAAGTATTTTTCCCCACCGAGAAGGAAGGAAAGGGCCGGAGCCATGAACTGTGGAATAATAAAAGGCTTTATTGAGTACAGCGCACATCCCACCTGACGAGGATCTTCAGTCCTGGGGACAGAAGCTAGGCAAGTCGCGAGGGGTGACCCGCGTGAGAGGTATTTAAAGGGTCCCTAGGGTGGTCGAGTTAATATGACCTGGTGAAATCTCACTGGCTGACAGAGGTGTGGCTCTCTTCCAAAGGTCTCCTGGGAAGTTTCTTTTGGCGCGCTTGGTTGTGGGCGGTCCTAGCCAAAATTCCCAGGCCTGACCTTTCCCCATTATCCACCGACCTTACAGTGGGGATGCCAGGCAGAGCTGCCCCGGCCTGGGACAGCCTGCTCCCAGCAGGAAGGAGCCCAGGGGGTGCACCCTCCCCAGGAACCACGGGGCCTGGAAGCCAGAGGTACGCCTGAGAGCGCCCGCCGCCACCGTCTTCTTACCGTCGGGGGTAGCGGGCTCTGGGACAGTGGGCTCTGGGGTAGAGAGAGGGCTTAGATGTTACTGCCACCACCTCATAGATGTCACACTCAGCCTCTGAAGCTGCATGCTGCCCCCCCCCCCTTGGGGCTGCTTTGAGGCTTCCGGCAGCAGGACAAGGCTTTACCCGTGAGACTTAAGTCTTAAACTCACTACCCTGTCCCTGCCTTCGCTCGCCCTGGGGGCTACGATGTGGAGCTGTGGACCAGGATGACACCGTCCGCTGTTTGCTCTGCAGCAGGGCCGCCGGGCGGGCCACACGCCCCAACAGCTGTCGCCACAGCTGCTCTGCTACTGGGAGATGGCTAGACTACTAGTATTTAAAAGGGGTGGGGCCTGACCAGGCACTGGCGCAGTGGATAGAGCGTGGGACTAGGATGCCAAGGACCCAGGTTCGAGACCCCGAGGTCGCCAGCTTGAGCGCGGGCTCACCTGGTTTGAGCAAAAAGCTCACCAGCTTGGACCCAAGGTCGCTGGCTTGAGCAAGGGGTTACTCAGTCTGCTGAAGGCCCGCAGTCAAGGCACATATGAGAAAGCAATCGATGAACAACTAAGGTGTTGCAACGAAAAACTGATAATTGATGCTTCTCATCTCTCCGTTCCTGTCTGTCCCGTCTATCCCTCTCTCTGACTCTCTCTCTCTGTCTCTGTAAATAAATAAATAAATAAATAAATAAATAAATAAATAAAGGAAACATTTAAAAGGTGGGGACTAGACAGACAAACCTACACTGGCCAAGTGCAGCGGAAGCTCCTCCTCCTTCGCATGCGTCTAAAGTGAAGGCAGTCGTCCTAGATGGCACCAGCCAACCAAAACACGTTCTACGGTCACTTGGTTACGAGGGACCAATCATGCCCAGAGTTCTCTCCACGCGGCCCGCCTCACAGTGAAGGTACGTGGTCACAATGGCCTGCCCCGCCCCTCAGCGGCTCCGCCCCTACCGCAGGTGCTCCGGCCTCAGGTTTCCAATTTTCCCGTGGCTGGGAGCTTTCGGGTCCAGCGGAAGGCGACCTGGACAATTGTTAGTAAGTCCTCTGTTCGTTGGTTCTATAGAAAATCCCCGATAGTGAAGAACAAGTTGGTTAGCAACTTGGTTTCACCGAGTCCAACAGCTGACTAATTTGATGTGTTATTGATCAGGGAGTGAACTCAGTTACACCCTAATTTGTTGACCATTTTTTGTAATTAACTGCTTCTATTCTCTGTTTTCCAAAAGTGTTATTTTTCACCTGCAACCTGCCATAGCAACTCCTAGGGCCCTAGTCCAACTCTCAAATGATCTGTGACTGTGTGTCTTGAATGTGACTCAGTACATGTCATCCTTTCACTTCCTCATCAGTAAAATAGGGACCTAATTAGTCCCTCCCAGCTATGTGACACAGGGAGTCACCAAATTTGCTTTTCTTTCCTGTTTCTCCCCTTCCACGGCAGGAGTTCCCAGATTTTGCTCTTTTGGCCAAAGCAATCGTGCTTAAAGCACGATTTTCCCATAAAAAGAAAAACTTGAGAGCCACAAAGTGGGGCACCACATTCCTGTTTGATGAAATGATAATGACAGTTAACATTTGGCAAGCACTTACTATGCACCCAACCCCTTCCCAAGCGGAGTATTCATTTAATGACCCAAAACAATCCTCATTTCACAGAAGAAATTGAGACAAAAGTAAACTAATGCTTCAAAGGTCATGTGATTGTTTAGGGGTGGGTCTGGGACAGTGTATATCCCCAAGGCACTACATCGTGTTTATCAGAAAATAAAGGTAGAATACACTGTGGGAGAAACTGAAGTTGTATCAAAAAAATTTTTTTTCCAAAAATTTTTTAAAGGAAAATATTTTTTTGTAGATTTTTATGTTTTCCTTTCATTCAACATTAATCTCCTAAATGCCAGTATGTGGGGACACTCCTGCCTTAATGAGCTCCAACAGATGAGAAAACAAAGTTTAGAACAGTGGTTCTCAAACTTTTTGAAGTTGGGGCACATTTAAAATCCTACAAATAATTGTAGCACACTATATACAAATTTCTGAGAAATATGTTATAATAATTAAGTTGAATATTAAAGAAAAATAGTGTGTCCATAAAGTCATGGTGTACTTTTGACCAGTCACAGGAAAGCAACAAAAGACGATAGAAATGTGAAATCTGCACCAAATAAAAGGAAAACCCTCCCAGTTTCTGTAGGATGATGTGGCAGCATATGCACATGCGCAGATGATGATGTAACACCATGTATACAGCGGAGCAGCCCACAGCCATGCCAGTCAAGATGTGGACGGCACAGAGGAAAGTTCAGTGTGTTCTGTGGCTCGCTAAATTCAAATCCATGACCAAAGTGCAACGTGAATATCGGCGCGTTTATAACGAAACACCACCACATAGGAATAACATTATTTGGTGGGATAAGCAGTTGAAGGAAACCGGCAGTTTGGTGGAGAAACCCCGTTCTGGTAGGCCACCAGTCAGTGACGAGTCTGTAGAGGCTATACGGGATAGCTATCTAAGGAGCCCTAAAAAATCTGTGCATGAGCCCACATCGAACTGCACTGAATAGGTATGAAACTGGGAGAGTTGTTTTTTTTTATTTGGTGCAGATTTCACATTTCTATTGTCTTTTGTTGCTTTCCTGTGACCAGTCAAAAGTGCACCATGACTTTATGGACACACTGTATATAAAGTCCAAGTGTGCTTTTATAGTAATTAAACAAAATAAATACAAAATTTTTATTCTGACATTAAAAAACATTTTTATGTTACATTTTTTATGCTTTTTAGAATTTGTAAAAGAGGGATTAAAAAAATCAAAAAAGTTATTTTTTTATATATATACATTCTTAGTAAGATTTAGTAAATTCAGCAGGTCCCAGCATGAATCTGTAAAGTTTTTTCATTCTTGTGTTTATGAGAAACATGACCCTGATGTGTCCTAGAGATTTCTTCAATGTTTGGGCATATATTTGAAAGGCAAACTCTCATTTCCTCATCAATACATTGAAGAATTCCTCTCTTTTTACTCTTAATTGCGTTGAGTGCAGAAAACCCCCACCATACATATCATCTTAACTTTACACCAAACAAAGAATAGAAGAAACTTGCCTCCAGTCTTTGGGGGGACATGGGGGTAGTGTAAACAATCCAGCACCACAGCTTAACAGCCTTTTGCAACCTAATCAGGCAAGTGAGGTGGGGGGTTGGGCAGACTGTCAGCTTACAGCCAATTCCCCACACCTCTGTCCCCCAAAAATCTAAACTCCAAAAACCCTGTTGGTTTGTTGGTTTTTTGGTCCCCAACAGGCACATATTTCTCTGGATTACCATAGGGCGCACCTGGAAATCTTCTAGGGTGCACCAGTGTGGCCTGGCGCACACTTTGAGAACCACTGGTTTAGAGAGTTCATTTGTTTGTGATCACAGTGTTGGAAAGTGCTTATATCTGGGACTCAAACATAGATCTATCTGACTCCCAAGTAGATGCTGGGGTAAAGAGTTTGAATTTTATTCTGGAAACATGGACCAATAGAATGACATGAAGTTAATGAGTCACTATCAGATGGCTTGTAGTGAGGTCACTCTGGACAATGAGGCAGATGGAAGGAAACAGCAAGATCAATTGAAACACTCTGTGTTCATCTAGGGGAGTAATGAGGGTTCAAACTAAAAGTTGTGGTAGTGACTGAAATGAAGGGAAAGGATTTGAGCTCATTGGGGAGTAGAGAAGAAGTACCTGGTGACTAGCTTGGCATGGAGAAGTGAAGAGGGGAGGCAAGATGGCTGCCAGGGTTCTGGTCTGGGGCACTGGGTTGATAGCAGTGACTTTCTCCTGGACAGAGAATGCAGGGAGAGGAACATGTATGTGGAGGGAGATCAGTTTTGGCTCTAAGTGGAACATGGAAACAGAGCTCTTGGGTTGAAAGTTGGATATCCATCTCTTTTGGCTAAGTTTTTTTTTTTTAATGATATCCTAACTTACATTTTTGAAAATAGAAGACATTAAATCAAATTTTAAAAAGTAATTAGGAATTTCGGTCCTTGCAAGGAAGGGAACAAGGTTGTGCAAAAAAGGAGTTGGTGTGATATCGTCATTTTTTTGCAAGGCTTCCAACAGCACAATGTTGGGACAGAGCATTCGGAGGTTCACTGTGGACAAGGCCCACCAGGGGTGAGGATGACGAAGATGCAGAGCCCCGACTCCGGGGACCAGGTTCAGTGACGCAGATACGCTTTATTCAGGAAGTAAGCTAGCTTATATACACAGGTTCAGTCTATAGGGTGTTACAGCATGTTCTTCAAAGCCAATGGCTGAAAAGATCAGGGAGCTGCGTGGTTGGCACTGAGTCACTTCCTTATAGCAGGCGAACTCCCTCCTGGGTGTGCCTAGGAGGGTTTCAGGTGCTGGAGTGTTCTCACAGCATTGCATCAGCCACAGCTGCTAGGAATGCACTCTGCGCTCTACCTGCATTTCCCCCTTCTCTTTTAATTAGGGCCAATTGGACTTAATGAATGACAGCTTGCTGTTGTTGTCTCTATGGGCAGGATAATTCCAGGGTGGGGAAAAGCAGCCCAGACATGGGGGTCCACCTGCATCTGGGAGTTAGTGGTTACTATAGCACACATAAGCAGGAACAGAGTACCAGGGCCTGGGGGCCTGCCAGGGGCCACTCTCTGGGCCAGCCCCGCCAAAGCCTCCACATCCCCCCAGGTGATGGGGCGTGCATGCTGGCCACGAGGTCTTCTTCTGGAGCACTGAGGACCTCCTCCCCTCAGGCATAGTCGGTGTGGAGGAGGCCAGGGCTGTGGCTTTGGACAGGTGAAGACTGAACCACTTAGTGGGTGCCCAAGAAACCCTGTCAAGCAGGTTGGGAGGTTCCTGGGATCTAAATTGGCTGAAAAACACAAGCATAACCTCTCCCTTGCGTTAGAAGAGGGTGTGGTCCCTGCCACTGTGCTGTGGCTGGGTCCTTCCAGCGTCATTTCAGAGAGAAGGGAGAGGGAGAGAGAGAGCGAGAGATACAGAAAAATAGACAAGACAGACAGACAAAGGAGGGGCGAAAAGAAAAAAGACACATAGGGTGTATAGGCTGGCCCATGGGTCTACAGCAGGTACACGGGTTAGGTTTATAGTCTGAGGAATTGGGGCGGGGCCTTGAGCCCCAACAGGGACTGCAGAAATGGTGGCTTCTGCTTTTTCCAGCGGAGGAGCTGATGGCGCAGTTAGCAATTCGGTTGGTTTCATTTCTGCGCAGCCGTGATTTTGTCAAACTCGGAGGCTAAACTACTTTCCTCCTTGGTGGAGGGGGGTGAATAGGAAGGTAGGGGCTCCCCAGAGAGAGGTGTAGCCTGTAATATCTTGGCACTGGCGGAGGGTCCCCAGCAGGAGCACTGGTCAGGCAGGCATGTATCGCTAACAGGGCAGGAATGAGGCCAAGAGAGAAGGTTTGTCCTTCATGTACTTCGGTTGAACAGACGCGCCGGAAAGCTCGGATCCAAGTATCCGGGTCCCAAAGAGGCATGTCCTGGAGCCAAGGGTTGAAACCTGAGAGGATTTCCCAGTAAGTACGAAGATCCTTTTCACTAACTTTAAGTCACCTACTGTGCAATTGGGCATGGAAGGTTCGAGTTTGTGGGGCTCAGGAGTAAGGGAGAAGGTTTCCCGTTGCAGAGGGTCACTCACCCGTCCCTTGGATGCTGGTTAGGTCCCTGCCTGGGTGCCAGAATATGGACAAGGCCCGCCGGGGGGTGAGGATGATGGAAACGCAGAGACCCGACTCCAGGGACCAGGTTTAGTGATGCAGTTCTGTTTTATTCAGGAAGTAAGCTAGCTTATATACACAGGTTCAGCCTATAGGGTGTTACAGCGTGTTCCTCAAAGCCAATGGCTGAAAAGGTCAGGGAGTTGCCTGGTTAGCACCGAGTCACTTCCTTATAGTGGGCAAGCTCCCTCTTGGGTGTGCGTAGGAGGGTTTTAGGTGCTGGAGTGTTCTCACAGCATTGCATCAGCCACAGCTGCTAGGAATGCGCTCTGCGCTCTACCTACAGTTCACAACCTCTGTAGTCCGTAGGAGCCACTATGAGGAGGGCCCAGGGAAGAATTTGCCATTTTCAGTGGAAAATAAGTGGTGGTTACGAGCCATGATGACACTGTTCTTTGGGTCTGGATTTGCTGCACCTTTCTTCATAGTAAGACACCAACTGCTTAAAAAATAAGGATATTTTTGTTAATTCGTGAAACAGATAAGAAGAGCATCATTTTAAGAGGTGCAGTCTCTTTGAAAAATGGATTAAACTGTTGAACTAAAAAAAAGTAATTAGGGAAATTTTTTAAATTGACATGCTAAGAATATCACTTTTTGTGTGTGTGATTATTTTCATGGAGCAACTTGGAACCCATGATTTTAGTAAATGAAGCATCCTATGTAAAATAAAGCTGTTAAATGAAATCTTTAAAAATTATATTGTCATTAGACTACATAGAAAGTGTACAGAAGTAATCTCTTTGGGAAGATATGTATGATAAGAAAGAAAAAAGGGGACTTGGGGAATAGGGAGATTTAAGTGGCCTTTAAGTGAAGCCTGCAAGTGGAAGTTAAGGAACCTGAGTGTTATCAAAAATGGCTGATCAGGCCCTGGCCGGTTGGCTCAGCGGTAGAGCATCGGCCTGGCGTGCAGGAGTCCCGGGTTCGATTCCCGGCCAGGGCACACAGGAGAGGCGCCCATCTGCTTCTCCTCCCCCCCCCCCCTTCCTCTCTGTCTCTCTCTTCCCCTCCTGCAGCCGAGGCTCCATTGGAGCAAAGATGGCCCGGGCGCTGGGGATGGCTCTGTGGCCTCTGCCTCAGGCGCTAGAATGGCTCTGGACGCAACAGAGTGATGCCCCGGAGGGGCAAAGCATCGCCTCCTGGTGAGCGTGCCGGGTGGATCCTGGTCGGGCGCATGCGGGAGTCTGTCTGACTGCCTCCCCATTTCCAGCTTCATAAAAATGAAAAAAAAAACCACAAAACAAACAAACCAAAAAAAATGGCTGATCAGTTTCTCTCCATAAGGGTGGGAATCTCTTCTGCCTACTCTAGTTTTTGGCCTGTAGGCACTCCATACATAACCCCCTAAACAGCATCAAATGTCAGGAGGACAGGGAAGCTACAAGTGCCACTGGCTCTGTGAACTGGGTGACTGGTGATATGTGCCTGCAGGACAGCAGGCAGTGAGTGAAGGAGTGACTAGAAAGTGAGAAAGTAAAGACAGGAACCGAGGGCTTCTCTTTCCAAACATTTGGCTGAGAAGACAGATAGGAAAGTGTTCGATGTGATAACAATGAGATACACTGTTAGGATTTTTTATTTTGAGAAGGAAAAAAATGTAGGTATGTTTGTATGTTTAAAAGTAAGAGCCAGTGGAGAAAAAAAAACAGTTTGGAAGTTAAAGGAAAAGGGAGAATAAACTAAGCAAAGCCCCCAAGTAGGTAGAAGTGGGCATGCTCCAGAGCAGGGAGAGATCAGCTCTGGGCTGACAGAAAACCAAGAAGGGAGAAAGGACCCGTGTGGCTATGGAGACATTCCAGGCTGAGGGGAGATTCAGGAAGAGCTCTCTGATGACCTCTATTTTTCTCTATTTCAGCAGGCTTCTATTTGGAAAGCTACTCTGGGAAAGAGAAAGTAATGTGTAGAGAAGTCTATACCTAACAAAAACCAACTTATATCTCCCCTCAAAAGTGGGTAAATTTTGTGCAAAAACCAAGGTATGTCACAAAAGTAGAAGATAAGGCTAATTATTTCCTCCAAATAGGTAAAATAAATAGCAACAACTTTTAGAAAAGAGTAAAGAAAAAAATTATGAAGAAAATGACATGGTCTAACCCAGGCATGGCCAGCAGTTTTTGTCCCCGGGCCAGATTAGAAAGAAAACTTTTTTCACGGGCTGGATGAAATATCAAAATTTAAAAATGTTAAATACAAAAATGATTCATTTAAGTAAACAAAATTTTATCGTGTAATTTGTTTATAAATAAATATAAGTGAGTGAAAATTTTTAATATACATTATTTTAATAAATATATTTTATTTATTTTTTTTTTCATTTTTCTGAAGCTGGAAATGGGGAGAGACAGTCAGACAGACTCCCGCATGCGCCCGACCGGGATCCACCCGGCACGCCCACCAGGGGGCGATAATCTGCCCATCCTGGGCGTCGCCATGTTGCGACCAGAGCCACTCTAGCGCCTGAGGCAGAGGCCACAGAGCCATCCCCAGCGCCCGGGCCATCTTTGCTCCAATGGAGCCCTGGCTGCGAGAGGGGAAGAGAGAGACAGAGAGGAAAGCGCGGCGGAGGGGTGGAGAAGCAAATGGGCGCTTCTCCTGTGTGCCCTGGCCGGGAATCGAACCCGGGTCCTCCGCACGCTAGGCCGATGCTCTACCACTAAGCCAACCGGCCAGGGCAATAAATATATTTTAATAAAAATATAATTATAGGAGTGACGTCATGGAAATGGCGCCGTGAGCTGCGCGTCCGACAGCTCTCCCCTAAATCACAACAAATTTATCAACTAGAAACAGAAAAATCTATCCTCGGAGCATTCCGGAATTCCACACAAACTGATAGCAAAAGGACTGTTATCACTTGAATCTGAGAGACGAGGGTGTGGAGGAAGCTACCGCAGGGACGTTCATTCAAGCCGCGAGGAAGTGAGCCTGTGGTGAGTTAGCCCACACTCGGGAGCCGCGAGCCGCCGCGAGCCGAGCCGCCGCGAGCCGCGGGGCGCGCGCCCGGTCCGGTTGCAGAGTGAGCACCGCTTACGTTCCCAGTGGCCCGCGCACTACGAGTGAGAGTTGCCAGCCACCGGTGCCCGGAGCACCCCATTCGCGCGCGTGCCCTGGGCATTCCACGCGTCCAGAGCGCCCTACTGGCCCGCACACCCAGGGGGCCCCATTATCCTGCGCCTGGTGCGATCCAGCCGCCAGCAGCAGGGCGAGCGGGAGAGGCTTGGGAGATTCTCTCCATGGGCGGGGCACCTCACCCAGCCATTCAAGCTAACAATCAAGCGTTGGGGGAGGGGCGCACGCAGGCAGCCTAAAATACCTTCGGGAGCACAGCTGCGACCCAATCACTGAAATTAGCTTAACCCATGAAATCTGCGCACCCTCGGTTCTAATTGATAAGATCTCTCTCAGTTCAGCGATCCAAGACAAGAGGCGTGATATTTTTTAGTGCCTCTCGCTAAAGGGGCGGGGGCAACTTCTGATTGATAGAGCCTCCATATTCAGGGATAAACGCTAACAAGAAGGACTTGGCAGATAATAAGATCTATACTACACTAGTCGCAAGCAGAGACTAGTGCCTCTTCTTCCCAGCAAAAACAGGCTACAAAGTGTGGAAAGCCTGGGTTAAGAGGTCCAACTGAATGATAGGCGCTGAACAGTCACCTTGACAACAATTGACTCCCACCCCCGCCTGATTACACTGGAGGCCCTGACTGCCAGAGCCTTTCCCAAAGCTTTGCACTGAGTGGGGATAGAGGGGGGATTTCCCAGCTCTTTGAGCCTCTTACTCCCCAGGCAGAAGCAGTTGCAGCCTTATAGCTGGATCACCAGGCTGCTAATTCAGAAAGGGGGGACTAGGAGAGAGAATCCAGGAAAGCAAACTCTCTCATCATTGGACCCTGCAAACACCAACAAGCCTTGACTACCAGCAAGACTAAAGCCAATTATATGACATTGCCATAGAATCCCATCAACTGCAAATCCCTACCTAAGTGTGACACAGGGGCAGAGCCTGGGGTACAGAGTCACCGACCAGGAAGAGGGAGAGAAAAGAAAAAGGAAGAAGTTAACCTCTCAAAATCAAGAAAAATCCACAGACTTTACAACTTGTTCCACTAATTCTTTTTTGTTGTTGTTGTTTGTTTCTTCTATCTTATTGCCTTTATTTCCTCCACCTCGGTCCTTCTATTCTCTGCCCATCTTATGCTTCCCTTTTCTTGAACTACACTACCCATGAGTGTTACATTTTATTTCTCTTCTTCATCCTCACCCTCCTTTAAGGTTATACTCCAAAACACTTAACTCTCACTCTCTCCTCTTTTGTTTTTTTTTGTCTTGCTTTATTTTGTTTTTTTCTCTTCCTATTTTATTTCTTCCTTCGTTTTTCTCTTTTTCTTATTTTTTCCTTTCTATTCGTTTTTTCTTTTCTCATTTTACTTTCCTCCCATTTAATCCTCAATCACGAACAAATTAGTTAATTTGGGACTCAAGGCATTTTTTGGCTTTATTTTTCTTTTTTGCTTTTGTTCTTATTTTTTTTCTTGTTTGTTTATTTTTGTGGCATTTTGGGTCCTCCCAACCCAAGGTCTCCATTGTATTTAGTCTTCGTTCCACTTAATACAACAGATTTTTACTTATTATTTTTATTTTTTTCTTCTTTATTATTCTTTTTTGGTCCTTTTTTCTGGTTCCCTCTTATCCCTCTCATTATATCTCTTAGTTGACCATCACTTACAAGCAAATCACCTTATGCTTGTCTAAGATTTTCTTCCTTTTTTTTTTTTTTTTTTTTTTGCATTTAGTAGGTCCCTACTCCCTTTTTTTGCCCCTTGAACTCTTCACGCCAAATCAGGCCCTCCATTATAGGCACAATATTTCCCTGAGGAGGGGAGAGGAGGGAAAGAGAAGAAAGAAAAAAGGGGGAAATAATAAATTATTACTGGTTTTTTTTTGTGGGGTGTTTTACCTTTTTTTTTTTTTTTTTTTTTTTTTTACTTTTTACTCTTTATTAATTCTAATTAGTGCTATCAACAAGACCACCCTCAGATGCTGATAAGAAAGAGGAAATCGAATATTATGGATACAAGAGAAAGAGAGGTAACACAAATAGATGTGGAAAAATCTATGGAGAAAATATTTAACATATTGGAAGCCTTGGAGCTAAATGACAGAGAATTTAAAATAGAAATCTTAAAAATACTCAGAGATATACAAGAAAACACAGAAAGGCAATATAGGGAGATCAGAAAACAACTCAATGAACACAAAGAATATATTACCAAGGAAATTGAAACTATAAAAACAAATCAAACAGAAATAAAAAACTCAATTCACGAGCTGAAAAACGAGGTAACAAGCTTAGCTAACAGAACAGCCCAGATTGAAGATAGGATTAGTGAAATAGAAGACAAACAACTTGAGGCACAACAGAGAGAAGAAGAAAGAGACTCAAAAATAATAAAAAACGAGAAAGCCCTACAGGAATTGTCTGACTCCATCAGAAAGAATAACATAAGAATAATAGGTATATCAGAGGGAGAAGAAAAAGAAAATAGAATGGAGAATATACTCAAACAAATAATAGACGAGAATTTCCCAAGCCTGTGGAAAGAACTAAAGCCTCAAATTCAAGAAGCAAACAGAACACCGAGTTTTCTTAACCCCAACAAACCCACTCCAAGGCATATCATAATAAAGATGACACAAACCAATGACAAAGAAAAAATTCTCAAGGCAGCCAGGGAAAAGAAGAGTACAACATATAAAGGAAGGCCTATTAGATTATCATCAGATTTCTCAGCAGAAACTCTACAAGCTAGAAGAGAGTGGACCCCAATATTTAAAGCCCTGAAAGAGAGGAACTTTCAGCCAAGAATACTATACCCATCAAAGCTATCCTTCAAGTATGAAGGAGATATAAAAACATTCACAAATACAGAAAAAATGAGAGAATTTATCAACACAAAGCCCCCACTCCAGGAAATACTAAAGGGGGTTTTCCAACCAGATTCAAAGAACAAAAGAAAACAACACCACAAGTAACAGCTCCACCAAGAACACAATAAAACCAAACTTAAACTGTGACAACAAAGGAAAAAAAGGGGGGAGAGGATGGAGATTAACAGTAGCAAAGGACGATGAAGTGCAGAAATACTTATAAGATAGGGTACTACAATGAATATGGTAGGTACCCTTTTCATTACTTAATGGTAACCACCCTTGAAAAAACCACCACAAAAACACTTGACTTAAAAAAGGTAGCAACAGAGGAAAGAAGTATGGAACACAAACAAACAAAAACAAATGATAGAAAAACAAAAGAGAAGAATCAAACTAGATACAAAACTAACAGAAAGCAATTTATAAAATGGCAGTAGGGAACCCACAAGTGTCAATAATTACACTAAATGTAAATGGATTAAACTTACCAATAAAAAGACACAGAGTAGCAGAATGGATTAAAAAAGAAAATCCAACTATATGCTGCCTACAAGAAACACATCTAAGCAACAAGGATAAAAACAAATTCAAAGTGAAAGGCTGGAAAACAATACTCCAAGCAAACAACACCCAAAAAAAAGCAGGTGTAGCAATACTCATATCTAATAATGCTGACTACAAGGCAGAAAAAGTACTCAGAGACAAAAATGGTCATTTCATAATGATTAAGGGGAAGTTGAATCAAGAAGACATAACAATTCTTAATATATATGCACCAAACCAAGGAGCACCAAAATATATAAGACAGCTACTTATTGACCTTAAAACAAAAACCAACAAAAATACAATCATACTTGGAGACCTCAATACACCGCTGACGGCTCTAGATCGGTCATCCAAACAGAGAATCAACAAAGACATAGTGGCCTTAAACGAAATACTAGAACACCTGGATATGATAGACATCTACAGGACACTTCATCCCAAAGCGACAGAGTATACATTTTTCTCTAGTGTACATGGAACATTCTCAAGAATTGACCATATGTTGGGCCACAAAGACAATATCAGCAAATTTAGAAAAATTGAAATTGTACCAAGCATATTTTCTGATCATAAAGCCTTGAAACTAGAATTCAACTGCAAAAAAGAGGGGGAAAAACCCACAAAAATGTGGAAACTAAACAACATACTTCTAAAAAATGAATGGGTCAAAGAAGAAATAAGCGCAGAGATCAAAAGATATATACAGACAAATGAAAATGAAAATACAACATATCAGAATCTCTGGGATGGAGCAAAAGCAGTAATAAGAGGAAAGTTCATATCACTTCAGGCCTATATGAACAAACAAGAGAGAGCCGAAGTAAACCACTTAACTTCACACCTTAAGGAACTAGAAAAAGAAGAACAAAGACAACCCAAAACCAGCCGAAGAAAGGAGATAATAAAAATCAGAGCAGAAATAAATGAAATAGAGAACAGAAAAACTATAGAAAAAAATCAATAAAACAAGGAGCTGGTTCTTTGAAAAGATCAACAAAATTGACAAACCCTTGGCAAGACTCACCAAGGAAAAAAGGCACAGGACTCAAATAAACAAAATCCAAAATGAAAGAGGAGAGATCACCACAGACATCATAGATATACAAAGAATTATTGTAGAATACTATGAAAAACTATATGCCACCAAATACAACAATCTAGAAGAAATGGATAAATTCCTAGAACAATACAACCTTCCTAGACTGAGTCATGAAGAAGCAGAAAGCCTAAACAGACCAATCAGCAGGGAGGAAATAGAAAAATCTATTAAAAACCTCCCCAAAAATAAAAGTCCAGGCCCAGACGGTTATACTAGTGAATTCTATCAAACATTCAAAGAAGACTTGGTTCCTATTCTACTCAAAGTCTTCCAAAAAATTGAAGAAGAAGCAATACTTCCAAACACATTTTATGAGGCCAACATAACCCTCATACCAAAACCTGGCAAGGATGGCACAAAGAAAGAAAACTACAGACCAATATCTCTAATGAATACAGATGCTAAAATACTAAACAAAATACTGGCAAACCGAATACAACAACATATTAAAAAAATAATACATCATGATCAAGTGGGATTCATCCCAGAATCTCAAGGATGGTTCAACATACACAAAACGGTTAACGTAATACACCATATCAACAAAACAAAGAACAAAAACCACATGATCTTATCAATAGATGCAGAAAAGGCTTTTGATAAAATACAACACAATTTTATGTTTAAGACTCTCAACAAAATGGGTATAGAAGGAAAATATCTCAACATGATAAAGGCCATATATGATAAACCATCAGCCAACATCCTATTAAACGGCATAAAACTGAGGACTTTCTACCTTAAATCAGGAACAAGACAGGGTTGTCCACTCTCTCCACCCTTATTTAACGTGGTGCTAGAAGTTCTGGCCAGAGCAATCAGACAAGACAAAGAAATAAAAGGCATCCATATCGGAAAAGAAGAAGTAAAGGTATCACTTTTTGCTGATGATATGATCCTATACATCGAAAACCCGAAGGACTCCACAAAAAGATTATTAGAAACAATAAGCCAATACAGTAAGGTCACAGGATACAAAATTAACATACAAAAGTCCATAGCCTTTCTATATGCCAATAATGAAATATTAGAAAACGAACTCAAAAAAATAATCCCCTTCACGATTGCAACAAAAAAAATAAAATACCTAGGAATAAACATAACAAAGAACGTAAAGGACCTATATAATGAAAATTACAAAGCATTGTTAAGGGAAATCGAAAAAGATACAATGAGATGGAAAAATATTCCTTGTTCTTGGATAGGAAGAATAAATATAATCAAAATGGACATATTACCCAAAGCAATATACAAATTTAATGCAATTCCCATCAAAATCCCTATGAGATTTTTTAAAGAAATGGAACAAAAAATCATCAGATTTATATGGAACTATAAAAAACCCCGAATAGCCAAAACAATCCTAAGGAAAAAGAATGAAGCTGGGGGCATTACAATACCTGACTTTAAACTATATTATAGGGCCACGATAATCAAAACAGCATGGTATTGGCAGAAAAATAGACACTCAGACCAATGGAACAGAATAGAAAGCCCAGAAATAAAACCACATATATATGGTCAAATAATCTTTGATAAAGGGGCCAACAACACACAATGGAGAAAAGAAAGCCTCTTCAACAAATGGTGTTGGGAAAACTGGAAAGCCACATGCAAAAGAATGAAACTTGACTACAGCCTGTCCCCGTGTACTAAAATTAATTCAAAATGGATCAAAGACCTAAATATAAGACCTGAAACAATAAAGTACATAGAAGAAGACATAGGTACTAAAATCATGGACCTGGGTTTTAAAGAACATTTTATGAACTTGACTCCAATGGCAAGAGAAGTGAAGGCAAAGATAAATGAATGGGACTACATCAGAATAAAAAGTTTCTGCTCAGCAAGAGAAACTGATATCAAAATAAACAGACAGCCAACTAAATGGGAAATGATATTTTCAAACGACAGCTCAGATAAGGGCCTAATATCCAAAATTTACAAAGAACTCATAAAACTCAACAACAAACAAAGAAACAATCCAATAAAAAAATGGGAAGAGGACATGAACAGACACTTCTCCCAGGAAGAGATACAAATGGCCAACAGATATATGAAAAGATGCTCAGCTTCATTAGTTATTAGAGAAATGCAAATCAAAACTACAATGAGATACCACCTCACTCCTGTTAGATTAGCTATTATCAACAAGACGGGTAATAGCAAATGTTGGAGAGGCTGTGGAGAAAAAGGAACCCTCATCACTGTTGGTGGGAATGTAAAGTAGTACAACCATTATGGAGGAAGTATGGTGGTTCCTCAAAAAACTGCAAATAGAACTACCTTATGACCCAGCAATCCCTCTACTGGGTATATACCCCAAAACCTCAGAAACATTGATACGTGAAGACACATGTAGCCCCATGTTCATTGCAGCACTGTTCACAGTGGCCAAGACATGGAAACAACCAAAAAGCCCTTCAATAGAAGACTGGATAAAGAAGATGTGGCACATATACACTATGGAATACTACTCAGCCATAAGAAATGATGACATCAGATCATTTACAGCAAAATGGTGGGATCTTGATAACATTATAAGGAGTGAAATAAGTAAATCAGAAAAAAACAAGAACTACATGGTTCCATACATTGGTGGAACATAAAAATGAGACTAAGAGACATGGACAAGAGTGTGGTGGTTACCAAGGGTGGGGGGAGGGAGGACATGGGAGGGAGGGAGGGAGAGAGTTAGGGGGGAGGGGGGAGGGGCACAGAGAACTAGATAGAGGGTGGCGGAGGACAGTCTGACTTTGGGCGAGGGGTTTGCAACATAATTTAATGACAAAATAACCTAGACATGTTTTCTTTGAATATATGTACCCTGATTTATTAATGTCATCCCATTACCATTAATAAAAATTTATTATAAAAATATATATATATATAATTATATACCATATAAATATCCAAACTGTATCACAATCAATCGAAACAATATTTAACTAATAGAATGAGCTTGAAGGGGTTATATCGCAAATAGCTCTGGTTATTTTACAAACAGCCTGGACACGTTTTCAGTTATGAACTGCAGTTACTGTCTATGCTACAATGCCGCTTGATTCAGCACACTTGACCACAAAAATAACGAATTGTTTGACCCTGGGTGCACACTGACAAACTCCACCTAAAAGAATGTGGGTTTCACATTGCCCCTAAATGTCAAACAGCTCATATCGAGTACAGACAAGTACAAAAGTTGTAAATCTTTATAACAGAATTTTTTTAAAAAATAAAGAAGTATCGCGAATCCATTCGACCAATTATTGGAAGTTAACCCTAAATTAGTCACACGCGGAATTCTTTTCCACATATCACTATCTTCTTAAATATCTCGATTTCCAATAATCAAAGATGCTTCCACTTCTGAGTAGCTGAGATTTAAAGTAGCGGAGAATATTAAAAATTTAATCACGGGCCGCATAAACTCATTACGCGGGCCGTACGTTGGCCATGCCTGGTCTAACCACTATATATGCTGTACACTTGAGACTTATGCAAAATAATATTGAATGTAAACTGTAATTGAAAAGTAAAATTTTAAAAATTAAATAATATGTAATTGGAAAAAGTGTGAACATTTACAAACCCTTTAAATACATAAGGTGGCAAAAAAGAAAAGAAAAGGACCATAGAGAGTTCCCCTTTATTTAAAAGATAGTGGAAGGAAGAAGTCACCTTAAAAATAAGAAAAGAGAAATGATCAATATTTAATTTAATAGTTTAAAAGATATAAGTAAAATTTGATGCCAAGAATAGGCAATATATTGAAATGTGGGAAACCACGGGGGAATGGAAAGGATTTGATGAAGTTGGGCACATGCAGGAGCAGATCAATGTTCCTGTCTCTCTCTCTCCCCCATCCTCTCTCTCTAAAATCAATACAATAAACATTTTTTAAAAATCTGGACATATAGAGGGACACCAGGGGGGGTGTGCACAGAGAAAAGACCATGTAAGGACTAGAGAGGTGACCATTTGCAAGCCAGGCAGAGAGGCCTCAGAAGAAATCCAATCTACCTTTACCTTGATCTTGCACTTCTAGCCTCCAGAACTGTAAAAAGAAATTTTTTTCATTGCTTAGGCCACCCAGTCTGTGGTAGTTTGTTATGGTAGCCCTAGCAAACTAATACAGGTATGATGAAGTAAATGCCTTGGCTTAAGTTATTCTTAAGAGTTCATAGTTTAATGTTATAAAGTTCAACATGTAACATTCATAGTACCTACTCTAATTTTCTCCTTGACTCTCTCATTGGTTACATCTTCCCTCCTAAAATGCAAATGCTTTACTTTTTTTCCTTTTACCTCTTAATTTTATATTTCACAATATTTTCCTCATCCCTTTTAGACTGTTCTGAGACTTGAGTTCAAAGTTTTATTCCTTTTAGCACAGGAGCTCAAAAAGAAAAGCTCTGAAAAAAAAAGTTAAGAAATATTTAATGAGCACTAGACCCATTCTGTGCTATCAGTGACCCCAGGTGTCAAGAGATACCAGAAGAATGAGATGTGGTTTCTTCCCTCACCTGCTCACAATCTCGAACTGGTGGGGTACACAGACCCAGACCCATGAATGAGTCAGTGGTGTGCTATTTTCCTTAAATGTTAGAATCTTTCTTATTCTCCCACCCAGACTGGGTAGAGAAGAATAGAAAGAGAGTGCAGACTTGAGTCTTCACAGATCTTAGTCTCTTCTGACCTGAACAGTCTCTTTAGGGTACTGTTATTTGAGATAAATAATCAAAATTTCAGACCTCCTCTACCCACCACCAGGTGGCATCTAGGAAGAGGAAGATTTATTGTTAAATAAATAAAGCTTCAACTTCAGGTTTCCTCATGTTCATGAGTCACTTCTGAAGACATGTATCTAATTTTTGTATTTTTAATCTGATATTATCTTATAAAGGAGGAATCTCTAAACTGTATAGAGTGTCGTGGGACATGGATCATCCCTGCATTTGGGTGACATGAGATAGGTGAGAGGGACACATATCTGTGTATGAAGGTCTGTGACTACTTTTCTGGACACTCAGTCTCTTTAGAATGCCTCCTCTCTGCCTGAAGCCAAGTTGCTAAGTGGGCATCTGCTGCCGAGGCCTGAGTTGAGGATCCTGTATCTCTTCTCTTAGCTCCATCAAAGACCAAGAAATCCCTCATAACTGACTTGGCTAATACATTTGTCATTCATATTGTGGCTTCAGAGCCAGCTACCCTCTGCCTCTTTTATTTGTCAACTCAGCATCCACTATAACAGGCTGCTTGGGTCCTCACTCAAGCACCCTCAGTAACTTAAACACTTCTAGTTCTAAGTGACAAGAAACTTAAGTTAGCTTTGCCTATTACCATGATAACAGGAATCTAAGAAAGGAAAAAAAATTTTTTTGTCTAGTGCTATTTCTAATGTTTAAAACCAGAGTATTGCTAGGGACTGAAAAAGTCTGATCTAGAAATCTAAAAACTAAACACCAAACCTTTAATTGGCATTCCTGCTATATATGTCCTCTTCTTGAACTCTCCGTCCCCACTCCTGAGAAGGTAGATGAGTATCTCTGGTCAACTATGGGGTAGATTGCACACACAAATAAGCTAGATATAAATACACGGTAATATACTTCAAAATATATTAACCTTAATGCATAAATAATTTCAAGTAACATACTATTTTAGGGATATAGGAGCATGGAAGATGGAGCAATAACACTGCCTATGAATGTGAGGAGTCCCACTGGACACGGATACTACAAATGTAGGCAGAAGAAATGCTAGATATTTAACACGACTCCCCTTACAGTTTGAATGAGCTCTGTCTTTCCATTTCTTGACCACCTGCCATTGAAACATTGCAGAGGAACACAGACACTATGATGACAAATGTTTTTCCTATATCTCCTATCTACTATTTATGGGAAATTTCACCTGCTCATTATTTTAATATTAAAAGACTTCAACCACGCAGACTAAAAGTTCACAGTGTCTATAACTTGACATTATGCTAACAGTAACTGGAAGAATAAATTATTGGTTTCACTCTTTTTTTGTCCAACAGATTTATACTTGACTTATATGAAGATTCTCAAAATGAGGTCATCGACCAGAAATATCAGTATCACTTGAAACATGTTAGAAATGCAAATTAGCATTATACACTCGGTGGGTAAGGGCCAGCAACATGTTCACCATGTCATCCCAAGGATCTGGATGCATGATAAAGTTTGAAAATGACTGCCTTAGATTCTAAATTCAGTAAGTCATGAAATGCTTATTTGCTATTATTTTTCAAAGGTATATATTACAGGGTTATGTATATTGTAGAAACTTAGTAAATTATTTTCTTTTAAAAAAGCAAATAATATCAAAATTTATCCAGCTACCTACCTACCCATCTACTCATTTATCTACCTAAATAAGCCATAATTACATTTTTAAATTATCACATTCATGTTCTTACCTTAAAAAGTGAAGAACTGAAGAATACTGCGTGTCAAGTTGATTCCCCCTTTGATGACAATTCATCGGGAGAGCAATTCCTTCCGGCATTCTCCCACTCCAGTGGCAGATCACATCACAGATGCTTTTGGTGCACCTTAAGGAGTCATGTGCTCTGGCTTTTCTCTTGTCTAATGGCATTGATGCCAAGGCATGCATTTTACACACATTGCTATGGGAAAACTATTTTAAAAATTTCTTTAAATCTCAAGAAATTATGTTACAGAAAAAATGCTCAATGATTAAATAAAATTCTATTCCAAATCAAATAAAAAAGTAATTATCAAATTCACTTATTTAGCTACCCTTTGTTAGTAAATTTAGATATTTTAAATAACCCCAGCCCTGGCCGGTTGGCTCAGCGGTAGAGCGTCGGCCTAGCGTGCGGAGGACCCGGGTTCGATTCCCGGCCAGGGCACATAGGAGAAGCGCCCATTTGCTTCTCCACCCCTCCGCCGCGCTTTCCTCTCTGTCTCTCTCTTCCCCTCCCGCAACCAAGGCTCCATTGGAGCAAAGATGGCCCGGGCGCTGGGCATGGCTCTGTGGCCTCTGCCTCAGGCGCTAGAGTGGCTCTGGTCGCAATATGGCGACACCCAGGATGGGCAGAGCATCGCCCCCTGGGGGGCAGAGCACCGCCCCTGGTGGGCGTGCCGGGTGGATCCCGGTCGGGCGCATGCGGGAGTCTGTCTGACTGTCTCTCCCTGTTTCCAGCTTCAGAAAAATGAAAAAGAAAAAAAAAAAAAAAAGAAAAAATAACCCCAGAGATTTCCAGCATCTTGTTTAAAACACATATCATCTAATGTTGCAATTGTCAATTCTGAAAGATTAGATTCTGAATAGAAAATATAAGTGCTTTGGATAAACATTATAGGAGTTAAATCTTGCTGTGTAATTAACTTAACTCAATTTTGTATGCTATAAATTAAAGATAGCATTTCCTATGATAGTTTCCCAGATATATTTCAAACATTCATCACACATGTTTACACAAAGATAAATTTATAGTCATTTTCTTAACATCTGTATTTTAATACTTGAAAGGGCACATCTTGTACATTGGCCTCATGAGGAGGGATTCTCATTTTAAATATTAATCCCAGGGATCTATTGTTCCTATGAATGACTCTGTTCTTCCTTTATTTTTTTAAAGAACATGTTTCAATTTTTAATTTATTTATTGATTTTAAATAGAGAGAAACGTCTATCTGTGCCTGTACATGCTCTGACAAGGCATCGAACTTGTAACCTTTGTGTATCAGGTCGATGCTAACCAACCAAGCTATATGGACAGGGCTATTTCTCTGTTCTTTATACAGGACAATGCAATCTCTATTTCCCGACACCTCCTGCACCAAGTTGTGATATATGCTTATTTTTAAATGGAGTAAAAACATCACTACCAATTTTACTGCCTACAGAACATCAATTATCTAATACTATACTATTTGTTTCATAGCGATCAGTCACAAATCTGTCACTAGCTTTGACTGACAAAAAGAGCTCAAGGAACCAATCTAAATGACAGTTCACCAGTTTGCTAGCTAGCAGTTCTGTATCACATATTATAGGAAAAGAACATTGCTTTAGGTAATGGTTTGACTACCACTGCTCAGGCCCTGGCTCTGCCACTTACTCTGTGACTTTATGGAAATAACTTGACCTCTCTTTCCTCAGCTTCTTCATAAGTAATGTACATAATAAAGCTAATATATCCTGAAGTTAGCAATTAAGAAAAAATAATTTCATGAAGAAAATTATAAGCCTTAAAATCATAAGCCTTAAAATCACACACTTAACAACAGTGTAGTGAGTGTTGACTATATGTGGGGAAGATGGAGGAGGGACTAAGGGGAATAATGGTGATGGACAAGGACTTGACTTATGGGGGTGAACAAACAATGCAGTGTACAGAGATGTAGAATTGGGCACCTGAAACCTGTATAATTAGGTTAAGCAGTGTCACCCCAATAAATTCAATTACTTTTAAAAGTAAATAGATAAAATACATTGCTCACAACTTTTCAAAATTGACCAAAAAATCAAACCACAATAAAAAAAAATTACTAGGAACACCAGTAAGAATAACTACAAAGAAAACTTTTCTAGGTATATCGCAGTGAAGCTCCTGAAAACCAAATATAAAGATCAAATCTTAAAAGTGCACCAAAAGAGCCTGACCAGGCAGTGGCGCAGTGGATAGAGCGTTGGACTGGGATGCAGAGGACCCAGGTTCGAGACCCTGAGGTCGCCAGCTTGAGTGCGGGCTCATCTGGTTTGAGCCAAAAGCTCACCAGCTTGAACCCAAGGTCGCTGGCTCCAGCAAGGGGCTACTCGGTCTGCTGAAGGCCCGTGGTCAAGGCACATGTGAGAAAGCAATCAATGAACAACTAAGGTGTTGCAACGCACAATGAAAAACTAATGATTGATGCTTCTCATCTCTCTCCGTTCCTGTCTGTCTGTCCCTGTCTATCCCTCTCTCTCTGACTCACTCTCTGTCTCTGTAAAAAAAATAAAATAAAATAAAAAAATAAAAATTAAAACAAAAAGTGCATCAAAAGATAATATTTTCAAAGCAGTAAAAAATAAAATTTCAGTTGATTTATTAATAGAAACAGTCTAAGACAAAAGAAAATAATATACTTCATGCTGGAAAAATAACCGCCAACCTAGAACTCTATTCCAAACAAAACTACAATACAATTACAACAAAAGTAAAAAATATACTTATTTTTAGAAACAAATACAAATTTTGTTAACAAATTACCTTAATTAAATCATCTAAAGATAATTATTTGAAAGGAAAAAAATCACCTTACGCTGAAGACCAAAAATGCAAAAAGAATAAATAACAATATGTTGCTGATTAAAATTATTATCTGAGGTATATTTGTAATTACAATACACAACAATAGCATATGATAGGAAGAGAGAAAATAAAGTTAAAATACCATATATACCTGCCACATTGAAAAAGAAGATTAAATTAATTAGTACAAGAATTTAATAAGTTAAGAATGTATGTTGTATTGTCTAAGGTAATCATTAAAATATTTTAAATGTGTATTTAATATCTAAGCTAGTAGACAATGAAATAAGAAAACAATGTTGAATCAATTCAGAAGAAGGCAAAGAAAGGAGAAAAAGGAAACAAAGAATAGACAGAAATAGAGCTTTAAAATATTGTAGATTTTATTCAGATTTATATAATTATATTAAATTTATATAAACCATAAACTCAAATTAAAAAACAAAGATTGAGAGAAAAATATGAAACATGCTAAAGATGTGCATAAAAAGAGACATAACAAAAAACATAGGAACCGAAAAGATTTATGTAAAAGATACAAATACTACGCAAATGTTAACCAGAAGTGAAGTACCTATGTTAACACAAGACAGCTTAGCATTTCAGGGACAAAGCATTCTAAGTATAAAGATATTCATTAGGCAAAATAAAATTTCAATCCATCACAAAGGTGGTACAATTGTACATTTGAATGCACTTAGTATAGCTCAAAATATATAATGCAAAATTGACTGAATTAGCCCAGCCTGTGGTAGCGCAGTGGATAAAGTGTCAACCTGGAACGCTGAAGTCGCTGGTTTGAAACCTTGGACTTGCTGAGTCAAGGCACAGATGAAAGTTGATGCTTCCTGCTCCTCCCCACTTACTCTTTTCCCCTTTCCTCTCCTCTCTAAAATGAAAACTAAAATAAAATAAAATTGACTGAATTAAAAAGAAGTAGCCACATATACAAATGTAGGTAGAGACTTGAACAACTTTATTCTAGTAATAATTTAAAAATCAATAAGCATATATATTATTTAATGAGTACAATGATCAAACTGTAAATGTACATACACGAAAACAGATTTCAATAACTAGAACTACACACTTTCAAGTTGAATATTTATAAAAACTGTAAGCAATAGCCAATAAACAAGTGCAAATAGTTTCAAAGAGGATGGTCTCTGACCTAAATGAAATTATGCTGAACATCAACAGCAAAATCACCAGCTGTAAGCTTCTAAATGACCTTTGTAAAATAAAATTGTTGTAAATAAGAAAAAAATGAGTGGAATGAAAATAATATATTACTTGTAAAAATATGTAATTCAGAAAAGCCAAATGAAGAAAACTATACTTTAAAAATTAAATTTTTTCATTATGAAAATTCATGATTACTAAAAATAAAAATAAAGTTAATTGGTAAAGGGTTTCTATAAAAGGCATACAGTGAGCCTCATACTTAATGATAAAAGTTGAAAGGTTTTCTGCCTGTCATTGAGATTAAGACATGGTTGTCTACTATTCAATTCTTAACTGCAGAACCTAGCCAATGTAACATGGCAGAAAATAGAGAAAAAAGTGATTAGTTATAGATGGTGAAATATGAAAATAATTTTACTGATAAATCAGAATTAGTAAGTTGCCTTAACATGGCAGTTAGGTAAATATCAGCACATGATAATGTATTATAGCATATAGAAAAAACCAAAAAAATTGCAAGAAAAAATTCCATTAATCATAACTTCAAAACATATTAAATATGCAGAAATAAATCTGCCTAAACATGTGCAAGAACTTGATACCTATAAAGCACCAAAAAGATAAACTCCAAATGAACAAAATAAAGGAATATACAAGTTCTTTTTTTGATCAAGAACATAGTGCAAAGATACCATTTTTTTCAAAATTTAACATAGAGAAAATTCAGTTGCAATCAAAACAACAGCAAGGTGCCATTTTTAGTCGATATTTATAAGAGATTCTAATATTTACATAAAATGCATGTTATAAATCACTAAGAAAATACTGGAGAACAACAAACTTTTGAGTACTTGCACTACTAGATATCAAGAACTATAAAGTCACAAAGCCTACGACAATTTATTATTGAGGCAAAAGTATACAAATTAATCGAAGAAATGTACTCCACAGATTCATAACTATATGAATACTTGGCTTATGAAAAAGGAGGCACCGTAGAGTGAAAAGAAAATAGAAAGCGTGAACTTTTCCATCAATGGTACTCAGTCAATTATTTATCCATATTTGAAGAAATAAGAAAAAACAAAATATACCTTAACATTTATCTCTCAATATACACAAAAGTAAATTGCAAGAGGACCAAATCAAACATAAAACACAAAACAACAAAGCTGATAGGAATGCCAAAATAAGTTATCTTTATATGTCAGGGACAGAAAGATATTTAAAGAGCAGACAAAACCAATAAACATTAAAGTAAATAGTCAAAAATGAGACTATATTAACATTATAGGGAATATATTTGTAATGCATAAAACCAATATCAACCTCACATACAATATTCATACAATAGAATTCCTCAAATAAACTAAAAAAAAAAAAAAAAGAATCCATTTTTCAATAGGGAAACCATTATAATACAGCATTTCCAAATGACCAAGAACATGTAATTTTCCTAATACCAATAACAGTAAAATGTCAATTCAAATCAGGCTTACCCCAAAGAGATAGTATTTAAAAGACTGACAATATTTACTATTTCTTACATGTAGATCAAGTGGAAATTTCATGTACTACTTGTGGAAGTACAACCACCTTGGAGAACTGTATACCTCTTAAAGGTGATTATATTTCTATCTTATGATCCACCAATTTTACTATTACATATATGCCTTTCACAAATGTTTATCAAAAGGCACATATGAAAAAATTTATAATAGCATTGATCAGAATAGAAAAGTCTGAGAGGCCCTGGCCGGTTGGCTCAGCGGTAGAGCGTCGGCCTGGCGTGTGGGGGACCCGGGTTCAATTCCCAACCAGAATTGCTTCTCCACCCCCCCCCCCTTCCTCTCTCTCTCTTCCCCTCCCGCAGCCAAGGCTCCATTGGAGCAAAGATGGCCCGGGCACTGGGGATGGCTCCTTGGCCTCTGCCCCAGGCGCTAGAGTGGCTCTGGTCACGGCAGAGTGACGCCCCGGAGGGGCAGAGCATCGCCCCCTGGTGGGCAGAGCGTCACCCCTGGTGGGCGTGCCGGGTGGATCCCGGTCGGGCGCATGTGGGAGTCTGTCTGACTGTCTCTCCCCGTTTCCAGCTTCAGAAAAATACAAAAAAAAAAAAGAAAAGAAAAGTCTAAGAACCAGTGAAATGTCTATTGACAGGAGAATGAATAAATTGTAGAATATTCATACAATGGCCTAGTATATAGCATGAAAAATATATAAACTCCTTAATATAAATACATATATGAATCTCATAAACATAATATTGAGCAAAAAATCCAGACACATTCAAAAATGAAAACTACGCCTAACCCGGCGGTGGTACATTGGGTAGAGCGTCAGACTGGGATGCCGAGGACCCAGGTTCGAGGCCTGAGGTTGCCAGCCAATTGAGCGCGGGCTCATCTGGCTTAAGCAAAAAGCTCACCAGCTTGGACCCAAGGTTGCTGGCTCGAGCAAGAGGTTACTTGGTCTGCTGAAGGCCTGCGGTCAAAGAACATATGAGAAAGCAATCATATGTCATATGAACAACTAAGGTGTCGCAACGAAAAACTGATGATTGATGCTTCTCATCTCTCTCTGTTCCTATCTGTCCCTATCTATCCCTCTCTCTGACTCTCTCTCTGTCCCTGTAAAAAAAAAATTTAAAAATTTAAAAAAATAAATGAAAACTGCATGATTATTTTTTTTTAGAGAGAGAGAAGAGAGAGAGAGTTACAGGCAGGGACAGACAGACAGAAAGAGAAAGATGAGAAGCATCAGGTTGTTCTTGGGGCACTTTAATTGTTCATTGATTACTTTATGTACCTTGACTGGGGGACTTCATTGATTACTTTCTCATTATGTGCTTTGACTGGGGGACTTCAGCTGGCCAGTGACCCCTTGTTCAAGCCAGTGACCTTGGGCTTCAAGTCAGCAACCTATGTGCTCAAGCCGGTGACCCCAAGCTCAAGTTGGATGAGCCCGTGTTCAATTCAGTGACCTCAGGGTTTTGAACCCAGATCTACGTTTCAAAATCCCAGATCTACATACTATCCACTGAGCCACTGCCTGGTCAGGCACAATTATTCTTATATAAATTTCAAACATCAACAAAACTAAACTTTGATGTTAGAATTCAGGTTGCCTCCTTGGAAGGTAGAAGGGGACACAAGAGGGAGGGTATTTGGGGGATATTAGCATGGTTCAAGGTTTTGGTCTAAGTGGTGACTAAAGATGTGCTCACGTATTTATAATTCTGTCTGTATGTTATATGGCAATAAAAGTATTAAAATGAAAACAACTTTAAACTCTGGAGTTTATATATTTTTGCTTGAGTAGTCAAACAAAACAGAGCAAAAGGCAAGAAAGTGATTAGCATAAAAGTAGTTTTGATTCAGTTGTAGATATTTGGTAGTGTTTTCAGTGTCACATGAGCCTTCTTGGGTGCTGGCAAACTGATGCCTGCACAGGGATTTGCTCTAAGGGTAAATCAAGAGGTTGAACTTAATTGTGAACCCTTTTCTCTATGCCTTTTATATCATGATTAAGAAGTCAAAATGAAACAACTTGGATCTTCAAAGTTCCTTTAGTATATGAAGACTGAAATGAACTAGTTAAGATTAATATTCAGAGGTTTGTTAGAAAAAAAGGCAACATTTTTAGTCAGTGACTGAATTGCCCATTGGGAGCACAAATTACGCTGTAAACACCACTGAATCTTTTTTTTTTTAACTATCTACATAATTTGTATTTAACAGAAAAGCAATTCAGTTACCTACAAGGGAACTCTCATAAGACTGTCAGCTGATTTCTCAACAGAAAGTTTAGAGGCCAAAAAGGAGTGGCAAGAAGTATTAAAAGTGATGAAAAGCAAGGACATACAACCAAGATTACTCTACCTGCCAAAGCTAGCATTTAGGATCAAAAAACTATAAAGAGCTTCCCAGATGAGAAAAAGCTAAAAAAGTTTATCATCACCAAGCCAGTATTGTATGAAATGTCCAAGAGTCTTCCTTAAGAAGAGGAAGAATTAAAGATCAAAATTATAAACAATAAAATATCAAGAAATACATATCTATCAACATTTGAATCTAAAGACAACAAAATCAATGAACAAGCAGAACAGAAACAGACTCATAGATACAGAGAACATTTTGATGGTTGCCAGAGGGGAGGGGGTTTGGGTGATGGGATTAAGATGTACAAATTGGTTGTTACAGAACAGTCATGGGGATGTAAAGTACAGCACAGGGGAAATAGTAATATTCTGATAACTGTGTATGCTGTCAGTTGGGTACAAGACATCAGAATGATCACTTAGTAAATTATATAATATCTGATCACCGAGTTGTACATGTGAAACTAATATAATACTGTATGTCAACTGCATTTGAATAATAATAAAATTATTTTAAAAGAAAATAACTTTATAAGTTCTAACCATATTCCTTCTCCTCTTAAGTATTAAGATATTAAATGAGTTTAAGTTTCTTTTTCAATTATGATATATACTGCATACTTTGGAGACTGAAAATATGCTCAAGGAAAATTTTTAGTGTACTTATATCCAGGTGAAGACACCACCCACCACTTGCCACAATCATCAGTAGGCAGGTATAGTAAAATGGACAAGGTAGTAAAATAAAAATTATAAAATGTTTCATTGTTCTTACAGTAATATGTAGAAGTGAAAAGAACTCATTGAACTCAACTCGAGTAATTATAACTACTTTCATTTTAACACTTTGTTTTGAACTAAAGATATGTTTTGTTTTCTGGTGTTTTTTAATTTATTTTTTTGTAACTCTGTTAGACATCACTGGCAGTGTGAATAGGCAGGCTACCTAGAAATGGTGGTGACACTTTGTTTTATTATTAAATTTATCAATGAGCTTGCCAGCAGCTCAAAATCGCAGAGAGAAAAGCATGTTATATATATTTGCTTAAATTTCCTACATCAAGCTAGGAGAAAATCCTTCAAGAAAGAAGTATTGTTAATGAAAAGGCATTTAGGTAAGTGCTTAGAAACAATGAGTTTCAAATTTACCTTCCACTGCCAAATAGAAGAGTTGGTAAATATGATTAATAAAATCAGAAGTACATAACACTATTAACATAATCCTAATTAAATTTAATAAGAATAGCTAACATTTATTGAGTGCTTACTAGGTCCTAAGTTCTGTTCTAATATAATTTAAAGGCATTACCTCTTTTAACTATCACAGCAATCCTATAGGATAGGTATTATCATTCTCTCCTTTTTACAAATGAGAAAATGAAGGCATAGAAAGTGTTTTCCTTATTTTTTCATGCTCTCATTATATATGGTAGAATTACTCTGATTAATTTGATTTTTGGTACGATTCCATATACTTACACAAAATGAGAGCTTTTAGAATGGAATGTTCAAATCCTGTCTTTGCTATATGTCAGCCGAGTGACCTTAGGAAAGTTTCTTAACTTCTATATGCCTCAAGTTCTCATCAGTAAAATGGAGATAATGACAGTACCTAACTTACAAGGTAGTTATAAGCAATAAATGAATTATTACCCACAAAGAACATATAATACATACATAGGAAAAATCCAATATATATTATTATTAATAAAATATTATAAAATTATTTTTAAAGAAATAAGAGATATTATAAAGAAAGTCTAGGAGGGCATGGATTATTTGACAGCAATAATGAAATCAGTGACAGAAATGGTGAGTCATTAAGTTGGAACTATAAGAAGATAAATGGAAGAGTAAAACTGCAGAAAACTATGAGAAAGGCAACTTCCTGTACAGAATAAACCAAGCACATTTACTTATCTTTTCTTCCTCTCAAAATATAATTGAAATATCATAAAGATTGGAGAAAGGGAATAAACCTATAACAACACTGAAATTGGGGCAAGGACCATTATTATACCAGAAACTTTGAAGAATAGCTATAAGACAGACAATGGATGGAACTGTATTGAAGAATGAATTAAAATGATGGACAGCACAGCAGTAGAATACAGGGGACAAGGAAGTCATTTTCCTAAAGAAACATAAGAAAAGTGGCAAGCTTACAGTCAGCTTATACAGGGGAGGAAGTGACCTGTAACATGGTAATCAAGATGATTAATAGAAGAAGTACTATATTTAGAAGAGATACCTGGGAAGGCATGCATCCAGAACACAACAATAGGGCATTATGAAATAAAAAGACAGAATAAAGGAAAGAAGAGAGGGATGAAGGAGAAAGGGAAAGAAGAAAAAATAAAGAATAACAAAGAGTTCTTAGAAAAAAAATCAAATATCAATTTAATTTTTCTATAGAAGACTGAAAGAGGAAGTAAAAAAGATCTACAAGTATAAGAAAAAAAAAGAGAAAAAGATGAAAAACAGAAGACATAATTGAGTGATATAAAGGATCAGTCATGTAGGTCCACCATCATTCTAAAAGGAAATTAATAGATAAATAGAAGAAAAGAACAGTTAAAAGATGATTTTTCTAAGTGAAAGGATATTCCCATGATGAGAATTTATTTCACTGGATATTCCCATGATGAGAATTTATTTCAATAAGTCACAGGTTGGGAGATTAGCAGAGAAATACAAAACATAATTCTGAGAGCATGAACATAGTACTCACAAAATATGACATCAGTCTTGTCAAAATCACTGCATGACTCCAGAAGATGGAGTCATGTAGGAAACAGAGAGGAAGGGGTTCAACTACTGGCAGCAATACATAACCTTGAGAGTCCAAAGATTCCTTATAAACTATTGGCACTGAATAACAGTCCTACTTGGACGAAGTTTATCTTTATTCAAAGTTGTCTGGCTGTGGACAGCTTCCTACCCATGGCTTGAGAGGCCTTCACACTCCTCTAGAACTGCCTTTAGGCTGTTTCTCATTTATCACAATAGCAAGTACTCAACTCTGTCAGGAAACAACCAGAATGACAACATAACTTAACTAGTGGAAATATAAAATAAAATGCTTCCTAGAAAACCATCCAAAAGTATGAAATTTTATAAAGCTCAAATTATTTGTTTTGTGTGACAGAGACAAAGAGAAGAACAGATAGGAACAGAGAGACGGGAAGGGAGAGAGATAAGAAGCATCAATTTTTCATTGCAGCACCTTAGTTGTTCATTGATTGCTCTCTCATATGTGCCTTGACCAGAGAGCTACAAAAGAGCATGTGACCCCTTGCTCAGCAGCCTTGGGCTCAAGCTGGTGAGCCTTGCTCAAACCAGATGAGCCCGCGCTCATGCTGGTGACTTCAGGGTTTCAAACGTGGGTCCTCTGCTTCTCAGTCTGACGCTCTATCCACTACACCACCACCTGGTCAGGCTAAAGCTCATATTATTTAATGCAGTGATCCTACCCTCTGATCTCCCTATTTAATATCCAGAAATGTCTGGTACCATTTATAAACAGATATGTCCAATCTCAGCATTATTTATATCAAGAAAACAGAGAAAACCATTAATATTAATAATGGCCAATGATGTAAATGGACAAGAATAACACATGAATGCAGTTACGTTACAAATTTCTTCATGGTTTGGACTCGCGAGGCAAAAGACACACCAGATGTTATATATACAACATGCAGAGGACTGAAACTCTTAGGCAGATTCAGCCCCAAGAAACAATGCCTCTGCATATTTATTGAGTTCCAAAAGTCATAGCTCAGCAGTTAAAACTAGAAAGTTACACAAGCCATTTTTCCCATCCGTTTCATCCCCAACCCTACACATCTACTGTTTCTCTTCATGAACAAGGACACAAGAAGAGTCAGAGTCTCAGAGCTTATCAATCATAAAGTACATCTGGTTCTTGCAGGCATCCTCCAAAATCCTGTGTACATGCACTTGAGTAACCCAGGCCAGTGTCTCTCCATGGCCAACACACTCCAAGAGCTCCTGTCTCCAATTAACCCTTGCTCTGCAGTCAACTGCCATGTATGCTGGTGCAGAGTCGTCTCCTACAGTTACATATTCTACACAAAACAGCAATCATTATTATGGTAAAAATATAAAAAATTAAAATTAAAATCATAGACTATAAAGAACAACCAAAATAAAAATGCTTAATAGCAAAATTTCTGGGGAATATTCAATGTGGAATAAAGAGATAAATGTACAGATCTGATAATAATTAAGCACAGAATCCAAGTTTAAAGAAAAACCAAATTCTAAAGAAAAAAATCAGCCTCAAATATAATTTAGAAAACAGAAATGGATAAATTAATCCAAAAACTTATCTTTTATAAGAGACACAAAAATAATACCTATATTCAACAAAAAGTAAAAATTATAAATGAGGAAGGGACTATAAACACAAACAATACTAGTAGTCATAGTACCCACAAGAATTAAGGAATTTTAAATGCCTAGTAAATGATTTCCATTCAAATAAAATCTTTTGCTGTGCAGAAGCTTTTTGTTTGATATAGTGCCATTCATTTATTTTTGCTTTTACTTCCCTTGCTTTTGGGGTCAAATTATTAAAGTTCTCTGTAAGACTACTAAGGTCTGTAAGTTTAGTACCTATGGAAACAACCAAAGTGTTCTTCAATAGCCTGAATAAAGATGTGTACATATAGGCAATGGAATACTATTAATCCATAAAAAAGATGGAATCTAGCAACATGGATGGATCTTAATACTATCATGGTAAGTGAAATGAATCAGAAAAGGTCAAGAGCCATATGATTTCACTCATGTCTGGCATATTAACCTGAAAGCAACAAATGAACAAACAAACAGAAAAAAACTAACAAAAAATGAATAGACACAGACTCCAGTATGGTGTTTATCAGAGGAAACAGGAATGCGGAGTAGTGAAGGGTAAAAGGGGTCAAATATACGGTGACAGAAGATTTAACATGGGTGGTGGGCATACAGTGCAATATACAGATAATGTATTAATAGAACTGTACACAAGAAACCTATATAATTTTAGTAACCAATGTCACTCCAATAAGTTTAATAAATAAATAAATAACATTGGTAGCATGAAGAATATAAAGCATTGTTGATAATCATGCTTATCACAAAATGACAGTACTCATGTGAATTTGACATCAATTTTCATAAAAGTGATATTCCAGTAAAATATATTTCCTTGGGTTCACAAAAAAGAAATCATGAAAATTTACTCCAAATAGGTAAAATTTTCAGTGGAACAAACACCAAAGCAAAAAAACTGAAGTTATAACAGAATAACTTCTCAAAAATTACTTGGAGTTAGATGATTTTGTGATCAAGCTGGTAAATATTCAGGATATTTGCTGCATTCAATTTCTCTCACCATACACAAAAATAAAATATTAGCAAATTTATTCTATTCTTAATTATTCTATGCCCTGGACCAGCGTGGCTAGTAATTCTGGGTCCTGAGGGAGAATGGTGCAGAATTAAGAAAATAGACTCACCAAGAAAAGAGGATGGGATAGGGAGGGCTCTTCAATGCTGATGGCAATATCCGAGAGAGACAGCCTCCAGTTTGCTTTATTATATAGCCATATGCAAATAGGAAGTCTTTGATACAAAGTCACACATCTGAGGCAAAAACAGGAATTCTCTTAAGGCATAAACAGGAATCCCCCCACCATGCATAAGCAAAATCAATCAACATTTGAACAAACAAAGAGTAAGAGAGGAAGGGCATGTAAATTGCTTCCAGCAACTTAAGCAAGCAAGTGAAGTGTGGGTATCAGATGAGTGCAAATACTCAGCTTCATAGCCAATATGGAGGTGGAGGGGGGAGAATTCAGCCCTTTGCTAAGCCTCGAATTTACAAAGGCTTTTTGCCACTTGCAGTCTACCACAAACACAAGTCAGTGTTTTGTGGTTGAGTTAAAATTTGGTTGATAACACATTTGAGTATAGGTGTGAATTTTTAAAAAAACTAGTATTCTTAAGCTATGGTTTTAAAAATATATTAAATAGAATTATTAAACACCTTTGAAGAACCTACAGCTAGAACTGAAAGGCAGTTCCCTTGAAACAGATTAAATGTCTGGGAATGTGAGATTGCAGAGGCAGTTGGCAATCCCTCACATAGATAGTCGGCTTCTTCAGACTAGAGGAATCACAAACGCCCGCAGGTAACGGGAGGAGGTGAAGTGGGCATAGAGGAGGAAAAGGCTAGCGCAGCAGGATGGTGAATTGCAGCTGGCACTTAGGGAGGTGGTGACTGTGACAAAGTGGAGAGTGAACGCTCCGTGTAGACAGCAGTGCCTACTCAGCTCCTGCAGGGTTGCCCTGCAAAAATGCAGGGCTGTTGCTGTAAGACCTTATGATTCTTCCAAGAAAAGCCAAAAGTTGGAATTTCATGTGAAGTCTTATGAATGTCCAATGTTAGCAATTTGGGCAAAATGGGTGAAGGTGACCAAATGGGACAAACTTCACAAACTTCCAGTTGTAAGTCCTAAAGATATAACAGACAGCCTGGTGAGTATAGTTAACAATACTGGTATTGCATATTTGAAAGTTGCTTCAAGAGTAAATCTGAAAGGTTCTGACCACAAGAAGAAAAATTGTAACTATGTGCAGTAATGGATGTAACTAAACTTATTGTGGTGATAATTTTGCAATATGTACATATACCAAATCCTTATGTTGTGTACTAAAAGCTAATACAATTTTTAAAATTAAATAAATGTTGACAATTAATTCAAAATGTTTTATAATGGAAAGGTGGTCAGTTTGTCACCTCTGCTCTTCAAAGAGAAGACACTTTCTGTGGGAGGACATTCACATCTCTGGCTTGGAGGCTGTGCTTGTAATGGCTGCCACCTTGTGAGAAGCCCCTCTCTCCTTGGGGATGCTCTTCCTCCCACCTGAAGGACTGTCCCACCCCTGTAGCTTTTCTCCCTCTCCATCCCATTCTGTACTCTTCCATCAGAACAAGTCTTTCAAAACTCAGCTCTGACCACTGCCTCTGCTCCTTGAAACCCACAGTCCCATCTGGAGCTTCGCTCTTCTGTGTTCCTGTCCACAGCCGTCTCTGCTCACTCCCTGTGCTCCCTGTGAGAGAGTGATGCCTTTGATTGCCGTCGACAGGTGGTGGCTCCTGAACTGCACCCCATTAGTCACCGGTCACTTCCCCCTCTTCTTTCCCAGTTGCCACGGCTTGCAACAGCCTTGACTTCCTGTCTACCCTCTCACGATTACCTGGTCCATTCTTCACAGCCAGCCAGAAGACAAGGACTCTCTCCTCCAAGGTCCTCCAGGGCTTTCACCCAACTCTGCTCACCCTCTACTTTTATGTCCTTCCCCTCTGCGCTGACATGCCACACTCCACCCAACCAGAACCATTGTGACTCCCAGACTAGCCATGAGGTTATGTACCTTGTCTCTGACGTTGGTACCTGCTCTTCCTTCTGTCTTCAAGGCTCTCTCCCACTCACCTCTGTCTGATATGCCATCCGATGGCTTTAGGCAACCCCTGTGTTTTGGTCATTCGACCACCGCCGGGGTCGCGACCCACAGGTTGAGAACGGCTGCCCTACAGCCTTTACCCCACTACAGCTATAGCCATGTCTCTTTGCCCCTGTCTCAACTGAGTCAGGAAGTACTCAAGAGCACAGCCATATCTTATTCATCTCAGTAACTAGCACAGTATCAGGAACATAATAAGTGCTCAATAAATGTTTGTTGGCTGAATGGATGAACACAGGGTCAGTTAGTTATTGACACAAGCTAGAACTCAGATTAATGTCTCGGAAAACCCTGCCCTCTCCAAGACTCTAAAACAACTTCTATTTATTTTCAGAGAGGATTTAAGACATAGTAAAATCACAGAAAGAATTCTTACCCAGGGTTACTTAAAAACAACTACCTCCTTCCAATTTTAGGAGTGACACAAAACGTCTCGGAGCCCAAAGGAGGACAGCTGTGGACTCACGCAGGTATGGGCTTGGCTGGGGCCTCTGTGAAGGTGAAGGGAGGGGACCATGATCAGGTGCTTTATTTGCCAGTGTGCCCACTTTGGACAGGCTTCAGTTCTAAGATTTGCGGGAGCATCACCTGGACCCGTGAGGCGCCCTCTAGTGGTCACAGTGCTCCAAAGAAGGCGAGGAACTCAGGAAGGGGTGTGCGACTTGTGACCACCCACCCCCTACACCCCAAACTCCTAGCTTCCTGGCATTTAAATCCTGGGTCTTAGGAGGACTCCGCCCAACTGTCAAGAATCAGGCTTGCTTGCTTTTTGAACTACTGCACGATGAGGTGGAAAGAGCCAATGTTGGAGCCAGGAGTTCCAAATCAAATCCGTGTTGGGCCACTTAGCAGCGCTGGGTGGGTTCAGCCCTGCCATAGAGGGGGCAGGTCCACCTACTTTGGCAAGGCTGCTGTGAGGGGACGTGCTTTCTTCAAGGTTCTGCCACAGAGCAGTGCTTAATAAACCTCAGATTTGAATCACCGGTACTGGCCACGAGGCTCCCCGAACAGGACAAAGCCCAGGCCTCTTGCACAGGGAACCAGCCCTGCAACATGGGTCTGCTACACTTCGAAGGAGAGACTGCTTTCAGGTGAACATGGCTATCACCCACCTTCCCCAGAGAGGCTGTGTCCTGGCTCTCAGTCTAGGGTAAGAGGGGTTTGTTTAGATCCCAAGTTTGGGGGCCTCAGCCCATGGCCCCTTTGCAGGTTTGCCTTAGTTTGGGCTTGAAACCTAGGAACTCCTCTTGTGTGGCCAGTCTTGGAGACACGTCCTTTGAGAGAAGAAAGACTATGACAAACTATTATAAAAGCGCTGAGACTCAGTAAGGCCATTTTATCTCGTTAAACATGTGCATGTGCACATAGCCTGACAGGTGGTGCTACAATGGATAGAGCATAGACCTGGGATGCTGAGGTCCCAGTTTCAAATCTCACGGTCGCAGGCTTGAGCGTAGGCTTGCCATCTTGAGTGTGGGATCATCAACATGATCCCAAGTTACTGGCTTGAGCCCAAAGGTCACCAGCTTGAGCCTAAGGTCGCTGGCTTGAGCAAGGGGTCACTGACTCAGCTTGAGTCCCCAGGTCAAGGCACGTATAAGAAGCAATCAATGAACTAAAAGTGGCTCAGCTATGAGTTGATGCTTCTCATCTCTCTCCCTTTCTCTCAGAAAAACAAAAACAAAAAATAATGTGCATATGCACATGCATATACCCCCTATTCAACACCAAGTTAAATACTATATTTTAAAAAATTACTTTAAAAATATTTTATTTATTGATTTTAGGGGAGAGAGATAAAGAAGGGGAGGAGCAGGAAGCATCACTCCAAGTTGTTTTGTATTTGCTGTAGTTGCTTCGTAATTGCTTCCTGTATGTGCTTTGACCGGACAAGCCCAGGATTACGAACCAGCAACCTCAGCATTCCAGGTCAGCACTTTACCCACTGTGCCACGTCAGGCTAAATACTATCTTTTAAAAAATCTTTAAAAATTTTATTTAGGAAAAAAAAAAAATTTAATGGGTGACATTCATCAATAAGAGTACATAGGTTTCAGGTAAACATCTGTATAGCATTTGAACTGTTGATTGTGTTGTGTGGCCGTCATCCAAAGACAAATCATTTTTCATTACCACATATGTTTCTCTTTACTCCCTTCCCCCTGGTAACCACTTCACTTTTATCTATGTCCACGAGTCTCATTTTTATATTCCACCTGTATGTGAAATCACGTAATTCTTAGCTTTTTCTGATTTACTCATTTCACTTAGTATAATGTTCTCAAGGTCATCCATCCATGTTGTCATAAATAGCAATGTATCATCATTTCTTAAGGCTGAGTAGTATTCCATTGTATAAATTTACCCCAGCCAATAAAGTTGTGGAGATGTCACAAAGGGCAGGACTGGGGGACTTTCAGGCCAAACTATTTTGGGGGCTCCCCCCATTGAGGAAGCTTTGCTCTGGAAGGGCTCCTGCAAGGAACACCTCAAGAGAGCAAAGGAGAAGACCCATTCTGTATTCGATTAGACAGCAGTGAGGTTCTGTTTGGTTTTATTAGATCTAAGAAATGATCAATTCAAATCAGAAGCAGTACAAGTCCTATGTTAGAAATATTAGTACTCAAGAGCCCAGACGTGGCCGGAGGCCTCTCACCAATGGCTCCAGGCTGTGCTGGTGTGCCAGCCCATGCTGAGGACCCTGACTCAATTCAGCTTATAGCTTAAGAGGAACTGGTTTATAGCCACAGCGGCAAGTGGAAATTTTTTGACAAGCTTGTGCGGGGTCTACGATCTAATCTTGCTGGCACAAGCAGGATGTGGTTTTCATACTTCAGCTTCTGTAGAATTAACAGGAAGGCTGTTTATTATCTTTAGAACAATGTGTGCTTTTGCAAGATATTATGCAAACGTGCTGAAGCAACTGTAACTTTGTGGATTTTGTCTTTAAATACTGTTCTCCCCTTGGCCTCGGGGCTGTTCCTTGCTTCTCTGCCTGGAGTGCAAGCAGACAGCCAGCTGGTCAGCTATTAAAGGCTCTCTAAATTTTAATCAAAATTAGGCTCTGCCTCAGTTTCTCGCAGGTTACACCATAACATCTGGAGGCCCCAGCGAGATACCACCAGACCTCACTGGTGGTCGGGCCAGGGCCCATTTGGGCCTTTGGGTGCCATGCCTAAGGGGAGATCTCTGAGAGATGTTCCTCAGTCGCAGGCACAAGGCAACTGAGGGAACCAAAGGAGCATCTCTATATTCAATTGGAAGTTGAGCCACTCAGGATCTTACCGGTAAGAAACTTGGTCCGGACAGGTTGGGGCACCCCCAGGGGGTCTGTGACAGGGCTGGACACAGCATATCCTCCACGACCCGATCCTGGCACGTGACGGTGGCCAGTGATCCCAGGTTTAGTTTTTGTCTGTCTATACTTTCTCAGGGCAGTGTTTGTCTAGTTGTCTTTCTCGGTCTAGACCTCGTCAAGTCCATCAATATGAGTCAGTCTGCTTCGTGTATGCCTCTTGAATGTTTTTTGAATAATTTCCAGGACTTCAAGAAATGAGCTGCAGACTACAGAGCAACTGTTAGCTCTAGGAAACTATGCACTCTGTGCGAGTTAGAGTGGCCAGTGCCCCACACCTGGGAACTGGCCTTCCGAAGGATCTACTAATATCTCTCTTGCTTATCAGGTTCAATCAGTCATCTTCAGATGTCCTGGACACCCCGACCAAATTCCGTGTCCCAGTAGAGCCCAAGCTCTATGTTGATCAGGTGCCCCTGATTCGACTTCCCCGTGCTTATCAGCAGGGCTGGCAGCCTCTTCGAGACTACTCTTGAGGCGGCTATGACGATGCTACTAATCAGTGCTGACACCAACTGCTACCGGAGGAAAGACATGACCGACCCACAAATTAGTTGCAATAATCACACAGGCAATTTATTACTCACAAATCCTTTTGGCGTGCCTGGGTACAGCTTAAGGGGGCCCTGTTGGCGTGCTCCTCTTGGCTGTCTTTGGTCAGGGCCCAGAGTGGCGTGGAGAAGTCCAGGCCGACGTTGGAGTCTGGGAGACTACTGCAGCAGGGGGCCCCTCAGCTTTAGTACCTTTTCCAGCCAGTGCCTTCTAACAGGTGTCAATCTACAGGATTATCACCTCAAACCACCTTTTTGGGAGTTCCTCACAGGGAAACCCCTCTATGACAATCTACTGAAATGTTTACATCAAACTACTTTTTATTATGTTCTTATTTACATTAACTTTGTAAGTTAATGTAACACCAAGCCACTTCTTATCTAGGTATAACACACATACTAACTGGGCTCTGCTTGTAAGTCAGTCTGTTTATCACATTACAGAGTTATGGCACCAAGCTACTATATTAATTCCTATCCAAATGGCATAACTTTATTTAATAATTATTTTAAATATCATTTTAATTTTATATATCTTCTCTATTTTTATATTTCTATATATTTAATTACTATAACCTTATATTACTACAACATTCCATATATACAGATTTGGATTGATGTTCTCACTGAGCAGCCAAAGTGGCTCAAAGACTGCCTCCCACCCTCCAAACTGCAAAAGAGGCAAATCCCACTAAAATGTATGCTTAAGAATTTCAAAATTAGATTTTCCAATAATGTAAAAAGTGTCTAAAGTTACACTGAAAACTCTCTATAAATTAAAATGGCCAACTTTTAGAGAAGACTGGCCAAATCAAGAATTGCTAGACCCAGAGAAAGCACAGGCTGTCTAGCACACTATCACCGGGCACCTACCCGCAAGCAGGTGGCATAGCCAGGATGTGGCCAAGTGTAGCAGCAGAGGCAGCAGGGGTAGGGAAAGTTAAGGCAGCCAGAAGCGGCAGGCTCTGTTCACACCTCCGGGCACCTGCCCCTCCCCCTGGGGCACAGGGAATCTCAGGCACCCTGACCGGATTCCCTTACATTGTATAACAAAGAAACCTTTTTTTCTTGGCTCAAGGGCTGTGCCAAGTGATTAAAACAAAAGATTTTAACAGCACAGTAAGCTAAGGGCTACCACCACCTGGCTACAGCCCCACCCCACCCCCAACCCCCACCCCCGCTTTGGCTCCAGGGAATCCCCACCTCCATACCTAGAACCAGACCCTAGGAGAAGATTTAGGGAATACTGCCCCTTCTAGACTCATGGCTTTAGCCATAATAGTCCAAGAAAAAAAGTTAGTTAATGACCTCGAAGGGTTGAAGTTCCATTATGCGTCTTATGAACCAACTATAAAGGTGTGACCTGAGAAGCACCAGACTTAACATGCTGCCCCCTTGCAAAGAGACAGAGACAGAGCAGTCCAGCCGGTCAAAAGACTCTCAGAGAATTCAGAATTTCCCATTAGAAGCCATTGGAGTCCGAAAAGACCAGTGTAACAGGCTGTATTGAGAGGAAGAAGGGAGCCCTGCGGGCTGACTCGTAAGGGAGAGTCACGACAGGCGCAGCCTAAGACCTGCTTTTTTAAGGGTTAGGGGAGGGGAAGGAGGAAGGGTCATGGGGCATCATCTGATTGGCTGCCGGACAAAGGATGGTCTTTTATGGAAGTTTGAGTATGTTTAACTTCTAGCGGTTTTCAATCATCCAGGACTTCTCGGCTTGTGACGTCAGACATTCCTTTGCGGTTGGTCATCTGCCGCCAGCCCTGAAACGAGACTTACCGGCAGCGTTAAAGAAATGAAACCTAAGACCATCTGGGAGCAGCAAAATCTAAACCCGTATTTCTGTGAGGGCAAATCTCATCCAGAAAAATTTGATTACAAGCTGAATAGCATATGAAGACTTCATGAACTTCCAGTGAGCTGCATCTGCCTGCACCCCCACAAAGACATTCTCATCTCCTGGGGGCGCACTACTTCTGGAAGGCAGTGAAAGTACCCACAGGCAACATGCTTTTCACAGGAACTGGCCACACTGGCTGGCTTTCCAGCTGCTGCTTTCATCCCAGTGGCAACATACTGACAACATCAAGTGCTGACACGACAGTTAAGTTATGGGACATGTCCAAAGGCAACTGCATTTTGACCTTTGAAGGACACAAACAGGCTGTATGGTCTTGCACGTGGCATTCCCGTGGTAATTCCGTGGCGTCTGCTTCCTTGGATAACACCAGTAAAATCTGGGATGTTAATAGTGAAAGATGCAGATGCACTTTGTATGGACATGAAGGGTCCGTGAAGAGCACTGAGTTCTGGCGCAACTCCAACACTCTTCTCACAGGTTTTGCAGATAAGACCCTGTTTATATGGGCTGCAAGAACCAGGAAATGTGTGCACTCACTTTTTGGTCACACGCATTCTATCAATGATGCCACCTTTGCTCCTATGGGTCCTGTGATTCCCTTGGAATTATAAAACTATGGCACTTTTGGAAACTCATCTTCAGTCGGAATGGTCTGAGTTAATGCAGAAGGGAGTAACCAAACTTCAAGATGCTGGGAATGTTCCAGATGTCTATACCCAGAAATTGCGTTTAGAAACTAAAAACGGAAATTTGAAGAAAGAGTTGAAGTGGTACAAACAGTCAGCTGACAAGGCTAGAGAAGATCTGCTAACAACTCAGAAAAAAATGTGATTTTTATCAAATGCATCAAGAGCTAGTAGTTTATAATCCTCTTATGGTGAATTGTACTAATAATAAGGCATATAGAATTGTATAGTCTGCCAAATACAAAGACTTCCTTTTGTTTTTACCAAGAATCTGTTGTAGAAAAAAAATATTTTCTATATTCGAAATGCATATGCTATTTCAAGTCTTTTGTTAATTCTCCTTTTTTGTTTTTGCTATTTCATAGTCCTGTGATGTTGAAATCTTGGTTTAAATATTAGGGAATATGTATTATATGTAATGATTATTAATGTAATAATTCAGTATTGTTCAATGATAGGCCACCAAACCCAGAGTGACAAATATTACTATTAAATGGCTTAATAGTAGAATTCTCAACATAATAGGTAGAAAAAAGAAAATATAAATTAGATGACTAATTGTGGTAGTAGGAAACATTTAAGTTTTGTGCCCAGATTAAAAGGGCTAAAGGATGTGAGCAGAAATCTGTTTATCTTGAGCTCTTAGACATTATCTGTTAGGGTGCATAAAGTTATATAGCATAAGTAAGGTACGTTTCCTTAGAATGTAAGATAGATTTATAATTGAGTATAAGCTTTATTTTATGAAATATTGGTCATTTCAGCTAGTGCTTTTAACTAGATCTTTAGAATTTGAGGCATAGATGTAATAGGAAATAGTTTAAATCCTTTTTTCCAAGTGACCTATAGAATTAGAAAGCTCAGAATCCCTTCTCGGGGAAGCCTCAAGTCTTAACAGGACTGTTAGACTCTGTACTGTATATACGCTGCCTCACTTAGGACAACCAAGACCATCTCGAGGAAGAAAAAGAACCATAAGTTTGTCTAAGGTGTCAGAAGTTATTCAGGATCCTTGGAAGACCACCACAGCTTTCTTAGACTATAGAAAGCTTACAGAGTCTATGCACCTCTAGACCTAGAGGCGCCAGAAGATACTAACACAGTCAACTTAGCCTTTACATAACATTCAGCTCTAGAAATTAAAAGGAAATGTATTATAAGTTTTTTTAAAAAGGTAGAAACGTCAGCTGCTAAAAACTAAGCATTTCGGAAGGGACATTGCTCCTCCCTCACTCACATAACTAACTCTGTTTGGCCCTAAGATGGCTGGTTAGCCAAAGACGGGTAAGATTCCTGAAGGCAGGAACAACCTAAGACAGGCACAGTCGAAGAGGGGCCATCAGGAGAAGACTTAAGAACCAGCAAAGATGAAGCTCAAACCCTCACCCCAGCAATACAGGAGCCTGCTCCCCTGAAATAGTGGCCTTCATCCACTGTCTAGGGCACCAAAACAGGGGGACTCCCTAGAAACTCAAGAAAAACCAAGCAGCTGATGACACTACCAATAAGATAGCCCTAAGACCAGTGGGGTTTTTAGGAAATTTTAGTAACTTTACTAGAATCCTTGTTGCAAAAGGTTTCTTTGCAACCAATTAGAAAAACATTTTGCCGACAGGAAAGGGATGACTAAGAATAAGAAGAAATAATTAGAAAAGTCAGACTTAGAATCTATTGCAGAAGGCATAATGTCCGAGTGTTTAGTCTGTGCCTAAATAAATACTAAGCAAAGTAAAGAAAATATAAAGAGAAACAGGGAGAGGAACTTTCCCAGGTGAACATTTAGAAATAGATTTTACTGAAGTAATTAACACCTTTCTAGGATAGGTAGAAGTCTTTCCTACTAGAAATGAGACTGCAGTAACAGCTATTAAAATTATTCCCAGATTTAGCTTGCCCATTAATATTGGGTCTAATGATGGGCCTGCATTTGTATCCAAGATCTCGCAGCTAATAGGAAAGGCACTCAATATTAATTAGAGATTACATTGTGCCTACAGGCCCCAAAGTACAGGGCAGGTAAAATGCATGAATCAAATCTTAAAGGAAACTTGAACCAAATTTGTTTTTGAAACCGGTGAAAAGTAGCCCACCTTACTCCCTTTAGCCCTCCTTAGGGCGAGGTGCACCCTTTACAGGGAAAAATTCACTCCTTTTGAAATAATGTTTAGGAGACCCCCTCCCTTCCTACCAAAACTCAGAGAGGAAATAAAAGCTGAGTTAGGTAACCACTCCTTCCTTAAGTACTTACAGGGTCTACAGATTACTCAGCATGCTGTCCAAAAGACTGTCCGAGAGGTGATTCCAGCACTACCATGAAATCTGCTACATCTCTTCCAGCCTGGGGACTCATTCTGGGTAAAGAAGTACACCACCCAAGGACTGACTTCCATGTGGACAGGTCCACACACTGTGATCCTGACCACTCCCACTGCTGCCAAGGTAGAAGGCATGCCCGCCTGGGTCCACCGCAGCCAGTTGAAGCCTGCAGTCCCAGCAGAGACACCCTCATAGCCAATGGAGACTGACCCCACCAACCCTTTTAAGTTGACCCTGAGAAGGACAGCATGCCCTGCTCCAGCCACAAACCAGAAGCTGGCTAGTCTACGCATGGCTAATGCCTGAAGAAACTAAGGACCTTCTTTTAATTGGACTAATGGGACTTTAGGGAGGGAGGAAAACTAAACTCAAAGGAAAGCCAGAACAAGTTGTCTTAAGGGTTAATGCATGTACTACCATGAGTCATACTGAAGGGAGATATAAGTCCCTTTGCTAGAAGGGAAGCTACAGGGTAATGAAAAATATATATGTGCTTATACTTAACCTATGAATACTAGCTACTTAGAGGGAGGACACCTCCAAACGGAAGTATACTTTAAAGAAAAATTAATTATTGCCAGCTTGGTTGTCACTAGAAGTTAAGACTTTCAAAATTAAGAATTCTAACTAAAAAAAATTGTTTAGTTTTGATAATAAAAGGTATAAGGTATAAAAATACTTTTGAACGAAAAAGGAAGAAAGTAAATTGTTATAAAAGCCAATTATTTCTGAATAGTTAAAAAAGTTTATAAAACATAAGAGTTTATGTAAGTTGCAGAAGGTCTGTGCAGGTTTATTACTATTCAGGAAAAGGAGGAAGAGAACACTTAGGTTTAGAAGAATTCAAGCCATAAAGCTTCTAGTACTAAGGGCACACACAGCCTGTCCATACCAATAAGGAAACAATGATTTGATTCCCCAGTAAAACTAGTGGGGAATGTGCTGGCGTGCCAGCCCATGCTGAGGACCCCTGACTCAATTCAGCTTATAGCTTAAGAGGAACTGGTTTATAGCCACAGCTGCAAGTGGAAAATTTTTGACAAGCTTGTGCAGGGTCTTAACAGGGGTCTCAAACTCGGGCCCGCGGGCCGCATGCGGCCCGCCCACCAATTTTGTGTGGCCCGCAGACTAATCCACGAAGTCTGATTAGTCTGCAGGCCGCACAAAATTGGTGGGCGGGCCACGAGTTTGAGACCCCTGGAAGATCTAATATTGCTGGCACAAGCAGGATGCGGTTTTCATACTTCAACTTTTGTAGAATTAACAGGAAGGCTGTTTATTATCTTTAGAACAACGTGTGCTTCTGCAAGATATGCAAACATGCTGAAGCAACTGTAACTCTGTGGTTTTTGTCTTTAAATACTGTTCTCCGCCCGGCCGTGGGGCTGTTCCTTGCTTCCCTGCCTGGAGTGCAAGCAGAGTGTCAGCTGGTCAGCTATTAAAAGCTCTCTTAATTTTAATCAAAATTGGGCTCTGCCTCAGTTTCTCACAAGCTACACCATAACATCTGGAGGCCCCACCAATGTACCCGGGGCCTCTCCTCTCAGACAGGCCTGCCTCAGCTTTCAGGCCCTATTAACAGTCCCTATAAGAGTCCTACCACGCCTGACCTGTGGTGGCGCAGTAGATAAAGCGTCGACCTGGAAATGCTGAGGTCGCCGGTTTGAAACCCTGGGCTTGCCTGGTCAGGGCACATATGGGAGTTGATGCTTCCTGCTCCTCCCCCTTCTCTCTCTCTGTCTCTCTCTCCTCTCCCCCCCTCTCTCCTTTCTAAAATGAATAAATTAAAAAAAAATAAAAATGAAAAAAAAAAAAAAAAAAGTGTCCTACCACCAAGGTTCCTCCCTGCACTGAACTCTTCTGTCTGCTAGGAAACAGCAATTAGGCTGTCCCTAAAGAGTGGTGCTTATCTTAGCTGTGTCTCACGGCCGCCACGATGGGCCTGGAAGGATCTTGGATCTTAGTCCCATCCTTATCAGTTAGGAGGCAGGAAATCTGTCAAGAAAAGACCTTCTCTCTTCCACTATTCACAGGAAATACTGAAGGTAATAAAAAATGTGCAAATCAGCCTTTATAGCACAGGCTAGCAAACTCAAATGCCCACCAGGACAAGAACCAGGCAGGGGGCACATATGAGGAAAGTGTGGGAAAGGGTGGGCTGGGGTGGAGAAGGGCTCACGTGTGGGTGGCTGGAATGACAGCAGAATGGAGATGACAGCACACCCCACCCTCCACCCAGAAAAGAAGCTTTTGTATGTGCATTCCCCCAGGTTTCAAATATTGGCAATGAACTCATAGGTTTTTAAATACAGCAGAGGTTGCTGCCTGGTGATGTCTGCCTTAGACAATTTTCTAACTTAAGAAAAGCCCCTCCTCCCACCAAAATAATAAAATCCTAACCAAATCATGACAAAGAAATGAATGGATACATAGAAGAACATAGCAGCTTCAATGATACCAGTCTCCCTTTTTTAAAACAAAATCAACAGTCACTCGTTGAGTTCATTCTTGTGCAGGGGAAGTCATCTGGGTCCTTCTGTGGGTGAGCTGGCTTTGCATTATTAGAATGACACATGTCATCAACCCACTCCATGTAAGGTGTTATCCTACCTGCCCTCACACCAATAAGGCTTAGCCTTCCTATTGCAGAAAATAAACTGAGGCATAGAGCAGTGAGGGGTCCTCCTTAACATCACAAGCTCCTCTGACACAGAAGGTTTCCCAGTCCACATGTTGGCACCATCAGAGAGAGAGCAGAAATAGCTCAAGGAAGTTATGTAGCACCTGGCAGAATGCTGGGCAAACAGTAGGCACAACTGCATGTCCACTGAGTCAATCATGCATGCATGCATGAATTGAGCTACTTCCTGTAGACAGTACTTCCTTCTAGGGAAAATCAGGAGCTGTCCTTGCCATTCTAAAGACTGGGCAGGCGAGGAAGGGAGGTAATGCAGAATTTCATCTCAGCGTGAATAGATAGGCTTCCCAGCTTTTAAGGGAACACCATTGATCCTGTCTGACTCATAGGTAGAGAAAAAAGGATTCAGGCATTTGGCACGTCTGGGCTGGGTTGGCTTTGACCATGGGTTAGATCTGAGATTAAGAGCACATCCTATGTCTTGGTATTAATCCATAGCCTAACTTTCCGTCTGTTTGTTACCGTGGACAGTTCCCAGCTTCCTTATTCTCAAAAGACTTGGCAAAGAAAGTCAACATCAACATGAGGAAGAAAGAGGCCCTTTCTTCTCACGGGTGTGCAGGGCTAATCCTGTCCTGGGCCCGCAGCACAGGGAGCATCTTGCCTCCCCACCCCCAACCCCCAGGGGGCAGTGTAGTCCAGCTTGCTCAGGAGCCAAGATCCCAGGAGGGTCACTCTCTGCTCTAAGGGACTCACCTAGAAGTTGACAGGGAGAAGAGACTGGCTCATCCAGAGTTTCTGGCCTTTTGAGTGGAACAATTGTGCTGTTGGAGATTGTCCTACACAATGTGAGATGCCCACTAAGTGCCAGGGCTGCCACATAGGCAGAATGACCCTCCCAACACACACATAGACACACACACACACACACTTCCAGTGCTGCCTGGAGTGGTAGCCAGGCCCTTGGTTGAGTGACAGGTCCAAGGATCCCCTTTTCCCCCCAATCTGATGACTTCCGGTCCAGAGATCTTTCCAGATGTTCCTGAAATGACGGAGGCTCATGCACACAACCATGGAATGCCACAGCACCACAGAGCCTCCAAGTAGCCAGCCATGATGCCGTGGCACAGAGAAACCAAGGCACAGAGAGAAAGAACAACCTCACTGTGACCAGAGTGACCAAATGTGTGGTGGGGGGCAGATTTCCAGACGATACATTTTCCTAGTTCCAGCTTAGCTTAGTAAGTCCTGCTGCCTCGCTGGTGACTGTCAATGTGCAGCCCCCCTGGAAGGCGGGGCCTTTGCAGCGACCACCATCCCAAGATCAACATGGAGGCCTGGGTCAGCATGCAGAAAGAGCCAGCCCCCAGCCTACAGGTTGAAGCTGGAGCAGCTGGAGGCTTGACCTCATCTGGAGTCTCCAGCGGGCTCAGAGGGCATGTGGGCAGCCCCACCGCAGCCTCCCGACCCCTTTCCCAGATCCTCAGTCTCCTTTGGGAAGTATGGCTGTCAGCACCAGCCCGTCTTCGGGTTCCTGCAAGTTACCTGGAACAGAAGAGAGGGAATCAGCCCATCATCGGGAGACACAGTCCGTTCATGAGAGCGCTAGCAACAACAGGGAGCAAACTGGCCACAGTGGTTATCTTTTTAAAAAACCACATACAGGCCCTGGCCGGTTGGCTCAGTGGTAGAGCGTCGGCCTGGCGTGCGGGAGTCCTGGGTTCGATTCCCGGCCAGGGCACACAGGAGAAGCGCCCATCTGCTTCTCCACCCCTCCCCCTCTCCTTCCTCTCTGTCTCTCTCTTCCCCTCCCGCAGCCGAGGGTCCACTGGAGCAAAGGTTGCTCGGGCGCTGAGGATGGCTCTGTGGCCTCTGCCTCAGGTGCTAGAATGACTCTGGTTGCGGCAGAGCGACGCCCCAGATGGGCAGAGCATCGCCCCCTGGTGGGCATGCCGGGTGGATCCCGGTCGGGCACATGCGGGAGTCAGTCTGACGGCCTCCCCGTTTCCAACTTAAGAAAAAAAAAATACACACACAAAAAAAACCCCTACACACACAACAAAATACACATCAAAAACCTTAAAAATGTACATACCCTTTGACCCAGCAATTCCACTTCTAGGATTTTATCCTAAGGAAGTAATTAGGAATAATTAGTGGAAGTGCTGCAGCCATCTTGCTACCAGACAAAGGATGAAACAACGCGAGGATGACCCCGCAGAGAGAAGGAGCTAGAGTCCCTGAAGGGGTCGCGGGGCCCCTGAACCAACCAGCCCTAGCGCAGAACCCACCCAGATGTTCTCTCAGGTGAGATAATGAACGCCCTTGCTGCTTGCTCTAGTTTGAGTCACAGTTTCTTTACCTGGAACTGAAATCATTTACATTGTAACTGAGTCAAAGTCCAACAAAGACATTGGATAAATGAACTGGCTCGCCCACATAACGGGATTCAAGCATTCAAAATGATGTCTGCAGTTCCATAGAACGAAACACACAGGATGACAAGCAATACTGGGGAACTCTGAAGATCCGTGGATTGTTTCAGTGTCGATCTCCCACTTGAGATATCACCCCAAAGCTTTGCAAGATGTTACCACTGGGGGAAACTGGGAGAAGTATGTATAGGATCTCTCTGTATGGTTTCTTACAAGTGCATGTGAATCTACAATTATCTCAAAAAAATTAAAAAAAGATAAAAGATGTCGCTGATATAGTTATTGCCATGGAATACTGCACCGTGATAGTATATTGTTGATGAAGCAGACTCCAAAAATGCGTGTATATCACCTGACCAGGCGGTGGCGCAGTGGATAGTGTTGGACTGGGATGCCCAGGATGCAGGTTCGAGACCCAGAGGTCGCCAGCTTGAGTGAGGGCTCATCTGGTTTGAGCCAAAGCTCACCAGCTTGGACCCAGGGTCACTGGCTCGAGCAAGGGGTTACTCGGTCTGCTGAAGGCCCACAGTCAAGGCACATATGAGAAAGCAATCAATGAATGACTAAAGTGTCGCAATGCGCAACGAAAAACTAATGATTGATGCTTCTCATCTCTCCATTCCTGTCTGTCTGTCCCTGTCTATCCCTCTCTCTGACTCTGTCTCTGTAAAAAAAAAATGCGTGTACAAATGTTTATATGTATGTACATATACTCCCATATTATTATAGCTATTATAAGTGCATATGTATAGTCTATTAATGCAATTTGTTTCTCATACATTCACCATCTATAGGAGATGAAGCAATTTGTAATACACTACAGAGGAAAGTTATCAAAGATTTACATAATACAATTTGGTTCCTTTGATTTTTTTTCCTTTAGTTTCCAGATACAACCAAAATGATAAAGGAGAGGTCAAAGTTAACATTTTCCCAATTAAATATTTTAAATATCTGACACAGGTGATTTATATACTATATTGAGTAAATTTATCAAAATTTAAATAGCATAAGAAGATATAGATAGATGGACAGACTGGTCCACCCTGAATATGGATGTGTATTTACCTTTGAGTGGTGGATAGAATTGAATGACTTTTAAATATCTGTGTCCTTTCCTTTACATTTGTTGAGCTTTCAACTGTGACAGGTAGAATTCTAAAATGGCCTCAAAAACCCCCACCCACGGTGTGCTCACCCTGCACAGCCCTCTCCCGAGTGTGGGTGAGATCTGTGGGCATGATAGGCTAGTCACCCCCTTGATGTGGCACTTTCTATGACAAAGGTGACAAAGCATCACTCCTGCGATTTGGTTTCGTTGTAGAAGCCTAGAGAGTCCCCAACCTGTGAGAGGAGGGAACTGGGGGGCCCCTGGGAGCTGACAGCCAACCAGAAGGCAGGGACCTCAGCCCTACAGTGGCAAGCAAATGCACTCTGCGACAACCACGTGAGCTGGAAGGAGGACCCGGGCTCCAACAGGGAACGCAGCCCCCGACCTTGCGGCAGCTTTCCGAAGCACTGAAGAGACGGCCCAGCCAAGCTGTGCTCAGACTCCAGACCCTCGGAAAGTGTGAGGGAATAAACAGGTGTTGTAAGCTGCAAATAAGTTTGCAGTAAGTTGTTATTCGGCAATAGAAGACTGATAACATCAAATAATGATTTCTTTTAGAAAGGGACACAATAAAAGTTCATTTTACAGCACTGCTCACTGTTTCTGTAACAAAGCTGTACTGTTCAGAACACTTTGGGGGATCATGCATATTCAACAAGTTACAATCTGCTCCCCTGACAGTCACGTGTCCCATAACAACGTTTCGGTCAATGACAGGCTGCATATACAACAGTGGTCCCATGAGATAATAATGGAGCTAAGAACTCCTATGGCCTGGTGGCAATGCTGTTGTGAACAAACCCACCGGCTGCCAGTCATATCAAGGTGCGGCGCATAAAAAGTATGAACAGTGCCTAAGACTCGATAATGTTAACAGACGACTCTGCTACTGGTTTATGTGTTTTCTATACTGCTTATCGTGATTTTAGAGTGTACGCTTTCTACCTGTACCGTTGCTCTTGATTTGATCCTGTGTCGTTTTTACAGCAATGTGCTACACAGGCTCGGAGCACAGGAGCAACAGGCTCTCCCACACAGCCTGGGCGTGCAGCAGGCTAGGCCGTCCAGGTGTGCGTGAGTGCACAACGTGATGCTCGCACAGCGACAGAATCACCTAAGATGCATTTCTCAGAACGTGTCCTCCTGGTTAAGCAGCAGATGGTAAGTCCCGTCTGGATCACAGCACACTCAGCCTACCAAGTGCCTCGTGCACCTCACTGTCTCTCCGTTTTCCTTCTCCCTTGCCTTAGAAATGGCTCCTGGGCTGGCGAGCTCCTTCCTCTCCATTCCAACATGTCCCCCTTGGGTCCAGGATGCTCCTTGTCCCTCCTGGGACTACTTAGCCCCCTCCTAGCTGGACCCTGCCTCTGGCGGCTCCCTGCTCCTACGGTCCCGCCACATCTCTGAACACACCCCTGGTCCGTCCCCACACCCTTGCTCAGAAATCGCCAGTGGCTCACTGTCTCTGAGACTCGGTCCGGGATCCCCGTTTGGTCCCAGCTCTCTGCTTCAGCCCCAGCCCTCACCTGTCTCCTTCTGCACCTCACCCCTGGCGCTCTTCACAGGGGTCCCTTTTCTGAGCATGACATCATGCTGTGAAGCCTTTGTTCATGATGCCCCCTCTTTAAATATTCCCATTTCTAAGAAATGCCCCCCTACCTTCACTCAAATGTCATTTGCTCCGTGAGACCACGCACCTGGCCCACACCTGCAGAGCAGCTCTGCCCACACTGCCCTCACTAGGCGGGACTCCTGGGGCGAGAGCTCTGTTGGTTGAGCCTGTGTGCTGGCTTCTTGGTGGCGGGGGCACCTCATACTGCTCATTCTTACCCTGTACCCATGGCTTGTGCTCCACGGATGTCAGTCCTCTCTCTCCCTAATGTCCCTATGTGCATGTGACCACTCCTATAATCCCAAGAACCCGGCCCTCAGATTCCAGGAGGTCAGGAAGGCGACACACTCACCGAGAGCTGGGCGACTGGGGGAGGTGGCATACGGGTCCTTTCCCCGGCTCCAAGGACCCCAGGAGAAGCACATCAACAAGGCCGGGAGGCTGGGTCTCTCCCAGACTCCTTCCGCTAGAAGGAACACAAAGTCCCAGAGACAGCAGGTCAAGGGTGCTTGACATGGCACAGACGTTCTGTTCAGCAAACCAAGAGCTTCAACTGTCAACTGCCCTAGATCCACTTCAACTGTCAACTGTCCTAGTTTGAACTGTCTGATTAAAAACAAAGATTCTGATTTGCAAAATGGGGTAAAGTTTTTGTACTTAAAAAAAAAAACCCCACAAAACAGAATTGCTTCATTTCATCCTCACAAAAACCATAGGGTGTAGATTTTTCCCAGTCCCTTCTCCCTTGCCTCCATTTAGCAGCTTCATGATTCTACCCTAGATGTGGCTCCCAGGCCATGCTGGGGAAATGACAGTGACAAGAATGACATGAAGCCTGGCCGGTTGGCTCAGCGGTAGAGCGTTGGCCTGGATTGTGGAAGTCCCAGGTTCGATTCCTGGCCAGGGCATACAAAAGTGCCCATCCGCTTCTCCACCCTTCCCCCTCTCCTTTCTCTCTGTCTCTCTTCCCCTCCACAGCCCAGGCTCCACTGGAGCAAAGTTAGCCCCAACGCTGAGGATGGCTCTGTGGCCTGAGCGGCAACAACGGAGCAACACCCCAGATAGGCAGATCATCGCCCCCTGGTGGGCATGCTGGGTAGATCCTGGTTGGGCGCATGCAGGAGGCTGTCCGACTGCCTCCCCGCTTCTAACTTCGGAAAAGTACAAAAAAAAAAAAAAAGAATGACATGAAATGAATTACAATTACATAGCACCAAAGAAAATATTCAAGAAGCAGTAATTCCCCCTGATTTTTAGTTCAAACTATTTCTTAATATGAATAGACTTCATCTTTTCTGATAATCACACACAAAACACTCATAGGCTGATTCTCGTTTCCTTCTTATAGTACCACCTAAGTCACTGGGGAACACCTGAGAGCCCCTGCCATCGGAATTAGGTAGCTCCAGCAGTTCTTTGTTTTCTAAAGACTCTGGGCAGGTGCTCTCTTCGGCAGCACATATACTAAAATTGGAACGATACAGAGAACATTAGCATGGCCCCTGCTCAAGGATGACATGCAAATTCGTGAAGCGTTCCATATTTTTTAAAAAGTAAATAAATAAATAAAGACTCTGGGCAGTAAAACACAGGAAATCCTCATTCATTTTTCTTTACTAGGGGCTTATGCACTCTTAATATGTCCCCAGTTCTAACAAGACCGGATTCTTAGTTTTTTAACACAAAGGCAGCTGGATTGGGCATAAACTGGGTAAAGGGGCATGCCAAGAGGCAGCCAACCTAAAAGTATATGAATATCTACAAGGCAGTAAGGAAGGAAATTGGGAGACTTTAAAAAGCTGGACACAATTGCTAGCAAAACCTCAGTAATAGGAATGTCTGGTGGTGCCCACTGCAAAATCCCAGAAGAAATGAATAGACAAGTTAGAATTACATTCATGACCTTTCATCCATATTATTTAGTATGTTTTTATAAAAGTAGGAATGAGTTTGAGGTAGCAGAGATTGATTCAGTGTTTACAAAGAGGCAAGGATTCTGCGTGCCAGGCAGGTGCCGGGAAATGGGGTTGTGATTCAACTCATAAGGGAAAGTGACAGACCATCTGGTAAGAGATTAGAAAGCAGAGTTAAGTTATGAAATTTTACTTTTGATTTGCAAAGGAGCGTGTGGGGGGGGGAGTGTTATGGAAGGCTTCCTGGAGGAGTAAAACACGGTCTGAATGATGAGATGGGGTTGGGCAGGTGAAGGGGAGGAATGAGAGAAAGGGCTTTTCATTCCAGGCAACTGCAGTGTGTGTACAAAAGCTTAGGAGGTCAGAGCAGGCTTGGCTCTGGGGAATTAAAAGCTAGTCCCTGGGAATGGGAAGCCCTAAGAAACTAAGGGCCCAGACAGTTTTCCAGGCACTGGTTCATGAAAGGGGGTGAGGAGTGTCGAAAATATTTTCACGTGGGGCCAGGACAGTGAGTGAATAATCTGGCATTAACAATCAGAACGACAATCCACCTCAGGACATTCCCCATGACTTTCAGGGTACAGGTTGTGGAGTTTCATATTTAGCCGGATTCCTCACATATACAGCAGAATATGTGAGGGCTGTGGGAATGGAGGGGTGGGGGATGGTTAGGGCAGGCTCCACAGCCTAGATGGATGGCCTTCACCCAGGCAGACCAGGCTGGCAGGTAGGTCTGTGACATCAAAGGACCAGGTCTCTTTGCTGGACAACCCCCCTCCCCCTGCAAGTCTGGTATCTCTAGGTAGCTGATTAACATGGCAGTGCCCAGGGAGGCAGAGCACAGCCTCTGTCTTCACCAGGTTTGGCAGAGGCTGGAGGGCAGGCTGGGGGCTTGGAGAAGAGCGAGCCGGGCGTAGGGGGAGCAAGGGGGTGCAGGAGAACATCCCCGCAGCGCCTCGCTTGCCGGATCGGCTGTACTTCACGTCGTATTTAATCCGAGGGCTCTGGAAAGCTCCTGGAAGACCTTGTGTACGGGATGGGGGAGATTCCGACCCTTTGAGGACGGCAGCAGAAAAAGACCCCCACTTTCCTCCCCACACTTCAGGGGTTGTGCAGCAGTTGCACAACCAGGGTGGGTGGCGAAGAGGGACTAGAAAATTCTGAGCCCTCGGTCAGTCCCTCACATCCTTTCCCCACACCTCCAAGTCCCGCATCTGTTCCTTGCCCTCTTCCTATGACCCAGCGGCGCCCACACACTGAGTCTCCCGCATCTTTGCTTTTCTAGCTGCGCAGCGTCCTAGGGAGCTCCTGGCGCCGCCAACTCCCAACTCCCTCCTTCCGGCCCCGGTTCGGTTCTAATTCCGTCGTGAAACTTGTGAAACCTAAAGCTTCCCCCCCCCCTCCAGCTCCCAAATCTTTGAATAGCCCAGAACAAGCCTGTCCCTCCACCGACCTCCCTGCCTTCTGCACGTCCCCGCGGCTTTCCTGAGCCCCTGTTTCCCACGCGTTCAGGATCGTCCCGGGACAGACCCAACCCCAGGCGCGGGGTCTGCTCCGCGGCAGCTGGGAGGCTCAAAGGCCGGCACCATCCCTCGGAGGGCTTTGGTTTACCTCCGCGGACCAAGAGGGGGGCTGGCCTAAAGAGTGGCAATGGCCCCCACCGCCGCCCGCCCCTGCACTCCCGGGCCTCGCGCCCCTTCACCTGGTCGCGCGGCCCTGGCGGCTTGCAGGGCCCTGCTGGCAGCTATCTGGGCGGCCAGGCTGGAGGCGGAGTGGCCCGGGCAGTAGACGGCCGCGTGCACAGGGCCCCCTGCCTAGCGGCCGAACACCGCGCGCAGCAGCGCCTCCAGGAGCCGCAGCTCCGGGGCCTCCGCGTCCTCGGACACGGTCTCAGCCACCAACACCCCGACGAGCCGGCGCCCGACACCCGTCGGTCGCGGACGTCCCGCAGCATCTCCCGCAGGCGGCGCCGTGGCTCTCCACGGCCAGCGACTCCACGCGACACAGCGCGAGGACGAGTGGCGAGCGGGTCGCGCGCGCCCCCGCCGCCCAGCGCGACCCCGTCGCCCGGCTTGCCTGCCGCCGGCTCCGGCGGGAACAGCGCCCGCGTGAAGTCCCGCAGCAGCGCGCAACTCTGCTCCCGCTCCCACAGCGCGCCCACTAGCAGCACCGGCCCGCGCCCGCCTGCCGCCTCCCCAGCGCCCGGAAGGGGGGCTCCGCCGGGAACGCGGGCCGCGCCGCCAGCGCCTCCAGCTCGCGCTCCATGCTCGCTGCCCGCCCTCTGCGGCCGCGCTGGGAGGACACGCCCCCGAGGGCTGTTCCAGCGCGACCCCCAGCCCGCGGGCCGGCGGGCTGCGCTGCTGCTGGGCGGCGGGCAGAGGGCAGGGTCTTTCTCTCCAGCCCTCCAAGGGTGGCGCCTCCTGCAGTGCATGCAGCAGACCAGGGTGGGTTGGAGTGTGGTCTGAGCCCATTTCTCCATCCATCCATCCATCCAATAAATACTTACTGAGCATCTACTATGTGCGGGGCAGCAAAACGGAGAGGAACACAGAAAATTATCATATGAACAAATATACCCTCACAAGTTAGATCATATTGAGACCTGGAGCAGATATGTCTGAGGAGTCTATATGGTTTGGGGACAGGAATTCTAGGGCCAGGGCCCGCCCCTAACGGTGCTGCTTTGAGGTGGTGGCAGTGGGCAACAGAGAAGGGGGTAAGGAGGTGAGAAAAACCAGGAACCAGTGATGTCTTCTATTACTTCTGCCACTTAACTCACCTTTTGGGCCATTAGCATTTATTTCAACAAACCCTTGTAAGAGGCAGGGCACTGCCCTTGGCACTAGGGGTATAAACCAAAAACTCCGAGGGTCCTGCTGCAGGTGGAGCAGAACATCTGGGGGGCGGAAGTGGGGCAGTGATGGGGCTCTGATCTCTGTCCGGTGAAGAAAGGGGGCAGGAGGGTGTCAGTAGGCCGAGTCAGAGTAGGAATGCATTTCCTTCAGTGCTGAAGGTCTAGGTCAGCTTTGGCAACAAAGCATTCTGGGATGATGAAAGTGTTTCACATTATCTGCAGTAGCCACTAGCCACGTGTGGCTGTTGCTGAGCACTTGAAATCTGGCTAGTGCACCAGAGAAATTGAGTTCACCCTTCTACAGTGATACCTCGGTTCTCAAACGCCTTGACTTTCGACCAAATCGGTATTCGACCAGGAAATTCGAGAAAATTTTGTCTTGGAATCCGAACAAATATTTGGAACTCGAACGTCCGAGATTAGCCGAGTTGAGCTGAATGGCGTTCATTCGGCCGAGCGCGCCTTGCCTGCGTCATCAGTGTGAGTCACGCTTTGTCACGCTTTGTGGAGAGAGAGAATCACGTTTTTGTGGAGAGAGTCACGCTTTGTGGAGAGAGAGAATCACGTTTTTGTGGAGAGAGTCACGCTTTGTGGTGAGAGTCACGCTTTGTGGTGAGACTCACGCTTTGTGGAGAGACTCACGCTTTGTGCACGCTTTGTACACTGAATTTAACCCTTAGACATGGGTCCAAAGAAAGCCAGAAGTGGTAATGCAGACAAAGGTAAGCGGAAAGCTGTGAGAACAACGATTGAGCTGAAAAAAGAAATCATTGCCAAATATGAACAGGGCACACGTGTTTCAGATCTGTCTGCTGAGTATGGCATGCCAAGATCTACTATCTCAACTTTCCTTAAGAATAAAGCTGTTATAAAGGCTGCCAATGTTGCCAAAGGTGTTACATTGTTAACAAAGCAAAGGCCTCAGATAATGGAGGAAATGGAGAAGCTGCTTCTTATTTTCATTAAAGAAAAAGAGTTAGCAGGTGACAGCATCAATGAAGTCGTTATTTGTGAGAAAGCACCAGTAAATAGGCATATTTTTGGGGCTTGGAACAAATTAATCCAGTTTCCATTATTTCCTATGGGTTTCATTGTTTCGGTTCTCGAACAATTTGGTTCTCGACCGTTCTCCCGGAACGAATTATGTTCGAGAACCGAGGTATCACTGTATTTCATTTAAATTGAATGTAAATTACCTGCATGTGGTTAGTGACTGCATCACTGGACAGTAACAATCAAGGCTCTTCCCTTCTGTTACCAAGTAGAGACAAAGGCCCTTGAGGTCAAGAACACACTAATACTCAGCTCTCACCTTCACCATATAACCCTCATCCAGCTCTTCTAGTTACCCAGTCTCCTGCTTCCTGGCATTATGCTGAGCCATCTCCTCTTGGAAAGTCTGTCTGTCCATTCAATAAAACAGACCTTTTGGCCCTGGCCGGTTGGCTCAGCGGTAGAGCGTCGGCCTAGCGTGCGGAGGACCCAGGTTCGATTCCCGGCCAGGGCACATAGGAGAAGCGCCCATTTGCTTCTCCACCCCTCTGCCGCGCTTTCCTCTCTGTCTCTCTCTTCCCCTCCCGCAGCCAAGGCTCCATTGGAGCAAAGATGGCCCGGGCGCTGGGGATGGCTCTGTGACCTCTGCCCCAGGCGCTAGAGTGGCTCTGGTCGCAACATGGCGACGCCCAGGATGGGCAGAGCATCGCCCCCTGGTGGGCAGAGTGTCGCCCTATGGTGGGCGTGCCAGGTGCATCCCGGTCGGGCGCATGCGGGAGTCTGTCTGACTGTCTCTCCCTGTTTCCAGCTTCAGAAAAACGCAAAAAAAAACCCAGACCTCTTTTGAGCACCTACTGTGTGCATGCATTGGGGATTCAAAGATGCTCAAGCAGTCTTGCCGTAAGTCTCTTGATCATCCAGCAGGTGTTTTAGCCAATGTTTGGAAGAGTCCTGTCTTTGCTGGGGTTCTAGTTAATATGACCTCTTGCCTCTGTGGACACACTGCCTGGAGCAGAGATCCAGAGGCTCAGGTGGGTAAAGTCCAAGATTTGAAGTGGGAAGAAGCCCTGGGCTGGATCAGGGTTGGGTTCCAGCACCAGCTCAAGTGATTCAGCCGCTCAGCCTGTATTTGTTGAGTAGCGCTTCTGTCTTCCAGGCAGCTGGATAGCATAGGGCTGGGGGAGGAACAGAAATCAGATTGGCTTGTGATCTCCTAACAGCAACACTGGGTTTAAGAAGATAGTTGAATGATATTTTTAAAGCATCAAAGAGAAGAAACTTTGAACTTGGGTTTTGATTTCCAGCTAAGTTAGAATGAGTAAATTTAGCACATAGAGCCCCTCTTTGAAAACACTGTAAGAGGAAGCGAAATAACTACTTTACAGGCGTGTTCAACAAGAGCGAGTAGGAAGGACTAAATCACTTGTTTAAGTAACGCTTGTCTAAGGAAATGGTTCAGGGCAGTGCCAGCAAAGCACAGCCTGGCTGACATAAGCTGAGAGAGTGGCAGAGCCACGGGACTCCTACCAAGTGAGTGGGAAGGGAATTGACCTGTTGAAGTTCCCTCTTTGAAGAAGAGAGGAAGACCCAGCAGCTAACTAGGCAAGGAAGCCTCAGGGGTGCTGTTATTTTTGTGCTTTCTCACAAGGCTTGTCGAAAACCCACACACTCTTTTTGTTCTCTGACTCTAAATTTCCAGGTTAACAATTCCAAACTTTCCAGTGATGGGATCAAGGACAGATCAGAGAGGGGGTGGGAGTCAAACAAAGGTCAGAGTCCAGGGCCAGTGACATTTATCTTTACCGACCTTATTTACAAGTAAAGGCTCGGGTATTAAATTAACAGGAAACGACAAAGACCTTAAATAAAAGTCTGTATGCCAAGAATATTTCTTCCTCCTTTCTGTCCATGCCTTAGAGCATGTCATAAAATGGGCTTTTTCTGCCCTGGCCGGTTGGCTCAGCGGTAGAGCGTCGGCCTAGCGTGCGGAGGACCCGGGTTCGATTCCCGGCCAGGGCACACAGGAGAAGCGCCCATTTGCTTCTCCACCCCTCCGCCGCGCTTTCCTCTCTGTCTCTCTCTTCCCCTCCCGCAGCCAAGGCTCCATTGGAGCAAAGATGGCCCGGGCGCTGGGGATGGCTCTGTGGCCTCTGCCTCAGGCGCTAGAGTGGCTCTGGTCGCAACATGGCGACGCCCAGGATGGGCAGAGCATCGCCCCCTGGTGGGCAGAGCTTCGCCCCTGGTGGGCGTGCCGGGTGGATCCCGGTCGGGCGCATGCGGGAGTCTGTCTGACTGTCTCTCCCTGTTTCCAGCTTCAGAAAAAAAAAAAAAAAAAAAAAAGGGCTTTTTCTGATTTCTGCGGTTTCCAACAGAGCTATCAACTGCAACTAGGACTTCTGAAACAATTTGCTTCCTATGTTCACTCAAGCAGAACTCGGTAGAAATGCTGACTTGACTGACTCTCCCTCTGGGGAGCGGCCCTCGCCTTTCCCACCCCGCCCCCTCCTTGTCCCCCTCCCTCAGGTGCGTTACCTTTCTCTTTCTCTCTTTCTCCTAAACTCCAAGAGCCCTTCTTTTGCTTCTGTAATTTGTTCCCTTGGGTCGGGCCCAGGAGGTTCTCAGCACGTTGGCACTGGGAGCCCCCAGGTGTCTGAAGGCACGGCACTCTCTCAGGAGCCCAGGAGCAGCCCGGTCGAGAAGCACAGCCCAGACCCCCTGAACAACGCAGGAGTGTCCTGCTGGCCGCACTGGCCCTGTGGTTCTCCCAGGCTGCACAGCTGAGATGTCCCCACACCTGTGTCAGCTTCAGTGAGGGTCCTGCCCTCGGCCCACCTGAGACCCCCAGTGTGCCTTCCCACACCTTCCCACAACCAGGCAGAGCATGGCCCAGCTGGGGCCCACGGACAGCAGCCCTGAGGTGAGCGGGTGGGAAGCCCAGTGCTCCCCAATCTTGCCATCGTCTCCTAACACAGGACAGAGTTTGCAGTGCATCCCGGCTGATGCCAGGGCTGGGCAGATGTCCGAGAGGTGAAGAGGCCATGGATTCTAGGATACTGACCCGGCCCTGGGGCAGGTATTGCAGACGGCCTGGCGGAGACAACTCCCCACCACGTCATTAAGCATTGAGCTGGGGCGCTATCTGCAATCAACAGACTGAGAACCTCACCCGCTCAGTTCTGACTCATCTCAAGGTTCAATGGAAATTACGCCTGGTTTCTAACACCCCTTGTTTCTCAGAAAGACTGTGAAGGAGGCAGCGTCAGATGGCAGTGGAGTCCTCAGGAAACTGGACTTGGGGCACCACCTCTGTGCAGTGAGATCCAATGCCCAGTGCCCACAGCACTGCCAGTGGCGGGTCACTCTGGTGACATGCAGCTCCCACAACAGCCCAGCCGCCTGGATCGGGCCAGACCATGGCCCGTGTGCCCCGCAGCTGGCAGAGTTGGCTGTACAAGGTAGTCCCTGGGCCCCTGGGCACAGGCAGCGGCTCTGGGCCGCATGTTCCTAGGAGACAAGCAGGCAGACACAGAATATCGGGGTGGCACGAGCTGTGAGAAATCTACAGCAGTCAGGAAAGGTCAGGGCCACCTCTGCCCAGGCGATGACCGGGAAGAGCAGGGCAGGGAGGGAGCCCTAGGGATCTGGAAGATGAGGATCCAGTCACACCTCTGACATGCACTGGCCCCCAGGGCCCCAACACTGTCCCCAGGTCCCTCTAACTCAAGAGCTCGTCTGCAGTTTATGCTCTTCTTGGCCTTAGCAGTCAGACAAGGTGGCCTTAGGTCACACTGCCTTTCAAGAAGAAGTGAGCAGAGCTCTGCAGCTCCCCACTCTGTCCAGGGACCCAGGAAGCATTTCTTTCCCCTCCTCTTTCCAAAGGAAAACAACCCCAGGGCAGGCTAACCACTCACTGTGCACATCTGAGAACCTGCAACACGTGTTAACATATATTGTATAATGGTACGTGCTAGGTTATATAAACTGTTCACAAAATCAGGGGATATTTTATCACTTCATATTCATTTTGAAATATCCCCTAATTTCTGTGAGCACTATATTTACTATAAAGGTGATATTAATGTAATATGCAAACATACACATACACTCTATGATATGCATACGTGTTTAGTTGTTGTCTATGTAAACTTCTTTTCCTTTAGAGTCAGTTAATTAGTATTGGTGTTCAGCATGGGATAGAAAACGGTAAATTTGTGTTTCCTAAGAACCACCTAGTTGTGTTTTTCTTTTGCTAGATGAAAAGGTGTAAATATTTTTAACACTACTGTACCCCTAAAATTAGTTGAGATAATAAACTTTGTGGCCTAACTAGGTAGTAGCACAGTGGATAGAGCATCGGACTGGGACGTGGAGGACTCAGGTTCAAACCCCAAGGTAGCTGGCTTGAGCAAGGGGTCACTCGCTCTGCTGTGGCCCCCTCGGTCAAGGCACATATGAGAAAGCAATCAATGAACAACTAAGGTGCTGCAACGGAGCACTGATGATTGATGCTTCTCATCTCTCCCTTCCTGTCTGTCTGTCCCTATCTGTCCTTCCCTCTCTCTGTCTGTCATGAAAAAAAAAAAACTGTTAGGATTTTCTCGCCATGATTAAAAATAACAATATATTTTAAAGAGCTAGACACACACACACACACACACACACACACACACACACACACACACCCAATGTGCTGCCAAGCTGTCTGTTCCATGGACTGTCCCCCTTCCTTGCCCCCAGCGTCACAGATACATGCTGAGTGTCATTCCCCACTCAATCTTGCAACCTTGTTCAGAAGACAAGGCCAGGCCCTGGCCGGTTGGCTCAGCGGTAGAGCGTCGGCCTGGTGTGCGGGGGAGCCGGGTTCAATTCCCGGCCAGGGCACATAGGAGAAGCGCCCATTTGCTTCTCCACCCCCACCCCCTCCTTCCTCTCTGTCTCTCTCTTCCCCTCCCGCAGCCAAGGCTCCATTGGAACAAAGATGGCCCGGGCGCTGGGGATGGCTCCTTGGCCTATGCCCCAGGCACTAGAGTGGCTCTGGTCGCAGCAGAGCGACGCCCCGGAGGGGCAGAGCATTGCCCCCTGGTGGGCAGAGCATCGCCCCTGGTGGGCGTGCCGGGTGGATCCCGGTCGGGCGCATGCGGGAGTCTGTCTGACTGTCTCTCCCCGTTTCCAGCTTCAGAAAAAGAAAAAAAAAAAAAAAAAGAAAAAAAAAGAAGACAAGGCCATGTCACGGTCCAGCCACGACAAGTATATACCGGGATCCCAAACAGGAAAAGGTATGGAAATGAAATAAATGATAGACAGGGACTTAGAGAGAGAGAGAGAGAGAGAGATATACACACACACACACACACACACACACACACACACACACACACAGGTGGGTTCAGGAGGACGCCACAGCGAACAGTCTCTACTGTTCATCAGCCATAATGCCATGCTCCCTAAAGCACATCCGCCTTTATTCATGGAAAAAACATGGTCCATTAGCAATTCAGTTAAGTTTCCAAGGCAACTCAAAGACAACCCACACCATACCATTCAAATCCAACTTTACACTAATAAGAAATGAGCTTCCAGCCTCTTCCAGACAACATGGGTGAGACAAATGAGAATCAGGTGTAGCTCTTTGTTAACTAGGCAGGTGAGGTGGGGGTTGGGCCCAGCACCTCTGTCCAGATTGCAAAAATACTGTTTATTTATTTGGTCCTCAACAGATCCCGCTTTTTATTTATTTATTTTTAAACTTCAGTTCATGTGCTGTGATTTATACTCATCTGAATTCCTATGTTATGATTTGGAGGCAGACTGGAAAAATATAAAATATACAACAAAATTCAAATAACCAATTCTAACAGATACTATAATAAGTGTCCTAATACAATGATGTGTAAGCAAAGTCTTAACTAATACAACAGGATCTATAATAATATTACTACAGTCTTAAATGTCCTTAACATGTTAATATAATTTCAGCCTGACCAGGTGGTGGCGTAGTGGATAGAGCGTCGGACTAAGATGCGGAAGGACCCAGGTTTGAGACCCCGAGATCACCAGTTTAAGCGTGGGCTCATCTGGCTTGAGCAAAAAGCTCACCAGCTTGGACCCAAGGTCACTGGCTCGAGCAAGGGGTTACTCGGTCTACTGAAGGCCTGTGGTCAAGGCACATATGAGAAAGCAATCAATGAACAACTAAGGTGTCGTAACAAAAAACTGATGGTTGATGCTTCTCATCTCTCCCCATTTCTGACTGCCCCTATTATCCCTCTCTCTGACTCTCTGTCCCTGTAAAATATATATATATATATATATATATATATATATATATATATATATATAATTTCACCAAGTCCATGTTCACCTCATCACCACTTCATATTATTTGTAAATGTACTCCAACCCCACTTCAGTCTGAGAACTGTCCCAAGGAGCAGGAGTCACACACATTCAGGAAAAGTCCACAAGGCACTGGAGTTGTGGTCACATTTTCACACTTTGCAGCTAGAGTCCAAGTTCCAATGACCACTGCTTCTAAGCTGGCAATGATTCAGATAGACTGGTAAAGCCATCTGCAGCACGTATGGAGATGGAGCTTCCGTTTTCTTTAAACTGGAGAGATGAACCTGGAGTGCCTTTCTCTGGTGCTCTGCAACTGTGGCGTGGTGAAGAGAACCTTGGGATAAACTATGCTGGGTGGCAAAGATAAATTTGTCTAAACTAGGAGCAGGTCCCAGCCAAAAATAGGCATGGGGAATTAAGGCAGGAGGAATAAAGGAAACACTATATAAACAAAGCAGCAGAAAATAAGGACTATCAATACCCACAACAGAGATCTTTGAGGGATGAATAAAGATCCAAATATTCAGGCAAGGCATAGTAACTGGCCCTCGTGTCCACAAGAAATGAGATCAGTTTACCTGCTACTTGGAAGAAATACCCTAGGCTCATCCACAGTGACATGCAATGGGGTCAACAGCCCTGGGCACCTTTAGCCTTCAGTGGCAAGTCCCAGAAGGCTGGGCAAGGTTAGGTCACAGGTGGCTGGAGCAAGGCTGGGAGAGACTGAACCCCTTCCTTCAAGGAGTGAGGAGGCAGCTTACCTTCCGGTGTCCCTTTTTTCCCACAGCAAAGGTATGTCCCTGGGAGGGGCAGAGAAGCCTGGCAGGCTTTAGCTCAATGACCTTCCTTTCCACTCTTAAAGCAGGGCCCTGATGGAGTCCTATGAGGCCCCTTTGGGGTGCTGGAGCCATTAAGGGCGTATGCCAAGAGCTGGTATTTTTCCTTATCTCTTTTGAGCTTTGACTGACTTTTCTGTTCCTCTGGGTCATTATAAACCTTAAAAGTCATGCTCAGAAGATGCTGAGAAGTTTTAGGGTCCTCATCTGCCTATATAAACTTTTTCTGTATATCTGGAACTATTTAGAAAAAGACAAAACAGCGTTATTAGCTGGATCAAATAAAAGAGGGTAGAAGTTTGCAAAAGAAAGAAATTTGGAGTCTCCTGTACATCAGCATTCAAAAGAAATTTTTTTAAGTAAATAGATTTGCAGGAGTTCCAGGATATGACTCCCTCCCTTTTTTTAATATTATTTACAATTGACTTTTAAGTATTTATTGAGTATACTTTATAATACCTTGACTTCAAAAATTGTAAGAAATACTTGTTTTTATGTTAACTTCTAACAAAATATAGTAATGCATTTTCAAGTAACATTCCCATATTTATCAAAACATTTCTACCCCATTAATTAACAGGCAATTTAAATAGTAAAAAAAAAATTTACACCTTTGTTGAGCAAATCCACCCTGCTTCAAGCTTGCAGCGGCAGCAACTTTAGCTTGCAGCAGTTTGGCCAAATTAGGAAGTCTTTAGGATCTACATTTCATTTTATTTAAATTTTAATGAGCATGATTTACTTGTTCTAATTAAATTTTTTTAATTTGTAGGGATGATATTTTAATTTTACAATATTAGAGCTGGCATTTCCAATTTTTTTGCATGCAAGAAATTAATTCAGGCCTTGAAAACAGACACATTAGACATTAAACAAAGACTTCACATACAATTACACAAATCAAGAGTGAAACCCAGGATTTTAGAGATTAGAATGTGGCCTGCTTGATCTTACGTAGGGTTATCTTAATAGGAACGTGGTAAGGATATATACTAAACAGAAATCTCTCTTGAAAAATCTCAAGTCGGCTGTATGAGATTTTTGTTTAGGCATATCCAAACAGGCTTCCCCTTGGCCCTCTTTCCAGGTATGGAACAGGAAAGAAATAAAATGATCTAAAACATTAAATAAAATTATATAATAATAAGAAAAAGCTGTAAATTTAAAAAGCATCTGAGTGTTCTAATCATTCTCAAATTCTAATAGCTGCTGCAACTGGCAGCCTAAATCCTTCCATTTCAATCCCTCACTGAATGGCAGGTTCAGTTTACCTGGGAGGGGAATGCTTCTCAGCTCCTCTCCTGGGGCTGGGCCTCCCGGGCAGAGCTGCGCCCACCCGCCCGTAGGAGGATCAGCCTGCCATAACACCGCTGCTCCTCTGGGCCTGCCCTGTCCACTGTGGCCGGGAGTCGCCAACAGACTCCACAGCGGCTTGCGCTTCCAAGAGGGGACTATGGCAGCTCGTACTGGCAGCCTGGCAAGGCGGCAGTAGCCCCTGTGGCTTCTCTGAATCCTTTGCCCTTCGGCATTATATCTAGACTTATACTCATTCACCCAGTGTTTCCCTCTCCCACAATGTGGGCAGAGGTCCAGAGCCTTAAGGGCTGGCCATCCTTGAGGGAGAGGCCAAGACTGATATCCGGGGGAGTAGGGCAGTTTCTAGCAAAATGCCCCGAACCTCCACATTGGATATAATATTCATGGGCAAAAGTACTTCCCTTGACTTTCCTTCTTTTGCTTGTTCTGCCTTTTATCAAAAGTATCGTCCTGGAAATCTCGCCTTAAGGGCTATGGCAAAAGCAAGACCTTGCATATATGAAGGCCCAATATCGGCGCATATCCTGATATAGTCCTCTATATCTCCCTTCTTGCGGTGAGGCCCAAGTGCAGCCTGACAAGCCAAATTAGCATTTTCATACGCTAATTGTTTTATTAGAATCTTTCCCACATTTTTATCCTCTACTATTCTTTCAACTGCTTGAATTAGCCATGAAACAAATTCTTGATATTGCTCATCAGGACCTTGCCTAATTTTTTTAAATTCTTCCATTTTGGTCCCTGAAGTAGGCAGGCATTTTTTTTTTTTTTTCATTTTTCTGAAGCTGGAAACAGGGAGAGACAGTCAGACAGACTCCCGCATGCGCCCGACCGGGATCCACCTGGCACGCCCACCATGGGGCGACGTTCTGCCCACCAGGGGGCGATGCTCTGCCCATCCTGGGCGTCGCCATGTTGCGACCAGAGCCACTCTAGCGCCTGAGGCAGAGGCCACAGAGCCATCCCCAGTGCCGGGCCATCTTTGCTCCAATGGAGCCTTGGCTGTGGGAGGGGAAGAGAGAGACAGAGAGGAAAGCGCGGCGGAGGGGTGGAGAAGCAAATGGGCACTTCTCCTGTGTGCCCTGGCCGGTAATCGAACCCGGGTCCTCCGCACGCTAGGCTGACGCTCTACCGCTGAGCCAACCAGCCAGGGCTAGGCAGGCATTTTTTATGCCTTTGTGGCTATCTGATTAATTATATTACAAATAGTTAGTTGATACTCTAATTGATTTGCTGTATAAGCATATTGTCCTTCTCCAGTTAACATATCTACAGTAAAAACAACCTCCTCTTGCTGATTTTTCTCATCCTGCTCCATGGCCTTTTCATAAAAGTCTGATTTCCACAGCAAATAATCACCCCCGGAGAGACAGGCACTACCAATCGCCTTCCAGTCATTTGAGGGAAGAGCCTTTGCACTAATAGTATCTAATAAACTGAGTGTAATAATAGTATCTAATAAACTTGCAGTAGGCCCATACTGAGCACAAGCAAGTTTTAAGCTCTTTCAGAGTTCTAAAAGGTACAGGTTCATGTTCTCTCACTAGTCTCCCTATATCATCCTGTCTTTCTACAACAGGAAAACAGGTAAAGCCATTTATTGTTTCCCCTATATTTCGAGCTTGGTCTATAGATTGTTGGAGTGGGGATTTTCCAGATTTTGAGCTATAGACTGTGGAATTAGCCCGATAAGGGTACGGAGGAGCAGAGGGTTGAATGTAGGAAGGAGCCGAGGGCAGCAGAGGTCCCGCAGTTAAGGCAGCCATAGCCGGGAAATTTTTATTCCTTGAGTCATGCTTAGACTCCAAGTTGTTCCCACATTCACATCCCTCCTTTACCGGCTCACCCTGATACTCTTCAGACGACGATTCATCTCATATGGAAACATTTCTACAAAAGGGTCCCTCATTTTTTATTCTAGCACTCCCATATTTATTTTTCTCTCGAATTATTTTTTTTCTTTTAAATTTTTAATTGCACGAATGCAGTCCCCCACTACCACAAATTATGCAGTCGAGTTTCCCACATTTGGGGAAATCACAGGGGTCAGCACATCCGGAGTGCAATGGATAAGCCTCGCCCTGGGAAAACCGCCTTCGTGATCATGGTATCTCCCCTGCCAAGTAAGTATTCGAATTATTTTTTATTATACTTTCTCTCTCATACTCTACTTAAAAGCTTAACTCTCTACAAGCTTTATACTTACTTCGTGTGCACACTTCTGGGTGGTTCCATCACCTCTCCTCTTTCCCTTTTTTGATGACCACACATATGGGCGCCAATTATCGCAGTCCAGCCACAAGTATATACCGGGGTCCCAAACAGGAAAAAGTATGGAATTGACATAAATGATAGACAGGGACTTAAAGATATATATATACACACACACACATACATACACACAGGTGGGTTCAGGAGGACGCCACAGCGAACAGTCTCTACTGTTCGTCAGCCATAATGCCATGCTCCCTAAAGCACATCCGCCTTTATTCATGGAAAAAACATGGTCCATTAGCAATTCAGTTAAGTTTCCAAGGCAACTCAAAGACAACCCACACCATACCATTCAAATCCAACTTTACACTAATAAGAAATGAGCTTCCAGCCTCTTCCAGACAACATGGGTGAGACAAATGAGAATCAGGTGTAGCTCTTTGTTAACTAGGCAGGTGAGGTGGGGGTTGGGCCCAGCACCTCTGTCCAGATTGCAAAAACACCCTGTTTATTTATTTGGTCCCCAACAGCCATGCATCAGCACAAACTCCCCGATGTGCAGAAGCCAGCAACATTACTCCGGGTCCTGGCTCTACAGCGTCTCCAGCAAACACACACCCATGCGGCGCTAACTAGACAAAACAACAGGAAGCGACCACAGCTCCCGCCCCATCACACACATCAGGGTCAGCACAGGGTAAGTATGTATGTGGTCCCAGAGCCGTCACCTGCTCACGTGACCAGCATGCACTGTGACAAAGGAAACACTCGAGGAACAGGAGCCAGGGCCTGCCCTCCTGTCCTCACTGGCCTTCCTCCAGCACCACAGGAAAAGGTGCTCTGGGTAGACGGGCAGGCAGCAGGAGGAGGTCAATGGCTCCACGCTCCGCTCCAGCAGACTCTAAAAGTGCAATTTACAATTCAGCCATCTCCTCCCCTTTTGACTTGTCACTACAGCAGAAACATGCCTGTTACCCCAACGACACCTCCATGTGAAACATACTCTTAAGTTCTGGGGACTCAAACCCACTTTTCAAATTTGGAAGAGAAAGGGCAAGAAGCGAACAAAAGTACATTTTATTCACACACAAACAAGATATTCACATGCAAACAAGATAATGAAAGTAGGTCTCACTTCCGCACCCCACGCTGGTGTATGTGTGTAACTCATCCTGGAGTAGTTTCAGAATTACTGTTTGGGTTGCACAGGTGTGTAGCAGAACCAAACCCACGCGGTGTGGCTTACTCTAACACCAGGGGAAATGCTGGCACTCTGCACGCAGGGACCAGTGGGTTTCTCAGCCTGCGCACTAATGACAGCAAAATCGCTGTGGGGTGAGGACCCCTGAAGGAGCCTGCAGCATGTGTGACTCTCTCCAAAAGGGCCTGTTGTTAAGCCCGCAGTCCAATTCCATGTGACACACACTTCCCGGGGTGCACAGGCCCTTAAAGCAGCCAGAGTAACTAATGCAAACCTCACATGGCCCCACAGGGCGACAGGCTCTGCTCTCACCCAGAGTCCCCTGGACCTCGACCTCTTCAGGGCCACCAAGGGAGGCCCAGAATCACACCAATACTAGCTGGTGTCCCAGGCTAGGTGGGGTACGCACCCACGTAACAGATTAAAATTAGGCACCCTAATTACTAAACTGTCACTGTAAAAGCCGGGAACACCATTTTTAAAAACGAACAGGAGAGGCCCTGGCCGGTTGGCTCAGCGGTAGAGCGTCGGCCTAGCGTGCGGAGGACCCGGGTTCGATTCCCGGCCAGGGCACACAGGAGAAGCGCCCATTTGCTTCTCCACCCCTCCGCCGCGCTTTCCTCTCTGTCTTTCTCTTCCCCTCCCGCAGCCAAGGCTCCATTGGAGCAAAGATGGCCCGGGCGCTGGGGATGGCTCCTCAGCCTCTGCCCCAGGCGCTAGAGTGGCTCTGGTCGCAATATGGCGACGCCCAGGATGGGCAGAGCGCCGCCCCATGGTGGGCGTGCCGGGTGGATCCCGGTCGGGCGCATGCGGGAGTCTGTCTGACTGTCTCTCCCTGTTTCCAGCTTCAGAAAAAAAAAAAAACAAAAAAAAAAAAAACCAGAAAAAAAAAAAAAAAAAACGAACAGGAGAATTAATGGGTTTTTCGATCTGCTTGCGTTTGTGATATGCAGCCTGTCTTTTGTTATCAAAGCAGCCATAAAAGAAATGCTGTTGCCACATATGCAAATTAAATCATTAGTACGTTTCCCAATTTCAGTAACTGGTTACTTGTATTGATCGTCTATTCTCCCGATTTAGTTCCTTTAACATGAATGATATTGGAAATGCTTTAATAAAAAACACTGTCCAGGCGAGACAAGAGAAATAATTCTATCTACCTTCTGATCCCATAACTACAGGAGGCCCTCAGGGAGGACTCAGCTGGTCACCCAGGGGCTGGTTACACAGCCAGCTCTAGCTCACCCCTGGACAGGACTGGGCCAGGAGAAGCTAGCCAGCCCCAGGCAGGAGTTTCCTGGAACAGCCCATGTTATCTGCTACATAGTACATGCGTGTTATGTGTGTTTGTTCTAATATGATGGCCTTTTACAAAACTCCCTCCAGCAAGTCCTCCAGATCCGAGGAGGACACACCCACTTCCTGTGGCCCAAACCCGCAGCGCAGGTGGAGTGCCCTCGCTACCCCGCGACCAGGAGCTCTCTGGGGAAGGGCACTGCCACTGAGCAGACCTGCCGTTCATACTTCAGCTCTGAGGTTTGACCATCTGTGAGCAAACTTCCCGGAAAGGAGGACACAGGCTGGCTGTCGGGAGCCCAAGCTGGGCTTGGAGTCAGACCCCACGGAGTGTGGGCTGGGGACAGGGGCAGCACCCACGCCTCCATACCTGGCCCCTCAGAATCACAGAGAAACCCCAAGGGCGCACGGTTCTCAGGAAAGAACAAGGAAAGTTTCTTGCCAGAGCCACACAGTAAAGACGACTGCCTAACAGTGGATGACAACATGCTCCTTTCTGCAATAAGCGCAGTAGCATTGCCACAAGCCAACTCCACAGTGCACACATCAGGCACAGGGCCCTGACGCCCAGCAAAGATGGCCGAGGTGCTAGAAAGATCAGAAAGAAGACAGACCACGACATAGAAATAAGAATGCAAAGTGAGGCCCTGGCCGGTTGGCTCAGCGGTAGAGCGTCGGCCTAGCGTGCGGAGGACCCGGGTTCGATTACCGGCCAGGGCACACAGGAGAAGCGCCCATTTGCTTCTCCACCCCTCCGCCGCGCTTTCCTCTCTGTCTCTCTCTTCCCCTCCCGCAGCCAAGGCTCCATTGGAGCAAAGATGGCCCGGGCGCTGGGGATGGCTCTGTGGCCTCTGCCTCAGGCGCTAGAGTGGCTCTGGTCGCAACATGGCGACGCCCAGGATGGGCAGAGCATCGCCCCCTGGTGGGCAGAGCTTCGCCCCTGGTGGGCGTGCCGGGTGGATCCCCGTCGGGTGCATGCGGGAGTCTGTCTGACTGTCTCTCCCTGTTTCCAGCTTCAGAAAAATGAAAAAAAAAAAAAAAAGAATGCAAAGTGAGGCTGAGACCACACAAGCCTGCAGGGTGCCACGGCCAGTCCTCCTGCAGGAGAGAAGAGGAAACTCCTAGGGACCCCTGAATGGGGTGAGCCACTGGGTGTGCATGGCACCATGACCCAGAGCTCCAGCCCAAGGGCACTGTGAGCCTGGGTGCACAGGGACACAGACGCTCAGCGCCCGCAGGTAGAGGGGTGTCAATGGGAGCCTCTTCCCGATTCTGTCTCCGTAGCTCAGGCACCTTTGCCTTGCTGCCCGGGCTCCTGTGGTGGTGTCACAGGCCCAGGCCCTCCTGCTGTGGGAGGAAACCTCCCAGCGCCTGTGATAAGCACTCAGCTGCAGGGCAGGGAGAAGCCCTGAGCCTCAGCGTCCGAGGCCTCCTGACCCGGCCCCATCGGGGACAGAAGGAACATGAGCTCTCGCTCTGCACTCTGAGGCAAGCAGCTGGGGCTGCTCTGAGCACTGGGCAGGGTGCAAGGCCTGAAGGAACCGGGGCTCTGGCTAGGAAAGCCCAGGGTGAGTGCTGGAGGCAGGGTGGGTTAGGAGAATGAGCGCCACCTGCTCCTGGAGCCTAGACCTTGAGCTGCGAGAAGCTCTGTAACTCCATGCCGCACACACAGCAGCAGGGCCGGGCTTCCATGACGACGCAGAGCATGCGCAGCCAGCCCGTTTCTGTGGAGTCTGCCCCTGCAGACTTCAGGCGCTGTGATGCAGCAGGGCTCCGAGACCCTGACTGCGGCCTCGTCCACTACTCATTACAAGGCAGGGAGAGGACAGAAGTCAGGAGACACGAGTCAGGACCAGGGACTCCAAGGAGGCTTGAGGAAACCGGTCAGCTCACCAGCTTCCACACCAGCTTCTGCACTAAGAAAGAACACGAGTCAGAGTCCAAAAGACGGAGAACCACATCCCAGGGGCCTACGGGAGGCTGGTCTCAACAGTCCCGGCCCCTTTAATGGGTCAGTACTCACACTCCAACTTGTGAAACCACTGTCCTACTTTCCCGAGGAAGCCAAACATGTAAGGATTAAGAAAACGAAGGATCTACGCCTAGAGAAGAGGAACAGGGTGAGAATTGCACTCCGTGGAGGGAGAATTTCATCACCCCAACCGCCATCAGATGTACCTCGTTCCAGAAACTCTGCTGTTCCTCATTAAACGATGGACACGCAGACCGAGCAGCTGATTTCAGCCCAACGGGAAACACGAGAGGAGTCAGCTTTCATATTGCCCAGGTGCGGCTGCACGTGTGCCTGCTGTGTGTGCACGTGCTGCTCGTGTGTGCACGCCCTGTGTAACTGCATGTGTTTGCACATGCTGCCCCATGTGGACCTGTACTGTGTAACTGTGTCTGTGTACATGCTGCTGACCCATGTGGACATGCCCTGTGTAACTGTGTCTGTGTACATGCTGCTGCCCCATGTGGACATGCCCTGTGTAACTGTCTATGTGCATGTGCATGCACTGTTTAACTGTGTGTGTGCCTGTGTGCATGTGCTGCCCATGTGTGCATGCACTGTGTAACTGTCTATATGCATGTGCTGCCCATGTGTAACTGTGTGTGTGCCTGTGTGTGCATGTCCTGTGTAACTGTGTGTGTGCACATGCCACCCCACGTGGACATGCCCTGTGTAACTATGTGTGTGTGCACATGCTGCCCCTTGTGTGCATGCACTGTGTAGCTGTGTGTGTGCCTGTGTGCATGTGCTGACCATGTGTGCATGCACTGTGTAGCTGTGTATGTGCCTGTGTGCATGTGCTGCCCATGTGTGCATGTTCTGTGTAACTGTGTGCGCCTGTGTGTGCACATGCTGCCCTGTGTGTGCATGTCCTGTGTCAGTGTGTGTGCACGTGCCACCCCGTGTGTGCTTGCCCTGTGTAACTGTGTGTGCCTGTGTGCATGGGCTACCCTGTGTGTACACGCCCTGTGTAACTGTATGTGTGCATGTGCCACCCCATTGTGCTTGCCCAGTGTAACTGTGTGTGTGCCTGTGTGCATGGGCTTCCCTGTGTGTACACACCCTGTGTAACTGTGTGTGTGCATGGGCTGCCCATGTGTGCTTGCCCAGTGTAACTGTGTGTGTGCCTGTGTGCATGTGCTGCCCATGTGTGCTTGCCCGGTGTAACTGTGTGTGCCTGTGTGTGCACACCCTGTGTAACTGTGTGCATGTGTGTGCGTGTGCTGCCTGTGTGGCCACATATTGTATAACTGTGTCCATGCCTGTTGTTGGGGGGGTCGGAGGGGCCCTCCCAGGATTGTGCATCCAGAACTTAACTGGATTGAAGAGGGAGCAGAGGGCACTGGTAACAAGTGGCCAGGATAAGGCCAGCACCCTGCCCATAAGCACCAGTAACAGCAAGCAGGAGCAGCCCCAGGGCAGGAGATGGTTAGAAACATCTTCCTGCCCACCCAGGCCAGGAGGCCACCTCCAGCCTTGTCCTGCCACATGGGCTGCTGGTTTTTCACACTATCCAGCTGTGCCCCTGCTCAGCAAGAGCCACAGGGCCAGCTACCACCAACAGCAGCTTGAGGCCTAGGAGAGCCTCCCCTCCCACCTCAGGGAAAGGCCCCTACCTCCCTGAGAAGGACATCCTTGAGGGGGGACGAGGTATAGGTATGAGGTTCTCTGCCTCCCCCTCTGATTGGGACACCCTCCACACCTGGGCACATGACAGGATGCACTCCCAGCACCTCACCACTCCACCTGTCCGACCCAGAAGTGGCTGCTAATAACGGTGCGGAATTAAGGAAACATACTCATCAAGAAAAAATGGGACTGGGAGGACTCTTCAAATGCCGATGGCAATATCCCATTGCCTCATAGCCCCAGTTTGCTTTATTATATAGCCAAATGCAAATCAAGGAAGTCCTTGATACAAAGTTATACATCCAAGGCTAAAACAGGAACTCTCCCAAGGCATAAACAGGATGCATTAGTGAAATCTACCAACATCTGAAAACAAAGAGTCAGAGGAAGGGCGTGTAAATTGCTTCTAGCAACTTAAGGAAGCAAGTGAAGTGGGTGCAAATACTCAGCATAACAGCCAAATATGGACATGGAGGGGGGAGAATTTAGCCTTTTGCTAAGCCAAGAATCTACAATGGCTTTCTGCCATTTATGGCCCACAACACAGAAGTTCATCCTAGAATGAGCCCCGCCCCTCCATTATGGGCACAGACAGCTATATCACGCATGCCCACCTGTGCAGAAGGAAAGAAAGGCAGGGGCTTGGGACCCAGTCCTCCAACATTAAGCCACCTTCTTCAACCTCAGTGTCAGCTTCCTCAATAGTCAGCTGGGAATAAGGGTCTCCAAGGCACAAGGATGTGACTAACAGATGGCACTGAATAACAGCACAGAGCCTGGCACTAAAGAAACATGGCAGGATGCAGCTGGCCGAGGGTCTGCCCATCTCCTGAGAACCTAAGGAAAGGCAACAATGTTTCTCCATCCTATGCGGGTCTAGGAGCAGGCCACAGGCCTCTTCATCTCACTCAGTCCTGACAACAACTGTCCCCAGCAGAAATGTTCACACCCACTTTGCAGGTGGAAAGACTGAGGCACAGGGAAGACAGATAATTGACCACTTACACACTGGAGGGTTGTCCACATATCTGATCCCAAAGCACAGCCCTTCCGACGCAGCCCTTGCCTACAGAGAGGCAGACGTGGTGCTGGAGTGGCCGGAATGGCAGGACTTGCCCTCGCCCTTCTCGGGGTGCCCTCAGCATGTGCTCCCCTCTGTACAGGGCAGAAGCCCTTTTTAGAGCATCCTCAGACAACTGCGTTGGTCGTCTCAGGTTCTCTGGGGATACAGCTCTCAGGGCAGCAGGACTGGTCAGTGGGAAGCACCCATAGACATCGAGAGGCCTAGCCTCTCCCACCTCCCATCTCCACCACCCCCACTCCAAGGGCCTCACCAGCTAGTGGCGGAGGGAGAGAGTGGAGGAATCTTCCTGACCAACAGCTGGTTCTAGCCACAGGCCCAACTTGCAGGGTCGCACCCAGGAAGGAGACAGGGAGACCAGAGGGCCCTGGCACCCACAGCCACAAAAGTCTTGGTCAAGGCCTCAGTACCCTCTGCAGATGGGGACCCTCCCTCCCTCCACCAAAGGCTGCTGCGGCCTTCGACAAGAGGTCCATGTGGCAGCCAGCACAGTGCTGGGTCCGGCAGGCTTACAGGAATGGCCGTGGTGTGTCGTTGGCACTGCAGAGGGTCCACAGCTCGTGGGAGGGGGCTGCTGCTGGCTCCCTCCTCAGCATCCACCTCCCCTCCCTGCCCCACCACAGAGATGGCCACATGAGGGGAGCCAGCACCCCAACCATCCCCTGGAAGAGACTGAACCACTCAGCACATTCTGTACCCCACATTCTTGGCCACAGTGACAGTGTGGACAGGTGACCTAAGGCAAAATAAGCAGTATTCAAGACTTTTGTTGGGACAAAGACTCTCTCTTTCCTGGTGGCATGAACTAGCAGGTGTGCCCTGAGAGCAGCTGGTAGGACCCTCTCAAGTCCAAGAAGCTGACTCTCCCAACATGCTGTGTCTTGATGACTGGGGGCGTTGGATCAAACCACACCTGAGCTCTTTCTTCACCTGCACTTTTTGAGGAAGCAAGTCAGTGCGTTCCCTGCACGGAACTCTCAGACCCTGCAATGGAGGGATCCCAGCTGATGCAGAGGTGCTGGAAACACCACCTGCTCAATGCAAAGCTACTCGCAAAAGTCCCTGCAAGTGTCTTTCCCATAACCCCAGGGGAGGTCACACTCTGGTCTCCAGCTTCTGTGCTCCTCCATCCACCACCGTCCTAGAACACGGCCCCATCGGCCCCATATGCACACCCAGGGCCACCTGTGGAGGGCCCTGTTCACAGATCACCAGAAGCACCCAGCCTGACCAGTAAGTCAGTCCTCTTGCCTGCAGCCCCCCACCAGAACTCACGCACTAAGACCATGCGCATTCCCTCAAGCTACGGCTGCCTTGAGGAGTGGTTTTCCCACGGTGCCACTGGAGGGAGGGGCACTCTGTCCCTAAGGCTCCCTGGCTGGCTGTGATAAGGGACAGTAACAAGGGAAGCAAGGGGCAGCCTGCATCCAGGCCGCCAGGCAGTGCAATGGCAGGAAGACCCAGAACGAAGCCTCCATTGCTGTGATTCATGGGTCACCCTCGGGGCCAAGGACCTCAGCATCCCTGGCCTAGGGGACAAATCACACCATGGCCAAGCCAGGCACAGTGGGACAGCACCACCGTGGACAGTCCTGGGTGCCGGACACACACAGCAGCGCCCTCGCTGCCCACAGCATTCCCCGTGCCAGGAACAGACCCCCACAAGCTGAGAAACAGTCTGCTGGACAGACAACAGCCTGCACCCAAAGGAGGTCCTTCGAGGGGCTCTCGTCCGCCAGGACAGCAGCAGACAGACGCAGGCAGAGATGCCCCAAGCCGGCGCAGGGGCTTCCGGCCCCCCACTCTCCCCTGCCTATGGCCGCCTGCCTGACACCTGCCTACAGAGAGGGGCAGAGACTGGGAGGACCCATTCTGGCTTCCCCACAGCTCCCAGGGAGACACCCATCTCTCTCATCCTAGACAGGACATTCAACTCACAGAAGCATGGTGACAGCAGCCAGTCAACAGGGTCACAGCAGGGCAGCTGGGATCTCAACCCAGGTCTGACTCAACAGCCATGCCATGTCCTCAGCACTCAGAGCCATGGAGAGAAGATGTCTGTAGCCATGGTACCCCTCTCTAAGGTTTTCAATTTATTCATTTTAGAGAGGAGAGAGAAAGGGGGAGACAGAGACAGAGACAGAGAGAGAAGGTGGGGAGGAGCAGGAAGCATCAACTCCCATATGTGCCTTGACCAGGTAAGCCCAGGGTTTTGAACCGGCAACCTCAGCATCTCCAGGTCGATGCCTTATCCACTGCACCACCACAGGTCAGGCTATGGTACCCCTCTCGGGCCGACAGGCAAACAGGCACCATGAGGAACGATGAACAGAGCTTGCACCTCTGCACTCTGCCCGGCGCCCGCCCACAACAAAACCTCAACGAGCCTGCCAAGGAGCCAGGGGGAGAGAGAAGAGAAAGAGCATGAAAAAGGAGCAGAGCCCACTACATGCCTCTTCCCCTTCAGCTCTGCCCGTAACTTCATTAAAGAATTCTGAAAATAATAGCTTCCCGAAATGCAGCACACACTTGGCCAAACACGACGCATTCTGACACAGAAGGACATTCTTCTTCAGGGCACAAGTTGGGACACATTTCACACAGTTGTTAGTTAGTGCCTCATCCTGAATGGCTGACTGTCCATCAGCCCAGGGAAGTAGCCAGGGGGTGACCTCAACGCTCCTCCACTGGGCCTCTGGGCCGCTGAGGGCAGAGGAGGCCACTTCACACTGCCCAGAGAGAGGTGGGCTGCCCAGCCCACACCTACTCAGGGCCTTGAGTAGAAGACAGTTAGGAGGTTGCTGGTGGGCTCAGGTGGCCACAAAACTGGTTAAAGGCGAACACCACCTTCAAAATAAGTATTCCCAAGGAAGGAGACTGAGGTTGGCACTGAAGTGTCCCAGGGCCATGCCTTCAACATGCCCCTCTGACCTGAAGGCCTCAGCAGGAATTACAACCCAGCCCTTAAACTGGCAAAGAAAGGTTTTCCAAAGAACAGAGACAAAAACCACCTTTTCAGTGCAAAATCTTACATAAATTTTACAGCAGAGAGGGATTTAATCCACAGTAGTGCCTGTGGCCAGTTCTTCATGCCTCTTCCAAGGTCCACAAGGGCCAAGGGTCGCACCCAATTGCTTCTACTCTTAGCACTCAGGCCCTGCGCTGGTGGCTTGCGGTCCCTCTACCCCCCACCCCCACCCCCGTCCACAGCCCCCAAGGTGGGCTGGGGACCAGGCTCATCAGAACTCTCTAAGCCTTCACCCTGGCAGGGCTCAACCACCAATTCTTGAGGAGACAGCCTCGAGCATCCACCTGGAAGAACCTGTGTCCTCCACTGACTCACTCGGTGGCCATCTCACTACCGGACAACTTACCAGGCCCTACTTACTTTCTGCTGTGGAACTGCTGCAAAGGCCCTGGACGGGGCCACGCAGGGCTCAGCATCAGTTTTTTACTTCAGATGTACAAAACCAACAGCTGGATTAGAGGCTGCTTCAGGTCCTTCCCAGAATGTTCTCTAGGCTGACTCCCATGGAGCTAGGTCTGGACAGCTAGTCCAAGGTGTCCTGGACCCAGAACGGGGCTCTCAGTAACACCGGCTGAAGGAAGAAGGGAAAGAAACAACCACCTCCCTGCAGGACATGGCCCTCATCCCCTCACAGCGTGAGCCACCCAGAGCCCTACACAACAGCACCACGGTCCACACACATGCCACGAGGGCTGGCTGTGCCCCTGGCCACCTGGGGGCTTCCTGGGAGGGTCTGTGCACTCCTGCATCCCGAACCCTGTTCTTTCAGCCAGCTTAGATGGAGAGAGGTCAGGCACACGGCACCTGGCAGGAAACGAAAGGAACAGAAGTTCAGAAATCTCAATGAAATACAAGCAGACCGCATGCAAGGAGCAGCAGAGAAGTCCGCCACAGAGCCCAGCCAACCGGGCCAGCTGCCCATCTCACCCCTCCTCAGCGCTCCGGCCCTGGTGCGCGCAGAGCTGGCCACCGTCGGCCACGATAGCCTCTCCACCCTGCTGTGGCCCACAGCTCCAGGTCTAACTAAAAAGGACCACGCCTATTCCCAGCCCTGCTTCAGCCTCCACAGCACGTGGGCCAGACCCTCCACCCCTGCAGCACCCAGGCCCCGCCCCACCCGCCCCACCGGTGCACCTGTGCTGTCTCCTCTTCCTCCCGACCCCACCAGCGCCAGGCTCCTCGCGGGCGGGCGGGCAGAGGCAGGTCTTCCTGACCAAGGCGGGCCACAGGACTGCAGTGCACCCACCGCTGGTGCCCCGTGAGAGGAGAGGCATTCCTGTGCTCTCCTCCACCCCCACAGTCCCCTCACTTTGTACTTGGGGTTGGCTGCAGGCTGAAGACTTGCAAAATAAGAACTGACCAATCACCAATTCCAGAAAACACTCCACACCGGGAAGGTATGTCCCAAAACCTCTCTCTGAAATCTGAAGATTACTGCGCCACCGGCAGACAGCGCCGCAGGGCAGGATGAGGGGACGGCTCCGCGGGAGGATGCAGGGCCGCCATGGCCGGAACACTCCCACTTGGCTGGCCGGCTCCAGCTTCCAGGCCCTAAGAACTGACTTACTGTTTCAAGCGCAAACATCAATCCAGCAAAAGCACTTGACTCACACAGACAGAATACTTCATAAACGAGTCAACGCATACAGCCTAAAACATTCACAGAGCAGGCTCCAAAATGTTCACATATGCAACCATATTGAGTGTAAAGCCAGTGGCCAGGGTCAGGGCCACTATCACAGCAGCCTTCTGGCCTATACAGGTTCGTATTGGATTCGGACAGTCGGTAAAGAAACAACGGAGCCACAAACTGGTGGGCCATAGTCTTTAATCCTAGCTTGCACCCCGCGGGCAAGTAAAAAATACACACTGGGCTCCAAAACCCAATCACATTCAGTGCTCACAAAGCCACTGACTTATCCGAGTTTCCTAGAATCAAAGGTTTCTAGCTCACCAGCCTTATTCTCCTCAGTTCCCCATCTCCTTCCTTATCCCAGATACAAACTCTGTACAAACTGGCATCTCACTTAGCACTCCGCCATCCTGGCAGCTTTTCCTGGCCTCCTCCACGTGGCCTCCTTCCGCTGCTGGCTCTACTCTCTCCTCTAATGATAATCTCAGGAACCAAGAGCGCAAACTCTCGTTCCGCCCCCATTTTATATTGTAGCTTCACAACCTCTAATCCAATATACAAAATAGGGAAGTCTCCAATACAAAGTCACTTTCTGAGGCATGATTGGATTGTACCACCCCACATCAAAAAGGGTGAGAAAGGCTTAATCCCAAAACCAAGCCCCAGGCTACAAGGATTCTCAACACACAATATCACCTGGGCGACGGCCTCCATCTTTAACAAAGTGAGCATAATACATTTTATCTGCCCAACATTGAGGTATCGTATTAAAAACGATGAGTTTAAATAAGAAACGACCAAATAGTGTCATTAACTCCCGTGTGAAACAAATAGGGAAACGCCGTTAATAAAAGCAGCGGCTGGCCACCTGGAGTGCTGGCGTGCAGGCTGGGGACAAGCCGTGTGCACTCGCCTGGCCATGTGCACAATGGCCCCATTTGCCACTTGACAGCTGTGTGTGCGAGGCCCTCCTTCCTCTCATTCCTCACTGGATCACGGAACCCACCTCACTTGTATTTACAGCATCAATTTAGAAGCACGTAACATCCACACTCAGAACCACAAAGCCCCCGGGCTGGGGCAGGGAGGAGACAGGTGATCCCAGAGCAGAGACAGATGCATAGAGGTGCTGCGAGCCCGGAGGGCAGCCCTCGGCCAGCCCTCGGCCAGCCCTCGACCAGGCTGTGCCCCACAGCCTGCCCTATGCCTCAGCAATGTGTTCATTCATTCACGGAGAACCTACCGCCAGGTCTGGGCACAGAGCAGGCGTGAGGCCCGCAACCCCTTGAGGCCCTAGCACATAGGTGACAGTGAAACACTAATGTCACAACGAGCTACATAAATTGCGTAACTGGTTCCTGTCAGGAAGGAGCAGAAAAGATGGTAGGCTTATGTGTAGCAAGGTGTAAAGCCAGTAGTCACAGCCAGGGCCACCATCACAGCAACCGCCTGGCCAGTGCAGGTTCGCATTGGATTTGGTCAGTCGGTAAAGAAACAACGGAGCCACAAACTGGTGGGCCATAGTCTTTAATTCTAGCTTGCACCCAGCGGGCAAGTAAAAAATACACACTGGGCTCCAAAACCCAATCACATTCAGTGCTCACAAAGCCACTGACTTATCCGAGTTTCCTAGAATCAAAGGTTTCTAGCTCACCAGCCTTATTCTCCTCAGTTCCCCATCTCCTTCCTTATCCCAGATACAAACTCTGTACAAACTGGCATCTCACTCAGCACTCCACCATCTTGGCTGCTTCTCCTAGCCACATGGCCTCTTTCCGCTGCTCTCTGCTCTGCTCCCTCTGCTCTCTCATGCTAATCATCCCAGGAACCAAGAGAGCAAGCTCCCGTTCTGTCCCCATTTTATAGTGTAGATTCAAAACCTTTAATCCAATATACAAAATAGGGAATTCTCTAATACAAAGTCACTTCTCTGAGGCATGATTGGATTGTATCACCCCACATCAAAAAAGGGTGGGAAAGGCTTAATCCCAAAACCAAGCCCCAGGCTACAATGATTCTGCCTGCCCCCAACACACATTAATATCACCTGGGCACCTCCACGTGGGCAGCGTTATCTTTTACAAAGTGAGCATAATACATTTTATCTGCCCAACACAAGGGACCAAAGGGTGAGCATGGACTGAGGGGTTGGGAAGAGGGAGATGAAGAGAGGCTGGTTCCAAGAAATGAAACGGTGTGTGTAAAGGCCCTGGGGCCAAAGGGTCTTGCAGAGAGCAAGGGAGTAAGCAGGGAGGGACTGAAGCTCAGCTGACAGGACAAGTGCTATCAGAAGAGGTCAGCTTCAGACAGGCCTTCCGGGTCCTTAGAGCAACAGGAAGCCATGACAGGGTTTGGGCAAGAGAATGAAGGGTTCGGACCTGCTTTTGGGTGAAACCACTTAGGGTACCATTTGCAGCACAAACTGTACCAGACGCACCCAGACTCCGGAGGCCAGCTCTCTGCTCAGAGAGCTCAGGAGCAAGTCAGACAGACAAATCCCCAAATTCTTCTAATGCTAAAGCATGTTTATCAACTTCCTAAGGACTTGGGCTTTTTCCTTCATAATAGTAGGATTCAAGAGTATTTTTCCTCAGTGGAAATATCAGCTTTATTTTAAAAGATATTACATGCTTAGAGAAAAAAGTTATAAAATTTTATAAAATATTATAAAATATATAAAATGGTATTTTATATATAACAAGCCTGACTGGTGGTGGCACAGTGGATAGAGTGTCAACCTGGGACACTGAGCTCATCGCCTTGAGTGCGGTCTCACCAGCTTCAGCGTGGGATCACAGACATAACTCCATGGTCACTAGATTGAGCCCAAAGGCCCCTGGCTTGAAGCCAGAGATCACGGGTACTGCTCAGGACCTGCTTCCCTAACACCCGCACTCTCCTGGCGCGGAGCCTATGCACAGACAGACACGCTGCAGGACCGAAACACCAACATGTACTTAGTAAGTATCGTCTTTATAAATAACGAAGCAAAACATCCTGTCCACATCTGGATATCCACCTGCTCCTCATATTCTTTCCTAAGAATAAACAAAACAGTAAGTAGGACTGAGGAGGCAAAAGGAGAAGGACCACTTAAAATTGTCTGGAGGGTAATTAAGTAATCACGATGATTTGTTCTCCACAGAGCAAATATTAATAGACAACTTATATCGTGTTCACTACGTGCCAGGCTCTATTCTAAGCATTCTACACATATATATATTAACTTACTTCAATTTCTCAAAAATTATGGGAGATAAAGTTATCATCACCACCAATGGATGTTAACCAAATTTAACCTTTGCTTATAATGCCGGTCATAAAGGGGATCTTTCAGCTGAATTTCTTCATTAGTAAAGCTTAAGTGTTTTTACATTAACCACTGTGATCTATGTATTTACAAACTTTGCTCATCTTGCTATAAAATGCTCACCCTTTTCCTATTGGGTTGTAAAAGCTCTTTACATATTGGCAATTAACCTCAGATAGGCATATTTTCTTATATGTCTCTTCACCTTGCTTATATGGACTCCTCTGCCCAAGAGAATTTTCTTTAATTCTTATACTGTATTGTTAAATCTGTCAATGCTTTTTCTTTCTTTTAAGGTTTCTGGCTTGGTATTATAATAAAAATAGATGAAATCAGGGTGTTTTGTTTTTGTTTTGTTTTTTAAGTTTTAGGTCCTTGGAGAGCTCTCTTCCAATCAAGTTTTCAAGGTAATCCTCCCAACAAATCCCAGAGGGCATCCTGCTCAGGCTGAAAGGCTGCAGAGCAGCAGGGGTCAGCCACCACTGTCACCTGTCCCCAGGCTGCCTCGGGAGACCTCCAGGCACACCATGCAACCCTGGCCAACAGGACCGTTAAGCTCCCTCTCAGTTCCCCGGCAAACAAACAGCGGGAGACAGACTGAGCACGCCGTCCACAGGGCAGCGCCAGCGCCTGTGAACACAACAGGAACCCACAGAGGTATTCCACACTGTCATCTTCCCAAAGAGGCTGTGCTCTTCCAAAGGCTGGGCCCTACAATGAACTTCAACTTCAGGACCATCACCGGTCTGGAAACAGAGGCACGAGAGAAGGGACCCGCCTCTGGGACACGACACGGCGCGGGGTGACATAGTGCAGGGTGCTGGATATTGCATTTCCGCCTCTATCTCTGATCCCTCTCAGCACACTGGGTACAGGGTAGTGGCCACCTCATAGGCTGTGGGGAGAGAAATGGGGTCTACATGGGAATGTGGCACAAACAGGTGCTCATTAAATATGGGCTAGGTAAGGGTGACGATATCCTCCCAGGAAAGATGCAGATACTACGTGTCCCTGCAGTTCTAGAAGAGGTAGCAGTGCAGGCAACCTGTGTAGGATGCTGGACCATCCTTACAGAAAGTGTGGAGAGAGCATGTCAGAAAAAGGCAAGCAACAGAGAGGTCCCCAAGTGGCTCCAGATGCCACAGCCCACACTGCACCCCGAACAAGCCCCACCCACTCCTTCTCTTCACTCATAGAAGCCCAAGAGAAGAAAAAACATGACCTTAGGAAGAGAACCCAGGTTTCTGATGTTGTAAGGTACCAAAAAGCTGAAAATTGATACTAATATTCTGGGAGGAAAGGTCAGGCTTTCCTCTCAGGCTTTCCAGTCCCATCCCTCCTTCAGGGAGGGGAGGGAGAAGAATGTAGAAGTTTCTGGCTTGCAAGAACAGTTGGGTCATTCAGTTTTAAATCTAAAATAAAGGTTAACCGAGAAACTTCCTCTCTTTCAATGGGAGGCAGAATTTACATACCACCTTGCATTGACTGTAGTTCCTCCCCCTTCCTAGAATCTTGAGGGTAAAATACCTCTAGGCTAGTGAAGGAAGAGGAACCCTGAAAGATTTGTAAACATCTTTGATTGTGTTACTTTAAAAGTCTTAATGTTTCTGTGTATCCCCTAAACAAATGTTGTCAGCCCATGCCATGATGTCATGCATGCTCTCCCTCGCTTGTGTGTGATCAAGGGTATATAAGCAGCCCCTGAACTATTTTTGGGACTGCACAATTTGGGCCTGCAGATGCCCCGTGTCAGCCATATGCAGCCGGCATATTTAATAAATCCCCTCTTCTAATAAAACTCTTCAAAATTTATCTGGATTGGGTGTCTCTACGTGAATTCAATGAAATGAGGTACAGTGCCTTTCAGAATCTGGGGTGCAGTACATTATAACATTGACAACAACATTTCTTTACCCCTAAATTAAATGGAGGGATTTGGGGTGACTTCGTCCCCAAATGCACACACAAAAAAAGAAAAACAAAAGTCACCTTTTACAAAGTGCTAAGAGGAAACACTGGTTAGCCCCAACTGTGTGTCAGCTAAACTTTCATTCTTTGATGAAGGGAAAGTTATGACATTTTCACAGACCAACACTGAGAGAATTGACCACTTCAAGACCCCTCAAAAAAACAAGCACAGATATGCTGGGGAAGGAAGTACATTAGGCTGGGTAGCAGACAACGTGGGTGCCTGGCCCAAATCCCAGGGTACTCACTGCTCTGGACCGCCGACACTTCGGGCTCCTGGCCCAAGAACAGCCTGGAGACAAGGCTGGGAGTTAATGCATCTGAAGAGCCCTGCAATAGCACAGGTCCCTCTCCCCGCAGCCACCAGCCCATTGCACAAGGTGGGGCTATGCAAATAGCCCTGGGGTAACACTGTAAAGGTCCATTGTCTCCCTTCCCAACTGAAGGCAAATTGGTCTTGACTCTCTGCAGCTATATCAGTAGAGAAAAAAGCATTGGCCAAGTCTGCCACAAAGTGGTATGTCCCCAACTCATGGCTTAACCCAGGGGTAAGGAAACTTTTTGGCTGAGAGAGCCATGAATGCCACATATTTTAAATTGTAATTCCATGAGAGCCATACAATGATCTATGTACGTTAGGCATTATCCAATAAAAATTTGGTGTTGTCCCAGAGGACAGCTGTGATTGGCTCCAGCCACCCGCAACCATGAACACGAGCAGTAGGAAATGAATGGATTGTAATACATGTTGTTGTGAGTCGGGGCGCAGAGAGAGAGATCAGCAGACAAAATCATCAAATACTAACAAAGGACCACCACTCGCTCAGGCAAATGGCCCCGAGTTCGCGCTGTGTCCTACTTTTATTCACAAGACTTCAAAAAGCTTGTTTACTGAGAAATTGGCATAGCATCAAGCATAATTTTTACTTAAAGATACATGGAATACATCTGCATGATAGCTTAATAACAATACAATATCAAAAGGCATTAATTGCTATTGCTTCTATGGTTCCCACAACATTCCTCTCCTTATCTCAAGGGATAACCTTGAAAGAAACAGAAATCTTATGAGAGTGTTTTACTGAGAAAAAAGCCCAGCAACTGCCTTCAGTCACATAGACCTGTTTCAGTGACCCGCCTTCGAGTCACAAAACAATTCTCTTGGCAAAACATTCTTTTCTTGTTGGCTGTGTTCCCATCCAAGGCCATGCAATGGATTATTCCACTACATTTCCCCTTTTTTGTTTATGCTGAATGTTATGAAGCACCACAGAAAACACAGCCTTCTGTCGTTTATTCCTTATTTCTCTTGTTTTGATTTGTCAACAGACTATATAAAAGAAAACAGAATTAATACTATCATAAAAAGTCCTACAGTGGATCCCCAAAATCCTTTAATATATTCAATAGGATTTAATTGTGATAAATTATCCATTAATCCTTTCAATATAGGTTGACATCTTAGAATTTCTAATATTCTTTAAAAAGCTTCATGAATATGTCTTTGTAATTTAATGATTTTTTTTAGTTACATTATCATGATTTAACAAATGCTTTTTAACATTTTCCTAATGGAAATAAGTACAATTTTAAGAAATAGGGGTAACACAAAAAGTAGTTACATTCTAATCACATCTAAGCTTAATTTGTCTTTGCAGGCTAACAATTTAATCTTTTAACATAGTCACAGCATGTTTCCAAGGGCTGTGGCTGGTTGTAGCCATGGGATCTCCAACTGCACGAGAGCAACCTGGAGAGACTTTGACAGCTCAGGTCACCATAATAGCTGCCACTGCCACTCGCCTTTCCTATGGTATAAAAAAAATAAAAACATAATCATAGTCTGTTCTAAATCATTAACTTTAATAGTATAATAAACTTTTATAGTATAATACTATAAATAGTATTAATGTTACTATTTATACGTTATTGAGAAGTCCACAGTTGTTCAGAATCTTCATGCCATTTTTGTACAAAGTCCACAGTCTGTATACTTTGATGTAATGCAACTCCAGATACAGCAGCCATGGTGGTTACAGCTATTAGTCCTATAATGATGGTGATAATCAGTCCAACTAGTCTCTTGGTTCGCTTCAAGGACTTAATAAGATGTTGTAACAGCATCATGGAAGGGGAACCCTGCCACATCCGATGCATCTGTACTGGAATCCAGACTCCTGTTCAGTTTCTTAAAATATGTAGACTTTGACTATTTTTATTAAAAAGAATAGAAGAATTAATACATGTATAAAAAGCACACTTATTGTAAGTTATTGAATAATTTTCAGCTGTCTATTTGGGTTTCACCTATAATAAACATATAAGGCAATCTAACACAAGCAGATATAAAATGTGTTTCATTTTTCTTAAAGATTAACATAATATGATTAGAAGGATAATTTCTCTAGATTTCTCCTTTCTACGCTGACATATGTTTAAATGCCATGGCTACTTTCCACAAATAATATTGTATAGGACCAAATTTTATGAGGAGCTTGAGGTGACATCCCTCCTCTATGCCGTATGATAGTATGATTACCTTGATCACCAGCTGTAATTAAACCATTGTTCTTACCACCTTAAATCAGCACCCTGCCCTTTAACTTGGGCAGAGCTATGAGGGCTTTAATCTATGACGTTTTATGTACAGATGTATTACTTTTAAATCTATATTCTTGTAACAAACGTGTTTTTTTCATCTCCTTTACTGTTATCTTTGACAATAGAGAGCCAAGCTTGAGCTTCTATGTTTAAACAATGGGGCTCATGTCCTATATTTATAGGTAATCCCTCAACTCCTTCCTGTTGTATAATTTTCTAATTTCATGCCTTCTTCCAAAGGTGCTAAGGGACCTCTATCATTAAAAGGTCCTGGAAGCCAATTAGAGTCATTAACAAAAATAGGAAAGGCACTATTTTCCTAATGAATAGCTCTACCTAATGGAGGATTAGGGACATATGCCTAATAACTAAAATTTTCAGTTCTACTTACCAGAATTGATACCAAAGCAATCATTGCTAAAAACAGGTTAGTAGCATTTTCTTCTTTTGAAATTCATTTCTTCCATATCAGCAATGGGCAGATATGGAAAGAATCTATTGTTCTTATTCATGTTGTTAGTTTAATTCTGCAAGCAGAACTCAAAAAACTTCACCAGATTCTGCAATAACACATGCAAACCCTCTTCCCCAATGTTGTACTACACTAGGTACCTATTGATCCAACTCACTTTTATAATGCACAGGTTGATTAATCTTAGAACTGTTATTTTTTGCCCAATGTCTGTCTGCAGCAGTCAAATTATCTTCTCCTGTATTTAAGAAATTTAAAGTAAATAAAGCTTTGTGTAACATAATTCTAGGGGATAATCTTCCTTCTCTTTCCTTTTTGTTTAAGTAACATATTTTTCAGAGTGCAATTACTGTGTTCAATAATCGCTTGTCGGCCCTGGCCGGTTGGCTCAGTGGTAGAGCATCGGCCTGGCGTGCAGAAGTCCCGGGTTTGATTCCCGGCCAGGGCACACAGGAGAAGCGCCCATCTGCTTCTCCACCCCTCCCCCTCTCCTTCCTCTCTGTCTCTCTCTTCCCCTCCCGCAGCCAAGGCTCCATTGGAGCAAAGATGGCCCGGGCGCTGGGGATGGCTCTGTGGCCTCTGCCTCAGGCGCTAGAGTGGCTCTGGTTGCGGCATAGCGACGCCCCCGGATGGGCAGAACATCGCCCCCTGGTGGGCAGAGCGTCACCCCCTGGTGGGCGTGGCGGGTGGATTCCAGTCGGGCGCATGTGGGAGTCTGTCTGACTGTCTCTCCCCGTTTCCAGCTTCAGAAAAATACCCAAAAAATAATAATAATAAAATAAATAAATAATCGCTTGTCCTTGTGAATTATATGGAATTCTAGTAGTATGTTTAATATTCTAAAATGCTAAGAATTATTGAAATTTAGCAGATGTATAGGCAGGACTATTGTCAGTTTTAATTGCTTTAAGAATGCCTATAACATTAAAAGCTTCAATAAGATGTTGAATGACACAATCGGCCTTTTCTCTAGGCAAACGTGTGGCTTATCGAAAGGAAGAATAAATATTAATAAAACTGTACATAAGATAGTTTTCTAAAAGAAGAAATATGAGAAATATCTATTTGCTACAGGTTATTACTGTGTTATCCTCTAGGATTCATTCCTCTCGGTAATGCAGGAGCATTTATAATACTATACTGAGGACAGTTTCTAACAATATTCCAAACTTCTTGCCTGGTCACTTTAAATTTTTACATTAAACCTTTTCTATTTGTATGAATCTTCTCATAAAATTTAGTAGCTATTTCTATTGATCTAATGAATAATTGATTAACTTTATTATTTGTAGTAGACATAGGTCCTGGTAAAACTGTATGAGAATGAATGTGAGTTATATAGACAGGCGAATTTCGTTTTTACAATAAAAGTTGTAACTCTTGAAACAATTTGTGCAATCTAGAACTATCATTTGAAATATAAACAGTTTATATAAGTTTAACTCTTTGTTCTACATATTGTGAATCAGTAACAATGTTAATAGGATAGAATGTTTGAATTTTGTCTTCAGCTATAATTAAACTACACTGATATAAGGTTTCAGAAGCATTTTTAAGGATGACTGAAAGTTCAGCATTATTTTTACAAGCTATTAATATGTCATTTATATAATGGATTATTAAAGATTGAGGATATTTCTGACGAATTTTTTCTAAAGGTTGATTTACATAATGTTGATACAGTGTCGGGCTATTCAATATTGCTTGTGGAAGTAATATAAACTTAGTAAGAATAGTTAGTTATGCTTATTGTTATAGACACACAGCTAGCATTGCTAGAAACAGAGTCAAAGATGTTTTTTGAAGTCTTAGTCTTAATTTAAAAAAATTTTGCCTCCTGGGTAAGTTTATTTAATTGTCAAATCTCCCTTTTTTCTATTTCCAACTTATGCCGAGGCTTCAATCTTCTGGAAGGTATCTACTGGTCTCCTGTATCTGTGGAGATAAGAGCAAATCCTCACCCCTACATTTTGCCTACATTGCTGTTGTAAATTAGCAAACTGTCTATCTAAAAAGTTTGTCTTGTGTAATATTAATAAGAGGGTTAGCATTAGTATTTTTTGCATTTTTGCATTTTTCTGAAGCTGGAAACAGGGAGAGACAGTCAGACAGACTCCCGCATGCGCCCGACCGGGATCCACCCGGCACGCCCACCATGGGGCGACGCTCTGCCCACCAGGGGGCGATGCTCTGCCCATCCTGGGCGTCGCCATGTTGCGACCAGAGCCACTCTAGCGCCTGAGGCAGAGGCCGCAGAGCCAACCCCAGCGCCCGGGCCATTTTTGCTCCAATGGAGCCTTGGCTGCGGGAGGGGAAGAGAGAGACAGAGAGGAAGGCGCGGCGGAGGGGTGGAGAAGCAAATGGGCGCTTCTCCTGTGTGCCCTGGCCGGGAATCGAACCTGGGTCCTCTGCACGCTAGGCCGACGCTCTACCGCTGAGCCAACCGGCCAGGGCCAAAGCCAGCATTTTTAATCTTTGCATATAAACACTTAATTCAGGCCTTAAAAATCACATTTTAGACATCAAACAGAAACTAAACAGAAATTGGAATCAGATAAACCAAAGAGAAACCCGGGATTTCAGAGCACAGTCAGACTAGAAAGATGTCTGCCTGGTTTTAATCAGGGCATTTTCTGACAGAGGGACTGACAATGGATGAGACTAAACAAAATTTCCCCAAGAAAATTCTCTTGGCAGCTGCTGGGATATTTTCTATAGTCAGATCTAACACATGTCCCCCGCCTCAGTTTTCAGACAAAGAATAAGAAAGAAATGATAGTTCAGAGGACCGTAGCTAAAACACCAAAGAACATCAGTATTTATTTATTTTATTATTACAAAGTCTAGAGAATTCTAAGGACTTCATGATTCTTCTTTTTTTGTATTTTTCTGAAGTTGGAAACAGGGAGGCAGTCAGACAGACTCCCACATGCGCCTGACTGGGATCCACCCGGCATGCCCACCAGGGGGCGATGCTCTGCCCATCTGGGGTGTTGCTCTGTTGCAACCAGAGGCATTCTAGCGCCTGAGGCAGAGATCATAGAGCCATCCTCAGCGCCCAACTTTGCTCCAATGGAGCCTTGGCTGTGGGAGGGGAAGAGAGAGACAGAGAGGAAGGAGAGGGGGGAGGGGTGGAGAAGCAGATGGGCGCTTCTCCTGTGTGCCCTGGCCAGGAATCAAACCTGGGACTCCTACACGCCAGGCCGACGCTCTACCACTGAGCCATCTGGCCAGGGCACATGATTCTTCTATATGTCCTAATTCTAATTGAATTTGTACCAACTGATGTAAAGCTGCAAGCTTTTCTTCCTTGTGTCCAACTCCAGTGATCTGCATCCAAGCTTTAAGACAAGCGATCTAATCTGAGCTATAACAGCATCAGTATAACCAGTTTGTTGTCCCACAGCTGCATAAGCGCCAATGCTGATGAACATTTCAAAAGTAGCTCCTGGGGGATTATTTCTGGCATTCATGTGGAGGCTCTCTCCACCAAGATTCGAATTGTAAATATTGTCCTGATTCCAAAACCATACTAGCAAATAAATCCCAATTCAAGGAATGATTAAATGATCATTACAATAGGAAGAAATAGTCCTGAACATATGGGAACTGAGGTCCATACGTAGCAACAGATTGTTTGCTAGCTTTAAGAAAGTAAATTCAATTTGGTCAAATTGGATATTATGCCCTCCCCCAGGATCTGGAGCATTAAGAGAAAAAGGCTGTTGAATAATTGGAAAAATAGATGCAGAAAAATTACTAGAATTAGATTCTAAATCATCATGACGCATAAGCGCCTGTTGCATTTCAGAAATTTCAGGGAATTGAAAAATTCTTCCCCTGCCAGTACTAATTAATTTTTTACCTTGAATTGGAGGAGCCGTAGGCTCACATATATCTTGCTTTTGAACAGGCTAAGCAATATACTGATTTCCAATTTCCTGTTTTTCCAGTGTAAATTGTAGTTTATTTAATAAATATTTTAGACAGGCAACATCTTCCATAGGGGCTCCCTCATTTTTTAAGAAAGAGGGATGAAAGCCTGTGGACGGCTGAATTTCATTAACATTACCAGTAACTTCAGGAGCAGAGACAGTATTGTCCAAATCATTATTCTGTTCATTCTGTGCTGAATCAAATTCTTCAGGCTCATTATAAATAACCTCACTCAAGTCTTTAACAGAATCTCCATCTGATTGCAAAGGGCCAAGGGCTGTAGCAATAAGATTATAAGCAGCCCACATTTCAGCATCAAGCAGATCTTTGTGCTGATGAGCATGATGTAAAGATTTTCCTACTTGTTGCCAAACATTCAAATTCAATTGATTATGATGCTCAGGAGTATACCAATAACAGTGTTTCTGAATAGCATTTAAAAGACATAACAAAACCTTGTCTTTTATCTGAATTCCAGATCCCTTTAAAAGGAATTTTAAAACTTGTACAAAGTCACCTAATAATAAATGGGAATTTCCCATGACTTTACTAGTTTTCCTGAAAGTTTCATGTACACAGCATGTCCAAATTACCCTTTCGGGGTTATGCCTGTTCCTAATCTCTTCTTAAGGCCCCACGTTGGGTGCCAAATGTTGTGAGTTGGAGGCGCAGAGAGACAGATCAGCAGACAAAATCATCATGGAGCAAAGGACCACTGCTCGCTCAGGCAAATGGCCCCGAGTTCGCGCTGTGTCCTATTTTTATTCACAAAATTTCAAAAAGCTTGTTTATAGAGAAATTGGCATAGCATCAAGCATAACTTTTACTTAAAGGTACATGGAATACATCTGCATGATAGCTTAATAGCAATACAATATCAAAAGGCATTAATTGTTATTGCTTCTGTGGTTCCCACAACATCCTCTCTTTATCTCAAGGGATAACCTTGAAAGGAACAGAAATCTTATGAGAATGTTTTACTGAGAAAAAAGCCCAGCAACTGCCTTCAGTCACATAGACCTGTTTCAGTGACCCGCCTTCGAGTCACAAAACAATTCTCTTGGCAAAACATTCTTTTCTTGTTGGCTGTGTTTTCATCCAAGGCCATGCAATGGATTATTCCACTACAAATACATGAGAATGTTTTATATTTTTTTTTTTTTTTGCATTTTTCTGAAGCTGGAAACGGGGAGGCAGTCAGACAGACTCCCGCATGCGCCTGACCGGGATCCACCCGGCATGCCCATCCGGGGCGTCGCTCTGCCACAACCAGAGCCATTCTAGCGCCTGAGGCAGAGGCCACAGAGCCATCCCCAGCGCCTGGGCCATCTTTTGCTCCAATGGAGCCTTGGCTGCGGGAAGGGAGGAGAGAGACAGAGAGGAAGGAGAGGGGGAGGGGTGGAGAAGCAGATGGGCGCCTCTCCTGTGTGCACTGGCCAGGAATCAAACCTGGGACTTCCGCATGCCAGGCCGATGCTCTACCACTGAGCCAACTGGCCAGGGCCTTGTTTTATATTTTTAACATTATTTTTTATTAAAGATTTGTCTGCTAGCCAAATGCAACCATCAAAAGAGCCACATCTGGCTCACAAGCCATAGTTTCCCGATCCCTGGTTTAGCCGATCCATCATGTTATTCATCGAGGGAACAGCAGCATGCAAAGGGAGGACAACTTTATTAAGTTCTCTGTAATCTACTGTCATTCCCCAGGTTCCGTCTGGTTTGCGCACAGGCCATACGGGAGAGTTGTAAGGACTGTGCACTGGCTGGATGATCCCCACCTTTTGTAGTTCGAGTATTGTCCCTGTGACTTCTTCATAACCACCTGGCAGGCAGAACAGCTTGGTGTTAGTCACACACTGAGGGATGGGTAATTGCAAAGGGGAATGTAATGCATATTCCCACAACACTGCCTTCACAACCCTGATCTGCAGCCGGAATTCCCCAGCTGTAGTTTCCAACCACAGCCCTTACAAGACATCTACCCCCAAAATATATTCAGGAATAGGAGATACATTCACCTATACAGCTTAAGAGGCAGTCTTCCTGTCCCCAGTGGAATAGTTATTGGCTTCACTCAAACAGTTTGGCCCCATAACCAGGGGTCCCCAAACTTTTTACACAGGGGGCCAGTTCACTGTCCCTCAGACCGGACTATAAAAAAAACTATGAACAAATCTCTATGCACACTGCACATATCTTATCTTAAATTAAAAAAACAAAACGGGAACAAATACAATATTTAAAATAAAGAACAAGTAAATTTAAATCAACAAACTGACCAGTATTTCAATGGGAACTATGCTCCTCTCACTGACCACCAATGAAAGAGGTGCCCCTTCTGGAAGTGTGGCGGGGGCTGAATAAATGGCTTCAGGGGGCCGCATGCGGCCCGTGGGCCGTAATTTGGGGATCCCTGCCCATAACCGTCAATGGCCACTGGGGTCCCAGCAAACCGCTCTGGGTTCCCATAGAGAAGGGAACATTCTGCACCTGTAGCCACCAAGGCCAACACCTGTTGTACACTGAAGGGGACCAGTGGATAGCCAGTTCCACGTGTGGCCTCCGGTCCCCGCCCATCCCCATTAGACAGGTCCCTCGACCCTTTTTCTATTCGAACTGGTACAATGGGTCTTGGAGGTTCTCCTCTCCCTCGGCCGTCTCTTATCATATAATCTTGTAACCGAGCTGCCCGCGCACCAAACATTTTATTGGTAGCTGCTGGGGCTTTTTGTCTCAGTGGCTGGGACTTCTGTTCTGGTTTAAGCTGCCTCCAAAGCTCCAAAAGAATTTTATTAGACTAGCCATTTAATTTCTCCTTATCTGCTCCAGCTGCAATCATGTCTACCCACATCTGTGTTCAGGTAACCTTTATAGGCCCGCTTCCCTTGTTAGTTGGGGGGGCAACATATGCAGCAGCCCTCACTGCTTTATGATCCCGAGCGGCCTCCAGCTCTCCCAAATCTGCTACCATTTGGGTAACCGCATTGATGGGCTGCCCTACATAGGGCCCAAGATAGCCACAAGTGACCCAAAGAGGGCTGACGGGGCACTAGCAAGGATAAAGTCCCTCATTTTTTGGCGTAAATGTTAGATTCAGGTAGTACTGGGGCTGCCAAAGAGTGTAACTATTGAAGGAACAGTAAGTGCTGATATGGCTCCTGTGAGGCTGGGAACAAAGGAGGTCAGAGACCTTATCAGAAGTTTAGGTTTGAAATTCACCACTAAGCTAAAACCGGCCCCTGTTGCTATGCCGGCCCCTGTTGCTATGCTGCGTGTGACCTCCCTAGCCAATAGCTAAACTGCCACATCTGCTTCTGTCCTATGCTTGCTCACTTAGGATATATAAGGGCCTGGCTGTAAGCTCCAGGTGCGGCTTCCGTTTGCAGCTCCTTGTGGGCACGGTGTCTCTGGACATCTTGGGAGTTCGCCCCTGCGCAGGTTAAACTGGCCAATAAAGTAACATCTTAACTCCTGAAAGTCTCCGACGTTTGTTCTCATACCCGGTGGATGCTACAGTAAACACTTCCTCGTCTGACCCACGGGACCCTGGGTTGAAAGCAGCATTTTGCATACCTAGTTCCCAAAAGACCTTTGCTAACTCACTGTAGCACTGCCACCGACTCATTGCCCCCAGCAATTCTCCAGCATTCTGCCAGACCATACGAATGGCAGCCATCACCCATTCTAATAGGGTATGGTTTCCTGGATTGTTACGGCAGGTCTGAAGACACTGCCTCAAGGAGGACTGTGTGGTAATGGTGGCCAATTTCTCCATCTCTGTTCTGGAGAGCATGATGCCATCCACCCCTATGTTCCATAATCGTAGTAACCAGGCTATGAGGGATTCAGTAGGTTTCTGCCTAAATTGTACCTCCAACTCTATCAGCCCTGCCTGGGTATAGGGCTGGACCAGAGAGTGTTCCATTACCTGGGCAGGAGGCTGTGGCTGCCTGTAAAGCCAGAAGCCAGGGCCACCATCAGAGCAGCCTGGCCCATGCAGGTTCGCATTGAATTCGGACAGTCGGTAAAGAAACAATGGAGCCACAAACTGGTGGGCCATAGTATTTAATTCTAGCTTGCACCGGCGGGCAAGTAAAAAATACACACTGGGCTCCAAAACCCACTCACATTCAGTGCTCACAAAGCTACTGACTTATCTGAGTTTCCTAGAATCAAAGATTTCTAGCTCACCAGCCTTATTCACCTCTGTTCCCCATCTCCTTCCTTTTCCCTGTACAAACTCTGCACCAACTCTCTTCTCACTCAACACTCCGCCATCTTGGCTGCTTCTCCTGGCCTACTCCACGTGGCCTCCTTCTGCTCTCTGCTCTGCTCTCTCCTGTAATGTTAATCTCAGGAGCTAAGCGCTCAAACTCCTGTTCTGCTCCTATTTTATAGTGTAGAAATCCAAACCTTTAATCCAATATACAAAATAGGGAAGTCTCTAATACAAAGTCACTTCTCTGAGACATGATTGGATTGTACTGCCCTACATCAAAAAGGGTGGGAAAGGCTTAATCCCAAAACCAAGCCCCAGGTTACAACGATCCCCAACACACATTAATATCACCTGGGCGACGGCCTCATGTGGGCAGCACCATCTTTAACAAAGTGAGCATAATACATTTTATCTGCCCAACACTGCCCCTGAGGGACTCTTCGCTGCTGGGTTTTTTGTTTTTTTTTTACGTTTTTCTGAAGCTGGAAACAGGGAGAGACAGTCAGACAGACTCCCGCATGCGCCCGACCGGGATCCACCCGGCACGCCCACCATGGGGCGACGCTCTGCCCACCAGGGGGCGATGCTCTGCCCATCCTGGGCGTCGCCATGTTGCGACCAGAGCCACTCTAGCGCCTGGGGCAGAGGCCACAGAGCCATCCCCAGCGCCCGGGCCATCTTTGCTCCAATGGAGCCTTGGCTGCGGGAGGGGAAGAGAGAGACAGAGAGGAAAGCGCGGTGGAGGGGTGGAGAAGCAAATGGGCGCTTCTCCTATGTGCCCTGGCCGGGAATCGAACCCGGGTCCTCCGCACGCTAGGCCGACGCTCTACCGCTGAGCCAACCGGCCAGGGCCACCGCTGCTGGGTTTTTACCTTCTTGGCGACCACTGGTTGGGCTCTCAGTGTGCGCATGGCAGCTTCAGCCTGAGCCTTCTCATCCACAGAAGAGGAGTTGGAAGCGCCTGCCCCCGCTGACTCAAAGCCAATCCACCAGCACAGATGCTGCTGCTCCTTTGGCGACGGTTAAGGCTCCTATGGCTGCTGGCCTCTGGCCAGAAGCTGAGACTCGAGCTCTTGAATTCACAGTTGTTTCTCCAACAACTGCCGGTGCAAACCTTCAGCTTCCAGGGCAAACTGCAACTCGTGAACCCGTAATTCCTTCTCCAGTGCTCGCTCCAATTCCAGCCTTTTCTGCCGTTCGATTTGCGACTCATCCTGGAGCTTTCAACCTCAGGCGGCTTCTCACACAGAACTCCTGGTTTCATATTTGTCTCTCTTTTTTAAAAAATTCTTACAGAACTGCACCAACGAAGTTTCTCAACTCATGGCCTAACAGATGTTCCTCCTGACACCCCTCAAAACCACCACCTTCCGATCTCCCCCTCCCCACGATGCCCCTATTCGGCAGGAAGTAGCCAGACGAATAAGCGGAGCCCCTTATTAACACAAAAAGATCGGAATGTAAGGTCGGCGGATAGAGGGCTAGTCACATGGGAACTTAGGCTCGGGGAACTTTGGCTAGGACTGCCCACAGTCAAGCGCGCCAAAAAGAAACTTCCTAGGACTCCTTGGAAACAAAGGCGATTGACTGTCAGCCAGTAAGATTTCTCTACGTCATTTTAGCCCGACTGCCCTAGAGGGACCCTTTTTTAAATATACCTGCGCGGTCTCTCCATGTGCGATTTTTAATTCCTGACCTCCATCTTGCACGCCAGTGAGTCTCCTCCAGGGAACGCTTTGTACTGAATAAAGCCTTTTTAACTTACCACACTTGGTGGCTCCGAGACCTGTTCCTTCCTTCTCGGCAGGGAAAAATACCTTACAGCACCCACCAATGTAAAAGTAGTATTTGTCTCTCCATTTTGCTTTTTCTCTAATCCCAGAGAATTTCCTGCTTTGCCTTCTCCAGATTCCCTAATCTACCACCGATGAATTTCATGTACCCTCCTTACATCTCCTCCTTATTCTAATGTACAGAATAAGCTGCAAAACTGCAGTTCTCTGGGGCACTTGGAGCATTTCCTTAATCCACTGAGGTTTTGCTTCCCACCAATTGTCAACCTGGATCAAATAAACTCATAACAATTCTCTGCAGATTTGGATGTTTCTAACGTTGACATTTCTGACTATCGTTATGATGATTTTTGTGAGGTTGGAATATTTTTATATATTAAAATTTATATGTATTTCTTTTGAGCTTTTGATTTTTCATCCTATAGTTAGCAAGGACTGCTGCAGTCTAAGAATATAAGAAATTTTCCCTTAGTTTTTTTCTAATACTTTTATGGTTTAATACTTTATATTTAAATCTTTGATGCATTTAGAATTTATCCTGCTGTAAGGTATGATGTATGGCTCACTCAAACTTTTTATTCTTAAATGACTACTTAGTACAGGGGTCCCCAAACTACGGCCCCTGGGCCGCATGCGGCCCCCTGAGGCCATTTATCCAGCCCCCACCACACTTCTGGAAGGGGCACCTCTTTCATTGGTGGTCAGTGTATGGAGTACTGGAGTACTGTATGTGGTGGTGCCGCAAAGTGCAGCATTGCTCACGTACAGTACTACTTCCGGTGACGCAGGATGCACACGTCACGGCTCCAGAGGCACATCATATCACTTGTTACAGCTAGCAGTGACAAATATGGAACTGGGCCCTGGTCGGTTGGCTCAGCGGTAGAGCGTCGGCCTGGCGTGCGGGGGACCCGGGTTCGATTCCCGGCCAGGGCACATAGGAGAAGCGCCCATTTGCTTCTCCACCGCCCCCCCTCTCCTTCCTCTCTGTCTCTCTCTTCCCCTCCCGCAGCCAAGGCTCCATTGGAGCAAAGATGGCCCAGGCGCTGGGGATGGCTCCTTGGCCTCTGCCCCAGGCGCTAGAGTGGCTCTGGTCGCGGCAGAGCGACGCCCGGCAGAGCATCGCCCCTGGTGGGCAGAGCATCGCCCCTGGTGGGCAGAGCGTCGCCCCCTGGTGGGCGTGCCGGGTGGATCCCGGTCGGGCGCATGCGGGAGTCTGTCTGACTGTCTCTCCCCGTTTCCAGCTTCAGAAAAATACAAAAAAAAAAAAAAAAAAGGAACTGGACATTGACCATCTCATTAGCCAAAAGCAGGCCCATAGTTCCCATTGAAATACTGGTCAGTTTGTTGATTTAAATTTACTTGTTCTTTATTTTAAATATTGTATTTGTTCCCATTTTGGTTTTTTTACTTTAAAATAAGATATGTACAGTGTGCATAGGGATTTGTTCATAGTTTTTTTTATAGTCTGGCCTTCCAACAGTCTGAGGGACAGTGAACTGGCCCCCTGTGTAAAAAGTTTGGGGATCCCTGACTTAGTAAGTCAATAAAACTACGTTGAATAAGACACTTTTTTGTCCAATGATTTCAAATGCAATTGTCATCAAAGACCATAGCCACTAAGTTTAAAGCAAGAAAATGTGTAATCAAATTTACTTCACTTATTTACATCATAGGAAGAGCTTTTTATATTATTATTCCAACAGGGTCCTTGCATTATGAGGACAGTGACATAACCCAAATTCTGGTGTAAACTAAAACACACCCTTGCCTATGTCACTTACCTATCCTAACACAGTTGTAAGATCCTAATCTAGAACACAAAAACACAACTAAGCCATAGAAAAAAGAAAAGAACATAATATGAACCCTGATTTATCAATGTCACCCTATTAAAATTAATAATAATAATTTTTAAAAATCCAAAAAAAAGAAAAGGACATAAATATACTGCACTGTGTGTTCTTCCACCACACACAGCCAAACTAGTTCACCCACGCAGTCTGTAAGCACAATGCTAATGGCATAAGCTGAAACAGTCGTGTCTTGTTTTTTAAAGTTTTTATGGGAGTGAGTGCCATAAACGCGAAACGTCATATGTTGAGGCTGTTGTAACCCAAGGGGCTCCTGTATATAAAATTGTTTTGTTCTGAGGATAATCCTTAGAAAAAATAAGAAATCTTTCTTTCTAGGTTTGTTGTAAAAATCCAAATTCACCCTTGCTCTGAACAATTATTATATATACTGTATCTGGCAACCCTAGGATAAAAATTGTCCCCATTTTATCGATGAAGAAACTTGCTCAAGATCACACAACTAGTCAGTGACTGAGCCCAACTATTAACCATTATGGTGCAGGCCTCCTTAAAGAAATATTAAGTGATGAGCAATTTATTATAGTTACCACTGAGCTAAGTATAAAGTGGGGATAACAAAGTTACCTCCGTTAAAGAAAACCTTTTATGGCTGAAAGCTTTTCTGAAAGAGGGTTTATCGAGCCAAATGCTAGCCGGAAAAGGACAGGCCCTGGGGCGTGCAGTCTACCCCCAGTAACAGTGGTAGGTGGAGGAGGCAGCATGTCCCTTGTTCTGGAGTCGATGGGTTCTTTTATATATTATGCTTTGGGGAATAAAGGTGTTATTTTGAAAGGATTTACATCGGCTATAGATGGGGGTGGGAAGAGGTAAAGACTACTTCTGCTTGGTGGGCAAATCCTGGAAGTTCATGTCTAGGCAGAATGCTGTGATGTCTGGTGGTCCACTACTTCTTTTCAGATAGCCCCGAATGTTGATTCAAAGCTCCAGGGTACACTAAGGAATATGAGCAGTCTATTGTCAGCTGGCCGACAGCTGGTTAAATAATCTTGTCTTTTCTCCCACTCTCCTGCCTACTGTAATTTAATTTAGCACATCTCAGATTTTTTTAAAAAATTTTTTTATTTATTCATTTTAGAGAGGAGAGGGAGAGACAGAGAGGGAGAGAGAGAGGAGAGACAGAGAGAGAAGGGGGAGGAGCTGGAAGCATCAACTCCCATATGTGCCTTGGCCAGGCAAGCCCAGGGTTTTGAACCGGCGACCTCAGCATTTCGAGGTCGATGCTTTATCCACTGCGCCACCACAGGTCAGGCCACATCTCAGAATTTTTCTCTTGTCACCTTTATTGTGGAGTTGCTCTGAAGATTAGTGACTCAACCCATGTGAATACCAAGTACCCAGTTAGTGTCACTGTTTGTATTCATTTAATGACTTAAGGTTTCTCTCGTGCGGGATCATATACAGTGTGTCCGTAAAGTCATGGTGAACTTCTGACCGGTCACAGGAAAGCAACAAAAGACAATAGAAATGTGAAATCTGCACCAAATAAAAGGAAAACTCTCCCAGTTTCATACCTATTCAGTGAAGTTTGATGTGGGCTCACACACAGATTTTTTAGGGCTCCTTAGGTAGCTATCCTGTATAGCAGGGGTCTCCAAACTACGGCCCGGCCCGCGGGCCACATGCAGCCCCCTGAGGCCATTTATCCGGCCCCGCCGCACTTCCGGAAGGGGTACCTCTTTCACTGGTGGTCAGTGAGAGACGCAAAGCATGGCATCACTCATATACAGTACTACTTCCAGTGACATGGGATGCACGCCTCACGGCTCCGGAAGCACGTCACATCACTTGTTACATCTGGCAGTGACAAATATGGAACTGGACATTAACCATCTCATTAGCCAAAAGCAGGACCGTAGTTTCCATTGAAATACTGGTCAGTTTATTGATTTAAATTTACTTGTTCTTTACTTTAAATATTGTATTTGTTCCTGTTTTGTTTTTTTACTTTAAAATAAGATATGTGCAGTGTGCATAGGGATTTGTTCATAGTTTTTTTTATAGTCTGGCCCTCCAATGGTCTGAGGGACAGTGAACTGGCCCCCTGTGTAAAAAGTTTGGGGACCCCTGCCGTATAGCCTCTACAGACTCGTCACTGACTGATGGCCTACCAGAACGGGTTTCTCCACCAAACTGCCGGTTTCCTTCAACTGCTTATCCCACCGAATAATGTTATTCCTATGTGGTAGCGTTTCGTTATAAATGCGCCAACATTCACGTTGCACTTTGGTCACGGATTTGAATTTGGCGAGCCACAGAACACACTGAACTTTCCTCTGTACCGTCTACATCTCGACTGGCATGGTCGTGGGCTGCTCCGCTATATACACGGTGTTACGTCATCATCTGCGCATGCACACATGCTGCCACATCATTCTACAGAAACTGGGAGGGTTTTCCTTTTATTTGGTGCAGATTTCACATTTCTATCGTCTTTTGTTGCTTTTCTGTGACTGGTCAAAAGTGCACCATGACTTTACGGACACACTGTATTTCCATAACACCACTCTTGAGACCTAAAGATGGATTTGAATTTCAAATTAACAGCTGTCTTCCCTGGGCCTCCTTTTCATCTATAAAATAGGTACAGTATGTACTTACAAATATTGTTTTACAGATTGAGATAAAATATGTAAAGAGCCCTGCCCAGGCCCTGGCTGTTTTGCTCAGTGGATAGAACGTGGGCCCAGCATGCGGACATCCTGGGTTCAATCCTTGGTTAGGGCTCACATGAGAAGCAACCATCTGCGTCCCTTCCCCTCCTTCTCCCCCTCTTGCAGCCAGTAGTTTGATTGGTTCAAGCTTCAGCCCCAGGAGCTGAGGATAGCTTGGTTGATTTGAGCACTAGCCTCAGACAGGGGTTGCCAGGTGGATCCCAGTCAGGCCACATGCAGAAGTCTGTCTCCCTATCCCCAATCCTTGCACTTAAAAAAAAACAAAGAGCCCTGCCCAGCCCTCTCCCGCAAGGTCTGCCTTGCCAACCTGGAGGTGTCTCTATGACGCTGGGTGTGCTCCAGTTCTGTCAGTCACAGGGGTAGGGGCACTGTTCTCTTCCATTTCAGCAGAGCTGTTCCGCATCTTGTCTAGAACAGGCAACCAGGAATTTGACACAGCCCAGCCTCAAACAAAAGATCGTACCCAAGTCTGTGTACAGCAGCTCCACAGTCAAGGTTTCCGGGAAGAAACTGGGCTCTGTGGCAGCTTCAGGACAGACTCTGACATTGATTTCCCTCCCTTAGAAGGAAAATTTGTTTCTTTTTTCTGCCATAGGCCCCCTCTCCTCCAATTCACTATTGCTTTTTCCCTTTTGGTCTCTGAAGCCAAATGAACTTAATATTTTGGCCATAGGTGAGAGTATGCTGATTGGGGTGTCTGGGTAATCAGAGGTCTATGTAGCTTGCATCTGCTTGTCTCGGAGTCCATCTAGCTAGTTGGGAGTCTATCTGCCCCCCTAGGAATGAGTTTGCCTGTGTGTCTGCTCAGCTGGGGATCTGTTTATATCTATCTGGGAGTCTGCCCAGCTAGATCCATCTGGCTGGGATCTGGCTGGCTCCGTAGTTGGGGGAGGCAGGGTCTGTTTTTGGTGGTCTTTCTTGCTGAGAGTGGTCTGGCAAACTGTTTGTCAGTCTATCTCTCTAGCTGGAAATCTATCCATCCAGCTGTGAACTGTGCCTCTGAAAATCTGTCTGGTCCAGGGGTCGGGAACCTTTTTGGCTGAGAAAGCCGTGAACGCCACATATTTTAAAATGTAATTCTGTGAGAGCCATACAACGATGCGTGTACATTACGCATTATCCAATAAAATTTTGGTGGTGTCCCAGAGGAGAGCTGTGATTGGCTCCAGCCACCCGCAACCATGAACATGAGCAGTAGGAAATGGATTGTAATATATGAGAATGTTTTATATTTTTAACGTTATTTTTTTTTATTAAAGATTTGTCTGTGAGCCAGATGCAGCCATCAAAAGAGCCACATCTGGCTCATGAGCCATAGGTTCCCGACCCCTGGTCTAGGGGTATGGTTAACTCTGTCCAGGTCCATCATCTGGCCCATCTGAAGATCTTTTTACCTCTCTCTGAAATCAGCCTATTTGGCTGTTGTCACACTTAGCTTGGTTCTGTCTGAAAGGTAGAGGAGTCCATCAGTCTTTCTCAGGGTCCACCCATCTCTACGTGTCATGAGCTGCATGTCCCAGTGAGGGAGGCTTAGAAACTGAGATGAACTAGTGTATTATGTGGTGATGGGAGCACTCTTAAGAGCCCGTCTGTCCACCCTCCCCTCACAACAAGGGGCCCTTGGGGTTGAACCTACTCCTGATGTAGGTTCTTGAACTGCTGAGGGCAACCTCACCAGCCATTATCTCCCAGCTGCCTCCCCAGCCTCAAGCCTTGGATGTTATAGTCACTGGACAAAGCCCCCACATTTCCCACCCTGAGAAATTTTATTTTGATCCAGGTGCAGCGATCCCATTCCCAACGCATCACACAGCAGAGCATGGCTTCAGCAGTCCAGGGACCCACGTGGATTGGGAGGTTGGACGGAGCGCTCACACCTGGGTCCACTCCGCAGGAGGGTCCCGGGGCCCTTTAGGTTTTCCAATGCGCAGGTTGAAGCCTGGGAAAGGAAGGGCACGTGGGTCTCAGGGAAAAGATTAGGTGTGGACAGGAGGCAACTTGTGTTAAGGACAACCCCAGGCCTCCAGGCTCCCGATTCACTACAGCCCGGTACACAGGTCTCCGAGGGCACAAGCCCCATGCCACCATCCCGAAGAAACCCCAGACTTCTGGAATTCAGTCAGAGATGCAGAGCCCCAGACACTTGGACTTTGTCTAACTCACCTAAGCCACCAGCCTGCGATCCACGGGCCACTTCCTCATAGGCTCCAGCCCCAGCAGGGCTGGGCTTAGCAGGAACTACAGACAGAAAACCAGCGCCCATGCATCAGCTTCTCCCGCGGGGTACAGGGGTGGGGCAGGTCCCAGGCCTCGGCTGGACAGCCGGACGAGGTGGCTTCCCTGAAGCTGTGTGCCCAGCCCGGGGCCTGCGGTTTGCACCAGGACACTTCCGGAAGTGACCAGCGAGCAGGCAGCAGCAGGGCGGTAGCCAGGCCTCCCTGGGAGTGGAGTACAGCTGGGGGTTCCCGAGAAGGAGGTGGGGTCGCCTCCCCCCAGTCCCTCCCCAAGTCCCACTGGCCCCACTGACTCACCGCGGCCCAGTAGTGCCCCCTGGGAGTCCTCCGCGGGGGCCTGCGGCCAGCGCGCACGCGGTATCACCTGGCTGTAGAGGGGGGCTTCCTCCACGCCGCGCGCCCCCAACCCTGAGCCGGTGCCCAACGGAGCCCTGCGCTTCTGCACCACCGCGTAGGTGTCGTCCATGGCGAAGGAGGCACGGAGATGCTCACGCCCCAGAGGAGGTGGGGAGGAAGTGAAACCGCCGCGGGGAGGGAGGGCCTCGTGGGAAGCGCACCCAGCACACAAACCACAGGCTTCCTTTCCAACCCCTGGTGTGGAGAAGGAGCTGGGCGGGTCTGGAGGGGAGAGAGGTCCCTGGGCACGGGCTCTCCATTCCGTATCTCCAGTGGAGCTGGCAAAGTAGGTGGGGGAAGGGGACAGCTTAGCAGAGGAGTGGGGCAAAGTATTGGTATTGAGGGGTGGGCATTTGTGTGTGTGAACCCTTAGAAAGAAGACACATACTAAGAAGGTGCCCTGGTGGCTAAACACACACACACACACACACACACACACACACACACACACACACACACACAACAACAGAAGCAGAGCCTGGTAGCCATTTCTGCTCAGGGGGCCTCTCACACAAACTGCACTTCAGGGAGAACCACCTGTCTGCACTGTGTTGCACACCATCTGAGCCAACCCTTCTAAAGGAGTTATTGGAATACTATCTTAACCAATAGGACTGAAGCTTTCTGCCCTAATTGGAACTGTAGATCCAACCAACCAGAGTGACTCTATTTGACCAATCAGGACAGTGCCTTTTGGACCAATCAAACTGGGAATATTTGAAGCCTGAGAACCAGGGTCAGGGGACTTCTGTCCATATAAGCCAGCTCCCCTCTGGCCCTGGGAGCACACTTTCCCTTTCCACTGAAACTGAGGACTGCATTTCTCTTCAAAGCAGATTGGAAAGGAGCAGAGCAGGCCATCCAGTAGCAGTGCAGAGCAGAGCTGTGTAGCAGGAGAAGGGCCTAGTGACTAGTCCAGGGGTCCCCAAACTTTTTACACAGGGGGCCAGTTCACTGTCCCTCAGACCATTGGAGGGCCGGACTATAAAGAAAACTATGAACAAATCCCTATGCACACTGCACATATCTTATTTTAAAGTAAAAAAACAAAAAAACAGAACGGGAACAAATACAATATTTTAAATAAAGAACAAGTAAATTTAAATCAACAAACTGACCAGTATTTCAATGGGAACTATGCTCCTCTCACTGACCACCAATGAAAGAGGTGCCCCTTCCGGAAGTGCGGCGGGGCCGGATAAATGGCCTCAGGGGGCCGTAGTTTGGGGACCCCTGGCCTAGTCCCAGGCCTGCCTTACAGCCTGCCGTTTTCACAGCTGTGCTATATCACCATTGAGCTGCTCTGCACGGAAGAGTTTTCTTCTTCACCGCACCCTGATTTGGGGATTCCTGTTGATGAGTTGGCACCAGTGACCATCGATTCACACGTGTAACTGTGTATTAGATAAAAAAAATGAAGTGGCATGTATAGAGCCTCCAGGAAGGGATGGCCTTAAAATAGACAACAGTCTTAAGATGAGGGTGTGTAACTTCTCACGCAAAGGAGAGTCAACTTCTTGTCCACAGCACCTGACAGGAGGCCTGACAAGTGGGCAGCACCAAGAAATATTGTATTTGCTGAATTAATGACTGCAGGATCTCAGAAAAGGTTAACTTGGGAACACAGGACAAGCCTTAGAGGCAGACGCAATGGGATCTCTGGGATTAAGGAGTCATATTGGCAAGCATTCCCAGAGCTCAATTCAAAGAAAGGGTCAGTAAGGAATGGCCCCTTGAAGACTTAAGTGGGCATGATATCCTACACCACGTGGATGCTTTCCACTTATACATTTATCACATACAATATCTATTTTTATGTTTGTGTAAGTTATTTAGATTTATACTTTTACCTATTTCTTACATATTTTATATTTACTTTGGAACTTATTGAATAACAATTGAATAATTATAATAAATTATAATTCTATATGTCGTATTTACTGTTTTATGAAGTTATATGTGAAAATTATAATTTACATTTATTTTTATAATTACTGTTTGTATTTATTAATAAACTTATTTCATAAATTGGGTGCTGTTATCTATTTTTATTGTACTTGATGACTATAAAGGCATTTATCTAAAGTATTTTTATATATTTATTGTATATCATATTTCTAAATTTGATATCTATGTAACCATATAGTGTTTGCATATTTGCATAATGTTCTGTATTTTACATAGTTATTTTATTTGAAACATCTCATTAGTGTAGCAGACGGTGCCTACGCCGCTACAGTAACTTCATTATCCAGGGCTTGCACCACTGTATTATGTTTAGAATACTTATAACTAGTAACAAGGGCTCCTACCAAAGTGAGCGTTCAAGATGTGCTAAACGCTTTTTACCCACACCGGTTATTTAATCCTCAAACGCACCAGAGGCCAGAGCACAGGACACCAGGGTGAGAAGCCAGGGTGCGCGGCACAGCCGTCCACACTGGACCACCCAGGCGGAACTCGCCCGCTTGGAACGCACCTTCTCCAACAGCGGGGGGAAGCTCCGCGCATCGTCCGACCTGCGACTCCGCTCAGGTCGCTGCGTCCCCGCTTGCAGTAAGAGCAGACGCCCCCGGGTAGGGCACGCCCGCTGGCCAAGGACACTCAGAGCCCTCCCAGCCGGCCCTCAGGCTCCCAGAGCCCTGCGACAGCCAGAGCCCTCGGTTCTGGCTCCCGCTCTTCCCTTTTTTACTCAAGGCCGTTGTCCTCGCCGGCTGAGTACGCACAGTCCCATGGACACTTCCCCAGACTTGAAACCGGGATTCGAACCCCGGGTCCACTTCCCTCCTGGTGCCCTCACTCGGCGGAGGGATGCGCGCCCTTGATCAGCCACCTGGCCCCATCTCCTGGGAGGTAAGCTGCATCCGGGTTGAGTCAGGGTTGCAGCAGCCGTGACTGGAGACTTACCCCAAGACCAAATTGCAAGCCCTGCCTCGGGGACCTGAGTGGGGGACATCCCGCACTGTGCCGTTCGGTTTGGTCCAAGGTAAATTGGGGAGGTAAAGGAAGGGAGAACTGTCACATGGGCACGTGATGTGAAAAAGACCCAGTGCAAACGGATGCTCCTAAATCTGTGTTATTTCCTGAGGTACTTCTTTTTCTGGGTTGGAGTAGAAGGGGCGAGGGGCGCCAGGATCCTGTCCTAATTGGAGGATCTCAACCCGTATAAATATGGCAGGAAAACTGAGAATCCTGGAAGCGGGTTCCGGGGGACACGTTCTCAGCACTTTTAAAGAGCTTCTTTTGTTTTGTCCCCACACGCTGACCTTTAGAAAATGTGCGGGAAAGTACCAGAAGACAGTTGCTGTCTCAGATCACACAGTCACCAAGGGGAGACTGGAGAGTGCAGTGAGGGGCCTAGGGCCGCTGCCAAGGATTGGTGGGGGGCGAGTTAGCCCAGGCCATCGCGCAGGGCATGGGAGGAACGGAATGCTGAGGTTGGGAAGAGAATGTCAGTGGAGAAAGCGTCTGTGGAGGCCAGTTTGAGGTGATTGAGGTGAAGGGTGACCAACGGGTGAGCTGTATTTTGTCTTAGATTATTGAGGGGTAATAGGGTCATAGTTTAAGGTTGTAGATTTATTCATTAGGGGTTATCAGAATAAGTCAGAGATGGGAAAACTCTTAGAGGGTTTTGTGCAAACTTTCCATCAAGATGGCTGAATAGGTAAATGCTGCCTTCCCCTTCTCCCCCCACCACCACATGAAAAGTACAGTGGCACCTTGAGATACGAGTTTAGTTCGTTCTGTTGACTCATATATCAAACAAATTTCTCCCATTTAAAATAACTGAAATAGATTTAATCCATTCCAGCCCTGTGAAACATCCCCAAACCATCCTAAATTATGAAAAAAGACATGGTTTTTTTTTGTTTGTTTGTATTTTTCTGAAGCTGGAAACGGGGAGAGACAGTCAGACAGACTCCCGCATGCGCCCGACCGGGATCCACCCGGCATGCCTACCAGGGGTGACGCTCTGCCCACCAGGGGGCGATGCTCTGCCCCTCTGGGGCGTCGCTCTGCTGCAACCAGAGCCACTCTAGCGCCTGGGGCAGAGGCCAAGGAGCCATCCCCAGCGCCCAGGCCATCCCTGCTCCAATGGAGCCTCGGCTGCGGGAGGGGAAGAGAGAGACAGAGAGGAAGGAGGGGGGGGGGGTGGAGAAGCAAATGGGCGCCTCTCCTATGTGCCCTGGCCGGGAATCGAACCCGGGTCCCCCACACGCCAGGTCGACGCTCCACCGCTGAGACAACCGGCCAGGGCCAAAAAAAGACATGTTTTTAATTAAGAAACACACATGTATACTTTACCAATGCATAACAAAATATATGAAACAAAAGAAAAAAGTGTTATTCAGTACTGTATTCTTACCTTGGAGACAGACGAGTGCGGCTAATGGAGGTGAATGGTGGAGGAGGAGGGAGGGAGGAAGGGATGCAGGCACTGTAGACACGTAAACTAAAACTGCACTTTCTTAACACTAAATGTAAACTAAAACTGCATTTTCTTTACTTTAAGAACTAAAACTGCACGTTCTTTACTTAAAATGAAACCACAAAAACTTAATTGTAAAAAAAATGTACTCTCTTAACTTTAAACTTAACCTAAGCTTAACATTATGTATTTTTCATTTAATCATGACCTGTTTTTGCCTTTTTGGCTGCACTTTAAGCACTTTCACTTGCAGGACTTTTGAATAAAAATCTATCCAAAGAGGTTTGCTTTTGCCTGCCTTTTAAAATGTTACAAAAAATGTGACAAGTGTCATTAAAAAGTGCTGAAGCGGGACCAGTTGAAACTTTTTCTGGGTGTTTTTTTTCCGTGAAACTCAAAAGCTTCTCCCACATTGCCAGCATGTCTTTAATTTCACTTGTAGCCTGACCAGGCAGTGGTGCAGTGGATAGAACATCAGACTGGGATGCAGAAGACCCAGGTTCGAGACCCCGAGGTTGCCAGCTTGAGCGCAGGCTCATCTGGTTTGAGCAAAGCTCACCAGCTTGGACCCAAGGTCACTGGCTCGAGCAAGGGGTTAGTCTGCTAAAGGCCCGCAGTCAAGGCACATATGAGAAAGCAATCAGTGAACAAGTAAGGTGTCACAACGAAAAACTAATGAGTGATGCTTCTCATCTCTCTTTGTTCCTGTCTGTCTGTCCCTATCTCTGACTCTGTCTCTGTAAAAAAAAATAATTTAATTTCACTTGCAGAAATCACTTCCTCCGACTCTACCTCCTCCTCACTACTAATCTCTTGCAGAAGCTCCGTATGTTGCATCATCTGTAGCTCCTTCAGCTCCTCAGTTGAGAGTTCCTCCTCATGTTCCTCGATGAGCTCGTTTATGTCACCCTCATCTACCTCCAGACCCATCCACTTTCTGAGGGACACAATCTCCTCCAATGCTTCTACCTCTGTCTCGGTCTCTGGTTTGAATCCTTTGAAGTCCCTGTCTGCAACAACATCAGGCCATAACTTTTTCCATGCCAAGTTCAAGGTTCTTACAGTAACATCTTGCCATGCCAAGTCAATAATGCGTAAACATATCATGATGTTATAATGATCTTTCCAAAACTCTCAAAGGGTTAGAATTGTATTCTCAGTCACCTAAAAGCAGTGGCAGAACAAGTGCTTTGTGTAAAGCTTTTTAAAGTTGGAAATGACCTGCTGATCCATAGGTTGCAAGATTGAAGTCGTGTTGGGTGGGAGGTAGAGGGCTTTCATGAATTTGAACTCATCAAGAATGTCATCTTCAAGACCAGGTGGGTGGGCTGGAGCATTTTCAAGGATTAGTAATGCTTTCATCGGGAGTTTATTTTCTTGAAGATATTTCTTCACTGCAGGACCAAAGACGAGATTTACCCATTCAATAAAAAACTACCACGTAACCCATGCCCTAGCATTGGCACACAACATAATCTGCAGTTTTTCTTTAAGAATCTTGTAAGTCTTAAAGGCTCTAGGATTTTCAGAATGATAAACTAGCAGTAGCTTTACTTTACAGTCACCACTAGCATTTGCACACAATGCAAGGGTCAGATGGTCCTTCATGGGTTTGTGGCCTGGCAGCTTCTTCTCCTCTGCAGTGATGAAAGTCCTCCGGGGCATTTTTTTCCAAAACAATTCTGTTTGGTCACAGTTGAACACTTGTTGGGGGATGTAGCCTTCCTTTGCGATAAGCACAGCAAAACGTGTGATGTACTTCTCAGCTGCCTTAACGTCAGCACTCGCAGCTTCACCTTGCCTCACCACGGAGTGGATGCCAGATCTCTTCTTGAAAATTTCAAACCAGCCGTAACTTGCCTTAAACGTATCTTCTGTTGCCTCTTTTGAGGTTGATGGTTCTTCTTCAAGTCGCCATAAATAATACGTGCCTTTTCGCATATTACAGTCTCCATCACTGTATCTCCTGCCAGCTCTTTCTCTTTCACCCACACCAGCAGAAGCTTCTCCATTTCTTCATGGATATTTGTCCTTAATTGGGACAGAACTGTACTTCTTTTTGCTGGATTTGTGCTTCTGATGGCATCCTTTTGTTGATGGATGGTACAGATTGTAGATGTACTGTGGTCATACAGCCTTGCCAGTTCAATCACTCGTACACCACGCTCATGTTTTTCTATTATTTCTTTACTTCTATCAACATCATTCTCTTCTTCTCCTCACCATTGTCCTTTACACCAGTGGTCCCCAACCTTTTTTGGGCCACAGACCGGTTTAATGTCAGAAAATATTTTCACGGACCGGCCTTTAGGGTGGGACGGATAAATGTATCACGTGGCTGAGACCAGCGTCAAGAGTGAGTCTTAGACGGATGTAACAGAGGGAATCTGGTCATTTTTAAAAAATAAAACATCATTCAGACTTAAATATAAATAAAACGATAATAATGTAAGTTATTTATTCTTTCTCTGTGGACCAGTACCAGTCTGTGGCTCGGGGGTTGGGGACCACTGCTTTACACTCACTTTCTTTTTTTTTTTTTTTAATTATTTATTTATTTATTAATTTTAGAGAGGAGAGGGAGAGACAGAGAGAGAGAGAGAGAGAGGAGAGGGGAGGAGCTGGAAGCATCAACTCCCATATGTGCCTTGACCAGGCAAGCCCAGGGTTTTGAACCAGTGACCTCAGCATTTCCAGGTCAACGCTTTATCCACTGCGCCACCACAGGTCAGGCTACACTCACTTTCTTCGGCCTCATGATAGCACACAAAAAAAAGTTAGTAAAAAATGCAAAAATGATGCAAGAATGAGTACAGTGCATGAGATTCGACTTGATTCTGCAGGTAACACGTGAGAAAGAACAAGATGCTGGTGTTGTGCTGCCGATACTAGACCCGTACACCAGTGTGCCAACTAGCGGCAGCTTCCTGAATCACAACTCATATCTTAGAATTTCGCTTGGATCTCGAACAAAAATACAAACCGAGTTGCAGCTCGTATCTTTAAAAATTTATATGTTGGTCTGCTTGTATCTCAAAGTACCACTGTACGACTAAACTGTAGAACAACCAGCACTGAGAACCACGTGAAATCTAGCTGAACAGAGCTCCTATAACTAGGGACATAAAGAAAAAGCCACATGGAGGCTGTTAAGAGGCACAGAGACACAGACTGGGCTGCTCCCACACCCACGGTGTGGCTAAAAAGTGAGAAGATAGTGTTTAGTTTTCCCTAACGACAGGCTAAAGTCAGGCGTAGATACTGCAAGCCAGCATGCAGCAGACTGACTAGAGGCCCCAGCGTCGAGCAGTGTCACTGTACAGCATTTGTTTGCTGGGGCTTACAGGAGCCTGAGCTGTCAGCTCAGACAGCCCCTGCCCAGTCTCCAAAGGCACTTGCTCCTGGAGCTCTCTCTGGGTAGGAAAGATGCCCAGGCTCTGCCCTGGAAGAAGTGGGGCTAGACTGGAGAAAAGTTTATATAAACATTTAAAGGATGTCATTTTTTTTTTAGGTGAGAGGAGGGGAGATGCAGAGACAGACTCCTACATGCACCCCCCAACAGACCCAGCAACCCGTCTAGGGCTGATGCTTCAATCAACCAAGCTATTTTAAACACCTGTGGGTGATGCGCTCGGGGACCAACTGAGCTATCCTCAGTGTGTGGGGCCACACGCGAACCAATCGAGCCACTGGCTGCAGGAGAAGAGAGAGAGAAAGGGAAGAGGAGGAGAAGAGAAGCTGGGCCAATGTTCTGTCCACTGAGCCACTGGCCAGGGCCAAGGATGTCATTTTTTCAAAGACAGAGAAGAGGGTTTTCTCTGTCCCTGAAGCAGACCTGCAGGGCAGTTTCCGAGCCTCCACAAAGAAGTGGGGTCGCCAGACTGAGAAAGAGGTCCTGGCTGGATGATGGCCTAGTTGGTTAGAGCATTGTCCTCGAGCATAGAGGTTGCCGGTTTGATCCCTGGTCAGGACACATACAGGAACAGATCAATGGTTCCTGTTTCTGTCTTTCTCCCTTTCTTTCCATCTCAAATCAATATAAATAAACATTTTTTTTTTTAAAGCACGAATAGAAAATGTTTGGCTGCCCTGGCCGGTTGGCTCAGCGGTAGAGCGTCGGCCTAGTGTGCGGAGGACCCGGGTTCGATTCCCGGCCAGGGCACATAGGAGAAGCGCCCATTTGCTTCTCCACCCCTCCGCCGCGCTTTCCTCTCTGTCTCTCTCTTCCCCTCCCGCAGCCGAGGCTCCATTGGAGCAAAGATGGCCCGGGCGCTGGGCATGGCTCTGTGGCCTCTGCCTCAGGCGCTAGAGTGGCTCTGGTCGCAGTATGGCGACGCCCAGGATGGGCAGAGCATCGCCCCCTGGGGGGCAGAGCACCGCCCCTGGTGGGCGTGCCGGGTGGATCCCGGTCGGGTGCATGCGGGAGTCTGTCTGTCTCTCCCTGTTTCCAGCTTCAGAAAAATGAAAAAAAAAAATAAAAAAAATAAAAAAAAAAAAGAAAATGTTTGGCTAACTCTGGTCAGATAGCTCAATTGATTAAGAGCATCATCCCAAAGCACAGAGGTTGCCGGTTCAATCCCAGGTTGGTGCATATACAGGAACAAATTGATGTTCCCACTTTCTTTCTCCCCTCTCTTCTCTCTCTAAAATCAATATTTAAAAAACAAAATGGCCAGATTTTTTCAAAGTTAATGGTTAATATTGTTTGGGGTAAGGGGAGGAGTAAAGGGGTTTATTTTTCACTGTCTATACAGTGCTGCTATATATTTTTTTAATATAATGTAGGTTGACTTTATTGAATCTCTTGATGTGACATTAATATAATTATACAGGTTTCAGGTGTACAATTCTATCACACATCGTCTCTATATTGTATTGTATGCTCAGCACCCCAAGTCAAGTCTCCATCCATCAGCATTTGTCTGCCCTTTACCCTTTTCCACCTCCCATCCCTGCTGGTAATCACAGTGGTGTTGTCTGTGTCTACAAGTACTTGTTGCTGTTGTTTGCTTAATCCCTTCACCTTTTTTACCCAGCTGCAAAACTGCCCTCCTCTGACAGCTGTAGTCTGTCCTTTGTGTTTCTATTTTGTTCATTAGATTCCACATATGAAGGAAAGTATTTGGAACTTGTTTTTCTCCAGTGGAATCCTTAGGGTTCTCTACATACAAGCAACATGTCATCTGCAAACAATGACAGTTTTACTTCTTCCTTCCCAATTTGAATGCTTTTTATTTCTTTTCTTGTCTGATTGCTGGGGCTAGGACTTCTAGTACTATACTGAATAAAAGTGGAGAAAGTGAACATCCCTATCTTGTTCCCAATCTTAAGTGAACCACTTCTAGTTTTCCCCCAGAGTCTGATGTTGGCTGTGGGTTTGTCATATATGGATGCATGTTCCCTCTAGTCCTACTTTGCTGAGGGGTTTGTTTGTTTAATCATAAATGGGCTCTGGATCTTATTAAATGTCTTTTTCCTGCATCTATTGATATGATGTAGTTTTATGCTTCATTTTGTTTATGTGGTATGTCACACTTACTGATTTGTAGATATTGTACCAACCTTGCATCCCCAGAACAAATCCCACTTGATCATGATGTAAGTTTTTATTGTGTTGCTGGATCTGGCGTGCTAATATTTTGCTGAGGATTTTAGCATCTATGTTCATCAGGAACATAGGCTTTTAATTTTTTTCTTTGCAATGTCTGCATCTAGTTTTGGAATTAGAATAATGCTGGCCTCATAAAATGAACTTAGGAGTCTTCCCCCGTCTTGAACTTTTCGGAATAGTTTGGGAAGGATAGGTGTTAGTTGTTTGAATACTTGGTAAAATTTACATGTGGAGTCGTATGGACAAACATTTTTGTTTATTGGGAGTTTTTTTTTTGGGGGGGGGGGTTGTTACTGCTTCAATTTTACTAGTTGTAATTTGTCTTTTCAGATTCTCTGATTCTTCCTGATTGTGTTTTGGAAGACTGTATGTTTCTAGAAATTTATCTACTTCATCCAGATTGTCCAACTAACTATATGTTGGCATATTGTTGTCTGCAATGTTTTCGGACAATCCTTTGTATTTCTTCGGTGTCAGCTGTTGTTTCTCTTCCATTTCTGACTTTACTTGGGTCCTCTCTTTTTCTTGATGAGTTTGGTTTAAAGGTTTGTCAATCCTGCTTATCTTTTCAAAGAACCAGCTCTTGGTTTCACTGATCTTTTTGTATTGTTTCTATAGACTCTCATTTATTTCTGCTCTGATCTTTATTATTTCCTTTCTTCTAATTACTTTGGGATTTGCTGTTATTATTCTAGTTCCTGTTAAGTGTAAAGTTAAATTATTTGAGATTTCACTTGTTTCTTGAGGTAGGACTGTAATGCTATAAATTTTACTGTTCAGACCGCTTTCATTGTGTCCCATAATTTTGGGTTGTGTGTTCTCATTTTTCTTTTCTTTTTTTTTTTTTAAAGTATCTTCATTTCTTCCTTGATTTCCTTGACCCATTTATTGTTCAGTTACATGTTATTTAGTCTCCATGTGTTTGTGTGTTTTAGCTTTTTTCTTGTAATTGATTTCTAGTTTCATGCCTCTGTGGTCAGAGAAGATGCGTGATATGATTTCAATCTTCTTAAGTGTATTGAGACCTGTTTTGTGTCCTAACAGTTGGTCTATCCTAGAAAATGTCTCATGTGCACTTCAAAAGACTATATTCTGATCTTTGGGGTGAAATGCTTTGAAGATATTAAATCAATGTGACTGTCATTTAAAGCCAGTTTTCCTTATTGATTTCTGTCTGGACGATCTATCCATTGATTTCACTGGGGTGTTAAAATTCTCCACTATGATTCTATTACTGTCAATCTCTCCTTTTATGCCTATCAAGATTGCTTTACCTATTTAGGTGTTCCCATGTTGGGTGCATAAATGTGTACAAGGGTTCTATCCTCTTATTGGATTGTTCCGTTTATCATTATAGTGTCCTTCTTTGTCTCTTACTGTAACTTTTGTTTAAAAAGTTTGTCAGAAATAAGTACTGCTACCTCATTGTTTTTTCCTTTTCATTTGCATTAAATCTTTTTTTATCCCTTTACTTTTACTCTGTCTTTTATTCTGAAGTGGGTCTCTTATAGACAGCATGTGATCTTGTTTTATCCATTCTGCTACTCTTTATTATTATTATTATTAATTTTAGAGAGGAGATAGGAGGGAGAGAGGAGGAAGGAGCAGGAAGCATCAATTCCCATATGTGCTTTGGCCAGGCAAGCCCAGGGTTTCAAACCAGGGACCTCAGCGTTCCAGGTCAACGCTTTATATACTGCACCACCACAGGTCAGGCTACTCTAAGTCTTTTGGTAAGCATTTAGGCCATTTACAGTTAAAGTGTGCATTGATAGGTACGTAGTTGTTGCTATTTTATTCTCTTACCTATGGTCCTCTGTTGTTCTTGTCCTCCCTCCTCTTCCTGCTCTATTATTTCTTTTGGTGGTAACAAACTCCTTTGGTTTTTTTTTTTTTTTTTTTTTTTTTGTCTGGGAAGCTCTTTATTTCTCCTTCAATTAATATTTCTGAATGTTAAGAAGAATCCCAGGAAATGAGAATCACTTGCATATGTGATGCAGGGCTTCTCCTGAGCACAAGAGCCATCTGCTCTGGGGTGTCACACTGAGCACCAGAGCCTATGCCTACTTCTCTCCTCCCTTGTCCTGTACACTCTGAAATTATACAAAGACTGATTTCTTCCTAGAAAAGTCAAAAGATGCACAGACAGCCCTTTTGCACTACACCACCCACCAAGTTAAAGCTCCCTGAGTCCCCAAGACATTATTTGTGCAAAACAAAGAGCTACAGTGGACATTCCTACAACTCGTCTTTTATTAATGTTACTTCATTGCCTCATTTTACAAACTCCCTGCTCAAACATCCAGGGAAAGCTGTGCCCTAACTGTCACAGCAGCATCCCCATTGTGACTCTAGAAGCAGAACCACATTATAAATGCTAAAAAAACAACCTGCCAAAGTGCCAACTGCGAAGCCTTTACCTACAGGTTCTTCCACCAATACAGTATGAGAGAACATTTTCCCAGAGTGTCACCGTCATTAAATGCCACCTATCCCCAATGGCTAAACACAGCTGCTGCATTAAACATGGATGTGACTGCCCTGAATAAAACCTATCACTGCAGGTGATCCTGATTATGTTGGGTTCACTGAGGAAATAGAAAAAATTAAACACTCAGATTCTTTTTTTTTCTTCCACAAAGTGAGAAGCAAGGGGGAGGCAGACAGACAGACACCCGCAAGAGCCCAACCGGGATCCACCCAGCATGCCCACCAGGGGGCGATGCTCTGCCCATCTGGGGCGTTGCTCTGTTACAACCAGAGCCATTCTAGCGCCTGAGGCAGAGGCCACAGAGCCATCCTCACCACCCTCGGCCAACTTTGCTTCAATGGAGCCTTGGCTTCAGGAGGGGAAGAGAGAGACAGAGAGAAAGAAGAGGGGGAAGGGTGGAGAAGCAGATGGGCACTTCTGTGTGCCCTGACTGGGAATCGAACCCTGGACTTCCACACACAGGGCCGATGCTCTACCGCTGAGCCAGCCAAGGCCTCAGATTCTTTAGTAGAGTGGAGGCCACAGGAAAGGGAATGGTTTGCATTGTTTATTTCCTGTCTGTTCCTGACTGACAGCTGGCTCTTGGCACCACGCCCTATTCTAAGTGAAACTTTTTTTCTTTTTTTTTTTGTATTTTTCTGAAGCTGGAAACGGGGAGAGACAGCCAGACAGACTCCCACATGCGCCCGACCAGGATCCACCCGGCAAGCCCCTGCGAGGCTCTGCCCACCAGGGGGCGATGCTCTGCCCCTCCGGGGCGTCGCTCTGCCGCTAAGTGAAACTTCTATACTCATGTTATTAAAAAACAAAATACCAGGGACTGGTCCTGGCCGGTTGGCTCAGCGGCAGAGCATTGGCCCAGCGTGTAGAAGTCCTGGGTTCAATTCCTGGCCAGGGCACACAGAAGCACCCATTTGCTTTTCAACCCTTCTCCCTCCCCCTTCTATCTCTTTCTTATCGTTTAGCAGCCAAGGCTCCATTGGAGCAAAGTTGGCCCGGGCGCTGAGGATGGCTTCATGGCCTCTGCCTCAGGCTCTGGAATAACTCCAATTACAGAGGAGAAATGCCCCAGAGGGGCCCAGCATCACCCTCTGGTGGGCATGCCTGGTGGATCCCGGTTGGGCACATGCGGGAGTCTGTCTGTCTGCCTCCCTCCCACTTCTCACTAGGAAAAATACAAAAAAATATATATACATATACCAGGGACTAAGGACCTGCGGCAGAAACAATCCCTTGGCAAACCGCGGCTCGCGAGCCACACACGGTTCTTTGGCCCCTTGAGTGCGGGCACAAAGGCCAGCTTAGGAGTACCCTAATTAAGTTAATAACAATGTACCTACCTACATAGTTGAAGTTTAAAAAATTTGCCTCTCAAAAGAAATTTCAATCATTGTACTGTTGACATTTGGCTCTGTTGACTAATGAGTTTGCGTCCTGGGAGGATGCTCCCAATCAGCAAGGACAGACTGGTTACAGCTGAGCTGTCACAGAAGGTGCAGGGAAGCAAGGTAGAGGAAGGGCAGGAGGCCTACACCTAATGAAGCTCACTTCAGTACACAGACATGTAGTTGGATGAATGGTTGCCCCAAGAAAGGCCCACAGCCTAATTCCTGGAGCCTGTGAATGTGAGCTTATTTTGGGGAACAAATGGTCTCCGCATATATGGCTAAATTCAGCACCTTGAAGAGGTCATCCTGGATTTTACTATGGGCTCTATACACAATGACAAGTATCCTAGTAACAAACATGGAGAGGAGAGACAATACCAAGCCGTATGAAGACACAGGCAGAGCCCAGCATGATGTAGTTACAAGCCAGGGAGCACCAAGGATGGTTGGCAGCCACCAGAAGCTGCTGCAAGGGGCAAGGAATGGAGGGGCTGGGGGTGGAGCCAACACCTTTATATTGTACATCTGTCCACCAAAACTGTAAACAAATGTGCTTGCCCTGGCCGGTTGGCTCAGCGGTAGAGCGTCAGCCTGGCGTGCGGGGGGACCCGGGTTCGATTCCCGACCAGGGCACATGGGAGAAGCGCCCATTTGCTTCTCCACCCCCCCCCTCCTTCCTCTCTGTCTCTCTCTTCCCCTCCTGCAGCCAAGGCTCCATTGGAGCAAGGATGGCCCGGGCGCTGGGGATGGCTCCTTGGCCTCTGCCCCAGGCGCTAGAGTGGCTCTGGTCGCGACAGAGCGACGCTCCTGGTGGGCAGAGCCTCGCCCCTGGTGGGCGTGCCGGGTGGATCCCGGTCAGGCACATGCGGGAGTCTGTCTGACTGTCTCTCCCCGTTTCCAGCTTCAGAAAAATACAAAAAAAACAAAACAAAACCAAATGTGCTGTTAATATAATTCTAAGCCGCTGAGCTTGTGATAATTTATTACAGTAGCTCTAGGAAAACAACAGAGAACACCATACTCTGTTTTATATGTATTTTGGAATCTCCACAACTTAAAAACAATCTTAAAGGTTATTCTTCATTTGTGAGGTGAGGCTGTGGCAAGCTGGAAGAGGTCTCAGAAGGCCCTGGAGGAGGAATTAACTGGACTCTTGTGTGGGGCCAGAAGTCACATACATCCACGAGGCCCCGTCCCTGCTCTCCCTGAAGGCCATGGCCCAGCTGTCCTATGGGTTCCCTGCTCTCCCTCAGGACCCCCTTGCATTGGGCAGCTCCTATTTCTGGGATCCTTATAAGAAATGTCCACCTCTGATCTTTGCACTAGCCATCCAGGCGGCCCTGCTTCATGCCATCTCATAACTCTCAGGGCACCTGCAGAGGCCCCTCACTCTCCATCCCACTGCCTGGCTTTTATCTTCATAGTCCTGTCCTCACCCAGCATGATGGATTTTCTTATTGTCCCCATTCCCCTATGTGTCAACCTGGTACATTATATACACTCTTGGCACCCATTCTGTGTGAAACCAGGCCCCTGCGTACATACCAGGAAAATGGGCAGACCAGGAGGGCAAAGCAGGTGAGTATGGAGAGGTCAAGGGAAGACACCAGCCTCTCCTGGGAAGCCTTGGCCCCTCGATGCCAAGAGAAGTGGAGGTGTGCACCATGGTACCCCTGAAGTGTCCCTGTGTCCCTAGTGAATAGGGCAGGCAGAGGGCCCCTGAGGAGCACTGACTAGGCCCTGTCCGCCGTGTCGCACGCTCACTGGAACAGATGTGACAGGTCCTGCCAGCTGTGCCCATCCCTCCCAGATGATGAGCTCACACAGGGCCTGGGCTCCCAAGTAACAGTGCACCAAATCCTCCTAATGGTTCAGGAGACCAGGCCAGCACACTGGGCCTGCACTGTCCTAGATGCAATGTCAACACCAGTCCTGAGAATGTCCCCAAGCTGTCAGGTCCCCACCTCGGGAGACCCCATGGACATCATCCTTCACACTTACCCTGACAGTGGGTCTGTCTGAACCACTCAGAGGCAAATGGGGTGGTCACACACAGCCTTTATTCTGACCTCCCCACCTCCTGGGTCCAAGTCCACATCCCGACAACAGAGCAGGCTCAGGAAGCACTCAGAAAGACCCTCTTGCGTGCAGTGTTGGTATAGGGGTGCCAGCGCCACTCTACGTCTGCCGTGGCCTCCTGTTCCAATGTGCCAAGGCGAATCATGTACACTGGTGGAGGGGAAGAGGGGCATGGTCACCTACACAGCCAGCACTCCCCCCCACCAGACCTGAGTAAAGCTCCAAACTCACACTTCAGCTCAAAGCGAGGCCCGACCTCGGTCAGTTCCACGTTGCGGTGGTTGGTCTTCCTGTACACATGGTGCCTGGGATCAGGGCAGACAGGGCAGGAGTGAGAGGAGGCAGGGAGCGGCTACGGGTCAACAACACATAGTACAGGGACAGAGACCAGGATACAATCCCAGAGTCAGCCCATGGACACACCGGAAGGAAATGTAGTCATCCTGGTTGGCAAAGGTGATGACCCGGTGACTGTCATCCTTGGGCACAGGGAACAGGTAACGAAGTATGTCAGAGACCTAGGCAGAGGAAGGAGAGCAGGGAATGCCCAGCCCAGCACTTCATAGCCCCAGCCCCAGCCCCAGCCCCAGGACCCTAGACTCACCCGCTTGCCTAGGCGGGAAGAAAATCCATGAATGATGAGGTGAGGTTTGGCCTCTGACATGGTACCTAGGTCGGGGATGTCGTGCCGCATGACCACGTTACACAGTGTGAAGTAGGCAGTGGGACCGAAGGGCAGGTGGCTGACAATGAGACCCACTGACAGGGCCAGACAAGCTATCAGAAACTGTGTCTGCTCTCAGGAGGCCACCCTGCACCCGCTGCTCCCTACTCCCAGCCTTACCAGGCGTGCCTCGATGCTCGTGGACAACCAGCAGGTCGGTGACTCCATTGGCTTTGCAGGCTCGCACCAGTGCCCCTACCTCATGTCGGCCACGGTTCATGCGCTGGGCACCAGGAAAAACCAACTTCAGCTCCTGCATGTGCACACACACTGCTTAGGACCTGGACCACCGGTACCTGAATTGTCTTCCACTCCCTGCAACTGGTACCTTGGCAAACATCTTGAGGCGGGAACTGGGGTCTCGGGAAGTAGTGATCATGACCTTGGGGTCCTCAACCCCTGCCCACCGATATTCATCATCCACGTGGCTGGTCACACCTGTCAGAGGAGCATAAGGGGCAAGCACGTGACACTGTCTTGGGAAGTGAAATACTAACTTGGGGGCAGTCAAACCCATCCAGAGCTGTACCATCTGACAACACCCTCAATGATAGAACGCTCTACACCCACACTGGGCAACAGGGTGGCCCCACGCCACACTGGCTGCCAACGTAAGTACAAATCAGGAACTGAACTTTTAAATTTAATTTCAGTCATTTAAGCTGTAGCATCACACAGGACTAAGGGCTATCATGTTAACGTAAGTCCAGATTCTACAAAGGCCAAAGGTAACAGACACCTCTCTCTCATAACCAGTATATATGTCATTTGTGTTTCCTTTCACATTTGTTGACAAATACAATGAGTGAAACATACGGGTGTCAAGGAAGTGCTGAGAGCTAGGCAAACAGCAGTGAACATAACGGACACTGTCCTGTCCTAGCAGAAGCCATATTCCTGTGAGAGGCACAATTAACAAAGCCGAGTAAGCCAGGCAATACCACATGTCTCTAACTAGAATTAGGAGCATTGAAAACGTGCTCCTTTGAGATGCCATTGGTGCAAAACCATGAGGACTCCTGGGGGACAGTTCCAGAAACAGGAGTCATGGGACCTTTCTTCAAGGTACCTGTGGAAGCTAATGGGCTCAAGAGCAGGAATGGTAATTGGCCCAAAGTGTTGAGAAAAGTTACCTTCACCACCAGCATCATCAAACTCCAAAGAACCCTGTAAGGCCAGTGCCTCCCTGCGTAACTCGGTGGGGATCAGGCGGTTCTCTGCAAGGGAAAGACAGGGGCGAGTGAGACACACACACGGAGCCCTCAGTGAACACCAACGCTGTGGTTTAGAAACCTTCACAAACTTGACGGAAAAAATACCTGCCTTACTCCTTTCTGAGCAGAGATGATACATGATTATTGAGGGGTGGGAAGTGGGAGACTATTTCTGTCTACATGCTACCCTGCTAGCAATGGTTACAGGAGACTTAATTTTCTGTGGTTCCTGAGTCTCATGGGTTGATGGCTTTAGACTGCTCTTTCTGTAAAAAGGTGGGTCAGAAATCCTGAAACCCTCTGCCAACAAAACCTCTGTTCACGATTTCACGATGCTCTGGTCAGAGGTTTCCTCTGTGAACTGAAGCCTGACCTGGCAGAGGCTGGGCTGTAAGAATGTGCATCTTGGGAATACAGAACTGACCATGAGTGTACCCCTGGACCCAACACTACTAATTGTGCCCTGGAGGAACTCTTGCACATGGAAGATACCAGAAGGAAACCTCCACTATACTCAACAAATTTTAGGAGCAATACTGAACAAAAACATAAAGTTGCCAAAGAACACATACAACCTGATAGCACCTTTAAAACGAAAACTCAACAACATAAGCTAAGGATACAAATAAGTGCTATGTAAGCACAAAGAAAAGCAAGGAAACAGTTTCTTTTAAAACAATATTCAGTACTGTAATCGCCTAAGCTGTGGAAAACATCCTTAAATTGACCATTTCCCATTTATGCTTAACATAAACGTGCACACATAACTACAAACACTTCATATATCTAAAACCTAGGAATGTCAAAGTGAATTTTAAATAATCACAGATACTTGCGTTGGTGTACCCTTAGATAGAAAACAAAGCTTCACCAAGAACACAATAGTACAAGTATATATGTCATTTCTAATTGGCATGTGTGACAGCCTCTTCATTAGTATGGCAACTGAAAGTGGGGAAAACAATGAAAGGTTAGTCCTAATTTACGACGGAAATAACTAACAGTTTAAAAACGCAGGGGACTTGTGATACCCATAAGAAAATTAGATATGCCTCCTACCCTGGACTAAAGAAGGTGGCAAGATGAAAGCCACCGGGATGGGATGGGGAACGTCTATAGGACAATGGTGAACATCTTAAATGTGAGAACTAGACGTCAACAAAATACTAACAGACACACCGTAGAATCTAGACATTGCGACATAAATGACAAATAATCGTCATACAAAGGGAGATATGCAAGCTAACAGGAAGACTCAGAGGAGTATTTGCAAGCTGACAGACTGTACCTTCAAGCGCGCGCCGTACCTTCTCCTTCTTCTCCTGGGCCGCGCGCTGCGCCTCTTCGCGGGCCTTGCGGTACAAGTACTCGCGGCGGAGGCGGGCCTCCCGGCGCAGCTGAAGAGACGGCGGATCTGGTCGTCACCCTTCTCTCGCCACGCAACGTCGGAACCCCGGGGACCGCCACCCCTGAGCCCGTGGACCACATCCCCAGCCGCCCGCCAACCCCCAACTTCCCAAACAAGAGCCCCGACATCGTTACCATCCTGGGCACCGCCTCCACGTGAGTCCAGGAAACGCTGCGGCCGCCACCTGCGCTACGCAGCCCTCGCTTCCGCCCTTAACCAAGAAGGCGGCTGAGGCTTCACTACACGCCGCCGCGGTTACAAGGACCTCTAGTAAGATGGCGAGCAGATGATGGGACTCACAAGGCCATTGGCCAGTCCGGAGGCGCATGCTCACTGGAGTAACCAATAAGCGGAGGGAGTGGTCAGGCGGAACTACTGGCGTTAGTAATAACGCCCACCGTTGGCTTCACCATCTGTTACTGCTATGCAGGATGCCCAATTTTAAGGTGACGTACCGATAAAATAGGCAACGGCGGCTCGAAATAGTGCAGCAACTGTAAATGCAGCAGCATGGTTGACCGTAGAGTCGCCTTCCGGGCCCTTCTGGAATTAAGCTTAAAGTCTCCTCTCCCTTGAGAAAGCTGGTACGCCTCCTTCCATCACCACAGCGACAGCCCTGTTTTTGAAGTAACCACACACACTCTCGCCGACGTTGCGGTGGGCCGGTCCGCTTTGCGCGCTGTCCGCAGAAAGCCGCTACTGAGTCCCAAGACGCTGCTGCCCGAAGGTCGCTTTCCCTTAGAAGCAGTGCCCCCTCCCCCCACCCCGCAACCAAGGCTGGGAACGCCCCCCAGAGGTGGGCCTCGCGAGCCCATTGGCTTCACTTCCGGCACGGTGGGCGGTGATTGGACGACCCGGTTCCAGACCAGAGTGTGGAGGGCCCATGGCGGCAGCCGACGTGCGGGCGGAGCTGGACTCGCTGCTTCTGCAGCTGCTCGGGGACCTAGAGGAGCTGGAAGCGAAGCATTTGGCGCTGAACGCCCGGGTGGAGGAGGTGGGGCCGCGGGCCGGGTGGGCGGACGGGGCGGACCGGACGGGCGGGCGCTCGGGCCCACTGCTCTGCTCTCCTCAGGGTTGGTTCTCGCTCTCCAAGGCCCGCTACGCCATGGGCGCCAAGGCGGTGGGGCCGCTGCAGTATGCCTCGCGCATGGAACCCCAGGTCTGCGTCTACACCAAGTGAGGAGCTTTGCGCGCAGCGGGTGGGCGGGCGCGCTGGCCGGGCCCGTCCCAGACCCTCCCTCCCCTCTCGTTCTCCAGCGAGGCGCAGAACGGACTGCAGCAGTTCCGGATGGGGAGAGCCGGCGCCCAGGCCCCGGAGGACGTGGGGCCGCGTGAGGCAGGTGAGCCGCCCTCCGGCCGGGCGCCCGCGGGTGTCCGAGACAGTGCAGCCGAGGAGATGATTTCATTCGGTGTTGCGATAGAGGAGCGCTGGATAGGTTTTTTAAGCGAGAGGAGGGGAGGTAGAGAAAGAGAGACTCCCACATGTGTCCCGACTGGGATCCACCTGGCAACTCTGGTCTGGGGCCAATGCTCAAATTAACCGAACTATCCTCAGCGTCTGGCGTGACCCTCAAATCAGTCGAGCCACTGGCTGTGGGAAGGCAAGAGGGTGGGGAAGAGGAAGGAGAAGAGAAGCAGATGGTCGCTTCTTCTGTGTGCCCTAAAGGGATGGAACCCGGGACACCAGGCCAACGCTCCCTCCAGTGAGCCAACTGGCCAGGGCCTGCCTTAGACTTTTGTAGAGAGAAGCTGGCAAATTATAGGGGAAGTACTTCCTAGTTGGTGGTGTTTTGCAGTCAGGGGAAGTCTCTGTCAGTTGAAAAGAAAATCTTTATCTGTGTCTAGCTACTTTCAGAGGGACACCTTCAGTCTCAGCTCACCACTTGTAAGATGAAAAATGGGAGCTGGGTGGGGGGAGTCTGTCTGGCCTCCCAACATATTCAGGCAAAATGGGAAAGTTCATTGTGTGCCTTTGTCTAAAGAAAGGTTATGGCCCTGGCCGTTTGGCTCAGTGGTAGAGCGTCAGCCTGGCGTGCGATTCCCGGCCAGGGCACACAGGAGAAGCGCCCATCTGCTTCTCCACCCCTCCCCCTCTCCTTCCTCTCTGTCTCTCTCTCTTCCCCTCCCGCAGCCGAGGCTCCATTGGAGCAAAGATGGCCCGGGCGCTGGGGATGGCTCCTTGGCCTCTGCCCCAGGCGCTGGAGTGGCTCTGGTCACGGCAGAGCGTCGCCCCCTGGTGGGCAGAGCATCGCCCCCTGGTGGGCGTGCCGGGTGGATCCCAGTCAGGCCCATGCGGGAGTCTGTCTGACTGTCTCTCCCCGTTTCCAGCTTCAGAAAAATACCAAAAAAAAAAAAGAAAAGAAAAAGAAAGGTTGCTCATATGTTAGAGAAATTACGGACTGAGACACATTTGAATTCAAAGTGGCGGAATGGTAGTTCCCTTTTTTTAAAAAATGTAGGTTTTTTCAGGTGAGAAGAGGGGGGATAAACAGATTCCTGCATGCACCCAGACCGGGATCCACCCAGCAACCCCTGTCTTAGGCTCCATGCTCCAACCAACCAAGCTTTCCTCAGCACTTGGGGCTACCCTCAAACCAATCGAGCCACTGGCTGTGGAAGGGAAGAAGGAAGGGAAGAGAAGCAGATGGTCACTTCTTATGTGTGCCCTGATGGAGAATCAAACCCGGGATGTCCCTATACCAGGTCCACGCTCTATCCACTCAGCCAGCCAGGGCCAGAACAGTAGTAGTTCTTTATGTTAAGCTATCTTATGGAACGTAAAAGGTTGGGGAGATTTCCCAACCATCAGTGTTTTCTGAGACCATGAGCTCAGAGTTCAACACTGTCACCAGGAACACAAAGGTCAGGTAATGACTCCAAATCTCTACCCTGCTTTCTCCAGCTCTGCGTAGGCGCAAAGGCCTCTCTAGGATGCCAGAGCCGGAGTCCTCAGCCCCCCGAGACCCTCTGAACTGGTTTGGAATCCTGGTTCCTCACAGCCTGCGGCAGGCCCAAGTCAGCTTCCGGGAGGGTGAGTGGACCCTTCCAGTCAGCCATGGGCCCTGAGCCAAACTCAGACCCTCTATCTGCAGGGAGTGGTTGGCATGAATGCCGGGGCTGTGATTAGTCTGCCAAGGGCTTTGCAGGTTTTCTTCAGTGCAGACTTGTTGCATGCCTGTTGTTCTTTCTGAAAGCATTTACTAGGTATTGGCAATGGTCTGAACTGGTGATAGGTACTGGGGATACAGCAGGAAATGGAAGGGAAAAGTATCCCTAATAGGATGTTATATTGTTGAGGGGGGGAAGATAACCTGCAAATACATAATGGGAATTATAAAAAAAATAATACGGTATGGTGGGTGGAAAGGGACAGGAATGAGCTTAGGGAGCTGTTTTGTGAAGGGTGTCTGGGAAGGCCTCTTTGAAGAAGGGAGCTTTGTGGGTTTTCAGGGGAACAGTGTTCTAGGCAGAGGGGCCAGCCAGGGCAAAAACCTTGAGTCAAGATTGTGTCTGGTGTGGCAGAAAAGAGGCTAGCAGGCTGGAGTGCAGTAGGTGCAGCAGAGACTGCCAGGAGCTGAGATCAGAGGGATCTGGGCCCAGGTGATTTGAGGGCTTTGTAGGCCCTTTTGAGAACTTCGGGAGGAATGGGGTGGACTTGCAGCATGACGGGAATCCTGTGGATCCTGGACGGGAACAGACAGAGCAGAGGGATTAAGCAGGTGCCAGGAAGCAGCTAGGCTTCAGATGCAAGTGGGGGAGTGGGTAAGTGGTGAAAACTTACATGTTTTGAGAGTACAGCACCCCAGAATTTGCTTACAGATCAATTTGGGGATAAGACAAGGAGAGTAGTAAAGGATGAGCCTACAGTGGCCAGCTTGGAATCCTGGGAGGAGGGAGCTGCCCTCACCTGGTGTGGGAGGACTGCCCAGCAGCAGCAAAAGGATGTCAGGAGTTGGGGGTGGTTGTGTTCCTAGTGCTATGCAGTGGAGACTCTCAGCGGGCAGTTGGGCACATGCCTCCGGAGTTTGGAAGAGGCCTGAGCTGGAGAGAGTCCTGGGAGCCCACCATAGAACTCCGGTGTTTAAATTCCCAGATTGCTGAAACAGATATAGCATTAAAGCTGAGGTGGGATAAGATCATCAGGGAGTCTCGAGTGTGGACAGGAAGTGAGGAAGAGGAAGGGGAGAGACCATCAGAGGAGACATAAGCAGCTGTGAGGCAGGAGCAACACCTAGAGGGGGAGGCTTCCCAGAACCCACAAGAAGAAAGTGTTTCCTGGATGGAGTTAATCAGATGTACAGTGAACTCTGCTGCTGGACAGGTAGGCTGAAGACAAGGCTGGCCAGTGGGCTGGGTGGTATGGAGGGTCCAAACAACTTGGCAGCAGCCATTCGGCAGAGGCATCAGGTGAAAGCCACCTCGAGATGGGTCCAGAATGTGAAATCCCATTGGGGCAGAGAAAACAGGATGGAAGGAGTAAGTGAGGGACTGTGATAATGGAGGGAAGAAGAATGGAAACAAGGACATAAGACATGTAATGCTTTGTGGACTTTCAGTTCCTACTGGATGGTAGAAGGAGGTCGAAGGAGTCCTTTGAGGAGGTGACATTTTAGCAGAGATCTAAAAGAGATGTGGGTGTGGTCCAGGGAGGTTTGGGGCAGCATTGCAAGGCTGTACCTGAAACGTGTTAGAAATAGTATGGAGACTAGAAGCCTTTACTATCCCTGGGGCTGTCCAGAGTCCCTTGAGTCACATGTCATGCTACAGACATCATGGTGACAATCTCTCCCTTTCCTCTAGGCCTGCAGCTGGCTGCAGACATGGCCAGTCTTCAGGTCCACATTGACTGGGGTCGAAACCAGGTCCGGGGGCTCCAGAAGAAACTCAGGCAGCTTGAGCTCGAGGCCGCCTGACCTGTGGCTACCCAAGAAGGCCTGAGTACAGCTTTTCTTCACTGTGGCTGCTTTACCACAGGCCTTCTTCCTTCACAGATTATCCTTGCCCCTGTCACCACCACCACCCCCGGCTGGTCCCTCCCCTCCTAAAAATTTCTCCAGTCTGCATGTTTCCAACTTTGTTAGTTGTGAAAATTTGAAGAGGCAAACTAATGTTCGAAGTCTCTACTGTGAAACCACTTCCAGTGCTTTTCCTAGGACACACTCATGGGGAGGGTCGCAGCTGCTAGGTTATTTCATTCTGGGGAACAACAGCAAACTTGTGCATAAATCTTGGCAGATAGAAGACTGCCCAGTTAGTAGTGGAAGGATGAGAAGTGGGTGCTTGGTTTCACTAGAGCCTCAGAGCTGATTGTGATGGAGCAACAAAACCATACACAGCTAACAGACCAGGAGAGAATGATTCCACGTTGATGAAAAAACAACAGCTATATACGTGGGTAGGTTTGAAGCCAAAAAGTAAAGATCTGACCTGTATTTTCAAATAAAATAATTCTAGGAAGAGACTTGCTGTTTTTTCTTCCGGGAGTAAGGCTGAACCTTTTGTAGTTTGTTGAGAGGCCAGTTGTATTTCCTGTCCTGGGAACCCTGTGCCCTACCTTCATTTTCCTGCTGGGTTGTTGATGCTTTTTGCACTTTCTAAGGAGCTATTTCTTATGCTTGGGGAATATTGGTCCTTTGTTCATAATGTGAGTGATGTTACTATTTTCCCCAGTTTGTTTTCTCACTCTGCTTATGATGGTTTTTTTTAAAAAAAAACCTTATTGTAAAGTTAGTTTTCTTAATAGGGTTGAATTTGTCAGCTCTTTTATGATTTCTGGTTCAGGATTGTAATTGATGCAATGATGAAAGAACTCCCATTTTTCTCCAGAACATCCGTGGTTTAGTTGAGACATGGGGTGAGTATTACGTGCAGCTCCGTCCTTCCTGTGTAGGTCCACATACGGTGTTGCTCATTACCCTTCCCACTGACTCAAGGTACCGTCTCTTTGGTTTAATCCTAGTGAGTACCGTATTGTTTCATAGATCTTACTACCAGTTAATTATACACAGGTACCACTTTTAATTCTTGCCCTTTAACATACACTGCAGTTGCACTAGAACAGATTTGCAGTTGGATTAAGGGAATCTTTTCTGTCTTTTTTTTGGCCATGTTGAGCTCAAGGTGTCAGTGAAAAATCTAATGGAAGCACTCACAGGAAACCCCATGACGAGAAGACATCCTGCCCACATACAAAGGTTGAATTTCAGGACAAAATTCTGCTTTACACAAAGCACTAACAGTGAGGTTTAAAGGGCAGAATAAGTAAAAGGTAACATTCTGGTTTTTACTTTTCACAGAAAAGAGCTCACATGGAACCCCCATCCTGGGTGGGGTCCTTTATGTTGATCTTAGATGTCATTTGATGTCAAGGTCAAGCAATAGCCCCCACTTCATTAACCCTTTGAAGTTTCGGGTGTGGCCATGCTCATGAGGTGGGGTGTGCAAATATACATGATAGTGACAAGCCACACTTAGCCATGAGCCAGGGCCCCAGGTCAGGGAGACAAGACTGCCTGCTGGCCAGGAGAGGCCTAGTCAGGACAGATTTGCACAAGGGCGGAACAAACTATGGTGTGCAGTCCTCTCTTGTGGGTACTGCTGACTCAAGTGATGTAGTGCATTGAGAACAAGGCTTCTATGACCCCTGCCCCCCTTGCAGTTCCCATATGGTCTAGCAGTTAGGATTCTTGGTTGTCACCCCAGGGGCCCAGGTGTGACTCTGAGTATGGAAACAGGAAGGGGTTTTCATTTTGGCTCTCCACTGAAATGCCTCAGGTCTCTGAAATCTGGAGGAACTGATGCCCTTGAAGCTCCGGGGCCCATTCTGTTTTTTGATTGAAGTGTCAGTTTTCGGCCCTGGCCGGTTGGCTCAGCGGTAGAGCGTCGGCCTAGCGTGCGGAGGACCCGGGTTCGATTCCCGGCCAGGGCACACAGGAGAAGCGCCCATTTGCTTCTCCACACCTCCGCCGTGCTTTCCTCTCTGTCTCTCTCTTCCCCTCCCGCAGCCAAGGCTCCACTGGAGCAAAGATGGCCCGGGCGCTGGGGATGGCTCTGTGGCCTCTGCCTCAGGCGCTAGAGTGGCTCTGGTCGCAACATGGCGACGCCCAGGATGGGCAGAGCATCGCCCCCTGGTGGGCAGAGCGTCGCCCCATGGTGGGCGTGCCGGGTGGATCCCGGTCGGGCGCATGCGGGAGTCTGTCTGACTGTCTCTCCCTGTTTCCAGCTTCAGAAAAATGAAAAAAAAAAAAAAGAAAGAAAAAAAAAAAGAAGTGTCAGTTTTCATCACATCATTAGCTAATTGTCAGTAACTCAATTTTGTTAGCTACTGCACACATTATAGATGTCAACAATATTATAAATGTTTAAATATTAAATAAGCATATTTAAAATATTTAAGACAGATGTCACTCTTGGTAGAGGCAACCCCTGCTGGGTTCTCGAACACTCCTCTGGGTGGGCCATGGGGATGGGAGAGCAGTGCCAGCACCGCCCCTCTCTGTACAGATTGCCATGAGGGTACAGCACCTGAGGGACTGCAGAGGGTCAGAGGTCAATTTAACTTTCTCTAGTCTGTGGTGGGTTCAGTTACCCTGTGGTCCACTAATTAGAGTTCCTATTTTTCCTCCTTAGCAATCCAGGCTTGCCCTTTACCCCTTCATGAAAATGGCTGCAAACTTTTAAATAACCCCTCTTCCCTGCCAGGACCCCAGCCCACTTCACCCCAGTTGGGGTCTTCGCCACTGGGGATTCAGTCTACTATATATACCCACACAAAACCACTCACATAACAGGAAGAGACATTAAAGTATGGGTTCAGAGTAGGAATAAAGCCTAAGTAGATGACAAAGACCAAAAGAGAAATTAGAAACGCCTCTGCTCAAGGCATCAGCATTCATTCTCCCAAGACCTGACCAGAGTCCACAGCATTGGGAGTAGGTAGATGCAAAGATGATGGGCCTGGGTACCCCTCAAGTTCCCAGAATTTTGCCTGGGTGGGGAACATGCCCATGGCAGATAGAATACAAATTGGTGCAATTACTGTTGGGAGCAGTGTATAGGATTTTTAAGAAATTAAAACTGGAACTGCCTTATGACCCTTTCAGTTCTCATTTCCAGAATCCCATTGGCAGAGTTCAGCCCTGTCCTGGGTGAACTACATTCCCCATTTATCTAAGGACTTTGCCTCCACGTGTCCTTGACCTCTCGCTGAATCTCAGGCTTCTGGTACCTAATTGTACAGTGGGTGATACAAGAAACTGCTAAAACTTGCACTCAGCCAGGAGGCAGTCCAGTCTTAGCTCCCTGAAGCTGTGGGGGTGCAAGAGTAACCCTTGGCCATTCTCAAAGGGTAGAGCACTCCAGTGCTCTGCAGGTCTTATGCTCCACAGCTAGTAAAGGATCTCCTGACTTGCCCGTGAACTAAAGGAGACAGGCTTGGCAACTACCAGAGGAGGACACAGATGTGCAGTGAGTCAAAGCTCAGGGTCTTGAGAACAGGCAGAGTCCTGCTACTGAGCTCGGGTACGCAGTCTTGCCAGCCTGTGGAGCCAAGGCTTGAAGGCGTCCCATGAGCAGGCTCCTCCTACAGGGGTGGGGCGAAAGCCTGGAATTGGGCGGAGACCCGCAGCTGAGTAAAGGTGCTCACCCCTGCTCTCAGGGCCAAGCATAATGCTGCTCGCGGGGGAAGGGGGGGGCAAAGGCCAAGGCCACCGAGGCTTGTACACCCGAGCACGTGATCACAGCCACTCCCATGAAGGAGAGGTGGAAACCACAGCAACAGCCCCAGTGGCAGGCACCAGCAAAGCCCATACACGAATGCCCTAGGCAGCAACAGCAGAGGGGGTGGAGGGCCTGCAGACAGACCACACCTAGGACACACAGAGGCCACACCCAGTGGACTCCAGTGGCCAAAACCTTCTTTTACAAAGATAAAACGAGAAGGCAGAGAAGTGCAACACAAAGGAATCGAGAAATCCCCAGAAAAGGACTTGAATGAGTCAGATATAACCAAATTACCAGATGCAGAGTTTAAAATGACGATTGTTAGGATGCTCAAAGATATTAGGGCCTGACCTGTGGTGACGCAGTGGATAAAGCATCAACCTGGAAATGCTAAGGTTGCCGGTTCAAAACCCTGGGTTTGCCTGGTCAAGGCACATATGGGAGATGAAGCTTCCTGCTCCTCCCCCCCTCCTCTCCCCTCTCTATAATGAATAAATAAAATCTTTAAAAAACAAAAAAAGATATTAGAACAACAATAGATGGTCACTACGAACACCTAAATAAAGAGAGAGCAAATATAAAAAAGGACATTGAAATAATAAAAAAGAATCAGTCAGAAATGAGAAATACAATATCAGAAATGAATAACACAATGGAAGGAATTAAAAGCAGGATGGATGAAGCTGAGAATCGAATCAGCAAGTTAGAGGACAAGATAAATAAAGACATGGAAGCAGAGCAGAAAAAAAAAAGAGACTCAAAAAGTCTGAGGAAACTCTAAGAGAGCTCTGTGACAACATGAAGAGAAATAACATCTGTATCATAGAGGTTCCTGAAGAAGAAGAGAAAGAACAAGGGATGGAGACTTTGTTCAAACATATCGTAGCTGAAAACTTCCCTCAAGGCAGGAAAACATCTCACAAATTCAAGAAGCACAGAGAGCTCTATTAAAAAGAAACCCAAAGAAATCTACACCAAGACACATCATAATTAAAATACCGAAGCTAAGTGATAAAGAGAAAATATTAAAAGCTGCTATAGAAAAAAAGACTATCACCTACAAAGGAGCCCCTATAAGGATGACTTCTGACTTCTCAACAGAAACACTTGAGGCCAGAATGGAATGGCAAGAAATATTCAAAGTAATGCAGAACAAGAGTACTTTAACCAGCAAGGCTATCATTTAAAATTGAAGGAGAAATAAAAAGCTTTCCAGACAAAAAAAAAATCAAGGAATTCATTACAACCAAACCAAGGCTGCAAGAAATGCTAAGGGGCCTGTTGTAAACAGATCAAAGGAGAAAAAGAATATAGCAAAAGAGGAATACAGTTTTGAAGAATAAAATGGCAATAAACAATTACATATCAATAATAACCTTAAATGTAAATGGATTAAATGATCCAATCAAAAGACATAGGGTAGCTGCATGGATAAGAAAACAGGACCCATACATATGTTGTCTGCAAGAGACACACCTTAAAACAAAAGATGCACATAGACTAAAGAGAAAAGGATGGAAAAAAATATTTCACACAAATGGAAATGAAAAAAAAAGCTGAGGTAGCAATACTTATATAAGACAAAATGGACTTTAAAACAAAGACTATAGTAAGAGATAAAGAAGGTCACTACATAACGATAAAGGGAGTAATCCAACAGGAAGATATAACCGTTATAAATAGCTACGCACCTAATATAGGAGCACCTAAATATATAAAGCAGACTCATGGATTTAAAGGGCAAGATCAACAGCAATACTTTAATAGTAGGGGATTTAAATACCCCACTAACACCACTAGATAGATCCTCAAGAAAGAAAATTAACAAAGAAAGAGCAGACTTAAAGGACATACTAGATCAACTCAATTTAATAGATATCTTCAGAACCTTTCACCCTGAAACAGCAGAATATACATTCTTTTCAAGTGCTCATGGTACATTCTCTAGGATAGACCACATGTTAGGGCGCAAAAGTGGTCTCAACAAATTTAAGAAGATTGAAATCATATCAAGCACTTTCTCTGACCACAATGGCATGAAACTAGATATCAACCAAAACAAAAAAACTGAAAAATACTCAAACACTTGGAAACCAAATAGCATGTTATTAAATAATGAATGGGTTAACAATGAGATCAAAGAAGAAATTTAAAAATTCCTAGAAATGAACGATAACAAGTGTACATCAACTCAAAATTTATGGGACACAGCAAAACAGTCCTAAGAGGGAAATTCATAGCATTACAGGCATACCTCAAGAAAAAGCTCAAGTAAACAACTTGACCCTGCATCTAAAATAACTAGAAAAGGAACAGCAAGTAAAGCCCAGAGCTAGTAGAAGGAAGGAAATAGTAAAGATCAGAGCAGAAATAAATGACATAGAGGTTAAAGAAACAATACAGAGTATCAATGCAACCAGGAGCTGGTTCTTTGAAAAGGTAAACAAGATCAATGAACCTTTAACCAGACTCACCAAGAAAAAAAGAGAGAGGACTCAAGTAAGTAAAATTAGAAATGAGAGTGGAGAAATAACAACTGACACAACAGAAATACAAAATATTGTAAGAAAATACTATGAAGAACTGTACGCCAAAAAACTAGACAACCTAGATGAAATGGACAAATTCCTTGAAACATAATCTTCCAAAAATTAAGAATCAGAAACCTAAACAGACCAATTACAACAAATGAGATTGAAACAGTTATCAAAAAACTCCCAAAAAAGAAAAATCCTGGGCCTCATGGCTTCACAAGTGAATTCTACCAAATATTCAAAGAAGAACTAATTCCTATCCTTCTCAAGCTATTTCAAAAAATTCAAGAGGAAGGAAGACTTCCAAGCTCCTTTTATGAGGCAAGTATAATTCTGATTCCAAAACCAGGCAAAGACAACACAAAGAAAGAAAATTATAGGCCAATATCCCTGGTGAACTTAGATGCTAAGATCCTCAACAAAATATTAGCAAACCGGATCCAGCAATATATGAAAAAAGTCATACACCATGATCAAGTGGGATTTATTCGTGGGAGGCAAGGCTGGTACAATATTTGCAAATCAATGAATGTGATTCACCACATAAACAAAAAGAAGAAGAAAAACCACATGATCATTTCAATAGATGCAGAAAAAGCATTTGATAAAATCCAGCACCCATTCATGATCAAAACTCTCAGCAAAGTGGGTATACAGGGAACATACCTCAACATGATAAAGGCCATCTATGACAAGCCCACATCCAACATCATACTCAATAGGCAAAAATTAAAAGCAATCCCCGTAAGATCAGGAACAAGGCAGGGATGCCCCCTTTCACCACTCTTATTCAACATAGTTCTGGAAGTCCTAGCCATAGCAATCAGACAAGAAAAAGAAATAAAAGGCATCCAAATTGGAAAAGAAGAAGTAAGACTATCATTATTTGCAAATGATATGATATTGTATATAGAAAACCCTAAAGTCTCAGTCAAAAAACTACTAGACCTGATAAATGAATTCAGCAAGGTGGCAGGATATAAAATTAATACTCAGAAATAGGAGGCATTTTTATACACTAACAATGAACTGTCAGAAAGAGAAATTAAGGAAGCAATCCCCTTTACCATTGCAACCAAAAAAATAAAGTACCTAGGAATAAATTTAACCAGGGAGATTAAAGACTTGTACTCGGAAAATTATAAAACATTGATAAAAGAAATCAGGGAAGATACAAATAAGTGGAAGTGTATACCATGCTCATGGTTACGAAGAATAAACATCATTAAAATGTCTATATTACCCAAAGCAATTTTTAAATTCAATGCAATACTGATTAAAATACCAATGACTTCCTTCAAAGGTATAGAACACATATTCCAAAAATTTATATGGAACCAAAAGAGAACATGAATAGCCTCAGCAATCTTGAAAAGGAAGAATAAAGTGAAAGGTATCACACTTCCGGATATCAAGTTATACTATAAGGCCATTGTACTCAAAACAGTCTGGTACTGGCATAAGAACAGGCATATAGATCAATGGAACAGAACTGAGAACCCAGAAATAAACCCACACTTTTATGGACAACTGATATTTGACAAAGGAAGAAAGAGCATACTTTGGAGTAAAGACAGCCTCTTCTACAAATGGTGTGGGGAAAATTGGACAGCTACCTGCAAAAAAATTGAAACTAGAGCACCAACTTACACCATTCACAAAAATAAACTCAAAATGAATAAAAGACTTAAATGTAAGCCATAAAACCGTAAGCATCTTAGAAGAAAACATAGACAGTAAGCTCTCTGACATCTCTCGCAGCAATATATTTGCCGATTTATCTCCATGGGCAAGTGAAATAAAAGACAGGATAAACAAATGGGACTATATCAAACTAAAAAGCTTCTGCACAGCTAAAGACAATAAGAACAGAATAAAAAGACAAACTACACAGTGGGAGAATACATTTGACAATATGTCTGATAAGGGGTTAATAACCAAAATTTATAAAGAACTTGTAAAACTCAATACCAGGAAGACAAACAATCCAATCAAAAAATGAGCAAAAGAAATGAATAGACACTTCTCCAAAGAGGACATACAGATGGCCAATAGGCATATGAAAAAATGCTCAACATCACTAATCATTAGAGAAATGCAAATTAAAACCACAATGAGATATCACCTCACACCAGTCAGAATGGCGCTCATCAACAAAACAACACAGAATAAGTGCTGGCAAGGATGTGGAGAAAAGGGAACCCTCCTGCACTGCTGGTGGGAATGCAGACTGGTGCAGCCACTGTAGAAATCTGGAGATTCCTCAAGAAATTAAAAATCGAACTGCCTTTTGACCCAGCTATTCCACTTTTAGGAATTATACCCCAAGAGCACCATAGCACTGTTTGAAAAGAAGAAATGCACCCCTATGTTTATGGCAGCATTGTTCACAATAGCGAAGATCTGGAAACAGCTCAAGTGTCCGTCAGTGGATGAGTGGATTAAAAAGCTTTGGTACATATAAACTAAGGAATACTACTCAGCCATAAGAAATTATGACATCGGATCATTTACAACAACATGGATGGACCTTGATAACATTATACTGAGCGTAATAAGTAAATCAGAAAAAACTAAGAACTATATGATTCCATACATAGGTGGAACATAAAAAGGAGACTCAGAGACATGGACAAGAGTGTGGGGGTTACGGGGTGGGGGGGAGGAGAGGGAGGGGTTTGGGGGAGGGGAGTGGCACAAAGAAAACCAGTTAGAAGGTGACAAAAGACAATTGGACTTTGGGTGATGGGAATGCAGCATAATCAAATGTCAAAATAACCTAGAGATGTTTTCTCTGCACATATGTACCCTGATTTATCAATGTCACCCCATTAAAATTAATAATAATAAAAAAAGCTTGGGGTCTTCAGAATTCTATGGACAATGTCATTATTGCATTTACTACGGTAGATACAAAGAAGTGTTCCAGGAAAAGGAAGTGACTTGAGTAGGTTCACACAGTGACTCAAGGCAAATCTAATATTTCCCGTAATATTACATTTCCCTACACAGAGCAGAAAACCCAGAATGATACAGGCACAAAGTCAGTAATTCTGTCATTGTCATGAGGGAGAGCTATGGATATGGACAATCCATAGTTAGGGTGGACGTAACTGCCCTCCTTAACAGGAGGCCATTATCTGTCTTTCTGCCCTATCTCTTATTGGAATCCATCCTCAAGACTTTGTCTTAGTGTCAGAGACTGCTGGATGAGCAGCGCTGAACCATGTCCACATTTCAGGTTATGCGGCATCACCACCTAACTGCCTTAATTTCAGCAGTACATTACTTACTACATATGATTGCAAGTATTACTGGGAGGATGCTTAACTTGGAGAGACTACACTTTTTCACATGCTAATTCAGGAAACCAGAGTTCTTCCACCATATGCCTTCTCCATCCCTAGCACACCAATGCCTTCTGCATCTGTCAGCAGAAGTGGATAGACCTTGGAGAAATGTATGAGGGAGAATAGAATTTCACAGGCTGGGTCCGCAGTGGTACATACCAGTCTACTTCCTCTTGCATTGATAACTTAGGACACGATTGTGTGGCCTCAAGGGAGGCTGGGAGAGGCAGTGCAGTTGTGGGCCTTGAGAGATAAAATGTTCTCTGCCTCAGTGAGTAACTCATTCAGATTCATCGTGATTTTCAAATGAATAATGAGTATTTACCATACACTCACCTCCATCTGGAGAGCTGAAGTGTGATTTGACTGAGGATAGTTGTCCTAGAAGGAAATCCACAAAATAAAGATGATGAGGCATGGTGTGGTGTGCCTGGCATCCTGGGAGAAAATGCAGAAGGGCTTTGGAAGTTCAATGAACAATTCTAGATTTGAAGGCTGCATGCAGATCACTGCAGGTGAGGCCCACATTCAAAGGGGGGGGAAAAGATGACAGCAAGAATGATAGAAGCAGATCACTCATGTGCAAGGTTTTAGAACACATACTATGTAGCAATGAAACATATTCTGGAGAGCTTATTAGGAATGGGATAATTGCTTACATAAAGTGAAAAACTGATGGAGAATTAGGATGGTTCCATTATTAAAACATTCAGCCCTGGCCAGATGCTTGATTGATTAGAGCAGGAGTAGTCAACCTTTTTATAGCTACCGCCCACTTTTGTATCTCTGTTAGTAGTAAAATTTTCTAACCACCCACCGGTTCCACAGTAATGGTGATTTATTTAGTAAGGAAGTAACTTTACTTTATAAAATTTATAAAGCAGAGTTATAGAAAATTAAAGCATATAATAATAATTACTTACCAAGTACTTTATGTTGGATTTTCGCTGTTTGGCAGAATAAATCTTTATAAAACAACTTACTATAGTTAACTCTATCTTTTTATTTATACTTTGGTTGCTCCATCCACCATGAAAGCTGGAATGCCCACTAGTGGGCAGTAGGGACCAAATTGCCTACCACTGGGTTAGAGCATCATCCCGATGTGCAGAGGTTGCTGGTTTGGTCCCCATTCAGGGCATATACAGGCACAGAATGATGTTCTTGTCTTTCTCTATCTCTAAAGTCAATAAATATTTTTTTTAATTTTTATGAATTTAGATGGCTTTATACAGATATATTGAGTTGTAATATTCAAATTAAAAAATATTTTGATACAGTCAGGAGATTTCATAAAGATTCTTTGGTTGTTTTGCCTGACTAGGCAGTGGTGCAGTGGATAGAACGTCAGACTGGGATGCGGAAGACCCAGGTTCAATACCCCAAGGTCACCAGCTTGAGCACGGGCCCATCTGGTTTGAGTAAAGCTCACCAGCTCGGACCCAAGGTCGCTGGCTCGAGCAAGGGATTACTCGGTCTGCTGTAGCCCTACAGTCAAGGTACATATGAGAAAGCAATCAATGAACAACTAAGGTGTCACAATGAAAAACTAATGATTGATGCTTCTTATCTCTGTTCCCGTCCGTCTCTGTCCCTATCTATCCCTCTCTCTGACTCTCTCTCTGTCTCTGTAAAAAAAAAAAAAAGATTCTTTGGTTGTTTTAATATGATTCTTAAAGCAAGTACACAGATCTGTGATGTAAACAAGTTATTTCCAACACTTTCCGTCTATTTGCTGAGCTGTGACGCTGGGCTTTACACAGGTGCCAATATCTATTCCCTGAAATATTGCATTTGCGAACTGGCCTATGTTTTTCACAATGAGAAATGCCAAGACAGTGATTTGTATGGAATGCACCCCATAAACATTGATTCTCACAGAATGTCACTCAGTTTCCAGCAAGCCTGGGAAGATGTCTCAGTTCTGTAATGGCTTCCATAGCTGACACAACCTGAGCCCTGAAGGGTTTATGCCATTTATCAGTTGGCCCCAAGGGGGCAGTGCTTGTCTGTATGGGACAGTGACTCTGCCTTCAAGGTTTCTTTTTAATTTTTTATTGAATTTATTAGGGTGCTGTTGGTTAATAAAATCTTGCAGGTTCAGGTGCACAATTCTACAGCATATCTCTGTACACCGTATTTGGTGTTCATTACCCCAATCCATCACCATTCATCCCCCTATACCCTCCTCCACCTCCCCCCAGCAATCACCACATTGTTTATGTCCATGAGGGTTTTTTCCTTTTTCTTTCTTTTTTTTTTTTTTTTTTTGCTCAGTCCTTCCACCCTCTTTCTCAGACCCCATACCTGACAGCTGTCAACAAATTGTTTTTCAAAATCTTCCTTTCTGGCTTTAATAATTCAAAGGTAACTGCAATTAGAGGTCTGAAGTTAAAAAAAAATATCAGAGTCAAGTGGTTACAATGTTAAATAATAACATTCCAATACACTAAGATTTTACTGGATTAAATGATAAATAAAGCCAATGAGGGGAAAAAATTAATTTTTAACCATGATCAAATGATAGGGTCAAGATGAATATTTTCAACCTAATACTGGTACATCTTTTTTTTTTTTTTTTGACAGAGACAGAGAGAGGGATAGATAGGGACAGACAGGCAGGAAGGGAGAGAGATGAGAAGCATCAATTCTTCATTGTGGCACCTTAGTTGTTCATTGATTGCTTTCTCATATGTGCCTTGACCGGGGGGAGGGGGGCTACAGCAGAGTGAATGACCATTTGTTCAAGACAGAGACCTTGGGCTTCAAGCCAGTGACCTTTGAGCTCAAGCCGGCGACCTTATGCTGAAGCTAGTGAGCTTGTGCTTAAGCCAGTGAGCCTGTGCTCAAGCTGGCAACCTCGGGGTTTCAAACGTGGGTCCTCCACATCCCATTCCAACACTCTATCCACTGTACCACCACCTAGTCAGGCCAATGCCTGTACATCTTGATTTAGCTTTCTGAATTAGCATCATCTACTTCTTGGCAAACTTGATAAACTCTTCCTGGGGCAATGTTTCAGCTAAAAGAGTAAGAAACTTACCAATTTGTAATAACTCATGTTCCTACCATAACACGAAAAAGAAACATCACAACTAGCTCTGGCCAGTAGCTCCATCAGGTAGAGTGTCATCCCGATATGCCTACATTGCAGGTTTGATCCCCAGTCAGGTCACATACAAGAATCAACCAATAAATGCATAAGTCAATGTCTTGCTCTCTCTTCCTCTCTCTAAAATCAATAAATGAAAATTTAAAAGAAGAAATACCATGTCTGCCAAAAACAAAAATTCTACTAAATATGTCAACCAAACACGCTACTTTTTGAAATGAGCAAAAGCAGCTTCAATTTTCAGTTGAGCAATTATTAGGAAATGTAGAAGGTGGCACATATCCTCTTACATACAGACATCACTGTCAGAGGTGAAGACACTGTCAAGGTTCTGATTTCTTTCATTATAAAATTAGGGAACTGGGACTAATTTTACTTAAAGTTCCAATGAAATTATTTCATTTTGTCCAAGGCTGAAAAGAAGTCTTTGCCTACATGCAAGCACGTAAGCATAATTCTTACAGCAATGAGATGAACCAGGTTGCATTTCGTCTTTAACTTAAAAATCGGGGGAAATTACTTGACCCGTGGGCTCAGTTTTCTCACCTATAAAATTGGATAACAATGGTAGTTATCATGGTTACCACGAAGCTGCTGTGATGAAGTAACTGTTTAAACAAGTGCATGAAAGTCAGTAAGCTGTTGTGGACTGTTAATGGTAGGAAGCCATTATAGATTCGAGGCTTAGCAAAAGGCTAAGTTCTCCCCCCTCCATCTCCATATTTGGCTTTGATGCTGAATATTTGCACCCACTCCACTTGCTTCCTTGGGTTGCTGGAAGCAATATCCATGCCCTTCCTCTGACTCTTTGTTTGTTTCAGATGTTTGTAAATTTCACTAATGTATCCTGTTTTTGCCTTGGGAGAGTTCCTGTTTTAGCCTTTGATGTGCAACTTTGTATCAGGGTCCTTGATTTGCATAGGTCTATATAATAAAGCGAACTGGGGCTATGACTCACTCAGATACTGCCAGGCAGTTTGAGGAGTCCTCCCGGTCCCATTGGTTTTGTTTTGACAAAGTGTGTTTCCTTAATTCCGCACCGTTGTTTGGAGCCGCGCTGGTCCGCGGCAAGTGGCGCCCGAACAGGGACTTGAGTATGAGTATGAGGAAACTAAAACTGAAGGAAGGTGACGGAACTCCCCAAAGTGAAGTGCGCACAATGAGTAAAGAAAGTTTTGGGGGACAGTGTAGTTGGGAGTAAAAGAATATGGGACAGATAGGGTCAAAAGTAAGGGACCTTTATGTAGGAATGTTTCCGTATGAAGACAAATCATTGTCTGAAGAGTATCAGGGTGAGCTGGAAACAGAGGGATGTGAATACGAGGATAACTTGGATTCTGAGGATGACAAGGGGGATGAAAAATCCGTGGCTGCCTTAGCCGCGGGGCCTCCGCTGCCCTCAGCTCCTTCCTACATTCAACCCTCTGCTCCTCTGTTCCCTTAGCAGGCTGATTACCAGGCTCGAAATGTAGGGGAAACAATAAATGATGGCTTTACCCATTTTCCTGTTGTAGAAATACAGGATGATATGGGGAGACTAGTGCGAGAACATGAACCTGTACCTTGTAAAACTCTGAAAGAGCTTAAACTTGTTTGTGTTCAGTATGGGCCTACTGCCCTTTTTCACTTGGTTTATTGGATACTATTAGGGCAAAGGCTCTTCCCCCAAATGACTGGAAGGTGATTGTTTGTGCTTGTCTCTCCGGGGGTGATTATTTGCTGTGGAAGTTGGACTTTCATGAAAGGGCTGTTGAGGTAGGAGAAAAATCTCAGCATAGTCAACCTGAGCCGCCAGTTACAGCAACTATAGAATTTGAGAATGGATAGGAGATTCAGGTATTAGGAAAGTTATAGCTTTTCCTGTCCTGATCTGATTTTCTTTAATGTTTTGGCTATGATCTTCTGAACTATTATTTTGTTTCTTTCTTGTTCTTTGCCTGGAGATTGAGGTGGGGGACCTGTGTTGGATCTGACTATGGAAAATATCCCAGCAGCTGCCAAGAGCAAATTTTCTCGGGGAGATTTTATTTAGTCACATCCTTCAGTCCCTCTGTCAGAAAATATCAGGCAGGCATCTTTCTAATCTGGATGTGCTCTGAAATCCCGGGTTTCTCTCTGGTTTGTCTGGTTCGTCTAATTCTTGTTTCTGTTTAGTCTTTGTTTAATGTTGTCAAAATATGTCTGTTTTCAAGGCCTGAATTAAGGTTTTTTTGCATGCAAAAATTGGAAATGCTGGCTCTAATATTTAGAAAAAATGAAATGTTTTTAGAACTTGTAAGGAGCGCTCATTTAAATTTAAATAGAATAGAATGTAGATCCTTAAGACTTACTGATTTGGATAGTGCATTGTGAGGTGTGTTCAGAGTTAGGAGCCAAATAGTAACTTAAGTATTAGGAAACTCCTGCAAATCTTCTTTGTCATGCTCTTTTTACTTTAAATTTTTTGAATACTGATGTACAGGGTCATTCAGCAGCAGAGAGACTCTGGAACCCTGCAAGGAAAGCCTTCCCTGAAGTGCGATGGAGGGACCCGCTCACAGGAATCTGGCAAGGGCCAGACCCTGTTCTCTTATGGGGCCGAGGATAAGTGTGTGTTTTTCCTAGGTCTGCTGAAGCTCCTCGGTGGATCCCTGAACGACTGGTGAGACACCATGATTCTAGATGAGAGACTCACTTAACAAGAGCAATTGTATGAGGCTTATTTTACTATGCTCTCTTCCCTTTCTCAATTATTATTATCTAATTTTTTTAATGTTTTAGATCATTTTATTTTCCTGCTCCATTGCTTGAAAAGAGGGCGAAAAGGGGGCCTGATTTGGGTATTGCTGAACAGAAATCTCATACGGCCGTCCTGAGATTTTTCAAGAGAGATCTCTGTTTAATATATATCCTTATTACGTTCCTATTAGGGTAGCCCTACTTAAGATCAAGCAGGCCATAGTTTAATCTCTAAAACCCCGGGTTTCACTCTTGATTTTGTGATTGTATGTGAAGTCTTTGTTTAATGTCTAAGTGTTTTTGTTTATAAGGCCTGAATTAAGTCCTTACATGAAAAGTAATGATGATAATAGTTTTGGAAGTGCCGGCTCTAGTATTGAAAACAAAATGGGGATAATTTCATTTCCCTATATAAATATAATTTTGTTTGGAATAAATAAAGCGCGCTCATTTTGGATCCAAAAGACTTGCTGGTTTGGCCAGGCTGCTCCAGGCTGCAAGTGAAAGGCTTGAAGCAGCATAGATTTACATAATAAAAGTGTAAAGATTTTTTTTACTATAGGAGAATAATGAAGATCCACTGGGATTTTTCAGTTTTGATATGTACTCTTTAAGGTGCCTGTTAATTAATATTAAGGGGGTGTTTTGATAAGTGTGGGAATGTTGCTTGAAGGTACATTTACTCTATTTTTGTTAAAAGTTAACAAAGTCAAGAATTTCTTGCAATTTTTGAAGTCAAAATATTGTAAAGTGTGCTTAACATTTGTTTGAAGATTCAATTGTAAATAATATAAAAAGAAAGGGTGGGGGGAGTCATGTCCTGGAGCTCCTGCAGGTCTACCCTGTCATGCTTTTTACTTCGGTTTCTTTTGAATGCTGATGTACAAGAGATGCCAAATTTTTTGTCCTGCAAACTACTACCCCTTTTTCTTTTTTATTTGATTCAGCTAATAACACTGTTTTGTCTTTTTCCAAATAGCTCCAGATATATAGGCAGATAGGGACCCTCAAGCCCCTCAGCGAGATCTTCTGAGCATGGCTTTTAAGGTACCAAGAGGCCGAAAAAGCCCAAAGGAGATCAGGTAAAATACTAGCTCTTGGCTTATGCCCTCAGAAGCTCCAATGCTCCAACTGGAACTTCATCTGGGTCCTGCTTCAATAGTGGAAAGGATGGTCATTTGAGCCAAAGCCTGCCAGGCTTACATGCCTTTGCTGTGAGGAAGAAGGGACACACTGGAAGGTAGGCTTCCCCCTCACTCCTCTAAGGGAGGGTTCGGTCTCTTCCAGCCCTGCTCCAGCCACCTGTGACCTAACCTTGCCCAGAATACTGGGATTTGCCACTGAAGGCTAAAAGGTGCCCAGGGCCATCGGCCCCATCTACGACACTGTGGACGAGCCTGGGGTATTTCTTCCAAGTAGCCGGTAGACTGGTCTCATTTACACAAGGGCCACTTAACTATGTCTTGCCTGAATATTCAGGTTTTTTATTCTTCCCTCGAAGATCTCTGTTGTGGGTATTGATAGTCCTGTTTTCTGCTGCTTTGTTTAATATATAGTCTTTCCTTTATTCCTCCTGCCTCAATGCCCCATATTTTAGGCTAGGACCTACTCCTAATTCAGAGCTCCTTTTTTCCTTTTTTGCCAACTTACAAATTTACCTCTGCCACCCAGCTTAGTGTATCCCAAGGTTCTCCTCACCACCCCATGGCTGTAAAGCTCCAGTATAGGACCCCTGGGTTCATCTTTCCAGTTTGAGGAAAACGGAAGCTCCGTCTTCATGCGTGCTGCGGATGGCTTTTCCAGTCTACCTGGGTCATTGCCAGCTGGGAGCAGCAGTCATTGGGACTTTGATGCTAGCTGCAGAGTGTGGAAGTGTGACGGCAATTCCACTGCCATGTGGACTTCTCCTGAATGTGGACTTTTCCTGAATGTGGACTTTTCCTGGACTCCTGCTCCTTGACAGTTTTTGATGGACTGAACTGGGGTTGGGTTGCATTTGCAGAGATTTGGAATGATGTTGGTGTCAACTTGGACTTGGTGAACACTTTAAGGACATTACTCTTTTATAGATTCTTGTTGTATTAGCTTCAAGAGTTTGCTTAAAGGCTTTAATCACTGTGATGTATTAGTATACTTGTTTTGGGTATCTGTTAGCATTGGCTATACTAATTTTGTGTTTGTTCTGTATTTTTTCCGTCTGCCTCCAAATTGGAAAATCAGATGAGTGCAAATCTCAGCACACAAATTAAAAAGAAAAGGGGGATATGTTGTGGACTGTTAATGGCAGGAAGCCATTATAGATTCGAGGCTTAGCAAAAGGCTAAGTTCTCCCCCCTCCATCTCCATATTTGGCTTTGATGCTGAGTATTTGCACCCACTCCACATGCTTCCTTGGGTTGCTGGAAGCAAAATCCATGCCCTTCCTCTGACTCTTTGTTTGTTTCAGATGTCTGTAAATTTCACTAATGTATCCTGTTTTTGCCTTGGGAGAGTTCCTGTTTTAGCCTTTGATGTGCAACTTTGTATCAGGGTCCTTGATTTGCATAGGTCTATATAATAAAGCAAACTGGGGCTATGACTCACTCAGATACTGCCAGGCAGTTTGAGGAGTCCTCCCGGTCCCATTGGTTTTGCCGCGGCAGTATGCAAGCTACAAACCACTCTCTTTGAGAATCATTGAATGGTAGACTGTTGTACGTGGCCATAAATATTACCCAGTTGAACTCTTTCTTTACATTATAGGAGAGAAGCCTACAGAATGGAGTCCCTTGCCTCCTACCTATGTCTCTGCTCTTTCCACTACACTGAATCCTCAAAAATTAGACTGCTTTGTTTAACATTTAAAAAATTGTAGGAGCAGGAGCTTTGGGCACACACTCAACTTACTTCTGGGGGTGACATGCCCACACAACCATACCTTCTCTGTAACATCCTCATTCTGACCCCCCATCTTTGCCTCTCCCACATGTGATGAAGCCTTATATAGACAAACTGCCTTGTGCTGACAGCAAGACTGCGCAAGGACTGCAAAGCAAGGTCAGTGACCAACATGGGGGCCTGAGCTGAGCTCCTATGTATCTCAAAACAGGTCATGTGGGAGTGAGACACTGTTCTGGGCACAGTCAGATGCAGTTCACTGCCTCCACTGAACCCCACTCCCACCCTGGGCACACACAGCCTCTCCCTGGTAGGGCTCATTCAGATTTCTTCAGTCCTCACTGGAGACTCAATCCAGTGGCTGGGGAGCCTGTCCTGCAAGTCCCACTGAGGGTTCTCCTCTGGAGAAGGGTTCCTTCTATTATAGCTAATGCTGACTAAGGAGGCAGCACACAAGGCAGTTGGTCCCCTCTGACTTTTTTTATAAAGAGCAAGAGACAGGAAGGGAGAGATGAGAAGCATCAACTCATAGTGGGTCACTTTAGTTGTTCATTGATTGCTTCTCATTTGTGCCTTGACAGGGGTGAAGGGGGCGCTCAAGCCGAATGAGCCCTTGCTCAAGCTGGTGACCTTGAGGTTTCAAACTGGGGACCTCAGTGTCCAGGTTGATGCTCTATCCAATGCACCTCCACCGGTCAGGCATCCTCTGAATCTTTACAGCTCATTGTCAGAAGACATTTGTAAGTAACTGATTCGAAGATACTGGGAGAAAGATGTAGCAGCGTCAATGTCACAGGCTTCTTGTGAGGAACAAATTGGATGGCACATGTGAAACAACAAGGAAATGTTATCAAGTGCATCCTGTCCACCCCACAGTGAGACAACCTGAGCCTAGCTGTCGAGGGAGAAAACAAGAACAGCACATGTTTATTTTATGAAGGAGGAAAGGCGAGAAGGTTAGCAGGAGGAAGCCCCTTCCCCCAAACCCAGTATTTAGAGGAACACAACTTCAAGTGTGAAGGATGGAAGACACTCAGTAAGAACTACCAAATAGTGGTCAAGCCAAAACTTCGCACCTGCTCGCCCCTTCAACAGGAAATGATGGATACTGTGCAGGAAGAAACCCGAGCAGAAGAGGATGGTCATGAAGGACATGGCGATGAGGGTGTAGATGGACATGCGCTTCTTCGTGGTCTCAGGATCAGGCAGAGGTGGGTCCAGGGCAGCTATCAGTCCTGCAGTGGATAATGGCTTGGCTCACCCGTGGCAGGTACTGATACATGAGAAGGGACAGATACACAGTGTGCCAGCCTGCGGAAGGAAGTAAAGGAGGTAGAAAAACAAAAGCACCTTCTGGTGGAAGTTCAGGATGGACTTCTTCGAAGAGGGGACATGCTCCTGGATTCCCCCCACAGAACCCTCCATGTCCATGTCACCTGCCACTGACTTGGCCTTGATCTGCTTAAGCCAGATTGAGCCATGAAGAATTCCACTAGGAAGATGAAGAGAAATACCAAGTTTCCTCCCTGCTAAAACTTTTCTCAAAACAATCAAGCAGGGGTAGGTATGTTGCCATGGCACTAGAAATCTTTGTGGATGGGGGACCAGAGTGTGTGGACCACCGACACCACCACTGTGTACACGACAATGAAACCAAACCCCAGCTGCCTCCCGGTGTAGTAGCCAGATGAGTCACCGGCCACAGAGCGTAACTCAGGGATCAGTCCCACCACCGCTGCTGCCATCATCTGCTCAGCTCCTCACGGGACGATGGAATTCCAGACAGGAAAACTCCGGCCTCTCCTCAGGAAGGGAAGGAGAGAGCGCAGGGTCGGAACGTGAGAGCAGGTACCAGGAATCTAAGCTCATCTGAAAAGTGTGCTCGAGTCTTAGATTCGCCACCAGCACTCCGTTTCACATCTTTACACATGAGCAGCATTTGTACACCCAGGTGGTGGTTCCTTTCTCCACATCTGGACATACCCACGGCATTATAATGTGTGTATCTCATCTCTCCTACTAGATTACAAGCCTCTGGAGGTCAGGCACCAAACTTGACTCACAATTACAGCCCCCATATCATCCAGCACAGACCTTGCGTGTAATAAGGACCTAATTAGACTTGATACATGAATGAAGAAAAGAAGGAACAAGTACAAATATTGATTGAATTACGACCTATGCAACTTACGACCATTTGACTTTATGACCACAATCAGCCACAACTGCTCCGTGTCTGGCAGTGCAAGCGTTGCCCAGCTGGGCGTACAACAGTGCAGACCAGCTTTCGGCAGCACTACCATCTCCGCGTGCACCATTTCAACTGTTATCCCAGACTCGGTACAGCAATTTGTGTTTTGTGTCTTGGATATTTTTCATCAAACCCCTCCCAAGATGTCTACCAAGAGGAAATTGTCTTTGCAAATATTAAACCAGTTGTACTGGTAATGCAGTGTTTTACTTAAACCTGATGAATGTAAAAATAAGAAACAAAATGGTGTAGAGATGATACAAATGGCATAAAATGAACAAAGAAAATTATGATATATAACAATAATGAAAGAAAATTATGAAAAAATATGACTTAAAGATTTTTATAACATCATTTCACGGTACTGTACATACAGCCTACTCAACTTACGACCAAATCATGTTACGGCCGGTCTGTCGGAACCAATCGTGGTCGTAAGTTGAGCACTAGCTGTAAGTGAATTTAATAATTCTGGTTGTGTCTGGCTGCTTTAGAAGCCCTATGGCAATCTCTATACTTTGTATCTTTGCTAGGAAATTTCCTAAGACAACAGAGAAAAGGGGTAAAACATTTCCTTTTCTTTCTTGCATGACTTCTCGTCCAACCACAACTCTTCAGAGGGTGCTTATCACACACTTTATTAATCATAATAAAAATACTGACCACCTGCCAACTCTCTGGAAGATGAAATAGCAGGTGGCTAGGTCTGCAACTAACTACTTGCTTTTCTTCTTTAATGACAGCTTTGTGGCCGAGTCCTAGTTAGCTCAAATTCAAGAGCCAGAGGTCCGATAATGTGTGTGGAATGGTGACTAGATGCCCAGGTTCTCTCTGAAGCCCATGTTTTCTCTCCTCTCCTTACCACCTCTGCTCATCAGGAATCCTCCCTTTCTCGCCAGCTACTCCAACTCCTTAGAATCTTCCCACTCGCTGCCCCCTTGGCTGTGCTACCTGTCTGTCTGCACGCTGTCTACGAACCATCATGACCCTTGGAAAAGCAGGTTTCCAGATCAGTCAGGTCCCCTGTGGGTTTTTTTGTTTGTTTGTTTGTTTTTTGTATTTTTCTGAAGCTGGAAACGGGGAGAGACAGCCAGACAGACTCCCGCATGCGCCCGACCGGGATCCACCCGGCACGCCCACCAGGGGCGACGCTCTGCCCATCAGGGGACGATGCTCTGCCCCTCCGGGGCGTCGCTCTGCCGCGACCAGAGCCACTCTAGCACCTGGGGCAGAGGCCAAGGAGCGATCCCCAGTGCCTGGGCCATCTTTGCTCCAATGGAGCCTTGGCTGTGGGAGGGGAAGAGAGAGACAGAGAGGAAGGAGGCAGTGGGGGGTGGAGAAGCAAATGGGCGCTTCTCCTATGTGCCCTGGCCGGGAATCGAACCCGGGTCCCCCGCACGCCAGGCCTACGCTCTACCGCTGAGCCAACCGGCCAGGGCCTACCCCTGTGGTTTAGGAGGGAGGGTTTATGGCATCAGGGGCCTGCTCTGAAGACTGAGCCAGGGCCCTGGTGACTTCCTGTTAGTATCTATCTTTTTCCTTTTGTCTGTTCTTGGATTCAGATGCCCCAATAGTCAGAATCTGGAACCAAGTACCAGAAGATTCAACAGCAAGTATCTGGTACCTTTTCCTTGCTTTTCAAGCCTCCAACCCCTCTCTCTCTTACCCTCTCATCTCATCTAAACTGGGGAGGAGAGGGTCACCAGCCAAGAAACTTTCTCATTTTCTATGAGTCCCAGATCCCACCCTATATCTTCTCAGGGACCCTGCCCCTCTCTCCCTGAACCCTCAATTTCTCTCTTTGCAGCATTATCACCATTAGCACCCTGTTGCCCCTGCCTAGCCTCTCCACCATTCCTCAGCCATGCTCCTTGAAAGGGTTAGCTGTCTGTGTAGGCTGTCTCCCCACCTCTGGCCCACTTTGATCTCTGCCCACTGAGGAGGTCAGACTCTCTCTCCATGTCCACTGGAAGAATGGTGTATGTGCTTTAAATAAGAATAACTAATAGTTTCCTTTTTGCTTGCCTGACATCTCAGAGCTACATGTTCAATTATATCTAGTAATTCTATTAGACCAGGTTAGGTTTATGGTGTATTTATTTTTCTCCCTTGATATTTTTTAGCTGTAATTTCATTTTTATGACCTGATACCATAGGTCATACCTATAAACTACCATAAAAATTCTTTAGAGGTAAAACTTATAGATAGACAAGAAAAGAAACACTTAGATCAATTTATGTGCAATTCAAAGAGCAATTTCAAAAGAATCATTATATAAATGTGGTAAAAACTACAAGTCCTTTATATCTAAATTCTCCATGCCAAGCATAAAGTAGAGCTCAATAAATGCTTGTATAATGTGTGAGTGAAAGACAAAGCCAAGAGAAGAGGAAATGCAAATTTTTATGTACTTAGTAAACACAACATTGCTTTTCCCTGTGTGTTTGGTATTGACTACTAGAAAGTGTGCAGAAAAGTGAAAACAGATGAAACATTCGAATGCTGGGCTTGTATTGAATCTATTTCTTTTTTTACTTATTTTACTATTGTCACAGTGAATAAAAACTGGAGTGGAGGATGTGCTGGATCTCTCTGTCATATACTCCAGTGCTCAATTGGGTAGATGTTGTCATTTGTGTCATCTATTGCTGTGAGTCAAACCATTTTGAAACTTGATGACTTAAAACAGCATTGGCATTTATTTCTAATGATACAGTGGGTCAGAACTCTGAGCAGGGCCTAGTCAGCCAGTTCTTCTGTTGCAGCTGGGGTGTCTCATGAAGTTGCAGCCAGTGGCAACTAGGCTGAGCTGAAGGCTTCACTGGTATGCCCCACTCAGCCCCTAGCATGCCCTCTGTCACTGCATGTGTTGCTGCATTTATCTCGAGCTCCTGCATAAAAGCAGAAACTACCCCTGCCTCTTAGAGGCTAGCCTCAGAAGCCACATGATTTCACTTCTGCCATCTCAGTCCCACGGAGAGGGAAATGGACCCCACGTCCTAATGAGAGAAAAGGCAATTTCTCACTGCAAAAATCATGCCAGACTGGAGGTAGAGCTGTTGTCTTTGGAAAAGTCTGCCCGAGTGCTTAAACAATATTTCATTCTCAAAGTCGCAAAGAGACCTGTTAAGGTTCTCCTGCCCAGCGGGTAGGCTGGTGTAATAGATAGTGGTCCATAAGACCCTGAGCGTTCTTTCCAATGGTCTCAATTGCAATGAACAAAGAAATGAGCAGAGGCAGTCAGTCTTGAGCAGATGTGAGGCTGCTCAGAGGCATGTCCAAATGCGCTGAGCCTGGCCACAGTGGGACCTCACCAAGATCTTCCCGCTATGGGCTCCTGAATCTTGACCACAGTTCCCAGAAAGGGGCCTGTTAGAAAGTGTGGGTTTATCCTAAAGATAATAAGAAGTCATTGAAACATATCAAGTCAGGAGGTGGTGTGATCTGTTTTACATGTTACATGACCAGCCTGTCTGTGGTGTGAGAATAGACCACACTGAGTGGAGGCAACAGACCAGAGAGGAAGCTACTGTTAGTACCTGAGCCATAAAGGGTGCAAGCTGGAACTAATAGGAAGTGGGAAGTGCACATAAGGGGCATCTGGTGGCTGACTGTAGGATGTGAGGGACAAGGTGGCATTGAGAGAAGAGAATCCTGAGTAGTTATTAAACAGCTAATTTAAGCACAAAGAGGAGTGTAGCAAAGTATTGGTAATGTAGAGTCGGGGTGTGTGGCATTGGCTTTTAGTACTTTTCCAGGATCTGGGGGATATCTTTTTCTGTCTGTTCTGATCTAACTTTTTTCTTCTTCTTCTTCTTTTTTTTTTTTTTTTTTTTTGTATTTTTATGAAGTTGGAAACGGGGAGGCAGTCAGACAGACTCCTGCATGCGCCCAACTGGGATCCACCCGACATGCCCACCAGGGGGCGATGCTCTGCCCATCTGGGGCATCGCTCTGTTGCAACCAGAGCCATTCTAGCGCCTGAGGCAGAGGCCACAGAGCCATCCTCAGCGCCTGGGCCAACTTTGCTCCAATGGAGCCTTGGCTGCGGGAGGGGAAGAGAGAGAGAGGAAGGAGAGGGGGAGGGGTGGAGAAGCAGATGGGCGCTTCTCCTGTGTGCCCTGGCCAGGAATCGAACCCAGGACTCCTGCACGCCAGGCCGACGCTCTACCACTGAGCCAACCGGCTAGGTCTAATCTTCCTTTTTTTATGGCTGGATTCTTTGTTATCTGCTTGACCTTGCTATGGCCCTCATCCAAAAACCTATCATATTTAGAGCATAATCTACATCCTGCAGCTCTCAAAACAGTCTGTTATGGACTGAATGGTATCCACCAATCAACTTTATCTGATGAGATCCTGACCACCAACATGACTGTTCGTTCGTAAGAGGGTAATCAAAGGTCAATGAGGTCGTAAGGGTGGGTCTTTGTCAGAGAGGCCTGGTGTCCTTAGAAGAAGAGGAAGAAACATGGGAGCTCCTGCCCTCTTCATGCACCCACAGATGTGAGGCCAGGTGAGCGTGTGGTGAGGAGGCAGCCATCTGCAAGCCTCCCAGAAACCAAACCTGCCAACACCTTGATCTTGAATTCTGGCCCCCAGAACTCCTAAGAAAGTGAATTTCTACATGACCTGTGGTGGCGCAGTGGATAAAGCATCGACCTGGAATACTGAGGTCGCCAGTTCTAAACCCTAGGCTTGCCTGGTCAAGGCACTTATGGGAGTTGATGCTTCCTGCTCCTCCCCCCTTCTTTCTCTCTCTCTGTCCCTCTCTTCTCTAAAATGAATAGCCTTAAAAAATATTTTTTAAAAATAAAGTAGTAAAAAAAAAACAAATTAATTTCTGTTGTTTAACACTCCCTAGTGGTATTCATGAAGGCGTCTGTGGTCCTTCGTCATCGCAGTTCAGACTAACAGTTTGAACAGGTAAATACTGTGTCCCCATTTATAGAGGAGGGTGAAGCTCAGAGTCGGACTTGACTAAGGTCCCACAGGCGCCAGCAGCTCAGCCGCTGCACTCCAGGGTGGCCTTCCTTGAGTAAGCCTTTTGTTTCCACAGAGAATTGTCCTGGCTCTCTCAGGAAGTGCACATCTCTACCAGCTCTGTTTCTAAGGCCTGGCTGCTTCCTCCCTCTCCACCTGCTGTGCAGACCCATAGAGTGATGGAACTTCTAGGGCTACTCTGAAGAACTAGCCAGACTGGCTCCCAGTCTCAGGACTGAGCCCGGCTGCACCACACTGTTCTTCCACTGTACCAAGGGGATGGTTAAGTCATTTATAGACGTCATTGCAGGAAAAGAGCCACTGCCAGGCTGCATATGACTTCACACGAGACTCAAGCACCTCACCGCTTTATGGAACTCCAGTGTTGCTAGTTTTAAAGAGGAGCCTTTCTGGTTTAATTATTTCTAGTCACCTGTGTATAAGCTATCTATGCTTCTAATACCCTTATTTTATATATATACACACACATATATGGTATACTTGCAGAAGGGCTCTATTAAAGCAACTTCTGATGTTTCAGTGTGAACCAGATGAAACTGCTGTTTTTTTGGTCACTAATGATCAAACATCAGCCATTTCATAACTCAGTTGGCCCTCATCCCTCCCTCTTCTCTCTCATTTGGTACCTTCTGGGTAGCTGAGGCTCATGCTGCCCTCTGTGGCGCTGGGTCCCTCACTGCTTCCCACCACCCAGCTGGACAACGTCCAGGTCTGCACAGACACGGAGCCCACAGGCGGTCTGACCTGGCGGGTCTTCCCTCCTTGAGGCTACCATGACCAGGAATTTCTGGAGTGCCTCCAAGAGGGGCAAGGAAGGCACTGGGCACCTGAGCACCCTCACCACTGCTGTCCTGCCCTCTGCACAGCCAGGTGCAGGGCTGGCAGTATAATGAAGGGAAAACAACATGTAATAATTCTCAACAAAGCCACCCAGCCTCCGTGGCTGGCAGGTCCCGTTTGGTAGATGTTGGCAGGATTTTGTCAGGAAGACCTTGTGATTCAATACAAGAACAAGAAAATTTCAAGGTGAGCAAAAGCCTGCCACACTCTGTCACAGAGATGGCCTGACTAGGCCCTCAGCTGTGTAGGCCCAGTGGTATGTCCCAACTGGGCCAAACTGTCCCCCAGAGGTGTAGATGAGCTGAGGTTGAAGGGGCAGGGAGGGACTGTGGTTCAAGTCTGCCTTACCACCAGTGCTGCTGGCTCATCGGAACAGACTGCCAGGGCAGGGCGCTCAGCTCAGATACCCTTTGCATTGTGAGTAGAGCTTTTCATGAGTCGGTCATGTGATCAGCATGCCTGGCCTGGGAGAACTCAATGCTAAAGATACTCAGGGTGTCTGGACAACTAACAAGCCCAGGGCTGGACACAAAAATGCAGTGTATGACCTACTTATTTAAAAGAGGTATTCCCTGAGGACTTCCAGCCCTCTCTCAATCCAGTCTTAAGCTGAACTCCACCTTTCTAGCGGTGGCTGATCTGAGGACAACTACGGAAGGAAGGGCAGGGTAGCTCACGGGGAGCTTGAGGAGGGAAATGCAAGGAATGATGTCTCCAGCTCAGCTCCAATAAGGAAGGGCCCAAAGGGGAAATTGATCATGAGTAGGGGGAAATGGAGAGGGTGGGTCAAACCCGACACCTGCAGCCAAGGCGCCAACATTTTGCTGTGAAAACGATAAAGAGGAAGAAGGCATCTGCATCCCTGGGGTCCTCAGCAAAGACTACAAAAGCACAAGGACAGGCACTGGCACGGAGGCCCTGACCTCAGCACCAGCAGTGGCTGGAAGCCCCCTTGAGGAATTCACAAAGTGGGCTGAGGCAGGCGAGCAATGTCCTATGGGGTCTGGGGGTGAGAACTTGGGTGTTCCAGGGGACCTCCATCATTTCAAGACCAATTTTTGATGAGACCAGGTGTTTCAAGGATGTTTCCTCACTCCCTCACTCCACAGGGTCAGGCAGGAGCCCGAGGGAGCAGTTGCCATGGAAGCAGAGTGGCCTGAAAGCAGCAGAGGTGGGTATTTGGGCAGCTGGCACAGGTGCTGCCAGTCTTCAGTGTCAGAGTGAAGGCTGCACCGTGGGGTGAGAAAGGCATCCTGGAAACCCTCAAGGTGCCCCACCCAAGTGATTAGCACCCGTCACTACCACTTTGTCACAGACACAAAAGAGCAGGGGTTTGTACCACCCGTTCCCTTTAGAACTGTTTGTTCTCTGTGCATCCCAGTGCCTAAAGGAGCTGAATAAGAAAGTAGGTAAGTAACAACCCACGTAGGCCAAGAAAGGTGTTTAAAATGATACATTTCGGCCCTGGCCGGTTGGCTCAGTGGTAGAGCGTCGGCCTGGCGTGCAGAAGTCCCGGGTTTGATTCCCAGCCAGGGCACACAAGAGAAGCGCCCATCTGCTTCACCCCTCCCCCTCTCCTTCCTCTCTGTCTCTCTCTTCCCCTCCTGCAGCCGAGGCTCCACTGGAGCAAAGATGGCCCGGGCACTGGGGATGGCTCCTTGGCCTCTGCCCCAGGCTCTAGAGTGGCTCTGGTCGCAACAGAGCGACGCCCCGGATGGGCAGAGCATCGCCCCCTGGTGGGCAGAGCGTCGCCCCTGGTGGGCGTGCCGGGTGGATCCCGGTCGGGCGCATGCGGGAGTCTGTCTGACTGTCTCTCCCCGTTTCCAGCTTCAGAAAAATACAAAAAAAAAAAAAAAAAAAAGAAAGAAAAAGAAAAAAAAAAAAAGAAAATGATACATTTCACCGTACCCTGCTTGAATTAAATAAAGTCATGCCCCACAGTGCTCCAGGAATAAGCCGGGTCACCAAGACCCAGGACTTGTGACAGAAGGTGTCCTCTGACAAAGGGGACCCAGAGAGTAAGTCAGGGTTTTCCAAAGCAGCAGTGAAGAGGAAACCATAACCCAAGGATCTGCAGAAATTCCCAGCCCATTACCGTGGGGGTTGGGGGGGATGTCTAGGGCCCAGAAGACACAGATGTGTATCATCAGGGGGAATTTCTTGTGGGGTACGTGCTGTGGTGCAACTCAAGAGCTAACCAATACCCCAAATTTAAGAGCCAGTCAGCACTCACCTAATAAGGACACCTTCTGAGTCACTGAAATGTTCAGAGGATCATCTTACTTTCAGTTTATAAGGAGTCAGGACATTAAGACTATGTCACCACATTGCTATGGGCATGAGATCATGTCCCAGCATCAAAAGGCAAAGTAATGACAGTGCTAAGATACATCCTGGGTGTCATCCCACCAGTCTAATACATCACACGACCAGAACCCAACGTGGCCTTTATCTGACCAATGGTAATGTTGTAGGCCGCACAGCTGCACCAGGACCGCAAGGCAATATGCAAACAGTAGGCCAGGACTGGGAAGACCATTTTCATGGCACCCCTGTCTTGTTTGAATGGATAGTGCTGCCCTAACTGTGGTGTCCTTACCAGACCAAGGGTTGGCGTGTGGGAAAACTGCTCTATTTCTCTGATGGAGGAACTCATGTCCCCATCCCTGATGTGTAGGACTGGCCCTTCCTCAGGACACAGCCTGGGTTCTCTCCCCGTAATACCACCTGTAGAAGGCAGCAAAAGCGAATAAGAGACAGAACAGATGTCCAGAGAAGCCAATATACACCACCACTTCCGATCTAAGCTAGAGGCCATGCTGTCTACCAGAGCAGGAAGAGCTTGTAGGAGCCGTCGACAGGAAAAGGGGGCAGCCTCAGTTCGACTTTTCCTTGGTGCTGCCCAACATGGAGGAATGAACATGGGGTTGATGTGAGCGTTACTCCATAGAGTAGTTCTTTTTTAATTTCAGCAGCAGTGACTACAAGGCCCATGAGGCTGGGTCGTGCTGTGTCTGAGGAAATGTGGACTCTGGACAGACCACAGTACCCTGTTACTTCAAAGGTTCCTTCCCTCGAAAATGGCTTAAGCAAACCTTGAACTCCAGTCCCACTGGGGAAGGACGGGGGGAAGAGATATATGCAGAGCATTGGGAAGAAGAGGAAGGATTGTTTCACACACACAAAGCCATGACCTATGATGTTTCTGAAAGTGCAGCCCGTAGCAGACACTGCTGTCCTGCCCTTTTCCCACAGGACGAGAACTATCGTCCAGGTGCCAAGGTGACCTGAATAAAGCCACCTTTCCCAGCCCTTCTTGTAGCCTGAAATCTTCCTGCCATGGGGATGTGAACAGAAGTGAGGTGTGAGCCTTCAGGGTTGTACCCTCGAACAGAAAGTTTCTCCTTCCACTTCCTTCCCTCTCCACTGGCTGAAATGTCATCCGCAGACACAGAGACATTCCCCCAGGATGCTGGAATAAAAAGATAGGAGCCTGGCCTGCTGATGGCTTTATGACAGGGCCTCCATATCAATTGGATGCAAAAGAAACACAATGTTAAAATCAACATTCTGTGTGTGTGTGTGTGTGTGTGTGTGTATACACCTATATGAAGGGGGAGAGAGAGAGGGAGAAAGAGAAACATCAACTTGTTGTTCCATGTAGTTGTGCATCCATTGATTGCTTCCCTCATGTGCCTTGTCTGGGGATCAAACCCATGACCTCAGGCTCAAGCTGGTGACCCTGAGAGGGAGGAGTCAGTGACCCTGGGCTCAAGCCAGCAACCTCCAGTGCAAGCCACAACCTCAGAATCGAGCCGGCGACCTTGGTACTCTCTGGGTTGACATTCTATTCACTGTGCCACCAGTGAAGCTAAGTCAACAATCTTCTGGGTGTCTTTTGACACCAGCCAAACAGCCATCCAACTAATATGTAACCTCTCCCAAAAAAGAGCAGTTCAGCAAAGCCTGATAATTTCAGAGAATTGAGAGAACCTAGGACAGGTAGCTGAAAAAGATCAAGGGCCATGTGAGTTGCAATCTAATGGTAAAAATTGCTACAAAGGGAGTGGACCAGCCCCTACCACCCTGGCAACCCAGAGGCCAGGGAGGAGGGAGGAGGGCCACCCAGGGCGTCCGGTCCCAGGCTGCTCCTGGTGATGGTCTTGCTGCAACTGTCCTGGGATAGGCACCGACCCCCACAGGTAGTGGGGGAGCCAGAGGAGTGTGACTTGGTGAGCCTCACTTCACGGGGGTTCACTAGGAACACTCAAAGAACTACGTGGAAACAGTCAAAATCATGCTAAGGGACACTTCAAGGAAACTATTGGGCAAACATAAGGCAGGTCAAATAGCCATCACCTAGTCAACAGAAGCTCTCAAGGGAAATGAAGATACACATTCCACCTTCTGGAGAGCTACAGGTGAACCACGCCAGTCTGGACATTCCTTGGCCACCACAGCCCTGACTGGCAGGTATATTCACTAGAGATTAGCACCAGAGAGAAGGTTCTGGGTTCCTGGTATCCGATAGCCTAACAATAGTATAGAAAGCAGCAGATTTATGCTTCTGGGTGCCCCCGGCCTGGAAGATTTCTCATTCTATGTGCACATAGGGAACAAGGGTACACCAGGTAGTCAGGTCATTGACTATAACCTTGATCTCATGTATGTCTTGTCCATGTCTTGTTTGCTGGTTCCATACTAAATAAAAGGAAAAAGAAAAAAGAAGAATGGGAGGAGGGAGGAAGGAAGGGAGGGAAGGATGGAGGGAGTGGAGGGAAGGGGGAGGGAAGGAAGGAAGGAAGGAAGGAAGGAAGGAAGGAAGGAAGGAAGTGGGGGGAGGGGGGAGGGAAGGAAGGAAGGAAGGAAGGGAGGGAGTGGGGGGAGGGGGGAGGGAAGGAAGGAAGGAAGGGAGGAAGGAAGGAAGGGAGGGAGTGGGGGGAGGGGGGAGGGAAGGAAGGAAGGAAGGAAGGAAGGGAGGGAGTGGGGGGAGGGGGGAGGGAAGGAAGGAAGGAAGGAAGGGAGGGAGGGAGGGAGGGAGGAAGGAAGAGAGGGAGGGAGGGAGGGAGGGAGGGAGGGAGGGAGGGAGGGAGGGAGGAAGGAAGGAAGGAAGGAAGGAAGGAGGGAAGGAAGGAAGGAAGGAAGGAGGAAAGGAAGGACCGACCTCAGCTGGGACCTGGCGTTCGGGTGTTGTGCTGTGTGCTATACAGTGCCAGGAAGCACATTTACATAGATTCCGGCACTCACAGCATTTCTTGGAACTGTGTACTGTGTATACTTCAGGTGAGTCCAAGTAGTAGTGACCATCATCCAGAACCCCATCAGTAGAGATGGCCTGTCCACCTCAATGTTAGTGAGGGTCCTCGTGACCAGCCTTGAATTGAGGCTGAGTAGAGGTGGAAGAGAGGCCAAAAGGGACTGTGAGACTGGGAGAAAGACAGAAGGGTTTCAGGGTCTGAAGACCTCCCTAGGAGGTCCAAGAATAAGGGTGGTGAGGGTGTTGGGGAACAGGAAGAACTTTGCTTTTTTCCTCAAAACTGATATTTATATTTATTCTCATGCACACAAAACCCCTGCTATATAACACTGGGCAAATTACTTAATCTCTGCAGACTTGTTTGCCCTTCTGTAAAATACCCACCTCCCAGGGTGGTTGTGAGGCTTACACACGATAACCTGGGAGAAGCCCCGCTGGAGCCTGGCACTGTGTCAGCACTCAGCAATCACTGGCTTCCTGCCATTCCCTCACCTGGGCTTCAGATTTCCTGAACTTGTCTGCAAAGCTGTCTGAACAAACAGAAGCATGGTGCGAGAGGCTAGAGGAGACGGCGGGAGAACGGACCCCGGGCGGGCGGGAGGGAGAGAGGGCAGGCTGCTCCCACCTGCTTCCCCACGGTTTTAGGGCCTCGCCAGTGAAGTCTGCCCTGGGGGCGCTCCACTTCCTCCCCACCCACTCTCTCCAAGGCATCTGACTACGGCCCCCACCACTCACTGGAGCTGTGCTCTCAAAGTTCACACGGAATCACTGGATGTCAGTCCCACCGCCTTTCTGAGACTAGTGCCCCATGCAGGGTTTGGCTCCTCGAGCTCAATAAATCTTTGTAAAACTAAAACATCTCTCTCTTCTCCAGTGGTCACCACTGTACCCAGGTGATCAAACCAGCACCGATAATTGTGGGGTACACTGTGATGACACAGTTAACAACCATGTGGCTACTAAGCAACACAAAGCTCTACACGTTAAGTGGGTGAATTGTATGGCATGTGAATTGTATCTTAATAAAGAAGTGAAAAAATAAATAAAATAATAATAGTGGGAACAACCTGACCTTATGGGTCTCCTGAATCTTGTGAAATATACAGCAGCATCTGGGAGGTATTCCTGCCCCCAAACATTTAACCTGAGTCAAATCAAGCCTCTACTATACCTCCTTCCAGTTTACAGGAAGTAGAGGGGATAGAAAATATAATGCTAAAACTCACTTCAAGGAAACTGCCAGACAAGAGGAAACTGTCAGACAAATACAGAATGTGCAGTATTTGATGTCATTTCAAAAAAAGAGAGAGAGAGTTGTTCTCGAGTTAGAGACATAACAAGCCCATGCAATGTGTGAAACTTAAATGAACTCGAGTTTAAGAAAAGCAGCTGTAGGCCCTGGCTGGTTGGCTCAGTGGATAGAGTGTCAGCCCAGCATGCAGACGTCCCAGGTTCAATCTCTGGTCAGGGCACATATGAGAAGCAACCATCTGCTTCTCTCCCCCCTCTCTCTCTTCCCTTCCCACAGCCAGTGGCTCGATTGATTTGAGCATCGGCCCAGGGCACTGATGAGAGCTCGGTTGGTCTCAGTGCATCAGCCTCAGGAGCTAAAAATAGCTTGTTTGATTCGAGCATCAGCACGAGAGGTTTGCTGAGTGGATCCCAGTCGTGGTGCATGCAGGAGTCTGTCTCTGTATCTCCCCTCCTCTCACTTAAGAAAAGGGAGAAATAAAGAAAAGCAACTGTAAAAATCTTTAGTGGCACAATGGGGAAATGTAAATATGAACTGAATACTAAAGGTTATTGTCCATTTTCCTATGTGTAATAAAGACATTGTGCTACATTGTAAACTGTCCTTACTCTTAGGAGATGCTTGCTGAAATATTTTGGGGTCAAATATCATGATGTATACAACTTCCAAGTGTTTCTGAAATGCACACATACACAGATACAGGCAAAGCAAACATGACCAAGTGTTCATTATTGAATCAAAGTGTTGGTTGTATGGGTTTAGTTATACCATCCTTTCAACTTTTCTTTGTGTTTAAAATAGTATAATAGGAAAGTGGAAAGAATAAATTTCTTCATTTTTTTCTTTTCATGTTCACTGCCACCACCTTAAGCAGCACATGACCTCTGAGAGATATAACCAAGTACCCACACTTCTCTAAGGCATGTTGCCCTCCAAGCCTGCAGCAGCCCATACCGTGCTGCTGCTTGTCTATGCACTGTCTGTCTGTCCTACCTGTCAGTGAGTCTCCACAGGGCCGGAACCACATCTCGTCATCTGTGTGTCCTGACAGCACAGAGCCTGACACAGCACAAGTGATCGATCCATAATGAAAAGTTGCATGGGTGGATGGACAGATAAACAAAAAAGCAGGGGAACAGCTGAACAGGTCTGCAAGCACCCAGGCCCCGCTGCCCCGACCCGCCTCACCCACAGTGGGGCGACTCTGCTGAGACAGGCAGGGTTCTTCCAGCACCAGTCCCTGATCGGCACACACCTCAGCGGCTTCTCTCAGCCCAGCCCTCCTCGCCTGCTGTAACTCCTGTATCCGCCAGGCACGTTTGACCACTTGCCTCCCTGGAAGAACTCTATACCTTTCCTTTTGAAGTTCCCTTTGCCTAAAATGCCCTTCTATCCTGTCCACCCTCTCATTTCTCAGGGTGCATCTCAAAAGACTTTTCGTCAAAAAAAACCTTTCAGATTCCAACAGAGAGAATATTCTGGCATCCCCACTCCTCAAACTGTTAGGAAAGAAGTCACAGGATATCAAAGCTATGAAGAAGAATATTTGAGTCTTGTTTGAGTGGGTGGGGAGGTCATATCTTAAGTAAGGACAACGACCTTCCCGAGCAAAGTTTGGGGCAGGTTACAAGGTGAATGGTTTGGCACAGCCTGCTGGAATCAGGTTGGCAGGTCCACCAGTCTGGCAGACGTGCTCACTGAGGTTCGTGGTTTCGGGTTCCTTTGGGCCCTGGGGGATGGAAGGTTCCTTCCAGCCTGAGTTTAGAACTTACAGGAACTATCATGATTCATGTCTAGTTAGTTATTTTTACAACTTGACTGAAACTGACTTGAGGCTAGGCTATTGTGATTTTGTTAGGGTCAGTTATTTTCATTGTCTTAACTGACACTGGCAGCTGCGGGCAACAACTTTTAGCTTATGCCTAACACAAACCACTTTGATTGTAAACAGTGTATATAGTTTTTATAGTATATAGCTATGCCATACTTTTTTCTTATCTTTATGCCACTTTGTGTGTGTGTGTGTGTGTGTGTGTGTGTGTGTGTTAAAGTTTTATCTGCCTGACCAGGCGGTGCCGCAGTGAATAGAGTGTCAAACTGGGATGTGGAGGACCCAGGTTCAAGACCCCGAGGTCACCAGCTTGAGTATGGGCTCATCTGGTTTGAGCAAAGCTCACCAGTTTGAGCTCCCGTGAAGGCACATATGAGAAATCAATCAGTGAACAACTAAGGAACCGCAACGAAGAATTGATGTTTCTCATCTCCCTCTCTTCTTGTCTGTCTTTTCCTATCTCTCTCTCTCTCTCTCTCTCTGTCTCTGCCACACACACAAAAAGTTTTTATCTTAGCTGCTAACAGCAGAATTCTTTCAAAGGTATTTAACATCTATTTTTTAGAAAAATATGTTAATAAGCTTGGTTGCTTGGGTTCCCTGGCATCTCAAACTATAGCTGTGAAAACAATATTCTTACTTTTTCAAGCTCATTAAACTGCTAATAAAGACAGACTTACCATACATTTTTTTTCCAACAAAACCACTCCAAGCACTTATATCTCTTTCCTAGATCTTAAGGTGGTTTGTTTTGTTTTGTTTACATAGAAGGAATAGCGTGTTTTTGTTATTTTATTATTATTATTTTTTACAGAGACAGAGAAAGAGTCAGAGAGAGGGATAGATAGGGATAGACAGACAGGAATGGAGAGAGATGAGAAGCATCAATCATCAGCTTTTCGTTGCACAGCTTTTCGCAGTGAATAGAGTGTCGACCTGGGACACTTTTTTTTTCTCTGCCACACACACTTTTTTTGTGTGTGGCAGAGACAGAGAGAGAACACCTTAGTTGTTCACTGATTGCTTTCTCATATGTGCCTTGACCGTGGGCCTTCAACAGACCGAGAAACCCTTTGCTCAAGTCAGCGACCTTGGGTCCAAGCTGGTGAGCTTTTGCTCAAACCAGACGAGCCTGCGCTCAAGCTGGTGACCTCGGGGTCTTGAACCTGGGTCCTCCGCATCCCAGTCCGATGATCTATCCACTGCGCCACCACCTGGTCAGGCTAGATCTTAAGTTTTAATTTAAACATTCCATAGATCAGTTTACCTTAAAAATCTGAACACTGATCGCAAAAGTAATCAGATTCTTGAACACATTTCAAATGATTCAAAAATGTATTATCATTCAATCTTTTATATACTTCAAAATAGATTACAAGACTAATATCAAATCCTCTTGTGTTCTAAGTTAATACCAATAGTATAACATGTCAGGCTCTCTAATATAACATTCTCCTGAAAACTTCAAAAGCCTTAGAAGCAATACATGCCAATTACCATGAAGATTTCAAACTTTCTTTCTAACTCTAACACAAAGTAGTAGTGTGGCTTTGCCACTCTTCTTCCCTCTGTGCCTGTTTCTACAGCTCCAAAGCAAGGTGCCTATACCCACCACACAGAGCAGATGAGAACTACCATCTCTCTTTGGCTGGGACTCCTGAGTTCCAAATTTGGGACTAAAATGGAGGACAGTCTCCAGTGATAGAGATTCTGGATTATAACTGAACAGATGGAGCTCCTTCCAGGGTTCTCCTCCTTGAACCCCATAAAAATAAGGTGAGGCTCTTATTACAATAATGGAACATTTTAAGTCCATGCCCTTTCCTTGCAAATAATTTTTCTTTGCCACCATAAATTAGATTTAGCCTTCCATGTATCTGTCCAAGTTTATAAATTGAAATGATAAAGTATGTGCTCTTTGGTGTAAAAGTTCTTTCACCAGCATAGCATGTTTTAGATTTATTCATTCTATTGTGTCTAACAATAGTTTAAACCATTTTATAACTACACCACATTTTATTCATTCTCCTATTGATGTATGCCTGAACTGTTTCTCACTTGAGGCTATTATAAATAAAAGCTTCTCTGAACATTTTTACACAAGTCTTTTTGTAAACATGACATGTTTTTTTATGTCTCTTGGGTAAACATCTAAGATGGAATAGCTAGATTCCAAGGTAGATAGATGTATGCTTAGTTTTCTAAGAAACTGCTAGTCCTTTTTCCAAAGTAACTGTATAACTTTACATTTCCACCAACAATGTATGGAAGCTCTGGTTGTTCTGAATCCTTGTCAACACTTAGTATTGGCAGAGTTCTCAATTTTAGCCATTCTAGATATGTAGTGGTTTTTCATTGTGGTTTTAATTGACATTTTCCTAATGAATAATGATGTTATTAAGCATTTTTTCATGCACTTATCATCTATTTATATATATTAATTTGTGAAGTGGCTATAGAAATATTTTGTGTATTTTTAAAATTGAGTTGTCTTTTTTTGAGAGAGAGAGAGAGAGAGACAGAGAAAAGGACAGACAGGAAGAGAGACAGATGAGAAACATCAACTCAGCTGCGACACCTTAGTTGTTCATTGATTGCTTTCTCATATGTGCCTTGATGGGGGGAGTAGAGGGGAGTTGGGGGGCCTCCAGGCCAGCCAGTGACTCCTTGCTTAAGCCAGCAACCTTGGGTTCAAGCCAGCAACCTGGCACTCAAGCATGTGTGTTATAAAGTACTGTATTTTTTTTTCTTTTTTTTTTTTATTCATTTTTAGAGAGGAGAGAGAGAGAGAGAGAGAAGGGGGGAGGAGCTGGAAGCATCAACTCCCATATGTGCCTTGACCAGGCAAGCCCAGGGTTTCGAACCAGCGACTTCAGCATTTCCAGGTCTATGCTTTATCCACTGCGCCACCACAGGTCAGGCCAAAAGTACACTGTATTTTAATACGCGGGTTACATAGAGACACCAAGGCAGGATACAGAAGAAATTTTAGGGAGAGATTTATTAATAAGCCGGCTACATATGACTTACACAAGGTATAGCTAACCCAAATCGTGCAGCCCAGAATATAGCTCTGAGGCTAGTTATATAGACTTGATCACATACAAGTTGGGAGGAAAAGGAGGGGGAGCATGATACAAAAGTCATTTACTGATAATCTTACAACATTTATCTATAGGATCTATTAAAAGGAAAAACATTCCTATGCATCCAACATAGTAGCGTAAATGTTTTACATCTCAACACAGTAGCTGTAAATGTCGTTTTACATATCAAAAACATTCCCAAATCTTCCAGGGTTTACACTTATCCTTGTTGCCACAACAGTGGGAAATGAAAAGTTTTAGCTTAGGATAAGGAGAGAAGCTAAATGATATTACCTTTGCTAAAAGTGTTGAGGCTAGCTTATTAGGAAACCTTAGTTTACAAGTTTTATACATATAAAGAATTTCAAAAGGGATGATTATTAGAAAGCATATAAAATGTTACAGAATGCAGGTTTTTCAAGCAAAGGGAGTGGGCTCTTGATCCCTTTGTTGAGGTATAGTCACTCTCATGACTCCAGGAGGGGAGGAAGAGTTATAGGAATTTTTAATTAAGATATGTAAACATTGTCTCCTAAAGGCTCTTAAGGAAGAATAAGGTAAGTTCTACCTTCTTTGCTCTGTCTAGCAAGTAGTGGCCTCAGTCCTTCCAGAGAACTATAGTTAAATTATGATTAACTACTAACTAACTTTTGCCTCTTTAATCTCTTTCTCTTGTTTTTTTTTTTTCTCCTCAGAAGGGAGAGGTAAGGGGGAGTCTGGCTCTTCTATTTGAAATACGAGTATCAACAGTTTTGCAGTTCCTTGACACCCTATCACATGTGAGCCCACGCTCAAACTGCAACCTCTGGAGGGGAGGGCGTGTTTCCAACCTGGGTCCTCAGCGTCTCAGGCCAATGCTCTATTCACTGCGCCACCACCTGGGCAGGCATATATCCTCTATATCTATTTAAACTTAAGATGGTATGTAAAGCCAGAAGCCACGGCCAGGGCCACTATCACAGCAGCCCGGCCCATGCAGGTTCGCATTGGATTCGGACAGTCGGTAAAGAAACAACGGAGCCAAGAACTGGTGGGCCATAGTCTTTAATCCTAGCTTGCACCCGGCGGGCAAGTAAAACATACACACTGGGCTCCAAAACCCACTCACATTCAGTGCTCACAAAGCTACTGATTTATCCGAGTTTCCTAGAATCAAAGGTTTCTAGCTCACCAGCCTTATTCTCCTCAGTTCCTCATCTCCTTCCTTATCCCAGATACAAACTCTGCACAAACTGGCATCTCACTCAGCACTCCGCCATCTTGGCTGCTTCTCCTGGCCACATGGCCTCTTTCTGCTCTCTGCTCTGCTCCCTCTGCTCTCTCATGCTAATCATCCCAGGAACCAAGAGCAGCAAGCTCCTGTTCTGCCCCTATTTTATAGTGTAGCTTCACAACCTTTAATCCAATATACAAAATAGGGAAGTCTCTAATACAAAGTCACTTCTCTGAGGCATGATTGGATTGTACCACACCACATCAAAAAGGGTGGGAAAGGCTTAATCCCAAAACCAAGCCCCAGGCTACAAGGATTCTGCTTGCCCACCGCCTGCCCCCAACACACATTAATATCACCTGGGTGATGGCCTCCACGTGGGCGGCGTCATCTTTAACAAAGTGAGCATAATACATTTTATCTGCCCAACATGGCATTTTAAAGATGCAGGAGTGGAGGCAGTTTTCCAACATTCTTTTAGAAATAAACAAGTAGAGACGTTTGAAGACCACAGAACTTCAGGTCTAATGTAGCTGGGTCCTCTTGAGGAGGGGGTCCTGGGAGGGGGACCAAGAGAGATGGTCACCAGGAGTCTGCACTCTGCGGGAAAGGGCAGTGGGTGATTTGGACAGTGAAGAAATCCACTGCCCGGATCTGGGGGCTCCAGTTCAGGTGGGTGTTAAGAACAAGGAGAAGCAAAGTGCCTCTGGATTTCTTCAGCGTCATGGTAGTGGGTTTGGGATGGAAGGGAAAAGGGGCTAAAAATGCAGTTTTCGAAACGCAAATGTGTCTGGAGTGTGTAGGTAAAAAAAGGAGGACAAGGCTGAAGCCAGGATCCAGCAGGAGGGATGGAGGGAACCCAGGACAGGGGACTGCGCCCCACTGAGGATGGAAAGGAAATGACGGGCCGAAAACATCCTTGGGGGGGGGTGTGTGGGTGGTGGTGGTGTGTGTGTGTGTGTGTGTGGCGGGGGTGGGGGGGTGTCTCAATATATATAACTGCTCGACTCCTTTCCCTGGAGCAGGACGGAGGAACCCGCTGGGCCACACACCGCCTTGAGAAAGAGAAAGGAAAGCCAGGGAAGGGGAGGAGAAGGGGCAGGGGCAGAGGAAAGGAGTCTGGGTGTAAAGAGCGACAGGAAGTAAGAAGACAGTTTGCCTCTGAGCCTTGAGTTGGGAGCCTGACCTGGAAAGACGGGGAAAGGGACGGGACGGGAGGAGAGGGGAAGGGAAGGGAAGGGAGGGGAAGGGGGAGGAGGGGAGAGGCTGCAGCAAACAGTGAGAACCGAACTCTAGCGCGACCGTAAGAGCAGCACGAATGCGGGGCGAGCCGCGGAGCAGGGGACTCAGCCGCCGGGAGCACGCAGATGGGCCGCAACGCGGACAGGCCGGGACAGCGGAGGGACGCGCCCAGCTGGGAGCCCGCCCTTCGGTCCGGGGCCCTCCCCTCGGCGCCGCCCGCCCCTCCGCTGGGCTGGAAGCCGGAAGCCGGCGGAGGCTGCGGACAGGGGACTGCTGATCCGGGCGAAGGCCCGGGCGTTCCCCTGCTGCGCCCCCACCTCTGCGCCGCGCGCCCCGCAACAGTGCCGGGGGCCATGGGTGTCCCGCGCCGCCGTCCTCCCGTTCTCCTGGGGCCCCCGCTGGCACTGCTGCTCCTGCCCCTGTGCGGGCCTGCCCCGGGTCGGGCTTCCCCACGGCTCTTGGACTACCCGGCACCCGACTGCTCCCAGCAGGTAAGACCCCGCCGCGCCCCGAAGGCGCCGGAGCTGCCACAGCGCTGCGGGCGGGTCGCGGCGGGGCTGCCGGGCGAGCGGGGTCAGCGTCGGCACGGGGCAGCCGGGAAGACCTCGCTGGGTCTCCGTGGGGTACGTGGCTTCGGGAAGGACACGCGGAGCGGCGGACGTTGCGGGGTGGACCTGGCGGGACAGAGAATTTGCGAGGAAAAGAGATTGAGCTGCGCCTGTTGCACAACCTGACCGGCGTCCCAGGCGGGAGGCGGGAGGGAACCTCCGCCGGGCCCCGTGGTTTGGAGAAGGAGACCGGGGTTCGGGGCCGGTCCGAGAGCCGAGGCGGGGCTGAATAGAAAGAGGGCGCGAACGAGGATGCTGGGGCAGCCGGGGCGACCGGAATCCCGAGCCCGGAAGGCTTCCCCTTCAGAGAAGCCCAGCCAGCCTGCGGCAGCCGGATCAGAGGTGGGGGCCCTGGCGGCTATCAGTTCGACTCCCGGGGGAACGGGGACCCAGCGGCCGGAGAACGGTGTGCTGAGGCCGGTGCTGCCCGCGGGGCGCAGGGGCTGGAGCCTCAGGTGAGACGTGGCCTGTCATCCGGGGACAGCTGTGCGGCGGGCGGCTGAGGGCGGCCGGCAGGCTCGCGGCAGCTTGCTGCCACCTCCTCAGAAGGGCGAAGTCCCGAGTGTGGCAGGTGATTAAGGCACCGCCTCTCCAGCGCCCCGTCACCACTACCACCACCACCACCACCACCACCACCACCACCACCACCACCCCTAGGGCCTGCTTGCACTTATCGAGTAGTACCCACGCTATGTCCACAGGGAGGGACACGCCCCCCCTTTGGATGGGGGCCCTGTTGTGGAGGACCAACTTGAGGGAAGAAAAAGAAACACCAAAATACAGTACCCACCTCTACATCTGCTTTCCTGTAAACGTTCCTCTCCTTCCTCTGCTTTCTGTCTGGTTTCCTCAACCCCTCCCGCCACCATCACCACTGACCCTGAGGAATAATACTCAGTATCTGAGTCAAGGAATGCGAAACATCCCTAGAAATATTTCTCCTTATCTAATTTTGTAGAGAATTTACCAAAAGAGGGTGGACGGTGAGTGTTGGGCAAGGAAAACATTTTGTTTTAATGTGAATGAGTTCAGAAGTGTGACTCTCCCTATTGGGCAAAACTGGGGACAGGTGCTCAGCCAACCCTTCCCATAGAAATGGTGTAGAACTCTTCTACCAGGAGGATTCATAGTTCATATTCTGATGGCCATTTGCCAGGTGCCTGCAAAGTACAGGGACTATTGCTTGGAACTGAAACAATAAAGAAACCCTAATGTCCAAGGGACATTATATGATCCAGGGAATAAAGGCTTGAAGACGGTAACTGTGGTACAAGGTGGCCTGAAGCAAGCACTGTTTGTACAGCCAGTGTGTGTGCAGAATTCTAGGGAAAAGAATAGTTACTTTCAGCTAGGGTGTTCTTTGTGGCAGACAAAGACAGTAGGACATGACCAAGTGGTGGCAACGTGGGTAGAGCTTCAATGTGGGATGCTGAGGACCCAGATTCAAAACCCCAAGGTCGCCGGCTTGAGCACAGGCTCATCAGGCTTGAGTGTGGAGTCATAGACATGACCCCATGGTCACTGATTTGAAGCCCAAGGTCACTGGCTTGAGCTCCAGATCACTGGCTTGAGCAAGGGGTCACTGGCTCATTTGGAGCCCCTCAGGTCAAAGGCACATATGAGCAATGATAGTGGGGACAGAGGTGTAGTAAGAGCCTCCTAGACAGAGGTGTTGAGAATTCCATTGGTGATGATAGGCTGAGCCACAGCCCTTGGTGGGCAGGGCAAGGTGTGTAGCTGGCAAATAAGAGAAGAGGCTAAAGAGGGAGGTAGGGACCCCTTGAGGCTGCCATGAGATCTGGGCTGGGGGGGGGGAGCTACTGCAAGTCCCGAGCAGGGGCGTGCAGGGGCACAGGACGATTCCAGAGAGGGCTGGAAAGATGCCTATTTACCTCCATGCTCTTCCTTCCCCGCTTGCCTCTGCCTGTACCTGGCTCACAGGACACCTCCATGACAACCAGCACCCCTGAAGCATTGACAGGCCCTTTAAAAAAAGAAAAAAGGAAAACACACCTCAGAGTTCTCTCTCTCTGCTGGTATTATAGTGGATGCAATGCCCTGTAGTGAGGAGAGCCAAAGCCACAAACTTGACTTCAGAAGGACCCAGATTGGCATCCTGACTTCACCACTTACAGTTTCTGTAGCCTCAGGCAGTCTAGACTGCGTGTGCCTGGCTCTCCTTATTTCCACAGTGAAAGGGCTGGGTGAACCATCTCAAAGTGCTCATGCCACTTTACAGTATATAACTGTCCACTCAGAGCCCGATTGGATTCAGCACTCAGTGACTCTCATAGAGAGGAGCCTCTCCTGTTTCTATCCGCAAACACAGGATATGGGGCTTGATAAGTATCTTTGGAGTAAAAGAGCACAGGAGTGAGTGAATTTTGGGTAAGTGATGAACTCTGCCCGAACAACAATGGCGAACAAGCAGACCAGGCAGAGCCTTCTTTCTGGCTGCCTGGATTGGCGCCTCAGTGGCACGGAGTTTCCACAGAAGTCAGTGCTGGAGAAGCACTGAGTAATTGCAGTTCCCTTGGGGTGTCTTCTGTCGGCCCCTCCCCATGCATAGGCTTTATCCAAGGTTTTCTTTGGCTACCAACCCAGAGGAAAGCCCAAAAGACAGTAACTTGGGGTTGGTCAGTGACACTGTTAGCATACAATTTTTCAGACAGCATGTGTTTGGCATTCTAGATTATTTTTTGGCATGAGCACTTGCAGTTTTGGCTTGTGGCAGGACAACTATTTGGTTTAACCCTTATTTTCTGATGGCCAGAGCTGCCCTTAGTGGAGCCACTCTTCCAAAGTGTAGAAAGGTGTGTTCTGTGGCTGCTATTGCGCAGTGTAGCCATCCGGCCATCAGGGCTGGGTCACTGCTGGCGGTAGAGCTGGCAAAGTTAACAAGTTCCTTAGCCATCATGACTTCCCACTTCCCCTCTCAACTAGAGTTTTATCTAGAGATCAACATCAAAGAGCAAAGAGAGGAGAGGTGATGGGGTAAAGGAGACAGGGCACTTAGCTGAGATTCAGATTTGGGCTCCCCTCACCCGCTCTGCTGCCCTGTCTGTCCCTCCACTTTGTCTATAAAGGGAGCTGACCCTCACCTATCAGTGTTATCTAGAAAGTGAATCACTTGCTATGTATAGGAAGGGGCCAGACCGCGTGGACTGTTCCGTGGGAAGGTGCAAGGGCACTACAACTTTGTGCAGGCACTGTGCTGGTGGAATAGCACAGATGACTTCATTCAGAGCTCACAGCAGCCTGCTGAGCTGACATGGTCATGTGTGTTAAACAGGCTAGGCACTGGCCCAGGGTCCTACTGCGGCTCCTGGTGAATGCTGAGCTGAGAATCAAAGCCCTGTTCAGAGCGTACTTCGGTGTACCACGCACATGATAGTAGCCATTGAATGCACCAGGTGCATGCAGTCTTTCATTTCTTCCTTTCAATCTCCACCACTGTGGACAGACAGCATTGGTCCAGCATTTTTTATTTAGAGAGGCAGTACAGCAGGGATTAAGAGCACAGGTTCTGGAGCAGTGTTACGTGGGCTTGAGTGTTAGCTCGGTGGGACCTCAAGCCACTGAGCTAACCTGCCTGTGCCTCATTTTTTTTCATCATTGAAAATGAGATGATGGTACTTAACCTCAGAGGACTGTTGTAAAGGTTAAGTGACATGTTTATAAAGTGCACGATGTGCCCTGGCCGGTTGCTCAGTGGTAGAGCGTCGGCCTGACGTGCAGAGGTCCCGGGTTCAGTTCCCGGCCAGGGCACACAGGAGAGGCGCCCATCTGCCTCTCCACCCCTCCCCCTCTCCTTCCTCTCAGTCTCTCTCTTCCCCTCCCGCAGCCGAGGCTCCATTGGAGCAAAGATGGCCCGGGCGCTGGGGATGGCTCCTTGGCCTCTGCCCCAGGCGCTCGAGTGGCTCTGGTCGCAACAGAGCGACGCCCTGGAGGGGCAGAGCATCGCCCCCTGGTGGGCGTGCCGGGTGGATCCTGGTTGGGCGCATGCAGGAGTCTGTCTGACTGTCTCTCCCCGTTTCCAGCTTCAGAAAAATACAAAAAGAAAAAAAAAAGTGCACGATGTCTGGGATAGCTCGATAAATACTAGCTGACACCATCGTCATCATCATGGCAAACATTCTCCCTCTCAGGTTTCTGCAGGAGGCTATAGCATAATGCCATTCACAAGCTGGTAGCTCATACATAATATTCTGATCCTGCTACTTTAAAAAAATAGGGCTTTGAATTTAAGAGATTAAGGATGGCCTGACCAGGCGGTGGCGCAGTGGATAGAGCGTTGGACTGGGATGCGGAGGACCCAGGTTTGAGACCCCGAGGTCACCAGCTTGAGAGCGGGCTCATCTGGCTTGAGCAAAAAGCTCACCAGCTTGGACCCAAGGTCGCTGGCTCAAGCAAGGGGTTACTCGGTCTGCGGAAGGCCCACAGTCAAGGCACATATGAGAAAGCAATCAATGAACAACTAAGGTGTCACAACGAAAAACTGATGATTGATGCTTCTCATCTCTCTCCGTTCCTGTCTGTCTGCTGTCTGTCCCTATCTATCCCTCTCTCTGACTCTCTCTCTCTGTCCCTGTAAAAAAAAAAAAAAAAATCCAATGCCAGGGCCCCGCTGCAGGCAGAATTCACCCAGGATGCCTGAGAGTGGGATAGGCACAGAGGCATTTTTAAAAACATTTATTAAAAAAAAAAGAGAGATTAGAAATGATTTGTTGGAGGGGAATAAAACAAGCTCTGTCTTAGTGGTATCCAAAGGCACTGAATGTATTTTTTACATTATTAAAACATTATGTTAAGCGTGACCAGGCGGTGGCGTAGTGGATAGAGCGTCGGTCTGGGATGTGGAGGACCCAGGTTCGAGACCCCGAGGTCACCAGCTTGAGCGTGGGCTCATATGATTTGAGCAAAACTCACCAGCTTGGACCCAAGGTCACTGGCTTGAACAAGGGGTTACTCGGTCTACTGCAGCCCCATGGTCAAGGCACATATGAGAAAGCAACCAATGAACAACTAAGGTGTCGCAATGAAAAACTAATGATTGATGCTTCTCATCTCTCTCCGTTCCTGTCTGTCTGTCCCTCTCTCTGACTCTCTCTCTGTCACTGTAAAAAACAAAAAACAAAACAAAACAAAAAAACCCATTATGTTAATATAAATTCTATATAGAACTTAAATTATAAGGAAAAAATTTTATATTTCTCCACCTAAACAAATTAATGTTTTCATTTGTTTGATTTCACTTTTTTAATTCTTTCATTTGTTCAGAGTAACAACATAGATAAAATTTTATCTTTTAATTTGTATCAAGGTGATCCTTTAAAAATGGTACCAAAATATTTGAAACAAAATAGAGGGGATCCCTTTCCCACCTCTCCATACTCCCTGAACATGTTTGTTATTTATTTTAGTTATTTTTTCTGACATCTGTCTCTGTTTCTAAATGTACTTATATTGTTATTCTTGATGTGTTTGTTTTAGATAGCATCTATTGGCTTATAATAGGTGAATATCTAAATGTCTTATATTCACCTCCTTCCCTGCTTCTCTTCCCAACCTTCCCATTGTAGTTATATCACAATTTTAGTTAAATTAGTGGTCAGTGTTTATTATGACAAATAATCTTCCCTGATGAAGCAAGTATGTGTGCTTTTGATTATATTTCTTTTCTCCCCTGGAGATGGTAATTGCTTTAATTGTTCACTTCTATAATTTTCCATGTGACTAGTCTTAGTTTTTTCTGTCAGATTTGTCATATGTTTTTCTTCAGCAAACATCAGATACTCCATCAGTTTCATTGCCCTTTCTCTGAAGCCCTCTGTCCTCAGCTCCAGTCTGTACTGATAGCTCTCTAGACCTGTGGTACAAGTAGCATACTAGATGTCGGTCACGTTTATAGCCCCTATGTCTTGGACCCTGTGTGTTCTTTCTCAGGAGTTACCTCCCTTATTGTGTTGGAGCATATGCTCCTGCAGTTTCCTAGGAAAAGCTATGAGGGTGTGAGGGTGGATATATGCAGAGGTGGGCAAAAGTAGGTTTACAGTTATGAGTACATGAAACACAGTTTATTCCTGTATCAGTATTTATTCATTATTTTATTTGTATTACAACTGTAAACCTCCTTTTGCTTACCTCTGTATAATACATATATATTTAAGTCTTTACATGTCCAATATCACAGAAAAAGAGGAAAAACTATTTTCCAAAGCTAGCAAGGCTTAATTCTAAAACTTCATAAGTCATGTACAAAAAGAGAAAACTACAGACCAGTCTCACTTATGACTATAAGTATATATAATACATGCAATTCTATATAAAATATTAGCAAATTTAGCCTGACTAGGTGGTAGCTCAGTGGATAGAGCATCGGACTGGGATGCAGAGGACCCAGGTTCGAAATTCCAAGGTTGCCGACTTGAGCGCCAGCTCATCTGGCTTGAGCACAAGCTCACCAGCTTAAGTGCAGGGTTGCGGGCTTGAATGTGGGATCATAGATATGACCCCACAGTCACTGGTTTGAGCCCAAGGATTGCTGGCTTGAAGCCCAATGTTGCTGGGTTGAGCAAGGGGTCACTTGCTCTGCTGTAGCCCCCAGTCAAGGCACATATGAGAAAGCAGTCAATGAATAACTTAGGAACTGCAACGAAGAATTGATGCTTCTCATCTCTCTCCCTTTCTGTCTGTCTGCCCTATGTGTCCCTCTGTCTTTCACACGCAAATTTAATAGCAGAATGTCAAAAGAATAATGCACCATAATCAAGTAGCATTTCTTCCAGGAGTTCAAAATTGGTCCATTATCAGCAAATCTATTAACATAATTCATTACATCAATAAAGGAGAATATCTACAAAGTTATGTTAAATGCTGGAGAGGTATTTGGTAAGATCTGGGAACTGTTTTATATAAAAACTATAGAAAATTATAACAGAAGGAAAATATTTATATACAACAATAACTATCAAAAATTGAGACCAAAAATGGTAGTAAATACCAAGCTATTTATATCAATCACAGGAATTAGAGGAAGAGACCCACCAGCATCATTGCTAATTAGCTGGCTGCATTTCCTTTTTTTTTTTTTTTTACAGTGACAGAAGGAGAGTCAGAGAGAGGGATAGATAGGGACAGACAGACAGGAATGGAGAGAGATGAGAAGCATCAATCATCAGTTTTGCCTGACCAGGTAGTGGTGCAGTGGATAGAGCATTAGACTGGGATGTGGAAGACCCAGGTTCGAGACCCCGAGGTCACCAGCTTGAGCCCAAGGTCACTGGCTCGAGCAAGGGGTTACTCGGTCTGCTGAAGACCCGCAGTCAAGGCACATATGAGAAGCAATCAATGAACAACTAAGGTGTTGCAACGCGCAATGAAAAACTAATGATTGATGCTTCTCATCTCTCTGTTCCTGTCTGTCTATCCCTGTCTATCCCTCTCTCTGACACTCTCTCTCTCTCTGTCTCAAAAAAAAAAAAAAAATCAGTTTTTTGTTGCGACACCTTAGTTCATTGATTGCTTTCTCATATGTGCCTTGACCATGGGCCATCAGCAGACCAGCGACCTTGGGTCCAACCTGGTGAGCTCTGCTCAAACCAGATGAGCCCGCGCTCAAGCTGGCAACCTCGGGGTCTTGAACCTGGGTCTTCTTCATCCCAGTCCAATGCTCTATCCACTGGGCCACCACCCAGTCAGGCGCTGGCTGCATTTTTCAAAGCCTTGCACTTCCTCTGGGTCTACATGAAGACAATAACCATCAGTCACATGTATCACCTGGCCATTGGTTTGAGTAGCTACCCGTGGAGACTAGGGAGCTACTCAAAGTGGGTATCTGCCTTTTCTGGAAGAACTCCCCAGCTTAAGGTGAAAGAACTAGTTTCATGTCCTCCACATCCCTGCCCTAGGAGTCTCAAGTGGAAGAAGAAATAGAACATCGAAGGAAGTTAATCTCCTCACCATCCAAGAAACAGAGTGACACCTGTTAGAGCTCAGGGGCAGTTAGGTGGGTCTTGTTGAACCTGTGAGGAATGCCCTGCAGGGCTATGACGGCCCGGGACCAGCAGGTGATCATTAATCCTGAGGAGCTGGACAGGATACAGAAAGTCTAGGTATCCCCCCCTCAACCCCGCCCAGAATTAATTGGTGTCCCAGAAAGGTAGTCTACAGGTGAAATGGCATGCTTACGCTTAGAACCACTTCTGGAGTGTGCCTGAGGACAGCCTCTCTTTATCCGCTTTGTGAACAAGCCCTGGTGGAACAGTGTCTCCTCCCATTCCTTAACCCTGCTTCCCTGCTCCCTCTTGAGGGAAAGGCAGGTGCCAACGTCGATGTCTATTTACATGCATGTACCAAACCTCTGTTGTTCTTTTTTTCTTTTTTTGTATTTTTCTGAAGTTGGAAATGGGGAGGCAGTCAGACAGACTCCCGCATGCACCCGACCGGGATCCACCCGGCACGCCCACCAGGGGGCGATGCTCTGCCCATCTGGGGCATCGCTCTGTTGTAACCAGGGCCGCCATTCTAGCGCCTGAGGCAGAGGCCACAGAGCCATCCTCAGCGCCCGGGCAAACTTTGCTCCAATGGAGCCTTGGCTGCGGGAGGGGAAGAGAGAGACAGAGAGGAAGGAGAGGGGAGGGGTGGAGAAGCAGATGGGCGCTTCTCCTGTGTGCCCTGGCCAGGAATCGAACCTGGGACTCCCGCACACCAGGCTCTACCACTGAGCTAACCGGCCAGGGCCTCTGTTGTTCTTAAAATCATATGTCTGGTCCACTTCAACATCAGACTTCCCACCCCACAGGAGGTGTTTGGTCCACTTGATCAGTCATGATGACTGGGAAAACTCCTGAACCCAAGTTCTCCCTCCCTCCGTGGCCAAATTAGAATGTGTGGAGGTCACCCATATAGTAATAGCTTATGTTTATTGAGCGCTAACTATACACCAGGCTGTAAAGAAGGGGGACCAATAACTAAAGAGCAGCCGTTATGTGCCACTCACTAGGTCTCATTCAGTGAGCACTGAGCTGGTCCTCTGGGCACCACGGCCAACAGGGTCTTCCTAATGATTCTTCAGGGCTTCTAGTAAGCATCCTGTGTGGGCGCACTTACTATTTTCACTTACTAGTATGACTAGTACCACGTACCACACAGACACAAACCACTACCCCTGCCAGCCACTCCTTGCCCCAGGATCTTTATTTCTGTTTGTATCGTTTAATTCTCAACAGCACTAGGATGTGGGTATTGTGATTATTCTGATTTTGACATTGATAAAAAAAATCAAGGCTTGGCTGTGATTGGCTCAAGGGTTTCTCAAAGCTTTCTCAATTTCAGGAGCTTTATGAGGATTCGTGCATGAGACAGTATGATCTGTAACTCCGGCAGAACAGGGTCTGGTCCATCTTCCCTAGGGAATTTGTGGGACTTGGTGATGATACTTCTGTAGCAGGGACTGTAGTTTTTTGTTTTCCCCTCGTTCGACACTGTTTCCAGACTGAAGGTTGGAGGCCTTGTGAGATCAGAATGCTGTCACTAGGGTACCCAGGGGGCCCTCTCGTGTCTTTTAAAGTTGGAGGTTCCCAGCTCCTCACGGTTACTCAGAAAACACGAGTTCCATTTTGCTCTCCACTGTCCTCACATCTTATCCTGTGTCCTCAGTTGGGCAGGATGAAAAAAGCATGAGGATAATATGGTCCCTTCCCCAGACACCCCCAAAATGAGAAGGTAGGGGCTGTGTATATTTTGTTCTTGAGAAAGAGCCAGAGGAAAGTGTCCACAGCCCAGTTTGTGAATTAAAGTTATTTTCCCAGGTGTAATTTTCTCCTTTTTTTCCACAGGGGCTAATCTGCATAGTCAAAAATAGTAAGTGGCCTTTTTTGTTCTTCTTGTTGCTTTGATATGAAGTGCTCACCTTATTCTGACGGCTGACAGAGCTGTCTGGGCTGAAGGCTGCACCTTCCAGCAGGAGGCGTCCTTGAGAACCTTGGATGTGCACACCTGCACTTCCTATCAGGAGTATTCATTTTGACCTGGCTGGTGGTAGTGCAATGGATAGAATGTCGACCTGGGATGCTGAGGTCCCAGGTTCAAAACCCCAAGGTCGCTGGCTTGAGTATGGGCTCACTAGCTTGAGCACAGGGTCGCTGATTTGAGCATGGGATTATAGACATGACCCCATGGTCGCTTCTTAGAGCCCAAAGGTTGCTAGTTTGAGCAAGGGGTCACTGGCTCAGCTGGAGCCCCAGAGTCAAGGCATATATGAGAAAGCAGTCAACTGAAGTGCTGCAACTATGAGTTGATGCTTCTCATCTCTCTCTCTCTCTCAAAAAAAAAAAAGAATATTCATTATGCCAAAGTCAAGAAGTGAGAAGCAGTCCTTTAGATTTTGCGGTTATCCTTGGGCACTGCCCTGTTGTGTGTGTAATCCGAGGTGAATTGCCAGAATTTATCACTACCAAGTGAGAGACCTCTGTGGTGCTGATTGTTTTGTGCTTTCACTCAAAAAGGAGGCCCGTATTTCAAGCGTCTGTGCTAATGAGGGACCCTGGCTTAGAAAACAGACCAACTCTTATCACTGCCCTATCCTCTCTCTGCCCCATTTCCAACCACTGCTTCCCCGCAGGGCGTGCACCTTGTGCTCTCTCCTGAGGCGCCCTCTAGACTTCAGAGCTTTGCAGTGATCCTGACAAGCGTGAGAAAAGAGGGAGCAGGGTGTGTTGGGCAGATAAAATATATTATGCTCACTTTGTTAAAGATGGCGCTGCCCACGTGGAAGCTGTCGCCCAGGTGATATTAATGTGTGTTGGGGGCGGGCTGTGGGCAGGCAGGATCCTAGTAGCCTGGGGCTTGGTTTTAGGACTAAGCCTTTCCCACCCTTTTTGATGTGGGGTGGTGCAATGCCATCATGCCTCAGATAAGTGACATTGTATTAGAGACTTCCCTATTTTGTATATTGGATTAAAAGTTTTGATTTCTACACTTTAAAATGGGGGCAGGACGGGAGTTTGCTCTCTCCGTTCCTGAGATTAGCATTAGACAGGAGAGCAGAGAAAGGCATGTGGAGGAGGCCAGGAGAAGCAGCCAAGATGGCGGAGTGCTGAGTGAGAAGTCAGTTGTGCAGAGTTTGTGCAGGGAGAAGGAGATGGGGAACAGAGGTGAAGAAGGCTGGTGAGCTAGAAACTTTTGATTCTAGGAAACTTGGATAAGTCAGTAGCTTTGTGAGCACTGAATGAGTGGGTTTTGGAGCCCAGTGTGTGTTTTTACTTGCCCGCCGGGTACAAACTAGGATTAAAGATGATGGCCCACCAGATTTTGGCTCCGTTGTTTCTTTACCAACTGTCCGAATCCAATGCGAACCTGCATGGGCCAGGCGGCTGTGATAGTGGCCGTGGCTACTGGCATTACAGGGTGAGAAGGCTGAGACCCCTGCCAGTATCCTTGCCAGGCCCTGCCTGTGTGAGGCCCAGCTCTCTGGACGCACTGCTGGGCATCTTGCTTGCATGCTTCAGTTTCCTGCAGTTTCTTCAGTTTCTTGCAAGGCATGCAAACCTCTGGTTTCTGCTCTTCTTGGCCACCAGGTACCTGCCTGGACGAGAGCTGGATCCAACCTCAAAATTTGACCCCCTCGGCCCCAAAAGATGTCCAGATTCAGCTGCTCACTGCTCACACCCAGCATGGCGATGTTGTCCCTGTGGCCCACATCAAATGGACACTGCAGACAGATGGTGAGCGGGCATGTCAGTGGGAACCAGGAGGACTCTGCCCCACCCCCAGGGAAACCCACAGACACGACTGTCCGGCTCTCCGGTCAGACTCAGAATGAGGTTCCCAGCCCTGTGCTCACATGTGCGGCCCCACATTGAATGCTGAAAGGAGCCATCATTTCCCACAGTGAATGCTTCCTTGGGGTGTTCTATGTTTGTCCATGCCGACGTGTTCCCATCATGAAAGGCCATCCTTCTGAAATCTTTATTGCCCTGGAAAAAAAGTCGCATGGGTAATTCTGTGATTGCAGTGGCAAGGATATACTGGAAAAACGGTAACCCAGATACCAGCCTGCTTTTTCCCTTAATTTAGAGGCTGCCATTTTTTAAAACGACACCCATAAACCTCTTAGGCATAGAGAAATGTATTACCAAATTGAGAAGATTGAAGATTGGGATTAATGAGAGCCAGTGTGAGGTTTGTGACCAGGGCCTGGGGTCTCTAAGCCCCCAGCTTCTGCTGCTGTGCAGCCTCTTGAAGGACAGTGGGATGGCCACATTAGACACCCAGGCCCTGTGGCCAACACCTTAGCCACATACTTGCAAAGCCTTTGCTTCTAGCCCGAGTATAAGAGGTTGCTTGTCCTTCTCTAGCTGGGAAGTAACTATCTGCAGGGCAGGAGGCTAATTAGGCCCAAGAGTGAGCTGGGAGGAACAGGAAGTGGATGATTGGGTAAGATAGGCAGATCTTCTTGTAAGAGTGAGCAAGCCCAAGCAACCGGGAAGTGAGGGGGTGACCCACCCAGGGGTTTGTTTCCGTTACTGCATCTGTATCTGTGTCTCCTCCTCTCCTCCCTCTGGCCTGCAGCCAGCATCCTCTACCTCGAGGGAGCCGAGCTATCAGTTCTGCAGCTGAGTACCAATGAGCGGCTGTGCGTCAAGTTTGAGTTTCTCTCCAAACTGTGGCATCATCACAAGCGGGTAAGAACAGAGCCCCTGGATGGCTTGCACTTCCCTCACAGTCACGAGGAGCAGAACATGGGTTTTGAAAGCCATCCAGATGTGCCAATCTCTGCTTTTTCCTTCTAGTCTCTAGCTAGTCACTGCAAATAGAGTTGAATGGGGAGAGGATGTTCTGGGCCCTGCTCCAGAAAGGGGCAACTTGACCCCACACCGGAGAACAGCAGTGACCCTGGGCACAGGCAGATGGTTTCTGCACAATTTCACCTCACGTTGCTGCTCACAGCCAGATAGTAGAATGTTCAAATTTATTCTCACTGAGTTTGTTTAAGGCTGTTGTTCCCAAAGGGTGCTCCCAGATCAGCCGCTCTGCATGACCTGGGAGCCTGTTAGAAATGTATATTCAAGGGCCCCTCCCTACACCTGCTGAATCCAAAACTCCAGCCATCCTTTTTAACAAGCCTCCCAGGGGATTCCAGATGCAAACTGCAGTTTGAAAACTGCTAGTTTAAATCTGCAGGAAGTGGCCATTTGCAGTTTTCCCACGAACACAGGCAGCAAAGACAGGAGTTCCTCTTCAATGTTTAATGAGCGTCCCCGCGTTTGACTGCTAGGTGGGCATGGTGAGGATCAAGTGCCTAGACACTTAGACACCAAGGACCCCACCCCCGTCCACCAAGGTGATTAGGTTAAAAGTTGGAGTCGGCATCAGAAAATCTGTCCACTCCCATCCTGTCATCTCTGCAACAAAGGTGCCAGCAGGCTCTGGGCGCCTGGGGGGCTCCCCAGCACCCCCTCTGTACATCTGTGCTCCGGAAAATTCTCAAGCGCTCCCTCACTCTCCCATTTAAGGAGGAAGAGTCACTGGAGAAGGCGTTTTCTCACTGCCTCTTGTGGACCAGCTCCCTGCTAGCCAAGGCCTGGCCTGGGTGCGGGCCTGGCTCCTTTCCAGCACTGTTTTGCACTGTGACAGTGCTGCTTTTCCCAGGCCCCTTGAGGGGAACGCTGTGAGGCCAGGGCTCAGTTTTCTGAAATTGTCAGGAAAGACCAGAGGAAACAGAGCAAAGACACAGAAGCCTCTGGTTCTGGATCCTGTTGTGATGGTTATTTTTTACTTTTTTTTGACTGATCTTTTGGGAGCTGGGTAGGGTGGGGTTCTTTGGCAACAGCTGTGTGAGAGGTGTGGTGTGTAACCTGTCCAACCTCCCCTTCCTTTCTCCTCTCCAGTGGCATTTTAACTTCAGCCACTTTGTGGTAGAACCTGGCCAGAAATATGAATTGACTGTTCACCACCTGCCCAAGCCCCTCCCTGATGGGGACCCAAACCACCAGTCCAGGGACTTGGTTGTGCCAGGTAAGAGTGCCGTGCCCAGCCCCTCCCTTCACCCCGTGGCTCTGCGGAAAGAAACAAGCAAATGGCCAGCACATCAATCTCCCTGCTCAGCTGGACAAGCCTGCCGCTGTCAGCATGTGGTACCCACAGAGCAGATGCCAGGGATGGGGAGCCCTTAGGTATGGTCTGCAGCCTCTGCCCTCTGAATGCAAGGCCTGTTCTCTGTTGTTACAAACAGTGGCTATTGGCCCAAGACCCCAGGAGTTTTATGGGAACTGGAGTTCCTCCCGACCTCTGTCTAGAGAAGCATGCTTTGTACCCAGAAAGTATCAGGAACACAAGCCACTCGCGGCAGAGTTGTCAGCCTGCACCGCCTTGCCCCTGCTTCCACCCCCTCTTCGCCACGTTTGCCCCACATCCGGCCTGTGTTTACCTAACGCTGTCCCATGTGTGGCATCGTCTCTCCTGCCCCACTGTCCCTCCTGCCTGTGAATGCTGCCAGGTTCACCCTCTAGAGTAGCGTTCAGGGTGTGTGTGACTTCTCTGTCCTCCCCAGAATCTCAGACACACACACATCCCTTTTTATTTGAAAAAGCTACATCTGCAATGCCAGCCCCCTTGAGGACAAGGTCTGGATCTTCTATGTGTTTGGGCAATCACTAGGCCCTCACAAATTGGCTCTCATGTAGTAGGTGATCAGGCAGTACTCGTTAGGATGATGGTGACCTTTATCTGCGGAGCGCGCATGCGTGCGCACACACTGCATACCATATTTCTCTGTCTTACTCTTCACTCCCTGACATTACATTGTCATATTTGTGATGTTGTAGATGCTGTTTGTTTTTATTAGTCTCATCTACGGGGATGTCATCTCTGGAAGACAGGGACTTTGTCCAATTCACCCCGTATCTGCAACTGTTAAACGGCCTGGCACAGATTGGGAGCTCCATACACATTGTCGAAGGAGTGACTATCCACAGCCCCTCCCCTGTCCCTAAAGTAGACTGACTTAGCCCGCTGTCACTCATAGCAGTTCATGCCTGTCATGTGTCTTAAACCAAAGTAAAAATGTTAACGGTTAAGGGAACTGGGGGAGGGGATCAAAAGGATACCCATGGAGCATGGTCCTTAAGGCAGTCCGCAGATCAGCAGTGTCATTGAGTCACCCGGGAACTTGTTAGAAGTGCAGATTCTCAGGACCCACCTCAGACCTGCTGAGTCAGAAACTACTGATGGTGACGCACATGAAAGTTCAAGAGACACTGCCGTGGAGGGACTGGACAAAGGTCTCCCCTTGTGAGAAGCAGAGGCAGCCCTGAAGAGGCTGCGGCGGGGATGGGACTGAGAGGCCCAGCACTCTGGTCATCTGAAGGAAGCTCAGCAGGAACCTACTTAAATCTAGAGGGCTCCCTGAGAGAGGAGGGCGGGACACCCAAGGGAGCCCCAGTGCTTGAGGACCTCTGGCCAATGGCCACAGTCCTGTCCTGGAGCTTCTGAAGGGGCCACCCTTGAACAGGCTCCTGGGAGGGAGAAGCTGCTTACCTGTGGTGTCAGCGGTCTGGGAGAAGAACAAACTCTAAAAGGCAAAGGCTTCATGGTTTCTTTCTGCGTCTGCAGACTGCGAGGACCCCAGGATGAAGATAACCAGGCCGTGTGTGAGCTCAGGTGAGGATGGCTGGCAGCCTAGCGGGGGAGCTTTCCCTGTGCACACGACACCCTCGCCTCACTCAGTCTGCGTCTCTGCCCCGAGCAGGCAGCCTGTGGGTCCCCAACATCACTGCAGAGGCCCTGGACGCGTGCCAGCGGCTGCAGGTGAGCTTCACCCTGTGGAACGAGTCTGCATCTTACCAGGTCCTGGTGAACAGTTTTTCCTGCATGGAGAACCGGAGCTGTTTCAGAAGCCTGCTGAATGTGCCTGCGGTAACTCTCTGCCACTCTTGTTCCCTCAAACACAGCTCAGCCACCCTGCAGGCCTCCAGCTCCCTCGCTGGTCCTGGCGGGTGGTCGCCAGAGGCCTGGACTCAGCGGCACCACCTGGCGGCTCTGTTCCGCACCCCCTTTTGTCGGCACGAAGCTCACCCGTGGTGGTGCTGTGCCTGAGGTTTCCCTGTGCTCTCTCTGCACTTGACAGAATTCAGGTGGTCTCTGCCCTGCTCACCACCTCTGTCCTTTTGTCCTTTGCTCCCACACAGTGTCCCCTGTTCTCTTTTTGTCCTTTGTTTATTTCATTTCTTTCAAAAAGGATGTGGAGATTTTTAAAATATGGAAGTGCAGACAAAGGGGAAGTAAGGATGAGGCGATATGATGAAGCCTGGGTGCAATGTGTACAGAAAACGTGCCTCACTGTGTGGGTTTGGGGGGTGGTGAGCGCAGGTCTGTCCCCGCAGTCCCTGCGGCCGGAGCACAGAGGGAGACGCCTATCACCAGCTGTGCTCGTCAGTTAATAGCAGGCCCAGTGCATGAGGGAAATGGCCTTCTTCTGGAAGAGACCCGGAAGGCCCTCCTGAGGGACCCTGACAACAATGGGGACCGTGGTCACCGATTCCCGCAGCACTGCGGCCAGCTTGCAGCCAGCTAGCCTGACCCTGCCTCTCCCCTCTCCTCAGCCCACACAAGAGGACTTCCACCAGCGGGTCAACGTCACGCTCACCCTGACGAAATACAGTTGGTGCTGCCACCACCAAGTGCAGGTGGGTGGGTGTGGCAGAGACAGGGAGAGCGTGTGCAGGGGGGCATTACTTGTACAGAGACAAGGGGTGGAGAGGCGTAGTTTGTGCTGGCGCTCTCTCTGAGGACCCAACGCCACTACCATCTGGGAGTCACTACCAACGCCCCACTCTCCTAGCTCACCCCGGCAGGGCTCCTTTGGGCCCGTCAGTGATGGGCCGCCTACCTCACAGCCACGTGGAGACGGACCCTGGAGCAGTCAGCCCGGGCCCTCATTCTGCATCAGGAAGCGTCAGTGGGCCTGTCCCCAGCCTCCTGACCCCCTCTCCTCCCACCCTCTCGGCTCCCCAGGTCCAGCCCTTCTTCCGCAGCTGTCTGAACGACTGCCGCCGGTACTCCATGATGCTCTCCTGCCCCCAAACCCCAGACCCTCCAGGTAGGAAGCTGTCCTGGGACACGTAGGGTGAGGATGTACAAAGGCCAACGGCTTGCGCTAAACCCTAACCTGGTCCTGAGGGTGGGGGCAGAGTTTAAATTGGAGTTATGCAGGCCTGGGCTGTGGGGCTTCAGAGAAACCCCTGGGATGGGCCCGACCACCTATAGGAACTCCGTGGCCTTGGGCAAAGTTCTGACCCTTTTTCCTCCTCAACTTTTGTGACTGGGAAAACGGGCATTGCTCTTGTCAGAGTCGCAGGTCTCTGCTGCATGCAGAACAACGGGCTTTTAGCACCGCATCCATGTTTGACCCTCACAACTTGTGAACCACAGTACTAAGAAGTAGAGACTCCCTTCCCCGGGTTCACGGATGGAGAAACTGAGGCACAGGGAGGTTGCGTGACTTGTCCAAGGTCACATGCCAACAAGTGGCAGAGCCCATCCAGAAGCCGTCTGCAGCCTGACTGGTGGCTGCCATTAAACTGAGAAGAAAGCGGTAGACGGTGCACTGGCCGGGTGTAAGCCTGCCTCCTGGCTGGGAGGTGAGGCATTGTAATCAGTCAGAAACTTGGGCTTCATGCCGATGGTTTCATGGTGTTTAGCCCATATCTGAAGTGCTCGGTGTAGTGCCAGGGGCATTAGCGGACCCCCGGTGGATGTCAGTGATGGTTGTGTGGTTACTGTTCACAATTAACCTCCTATTTCTCTTTGTTCTCATTGTAGATGCGGTTACAGGTAAGGCCAATTCAGCGCTCCCTTTCCCACAGTATATTGCAGGGGCCTGAGGGGACATTCCTTGGGGCCACGTGGGAAGTCCCTGACTGAATCTGGTGCAGAGCCAGGCTCAGAAGGCTGAACTGAGAGGCCTGCCCAGGGGACGGTGAGAACACCAGCATGTCATGGTGCAAGTGGGGGGGAGGGCAGCTGAGGGTCTGGGCGTCAGGGCTGGGGGACCTCAGAGCTGAGAGTCAGGGCTGGGGGGCCTCAGAGCTGAGAGTCAGGGCTGGGGGACCTCAGAGCTGAAAGTCAGGGCTGGGGGGCCTCAGAGCTGAGAGTCAGGGCTGGGGGACCTCAGGGCTGGGCGTCAGGGCTGGGGGACCTCAGAGCTGAGAGTCAGGGCTGGGGGGCCTCAGAGCTGAGAGTCAGGGCTGGGGGACCTCAGGGCTGGGCGTCAGGGCTGGGGGACCTCAGAGCTGAGAGTCAGGGCTGGGGGACCTCAGAGCTGAGAGTCAGGGCTGGGGGGCCTCAGAGCTGAGAGTCAGGGCTGGGGGACCTCAGGGCTGGGCGTCAGGGCTGGGGGACCTCAGAGCTGAGAGTCAGGGCTGGGGGACCTCAGGGCTGGGCGTCAGGGCTGGGGGGCCTCAGAGCTGAGAGTCAGGGCTGGGGGGCCTCAGGGCTGGGCGTCAGGGCTGGGGGACCTCAGAGCTGGGAGTAAGGGCTGGGCGTCAGGGCTGGGGGACCTCAGGGCTGGGGGTCAGGGCTGGGGGACCTCAGGGCTGGGGGACCTCAGAGCTGGGAGTCAGGGCTGGGGGACCTCAGGGCTGGGGGACCTCAGAGCTGGGCGTCAGGGCTGGGGGACCTCAGAGCTGGGGGACCTCAGGGCTGGGGGACCTCAGGGCTGGGAGTCAGGGCTGGGGGACCTCAGAGCTGGGAGTCAGGGCTGGGGGACCTCAGAGCTGGGAGTCAGGGCTGGGGGACCTCAGAGCTGGGAGTCAGGGCTGGGCGTCAGGGCTGGGGGACCTCAGAGCTGGGAGTCAGGGCTGGGGGACCTCAGAGCTGAGAGTCAGGGCTGGGGGACCTCAGAGCCGAGAGTCAGGGCTGGGGGACCTCAGGGCCGGGAGTCAGGGCTGGGGGGCCTCAGGGCCGGGAGTCAGGGCTGGGGGGCCTCAGGGCCGGGAGTCAGGGCTGGGGGACCTCAGGGCCGAGAGTCAGGGCTGGGGGACCTCAGAGCCGAGAGTCAGGGCTGGGGGACCTCAGAGCCGAGAGTCAGGGCTGGGGGACCTCAGAGCTGGGAGTCAGGGCTGGGGGACCTCAGGGCTGGGAGTCAGGGCTGGGGGACGTCAGGGCTGGGCGTCAGGGCTGGGGGACGTCAGGGCTGGGGGACCTCAGGGCTGAGAGTCAGGGCTGGGGGACGTCAGGGCTGGGGGACCTCAGGGCTGGGCGTCAGGGCTGGGGGACGTCAGGGCTGGGGGACCTCAGGGCTGGGCGTCAGGGCTGGGGGACGTCAGGGCTGGGGGACCTCAGGGCTGAGAGTCAGGGCTGGGGGACCTCAGGGCTGGGGGACCTCAGGGCTGGGAGTCAGGGCTGGGGGACCTCAGGGCTGGGAGTCAGGGCTGGGGGACCTCAGGGCTGGGAGTCAGGGCTGGGGGACCTCAGGGCTGGGAGTCAGGGCTGGGGGGCCTCAGGGCTGGGGGGCCTCAGGGCTGGGCGTCAGGGCTGGGGGACCTCAGGGCTGGGAGTCAGGGCTGGGGGACCTCAGGGCTGGGAGTCAGGGCTGGGGGACCTCAGGGCTGGGAGTCAGGGCTGGGGGACCTCAGGGCTGGGGGGCCTCAGGGCTGGGCGTCAGGGCTGGGGGACCTCAGGGCTGGGAGTCAGGGCTGGGGGACCTCAGGGCTGGGAGTCAGGGCTGGGGGACCTCAGAGCTGGGAGTCAGGGCTGGGGGACGTCAGGGCTGGGCGTCAGGGCTGGGGGACCTCAGGGCTGGGAGTCAGGGCTGGGGGACCTCAGAGCTGGGAGTCAGGGCTGGGGGACCTCAGGGCTGGGAGTCAGGGCTGGGGGACCTCAGGGCTGGGAGTCAGGGCTGGGGGACCTCAGGGCTGGGAGTCAGGGCTGGGGGACCTCAGAGCTGGGAGTCAGGGCTGGGGGACCTCAGGGCTGGGAGTCAGGGCTGGGGGACCTCAGGGCTGGGGGGCCTCAGGGCTGGGCGTCAGGGCTGGGGGACCTCAGGGCTGGGAGTCAGGGCTGGGGGACCTCAGGGCTGGGGGACGTCAGAGCTGGGCGTCAGGGCTGGGAGTCAGGGCTGGGGGACCTCAGAGCTGAGAGTCAGGGCTGGGGGGCCTCAGAGCTGAGAGTCAGGGCTGGGCGTGAGGGCTGGGGGATCTCAGAGCTGGATCACAGGCCACCTGCCACATCACTCACGTTCTCCTGCTCGCCACAGACATCATGCCCCTGTGGGTGTATGTGTTCATCACGGGTGTTGCCATCCTGCTGGTGGGTTCCATCATTCTGCTGATCCTCTGCATGACCTGGAGGCTGTCTGGTAAGAGGCTGATGGTGTGCCACGTGGGTCGTGGTGTTTCCCCTCGCTCCTCTCTTCCATCTCATGTCCCCCTTCCCACTCCAGTATATAAGGCCAGTCTCAGAGGGCACCTTTCAGTTTCAAATGTAGTGCAGACGTCACCTCTGTTACCAAGAGCTCAGTGGGGCAGCACAACTGACCTGGGCTCAAAGACCAGCTCCGTCACTTGCCACCTGGTCAGATTACTTAATTCCTGAGCCTCAGTTCCTCTTTTGTACAAATGGAAATTATAATGATACCTACGTCATAAAACAATTGCAAAGATTTTGTGAGATAATGCATACAGACCCTTAGCATAGAGTCTGGCACATGTTTGCTCATTATACATTAGCCACAATCATATTTCTTGCTATTACAACTATTATTAAAATCAGCTGGTTGGGAAGGAAACAGAGTGGTTTCCCTGCCTCAGACATGACCAGCCAGGCAGGTAGAGTAGCCTGAGCAGCCCCACCCTGCAGCCCCTAGACTTGTACCCTGAGGTCAGGGACAGGAGTAGCATGACAAGGGACAGCATAGTATGACAGGGAGAGCTTCAGGGACCCAGAGCACAGGGCTGTGCCCCCAGCTCTGCCTCACGGGTTTGTTGTCCAAAGCAAGTTGCCTAATAAATAGTTCATTTGGTTGTCTTTCCTGGAAAACAGTCATGCTACCCGCCTCTCAGGGCTGTGGTGAGGGTTACACGATGTAGCGGAAGGTGCTTGGTGGGCACTCATCAATACCAGTTCTCCCTCCACACTGCTGTAGCCCTCTGGGTGGGCCTAAGCAGGAGAGGGCGTGGGTCACCAGCTTAGGGGGCTCGGCCTTGCCCTGCCCCTCAGGACCCTGGGCTTCTTCCCTCATCTGGAGGCCATTTCTGTACTTATGAGGCTCATCAGGTTTAGGTATTTAATTAGTATTAATTATTACTGTGTGGTGGGAAGAACACCAGGCCAGGCACCAGGAGACCTGTGGAGAGGGTACTTCTCCAGAGGATTATTGGCAGAGTCTCATGAGCTAGTGTCTCTACAAGTGCTGTGCAAACTGTTCAGCTCTCTGTAGACGTCGGGGATGCTGCTTGTTTCGTTTCTGCTGGTGTGCTCTGACCGTTCCTGAAGCGCCCCCACAAGCTGAAGGGAAGGACAGGAAAGAAACCTCCTTGGTTATCCGACTGTCTTGACAGTTCTGGGAAGAGGCCGGGGGTGGGGATGGAAAGGAAGGTGCTCAGAGTCTTCCTTGGCCATCTGGGGGTTCCCTTCCTCCCGTCCATGTCACCAAGGAGCTGACTCCTGTACCCAGCTTCCTTCACTCCTCTCTGAGGAGAGCAATTGCTCAGTCCTGTAGCTTTCCCTTCCCCCCTCGCAGCTGCCTGGAGAAAACACGAACACGCCTCATGGAGGCTACTTGTGGAGCTGTGTTGTAAGATCCATGCCTCCTGCAAGGACACCTCTTGGGGAAGGGCTTTTCCTTCGGTGGGGAGTCTCCCTGGTGGTGACCAAACTGTGGCAAGGGGGCAACCAGTACTGTAATGAGGTCCCAGAGGGGAACCTTCAGTTAACATTGCAGGGGTTCCAGTGGGGTCAGTGCCCCAGAATGCCTGTGACCCCAGCGTTCTGAGCATGTCCGATGTGCCGGGCTCTCCACACCCTCAGCCTCACTCACTTCCCTGCCACAGACCCATTTCACAGAGGAAGGAACTGAGTTTCTGAGGTGTAGTGATTTTCCCAGATCTCACAGCTTGTGGCTGACCGGGATTCACCTGAGTGGCTCCTCACAGTGCGATCTCCCTGCAGAGGCCCAGAGCGTCTAATAACCCCTGCCCTGGCTGCCTGCTCACCCTCCTCAGTTGCCCTCCATCAGGTGGGGCAGCACACCTGTCACACTCCTCTGCAAACTAGTCCCCATTTCTCTTCTAAAAGAGCCACTCCGGTGTTTTGCTTTTCAGGATCTCATGGTGAAAAACATAGCAACAATAGCAAAGACACAGGTCAGTATCTCCTGGTGTGGGTATGCGGGTGTGGTGTGTGTTTTTAAAGGTACAATGGAGGGTTCTCCTGAGACCTGGGGGTGGGTCACCTTCTAGTTTCACTCCTGAGTGCCTTCAGGAGGCCTTACCTGTAGAGGGCCCACATTCCACCCTCCTCTGAGGCCCCTTCTATGGCAAGGCTGGGGTAGTGTGTTCTAAATCACTTAGACAAGGAAAGGAAGGTAAGGTACCAACCCTATTTTGGAAAAGGGGCTGCCCTGTAACATTTCTGTTCCTAGAGGGCCTTTGTACCTTTGTTCTTGTTACTGAAGTACAGGCTAGAGGCCAGGTAGACATGTGAGAGAGTCTGTTTCCCAGAAGACACCAGACTGGTTTTTTTCATGCAGCCAACACAGGTCAAACAGCAACGTTTAGCTAACTCCAAGGCCTCAGTTGTACTTCTCAGGCTAGGGAGCCATGCTCTGCCTGGTCTGGGTCCCTCCCGTTGGCTTGTGGTGTGAGGGTCAGTACAGATGTGCCCCTGAACCTGTGGGTGTGGCTTGCCTTGTTTCTCTCAGGTGTCCTGCCCACCACTGGCCTGACACCCCCTCCCCTGAAGCCCAGGAAGGTCTGGATTGTCTACTCCGCTGACCACCCCCTCTACATGGACGTGGTCCTAAAGTTCACTCAGTTCCTGCTCACTGTCTGCGGCACGGAAGTGGCCCTAGACCTGCTGGAGGAACACACCATCTCAGAGATGGGAGTCATGACCTGGGTGGGCCGCCAGAAGCAGGAGATGGTAGAGAGCAACTCCAAGATCCTCATCTTGTGCTCCCGAGGCACCCGGGCCAAGTGGCAGGCCATCCTCGGCCGGGAGGAGCCTGCCGTCCAGCTTCGGTGTGACCACCAGAAGCTCACTGGGGACCTCTTCACAGCGGCCATGAACATGATCCTCCCCGATTTCAAGAAGCCAGCCTGCTTCGGCACCTACATCGTCTGCTACTTCAGTGACATCAGCAGTGAGAATGATATCCCCGACATCTTCAACATCACTTCCAGGTACCCGCTCATGGACAGATTTGAGGAGGTTTACTTCCGAATCCAGGACCTGGAGATGTTTGAGCCCGGCCGGATGCACCGCATCGGGGAGCTCACCGGGGAGAACTACCTGCAGAGCCCCAGCGGCTGGCAGCTCAAGGAAGCCGTGGAGAGGTTCCGGGCGTGGCAGGCTCAGCGCCCTGACTGGTTTGAGCATGAGAACCTCTGCTCAGCAGGTCCCCCGGACCTCCGGTCCCTGGACGAAGAGGTGTTTGAGGAGCTGCTGCTGTGGCCGGGAGGAATCGTGAAGCAGGAGCCCCTGGTGCGGGAGCCCGCCGCCAAGAGCCACCTGGTGGTGGAGCTGCTCGCTGCTGAGGAAGGCAGCGGAGTCTCCAGGCTGCAGCCTCCCCCTCAGCCCCAAGGGCCCCTGGCAGCCCGAGCGCTTCACACTGCGGTGCTGCCCCTGGAGGCAGTCCCTCCTGCCCGGGCTGTGGAACCGGTGGAACCCGTCCCTTCTGCCTTCGGAAGCAGCACAGCCAGTCAGGTAGCAGTTGTAGAGGGAGATGAGGCCTGCCCACTACTGGACTGCCGTGACCCTCAGCGTGACCCTCAGCGGCACAGTGTCCTCTTCCTCCCTGTGGACTCAGAGGACTCACCGCTCTGCAGCAGCCCGCCGGCATCACCAGACCACATTCCAGAGAGCATAAGGGAGCAGCTTGAAGGCTTGATGCTCTCCCTCTTCCAGCAGAGTCTTAGCCGCCAGGGCCCAGACAAGTGGGCGAGACTGGCAGTGGCCCTCGAAGACCCAGGCACACCCTGTGGGGAGGGCCAGCGGGAGTCAGTGCAGTCTGACCAGGGGTATATCTCCCGGAGCTCTCCACAGCTCCCCGATGGACAGGTGGAACTGGAGGGAGAGGAAGTAAAGCAGGAGCTGGGACAGTCTGCCAAGCACCTCTCCCCTAAGGCTCTGGAGAGCCTGAGAAGCCTCCAGCAACAGCTTTTCTTCCAAGAGCTTCAGAAGAACTCTAGCTGGGACAGTATGGAGCCAGAGACACCGGCCACATAGGACCTCCCCGACCCAGAGCATTGAGAGAAGAGAGGGAATGTGTGTGTACATGCTGTACATGTATGTCTCTCTGTTTGTGTATATAGTCTGTGAAATGGTACCTTTAAAATGTAGACATCTTGAGTTTAATGCCTAGATATCCCTCCCCTTAATTTTTCTTTCTGAGACCATCTGGTCCTCTTCCATTCCCACAAAAATCTGCAGCCTGCTCTCAGGAGTTGGTGGCAGTGTCCTTGAGTCTCCTTCATTCATTCATTTATTCAACATTTATTTGTACCTACTATGTGCCAGGTGTCTGAGCTACAAAGAGAAATTGCACCTGTCATCGGTCCTGACTGCTAAGGGGCTTAAATTAACATCTAGTGAGAGCACCAGCTTAGCAAAGAGAAGCCGGTCATGCAATGTATAAAGGCTGCACAGAGGCCCGCCCAGGAATATGCAGACACAGAGAAGGGGCATCTGCCCAGGGAGAAGTCTTGGAGTGGGTAATTATGAGCTGAAGGAGAAGCTAGTTTCCCGGGCCAAGAGGTGGTGGTTGGAGAAGGCACCCGTCTCAGGGAAGGGAAGGGTTGGAAGGTGAGTGGGAGCCGGGCCCATCAGCAAGCTGCGTGTTGAGCCTCGACAGGAAGGAGGGAGGCCTGAGAGATGTGGTGGAGCCCGAGCTGGGAGTCGGAACATCAGCCTGAAGGCCTGGGCTCTTTGGATATGATAATCTGTTGCCCTGCAAAGGAGGAGGCTGAGGGTCATTGAATATACTTGGAAGCCACCTCAAATCATTTTGGAAAAAGAGACAACTGTGATGTGAAACAATAGCATTCATCAGGGAGACGTCCGAAGCCCTGAGCTCCCAGCAGCGGTGGGAGCCACAGCAAGGGATGCTTCAGGGGCTGCTGGCTAGAAGTCCGCAGCCCCACACTGCAGCCCAACAGCACAGTGAGCCGAGTATGAGCTACAGAGGGTCTGTGACAGGGTGTGAGTGGGGGAGCAGGGACGCTCTGGGCAGTCCTCTTGGGAGGAAAGTGTGCCACTCTGTTCTTCGAGGTCAGGTTCACACAGTGTTTGAGGAGAGATGCTCAGGCCCAGTGTTTGAAGTTTTCCCAGAAGAGCACACAGGGATGCTGTCTGCCCTGGAGCTGAGCGTTCTCCATCGCCTCTAGTTGAGTCCTTAGCTCGAGCTCCGTGTCTCAGGGAGGAGGGGAGGACTCGGAAGTGCGATGGGAAACCCAGGGCAGGTGTGTGTGCACACATGCACTCGTGTAAGTGTGCGAGAGAGATGGCCAATAAAAGGACGAATAAATAAGTTTGACTTTGGTAAGAATCCCTGCTGGTTATTTTGAGTCACATGTTACCATAGGTTAAGAAGTTCCTAGTTTCTGAGTTCTTGTAGTAAGATCTTGACAAGTAGCAGCAGGACCACCCAGACTTACGTCCCAGACTGTCAAGTCCAGATCCAGTGACAAAAGACTAGGTGAGGGAGTGCTGTAGATGGGATGTCTGTCCCTCAAAACACTTGCTGAAATCCTAACCCCCAAAGTGGTGGAGGTAAGGGTGGGGCCTCATGAATGGAATTAGTACCCTTTTAAAAGAGACCCCAGAGGGCTCCCTCTGCTTTTCTGCTGTTAGAAGACAGCAAGGAGGTCAACTGTGAACCAGAAAGTGGGCTCTCACTAGATACCAAGTCTGCTCATGCATTAACCTTGGACTTCCTGTCCTCCAGAACAATGAGAAATCAATGTCTGCTGTGTATAAATGACTCGGTCTACGGTACTGTGTCACAGCAGTCTGAGCAGACTAAGACAGGGAGAAAAGGCACGGAGCCCTCCCAGCCACCCCTTTTGGGGTCCATCTCTTCAGTCACCCTGGAGGTGGGTATCATTGTGTCCAGCTGCCTACCAAGCTCTCTGTGAAGAAGTGCTTGTTAAGTGTCCAGAGTGTGGAATATCATGGTGGACTTCCTCGCTGGGGCCAGGGCTCTACCTAGCAGCAGAATGGCCCAACCAGTGTTGTCCTGGCGCCTGGAAGCACGCTTCCATTTGGATCACGTTCCCCACAAACCTTGAATTCTAGCTTTGCTGGCCTTTGGGGCCAGGTGTCTTCAATCAACATTGTCCACTATGTCCCCTTTATGTCCAGGACTGCTGCTTTTTTCCCCTAACAGCTTAATTTTTGAGCTATAATTCACATGCCATACTACTCACAATTGACCCTGCACAGTTCAATGGCTTTGAGGCATTCAGAGTTCAGCAATCATCAGCATAATCAATTTTAGGACGTTTTCTTACCCCGCAAAAGAAACGTGGCACCCTTTAATCATCATCCCCAAACCCTCTAACCCCGCCCCTATCCCTATTAATCATCACCCCCAAACCCTCTAACCCTGCCCCTATCCCTAGGCAACCACTAAGCTTTTTGTCTATGGATTTGCCTGCTGTGGACATGTCATATATAAATGGAATCATAGGGTTCCCAGGCTCCTTGACCCTCCCTTTAATGTTATTTCTTTGTTGCTTCTACATTCCCTGTCCCTTCCCTCTGTACCCTGGTACCTAGATTCCTTTCCTAGATGGAATAGCCCCTTAGGTAGTGAGCACTTTAGCATGAATTAGTTTACTGGCTCCTTTCTGAATAGAAAGAAGATACAATAGTGCTCTGAGAGGACACAAGGGAGCAGAAAAGAGAAGGGGAGGCAAACTGGCCAGCCCCCACTTTTGCCTGCACACTGACAGCATGTCTTACCAGCTGACTTCTGCTCAAAACTGTTCCATGGTGCTCACACAATAGGAAAACCAGCCCGCTTTTTAGCCGGAACTATCCAGCTTTAATAAAGGACAAGCCAAGCCTGTTAACAGCTGAAGTCCATGCCTGGGTAGTTTTAGACCAGACAAACCTGGGTTCAGACCTGGATTCCCTGTCCTAGATGTGGCACTCAGCATGCTTCTCCGTCCTTCTGGACCACAGGAAAATGGAAACAAAGTCGTCTTGAGGTGGCTGTGAGAAAGGAACGAGCCAGGGAGCGCCAAGGGCCCAACAGTCAAACAGCGTCCAGCTCCGGACTCCCACTCAGGGCCAGAGCTGCAGCGCCAGATGCCACCCACAGGCAGGCCCGAGTGCAGTCCCATTGCTTTCTCATATGTGCCTTGACCAGGAGGCGCCAGCCGAGCCAGTGGCCCCTTGCTCAAGCCAGCAACCCCACATTCAAGCTGGTGAGCCTGTGCTCAAACCAGCGACCTCAGGGTTTTGAACCTGAGTCCTCACTTTCCCAGGTCGATGCTCTATCCGCTGTGCCACTGCCTGCTCAGGCAGTAAGATCTTGTTTTACATCTAGATGTAGGAAGAAATGAAGTCATGGTCTTGGTTCTGTAATTAGTTCCTGTGTAAATTTTGTCTCTTTATTATGATTATAAAAATGTCTTAAGGGGAGAGATCTATTTTTGCATATACTGTATCACCTCATTTAATTCTTGCCACAGCTTTGTGAGGTAGGTAATATTTCTCCTGTTTTATAAGTGATGAAAATGTTCTAAGATGTCAGATAAGGAGGGCCCAAAGCCACATCTCACTGGAGGCAAGCAAGCATGTGCCAGGATCTGACATGCTCTAACTTTGGAATGGCTGGAAGCCTATAGGGCAACAACATAGAGTGGTCTGGATAGTGCTGGCTGTCTCTGTGCTACAGAAAACAAAAACTATGACTTTGTTTTTGTGCAGACTCAATGATATAGCTTAGATTTCACAACTCTTTGTATTAAAAAAAAAATCAAAAACAGCCTGACCAGGTAGAGGTGTAGTGGATAGAGCATCAACCTGGAATCCTCAGGACCCAGGTTTAAAACCATGAGGTGACCAGCTTCAGCATGGGCTCAACCGGCTTGAACACGGGTCACTGACTTGAGCATGGGATCATGGACATGACCCCATGGTCGCTGGCTTCAGCCTAAGGTAGCTGGCTGGCTTGAGCAAGAGGTCACTAGCTCAGCAGCAGCCCCCAGTCAAGGCACATATGAGAAAGCCATCAGTGAACAACTAAGGTGCCGCAAGTATGAGCTTATGCTTCTCATCACTCTCCCTTCTTGTCTGTCCCTGTCTGTCTCTCACTAAAAAAAAACAACAACAAAAAAAACCCCATGGCCTTGTTCTCATTCATACTTAGTTCTCAATCTTTCCTCCTTGGTAAGTTATTTTTAGAGAGAAATGGGAGAGAAAGCTCCTGGTGGCTGGGCAAGTTATTCTCAAACTGCATCTGAGTTAACTCTGCCTGCAGAAGCCTGGCTAGATGCCCCCGTCAAGGCCAAAGCCACACTGCCTCCCTGAATAGCATGCCACTGTCTAGAAGGAAATAGCCAAGGTATGCTCATGATGTTAACACAAATGTATAAAATGGTGACAAATGTCACAGTGACATTTAAGAATTTAGTAAGAAAAACAGGACAGGAAATATCTTAAAACAGACCACACATAAGCTTGTCACAAGTCTCAAGTATTTTTAATTTTCAGAACAGAAGCTGGTTTTATTTTTAAAAGGAGAAGGTGGAAAAAAACATGACGAATGCTAGTGAGGTGCCGCTTCCCATCTTCCCGACTAACTGCACGCTAGCTGTCTATGGAAACACGGAATGAGAGTCAGAACGTGTGATCGCAAAGCGGCCTTCAGAAGGTCTAGCCCAAGCCCTTTCCAAAACAGATGAGAAGTCAGCCACTCAGAGCGAGGACACGCCTTCTGGGCCTGGATCCTGAACGCTGTTCCTGCCTGTGGACAGTGCTTCCAGCACCAGCCTCAGCAGACCGTGCACTCCTGTTTATCTGGTACCAGGGGGGACATCTCCAGTTTGACCCCCACACTACAGATGCCCCTACAAGGCAAAAAAAAAAAAAGAAGAAGCTTTAGGGGTCATTTCTTCTTGTGAATGGGGCAAGGGAAGTAAGTAAAAGGATTCAAGGAAAACACACCAGAAAGAAGGAAGGAAGGGACTGACTCCTGAGCACAAGGCGCCTGCACCAAATGTTTGGAAGAGGAGGGAGGTTGGGAGGAGCAGACAGACAAATCTACCAGAATTGGCCTGGTTGCCATCAGTTCCTCAATGTACCTAGGGAAGGGGCAGCTCGAGAGCCTATCACAGCTCCCATGAGAAGCCCAACAGCACTCAGAGACTGTGCACTCGGCCAGGAGACCACCGTCCAAACAGTACAAAGGGGAGGCACAGGGGGCCAGCGAGGAACAGGCTCACGGCTCCCTTCACTGTCACCAAGACTACGTAGCCCAGGAGGAGCAAAGCTGGAGGGAGGATGTGGAAACAGGGGAGCAGCTATGGGGGCCACCCGGATCCCAGAACTCTGAGTGCTAGGAACTCAAAGAGAAAGAAGAGGTGTGTCAGTACAGGAAGGAGAAAAGGCAGGGGAAAAAAACAACCCCAATGAGCTGCAAAATCCAATCAGCTCATGTTAAACCTGGTAGGGGGAGGGGCTGAAAGCATAGACAGTGAGTGCACTGAGTGTAAACGTTTTTTTCCCCAGAGTCCCCACTGTGAGAGTAGGGGGCGCTCGGGAGACCTCTGGTTAAACCATCAGCCCCTTGTGTTTCTGTCTACATGGATGTCTTCTGTCAACAAGCCCCAAGAAGTTGGGGTAGAGGAGCCCCAAGCAAAAAACAGAGGCCCAGGAAGCAAAAGTGAATGACAGTCAAAACTATAATCCATGTCTTTTTCTGGTCTCTTTTTCAGGTTTTTGTTTGTTTTGTTTTTGTGGGGTTTTTTCTGTGTGAGAGAGAGGCAGAGAGAGGAACGGATAGGGACAGACAGATAGGAAGGGAGAGAGATGAGAAGCATCAATTCTTCATTGCGGCACCTTAGTTGTTCATTAATTGCTTTCTCATATGTGCCTTGACCAGGGGGCTACAACAGAGTGGGTGACCCCTTGCTCAAGCCAGAGGCCTTGAGCTCAAGCTGGTGAGCCTTGCTCAAACCAGATGAGCCCCTGCTCAAGCTGGTGACCTTGGGGTTTCAGACCTGGGTCCTCCGCATCCCAGTCCAATGCTCTATCCACTGTGCCACCTCCTGGTCAGGCTCTTTTTCAGGGTTTATTACACCACACAAAACTTCCTTTCACAGGAAGGGTGAAACAAGAGATCTTACAATTTCACCCCCATCCCTGTCCTATTGTGGGGTGGAAGAGAGTATCTCCTGGACTTGCTCCCAGCTGCACTCTTACCTCCCCTAAAAATACTCTACTTCTCCTGCCTCCAAGATTTGAAGAGTGATGAGCACATCAAGACCGTTAGTGGGAAACCCTGGATGTCCCTCTTCATCAACCTCAGCAAGAGGAACATCAGGGAAGAAGGCTGGGCGGTGGTGGGTTTGCTCCCAGTTGCATGAAACCTGCCTTCTCCCTGGAGATGCTCTTAACCAGACCAAAAACAAAGGTCACCAACACCGTTTCTGATCTACACCAAACTTCCTTGAGGGAAGACAGAGGAGGGCCTGTGGGAGGCCCAGCTTCATTCTAGGAACCCCACCAAAGCTGTTTTTCTGAGCCAAGATCTAACCCAGCCAGCAACAAGCCTCAGGAAGGATAAAAGACCTGGGTGCAGAGGGAGGAGGGAGGAGGGCACACTAATGGCTGATACTCCACAGACCCTGTAATAACCTTGACTCCAAACCCCAGCTGGATTCAGTGGCCACTTTGAATGCAACTTCTGAGTATTTTGTCTTTATTTTTTTTGCAAGCAGCATCAGTGTATGACGCACCAAAAGTCAAAAGCATGGAGGTAGAAATGCTCACTCACCCAAGAAAGGGTGTAGTTTGGTCCTTAAGAGTCTGAACCCTCCCTCCTCTCCCTAAGCTGAGAAGAGAGGAGTAGGATTGAGGAAGATCTTGGGTGAGCTTCTCTCCTGAATGAGAACAACTGGGAAGCTCCCAGGAGCCCAGCTCTTTCTGGGAATTCATGGCCACAGATTCAGTGAGGATAGAGGAGGGTGGTGATATATATGGTGGGGAGGGCAGGGCAAGGGGCTACAGGGTGGACACAGAGAATATAACAATACACATACATAGAGCCATAGACTGCATCTACCATTTGGAAGAAATCCAACAGACACATCAGGGGACAGTGGATTCTGAGGCAATGTCAAGGCATGGAACAACAGTCACTATACACAGCTTAAAAGAAGCTGGCACTTCCAAGCAAGATGGAGGGCCCAAGGCCTGGGCCTGGGTACCTTATTTCCTCCATTCCCCTCCTCCACACAGTAGTAGGAATTAGGGAGGAGGTTGGCAAAGTAAGAAGCAGAAATATTCAGACCCTTGAAGGCTAGGATTAGGGTCAGGCTTGGAGAAGGGAAACTGTAGTGAGTGGACCTTCCTCCCTCACCACTAGCTGCTGATCTTCCTTCAAGCAGTCTTGAACCGGGAGTGCAAAAGGACACAGTGGCCCTTAGTCTCATTAACAGTTGCCTCTTCCAAACAGAGCTTCAGATAATCCAGGTGAGAGAAGGTCGGAGGACAAGGGAGCTGAGGTCTCTCAAACAGAAAAGCAAGCCGCCCTCCCTCATTCTCCTCAATTCTGGGAGGCCACGGCTAGGGTGTTGACATAGCCATGGGCCCCCCCTCATTCTCTGAGACACAGTGACTCAGCTGGGAGCCTCCCTGAGGTGGTGGCGGCAGTGGCATAGGAGGCGGGGCAGAGGGTGGAGCACCATAGCCCCCTCTGGCCCGACTGGAGGAGGCCCGACTCCCTGTGTCCCAACAGCCCTCCAGGGCCTCCAGGCCTCGGCATCCGAGGAAGAAGAGGTTCTTGAACATGAAAATGGAGAGGGGCTGCTGGTAGCTCACCACCAGGAGGCAGCGCAGAGCCAGCAAGGGTACGTCCACCAGGCAGCCACCCAGCAGGCGCAGAAGGCTGCTGCAGCTGCCGGGCGCTGCGGACTGGCCCCAGGGCAGAGCTGCAGCCGCGGCTGCCGCGTTGAGCTCGTACAGCCAAAGCACCGGCGAGGAGAGGGTGAGGAAGTAGACTGCAATGAGCAGGTAGCGCAGGTGTGCGGGGAGCGGCACGCGGCCTTCCAGCATCAGCTCCACCAGGGTGAAGCTGTCGAGTAGGTCCAGACACGTGCCCAGGAAGCAGCCGGCGGCACGGTGCTGCTGAGGCTGCAGGACCAAAGGGCCCGTCGAGCCCTGGGGGGCGCCTGCCTCGTTGATGGCCCTCACCAAACTGTACAGCAGAGGCACCGACAGAGCCATGGTGAGGCGGAAGCCGGTGGTGCCGAAAGGCGCGCGCAGCTCGATGAGATCCAGGATGGACGTGCCCAGGATGAGCACCACCTTGGGCGTGAAGGCGATGGAGTAGATGAGCCAGGCCAAGTAGGCGAAAGCGAACTCGCCCACCGCTGCGGCCGCCCCCGGGCCGGCCCCGGAACCCCCAGCGCACCCGCGGCCGCCGCGCGCCTTCGCCCCGGCCGCAGCCCCAGCGGAGGAAGCCGGCAGGTGCAGGGGCGGTGGGGCGTGGTGGTGGTGCTGGTGGGGGGTGTGCGCCCCGCTCGCCGCGTGGCCCTGATGACCTCGGCTGTTCTTGGCGAAGAAGATGGCCCAGCCCACCACCACCACTAGGTCGGTGGCGATCCAGGAGCACCAGTACAGGTCGGTAACGGCGATGAGGTACAGGTCTAGCAGCCCTCCCTGTGCCAGCAGCAGCACCACGGACAGCGCCTGGTAGCCCCAGTGGCACCCGGGGCTGGGCACGCAGCCGTGGCGCCGGCCTCTACGGTCCCGCGGGGTCGGGCGGGCGCAGCAGCAGCAACAGCACAAACAGCAGGAGGCGCCGCGACTAGTACCTGTGCCGCCCGCAACTCCGGCTGAGCGGCCTGCGGGGCCCCCGACGCCCCCGGCCGCGGTGCCCCCGCCGAAGTCCGCGGCTGTCATGCTGCAGGAGGAGGTGGGCGTGGAGGTGGAGGAGGAGAGCGCGGCGAGCGCGGCGTCGGTGTCCGGGACGCCCCCCTGTGCCAGGGGCCCCGGGATCCCCACGGCAGCAGCGGCGGCGGGCACCAGCGGCTTGCTGATGCTGACGCTCTCGTCGTCGTCCTCGCGCTCCGCGCCGGTGCTGCTGCTGGGGGAGCCACCCACTCCACGTCTGCCGCCGCTGCCCCCCCGGCTCGTGCTGGCGCTGCTGCTGCTGTCGCCCGAGCCTCTCCCGCCACGCGGGGAACCCCCCCGGAGGAAGAGGGGCTGCGCCCGGGCGGCGGCTGGGGGCGGCAGGAAGGAGCCGGGCGTGGACGAGACCGAGCGGGGGTGGCCGAAGGCTGGTTGCATTGTCTTCCCGGGCACTGCCAGCCGTTCCCTGTCCGCCAACCCCGGGCTGGCAAGGCGGTCGGGGAAGCCGGGCCAGCCGCCGCCGCCTCCTCCCAGGCGGCGGGAGTCCGACCGGAGTCGGGCAGCAGCGAGATCCGGACTGGACCCACCGGACCGGGCGAGCCAAGTCCCAGGTGGCTAGGAGCTCGGGTTGGCGACGAGCTAAACCCGAGAGGAGACGGCGGGCGCAGCGGGGCGGGGCGAGCCCGCGCGGAGGGGAAGGAAGCTGGCTGCGGGGAAACCAGGACTGGATTCAAGGGGGAGAGGAGGCGGAGATCAGAGGAGGGTAAGCGCGGCTTTCTGGATCAGCCTGGAGAAGAGAGGAGTGACAGAGACAGGGGTGGGAAGCGCTGTGGGCCCGTGGGCCCGGAAGTGAAGAGGGAAGGAGGAGGTAGCTGCCACGAAGAGGATGGACAGGAGGTGGTGGTGGTGGTGGTGGTGGTAGTGGTGGTGGTGGGTGGGGGTCAGCGCTGGAAGAGCCAAAGGGAGCACAGGATTTCTAGAGAAGTCGCTTGGGTGTCCTATCAGCAGAGCTCCTGGAGTATTAGTGCTTAGGGACCACATGGACTTGATCTCAGTAGAGACCATGCTTCCCGGGGCCATGCTGAGACCACAGGTGCAGGCCTCTGCTCCTGGTTAGCACAGTTTCTTTTGCAGGCGTCTGGGCAGCTTTGGCCTCTACACTATGCTGTCTGCCCATTCCTGTGCCATCCTGCCTCTCTTTAAGGCACTTACGAAACTAGTGGAGGAGTCAGGCTTTTCTGACTGAAAGGGCCAGGAACAGCAGCCGCAGACAGATATTTCTATATATTCATGTGCCCTGCACTGGGTGCAGTGAGGCAGCCTCAGGGTGGTCTTATTTCCAGAGACTGGAGCAATTTCCCTCTAAATATAACTGCTTAAGAAGAAAAGGCAGGTAAAATAATGATTGAATTGGAAGCAATAGGAGGATGTATCTGGTAGAGAGAAAAACAAAGGGACATTTTAGAGGTGGGTATCCTGATAAAAAAAAAAACAAAGGCTCAAAGTGGGTAATGGTGAATATTACAGCCTGAGAGGTAGACAGAAGGCAGTGTGGCCCTGCATCTACATGCACAGATCTCATACTGACTCAACCCCATGGACTTGGTCCATGACTGGGGCTGGACATCTGGTCACAACTCAGGAGGGCAGCAGGTAGCATTATTATGTCTTTAAGGGCTGCAGGGGGGGAGAAATGACTAGAGCAGTTGGGGCTGAAAAAAAAAGATGAGGCTCATTCACGTATGATGCAAATATGCCAGTCACATTAAAGCAAAGCAGAAAGCTTGCTTGTCCCTTCATCCTTCTCCACATGCTCCAGACTGCCTGTTTCCCAACTTCCTTAAACCTGCTGCTCCTGAGCTCACCTTCCTAGAAGATACCATGTAACCAAAGGGAGGGGATCAGTGGAACAGTTGTGGTTGGTTGCCAGGGCTTGCCACTAAACCTGCCTCTTGAATAAGGGTCAGTTTGAGCCAAACCTTCTCTCTCCAGTCTCTCAGAAGTCCGTCTGTATAAAAAATCCATGGGAATGTGGAATTTAGAGCTCACAACCTGCATTATTTCCACCTGTCCCTGGCACACACAACCTTTGAAAAGCTCTAAGTCCAGTCGTCCTGCAAGGCAGAGCAGGTGTCGTGGGTGGTAAGAGTTTGAGCTCTGGAGCCAGTGGTCTTTGCTCTGCCACTGAGCATGGGTGAACTTGAACTGGTTATTTCACTTCTGTGTGCCTTCAGTTATCCAACTGTAAAAAGGGACCAATATCTATCTATCTTAATAGGCCGTTGTATAAAGAGAGGTCATGAGTTCAAAGGGTTTTTAGCCTAGTACCCAGAGCATAGCGTGTACTCAGTTAAAGGTAGCTGGATGTGATGATGCTATCATCATAATTCAGTTAGCTCATGCCTTAGCTTCCCAGGAAGCATTTACTCATAGCACAGGCCACTAATGACTGTTTTCCAGGCTGGATCCCGTCCTGAGGCCATATTCAGAGTTCTGCACTCCCATAGCTTTGCACTTTGGTAAGTGCCAGGGAGCAAAGCTGCTCTTGTGAGGAGCAAGGATACTTGAGGCTGGTCTTCACAGGCATCACAGTGTGAGATCTTCAGCTACACCAGCTGCTACCAGAGCCCCTGCATGGGGCAAGGCTACAACCTGCACTTGTGTGTGAGCACTGCAGCAGGCCCAGATGTCGGGGCTGAGCCAGTCCAAGCTAGGAAACGGGTTGGGGAGCTGCCAACGGCTAATGGGCGTGATTACAGGCTGTCTCCTAGCTCTCCACCAGGGAGAACACCAGCCAGCAGCTACCCTGGATGTTGGCCCAAGACTTCCACTCAAGTGAATAAAGCAGTTGAAGAAGCAGATGACGGCCCCGAGCAGGGCCCCTGAGAGAACACTGACAGATCTGTCCCCCGGGACCCCGCGCTCCCTGCCCTGGCCCACTACACACTCTCCTCCTGCTCTCATCTGTCAGGACAGGTCTCCACCCTGCTGACCTGTAACAGCCTTTGGGAGTAGTCCTTTGTATTTCTGGGAAACGTACTGTCCACCGGTCAGATTAACTTTCTGTAAGAGATTCTTTAGCCCAACTTTTTCCAGGTCTGAGGCCACAAACAAAAAGACCACAGATAAAAAGGGTGAGGTAAAAAAAAAAAAAAAGGGGGTGAGGTACATAATAGAATAAGTGGGTAGTCTGAGTATTACAGAGATTTCCTCTTCGCACTGGTTTTTTTCTAATCTTCTATGTATACATGCACACAAACACACACACACACAGTTTGCTTCAGCCTGGAGAGGTCTTGACAAAGATGACTAGGTGAGAAGGAATACAAAAGACTTCCTCTTATATAAATAGTGCAAACATCCCAGGAGGACCTAGAAAAGGGAGGACACCGTCACTGAGCACCTCATAAGCACCTTGGGCCCTGCTAGGTATCTTACATACAGAACTGGAAACAGAGAGATAGGGAGGTAAAGCAACTTACTCCAAGTCACACAGCTAGTAAAGGGCAGAGTCGGGGCTATATCTAGGCTTGTCATACTCAGCCCAGCATCCTGTCCACATGCTGCTCCTTCTCACAAGCCTAAGATGGCAGCAGCTCACGAGCATCCTGACTTACAGCAGCAAATCAAGCAGAGTTCAACCCCCCGGAAATATTTCCCTAAGCACTGGTTAAGTGCTGGGCACTAGGACAGGCTCATTTGGAGATCTATTCAATAATATTCTTATCCCCCTGGAACAGAGACACCAATGGCTCACTGCCTCCCTGGTACAGCAGTGGATAGACGAAGGGGAAGGAAGGGATGTCCCTAGCCCCTCAGCAGCAAAGGAGAGCTCACTGAGGCGAAGCCAGACCTATTGCTGAACCGAGGCCCCACGTCTTCCTGGGCCGCTCTCTCCATTATCACTGCCGTCTTTCACATCACAGCACGAATAAAGAGCAGCCCAAAAGGAACTGTCAGAGGGTGTGCGGAGCCTCAGAGGTACATCCTGTGAACAGGACACAAGCACGGCCCTCTGTGCTCCATCACAGCCGCCACGGTGACTCAGAAAATGGAAGTGAAGCTGGCAGGCAACGGCGCCTGCGGCACCATGAGCCTTCAGTGCTTTGGATTATTAGGCACTCGGGCCTCTGAACTACTTTGAGAGCTCTCTGGAAACAGGCACGACACCTGCCCCAATTCAAGAGCTCCTTTACACCTGGGGCCAGGCTGTGCCCAGAGTTTCTCTGCAGATACTCATGGTGATACCCCCACCCTCCTGAATGAAGCAGAAGTCCCAGCATCAGTGTGCCCCCAACTCAGTCCTGGACCAGGTGTTGGGGTTCCAGAGACTAAAAAACAAGTCCTGTCTTTGAAGCCCAGACTGGAAGGGAAACAGACATGTAAACAATGAGTTATTACAAAATTTATGACCAAATATCTGACACTATTTGAATATGAAGTGCAAGGAGAAGACGCATGAAAGATGAGGTTGAGGGAACAGGCAGGGGCCTGTTCCAGGGGTCTCAGATACCAGGTTGAACATGGGCTGTGTTCTGAGAGAACGCAGAACTCCTGAAAGTAGAAATATGACACAAACAGATTTGCATTTTAGATAAATTGCTTTGGAGTAGAGATGATGTGTTGGAGGAGAGAGAAAATGGAAAGAGAGACTGTTGTACTTCTGGCCATATTGTAAACTAAATAGCATAAAATCTCCCCGGCTTACAAAAAACACTAAATAAAATTTAACATTTTTTAAAAATTTTATTTAGACAATTAATTTTAATGGGGTGACCTTGATCAATTAGAATATATAGATTCAGAGAAAACATCTCCAGGTTATTTTGACATTAGATTATGTTGTATACCCATCACCCAAAGTCAAATTGCCCTCTGTCACTTTTTATTTGGTTTTCTTTATGACCTCCCCTTTCCTACCCCCTTTCTCTCCTCCTTTCCCTCCCCCTGGTAACCACTGCACTCTCATCCATGTCTATGAGTCTCAATTTTGTGTCCCACCTATGTATGGAATCATACAGTTCTTAGTTTTTTCTGATTTACTTATTTCACTCAGTATAATGTTATCAAGATCCATCCATGTTATCGTAAATGATCCGATGTCATCATTTCTTATGGCTGAGTAGTATTCCATAGTATATATGTACCACATCGTGTGTGTGTGTGTGTGTGTGTGTGTGTGTGTGTGGCAGAAACAGAGAGAGGGACAGATAGGGACAGACAGACAGGAAGGAAGATGGGAAACATCAATTCTTCGTTGCGGCTCCTTAATTGTTTATTGATTGATTTCTCATATGTGCCTTGACCAGGGGGCTACAGCAGACCAAGTGACCCCTTGCTCAAGCAGCGACCTTGGGCTCAAGCCGGTGAGTGTTGCTCAAACAAGATGAGCCCATGCTCAAGCTGGCGACCTCGGGGTCTCGAACCTGGGTCCTCCATATCCCAGTCCGATGCTCTATCCACTGCACCACCGCCTGGTCAGGCTCCAGTCATCTATTGAAGGGCTTTTTGGTTGTTTCCATGTCTTGACCACCGTGAACAATGCTGCAATGAACATGGGGCTGCATGTGCCTTTACATACCAATGATATTGAGTTTTGGGGGTATATACCCAGTAGAGAAATTGCTGGGTCATATGGTAGTTCTATTCTTAATTTTTTGAGGAACCACCATACTTTCTTCCATAATGGTTGTACTACTTTACATTCCCACCAACAGTGAATGAGGGTTCCTTTTTCTCCACAGCCTCTCCAACACTTGTTGTTACCTGTCTTGTTGATAATAGCTAATCTAACAAGTGTGAGGTGGTATCTTATTATAGTTTTGATTTGCATTTCTCTAATAGCTAGTGAAGATGAGCATCTTTTCATATATCTATTGGCCATTTGTATTTCTTCCTGGGAGAAGTGTCTGTTCATATCCTCTTCCCATTTTTTTATTGGATTGTTGTTGAGTTTTGTGAGTTCTTTGTATATTTTGGATATTAGGCCCTTCTCTGAGCTGTTGTTTGAAAATATCATCTCCCATTTAGTTGGCTGTCTGTTTGTTTTGTTGTCAGTTTCTTTTGCTGTGCAGAAGCTTCTTAGTCTGATGTAGTCCCATTCATTTATCTTTGCCTTCACTTCCCTTGCCTTTGGAGTCAAATTCATAAAATGTTCTTTATGGCCAATGTCCATGAGTATAGTACATATGTTTTCTTCTATGTAATTTATTGTTTCAGATCTTATATTTGGGTCTTTGATCCATTTTGAATTAATTTTTTTTAGATTTCTTTTTTTTAAATTTTTAAATTCATTTTAGAAAGGAGAGAGAAAGGGAGAGAGAGAGAGACAGAGAGGGAGAGAGAGAAGGTGGGGAGGAGCTGGAAGCATCAACTCCCATATGTGCCTTGACCAGGCAAGCCCAGGGTTTCGAACCAGCGACCTCAGCATTTCCAGGTCGACGCTTTATCCACTGCGCTACCACAGGTCAAGCCATTTTGAATTAATTTTAGTACAAGGGAACAAACTGTAGTCGATTTCATTGTTTTGTACATGGCTCTCCAGTTTTCCCAGCACCATTTATTGAAGTGGCTTTCTTTTCTCCATTGTGTGTTTTTGGCTCCTTTATCAAAGATGATTTGACCATATATATGTGGTTTTATTTCTGGGCTCTCTATTCTTTTCCATTGGTCTGAGTGTCTATTTTTCTGCCAATACCATGCTGTTTTGATTATCATGGCTCTATAATATAATTTGAAGTCAAGTATTGTAATGCCCCCAGCTTTGTTCTTTTTCCTTAGGATTGCTCTGGCTATTCGGGGTTTTTAGAGTTTCATATAAACCTGATGATTTTTTTGTTCCATTTCTTTTAAAAAATGACATTGGAATTTTGATGGGAATTGCATTAAATTTGTATATTGCTTTGGGTAATATGGTCATTTTGACTATATTTATTCTTCCTATCCAAGAACAAGAAATACTTTTCCATTTCATTGTATCTTTTTCAATTTACCTTAACAATGCTTTGTAGTTTTCATTATATAGGTACTTTACATTCTTTGTTATATTTATTCCTAGGTATTTTATTTTATTTTTTTGCAACCGTAAAGGGGATTGATTTTTTTAGTTCATTTTCTAAAGTTTCATTGTTGGCATATAAGAAGGCAATAGACTTTTGTATATTAATTTTGTATCCTGCGACCTTGCGGTATTGGTTTATTGTTTCTAATAGTTATTTTGTGGAGTCTTTGGGGTTTTCAATGTACAGGATCATATCATCTGCAAACATATTTCTTCTTTGCCAATATGAACGCCTTTTATTTCTTTCTCTTGTCTGATTGCTATGGCTAGAACTTCTAGCACTATGTTGAATAAGAGTGGAGAGAGTGGGCAGCTTTGTCTTGTTCTTGATTTTAGAGGAAAAGTTTTCAGTTTTTTGCCATTTAATATGTTAGCTGATGGTTTCTCATAAATTTATTATGTTGAGATATTTTCCTTCTATACCCATTTTGTTGAATGTTTTAAACATAAAATGATGTATTTTATCAAATGCCTTTTTTTTTACAGAGACAAAGAGAGAGAGAGTCAGAGAGAGAGATAGACAGAGACAGACAGACAGGAACAGAGAGAGATGAGAAGCATCAATCATCAGTTTTCGTTGCAACACCTTAGTTGTTCATTGATTGCTTTCTCATATGTGCCTTGACCGTGGGCCTTCAGCAGACCGAGTAACCCCTTGCTCAAGCCAGCAACCTTGGGTCCAAGCTGGTGAGCTTTGCTCAAACCAGATGAGCCCGCGCTCAAGCTGGCGACCTTGGGGTCTCAAACTTGGGTCTTCTGCATCCCAGTCCAATGCTCTATTCACTGCGCCACCGCCTGGTCAGCCTCAAATGCCATTTTTGCATCTATTGATAGGATTATATGGTTTTTGCTCTTTGTTTTGTTGATATGGTGTATTACGTTAACTGTTTTACATATGTTGAACCATCCTTGTGATTCTGGGATGAATCCCATTTGATCATGATGAATTTTTTTTAAATGTGTTGCTGTATTCGATTTGCTAGTATTTTGTTTAGGATTTTAGCATCTGTATTTATTAGAGATATTGGTCTGTAGTTTTCTTTTTTTGTGTTGTCCTTGCCAGGTTTTGGTATTAGGGTTATTTATTTATTTTTATTTTTTTTGTATTTTTCTGAAGCTGGAAACGGGGAGGCAGTCAGACAGACTCCCGCATGCGCCCAAGCGGGATCCACCCGGCACACCCACCAGGGGATGATGCTCTGCCCATCTGGGGCGTCGCTCTGTTGCGACCAGAGCCATTCTAGCACCTGAGGCAGAGGCTATGGAGCCATCCCCAGTGCCCAGGCCATCTTTGCTCCAATGGAGCCTTGGCTGCGGGAGGGGAAGAGAGAGACAGAGAGGAAGGAGAAGGGGAGGGGTGGAGAAGCAGATGGGCGCTTCTCCTGTGTGCCCTGGCCGGGAATCAAACCCGGGACTTCCTCAGGCCAGGCCGATGCTCTACCACTGAGCCAACCGGCCAGGGCCAGTATTAGGGTTATATTGGCTTCATAAAATGTATTTGGAAATATTGCTTCTTCTTCAATTTTTTGGAAGACTTTGAGTAGAATAGGAACCAAATCATCTTTGAATGTTTGATAGAATTCACTAGAATAGCCATCTGGCCCTGGACTTTTATTTTTTGGGAGGTTTTTGATAGTTGTTTCTATTTCCTCCCTGCTTATGGGTCTGTTTAGGCTATCTACTTCTTTGTGACTCAGTCTAGAAAGATTGTATTGTTCTAGGAATTTATCCATTTCTTCTAGATTGTTAAATTCGGTAGCATATAGTTTTTCATAGTATTCTACGATAATTGTTTATATAGCTATATCTGTGGTGATTTCTCCTCTTTCATTTTGGATTTTGTTTATATCAGTCCTTTCTCTTTTTTCCTTAGTGAGTCTTGCCAAGGGTTCGTCTATTTTGTTGATCTTTTCAAAGAACCAGCTCCTTGTTTTATTAATTTTTTCTATATTTTTTCTGTTCTCTATTTCATTTATTTCTGCTCTGATTTTTTTTAATTTTTATTATTTATTTATTTATTTATTTTAGAGAAGAAAGAGAGAGAGAAAAGGGGGGAGGAGCAGGAAGCATCAACTCCCCTATGTGCCTTGACCAGGCAAGCCCAGGGTTTTGTACCGGCTACCTCAGCATTTCAGGTCAACATTTTATCCACTGCACCACCACAGGCCAGGCTGCTCTGATTTTTATTATTCCTTTCTTCTGCTGGTTTTGAGTTGCCTTTGTTCTTCTTTGTTTAGTTTCTTAAGATGTGATGTTAAATTGTTTACTTGGGCTCTCTCTTGTTTGTTCATATAAGCCTGTAGTGATATGAACTTCCCTCCTATTACCACTTTTGCTGCATCCCAGAGATTCTGATATGTTGTATTGTCATTTTTGTTTGTCTGTATATATCTTTTGATCTCTGCTTTTATTTCTTCTTTGACCCACTCATTTTTTAGAAGTACGTTGTCTAATTTCCACATTTTTGTGGGTTTGTTTACTTCTTTTTTGCAGTTGAATTCTAGTTTCAAAGCTTTGTGGTCAGAAAATATGCTTGGTATAATTTCAATCTTCCTGAATTTGTTGATGTTAGTTTTGTGGCCCAACATATGATCAATTCTTGAGAATATTCCATGTACACTGGAGAAAAATGTATACTCTGGCATTTTGGGATGAAATGTCCTGTAGATATCTATCATATCCAATTGTTCTAGTGTTTCATTTAAGGCCAATATTTCTTCATTGATTTTCTGTTTGGATGAACGATCTAGTGCCTTCAGTGGTGTATTGAGGTCTCCAAGTATGACTGTATTTTTGTTGGTTTTTATCTTTAGATCAGTTAGTAGATGTCTTATATACTTTGGTTCTCCTTGGTTTGGTGTATATATATTAAGAAGTATTGTGTCTTCTTGATTCAATGTCCCCTTTATCATTATGAAATAAACATCTTTGTCTCTGATTACCTTTGCTGTCTTGTAGTCAGCATTGTTAGATATGAGTATGGTTACACCTGCTTTTCTTTGGATATTATTTGCTTGAAGAATTGTTTTTCAACCTTTCACTTTGCATTTGTTTTTATCCTTGTAGCTTAGATGTGTTTTTGAAGGCAGCATACAGTTGGATTTTCTTTTTTGATCCACTCTGCTACTCTGTGTCTTTTTATTGGTGAGTTCAATCCATTTACTTTTAATGTCAATCCATTTACATTTAGTGTAATTATTGACACTTGAGGGTTTCCTATTGCCATTTTATATATTGCTTTCTGATAGCTCTCTATCTTGTTTGGTTCTTCTCTTCTGTTTTTCTGTCATTTAATTTTGTTTGGTTGTATTCCATATGTCTTTCCTCTGTTTCTTCTTTTTGTAAGCCATGTGTTTATGTAGTGGTATTTTCAGGGGTGGTTACCATTAGGTAATAAAAAGGATATATATCATATTCATTGTAGTATGTTATCTCATAAGTGCTTTTGCACTCCATCCTCCTTTGCTACTGTTAATCTTTGTAATCTCTCCATTTTTGTTTTTGTTGTCACAGATTAATCTTGTTTTTATCGTGATCTTGTTGGAGCTTTTACTTGTGATTTTGTTTTGTTTTGTTCTTTGTATCTGGTCAGAGAACTCCCTTTAGTATTTCCTGAAGTGGGGGTTTTCTGGTGATGATAAATTCCCTCATCTTTTTCTATATCTGTGAATGTTTTAATTTCCCCTTTGTATTTGAAGGATAGCTTTGATGGATATAGTATTCTTGGCTGGAAGTTCCTCTCTTTCAGTACTTTAAATATTGGGGTCCACTCTCTTCTGGCTCGTAGAGTTTCTGCTGAGAAATCTGATGATAGTCTAATGGGCCTTCCTTTATATGTTGTACTCTTCTTTTCCCTGGCTGCCTTGAGGATTTTTTCTTTGTCATTGGTTTGTGATAATTTCATTATGATGTTCCTTGGAGTAGGTCTATTTGGGTTAAGATAACTCAGTATTCTGTTTGCTTCTTGGATTCAAGGCTCTAATTCTTTCCACAGGCTTGGGAAGTTCTCATTGATTATTTGTTTAAATATGTTCTCCATTCCATTTTCTCTTTCTTCTCCTTCTTATATACTCATTATTCTTATGTTGCTCTTTCTGATGGAGTCAGATAATTCATGTAGGGCTTTCTCAGATTTATTAATTCATCTCTCTCCTCTTCTCTCTGTATTATCACTAGTTGCCTGTCTTCTATGTCACTAATTCTCTCCTCTTATCTGGCCTGTTCTAATAACTAAGCTTGTTACCTCATATTTAAGGTCATGTATTGAGTTTTTCATCTCTGTTTGGTTCCTTTTTATAGTTCAGTTTCCTTGGTGAAGTACTCTTTTTGATCATTAAATTGTTTTTTGAGCTCTCTAAATTACCTTTCCATGCTTTCTTGTATTTCTATGGGTATTTTTAGGACTTCAATTTTTTTTTTGTTATTTTATTTTATTTTTGTGTATTTTTCTGAAGCTGGAAATGCGGAGAGACAGTCAGACAGACTCCCGCATGCGCCCGACCGGGATCCACCCAGCACGCCCACCAGGGGGTGATGCTCTGCCCCTCCGGGGCGTCGCTCTGCCTTGACCAGAGCCACTCTAGTGCCTGGGGCAGAGGCCAAGGAGCCATCCCCAGCGCCTGGGCCATCTTTGCTCCAATGGAGCCTCGGCTGTGGGAGGGGAAGAGAGAGACAGAGAGGAAGGAGAGGGGGAGGAGTGGAGAAGCAGATGGGCACTTCTCCTGTGTGCCCTGGCTGGGAATCGAACCCGGGACTTCTGCACGCCAGGCCGACGCTCTACCACTGAGCCAACCAGCCAGGGCTAGGACTTCAATTTTTAATTCTCTGTCATTTAACTCCAAGGTTTCCAAGAAATTAAAATATTTTTCTAGAGATTTTTCATCATCTATCTGAACTACATCTCTGTATTTTGTATCCATGATATTCTATTTCTTTTTCCTTAATGGCATTTGAGAGTGGTATTGTCAATAACACTAATTAGAGATAATTAAAAAATAAAAGTTGAAAAGATACAGTGAAAAAATAAAAATTCCATAATGATACGTGGAACAAAAACTACAGAGAGCCTGACCAGGCAGTGGCGCAGTGGATAGAGCATCAGACTGGGATGCAGAAGGACCCAGGTTTGAGACCCCGAGGTCGCCAGCTTGAGTGTGGGCTCATCTGGTTTGAGCAAAAGCTCACCAGCTTGGACTCAAGGTCGCTGGCTCAAGCAAGGTGTTACTCGGTCTGCTGAAGGCCCACAGTCAAGGCACATATGAGAAAGCAGTCAATGAACAACTAAGGTGTTGCAACGAAAAACTGATGATTGATGCTTCTCATCTCTCTCTGTTCCTGTCTGTCTGTCCCTGTCTATCCCTCTCTCTGACTCTCTCTCTCTGTCCCTGTAAAAAAAAAAACAAACCTCCAGAGAACAAAGAGTAGGAACTGAGGAAAAATGACAAAAGAGATAAAAAAAATTAAGTAAAAAACACGCAAAATGCGCCCTGGCCGGTTGGCTCAGCGGTAGAGCGTCGGCCTAGCGTGCGGAGGACCTGGGTTCGATTCCCGGCCAGGGCACACAGGATAAGCGCCCATTTGCTTCTCCACCCCTCCGCCACGCTTTCCTCTCTGTCTCTCTCTTCCCCTCCCGCAGCCAAGGCTCCATTGGAGCAAAGATGGCCCAGGCGCTGGGGATGGCTCTGTGGCCTCTGCCTCAGGTGCTAGAGTGGCTCTGGTCGCAACATGGCGACGCCCAGGATGGGCAGAGCATCGCCCCCTGGTGGGCAGAGCGTCGCCCCATGGTGGGCGTGCCGGGTGGATCTCGGTCAGGCGCATGTGGGAGTCTGTCTGACTGTCTCTCCCTGTTTCCAGCTTCAGAAAAATGAAAAAAAAAAACCAACAAAACAAAAACACGCAAAATGCCACAAAGAAAAATATGAATTCAAAATATAATAATTTGTTGAAAAATGACGATTGAGATAAAAAGAAAAAGAAAAAAAGTAAAGGTTTTGAAATGAAACCCTCATGAAAATCAAGAATAAAAAATTTACCAACTATGGATAATGAAGTTCAAAAGGAAAAGGAAAGAATAAAAAGGAAAGAAAATAAAATGACCAAAATGGAAAAAAAAGTTATAAAAATGTAATTTTTTTCTGGTTTTGAGAGGTAGCTTCTTCCTTTTTTTCGGCAGATGGCACTGAACTACAGTTTTTGCCCCTATGGGGCTCTTGGGCAGAGGTTTGCTGTTGTGTCACTTGGAGGCTCTGACAATGAGAGACTCAGTTTTCCAGGTGCCTCTCCCCACATCTCTCCCACTTGAGCTAGCAGCCTAGAGATTCAGCTGTGAAGTTTGCCCCAGCCACTGCTTGCAGAGCAAGAGGCTCTAAGAGCAGCCAGGTCCTTCCTCTAGTACTGCTCAAAGCACAGTTCTGGGTAAGGCTGTGCCAACCAGAGCGCCAGCGAGAGCAGGCAAGGCTGGGAGCCAATTGCTGATCTAGCGCCTTTCTAAGGGCCTCTGGGGCATGTCTACTATGCCTCAGTGCTCCAAGGGTCTAATCTCCACAGGCTTCTCCCTTGTGCACTGTTTGGTAGCACACAGCAAGCTACATGCATGTCCAGCCCCCACGATTTCAGCAGTGCACACAGAGGCTTGCACCTGCCCACTTAGGCAGACAGTGCCTGTGATCTCAGTCAGAGCTGGGAATGCAGATCTGTAAATGTGCCCTGCCCGGACAGTCCCAGGCCCAGGGATCCCAGTGTTTGCACACATCCTGTGCTGGTGGTGGAGCTGGGAATGCACAAAGATGCTGGCAACAGCTCACGTAGATATTTATCACTGATAATCTCGGGCTAAGCCCTCCAGCCCCCCCCCCCCACACGCATGCACACCCACACCAGTGGTGCCGAATGGAGCCACTCACACACCACCTGGGATCATGGAGCCAGGAGCACACAAAGCTGCTGGTGCCAGCACCAGCGCCGGCTCCTGTGAGCAATCTGTACCGGAAACCTTTGTTGGAGCCTGCCGCCCATGCTCGCCCCTGTCCACAATCTCAGGCAGAGCTAGCGTCGTCTTTCTTCTGCTGCTTAATCATCCACCCTAACCCAGCTTCCTCCCTCTGCCTCCAACCCTCTGCTTCGCTCAGCTTCAGACAAAAGCAGCCCTTCCTCAGATCAGTGAGGAAAGCAAAAAAACCCATTCTCAGGCCTGACCTGTGGTGGCGCAGTGGATAAAGCGTCGACCTGGAAATGCTGAGGTTGCCGGTTCGAAACCCTGGGCTTGCCTGGTCAAGGCACATATGGGAGTTGATGCTTCCAGCTCCTCCCCCCCTTCTCTCTCTCTGTCTCTCCCTCTCCTCTCTAAAATGAATAATAATAAAAAAAGAATTTAAAAACCCCATTCTCCATCTTATTTCCTTCAGAGTGGGTTCTATATTCAGCCACCTTTTTGCGCAATCATACCTTTGTTTGGTGTGTGCATATTTCAGGTGCTCCTGAGATTTTTTCTCTGTCTTTAGTTGTTGAATTTGTTGACATTTCAAGGGGAGATATCAGGAGCATCTCTCTGACGTCACTCCTTAACATTTTTTTAAAATGAACAGTTAAGAGATTAAGATAGACTCTTGGGGGCCATATATGAAGAGGAAACTGAAACCCAGAATGGCAAACCAAATAAAGAGTGCCATGAATACTTTCACGTGAAGTCTGTCTCTGGAAGGGCACTGCCTCTTCTGGTGGGAACTAGCCACAAGCAGCTATCTAAAGTAAAATTTATTTAATATTAATTGAAGTAAATAAAAATTTAAAACTCAATTCCTCACTCTCACTAGCTACATTTTAAGGGCTCAGAAATGCCCTGTGGCTGCTGCAAGAGCGTTATAGTGATGGGTGTGGCTGGGTTTTACTCTGGCTGCCCTGGGTCACTGCCTCACCTCACTCTCCTTCTCATTCTGAATCTGTCAGATGGGGGGGCCACTGCTCCCGAGTCTCAGATGCTCGGACCCCACTAAACTATAGCACTGGCTCTCCTGGGCCCCAAGAATGCAGGTGGAAGTTTGTGGGACTCCTCAGTCTCCATAATCATATTTTTTAGAGACTTCCAGTCAAGATGCAGAGTAGGTAATGTTATGCTCACCTCCTCCCATGACTACATTAAAATTACAACAAACTTACACAACAGTCATTGAGAATCACCTATAGACTAGCTGAATAGGAGTCCTCTAATTAAGACTATAAAGAGGAAGCCATGTCAAGGCTGGTAGGAGACTAGGAATAGGCTGGCCCCACACAACACGTGGCAGATAAAAATCCGGAGGGATATCTCAGCTGTAGAGGGCCCCCTTGAGGCCCCTTTCCAGCCAAAGACACTGGTGCCAGGGAGTCAAGTTCCCACATCCCATAGCTGTGAAAAGCAACAGGGGTTGCAATGAGGTAGACAGAAGGCTGCTGGAGACCAAGGCATCCTCTGGAGGGGTCTGAGCACAGACTTGCTCACTCAAACACTACTTATTCTGGGTTGCAGCACAGGGGCAGCAACTCAGAAACCACCAGTGTTATGGGCAGGAGCTGAATTCTCTAGCTTCGGGGTGTGGGCTGGAAGCACAAGGGTCAGGATTGCTATCTCTTGGGACATAAGTGCTGTCGGACACAATCGTCCCTGCTAAACAGCCAGCAGGCACAGGCTGGTGCCAAACTTCGGGCTTCTAGGAACTTGTCTAACACCATTTGCCCCATCCTGGTGATTCCCTGAAACCCCACTCCACACAGCTCAAGTGCACGGACCAAACCTTGTTCAATGGTTTTCCATACAAATAACCTGTCTCAATTCACACTGTGTAATTTCCTACAGTCTCTCAAAGGTCCACAAATCCTGAAGAGGCAGCAGCTGTCCTTGGTGTGCCCTGTACTTCTTGCTAAGCAGCCCCAAACCTGGCAGTAGTGGTGACAGCCTAGCCTCTCCTAGGAGCCTCCAAGCCCAGCACAGGCAGCTACCAACCACAGACCACTCTGTATCTCCTACCAGGTGCCCCTAAGTCAGGTGGGCACAGGCAGAGGCTAAACTTGACCTGCACTAGAGCTCCTCCCAAGAACCAACACACCTGGTGCCTGGCTTCAGACCATACCATAGCACCATCCAACCAGCTCCACAAATGATACACCTAAAGGGCAGACTCGGTAGCTGTGGGAAAATGGCCTGAGAATAGAATGTTGCCTTGAACAGATATCTTTGTGCAGATTTAAGAATGCTGGGTCCCTGACATAATTATCTACACAATAAGCTTCTGTATACTCTGTTTGCCATTTCCTATCTCCCCTGAGTACGTGCTTACAAGAAAGCTTGCCCTCATGTACTAGAGAATGATTACCCCGTGCACTGAAGCTTTTTGATAAGCAGATAAAGAAGGCAAACATGATGAGGACTTGCCTATTGAGGCTCTCAATCCTTGAGGCTGGGAGACCCCTGATCCCATCTTTTCTGCATCTTGTGTCTGCGCTTTCTTTAAGTTTTGTGGCACCTTCCACTCAGGACTGTCCTTTGCAGAGCTGGTCTCTGCAAGTGGTGCCCAATGTGGGGTAGCGCCCAATGTGGAGGATCACGGGAGCAAATTTAACTGTGGTATAATGCTGCAAAACCTTGAGTGGAGGGAGGAAAAATGCCCTTTCAAGTAATTGGAAGGTAAAGACGCTCTCAGGAATTTTTACAGGGTAACAATGGGAAATGGGGACAGTGTAACAAAATAACGCCCCTATGTTTGCCTTTTAAAACAGCTGTTGAAGGCTGGTAGAGTGAAAATTTGTGAAGCTAAATTAGAGCTTTTGCAAGTTATTGAAAAGCATTGTACTTGGTTTCCTCCTCTAGGCAGCTTAGAGTTACAGGATTGGAAAAAGGTTGGAAAGGAATTAAAAAGACTCCATGTGCAGGGCGTGCCTCTCCCACTCATCATCTGGCCCTCATGGACCTTAGTAAAATCGGTCCTTGAACCTTTACAAATGGAGGATGATGATGACTGGGAGAACAATGAGGATGAATTCAGCAGGACTGAGTACATGGTGCTGGAGGGCACACTTGGGGCAAAGCTCCTAAATCTCCTTTGCCTGCTCCTCTTCTGCCACCTACTCTTCTGCTTGACTGTGGGTAGAACAGTAGCCACTCAATAAAGTTGGAGGCTTTACAGCTTTACATGAACTTGTTAACAGAACAACTCAAAAAGGGGCGTATTGAAGAATCTTTAAGCCCCTGGAATTGTCCAGTAAATACTTAAATATTTTTCATTAAGAAAATATCTGGGCCTGACTGGGTGGTGGCGCAGTGGATAGAGCGTCGGACTGGGATGCGGAAGACCCAGGTTCGAGACCCTGAGGTCGCCAGCTTGAGCGTGGGCTCATCTGGTTTGAGCAAGGCTCACCAGCTTGGACCCAAGGTCGCTGGCTCGAGCAAGGGGTTACTTGGTCTGCTGAAGGCCCACGGTCAAGGCACATATGAGAAAGCAATTAATGAACAATTAAAGTGTTGCAACACGCAATGAAAAACTAATGATTGATGCTTCTCATCTCTCCGTTCCTGTCTGTCTATCCCTCTCTCTGACTCTGTTAAAAAAAAAAAAGAAAAAAGAAAATATCTGGGAAGTGGAGATTTTTAACTGACTTAAGAGCCAGCAATGCTGTTATCCAGCCGATGGGGCCACTACAGCTCAGTTTGCCTAATCCAGCTATGATTCACCAGGAATGGCCACTTTTAGTAATAGACTTTAAAGACTGTTTTTTCACTATACATTTACCTGAAGCTGACTGCAAAAAAATCTGCCTTTTCTATTCCATTTCTAAATGCTAAAGAATCTAGGAAAAGACTTCAATGGAAAGTATTACCACAAAGTATGCTTAATAGTCCCACCATATGTCAAAATTTTGTGGCTAAGGCACTTGAACCTGTATGGCTACAATATCCTTCCTGTTACTTAATCTATTATATGGATGGTATTTTAAGAATTATTAGCCCAAATGTATAACAATTTACAAATTTCTGTCTCCAAGGCAGGCCTAGTTTCAGCCCCTGAAAAAGTACAGCAAACTTACCTGGTTTCTTACCTAGGCACTATAAGTTGATAACATGACAAGCCACAAAAGGTACAAATTCTAAGAGATGCCATTACTATTTTTGTTGTAATGAAACCGGCAAGTGTATACAAAAGCTCTCCACACCAAAGTGCAAATTCAAAGGAGTCTTTATTCAAAGCTGGCAACCCCACAGAGACCTAAGTCAGTCAAATCAAGCAGCCCCAAACACAGTTTGAGGTTAGCTTTTAACGGAAAAAAAAAATCACATACTGATTGGGGTATAGGGAGGAGGAAGAACCCAGCGATGCATGATACAAAAGCAATCAAACAAAGCAGTAAAACATATCCACTAATTTCGCTAACAAGCTCATTAAATTTTACTGACTTTTTACAATGTTTACCTATAGAATCAATTTGAGAAAAAACTGTTCTAAATACTAATGTCATAAGTTTTGAAGATGGTAACACAGTGATAAATTTTTCATATGCCTAACAAAAACATTTCTAAACATTCTAGGGTTTACCACCCCTGCCACCTGTGCAATTTTGCAAACCTCGCTCCAAGGCCAGGGATAGGGAATTTTATAAAAAGTAAGTTCTGGGGTCATTTAGAGTTTAGGGTAAGGAGAAGCTAAAATAAAATCTTTTTTTTTTAATAAATTTTTATTAATGTTAATGGGATGACATTAATAAATTAGGGTACATATATTCAAAGAAAACATGTCTAGGTTATCTTGTCATTATGTTGCATACCCCTCGCCCATAGATTGTCTTCCGTCACCCTCTATCTAGTTCTCTGTGCCCCTCCCCCTCCCCCTAACTCTCTCCCTCCCTCCCTCCTATGTCCTCCCTCCCCCCACCTCTGGTAACCACCACACTCTTGTCCATGTCTCTTAGTCTCGTTTTTGTGTTCCACCAATGTATGGAATCATGTAGTTCTTGTTTTTTTCTGATTTACTTATTTCACTCCTTATAATGTTATCAAGATCCCACCATTTTGTTGTAAATGATCTGATGTCATCATTTCTTATGGCTGAGTAGTATTGCATAGTGTATATGTGCCACATCTTCTTTATCCAGTCTTCTATTGAAGGGCTTTTTGGTTGTTTCCATGTCTTGGCCACTGTGAACAGTGCTGCAATGAACATGGGGCTACATGTGTCTTTACGTATCAATGTTTCTGAGGTTTTGGGGTATATACCCAGTAGAGGGATTGCTGGGTCATAAGGTAGTTCTATTTGCAGTTTTTTGAGGAACCACCATACTTTCCTCCATAATGGTTGTACTACTTTACAGTCCCACCAACAGTGGATGAGAGTTCCCTTTTCTCCGCAGCCTCTCCAACATTTGCTATTACCCGTCTTGTTGATAATAGCTAATCTAACAGGGGTGAGGTGGTATCTCATTGTAGTTTTCATTTGCATTTCTCTAATAACTAATGAAGCTGAGCATCTTTTCATATATCTGTTGGCCATTTGTATTTCTTCCTGGGAGAAGTGTCTGTTCATGTCCTCTTCCCATTTTTTTATTGGATTGTTTGTTTGTTTGTTGTTGAGTTTTATGAGTTCTTTGTAAATTTTGGATATTAGGCCCTTAGCTGTTGTTTGAAAATATCATTTCCCATTTAGTTGGCTGTCTGTTTATTTTGATATCAGTTTCTCTTGCTGAGCAAAAACTTTTTAGTCTGAAGTAGTCCCATTCATTTATCTTTGCCTTCACTTCTCTTGCCATTGGAGTCAAGTTCATAAAATGTTCTTTAAAACCCAGGTCCATGAGTTTAGTACCTATGTCTTCTTCTATGTACTTTATTGTTTCAGGTCTTATATTTAGGTCTTTGATCCATTTTGAATTAATTTTAGTACACGGGGATAGGCTGTAGTCGAGTTTCATTCTTTTGCATGTGGCTTTCCAGTTTTCCCAACACCATTTGTTGAAGAGGCTTTCTTTTCTCCATTGTGTTGTTGGCCCCTTTGTCAAAGATTATTTGACCATATATATGTGGTTTTATTTCTGGGCTTTCTATTCTGTTCCATTGGTCTGAGTGTCTATTTTTCTGCCAATACCATGCTGTTTTGATTATTGTGGCTCTATAATATAGTTTAAAGTCAGGTATTGTAATGCCCCCAGCTTCATCCTTTTTCCTTAGGATTGCTTTGGCTATTCGGGGTTTTTTATAGTTCCATATATATCTGATGATTTTTTTGTTCCATTTCTTTAAAAAATGTCATAGGAATTTTGATGGGAATTGCATTAAATTTATATATTGCTTTGGGTAATATGGCCATTTTAATTATATTTATTCTTCCTATCCAAGAACAAGGAATATTTTTCCATCTCATTGTGTCTTTTTCTATTTCTCTTAATACTGCCTTGTAGTTTTTGTTATATAGGTCCTTTACATTCTTCGTTATGTTTATTCCTAGGTTTTTTTTTTTGTTTTTTTTTTTGTAATCGTGAAGGGGATTATTTTTTTTAGTTCGTTTTCTAATATTTAATTGTTGGCATATAGAAAGGCTATGGACTTTTGTATGTTAATTTTGTATCCTGCGACCTTACTGTATTGGTTTATTGTTTCTAATAATCTTTTTGTGGAGTCCTTCGGGTTTTCGATGTATAGGATCATATCATCAGCAAAAAGTGATACCTTTACTTCTTCTTTTCCGATATGGATGCCTTTTATTTCTTTGTCTTGTCTGATTGCTCTGGCCAGAACTTCTAGCACCACGTTAAATAAGAGTGGAGAGAGTGGACAACCCTGTCTTGTTTCTGATTTAAGGTAGAAAGTTCTCAGTTTTATGCCATTTAATATGATGTTGGCTGATGGTTTATCATATATGGCCTTTATCATGTTGAGATATTTTCCTTCTATACCCATTTTGTTGAGAGTCTTAAACATAAAATTGTGTTGTATTTTATCGAATGCCTTTTCTGCATCTATTGATAAGATCATGTGGTTTTTGTTTTTTGTTTTGTTGATATGGGGTATTACGTTAACCGTTTTACGTATGTTGAACCATCCTTGAGATTCTGGGATGAATCCCACTTGATCATGATGTATTATTTTTTTAATATGTTGTTGTATTCGGTTTGCCAGTATTTTGTTTAGTATTTTAGCATCTGTATTCATTAGAGATATTGGTCTGTAGTTTTCTTTCTTTGTGCCATCCTTGCCAGGTTTTGGTATGAGGGTTATGTTGGCCTCATAAAATGTGTTTGGAAGTATTGCTTCTTCTTCAATTTTTTGGAAGACTTTGTGTAGAATAGGAACCAAGTCTTCTTTGAATGTTTGATAGAATTCATTAGTATAACCTTCTGGGCCTGGACTTTTATTTTTGGGGAGGTTTTTAATAGTTTTTTTCTATTTCCTCCCTGCTGATTGGTCTGTTTAGGCTTTCTGCTTCTTCATGACTCAGTCTAGGAAGGTTGTATTGTTCTAGGAATTTATCCATTTCTTCTAGATTGTTGAATTTGGTGGCATATAGTTTTTCATAGTATTCTACAATAATTCTTTGTATATCTATGATGTCTGTGGTGATCTCTCCTCTTTCATTTTGGATTTTATTTATTTGAGTCCTGTGCCTTTTTTCCTTGGTGAGTCTTGCCAAGGGTTTGTCAATTTTGTTGATCTTTTCAAAGAACCAGCTCCTTGTTTTATTGATTTTTTCTATAGTTTTTCTGTTCTCTATTTCATTTATTTCTGCTCTGATTTTTATTATCTCCTTTCTTCGGCTGGTTTTGGGTTGTCTTTGTTCTTCTTTTTCTAGTTCCTTAAGGTGTGAAGTTAAGTGGTTTACTTGGGCTCTCTCTTGTTTGTTCATATAGGCCTGGAGTGATATGAACTTTCCTCTTATTACTGCTTTTGCTGCATCCCAGAGATTCTGATATGTCGTATTTTCATTTTCATTTGTCTGTATATATCTTTTGATCTCTGTGCTTATTTCCTCTTTGACCCATTCATTTTTTAGAAGTATGTTGTTTAGTTTCCACATTTTTGTGGGTTTTTCCCCCTCTTTTTTGCAGTTGAATTCTAGTTTCAAGGCTTTATGATCAGAGAATATGCTTGGTACAATTTCAATTTTTCTAAATTTGCTGATATTGTCTTTGTGGCCCAACATATGGTCAATTCTTGAGAATGTTCCATGTACACTAGAGAAAAATGAATACTCTGTCGCTTTGGGATGAAGTGTCCTATAGATGTCTATCATATCCAGGTGTTCTAGTATTTTGTTTAAGGCCACTATATCTTTATTGATTCTCTGTTTGGATGACCAATCTAGAGCCGTCAGCGGTGTATTGAGGTCTCCAAGTATGATTGTATTTTTGTTAGTTTTTGTTTTAAGGTCAATAAGTAGCTGTCTTATATATTTTGGTGCTCCTTGGTTTGGTGCATATATATTAAGGATTGTTATGTCTTCTTGATTCAACTTCCCCTTAATCATTATGAAATTATGTATTGCTACACCTTTTTTTTCGGTGTTGTTTGCTTGGAGTATTGTTTTCCAGCCTTTCACTTTGAATTTGTTTTTATCCTTGTTGCTTAGATGTGTTTCTTGTAGGCAGCATATAGTTGGATTTTCTTTTTTAATCCATTCTGCTACTCTGTGTCTTTTTATTGGTAAGTTTAATCCATTTACATTTAGTGTAATTATTGACACTTGTGGGTTCCCTATTGCCATTTTATAAATTGCTTTCTGTTAGTTTTGTATCTTGTTTGATTCTTCTCTTTTGTTTTTCTATCATTTGTTTTTGTTTGTTTGTATTCCATTCTTCTTTCCTCTGTTGCTACCTTTTTTAAGTCAAGTGTTTTTGTGGTGGTTTTTTCAAGGGTGGTTACCATTAAGTAATGAAAAGGGTACCTACCATATTCATTGTAGTACCCTATCTTATGAGTATTTCTGCACTTCATCGTCCTTTGCTACCGTTAATCTCCATCCTCTCCCCCCTTTTTTTTTCTTTTGTTGTCACAGTTTAAGTTTGGTTTTATTGTGTTCTTGGAGGAGCTGTTACTTGTGGTTTTGTTTTCTTTTGTTCTTTGAATCTGGTTGGAAAACCCCCTTTAGTATTTCCTGGAGTGGGGGCTTTCTGCTGATAAATTCTCTCATCTTTTCTGTATATGTGAATGTTTTTATATCTCCTTCGTACTTGAAGGATAGCTTTGATGGGTATAGTATTCTTGGCTGAAAGTTCCTCTCTTTCAGGGCTTTAAATATTGGGGTCCACTCTCTTCTAGCTTGTAGAGTTTCTGCTGAGAAATCTGATGATAATCTAATAGGCCTTTCTTTATATGTTGTACTCTTCTTTTCCCTGGCTGCCTTGAGAATTTTTTCTTTGTCATTGGTTTGTGTCATCTTCATTATGATGTGCCTTGGAGTGGGTTTGTTGGGGTTAAGAAAACTCAGTGTTCTGTTTGCTTCTTGAATTTGAGGCTTTAGTTCTTTCCACAGGCTTGGGAAGTTCTCGTCTATTATTTGTTTGAGTATATTCTCCATTCCATTTTCTTTCTCTTCTCCCTCTGATATACCTATTATTCTTATGTTATTCTTTCTGATGGAGTCAGACAATTCCTGTAGGGTTTTCTCGTTTTTTATTATTTTTGAGTCTCTTTCCTCTTCTCTCTGTTGTGCCTCAAGTTGCTTGTCTTCTATTTCACTAATCCTATCTTCTATCTGGGCTGTTCTGTTAGCTAAGCTTGTTACCTCGTTTTTCAGCTCGTGAATTGAGTTTTTCATTTGTTTGATTTGTTTTTATAGTTTCAATTTCCTTGGTAATATATTCTTTGTGTTCATTGAGTTGTTTTCTGATCTCCCTAAATTGCCTTTCTGTGTTTTCTTGTATATCTCTGAGTATTTTTAAGATTTCTATTTTAAATTCTCTGTCATTTAGCTCCAAGGCTTCCAATATGTTAAATCTTTTCTCCATAGATTTTTCCACATCTATTTGTGTTATCTCTCTATCTTTTGTATCCATAATATTCGATTTCCTCTTTCTTATTGGCATCTGAGGGTGGTCTTGTTGATAGCACTAATTAGAATTAATAAAGAGTAAAAAGTAAAAAAAAAAAAAAAAAAAAAAAAAAAAAAGGTAAAACACCCCACAAAAAAAACAGTAATAATTTATTATTTCCCCCTTTTTTTCTTTCTTCTCTTCCCCTCCTCTCCCCTCCTCAGGGAAATATCGTGATGACCTGTGAATTATATTATGCTAAATGGAACAAAAACTGCCTATAACGGAGGGCCTGATTTGGGGTGAAGAGTTCAAGGGGCAAAAAAAGGGAGTAGGGACCTACTAAATGCAAAAAAAAAAAAAAAAAAGGAGAAAATCTTAGACAAGCATAAGATGATTTGCTTGTAAGTGATGGTCGACTAAGAGATATAATGAGAGGGGTAAGAGGGAACCAGAAAAAAGGGGAAAAAAAGGAATAATAAAGAAGAAAAAAAATAAAAATAAAAAGTAAAAATCTGTTGTAATCAGTGGAGCGAAGAGTAAATACAATGGAGACCTTGAGTTGGGAGGAATGCTAGTGAGTTAAAAAGCAACGTAAAAAGTACCCAAAATGCCACAAAAATAAACAAACAAACAAAAAACCAAAACCAAAAGCGAAAAAAAAAAAACCCAAAAAAAACGAGTCCCAAATTAAATAATTTGTTTGTGATTGAGGATTAAATGGGAGGAAAAGTAAAAGGAGAAAAGAAGAAACGAATAGAAAGGAAAAAATAAGAAAAAGAGAAAAACAAAGGAAGAAAAAAAGGAAGAGAAAAAAACAAAATAAAGCAAAACAAAAAAAACAAAAGGGGAGAGAGTGAGAGTTAAGTATTTTGGAGTGTAACCTTAAAGGGGAGTGAGGATGAAGAAAAGAAATAAAATGTAACACTCATGGGTAGTGTAGTTCAAGAAAAGGGAAGCATAAGATGGGCAGAGAATAAACGGACCAAGGTGGAGGAAATAGAAATAATAATAATAAAGGCAATAAGATAGAAGAAACAAACAACAACAATGAAAAATTAGTGGAACAAGTTATAAAGTCTGTGGATTTTTCTTGATTTTGAGAGGTTAACTTCTTCCTTTTTCTTTTCTCTCCCTCTTCCTGGTCGGTGACTCTGTACCCCAGGCTCTGTCTCTGTGTCACACTTAGGTAGGGATTTGCAGTTGATGGGATTCTATGGCAATGTCACATAATTGGCTTTAGTCTTGCTGGTAGTCAAGGCTTGTTGGCATTTGCAGGGTTCAACAATGAGAGAGTTTGCTTTCCTGGAGTCTCTCTCCTAGTCTCCCCTTCCTGAATTAGCAGCCTGGTGATCCAGCTATAAGGCTGCTACTGCTTCTGCCTGGGGAGTAAGAGGCTCAAAGAGCTAGGAAATCCCCACTCTATCCCCATTCAGCGCAAGGCTTTGGGAAAGGCTCTGGCAGTCAGAGCCTCCAGCGTAATCAGGCGGGGCTGGGAGTCAATTGTTGTCAAGGTGACTGTTCAGCGCCTAGCATTCAGTTGGACCACTCAACCCAGGCTTTCCACACTTTGTAGCCTGTTTTGGCTGGGAAGAAGAGGCACTAGTCGCTGCTTGCGACTATTGTATTATAGATCTTATTATCTGCCAAGTCCCTCTTGTTAGTGTTTATTCCTGAATATGGAGGCTCTGTCAATCAGAAGTTGCCCCCGCCCCTTTAGCAAGAGGCACTAAAAAATATCACGCCTCTTGTCTTGGATCAATGAACTGAGAGAGATCTTATCAATTAGAGCCCCATGGGTGCGCAGATTTCGTGGGTTAAGCTAATTTCAGTGATTGGATCCGCAGCTGTGCTCCAGAAAGTATTTCAGGCTGCCCGCGCCCCTCCCCCAACGCTTGATTGTTAGCTTGAATGGCTGGGTGAGGTGCCCCACCCACGCAGAGAATCTCCCAAATAGGAAGACAGCCCTGGCGCCTCTCCCGCTCGCCCCGCCGCTGGCAGCTGGGGTGCACCAGGAGCGCGGGATAATGGGGCACCCTGGATGTGCGGGCCAGTGGGGCACTCTGGGTTCAAGGGACGCCCAGGGCACGCGCGCGAATGGGGTGCTCCGGGCACCGGTGGCTGGGGACTCTCACTCGCAGTGCGCGGGCCGCTGGGGAAGCTGGCGGTGCTCGCTCTGCGACTGGACTGCGGCACCGGGCGCGCGCCGGCGGCTGCTCGCCGCTCCCGAGTGTGGGCCGACTTACCACAGGCGCACTCCCTCCACGGCTTGAATGAACGTCCCTGCGGTAGTTAGCTTCCTCCACACCCTCGTCTCTCAGATTCAAGTGATAACAGTCCTTTTGCTTTCAGTTTGTGTGGAACTCCGGAATGCTCCGAGGATAAATTTTTCTGTTTCTAGTTGATAAATTTGTTGAGATTTTGGGGAGATCTGTCGGACGCGCTGCTCACGGCGCCATTTCCGTGACATCACTCTAAAATAAAATCTTGAGGGGACTCAGATCTTCATAGTCCTCGAACATTGAGACCAGAGGCCAAACAGGAATTACAAATTATATGAAAGAAAATACAGGAAGCACAGGTTGATCACATAGTTGCAAATTGGCATTTACAACTATTGATTTTTCATTCTCTGCACTCTTCGACAAGCATTATATTATAGTTCAGGACGATAACTTAGTAGAATGGTTATTTCTTCCCAATACTACTGTCAAATCTATTTCTCTCTAGCTTGACAGTATAGCCACTATCGTGGAAAGAGGATGCAAGCGAATTTACTCCCTTCATGGTCACGATCCTTCTGCTATTATTCTGCCTTTAACAATGCAGGAAGTTACTTCCTGTTTCCAGACCATATAAGTGGCAAACTGCCTTTGCTGATTTTCTGGGTGTCCTAGACAATAATTATCCAAAAATCCAATTTTTCAGTTTATTAAATGAACTGAGTGGATACTCCCCTACATCACAAAAACAACACCTATTTTGAATGTTCCAAATTTTTTCACAGATGGATCCAGTAATGGCTATGCTGGTTGTGTTAGCAATACGTATTGACAGTTGTCAACTCCTGGATTATCTGCTCAACAGGCTGAACTCTATGCTGTCTTAGCTATTTTACAAGATTGCCCAAATCCTATAAATATTATTAGTGATTCTGCTTATGTGGTTCAGGTAGCCTCTCATATTGAGACGGCACATATTAAGTCTTCATCACCTCAGCCTCTCTATCATTTATTTTCTGACCTCTAGCAAGTTATTTGTTCTCGCTCTGCTCCTTTTTACATCGCTCATATCCGCTCGCATTCCAGTTTACCCAGTCCATTAACCACAGGTAATGCTAAAGTTGATAAATTTATTATCCCCGTTTACACTGAGGCTATGCAATTTCATGCCTTGGTGCACGTCAATGCTCTAGGCTTACGTACATGCGTTCCTATTTCCTGGCAAATGGCCGGGCACATTGTCCAAACAGGTCCTAAATGTCAGATTCTTAATAATCCTAAACAACTGCATCCTGGCATTAATCCCAGAGGCTTTACCCCTAACCAAATTTGGCAAATGGATGTGATACATGTCCCAGCTTTGGGAAACAAGCCTTTGTCATGTCACTATGGACACATACTCACATTTCATTTGGGCCACTGCTCAAACAGGTGAAACTGCACAATGTGAACAATCACCTTTATGCCTGCTTCGCGGTAATGGGTCTGCAACCACTATCAAAACAGACAATGGGCCCTGGCTGGTTGGCTCAGCAGTAGAGCGTCAGCCTGGCGTGCGGGGGACCCGGGTTCGATTCCCGGCCAGGGCACATAGGAGAAGCGCCCATTTGCTTCTCCACCCCTCCCTCCTTCCTCTCTGTCTCTCTCTTCCCCTCCCACAGCCAAGGCTCCATTGGAGCAAAGATGGCCCGGGCGCTGGGGATGGCTCCCTGGCCGCTGCCCCAGGCGCTAGAGTGGCTCTGGTCACAGCAGAGCGACGCCCCGGAGGGGCAGAGCATCGCCCCCTGGTGGGCAGAGCGTTGCCCCTGGTGGGCATGCCGGGTGGATCCCGATCCGGCGCATGTGGGAGTCTGTCTGACTGTCTCTCCCCGTTTCCAGCTTCAGAAAAATAAAAAAATAAAAAATAAAAAAAGTACTTCTAAAATTTTTTAAATTAAAAAAACAGACAATGCCTCGGCTTATCTCAGCTCCTCCATGGTGGCCTTCTTTACCCAATGGAATATTCACCACGTCATTGGAATCCCGTATAATCCTCAAGGGCAGCCATTGTTGAGAGGATGAATAAATTAATGTTAAGTAAACAGAAAGAGGGAGCAAAGGAGACACCCTCTATCCAGTTACCCAGAGCTTTATTTACTCTTAATTTTTTGAATTACCCTATTTCATGGCAACACTCAGCAACAGAAAAACACCATACCCCTACTCTCCAATCCGAAGGAGAGTAGCAGCTCACGGTATGGGGGCAGGATCCCTTAATAGACACATGGAACACTGGTCAATTATTAAGGTCGGGATGAGGATTTGCTTGAGTGTCACCTTCTACAGGTGAAGCTCCTATCTGGATTCCATCTCGACGGTTGAAGCCATACCATGAGCAAACAAAAGCGGAAAAAGTTCATGTGGGACTCGGAGCCTCCCATAATGCAGATGGGAGGGCTCACTCTGTTGACCACCCAATTGGTGGGGCCACTGCAGATGACTCAGAAGGCAACCCTGCCAATATAGGGACAGATCAAGCATCTCTGTCAGGAAGCTGAAGAACAATTACAAAGTCTATGATCTCCTATGACTGCCCCTAATATGACTATTGCTCTTTTTGCTGTATTAGCTAAGTATGGTTCCCATCATAACTGCTGAGAAAAATGATACTTATTGGGCCTATATATCTAACCCCCCATTATTATGGCCTGTTATGTGGGATGATAATCCAACCCTTGTTTATGTGAATGATTCTTCCTGGGTTCCAGGGCTCAAAGATCCATGGCTACCATTACACCCAAGGGAAGAAGGAACTACTTCCAATGTGTCTCTAGGTTTTAAGAAGTCGGAATGGCCATTTGCTTTGGGACACAAGAAGGGTGCTTAAATTTAACTCATCAGGTGTGGTGAGCCATCACTCCAAAACAGAGTAATGTGTCCAAATAAAATTACATTTTTTTATCAGGATTGAGTTTTCAGTATGCTCAACTTAATCATACCCTGAACCAGATTCCAGATTTGCTGTTAGGCAAGGTTCCAGTGTTATGGACGCCAGAAAGTGAGAAAACCCATTGGGAGGATTAACGCAGGCCTAGCAGTGTCTTGCTGCTCAATAGTCCTATGGAACTGACATAGAGCGGGCACCCAAGGGGTATGCAGCTCGTATGTGCAGCAGGAATAATGAGACTTGTGACACTCAAGAAGCCTTGAGATGGAGTGTGTCATCCCATAACCATATCCGGATCACCACGCATTCTGACCATTCCATTATTTGGCACAGAATGGGTATGGCCCCCCAAGTCCTCAACTCAACTCTGGTCCATGATAAACAACAATTTGGAAAATCCCTTTCAAGTATCAAGCCTTTTAAAATATAGGACGGACAATATACGCATTTAACTAACTATACTGTCCTTTAATATGTCCTGGAATTTTATTCATTATCGTCAAGTTTGTGTCTGCAACCCTTACGTTTTCCTTGTAGGATCATTTATAATATCTCTGATCAAAGTGTTGCCTGCAAAACTTGTACCTTACATACTTGTTTAAATGCTTCCTTGTATAATGAAACCTCCAGCTACATGCTCCTCAGGAGAATGGGCATATGGATCCCAGTAAATCAGACCCAACTGTGGGAAGCTTCTCCCAATACGCATGCCTTTCTTTTGATTCTAAAGGATGTCTTAAAGTGATCTAAGAGATTCATCAGGATACTTATTGCTGCTATCGTGGGCATCATAGCTCTTGCTATAGTGGCAGCCATGTCCAGAGTTGCTTTACACCAAAGTATACAAACTATAGAATTTGTCCAAAAATGGCATGATAATGCTAGCAAAGCCTGGGGAAGCCAGGCACATATTGACCAGGAAATTAACTCCTGCCTGGCTGATCTACAGAATGCTGTTTTGGTGTTAGGGGAAGAATTACAAATGTAAAAATGCAGTTAAAATTACACTATGATTGGAACCAGACTGCTTACTGTATTACTCCTCACAGTTTTAATGGAACTTGGACCCCGTGGGAAACTGTCCGGAGGCATATCCTTGGATGTAAGGACTATCTAAGTCTTAACATCAGTCAGCTTCAAGCTGAAGTGCTTAATATGCAAAAATCAAAACTGCAACTTTTACCTGCCTCTCACACCACGGCTGGCATAGCTGATGGATTGCAATCTTTAAATCCAGTAACTTGGATTAAACAATGGGGCTCCGGACAGCTAGGAGAAATTGTCTTATTATGCATAATCTTGCTTTACTTCTTTTTAGTCTTCAGATGCATGCAACAAAGCCTCCAGCAAGTAATGTAATGGAAAGCAAAAAATCTGCTTTTGCTGCTTTAAGAAAACAGAAAGGGGAAATATGGGAAAATGGCCTGAGAACAGAATGTTACCTTGAACATGTATACTTAGGAATGCTGGGTCCCTGTCATGATTATCTGCACAAGAAGCTTCTGTACTCTGTTTGCCATTTCCTATTTCCCCTGAGTACGTGCTTACAAGAAAGCTTGCCCTGATGTACTAGAGAATGATTACCCCATGCACTGAAGCTTTATAAGTAGATAAAGAAGACAAATAAATATGGTGAGGACTTGCATATCGAGGCTCTCAGTCCTTGAGGCTGGAAGACCCCTGATCCCACCTTTTCTGCATCTTGTGTCTGTGCTTTTTAAAAGTTTTGTAGAGCCTGACCTGTGGTGGCGCAGTGGATAAAGTGTCGACCTGGAACACTGAGGTTGCCGGTCGTTCCAGGCACCCTCAGTCCCTCCCACCAACATCACAACAGCAATCAGGGCTGAACTACAACAGGAGAACACACACAATCCACACAAAGGACACCACTGGAGCACCAGGCTCAGGTGACCAAGGAGACTATGCTTCTGGACCCTACAGCACACCTACTATATAAGACCACTCTACCGAGACCAGGAGACATGGCAGTTCTATCTAACACAGAAACAGACACAAGGATGTAGCCAAAATGAGGAGACAAATAAATATGTCCCAAACAAAAGAACAGGACAAAACTCCAGAATAAGAACTAAATAAAATGGAAGCAAGCAATCTACCAGATGCGGAGCTCTAAACACTGGTCATAAAGATGCTGAACGAATTTAGGGGAAGAGTAGATGGACTCTGTGAGCTTTAACAAAGAGATAGGAAACACAAAAATGGAGATAGAAAACATAAAAAAGAACTAGTCAGAAATGAATATAACAACTAAATGAAGACTTCATTAAAGGGAATCAACAGTAGATTAGATGGAGCAGAAAATCAAACCAGCAATTTGGGAGAGAAGGTAGAGGAAGGCACCCAATCAGACAGCAAACTGAAAATAATTTTTTTTAATGAGGAAAGCTCAGAGGGTTCTTTGTGAACTTGACCCTGGAAAGCAAGGGAAGTAAAAGAAAATATAGGGTCCCTGGCCAGTTGAGTCAGTGGATAGAGTGTCAGCCCAGCATACAGACATCCGGGGTTCAATCCCCAGTTAGGGCACACATGAGAAGTGACCATCTGCTTCTCTTCCCCTGCCTCTCCTCCTATAGCAACCAGTGGCTCGGTTGGTCCAAGCATCAGACTCAGGCTCTGAGGACAGCTAGGTTGATTTGAGCATCGGCCCCAGATGGGGGTTTCCAGATGAATCCTGGTCGGGGTACATGTAGAAGCCTGTCTCTCTTCAAAAGAAAGAAAGAAAACAAAACAAAACAAAACAAAACAAAAAAGAAGTGAATGGGACTATATCAAATAAAAAGCTCCTGTGCAGCAAAAGAAACTATTAACTAAACAAAAAGGTAACTACCCTGTCCAGAGAGCTCAGTTGGTTAGAGCAGTGGTCCCCAACCTTTTTTGGGCCACAGACCAGTTTAATGTCAGAAAATATTTTCACAGACCGGCGTTTAGGGTGGAACGGATAAATGTATCAGTGACCGAGACAAGCATCAAGAGTGAGTCTTAGACGGATGTAACAGAGGGAATCTGGTCATTTTAAAAAAATAAAACATCATTCAGACTTAAATATAAATAAAATGGAAATAGTGTAAGTTATTTATTCTTTCTCTGTGTACCGGTACCAAATGGCCCATGGACCGGTACTGGTCCACGGCCGGGGTTTGGGGACCACTGGATTAGAGCATAGATCTGAAACACATGGGTTGCTGGTTCAATCCCTGGTCATGGCACACACAGGAACAGGTCAATGTTCCTATCTCTCTCTCTCTTTCTCTCCAAAATCAATTTAAAAATGTTTAAATTTTAAAGAAAATAATTATTTTTTAAAAAGGCAACCAAATAAATAGGAAAAAATATTTACAAGCAATACTTGTGATACAAAATATATAGAGAATTCATACAACCCGACAACAAAAAACCAGACAATCCTATTTTTAAATGGGCAGGGGACCTGAACATTTTTCCAAGGAAAACATATAGGTGGCCAACAGATATATGAAAAGATGTTCAACATCATTAGTTATAAAGGAAATCCAAATCAAAACCACAAGATACCATCTCATACGTGTTAGAATGGCTATCATTGATAAGACAAGAAACATCAAGTATTGGAGAGGATGTGAAAAGGGGAACCCTCAGCCTGAACAGGCAGTGGTGCAGTGGATAGAGCGTGGGATCATAGGCATGACCGCAAGGTTGTTGGCTTGAGCCCAAGGTTGCTGGCTCGAGCCCAAGGTTGCTGGCTTGAGCAAGGGGTCACTCGCTCTGCTGTAGCCCCCTGGTCAGGGCTCATATGAGAAGAAAATCGGTAAACAACTAAGGTGCTGCAATTATGTGTTGATGCTTCTCATCTCTCTTCCTTCCTGTCTGTCTGACTTTATCTGTCTCTCTCTCTGTCTCTCTCCAACATTGCTGGTGGGGATGTGAACTGGTAAAACCACTATGGAAAACATAATTGAAGTGCCTCGAAAAATTAAGAATAGAGCTATCATATGACCTAGAAAATCCTCTTTTGGGTATCTACACAAAATACTTGAAAACACTTATTCATAAAGATACATGTATTCCTCCCTTCACTGCAGTATTATTCACAGTAGCCAAGACATGGGAACAACCTAAGTGTCCTCTGATAGATGATTGGATAAAGATAGGAAGGTACATATATGCAATGGAATATTACTCAGCTGTTAAAAATATGAACTATTTCTGTCTGGCCTGTGGTGGTAGTGGATAGATCCTTGACTTAGAATGCTGAGGTCGCCAGTTCAAAACCCTCGGCTTCCCAGTCACAGCACATACAACAAGCAACCAATGAACAACTAAAGTGAGGCAACTATGAGTTGATACTTCTTGGCCCCCCTTCTCTCTGTAAAATCAATAAATAAAATTGTTCTTAAAATATGAAATATTTCGGCCCTAGCCGGTTGGCTCAGTGGTAGAGCATCGGCCTGGCGTGCAGGAGTCCCGGGTTTGATTCCTGGCCAGGGCACACAAGAGAAGCGCCCATCTGCTTCTCCACCCCTCCCCCTCTCCTTCCTCTCCGTCTCTCTCTTCCCCTCCCGCAGCCAAGGCTCCATTGGAGCAAAGTTGGCCTGGGCGCTGGGGATGGCTCTGTGGCCTCTGCCTCAGGCGCTAGAATGGCTCTGGTTGCAACAGAGCAACACCCCAGATGGGCAGAGCATCGCCCCCTGGTGGGCATGCCGGGTGGATCCTGGAGGGGCGCATGCGGGAGTCTGTCTGACTGCCTCCCCGTTTCCAACTTCAGAAAAATACAAAAAAAAAAAAACAAAAAAAAAAAAACAAAGAAATATTTCCATTTGTAACAATATAGATGGATCTTGAGAGCATCATGATAGTGAAATGATCAGACTAGAAAAAATAAGAACCATATAATTTCATTCATAGGATATAAAACAAAAGGCAACAAATGAACAACAAAAAACTCGTACATACAAACAATAGAATGATGGATATCAGAAGGGAAAAGGAGTAGCAGGAGACAAAGAGGGTAATGGGAGTCAAATATTCAGTCACAGAAAGAGACTGGACTTCAGGTAGTGAGCACACAATAGATGATACAGATGTCATACTATAAAGTTGTATATCTGAGCCTGACCTGTGGCGGTGCAGTGGATAAAGCGTCAACCTGGAAACGCTGAGGTTGCCGGTTCAAAACCCTGGGCTTGCCTGGTCAAGGCACATATGGGAGTTGATGCTTCCTGCTCCTCCCCCTTCTCTCTCTCTCTCCCCTCTCTATAATGAATAAATAAAATCTTAAAAAAAAAGTTGTATAGCTGAAATTTGTTATTAATTAATTTTACCCTAATAAATTTAATAATAAAATAAAAACCATGACCCATCTATATGTTGCTTACAAGAGACACTTCACAATCAAAGACTCAGATAGACTGAAAATGAAGCCATGGAAAAAGATATTGCATGCAAACAGAAATGAAATGAAAGCTGAGGTAACAATACTAATATCAGAAAAAATAAGACTTTAAAACAAAAAAATGTAAAAAATGACAAGAAAGACATTACATAATTTAAGTGGGTCAATACAAGAAGAAGATATAAAAATCATAAATATCTATGCACATAACATAGGAGCTCCTAAATATATAAAGCAATTATTAATGGACATAAATGGAGATACTCACAGTAATATAATAATAGGGGATTTTCATATACTACTCATATCAATGTACAGATCATCAAGACAGAAAAATTAATAAGTAAATAATGGCCTTAAATGCCACATTTATCATATCAACTTAATAGACATTTTAGAATATTTTATTGAAAACTGCAGAATACACATTTTTTTCAAGTGCACATGAGACTTTCTCCAGGAGAGATCACATATTAAACCACAAAACAAACCTCAGTAAGTTAAAGAATACTAAAATCATATCAAGCATATTTTCCAACCACAATGGTATAAAATTAGAAATCTACTACAGGAAGAAAACTGGGGAAAACCCACAAATACGGGGAGATTAAATAGCATGCTACTAAACAACCAATGGGTCAAAAAGGAATACAAATAGTAAATCAAAAACTATTTTGAAACAAATGAAAATGAAAATACAACTTTGCAAAATTTATGAGATTCAGCCAAAGAAGTAATAAGAGGAAAATTCATAGCTATACAGTCCTAACTCAAGATATAAGAAAAATCACAAATAAACAATTTAACTCTATACCTAAAGGAACTAGAAAAAAGAATAAAAATAAACCAAAGTAAGCAAAAAAGGAAACAGTTCAGAAAAAAATAGAAATTTTAGAAAACATCACTAAAACTAAGAGCTGTTTGTTAAAAATGATAAACAAAATTGGCAAACTCATCAAGAAAAAAAGAGTGAAAATAAAGTCAGAAATGAAAGAAAAGTTACAACAGTACCACAAAAATACAAAGAATTATAAAACAAGTATATGCCAACAAATTCAACAATCTAAAAGAAATGGACAAATTCCTAGAAGGATGTAACCTTCCAAGACTGAACCAGGAAAACATATAAAATGTAAACAAACCAATTATTTGGAATGATACTGAAGCACAACAAAATGAAGTTCAGGACCAGATAGCTTCACAGGTGAATTCTACCAAACATTCAAGAAAAAAAAATACCCATTCTTCTTAAATTATTTCAAGAAGTGGAAGGAGAAGGACTGCTTTCAAATTCATTCTATGAAGCCAGCATCACCCTGATACCAAAACCAGACAAAGGCATTACAAATAAAGAATATTACAGGTCAATATCCTCAGTGAACATAGCTGCAAAATTTCCCAACAGTGACCCAGCAGCTTGCTTTTTCTGGTCAGTGCCCAAGGCCTTCAGTGTCACCACGGACACAATGCCACTCACACCTTGGCTTGGGTCCGGACTGCACAACAGCGTCTAGGAAGATGTAGGTCCACCGAGCTTCTGGTACCTGAGCTCAGGCTATAGGCAGCTCTGTGGTAGCAAAACAGAAACTCTGGAATAAAAGGACTCTGCCCGAGCAACTTTGCTAATTTGCAGCAGCTAGACAATTTTCCTCATGAATATCTGTTTGTCAGCATAATCATCAAATTTCACTCTGGTGGCAGGGGCTCAGTTCTGAAATCTATATAGGAAAAAGCACCTGGATCCCAGTCTTACAATGGCTTGGAGACAATCAGAAGTGCCTGTTCTTGAGCTTAGGAGCTTCTAGGCAAGATGTCTTTGACCATTGAGATATAACACCAGGCATTCAGCTATGACGCTGCCCTGGAGGGCCCTGCACCCATGACTCCAGCATCAGACATGGGCAGCATTCCCAACTCCACAGCAGTGATTCCACAGCACAAGTGCTGGGAAAGCTGAATGGACATATTTTCAAAAATGAAAATGGAACACTTCCTTATATCATATACAAAAATAAACTCAAGTCCTGGCCATGTAGCTCAGTTAGATACAGTGTCATCCTGATACACCAACGTTACACGTTCAATCCTCAGGGCACATACAAGAACCAACCAATGAATGTATAAATAAGAAATACAACAAATCAATGTTTCTCTTTATCTTCCCCTCTCTCTCTAAAATCAATAACAACTTAAAAATAAAAAATAAACTCAAAATGGATTAAAGATAAATGTAAAACCAATAATCATAAACCACCTAGAAGAAAAGATAAGCGGTAAACCTTTTGACATAGCTCTTGGTAATATCTTTTCGGATATGTCTCCTCAAAGGAAACAAAAGCAAATATAAACAAATGAGATTACATCAAACTAGAGAGTTTTTTCACAGTGAAGAAAACAATCAACAAAATGAATAAAACAACCTACTGAATGGGAAATTTTCAAATGACATATCTGATAAGGGGTTAATATTCAAAATCTCTAAGAAATTCATATAACTTAACATGTAAAACAAATAATCCAGTTTAAAAATGAGCAGAGGACCTGAATAGAGGATACTTATCCAAAGAGGACATACAGATGGCCAACACACATATGAAAAAGTGTTTAACATCACTAATCATCAAGGAAATGCAAATTAAAACCACAATGAGATATCACCTGACACCTGTCAGAATAGCTATCATCAATAAATCAACAAATGACAAGTGCTGGTGAGGATGTTGAGAAAAGGGAACCCTCATGCACTGATGATGGAATTGTAAATTAGTGCAGCCACTATGGAAAACAGTATGGAGATCACTCAAAAAATTAAGAATAGAGCTGCCATATGATCCAGAAATTCCACTTCTGGTTATTTACCTAAAGAAAACAAAAACACTAATTCAGAAAGATATATGTGTCCCTATGTTCCTTGCAGTATTATTTACAATAGCCAAATATAGAAGCAACATAGTTGTCCATCAATAGATGAATGGATAAAAGAATATCTATCTATCTATCTATCTATCTATCTATCATCTATCTATATGCAATAGAATATTATATTCAGCAGTAAAAAAGATGCAATTTTGCCATTTGCAACAAGAATGGATCTAGAGTGTTATGCTAATAGAAACAAATCAGACAAAGACAAATACCATATGATTTCACTTATATGTAGAAAATATTTTAAAAAATGAATAAACAAAACAGAAACAGACCCACAAGTTAGAGAACAAGTTGATAGGTGCCAAGGGGAAGGGGATGATGGGAATACAAAAATAAAATAAAATAAAATTATATAGATTAAAGACATCTGTACAAAAAATAATTCTAATACACACTTTTCGTTCACCTTACTTAATCTCTTCATAAAAAATTAAATAAACAAAAATTAAGCAAAGCAGGACTTATATATATATATACTTTTTTTTTTTAACAAAGACAGAGAGTCAGAGAGAGGGATAGACAAGGACAGATAGACAGGAATGGAAAGAGATGAGAAGCATCAATCATTAGTTTTTCATTGCGTGTTGCAACACCTTAGTTGTTCATTGATTGCCCTCTCATATGTGCCTTGACCTCGGGCCTTCAGCAGACCGAATAACCCTTTGTTGGACCCAGCGACCTTGGGTTCAAGCTGGTAGGCTTTTGCTCAAACCAGTGAGCCCGCGCTCAAGCTGGCGACCTCGGGGTCTCGAACCTGGGTCCTCCGCATCCCACTCTGATGCTCTATCCATTGCGCCACCGCCTGGTCAGGCAAAGCAGAACTTATTTATCCTAGTAAATTGTAATGTGGCAACAGAGACAGGCTAGATGCCAGCTGATCCCATTGCCTTTGCTTAGGCACAGAGGAAGACCACATTTCCATTTATGCCAGGAGCTGCACTGGCTCCATATGGCTGGCCAATGAGAGTGACAGAAGTGATGTACACCCCTACCAGGTCTGGCCATAGATCGCTCCAGTCATCCCCCTTCCTCTCCCTCTTCCAAAGAGACCTCAGGGACCACAGGCTGAAAATGAGAGCACCACAGCATGGAAAGTGCCTGGGTCCGAGTCACCACCTGGAGGAGAAAGGCTGAGAGGAGCTACCTATGCACATCAGACTATGAAATTAATAAGAAGTACACATTTTATGTTTTTTTTCTTTTTATTTATTTATGTATTTATTTATGTATTTTTTACAGAGACAGAGAGTGAGTCAGAGAGAGGGATAGACAGGGACAGACAGATAGGAACGAAGAGAGATGAGAAGCATCAATCACCAGCTTTTCATTGCGCGTTGCAACACCCCAGTTGCTCATCGACTGCTCTCTCATACGCGGGCCTTCAGCAGACCGAGCAACCCCTTGCTGGACCCAGCGACCTTGGACCCAAGCTGGTGAGCTTTTGCTCAAACCAGATGAGCCCGCGCCCAAGCTGGCGACCTCGGGGTCTCGAACCTGGGTCCTTCGCATCCCAGTCCGACGCTCTATCCACTGCGCCACCGCCTGGTCAGGCAAGAGATACACATTTTAATAAGTCACATTTTCATAAATTTCATATATGCTTCAGACTGCTGTTTGGTCCCATGGTTGGCATCCCTCCCTCTGTCAACAGAACACTGAGTTACTGTAACTTGACAAAAAATGAAATCTGATAGGGCCAAGGTCAGGGTCCAAGAACAAGGCAACTTGTTCTCCAAGACAGGGCAGTTTCTCATTTCTTATCCTGGGGCTTAGTAGGTGCTCAGTAGTCATTTGTAGAGTGAATCCATGAAGCCAAAATAGGAAGTTAGAAAGACCAAAGGGAAAACCTGACAAGAAGGGACCTGTCCTTCCCTTCCCCAAAGAGAGGTCCCAGGAATGCTAAGGTTGTTCAGATAGGGTCTGAGCCGGAAAGCTCAAGTCAGAGTGGGAGGAGGACAGGCAAGCTTCAAGCTGGCCCTCTCTCCTGTGCCTCCCAAAAAAGAAAGTGTAACAGAAGGCTTTTGGAACCAAGAGCTGGAGGAGCCTGGAAGCAAACACTAAAATTCTGTCTACGCCCTAGCAGTTTACACCCAGAGACAGTCCTCCCACCTCAGTCCTCGAAAAAGCTGCTAAGAGCCCCAAGCAGAGAAGCAGGCATACCAGCATGGCTCAGCACTGGAGAAGTGACAGTGTGAATGGGGAAAGAATAACTATTATAGCTGAGATATTTTAAAATTCTGCCCTCAAGGCAACATCAGTTGCTACAGCAACCATTGCTCTCCTGGGAACCGATCACCAGCCTGCTCATGGTACCTGCTTCTGGCAGCAACAGGGGTCCTCAGGAGGCCAGAAGCTGCTGCCACCAAGAGAAACACTGAAGAAGTTCCCCTACGTTCCGACTCCAAGGCAATGGCTAACAAGAGAGACCCAGGGTGACAGAGATGCTGTTACTCCTTCACTTCAACCTGGAGCTCAGGGTTCTCAACCCTGCAAGACTCTTCCCCAAGTAGCCACACTCAGCTTTATTTCCCACCTGTTTCTGTGCTATCCTGTTATCCCATTTGGTAAGCTCAAACTATTTGGCCCACAGAGAGCTCAACTGGGCTCTATACACAACAGCAGCTGCTCCAGGACATAGAGCAATACTTGGAGTAAGGGTAGTGGGCTGCCTAAGGATGGGAGGCTCTTGGCACCCACCTTGGGGAGAACCCTGGAATCAGAGTTAGGAGACTCAATGTCAGGCCAGACCCCTTCATTAAATGACTTTGGACACATTGTCACTAAAAGGTGTACTCCACAGAGCAGGCACTGTTGCCAATGACTGGTCACTGCTATGGCACCTACAATGGAGCTAAGTATACAAATCTTCAATAAATGTTTCTAAAATGAATAACCTCTGCCTTAATGCCCTTGTTTATAAAAATAATAGATTAAGAACTGTCTCAGATTCCAAGATGGCTAAGAAGTAGGCAGATGTTACAACAGCCACCTCCCAGGACCAAATTAATTACAACTTAATTTAAGAACAACCATTGTGAAAAACCAACTTCAGACAAAACAAAGAGGACTCTAATATAACCAAGGGTCACAGAAGAAGCCACACTGAGTCTGGTAGGAAGTGCAGAGACCAGGTGGGGGCTGCCCCACTCCCAGGAGCGACAGGCGGCAGAGTGCCCAGAAGGACTCTCACTGTGGGGAGAGAGAACCTGAGAAGTGGGGGGCCTCAGCCCCAGGCCTGGAGCCCCAGCTTGGAGACCCAGTGACTGGAAGAAGCAACCAGACAGCATTGAGTGGTGAAAAGAGCAGGGTTTCTGTCTGCGGGGGTTGGGGGGGGGTTAGAAAGGTAGATTCAGTCTTAAAGGGCCTGCACAGAAAATCTCTCTTGTGACCACTTGGCTGGGGCACCAGGGGCAGAAGTGCAGAGAGGACTGGAGTTGCACGAGAAAAGTGTAAAGCTGGAGGCATAGGGAGAGACATGGTGAGGGTGACCAGAACACCTGCACTGAGTCATTCTCCAGGGCTAAAGTGGACATTTACATGGGAGGAGTGATCCTTTTGTCCTGCACCAGTCTGGGGAAAAGCAGCTGCCCCACCCCTGGAAATCTCTCCATATCCAGCCAGGGGAAAGAGTCGTTCCAAAAGGCGAAGAAGCAGGGGGAGGGTCAGCGACTCAGGTTTCCGGTGAGACCCGAGCTACACCTCCCCCCTCCACTGCTGAGAATGGGCCCCACCCCCAGAGAACTGATGGGCAGACACCACCTCTGATTCTCAGAGGCCACACCCACCACACTCCTGTGGCCATACCCTATGGAGGTTTATAAAAAAAAGTCTGGATAGAGTGATAACTGGGACCAAAGAGCAAGCCATGCCCACTTCCCCCTCTCCAGGGATTAGGCCCCGGAGTAGGGGCCACATTCCTGGTACTGAGCTACAGCCCATGAGACCCCTGAAGTAGGGGGTCCCACTAACGTTGTATTCGTAACCTCAGCTGCCCTAACCCAACAAGTTTGCAATCTGTGGGGTAGGTTAGGTGAGGCCAGTTGGGCCCACACTACAGTCCTTCAACAGAGGACTCTGGAAAGACGAGGCAGCTGCAAGAGGAACAGCTGAAAAGCGGAGGCAAATCATTCGGAGCTTGCAGTTTGTACAAAGCTGCTGACAGCTCTAAGCAGGAGGAAGCTGATCCTTATAGACAGGTTGGCCCCTCACACACTACCCAGGCACAGAAACCACCCACACAAACAGCAAAAAGAGCAGTAGCTGCTGACAAGCAGCCCACAGCAGATTACAAACAACAGATGATGCCAACCCAAGAAGATCTAGAACTAACACAACTGATAGCTAGAAGCAGAAAACTTAAACCCTAGCCTCAGCTAGCTATTCAAACAGCACACCCAAATGAGGAGTCTATACATAGAAAAAATGGGAAGACAGAGAAATGCAATCCAAATAAATCAACAAGAGAAATTCCCAGAAAAGGAAATGAATGAAATGGAAGTAACCAAATTACTGAATGCAGGGTTTAAAATAATGATTGTTAGGATGCTCAAAGATCTTAGAACAACAATGGATGGATGTAATGAGCACCAAAATAAAGAAATAGCAACCATCAAAAAGGACATTGAAATCATAAAAAAGAATCAGTCAAAAATGACAAATACAATATCAAAAATGAAGACTACACTAGAAGGAATTAAAAGCAGGCTGGATGAAGCGGAAGATCGAATCAGCGATTTAGAGGACACGATAAACAAAAGCATGGAAGTAGAGCAGCAAAAAGAAAAGAGGCTCAAAAAGTCTGAGGAAACTCTAAGAGAGCTCTGCGACAACACGAAGAGAAACAACATCAGCATCACAGAGGTTACGGAAGGAGAAGAGAAAGAACAAGGGATAGAGAATCTGACTGAAGAAATCATAACTGAAAACTTCCCTAAATTGATGAAGGAAAAAGTCACACACATTCAAGAAGCACAGAGAGTCCCACTAAAGAGGAACCCAAAGAGGCCTACACCAAAACACATCATAATTAAAATACCAAAATTAAGAGATAAAGAAAGACTACTAAAAGCTGCAAGAGAAAAGCAGTCAATCACCTACAGAGGAGCCCACATAAGGATGACATCCGACTTCTCAACAGAAACACTAGAGGCCAGAAGGGACTGGCAAGAAATATTCAAAGTAATGCAAAACAAGAGCCTATAACCAAGACTTCTTTATCCAGCAAGGTTATCGTTTAAAATTGAAAAAGAAATAAAAAGCTTCCCAGACAAAAAAAAACCCTCAAGGAATTCATTACAACTAAACCAATGCTACAAGAAATGTTAAGGGGCCTGCTGTAAACAGAGCAAAGGAAAGAAAAAATAATCTAGAAAAAGAGGACTGTAGATTTAAAGAATAAAATGGCAATAAACAACTACATATCAATAATAACCTTAAATGTAAATGGATTAAATGCTCCAATCAAAAGACATAGGGTAGCTGAATGGATAAGAAAACATGACTTGTGGACCTGGCCAGGTTGGCTCAGTGGTAGAGCGTCGGCCTGGCGTGTGGGGGACCCGAGTTCGATTCCCGGCCAGGGCACATAGGAGAAGCGCCCATTTGCTTCTCCACCCCCACCCCCTCCTTCCTCTCTGTCTCTCTCTTCCCCTCCCGCAGCCAGGCTCCATTGGAGCAAAGATGGCCCGAGTGCTGGGGATGGCTCCTTGGCCTCTGCCCCAGGCACTAGAGTGGCTCTGGTCGCGGCAGAGCGAAGCCCCGGAGGGGCAGAGCATCGCCCCCTGGTGGGCAGAGCGTCGCCCCCTGGTGGGCGTGCCAGGTGGATCCCAGTCGGGCTCATGCGGGAGTCTGTCTGACTGTCTCTCCCCGTTTCCAGCTTCAGAAAAATACAAAAAAAAAAAAAAAAAAGAAAACATGACTTGTTCATATGCTGCCTACAAGAGATTCACCTCAGAACAAAAGATACACATAGACTGAGAGTGAAGGGATGGAAAAAAGTATTTCAATCAAAAGAAAAAGAAATAAAAGATGGGGTAGCAACACTTATATCTGACAAAAGAGACTTTAAAACAAAGGCTACAGTAAAGGATAAAGAAGGTCACTACATAATGATAAAGGGAGCAATCCAACAGGAAGATATAGCCTTTATAAATATCTATGTGCCTAATACAGGAGCACCTAAATATATAAAGCAGATTTTGATCGACATAAAGGGCGAGATCAACAGCAATACTATAACAGGGGATTTCAATACCCCACTAACATTAATGGATAGATCCTCATGACAGAAAATTAACAAAGAAACAGCAGCCTTAAATGATACATTAGATGAACTGGATTTAATAGATATCTTCAGAACCTTTCACCCTAAAGCAGCAGAATACACATTCTTTTCAAATGCTCATGGTACATTCTCTAGGACAGACCACATGTTAGGACACAAAATGAGTCTCAATAAATTCAAGAAGATTAAAACCATACCAAGCATCTTTTCTGATCACAATGGCATGAAACTAGAAATTAACTACAACAGAAATACTGGAAAACATTCAAACACTTGGAGACTAAATAGCATGTTATTAAAAAATGAATGGATTAACAATGAGATCAAGGAAGAAATCAAAAATTTCCTTGAAACAAATGAAAATGAACATACAAGAACTCAAAATTTATGGGACACAGCAAAAGCAGTCCTGAGAGAAGTGCATAGCATTACAGGTATACCTTAAGAAGAAAAAGCCTGACCAGGCAGTGGCACAGTAGATAGAGTGTTGGACTGGGATGCAGAGGACCCAGGTTCGAGACCCTGAGGTCGCCAGCTTGAGTGCGGGCTCATTTGGTTTGAGCAAAAAGCCCACCAACTTGAACCCAAGGTCGCTGGCTCCAGCAAGGGGTTACTCGGTCTGCTGAAGGCCCACAGTCAAGGCACATATGAGAAAGCAATCAATGAACAACTAAGGTGTTGCAACGCACAATGAAAAACTAATGATTGATGCTTCTCATCTCTCTCCGTTCCTGTCTGTCTGTACCTGTCTATCCCTCTTCTCTGACTCACTCTCTGTCTCTAAAAAATAAATAAATTTTTTAAAAAATTTAAAAAAAGAAGGAAAAGCTCAAATAAACAACTTAACCCTGCATCTAAAAGAACTAGAAAAAGAACAGCAAGTAAAGCCCAGAGGAAGTAGAAGGAAGGAAATAATAAAGATCAGAGCGGAAATAAATGACATAGAGGCTAAAAATAATACAGACAATCAATGAAACCAAGAACTGGTTCTTTGAAAAGGTAAACAAGATTGGTGAACCTTTAACCAGACTCACCAAGAAAAAAAGGGAGAGGACTCAAATAAATAAAATTAGAAATGAGAGTGGAAAAGAACAACTGACACAGCAGAAATACAAAGGATTTTAAGAAAAGACTATGAAGAACTGTATAGCAAAAAATTAGACAACCTAGGTAAAATGGACAAATTCCTTGAAATATATAATATTTCAAAAATAAATCTGGAAAAATCAGAAAACCTAAAGAGACCGATTACTACAAATAAGATCGAAACAGTTATTAAAAAAACTCCCAACAACAAAAAACAAACAAAAACCTCCCAACAAACAAAAGCCCTGACCCAGATGGCTTCACAGGCGAATTCTACCAAATATTCAAAGAAGAACTAACTCCTCTCCTTCTCAAGCCATTTAAAAAAATTCAAGAGGAGGGAAGACTTCCAAGCTCCTTTTATGAAGCGAGCATAATCCTCATTCCAAAACCAGGCAAAAACACTACAAAGAAAGAAAACTATAGGCCAATATCCCTGATGAACTTAGATGCTAAAATTCTCAACAAAATATTAGCAAACTGGATCTAGCAATATATGAAAAAAATCATACACCATGATCAAGTAGGATTTATTCTTGGGAGGCAAGGCTGGTATAATATTCCCAAATCAATCAATGTGATTCATCACATAAACAAAAGAGAAAAATCACATAATATCAATAGATGCAGAAAAAACATTTGATAAAATCCAGCACTCATTTATGATCAAAACTCTCAGCAAAGTGGGAATACAGGGATCATACGTCAACATAATAAAGGCCATCTGTGACAAACCCAAAGCCAACAACAGGCAAAAATTAAAAGCAATTCCCTTAAGATCAGGAACAAGGCAATGGTGACCCCTTTCACCACTCTTATTCAACATAGTTCTAGAAGTCCTAGCCACAACAATCAGACAAGAAGAAGAAATAAAAAGCATCCAAATTGGAGAAGAAATAAAACTATCATTATTTGCTGATGATATGATACTGTACATAGAAAACCCTAAAGTCTCAGTCAAAAAACTACTGCATCTGATAAATAAATTCAGCAAGGTGGCAGGATATAAAATAAATATTCAGAAATCAGAGGCATTTTTATACACCAACAATGAACTGTCTTAAAGAGAAATTAAGGAAACAATCCCCTTTACTATTGCAACAACAAAAAAAATAAAGTACTTAGGAGTAAATTTAACCAAGGAGGTTAAAGACTTGAATTCAGAAAATTATAAACAATTTATAATTAAATAATTATGCAAATTAAAACCACAATGAGATACCACCTCACATCTGTCAGAATGGCACTCATTAACAAATCACACACAATAAGTGCTGGCAAGGGTGTGGAGAAAAGGGAACCCTCCTGCACTGCTGGTGGGAATGCAGATTTGTGCAGCCACTGTGGAGAACTCTGTGGGATTTCCTCAAAAAATTCAAAATGGAACTGCTATTTTGACCCAACTATCCCACTTTTAAGAATATATCCTAAGAATACCAAATCACTGATTCAAAAGAAGACATATACCCCCCATGTTTATTGCAGCATTGTTCACAATAGCCAAGATCTGGAAACACCCCAAGTGTCCATCAGTGGACGAGTGGATTAAAAAGCTGTGGTACATATATACAATGGAATACTATGGGGCCATGAACAAAAAAGGAAATCTTACATTTTATGACAACCTGGATGAACCTGGAGACTATTATGTTAAGTGAAATAAGCCAGGCAGAGAAAGAAAAATATCATATGACTTCGCTCATTTGAGGAATCCAAGGAACAATGTGAACTGAGGAACAGAATAGAGAAGAGGAGGGATCAAAGGGAACAGAAGGAAAGGAGAAGAGAGGGGAAAGGGAATAGTGAAATTATGTATACATAACACAGAGAAAAAGAGAGCAGGACAGCAAATCCTGGAGGGAAGCGGGGAGGGCACTGGGGAGAGGGGGCAAAGGGTATCAAAGGGAACACGGGGTGGGGGAGAGGGAGATATATTCGATGTGACACTTGAACTACATAAACACACACACACACACACACACACACACACAAAAGAACTGTCTCTCTCCATTAGGGGCTTTGTGAGGCTCTAGCAAAGTATGGATGAATATCTGTTCTAAAACACTTTGGAAAAGGTTGCCTGATAAACACATGTAAGCTGGCAAGACTTACTTGACCCAGTGGTTCAGGTAACAGACAAGGTGCTTCCTCAGAGCTCCTGAAGAAACAATCACAGTTAAATAAATGTCCTCTGGGTCCCTGGTGCTGGAGCCAGAGCTGTACTGCAGCTGTCAACCCAGTACCCCCCCACCAGCCTCCCTTTCAGACAGACCCGGTCTTGTCTGAGCAGCAGCGTGCGCTGCCTTGCCTGCGTGCAGCCACTGGTGCCCGTGTGACCCAGATGGAGTCAATCACATAGAACCCAAGTCCAAAGGTGGAATTTCTGGGAGAGTTCTTTAAAACATCTTTGCTCTTTCCCCCTCCTCCTCAGAATGTGGATGTGCAGCCTGAAAGTACACAGGTACATCTTGCCACCGGACAGACAGACACATACTAAGGGTGCTAAGGATGATGGGCGAGTACCTGAGTCCTCGGTGGCCCTGCACTACTTCCACAGCCTGAAACGCCTGCCTCTGAACTGCCTGTGTAGAGAAATAAGCACCTGTTTGTTCGAGCCACTGTAGTCAGGTTTCTGTGACAAGCAGCTGAACAAAATCCTAAATGACACAGTACTGTACTTAAAAATAGCTCATTGATGAAATGCACATTGCCAATTTTACAGATGAGAAAAGGGAAATACGGAGAAGAGGAAACTGCCCAAGGCCATCTGGCTAGTGAAGGACAGACCTGGGGTTGGAGGGTGGGCCTGTCCAACGCCAAAACCTATAACCTTTCGCTTCTGCTGTGGTCCCCAAAAGGAGAAAGAAAAGAAAGCCCATTTGTCTTTAAGGACCATACAGGACAGTTTACAGGGACTGTCACCCTACGCAGTGCAAGGCCCGCAGGTATGGGGTACCAGAGTGAATCAATGTGGACAAAGTCCATGGAGCTTATATTTTACTAGACAGAATGAGGAGTAATAATGAGTCATAGGGTGGGTGATAAGGAGTAGAGAAAATTAAGCAAGAAGGATTTTTTACCAGGAAGTTGAGGGAGCCTCTTTGAGGTGACATATCCACCATCTTTTCTTCCCATATTGAAGAAAGTGATGAAAAAAGGAGCTAGGGTGAAGTGAGGCTTTTCTTTTTTTAAAGACTTTATTTACTCACTTTAGAGAGGAGAGAGACTTTCTTCCCCTCCTGCAGCCAAGGCTCCATTGGAGCAAGCTGGCCGGAGTGCTGAGGATGGCTCCATGGCCTCCGCCTCCGGCGCTAAGAGCTCGGTTCCTGAGCAACAGAGCAACACCCCAGATGGGCAAAGCATCGTGCCCTAATGGGCTTTCCGGGCGGATCCCAGTCAGGGCATATACAGGAGTCTGTCTCTGCCTCCCCGCCTCTCACTTAATAATATAAAAATGAGAGAGACAAGAGGGAGAAGGGGGTTAGAGCAGACAGCATCAACTTCCATATGTGCCTTGACCGAGCAAGCCCTGGGTTTCGAACTGGGGCCTCAGTGTTGCAAGTTGACACATTAACCACTGTGCCAACCCAGGTCAGGCTTTTTTTTTTAAAGAGGAATGAGCCTTGTGGATACTAGAAATGGGGCAGAGGGACAGCGAGTGTAGAGCCAGGAGGCAGGAGTGTGTGGTGGACCAGCAGGCAACCGTGTGGCCAGTAGGAAATGATTGAGGAGAAAGTGGCAGGACACAGTCCATGCTGTGTGAAGGAATTTGGGCTTTTACACTGAGTGAGATGAGAAGTCACAGGAGGGTTTTGATCAGAGAATAGATCAAACTTATGATGTGGCTTCTGGGCCAGTGAGTGGAGAACAGTGGAGTGGGGGTAGGGGGTGAGACAGAGAGGCCAGCCAAGAGAAGCCAGCAGCTGGGACCAGGGTGGCGTGGACAGCTGCAAAGTGCTCAGACCAGCCCACTCTGAAGGCGAAGCCAACAGGATCTGCTGGTGGACTAGATGTGGGAGATGGGGTGAGGCAAGGGTGAGTTGCTGGTGTCTGATGTAGGGAGGACTGGGGCAGGACCCAGACTGCTTATGGTGCTGGGGAAGGGTCAGGCTGCGTGCGGCTTGGAGGGGACTAAGCTCTGATGTTTACAAGGGGAGCACAGCTCTTCACTGCCCCCTTCATGGAGTGTGTTCTTCACTCAGCCTCCAAGACACCGGCTCTCCAGCCCCTCCCATTTCACTGGCCATGTTCTTAGCCACTTTGGCTCCCTCCATTCTAAACAACCACCAGCTATCTAAACACAGGTCTCAAGTAGTCAGTCAAACATAGCCAAGGACAGTGTTGTGAGAAGGGGGGGGGGGGCTCTGCCTGTGCCACAACAAACAACAGCTGGAGGTGTGGGAACTGGCACGGGGATTTGGCAAATGCAAGGTCATGGGTGAAACAGACCAAGGGAAATGGGATGGGTTATTCCTAGAGGGAAGACGAGACATATCCTCTAGAATCACTGCAGAGAAAGCTCCTTCCTTCCGGAAAAACCACAGGCAAGGTCCTTTTCCTTTCCCATATCAGAAAATTGCTAAGTATACACCAAAGCCTGGGCATAACTCATTCTTAGACAGACTGCTCCATGGCCAGACAGGGTGGGAGGGGCAAAGGTGGCAAAGGAGACACCAAGCCCTCCTGGGGGGTCTGTGGGTAAAAATTACCCACCACTCACCCTCCAGCATTCTTCCCCAAGACATAGTTTGTATGTTCCATAAAGAGCCTCACAAGAGACGGCATAATGGATATTTATTATGATTATTTTAATTTAAAAAAATAAGCTCAGGCAGTGAGCTGAAATACAGTAAAAAGTACCATCTGAGTGTTAGCAACACGCCTTGCTAGTGCACAGCAGAGCTCTCACTGCACACAAAGCTCCTGCAGAAATTTCCACATTTTTCCATGTTGCCCTCCCCTTCAGAAGTCCCTACTGAAATGAGGAGAAACTGAGGCACAGAGGTAAAGGCGATGGGCTGAGGTCAGACTGCCAGAAGAGGCAGACAGGAATTGGACTCAGAAAATCCTGAGAGTTCTACCCATAATGCTACCTAGGTACAATTCAGTGGCTACTGCCCAGTGGTAGAAAAAGCCAGTGTCTTCTTCTAAGTAGCCAACAGTGTCACATCAGTGGGGCAGCAGGCCCTGACGTGGGGAGAAGCCAGCAAATGGGACTCACCTACAGCTCCAGGCGCCCCCCTCGCCCAGCCTGGATCACCCAGTCCTCACTATAAAACCCAGCCCTCCTTGTGGAAAACCAACTGCACAGCCTCGTACACATCTTTTACAATGTAGGATGCCTCCATCAGCCCTGGGCTGAAGCTGAAGTCCCGGTGTCCATGGAAGGGAGGCTTCCCTCCTCCCTCCACAGGCTCTACGGCCCCTGGGGACTGAGGACTGTACACGCCAGTGCACACCAGGATGGAGAGGCAGCTCTGGGCTGCTGAGGGCCACTCCTTCCACAGACCCCCAGGCCCCAGCTCCTCTGCCCCCTTGTGCTTCTCCATCTGCAGGTGCTGGTGGAACAGGTTGGCACCGTAGACATCAGACATAGGGTTGTCACTAGCAGGGGCAGCCATACCGGAAAAGAAAAGAGGAGAAAACCTAAGTTCAGTGTTGTGAGGTACGGAGAGCAGAGGACATTGTGCATAAGACACAAATCAAAGTGGTCAAGCATATAAATGCCCTGTTATTGTCACCTGTGTGGCTACCGGAGTGGCCAGAATTCCATGGCCGACAGCTAACAGGCAGGCCTGGCTTCGGCGCGCCCTGTGCCATGGGCTCAGACCACTGGTGAGGAAATGGCTGGAGGGCACCCTTGGGGAAGTGTTCCTCCTCAGCAACATCGCCTGCACACAACGCTGCCTGCAGGCTGAGGAGACCAGGACCACAGGGAGTCTTTCTGAGCCTCCTGCTAGGACATCTGGAAGCCCATCCCAGACTAGCCCAACCTCAGGTAAGAGAAAACGTTCTCTCCCAAGTCCTCCACTTTTAAACTAAATTTAGCATTGTCTGTTTTTAAAACCTCTTCTCAATTTTTGAAATATAATACTGTATACAGACATAAGCTAGTGCCTGACCTGTGGTGGCACAGTGGATAAAACATTTGACCTGGAATGCTGAAGTCACTGGTTCAAAACCCCGGGCTTATCCAGTCAAGACACATATGGGAAGCAACTAAGAGTGATGTTTCCTGCTCCTCCCCACCCCTCTTTCTCTCTCAACTCTCTCTAAAAATCAATAATTTTTTTAAAAAGCATAAGTTAGCCTGACCAGGTGGTAGTGCAATGGAGAGAGTGTTGGCATGAGATACAAAGGACCCAGGTCCGAAACCCTGAAGTCGACAGCCTGAGGGCAGGGTCGCTGGTTTGAGCACGGGACCATAGACAGGACCCCAAAGTTGTTACCTTTTTTTTTTTTTTAACTTTTTTTTTTTTTACAGAGACAGAGAGAGAGTCAGAGAGAGGGATAGGTAGGGACAGACAGACAGGAACAGAGAGAGATGAAAAGCATCAATCATCAGTTTTTCATTGCGACCCCTTAGTTGTTCATTGATTGCTTTCTCATATGTGCCTTGACCGTGGGGCTACAGCAGACTGAGTAACCCCTTGCTCGAGCCAGCGACCTTGGGTCCAAGCTGGTGAGCTCTTTGCTCAAGCCAGATGAGCCCACGCTGCTGGTGACCTTGGGGTCTCGAACCTGGGTCCTCCGCATCCCAGTTCGACGCTCTATCCACTGCGCCACCGCCTGGTCAGGCCAAAGTTGTTATCTTGAAGCCTAGGTTACTGTCTTGAACCCAAGGTCACTGGCTTGAGCAAGGGGTCACCAGCCTGGTTTAGCCTCCTCCCTGGTCAAGGCACAAGGCACATATGAGAAAGCAATCAATGAACAACTGAAGTGCTGCAATGAAGAACTGATGCTTCTCATCTCTCTCCCTTCTTGTCTGCCCTCCCTCTCTCTCTCAAAAAAAGCATAAGTTAGCAACAATTAAAAATCACAAAGGAAATGCTATTCTCCTTTTCTTTTCCCATTCCCTTTCTTCCCACCTCTGAATGAATGAACAAATGAACAAAAGCTCATCTCTTACAGGTGTCCCCACCTCCTATCTCTTTTATGTGCCCTCTTGCCATTTTTTCTCATTTCTCCCTTTTCACTGCCCATGCAACAATTACATATATGTCATATATATGCAGTATTAATACAGCATGTACAGCCTGACGAGGCGGTGGCGCAGTGGATAGAGCATCGAACTGGGATGCGGAGGACCCAGGTTAGAGACCCTGAGGTCGCCAGCTAGAGCATGGGTTCATCTGGTTTGAGCAAAGCTCACCAGCTTGGACCCAAGGTTGCTGGCTAGAGCAAGGGGTTACTCGGTCTGCTGAAGGCCCGCGGTCAAGGCACATATGAGAAAGCAATCAATGAACAACTAAGGAGTCACAACAAAAAACTAATGATTGATACTTCTCATCTCTTTCCGTTCCTGTCTGTCCCTCTCTCTGACTCTGTAAAATAAAATAATAATAATAATAATAATAATAATACAGCATGTACATTAATTACATATATAAATATACTTAAAGAATATTACTATGCAATCAGGTAGCATGGGGAATGCCTGAGCTCTAAAAGGCACTTTAAAAATTACCAAGGGTGATTCTACCTTCAGTACATATATGCGTTTGTGTGTGCATGCATGTGTGTGTGTGTAATAAAAAACACACAGAAAATAGAAAAGACAAGGGTAGGGAGCGAGGGAAGGGGAAGTTGGGGAGGGCTAAGGAGGCAGATAGGGCTTACCCGACAGCATAGAGCTTCCGGATGGGGGCGGTCCAGCCCCGCCTCTCAGCCTGCTGCCTCAGCAGTTCCTCCGCATACTGGTAAGTGAGGATGCTGGGTTTGCCCATCAGGCCCTCATACCTCAGCTCTCTGCCCGTCACTTTGTGGTAGATAGTTTCCAGGCACAGCAGAAAGGTGCCATGGCCAAACCTGCCAGAGAAGAGCACCCAGCAGCTCAGTCCTCCGTCCCTGGGCTCTGCAGGCACAGCCTCTCACTCCAGGGCCCCAGAGGTGACAGGCCAAAATCAATTATTTCTGACAATAATGACATATATTACCTAATACTATTTATTGAGCACTGTTCAAGCACTGGAGATGCACACCACATTTCATTCTCAGAAAACCCTATCAGACCACTGTTCTCATCTGACGGCTGCAAAACTGAGGCATAAAGAGACTAAGTAACTTGCCCAAGGTGGCAGTGCTAGGATTGTAGCCCAGCATTTGGACTCCAGAAAGTTTAAATTCTGCTTCAGCTCTGTGGCAGACTGGTGGCAGCCACGCTCCCCTTCTCCCTCAGTGCCGATCTTCAGCAGAGCACAGTGCTACCAGTATAACAACTACATTCCCTTCCTCCTCTGCAGCAGTGTGCTTGGCCACGTGACTGTGCTGTAGCCAAAGGGTCAGTGAAATTACAAGTGCTGGGATAAATTTCTAGGAAGTACCCTTAAAATTGATGAGGTGGGCCCTGGCCGGTTGGCTCAGTGGTAGAGCGTCGGCCTGGCGTGCAGGAGTCCTGGGTTCGATTCCCGGCCAGGGCACACAAGAGAAGCGCCCATCTGCTTCTCCACCCCTCCCCCTCTCCTTCCTCTCTGTCTCTCTCTTCCCCTCCCACAGCCAAGGCTCCATTGGAGCAAAGTTGGCCCAGGCGCTGAGGATGGCTCCAAGGCCGCTGCCTCAGGCACTAGAATGGCCCTGGTTGCAACAGAGCAACGCCCCAGATGGGCAGAGCATCTCCCCCTGGTGGGCATGCCGGGTGGATCCCGGTTGGGCGCATGCAGGAGTCTGTCTGACTGCCTCCCCATTTCCAACTTCAGAAAAATACAAAAAAAAAAATTTGATGAGGTGATGCTGTGCTATACCCTCCCCTGTTCCTTCCTGCTGCCTGAAATGCTGGTACAATGGTGAAGTTAGGCAGCCGTTTTGGACTATGCAGGAAAGGGCTAGGAACTGCACAGCAGGAAGACAGAGGTGCCTGTGTCCCTGACAGGTGGAGCTTCCACACAAGACCTGGAGTACCTACTCCAGGCTTATTTTACACGAGAAAGAAATTCCTATCTTGCTGAAAACTTTGTTTTGGGCTTTCATCCCTTGCTGCTAAACCAAATCTGAACTGATAACTGCACAATACTGAGGTTTATTTGTCATTTATTTATGTAATAAATTCTATTTCCAATTTTTTAATTATTGAACGAAAGATTAACCTCAAATCTGGTTTATAAATTGAAATCTGCCCCTTACAATTCAGTTCACAGCCAATATAACCAAACCCCTTCACGTAGTGTCAGCATACCCTAACTCTAGGAAGAGTACTTCAGAAAAAATGCCTACCCTCAAGCTACAGAAAACTACTTGAGAAGTAACGAGAGAGAACACTGTACCCCCATATCTCATAGGCTACTGAGCGGTGTGACCCAAGGCAGAGCTGGGCCCTGCTGCCCTCCTAATGGGTCACTCACCCAGCTCCCTGCGAGTCAGGGGCGGGGAAGAAAACCCTAGATTTTGGCCTTGCAGATAAGAACAGACAAACAGTACACATCAGCCACCAGCTGCCCTTCCAGTAAGGCACCTGCTAGGCCAGAAAAAGGGCTGCCTGTACTGTGCTCAACCTCAGGAAAGGACAGGAAAGGTGAGCTCTACACCAGTGCGCAGGGAGTGTATGAGCCGGCTCACTCCACAAGTGTCTCTGAGAAAGCCATTCCTCCACTGGGTCTGTTCTCCAGTCTATACAGATACCAGAGGCAAAGGAAACAGGAAGGGAAAGAATCAGTGCACAGGGTGAAGGGAGAAGGAAGAGAGGAAGAGCCACTGAGTAATCTGCATTAATATGCCCAGAAGGCGGCCATCATCTGGGTTCCTCTAGTCAAAAGAACACGTTCTGTAAGATTCTGGAAGGCAAGTGCTGCTTGTTAAAGACCATCTCAATACATCTTCAGTGCTCAATCAGCTGCAATTTCATTTAATAATTAGGATGTGAAGTGCCCTTGAAACCCTCTCAGAAGGCCAAAGTACCATGGCAACTACAGGGCCCACCCAGGTACTGGCTTAAAGGTCCAGAGTATTAAATGACAGTGGGAAACTATCAGGACGGCTCAGGCAGCAGCTGGAAATGGGCCATCATGGTCAAGGCCAGAGACTGTGTCCTCACCTGGGCATCTTGGCTTCAGCCATCCAGAGAAGATCCATGTTACTGGCCAGTATAGGGAGATGGGGATAGGGGGCCATCACCAGACCAGTCCCAGGGTTCCCATTGCTGAGAAGGACATCCATGATCAGCTGCAGACTTGTCTCCCAACGCACAGGCTCCCCAAGGAGGAGCACCCCTTTAAAAAGCAAAGGTACAGGGGTAAGGGTGCCAGGCACTGAGCGTGCTTCTGTGGCGGCAGCAGGGAGACCCCCAAAGACCTGCTGAGGCCAGTGAAGCCACCCAAGCACAAGCTGCCCCCATAGTACACTCACCCTGGCAAGGGCACGGTTCCCTGCACAGCCTGGAAAGAGGGACACACTTCTTCACCCAAGGTGAGCACAGCCTAGGGCCACACTGTCATTGTGTTACCACACTTCATGGAGGAGGTGAAACAAGACAAGTGCAGTTGTCTCAGGCCCGCTGCCTCCTGCTGTGGGTGTTCTCCTACTTCCTCCCCTACAGGTGCTTAGCAAGTGCTCACCGGCTTCAGCCACTCCTTTCGGGGCCCAGGGGCAAGAAACCTAACAGCCAGGAGAGGGATATGGAGTGATAGAGACCTGAACTCCAAGGCTGGCTGTGCCAGCTTTCCTCTGATTGTGGGCAAGTTAGTTACCCTCTCCAAGCCTCAGCTTCAGCAACTACACAGTAACAACACTTACTGTCGTTCTGAGAATAAAAACAAGATGTATATAATTATAAAAGCACTCAACCTGTGCTGCACACAGAGTATTCAACAAATGGAAGCTGTGGGATCAGCTAGAGTCCAGGGAACTGAACCGCTGCCCCCAGGCAGGTTCTAGAACCTGGAGGATGCATCTTACTCATCACAATGACTGACACTTGTGGTGAGGACTGTGGAAGGACCAGGGATGCTACATGCTCAGGACAGCCCTACTTAATCAGAAACTGCCCATGTCTATGAACATCTCAGTCTCCCATCTGGTATTCATGTCGGTGGACAACCTGGTTATAATTAATTGAGCCTAAGCCCTAATTCTGTGCTACACATAAACACCAAATATTTTTGGTAGTTTAATGAAAACTGATTTTTTTTTTAAATGTAACTAATCACATAAATTGGATTTATGTGTAAGCTATACATTACTTTTTCAAAATTCCACCAAGAGTTATTCCGTTTTGCAAAATCAACAATGACAATACTGCCTACTAATTTTTGAGTCATCAATAAATCACCTATAAACATAACAGTCTGCATTTGTAGCTATAACAGTCATGGTGATCCTATGCTTGGTTCAATCATTTTGCTACTACTTCATTACGTCTTTTTGGATAATTATTACATATTGAAGTACAAATTACCTTACTAAAACTTTTCCTTTTATTTCTCCCTATTATAATTACATTAAACTAGTTTTTTGGGGTTTTGTTTTTTTTTGTGACAGAGGCAGAGAAAGACAGAGAGAGGGACAGATAGGGGCAGACAGACAGGAAGGGAGAGAGAAGCATCAATTCTTTGTTGCGGTACCTTAGTTGCTCATTGATTGCTTTCTCATATGTGCCTTGACCAGGGGGCTACAGCAGAGCAAGTGACCCCTTGCTCGAGCCAGCAACCCTGGGCTCAAGCTGGTGAGCCTTGCTCAAACCAGATGAGCCCGCGCTCAAGATGGCGACCTCAGGGTTTTGAACCTGGGTCCTCTGTGTCCCAGTCTGACTCTCTATCCACTGTGCCACTGCCTGGTCAGGCTAAACTAGTTATTTTTTAACATACGTATAGAAAAATACATTATGAATTTCATTTCATTTTAGTAAGGAGGCACTACAGTATTTTTGTTACATAGGAGAAATCTGGGTTTGGTAGGTTAATGAACACGGGACTGGATTACCAGGGACCTTTCTACTCTAAGATTTCTAAGCTCATGTTTTTCCTGGAATAATATGGCAAGCGATATGGGAAAGGAAAGGTTAACATCTAATATCTCAGGAGCAATAAAGGGCAGATCCAAGGCCAGAACCCAGGGACCTTGTGTTCAATGCTCCCAGCGACAGCAGCTGGAGGGCTTGGAAGGAGGAAGAGCCCCCAGAGCCACGCCGCACCGGAGGGGACCTCATTACCTTCGATGGCAGGGAAGTCATTCCGTGGAAGGGGCTGCCAAGAGACAAAAAACAGGCTCATCAATGCTGCAGCTACTTTCCACCATTGGACAATCACGCACTGGCTTCCGGGGGGGGAGGGGGAGGAAAGCCTCATTCCAGACAGGAGCGAAGACCACCCCATGGTCAAGCCCATACTAAGGAGAGGCAAGATAGGACAGAGGGAGAAGAATCACAAAGAAAGGCAAGGAAAGAATGACTAGGTAATCACAGAACAGGTTGAGGGATTCCACACATACAGGTCAGCTAGGAGGAAACACCGCTCAGCTGTCCTTCTCCAGAAAGGACAGGAGACAAGGCATGAGCCCAGCAAGAGTCCAGTCAGGCATCTAAAGGGGAAGGTGCACTATGGGGAAAAGGAGGCCATGAGATGTGATGGATTGTTTCTGTTGATGGTGGATCAGGAGGTGGGGGCGTGCACATGACCAATGCTTCATCCCTTCACCGGACTATAACAGTCCCGCCGTGCCACCAGCCAGCTGTGTGACCCGCAGTGAAGTCTCCTGCCCTATGCGAGGCTCAGTCTCTGCTGTTCTGAGCTCTGTTCCAACCCTGACATTCTGGTTCTCCACATAATCTGCATGGTTCTAGGACAAAGCTCTCCAAGGCAATAAAGTGCTCTCCTTAATTGGAAAGCTTGAAGGAAGGAGGACTAAAGCTACAGAAGTAACTAAAAGTAAACTTCTGTGTTTATAACACATTGCATATTGTTTAGATAGTGGTCTGACTTAAAACATAGGCTACATGATATATAGAGAGAGTTGCCACAGAAAAGAGGGACAGGGCCAGTCTTGCTCTGTAGAAGAGCAAGGAGAGGCCCTGTGACCGCCGACCAGAAGAGATGAAAAATCAAACTCGTGGTTCATATACGAGCTGAACCCAAAAGGAGCACACCAAACACTGAACTGCCTGTTACTTTAAAAGCAGGCTGCTTCCCAAGGACACTGCCCCAGGACGGAGCAGAGCAGGAAGAATTTAACAAAGGTGCTGATTCCTGCAAGCTATCCTGGGAAGCCAGCTGGTGAAGGGCAAAGCTGCTAACTGAAGAGACTCTGGGGCTCTGGCAGGGTCTCAGCCAGTCACAAACAACGCCGAGTGGTTGGACTGGTTGCAGTTCTAAGGAAGTGGAGTTGCAAGATCAACAAGAGGAGCCCAGGAGGCACAGGAGGACATAACTAAACCCAAGGCCCCACGTGTTTGGTCCCATTACCGTGGTCTTTGGCCGCCGCTGGAGGTCCACCATGTCAAGCACAGGGAAGGCCGCCCGCAGCTCATCCACAGTGACCACGTTCTCAAAGCCCAGTCTGGAGCAAGGTCAGGCAAACAAAGCCACACAGTTCTGGGGGGAGATGCCTTTAAAGGGAGAGGAACCAACCCAGTCCTGAGCAAACCAGTCTACCCAGTCCCCAGACAGGCGTGACCCAATGAGCACAGAGCGCCGGAAAGCCAACACCAATCCTGGAAGTGCTAGCAGGAAGCCATCTCTCTACAGGCAGAGCAGGGCTGTGCCCTCCCCAGCAGTACAGCACCAGTCACCAGGCAACACCACGCACAGATGCACAAGAACTTTTGTCCTCAAGGAGCTCCCCACTTGCCCAAAGCCCATCACAGCCAGCACCCTGGGAAGTGCCACCTCTGTGTACCAAGGAGTTCAGAAAAGGAGACTGCTCAGTGGCCTGGGCAGCTGGGCAAAGAGCCTAGAGAAGTGAGACTTGAGCTGAACCTTTAAGATGAAATGTATTCCGCCAGAATGGGGAGGCCATGGGGAGAGGTAAGCTAGTTCCGGACTTGACTATCCAAAACCTGCTTCCATTTTCCTGTCCTTAATCCCCACTTGCAATTGTAACTGAACCTAGTTTCAGATCATTCTCAAAATGAGCTTTCCAAAAACAATGCTTCTATCAGATCATTTACCGGCAATAAACCTGGGGACTCCCCAGGGCCCTCATGATAAACTAGCTCACTTCCTGTGTTTACTTCTGTGGTTTCCCACCCCCAGCACCACCCTTCCTGTCCATATTTTCCACTTGTCCCACTCCAATCTTCTGCTTCTGGGATCCTCACCGTCCCTTCTTACCACGCCCGGCATGGAAAACCAGGAGCCTCTCCTGTGGCACAGCCATGGCCCTCCATGAAGCCACAGTTACTTCCTGCTCCAAGGATATTCCTGTCCCCTGACACCTGTGACAGCCAGAACCGATCCTGTTCTTTTAAGCCTTCAGTCCCACACCATCTGAAGTATTCCTTTATTATGTACGGGTGTGTGACTCCTGCCTCAAGTAGGAGCCCTTCGATGAACTCTCACCCTCACTGGGCTTCTACGGGCCCTGTCCCTGGAGCCCGCAGCACAGGAAGTGCTGGCGCACGGAAGCACACAGGAGCTGGCAATTCAGACAGGGTCTGCAGAGCAATAAATAAGCCACCTGATGTCAGGGACATGTCTTCTGCCTTTGGAATGTGTGCATGGCCCAGAGGATAAGTCCACTGTAGACACTTAATTACCCCTGCAGAGAGGCTGACAGAGCCTACGAGGAACAGCCCCAGAGTACTGGCTCCCAAACCTAACCACAGAATCACCTGGTTTGCTATTTTAAACACAGATTGCTATAATAATTTTTATCTCAGACTTAATCACACAGGACTCTCCGGGAATCTGCATGTTCAGCTCCCAGAAGGTGCAGTAGGCTGGCTTTGGAAACCACCAGGCACCAAGACTGGCCACACCTGAGGGTTGTCCCCCTCCCTCAGGAGCCCACCACAACCCAAGACCTGACACCCTGCATCCAGCACACCTTGATGGCCCCCCATCCTCTTCAGCCAGAACAAGAAGCACCAAAAGGATACGCTCGGGCATTCTCCACCAGGGGTCCCTGCCCAGACACGAGCATCCGCTTCCCATGGTACTGTGAGAAGAGCCTCATGGGACTGTGTGAGAGGATAACCTGGTCTGGCTCCACCTGCAGGGATAGCCAACAGACAGGACAGAAGAGAAGACACGGAGCAGAGGGACAGTAATGGGAGACAGATGGCAGCTCCTTTCACCTAGGAAGGAAAAACTGCCCAGAAGAAATGGGAGAGAGGGAGGCCTGGTCAAGTGGCTCAGCAGATAAAGCATCCTTCAAGTGCACCAAGGTCACGGGTTCGATCCCTGGTCAGGGCACATACAAGAAGCAATCAGTGAGTGCACAACTAAATGGAACAAGTACTGGGAATGAGTTGATGCTTTTCTCCCTCTCCCTCTCCCTTCCCCACCCCCGTCTACCTTCCTCTCTCTCTGTCTCAAATCAATGGAAAAAAATTTTTAAAAATTAAAATTAAAAAGAAGCAGGGGGGAAAAGCCCCCCTTCCTGCCTCCTAAAAAGCACCCAAACAGGTATGAGAACCATTGCTCTAATTGGCTCTTGCCACACAAAACAAGCAAGTGGGACCCACATCGATCACGGATTCCGATACCGTCGCCACCCTGTCCTGCTCAGCTCCCCTGGGAACGCACACGGTTTGTGTGCAAGTTCCTGGTCACCGTCACAGAACTCTGCCGCTAACTCTGACTTCCAGTTCTCACGCTACTTTCCTGAAGACAGCCTGCTAACATTTCCACTAATGACAACAATGCAGCCTGTCCCCCAAACACCGCAGAAGGGAGCCAGCTTGATGCTCCACTCGCCCTCCACCCACTCCAAGCAGGACTGCCTTATCAGTCAGCCACTTTGTTTACTCCCTGCCTCAAAGAATGAGTGTCACTATGGAGTACATGGAGCGCTGCGCGTGAGTGCAAACGGATGCTTTGGGAGACAGTGCTCATGCACCTGTGTGCATCTTATTTATAAGAAACAAGGGCTGTTACTGCAGAGCCCCACCTTGTGTACAGAGATTTGGAAAAATGCTTCCCTGCTTTGTAAGAACTGACAATTCAAGACAACCATGATGCCCAGAAGAAAAGAAGTGGCTACAAAGACAGTAGGCTGAACTGTCCATGGGCAGGATTTCTGTGCTCAACACATATGTATACATTAAAAAATGACCCTGTTGATGAGGCTGTGCTCATGAGGCTAGCTTGACCTTCAAGTTATTTTCCAGCAGGGCTGAAAGATTTATAGTGAACCAAGTTCATGCCCTCAGACTCATCAATACTGGACCCCACCCCGGGAGGGAGAGGCTCAGTCGGAGCTGGAGTGGGGGTTCCACTAGGAACCAGGTCCTTGGGCTTCCATGTCTCCAGCTGCCTCCTTACCTTGAAGCCCAGCAGGTCTGACAGTTCCTGGGCTTTGCCACATTGTAAGATGTTCCCAGCATTCGTGACAAAGACCACAGGCACCCTCAGCTGCCCCTGGGCGTCCACCAGCCTGCCAAAAGCTTCTAGAGCAGCAGGGATCACTCTATGGCCCCGAACCAGCACTCCATCGATGTCCAGCAGGAACCCAAATGTAGGCGAGCTCTGCAAAGAGAAGAGAGTCACCACTGCCTGAGTCAAAAAGCAAAGGGGAGTCCTGGCCAGTTGATTCAGTAGTAGAGCATCAGCCCAGTGTGTGGATGTCCCAGGATCAATTCCCAGCCAGGGCACACAGGAGAAGCACCCACCTGCTTCTCCACCCCTCCCCCTCTCGCTTCTCTCTCTCTCTCTCTCTTTCTCTTTCCTCTGCTCCTGCAGCTATGGCTCAACTGGAGCGAGTTTAGCCCAGGCTCTGAGAATGGCTCCATGGCCTCTGCCTCATGTGTTAAAAAATGGCTCCAGATGTAACAGAGCAACGACCCCAGGTGGGCAGAGCATCACCCCCTAGTGGGCATGCCAGGTTGATCCCGGTCGGGGTGCATGCAGGAGTCTGTTTCTGTCCCCCCCCTATCTCACTAAAAACAAAACAAAAAAAAAATCAAAGAGGAGTAAGGAGGAGACCCTTAAAAGGAAGGACTTAGCTCCAGACCATTAGCTCAGTCAGTGTTGTCCCGAAATGACAAGGTTGCAGGTTCAACCCCCAGTCAGGGCACACATGGGAAGCAACCAAAGAGTGCATGACTGAGTGGAACACGAATGATTCCCTTCGCCCTCCTCTCTCCCGCCCTCTCTCGGTATGATCCTGGCCAGATCGCTTGGCTGGATAGAGCATCATCCCGAAGTGCAGAGGTCACAGGTCTGTCCCCCAGTCAGGGCACACACAGGAACAGATTGGTGTTCCTATCTCCCTCTTTCTCTTTTCCTCTCTCTAAAATCAATAAAATAAACAAAAAAAGTTTTTTTTAAAAAAAGAAAAGACACTATTCAAAATGCTGTATTATTGTTCCTGGATTTCTGAAAACTTACATCATTAAAAATATAAAATGAAATAGTTCATCTGTGCCTATAGCTGCAAAAATCATGCTCAGTTTCAGTAGTCTTAGTGGCCATATTCTAAACAGTCACAAGATTTGCTCTCTTAGACGTAAGAATCCTCAATCCCTGCTACTTAGAACAGGAGGGTTTTCAGAACAATTTAGCAACATCCTTGAGGTTCTCTCAACTGTAACTCTACAATGAATCAACCCCACTTCTCAGGTGAAGGCACGTCCAGTACCAGGCACTCAGCAACACGGAGAGGGAAGGCATACACTAACAATGCAAGATGTTGATAACAAAGGAAACGGAGAGGGACTTCTCTACACTTTCTGTTCAATTTTCCTGTAAACCTAAACTGCTCTAAAAGATAGTCTATTTTTTTTTTTTATTTAAAAAATTTTTTTAATTTTATTTATTTATTTATTTATTTATTTTTAGAGAGGAGAGACAAAGGGAGAGAGAGAGACAGAGAGGTAGAGAGAGGAGGGAGAGACAGAGAGAAGGGGGGGAGGAGCTGGAAGCATCAACTTCCATATGTGCCTTGACCAGGCAAGCCCAGGTTTTCGAACCGGCGACCTCAGCATTTCCAGGTCGACGCTTTATCCACTGCGCCACCACAGGTCAGGCCTAGTCTATTTTTTTTAAATGAAGTTATAATAAAAAGGAAAGAAAAAAGTGAAAATCCCTAGTGAAAAGGATAAAGGAATAATCTTTTGTTTTATTTTTCTCTTATCTATATTCTGATTTTTCTTCTGTATCACTTGATTGATTTTTTAAAAATTAGCCCTAGGTACTGGACCATATCCTCTAATTAAAGTTCATATTGTGGCACTGATAAAATGTGTGGTTTAAGATTAATTTGAAATAAAGGAACTACTTTGATGTTCATCTTACTTCTTATCTCAAGTTGGTTTGGTATGTTTTTTGTTTTTGTTTTTATTTTTAAGAAAGCCAGAGGGAGAGACAGGTACACCAAACTGCTCCTCTACATGCTCTGACCAGGGAATCAAACCAGCAACCTCTGCACTCCCGGATGATGCTCCAACCAACTGAGCTATCCAGCCAGGACTTAACTTTTACTGATTTCTAGAGAGACAGAGCGAAGGGAGAGAGGGGAGGGGGAAGGGAAGCATTTGTTGTCCATTCAGTCATTCATCCTTCGGTTGCTTCACGGGTGTGCCCTGACTGGGGATCGAACCCCGCCACCTTGTCATTTCGTACGATGCTCTTAACCAACTGAGACAACCGGCCAGGGCCAGTTTGGTATGTTTTAAACAACAACATTACAACTATAGTCTATTTCACTGTCTCCTCCAATCATTTCCACTTTTGAGATAACTTATTATATGCCAGTCACTGTGCAAAGTACTCCACATTTATCACACTCTTGCAAAAACACTGCCTGGTAAGTAAGATTCCCATTACATATATTAGGAAACTAAAGCTCAGAAAGTAAGTAATTTCCCTTAGGTCAAACAGCCAGTAAATAGTACAGGCAGGATTCAACTCAAAAGCTAATACTCCTGACCTGTGGTGGCGCAGTGGATCAAGCGTCGACCTGGAATGCTGAGGTCGCCAGTTCAAAACCCTGGGCTTGCCTGGTCAAAGCACATATGGGAGTTGATACTTCCTGCTCCTCCCCCTTCCTCTCTCTCTCTCTTCTCTGAAATGAATAAATAAAAATAATTAAAAAAAAAAAAAAAAGCTAATACTGCCCTGGGTAGATAGCTCGATTGGTTAGCAGGCATCCCCAAACTATGGCCCATGGGCCCTGGCCGGTTGGCTCAGAAGTAGAGCGTCGGCCTGGCGTGCAGGAGTCCCGGGTTCGATTCCTGGCCACGGCACACAGGAGAAGCACTCCTCCCCCTCTTCCTTCCTCTCTCTCTTCCCCTCCCGCAGCCAAGGCTCCGTTGGAGCAAAGGTGGCCCAGGCGCTGAGGATGGCTCCATGGCCTCTGCCTCAGGCGCTAGAATGGCTCTGGTTGCGACAGAGCAACGCCCCAGATGGGCAGAGCATCGCCCCCTGGTGGGTGTGCCGGGTGGATCCCGGTGGGGCGCATGCAGGAGTCTGTCTGACCGCCTCCCCGTTTCCAACTTCAGAAAAATACAAACTACGGCCCGCGGGCTGCATGTGGCCCCCTGAGGCCATTTATCCGGCCCCCCACTGCACTTCTGGAAGGAGCACCTCTTTCATTGGTGGTCAGTGAGAGCAGCACTGTATGTGGTGGCCCTCCAGCGGTCTGAGGGACAGTGAACTGGCCCCGTGTAAAAAGTTTGGGGATCCCTGGCATTAGAGCGTTGTCCTGATATGCCAAAGCTGTGGGTTTGATCACCTGTCAGGATACGTGCAGGGAGTCAACCAATGAATGTATGGGTGGGGTGGAACAACAAATTGATGTTTCTGTCCTCTCTCTCTCACCCCCATCCTCTCTCCCTAAAATCAACCAATAAATAAAAACTTAGGGAAAAAGAAAAAAAATAGTACTCTTACATTCTATCATATACTTCATCCCTCTCTTCCCTTTATCTACTGTATCAGAAAAGCCACTCAGATATATCTCAGAACCCAGTAAGACACTAGAACCAATACAATAATTATAAATATTAGCAGTTATTCTTTATACTTATGTTATCACAGTTTACAGTCCTTTCATCGACATATTATCAATCTGTGCTTCCAGTTTAGGTACTTTTAGCTTTGTGACACTGGCCAAGTCACTTCCTTGAAACTTAGCTGCTCCATATGCAAAATGGTAATAATTATAGCATAGCTGTTAAGAGCTAAAAGTCTGGCACCAAACTGCCCTGGGTTCCAGCTTCTGCCACTCACCAGTGGTGTGCCCTTGGGCAAGTAAGTCACTTAACCTCTCTGTGCCTCAGTTCCTCCAGCTGTAAAATGGTAATAACAGTACCTACACCTCACAGAGCTGTTATGAAAGTTATATGGATAAATTATATACTTGTGAAGTTCTTGGAATAGCACCGGGGACAAAGTACTATGTACCATATTTCCCCATGTATATGACTCTCTGATGTATAAGAAGCACCTTAATTTTGGGGCCCAAAATTTGAAGAAAAAAAAAGTATTACATAAAGTTATTGAACTCGTTATATTCATCATAAAATTCATACAACTCCTCATCACTGTCAAAACTCCCATCCATTAGCTTGTCCTCATCTGTGTCTGATGATGAATCACTGTCTTCATATATTGCCTCGTCCTCAGTTCCATCTATGACATTTGAAATGCCACACTTCTTAAATAACTTGACAACGATCTCAATCTTGATATTATCCCAGGATCTTTTCACCCAGGTACAAACTTCTCCAAGAGTGAAGAAAGTTCGTTTCTTCACTCTTCCTGCTGGTGTCAAATTGTCCCCAGAACACTTCATCCATTAGTTCCATTTGTCTCTTGTGACAGCTTTGAAGGGTTTGTTAATGCTGGCATCAAGTGGTTGGAGCTGGGATGTCAAGCCTCCAAGTATGATGGCAAGTTTCATTTTTTGCTTTGCAGCAATCTTCTTTGTGTATTTTTGTTATGTGTGCCCTGAACTGATCAAGCACAAATAGGGCAGGTTTGTGTAAGAGCCCACCTGGTCTCCTTCTCCAAACTTTCTCAAACCAGATCTTCATCCCATCCTGATCCGTCCAACCCTTGTCATGAACATGGACAATCTCTCCTTGATGAATGTCTTCTTTTGGCATTGTTTTGCATTTAAAAATCAGCATAGGAGACAGCTTGGTTTCGTCGGCACAACAAGCTAGAACAACTGTATAATGGCTCTTTTCATGTCCACTTGTCTTCACGGTTACAATTTTCACACCCTTATTTTTACAGAGACAGAGAGAGAGAGTCAGAGAAAGGGATAGATAGGGACAGACAGGAACGGAGAAAGATTAGAAGCATCAATCATCAGTTTTTCGTTGTGACACCTTAGTTGTTCATTGATTGCTTTCTCATATGTGCCTTGACTGTGGGGCTATAGCAGACTGAGTGACACCTTGCTCAAGCCAGTGACTTTGGGTCCAAGCAGGTGAGCCTCGCTCAAACCAGATGAGCCCACGCTCAAGCTGGCGACTTCAAGGTCTCGAACCTGGGTCCTTCACATCCCAGTCCAACACTCTATCCACTGCACCACTGCCTGGTCAGGCTTCACCCCCTTCTTATCAACAGTTCTGTTTCCTGGGACATCAAACTGAAGGGGGACTTTGTCCACATTTGCAATCCATCCCAACTCAAACTGATGTGTCTTCCAATATTGAATGACAAAACGATGAAATTCAAAGACTTTCTGCTCATAACTTTTTTAGGCATCTTTTGAGCAAATCTGGTGCATGTATGCATGCTTAGTCCATTCTGTTTCATGAATCTGAAGCAACAATTGTGTCCTCCTTTGAAATCAGTAACTTCGTTTTCATCAGCAATTCTTCCCTCATGCTGAACCATCTTTGTGGACATAGAAATTCCAGTTGCCCTTTGCTCTTCAATACATATCTTCAGTTCCCTCTCTAAATCAGGCCATTTTGCTGACTTGCTTCTCGTGGCCTTCTTCTGCCGTGGCGTTTTCAGTAGGGTTTCTTCTTCCCGTAGCCAGTCTTGGATTGATTTCTCAGTTGGAGGAGGACCAAACTTATGTTCAGCAGCACGATTTCCATTCACTTTTGCAAACTGGATCACTTTTTTTTTTTTTTTTGTATTTTTTTGAAGCTGGAAACGGGGAGGCAGTCAGACAGACTCCCACATGCGCCCGACCGGGATCCACCCGGCATGCTCACCAGGGGGCGATGCTCTGTCCATCTGGGGTGTTGCTCTGTTGCAACCAGAGCCATTCTAGCGCCTGAGGCAGAGGCTGTAGAGCCATCCCCAGCACCCAGGCCAACTTTGCTCCAATGGAGCCTTGGCTGCAGGAGGGGAAGAGAGAGACAGAGAGGAAGGAGAGGGATGGAGAAGCAGATGGGCACTTCTTCTGTGTGCCCTGGCCGGGAATCGAACCTAGGACTCCTGCACGCCAGGCCGACGACACTCTACCACTGAGCCAACCGGCCAGGGCTGGATCACTTTTAACTTGAATTCAGCACTGTACAAAACTCTTTTCTGAGCCATTTCTGGGCAGAACATGGCAAAACGTAACCTACCATAACATACCATTAACAAGTGTGAAAAAGCATGAAATACAAGTAAAAAAACCTACAACCACTGTATAATATGCACCCAGTTTTCAGAACCCAAATTTTTCAAAAAAGGGTGCATGATATACATGGGAAAATACGGTATTTTTTGTTTGCTTGTTTTTTGTGACAGTGAGAGAGAGATAAAGAGGGACAGATAGGAAGGGAGAGATGAGAAGCATCAATTCTTCCCTGCAGCACTCTAGCTGTTCATTGACTGCTTTCTCATGTGCCTTGATGGGGAAGGGTAGGCGCTACAGCAGAACTAGTGACCCCGTGCTCAAGCCAGTGACCTCCAGCTTCAAGCCAGCAACCTTGGGCTCAAGGCAGCGACCATGGAGTCAGGTCTGTGATCCCACTCTCAAGCCAGCCACTTCTCGCTCAAGCCAGTGACCTCCAGGTTTTGAACCTGGGTCCTCCACATCCCAGTCTGATGCTCTATTCACTGTGCCACCGCCTGGTCTGGTTGGTTTTTTGTTGTTGTTGTTGTTGTTTTTTGAAAGATCCTTTATTTTTTTTATTTTTTACAGAGACAGAGAGTGAGTCAGAGAGGTCAGAGAGAGGGATAGACTGGAACGGAGAGAGATGAGAAGCATCAATCATTAGTTTTTCATTGCACGTTGCAATACTTTAGTTGTTCATTGATTGCTTTCTCATATGTGCCTTGACCGCGGGCCTTCAGCAGACCGAGTAACCCCTTGCTGGAGCCAGCGACCTTGGGTTCAAGCTGGTGGGATTTTGCTCAAACCAGATGAGCCAGCGCTCAAGCTGGTGACCTCGGGGTCTTGAACCTGGGTCCTCTGCATCCCAGTCCGATGCTCTATCCACTGCACCACCGCCTGGTCAGGCTGTTTTTGTTTTTTTAAATAATTAAATTAACTTAAAATACCTCAAAGGTTATTGTGAAAGCATTATAGAAATGTGTAATATTATCATCATTACTCACAGAAAGTATGGATTTAGAAGGCAAAGTGGCACAGGGGAAAGTGAGGGTGACAGATGTGACCACCAGGCTTAGCAACCCACCACTGTGGTCTACCACATGTGTTTGGCCTTTTAAAAAAAAGTTGTAGCCCTGGCCGGTTGGTTCAGTGGTAGAGCATCGGCCTGTCGTGCGGGGGACCCGGGTTCAATTCCCGGCCAGGGCACATAGGAGAAGCGCCCATTTGCTTCTCCACCCCCCCCCCTTCCTCTCTGTCTCTCTCTTCCCCTCCTGCAGCCAAGGCTCCATTGGAGCAAAGATGGCCCGAGCGCTGGGGATGGCTCCTTGGCCTCTGCCCCAGCCACTGGAGTGGCTCTGGTCGCGGCAGAGCATCGCCCCCTGGTGGGCAGAGCTTCGCCCATGGTGGGCGTGCCGGGTGGATCCGGTCGGGCGCATGCGGGAGTTTGTCTGACTGTCTCTCCCCATTTCCAGCTTCAGAAAAATACAAAAAAAAAAAAAAAAAAAGTTGCTGCCCTGGCCAGTTGGCTCAGTGGTAGAACATCAGCCTGGTGTGCAGGAGTCCCGGGTTCAATTTCCGGCCAGGGCACACAGGAAAAGTGCCCATCTACTTCTCCACCCTTCCCCCTCTCCTTCCTCTCTGTCTCTCTCTTCTCTCGCAGCCAAGGCTCCATTGGAGCAAAGCTGGCCCGGGAGCTGAGGATGGCTCTATGGCCTCTGCCTCAGGTGCTAGAATGGCTCTGGTTGCAACAGAGCGAAGCCCCAGATGGGCAGAGCATCGCCCCCTGGTGGACATGCCAGGTGGATCCCGGTAGGGCGCATGCGGGAGTCTGTCTGACTGCCGCCCTGTTTCCAACTTCAGAAAAATACAAAAAAAAAAAAAAAAAAAGTTTCTAAAAACTTGACTTCAGCCTGATCAGGCAGTGGCACAGTGTGTCAGACTGGGATGTGGAGGACCCAGGTTTGGGACTCCGAGGTCACCAGCTTGAATGCGGGCTCATCTGGTTTGAGCAAGGCTCACCAGCTTGAGCCCAAAGTCGCTGGCTTGAGCAAGGGGTCCTTCGGTCTGCTGAAGGCCCACGGTCAAGGCACATATGAGAAATCAATGAACTAAGGAGCCACAACAAAAAATTGATGTTTCTCATCTCCCTTCCTGTCTGTCTGTCCCTCTCTCTGACTCTCACTGACTGCTTGTCACAAAAACAACAACAACAAAACTTGACTCCGAACTGCAGCTTCGGAGTTTTTTACCGGGGTTACACCGACCTCCAAGCCCAAGAGAGCTAGGTAATTCGATTTCGCTGTAACAAGCGGACCTCAGCGGCTCCTCACCCGCAGGCCGCAGGGCACCGCGGCCACAGCAAAGGGGTGTCCCCTTCCCCGTACGGCTACGCAGGGGAGGCCGTCACGAGTCCCCAGCCTCTTTCAAATGTAGCTGGGAATTAAACAGAAGGCTGTGATCGTGGGAGCCAGAGGGGAGGCGCACGCACCATTCCCTGACCTGCGAAACCAACGGGCAGAAAACGCAGGGGCTGGCGGGGGTCGAGACGGGCAAGAGGCCGGGGGCTATCTCCGGGCGCCCCGCCAGAAGGGCCGTGCCCCCGGCTAGAGACAGGCCGGGCCGCCCGCGTCGTCGGAGAGACAGTGAGGGGTACATGAGCGCCCCAGGCGTCCCGGCAGCAGCTGCCCAGTCACGGCCGCTCTCCGGCGGCCCTCCCTTCCTCCCGCCGCTCCCGGCCTCGCCACGAGCCCAGCGGACCGCTCACCTGCGCGGTCTTCCCTAGCGCGGGGCCCACCGCATAACCTTTCCCGGGGCAGCGGGCCCGGAGCCCCGCGCACACCGACCGCCGCCAGAGCCCAGCTGCCCCACGAACCAAGGCCAGAGAGCCGAGAACAGCCATCTGGCCGCCTCCTGTGCGTTCTGCGTCTGTCCGGCCCACGGCCGCGGTGCAGCCAATCAGCGGCCCGCGCCGCCCGAGTCCTCCTGGGAGTTGTAGTCCCGCGCGTGTGTGTCGGGGACATAGGCAGTGTGCGGGGCAGGCAGCACGCGGGCCAGCTAAGAGGCTCAAGGTAGGCAGACATTTGGGGTCACAGGCTGTCGTGCACGGTTGGCATGGCCTTTGTGCCTGCTATCTTCCTGGATCGTAGGGCTCAGCCCCAAGTTCCAGCTCCCTCAACCCTTGATGACATCTGGGGAGGGGATGCATGTGGAGGGAACTAAACTTTTGATTGCCAGGAAGGGGTGGGAGAGCAAACCTTTCTTTTCAAGTTCAAATCCCCAGACATCAATTCTTCATTTTTGTATTTGTGAATATTTACTATAGTCCTACTTTCTGCTGGGCTCTGTGCTGTTGCCTGGGGAAAGAAGTAATCCCTCCAGACTTACACTTTGTATGGTGGTTGAGACCTGATTGTAATACAAAGTCCTGAGATAGTAACTGTCCCAAAAGAAGATTGGATTACTAATTAAGCACAGTTGTGTGTTCCCACCATTTGAAATGTGTAGGATGTCACCTTTGGACCCCGCCCCTTTTTTAATGAACTGATCAAATCTTTTGTTTCCATTAATTTGAGAGGGGGTGGGAGGGAGAGAGAGAGAGAGAGAGAGAGAGAGAGAGAGAGAGAGAAGCATCAACTCATTCCACTTAGTTCCATTTAGTTGTGCACTTATTGATTGCTTCTCTTACATGCCCTGACCTAGGATCAAACCTGCAACCTCGGTGAGCCAGGATGACATTCTATTCACTGAGCCACCCAGCCAGGGCAAGACCATTTGATTTGTCCTGGGATATGGTAGTTATTACTAAGAATAGGTGAGCCTACAATGTATCTAACATTAGGGAGAAGAAGAAAGGTGGGCATCAGGGACGGACAGGGACGCTGCTAACTCAGGGGTTAGCAATAATACCCTCTGGTCCTCAGCTTTGAGGCCAAGAATTTTTTTTTAAGATCTATTCTTTTAACAGCTTTTTTTTTAGAATTTTTAAAAATTAATTAATTTATTTTTTCAGTGACAGAGAGAGAGAGACAGATAAGGATAGACAGACAGGAACGAAGAGAGATGAGAAGCATCAATCATCAGTTTTTTCGTTGCGACACCTTAGTTGTTCATTGGTTGCTCTCTTATATGTGCCTTGACCTTGGGCCTTCAGCAGACCGAGTAACCCCTTTCTTGAGGTGAGCCTTGCTCAAACCAGATGAGCCCGCGCTTAAGCTGGCGACCTCGGGTCTCGAACCTGGGTCCGCAGCATTCCAGTCCGACGCTCTATCCACTGCACCACCACCTGGTCAGGCTTCTTTTAACAGCTTTTAAATACACAATCTACTATTAACTATAGTTGCCATGCTGTACTTTACATCCATAGGGCTTATTTACTTATAGCTAGAAGTGTTGGTTGTGGAAATGGGATTCTTCCACAGAGTTGCAAGAGAAGCATTTCAGGGACCCATGTATGGGAGGATTAGGTGTAGTGGTAAGAGTTGTTGCAGCTGGAGCAAATACATAAGACTGTTCCCTTGTGCCCAGTGTCTCATCCACGAGCAAGTGGCTTAACTCCACTCCACTGTGAAAGAAGTTCAGCCTTGTCTTCATCAAGCCCTGGAGAAGGGCAATCAGCAGAGCATCCGAGGCTTTTGTAATTCAGTTCAGTCTATGCCAAGGTTTAGTCCAGCTAGTCTCTAGCCCTGTCTGGCTAGCTTAGTCTCTTGTCAGCTCTGCTCCAGCCAACATTGTCCGCTGCACCCCAGCCTGCACTTGGGGCTGTGCAGCTGCTGCAGAGAGAATGCACGGATGAACAGGCCAGCAAACGAATAAACTTGTGCCACCCAGACAAGACTGTGTTAAGCTTTTTTTTATTGTTTTTTTAAAATTTATTTATTTTTTGTGACATAAACAGAGAGAAGGACAGACAAATAGGGACAGACAGACAGACAGAAAGGGAGAGAAATGAGAAGCATCAAGTCTTCGTTGCAGCACCTTAGTTGCTCAGTGATTGCTTTCTCATATGTGCTTTGACCGGGGGGCTACAGCAGAGCGAGTGACCCCTTGCTCAAGCCAGCAACCTTGGGCTCAAGCAGGTGAGCCTTGCTCAAACCAGATGAGCCCGCGCTCAAGCTGGTGACCTTGGAGTCTCGAACCTGGGTTCTATGCATCCCAGTCTGACACTCTATCCACTGCACCACAGAAACCTGTGTTAAGCTTTGATTATATTATCTCAGGCTTGGGAAAGAGCCAGCTTTCTTTCAGACTAACCAATCTCTTTTCTAATCCATCACATGCTTGTGCTGGGTTCTCCCCCTACCCAATCCCTTTCCTTGATCTTTGTGGGTTTCATGTCCCTCATCCCATCTGGTTCTTTTCCCAGGTTAGACACTTCCCCTTTATGGTCACCATCTTGGCTCCTACTGTACATGCCTGAAAGTATAAGGCCTTCCCCTGCATCATCTTGGTTTTTACTGTGCATGTCCCAAAATTCTGCTATGTCATCTGGTTTCTACTGACCATGTGCTCACTTCTGCTTGCATCATCTTGGTTTCTACCACGCATGCACCCAGCAAAGGAACTTCCCCCTTTACTGGTTCTTTCTCACCTCAGTAGTCTGTGGGAAATAGAGTGGTATTTCTCTGGGGGAATAGGAACGCTGGTCCTTCCTCCCTACACAGAAAGTGGAGTGGAAGGATGTTAATCCCCTGGGCAGGAATTCTGCTATCCTTTAGGGCAGTGGTTCTCAAAGTGTGTGCCAGGGCACACTGGTGTGCCCTAGAAGATTTCCAGGTGCACCCTATGGTATTCCAGAGATATATGTGCCTGTTGGGGACCAAAAAACCAACAGGGTTTTTGGAGTTAGATTTTGGGGAAACAGAGGTGTGGAGAATTGGCTGTAAGCTGACAGTCTGCCCAACCCCCCACCTCACTTGCCTGATTAGGTTGCAAAAGGCTGTTAAGCTGTGGTGCTGGATTGTTTACACTACCCCCCATGTTCCCCGGAAAGACTGGAGGCAAGTTTCTTCTATGCTTTGTTTGGTGTAAAGTTAAGATGATATGTATGGTGGGGGTTTTCTGCACTCAACACAATTAAGAGTAAAAAGAGAGGAATTCTTCAATGTTTTGACAAGGAAATGAGAGTTTGCCTTTCAAATATATGCCCAAACATTGAAGAAATCACTAGGACACATCAAGCTCATGTTTCTCATCAACACAAGAGTGAAAAACTTAACACATTCACGCTGGGACCTGCCAAATTTACTAAATCTTACTAAGAATGTATCTATATATATATAAAAAGATAACTCTTTTGTCGTTTTTTTATTTTTTAACCCCTCTTTTTTACGAATTCTAAAAAGCATAACTCAAAAAATGTAACAGAAAAATGTTTTTTAATATCAGAATAAATTTAATTTTGTCGTATTTATTTCATTTAATTATCATAAAAGCACGCTTGGACTTTATATTTTTTCTTTAATATTTTACTTATTATAACATATTTCTCAGAAATTTCTATATAGTACGCCTATAGTTATTTGCAGGATTTTAAATGCATCCCAACTGCAAAAAGTTTGAGAACCACTGCTTTAGGGTGTCTGTAGCTGTAACTTCCAGATCTAAGCCTGATTAAGTGTAACTCCCAGAGTCAACCAGGTCCAGCCACTCTAGCTCTCTTCTCTTTTAATCTGGAGCTGCCTACACTAACAGAAGTTCATACCTTTTGACCCCCTTCAGCCATTTCACCCATCCCTGCCTCCGGTAACTACCAATCTGTCTTCCTGTTCTCGTTATGACCTTGGTTTTGGGATGGGTTGTTTGTTTTTGATTCCACATATAAGAGAGTATATGGTATCTGTCTTTCTCAGTCTCATTTCCCTTAGCACAGCGATTTTCAACCATTGTGCTGTAGCACACTGGTGTGCTTCAGGAATTTAAAAAACATGCAATATCTGCCTGATCTGTGGTGGCACAGTGGATAAAGAGTTGACTTGGAGTGCTGAGGTCGCTGGTTCAAAATCCTGGGCTTGCCAGGTCAAGGCACATATGAGAAGCAACTATGAGTTAATGCTTTCCACTTCTCTCCCCTGCCCCTCTCTCTAAAGTAAATAAATAAAATCTTAAAACAAACAAAAAACATGCAATACCTGACCATTTAGTCAGAAGCACTGACCTCTTTTACCTTAGATTGTCATATAAAAAAATGACAACAGCCAACACAACATATAGCCATCTGGTATAAATGAATCAAAATTATACCTAATTTTTTTGTTAAATTAGCAAAAAATATATTTTTTGGTGTGCCACAGAATTTTATTAGTTTATATGTGCCATGAGATGAAAAAGGTTGAAAAACGCTGCCTTAGCATGAGGCCCTCAAAGTCCATCAGGTTGTTGCAAATGGCAAGATTTCATTGTTTTTATTTCTGAGTAATATTACATTATATATATATGTATGCACCACATTTTCTTTATCCTTCATCCATGCTTGGCACTTAAATTGTTTCCGTATTTTGTTTTGGGGGTGTTTTAAAATTTTATTTATTGATTTTCGTGAGAGAAGAGCCATTCTAACAGGTTAGGTGATATCTGATTATGGTGTGGGTTTGTTTTTTTTTAAGACTTTATTCATTTTAGAGAGGAGAGAGAGAGAGAGAATGGAGAGAAGCAGGAAGCATCAACTCCCACATGTGCCTTGACCAGGCAAGCCCAGGGTTTCAAACCTGGGACCTCAGGGTTCCAGGTCAACACTTTATCCACTGCGCCACCACAGGTCAGGCTGACTGTGGTTTTGATTTGCATTTCCCTGATGATTAGTAACATGGAGCACCTTCTCATGTATCTGTTGGCCATCTGTATGTCTTCTTTGGAAAAATATATATACAGATCCCCTGCCCATTTTTAAATCAGAGTGTTTGGGTTTTTTGGCTATTGAGTTGTATGAGGTTTTTTTATATATATATTTTTATTTATTTTTTTTTTTTTCAGTGAGAGGAGGGGAGGCAGAGACAAACTCCCACATGCACCCTGACCGGGATCCACCTAGCAAGCCCACTAGGGGGCAATGCTCTGCCCATTTGGGATGTTGCTCTGCAACGCAATGAAGCTCTTTTTAGTACCTGAGGCCAAGGCCATGGAGCCATCCCCAGAGCCCAGGGCCAACTCTCTCCAATTGAGACATGGCTGCAGGAGGAGAAGAGAGAGAGAGAGAGAGAGAGAGAGAGAGAGAGAAGCAAGAGGGGGAGAGCTGGAGAAGCAGATGGGCGTTTCTCCTGTGTGCCCTGATTGGGAATCAAACCCGGGACATCCACACACTAGGCCAATGCTCTACCACTGAGCCAACTATCCAGGACCTATTTTAGATATTAACATCTTATTAGATACAGTATTTGCAAATATTTATTTCCAATTCAGTAGGTTGCCTTTTTATTTTATTGATGGTTTCCTTTGCTGTAACAGACGCTTTTTTAGTTTGATACAATCTCACTTAATTATTTTTGCTTTTGTTGCCTTTGGTTTTGGTGTCAAATCCAAAGAATCATAACCACGACCAATGTTAAGGAGCTTACCGCCTATGTTTTCTCCTAGGAGTTTTATGACTTCTGGTCTTTAATCTATTTTGAGTTTATTTTTGTGTATGATGTAAGGTAGAGGTCCAGTTTTATCTTTTGCATATAGCCATTCAGTTTTCCTGGCACCATTTATTGGAGAGACTGTCTTTTCCCCATCATGTATGCTTGGCTCTGCATCACAGGTTAATTGACCATATAGGTGTTAGTTTATTTCTGGGCTCTCCATTCTGTTCCATTGGTCTATGTGTCCTTTTTGATTACTATAGCTCTGCAATATAGTTTGAAATCAAGCAGCCTGATGGCCCCAGTTTTGTTCTTTCTCAAGATTGCTTTGGCTCTTGGGGTCTAGTGTTGTTTCAAATAAATTTTAGGATTGTTTGTTCTATTTCTGTGAAAAATGCCATAGGGTTTTTCATAGAGATTGCATGGAATTTATAGATTGTTTTGGATAGTATAAATATTTTAACAATATTAATTCCTCAAGTCCATGATCATGAAATGTCTTTCCATTTATTTGTGTTTTCTTCAACTTCTTCCATCAATATGTTACAGTTTTCAGTGTACAAGTTTTTCACCTCCTTGGTTTAATTTATTCCTAGGTATGTTACTCTTTCTTAATTGTAAATGAATTGTTTCCTTAATTTATTTTTCTGATAATTCATTATTAATGTATAGAAACGCAATACCATATGCCCCCATATATAAGATGCACCCTTTTCTGGAAAATTTGGGGTCCAAAAATGGTGCATCTTATACCGTGATTATAGTTTTTTTTTTATTTGCATTTTCTGCTTTCTCATGCAGATAAGAAGTTGTATGAATTTTATGATGAATAAATCTTTTTTTTTTTTTTTGTATCTTTCTGAAGCTGGAAACGGGGAGAGACAGTCAGACAGACTCCCGCATGCACCCGACGGGATCCACCCGGCACGCCCACCAGGGGCAACGCTCTGCCCACCAGGGGGCGATGCTCTGCCCCTCCGGGGCGTCGCTCTGCTGCTACCAGAGCCACTCTAGCGCCTGGGGCAGAGGCCAAGGAGCCATTCCCAGCGCCCGGGCCATCTTTGCTCCAATGGAGCCTTGGCTGCGGGAGGGGAAGAGAGAGACAGAGAGGAAGGAGGGGGGGGGTGGAGAAGCAAATGGGCGCTTCTCCTATGTGCCCTGTCCGGGAATCAAACCCGGGTCCCCCGCATGCCAGGCTGACGCTCTACCGCTGAGCCAACCGGCCAGGGCCTGAATAAATCTTGAGTTCAATAACTTTATGAAATACATTTTTTTTTTCAGATTTCGGACCCCAAAATTAAGGTGCGTCTTATACATGGGAGCGTCTTATAATGGGGAAATATGGTATATTGCCTGACCTGTGGATATTCAGGTGTAAAGAAGGGCAGGGGTTTTCTGAAAGAGATCTGGAACCCTAAGTATAGCTCCCAGTTTTAGGGAATGGTTGTGGCCAGCAAGGAAGAGGGCCTCCACCCTCCTTCAGCGCAGATGATGTTGCAAGAGTCCCTTCTCTACTACAGAAAATTACGGTATGTTTGAACCTGACCTGTGGTGGCACAGTGGATATAAGCATTGACCTTGAATGCTGAGGTTGCTAGTTCAAAACCCTGGACTTGCCTGGTCAAGGCACATACAGGAAGCAACTACTATGAGTTGATGCTTCATGCTTCGCCCCTCCACCCCCCCCCCCCGCTTCTTTCTCTCTCTTCCTCTCCTCTCTCTAAAAATCAATAAATAAAATTTGAAAAAAGGTTATGTTTGATTTCTTATTTTTTTCCTTCAAAACTTTGTTCATTTATTTTTCTTTTTTTCATTTCTACTTCTAATATACCTGGACCAAGTCTTTGATCTATAAAGAAAGACCTGGCTGCCCACCAGCTGATGCACACATGACTATGTAGCAACTTCTCTAGGCCTCCTTCATGTCATGGAGGAATGGGTGAGGGAGGAATGTCTGTAGACCCGAGGAAACTCTAGTCACCTGCCCTTATTCATTCACTAAATAATCACTTAAATTCTAACAATTTTTATAATAACAGATATTTGAAAGCAATCCAAGTGCCAAACTACAGGGGCCTTGTTAATTAAACTATAGTGTGTTTCCACAATGAAACATTATCATTTAGAGCAGCGGATTTAGAGGAAAAAAAAGTACTTTGAAAGGAGCAAAATGAAAAGATCCCCAGGGCATATTGTTAAGTAAAAAGAGCAGAGTTCAGAGAAGTATGGAAAATATGCTGTCTATTATATCAGGAAGGGGAACATAGAATGGTTATATTTGTATTCATTTATTTTGCATAAAAAAATACAAGATATATTCCTAGAAGTAGGATAGCTGGGTCATAAGGCTGCTTCATTTCTAATTTTTTGAGGAAACTCCATACTGTTTTCCACAGTGGCTGCACCAGTCTGCAGTCCCACCAACAGTGCAGGAGGGTTCCCCTTTCTCCACACCCTCGCCAGCACTAGTTGTTTGTTGCTTTGTTGATGAGCGCCATTCTGACATCTGTGAGATGATATCTCATTGTGTTATAATTTGCATTTCTCTAATGATTTGTGGTGTTGAACGGTTGAACGTTTTTTCATATGCCTATTGGCCATCTGTATGTCTTCTTTGGAGAAGTGTCTATTCAGGTCCTTTTACCTTTTTTTTTTTTTTTTTTTACAGAGACAGAGAGAGAGTCAGACAGACAGGAATGGAGAGAAATGAGAAGCATCAATCATTAGTTTTTCGTTGCGACACCTTAGTTGTTCATTGATTGCTTTCTCATATGTGCCTTGACCGTGGGCCTTCAGTAGACCCTTTGCTCGAGCCAGCGACCTTGGGTCCAAGCTGTTGAGCTTTGCTCAAACTAGATGAGCCCATGCTCAAGCTGGCAACCTCAGGGTCTCGAACCTGGGTCCTCTGCACCGCAGTCCAACACTCTATCCACTGCGCCACTGCCTGGTCAGGCCCTTTGACCATTTTTAAATTGAATTGTTTGTCTTCCTGTTGTTGAGTTTTATAAGTTCTTTATACGTTTTGGTTATTAAGCCCTTATTGGATATGTCAGCGGATATGTTCTCCCAGTGAGTGGGTTGTCTTTTTATTTTGATCATGGTGTCTTTTGCTGTGCAAAAGTTTTTTAGTTTGACATATTCCCATGTTTATTTTGTCCTTTATTTAATTTTCCCAAATATATATTGTGCTTGCAAAAATTAAAGGATATTTTATAGCTTCATATTTATTTTGAAATATCCCCTAATTTTTGTGAGCAGTATATATATCAGCATACATATTGCTATGAGAAATGTCTGAAAGTCTACTGCCTATGTTTTCTTCTAGGATTTTTATGGTTTTGCAACTTACATTTAAGCATTTTGTCCATTTTGAGTTTATTTTTGTGAATGGTGTAAATTGATAGTCTGGTTTTATTTTTTTGCATATACCTGTCCAGTTTTCCCAACACCATTTTAAAGAGACTGTTTTTACTCCATTGCATACTGTAAAGCCAGTATCCACGGCCACCATCACTGCCGCCTGACCTGTGCAGGTTCATATTTGATTCGGACAGATGGTAATGAAATAAAGGAGCCAAGAACTGGTGGGCCATTAGCTTTAATCCTAGCTTGTACCTGACAGGCAAGAAATATACACAGTAGGAAAACACTTTCCTTTCCATTCAGGCTCCCAAAGCCACTGACTTATCCAAGTTTTCCTGGAACAAAGGTTTGTACCTTACCAGCCTTATTTACCTCTGTTCCCCATCTCCTTCTCTCTCCACAAACTCGGTACAAACTGGCTTCTCCTTCAGCACTCTGCCATCTTGGCTACTTCTCCTCTCCTCTACGTGGCCTTTCTCTGCTCTCCTCTTATAGTGTATGTTGGGCAAATAAAATATATTATGCTCACTTTGTTAAAAATGGCGCTGCCCACATGGAAGCCCGTTGCCCAGGTGATGATACTAGTTGCCCTTCTTGCTTGGGATGGGCGTGATTATGTTAATGTGTGTTGGGGGAGGACTTTTGCACCAAAAGATTTTTTAAAAGATAGAGAGATCACGTTTTTCCGGGAGAAAGTGATTGCATTCTAGGAGAAGCTCATGCTGTAGGAGAGCAGAGAAAGGCCATGTGGAGGAGGACAGGAGAAGCAGCCAAGATGGCGGAGTGCTGAGGGAGAAGCCAGTTTGTGCAGAGTTTGTGCAGAAAGGAAGAGATGGGGAACAGAGGTAAATAAGGCTGGTAAGGTACAAACCTTTGTTCTAGGAAAACTTGGATAAGTCAGTTTGTGCAGAGAGAAGGAGATGGGGAACAGAGGTGAATAAGGCTGGTGAGCTCGAAACCTTTTTTTTTTTTTCAAAGAGCATCTACTTTATTTTATTTTATTTTTTTACAGAGACAGAGAGAGAGTCAGAGAGAGGAATAGACAGGGACAGACAGACAGGAACGGAGAGAGATGAGAAGCATCAATCATTAGTTTTTCATTGCGCGCTGCAACACCTTAGTTGTTCATTGATTGCTTTCTCATATGTGCCTTGACCGTGGGGCTGCAGCAGACCGAGTAACCCCTTGCTCGAGCCAATGACCTTGGGTTCAAGCTGGTGAACTTTTGCTCAAACCAGATGAGCCCACGCTCAAGCTGGCTACCTCGGGGTCTCGAACCTGGGTCCTCTGCATCCCAGAACCTGGGTCCTCTGCATCCCAGTCTGACGCGCTATCCACTGTGCCACCGCCTGGTCAGGCTAGAAACCTTTGATTCTAGGAAACTCAGATAAGTCAGTGGCTTTGGGAGCCCTGAATGGAAAGGGAAGTGTCTTCCCACTGTGTGTATTGCTTGCCTGCCGGATGCAAGCTAGGATTAAAGATGATGGCCTACCAGTTTTTGGCTCCATCGTTTCATTACCATCTGTCCGAATTAATGCAAATCTGCACGGGCCAGGCAGCTGTTATGGTGGCTGTGGCTACTGGCCATACAGTGTAGAAACCAAAACCTTTAATCCAATATACAAACAAGGAAGTCTCTGATACAAAGTCACTTATCTGAGGCATAATGTGATTCCTCATGAGAGTGTATCACCCCACATCATGCAACAGTCAAGGGTGTGGGGGAAAAGCTTAGTCTTAAAACTAAGCCTTAGGCTATAATGACCCTGCCTGCTTACAGCCTGTCCCCCACACCCAATACAAACTATAAGCGAGCAAACATATATCATATTTACAAACTTATTTGACCAACATATAGTCTTGCCTCCTTTGTCAACTAATAATTGATGATAGAGGTGTGAGCTTATTTCTGGGTTTTCTATTCTTTTTCATTGATCTGTATACCTGTTTTTCTGCCAGCACCAGACTGTTTTGATTGCAGTGCCCTGTAGTATAACTTGCTATCAGGATGTGAGATACCTCTCACTTTGTTCTTCATTTTCAAGATTGCTGAGGCTTATTAGGTTCATTTTAATCTCAAAACACTAATTCAAAAGAATATATGCTCCTTCATGTTCACCGCATCATTATTTACAAGAGCCAAGATCTGGAAAGAGCCCAAGTGCCTATCAGTGGACAAGTGGATAAAAAAGCTGTGAGCCTGACCAGGTGGTGGTGCAGTGGGTAGAGCGTTGGACTGGGATGCAAAGGACCCAGGTTCGAGACCCCAAGGTCTCCAGCTTGAGCACGGGCTCATCTGGCTCAAGCAAAAAAGCTCACCAGCTTGGACCCAAGTTCGCTGGCTCAAGCAAGGGGTTACTCGGTCTGCTGAAGGCCTGAGGTCAAGGCACATATGAGAAAGCAATCAATGAACAACTAAGGTGTTGCAATGAAAAACTGATGATTGATGCTTCTCATCTCTCTCCATTCCTGTCTATCCCTCTCTCTGACTCTCTCTGTCCCTATAAAAATAATAAATAAATAAAAATAAAGATGTTACAATAACCTATTAAAAAAAAGTTGTAGCCCTGGCCGGTTGGCTCAGCGGTAGAGCGTCAGCCTGGCGTGCGGGGGACCCAGGTTCGATTCCCGGCCAGGGCACATAGGAGAAGCGCCCATTTGCTCCTCCACCCCTCCCTCCTTCCTCTCTGTCTCTCTCTTCCCCTCCCACAGCCAAGGCTCCATTGGAGCAAAGATGGCCCGGGCACTGGGGATGGCTCCTTGGCCTCTGCCCCAGGCACTAGAGTGGCTCTGGTTGCGGCAGAGCGACGCCCCGGAGAGGCAGAGCATTGCCCCCTGGTGGGCAGAGCGTCACCCCTGGTGGGCGTGCCGGGTGGATCCTGGTCGGGCGCATGCGGGAGTCTGTCTGACTGTCTCTCCCCGTTTCCAGCTTAATAAAAAAAAAAAAAAAAAAAAAAAGTTGTGATAAACTTACACAATGGGATAGTATGCGGCCATTAAAAAAAAAAAATCAGCCCTGGCCGGTTGGCTCAGCGGTAGAGCGTCGGCCTAGCGTGTGGAGGACCCGGGTTCGATTCCCGGCCAGGGCACACAGGAGAAGCGCCCATTTGCTTCTCCACCCCTCCGCTGCGCTTTCCTCTCTGTCTCTCTCTTCCCCTCCCGCAGCCAAGGCTCCATTGGAGCAAAAATGGCCCGGGCGCTGGGGATGGCTCTGTGGCCTCTGCCTCAGGCGCTAGAGTGGCTCTGGTCGCAACATGGCGACCCCCAGGATGGGCAGAGCATCGCCCCCTGGTGGGCAGAGCGTCGCCCCTGGTGGGTGTGCCGGGTGGATCCCGGTCGGGCGCATGCGGGAGTCTGTCAGACTGTCTCTCCCTGTTTCCAGCTTCAGAAAAATGAAAAAAAAAAAAAAAAAAAAAATCAGCCTGACCTGTGGTGGCACAGTGGATAAAGCGGTGACCTGGAACAGTGAGGTTGCCGGTTCAAGGCCCTGGGCTTGCCTGGTCAAGGCACATGGGAGAAACACCTACTCTTGCTTCTCTCTTCCCCTTCTCTCTCTTTCCTCTCTCTAAAAATTAATAAATAAAAACTTAAAAAAAAAAAAGAAAAGAAAAGAAAATAAACAAACAAAAAAAAATCTAATCTTTTGCATCAGCATGGATAGACCTGGAGACTATTATATTAAGTGAAATAAGCCAGGAAGAGGAAGACAAATACCATGTGAACTCACTTATATGTGGAATCTAATGAACACAATAAACTGAGGAACAAAATAGAAGCAGAAGCAGGTCACAGGAAGCAGATGGATGGCTGTCAGAGAGAAGAGGGAAGAGAAGACCGGATTAAAGAAGGTGAAGGGATTAGTCAAATTTTACATAGATACAGACAGCAGGGTAGCAATATCCAGAAGTAAAAGGGGAATGGAAATAGAAGGGGGGATATAAGGGGTGAAATAGGAATGGAAAGAGACTTCGTATGGGGTGGGGTGTTGTAAAGCAGTGGTCCCCAACCTTTTTGGGCCACGGACCGGTTTAATGTCAGAAAATATTTTCACGGACCGGCCTTTAAGGTGGAACAGATAAATGTATCACGTGACTAAGACAAGCGTCAAGAAAGAGTCTTAGATGGATGTAACAGAGGGAATCTGGTCATTTTTAAAAAATAAAACATTGTTCAGACTTAAAGATAAATAAAACGAAAATAATGTAAGTTATTTATTCTTTCTATGTGGACCAGTACCAAATGCCCCACAGACCGGTAATGGTCCGCGGCCCTGGGGGTTGGGGACCACTGTTGTAAAGTACCGTACCTTACCAGTGTTTTTCAACCAGTGTGCCATGGCACACTAGTGTGCCATGAGACATGGTCAGGTGTGCCATGGGGTAATTAAACGTGGGTCCCCAAACTACAGCCCGCGTGCTGGATACAGCCCGGGGAGGCTATTTATCTGGCCCGCCGCCAGCCACCTCCATCCGAACATAAACATTCCCCTCACAATCCCTCCAGCTATCAGTGACAGGAAGAGTGGAGGCACAGGGAACGCTCACTGACCAATCACCTTCTAGGATTCATCCTGATCACTAGCGATGAACCAATAGTAGGCCACCTCGCATCCACACCCAGGAAGGTCCCCACTCGGGCTGCCTCGCACTTGTCATTGTGTGGCCGCTGCAAATAGTTGAAGCTGCTACTCCTCCCCATGGTCCCGATTTCTAATCCTGGTCAGGACTGGAGGTAAATGTTGCCACCACTAGATGAAGCCTCAGCCTCAGGTGGTTATGTCTATCCTGATGGTGTATATAGATATTTGACCTTTTTCTTTTTAAAAGAGGCCCCCGCAGAGGGTGATATACAATGCATCACAATGTATCACACTGTTATCTAACTTTAAAGCTACAGTTTGCTGATCTTCCTTTGGACAGTTTTTGGTTATCTATTACCAAGGAGTTCCCCATTCTGGACAACAAAGCTATTTTGACATTGCTCCCATTTTCAACCACATATCTATGTGAGCTGAGCTTCTCAAGTTTGACAGCGATAAAAACTAAAAACAGAGAGAGACTGAGAACTGTTGAGGAAGAGCTTCGTGTGTGTCTTTCTACCATTCCTGCCAGGATATCCCTTTTGTGTTCATCAAAACAGGCCCAGGTTTCACACTAAGTGAGTATAAATACATTTAGAAACTGTATTATTAACTATATGTATAATATGTACTGTATTAGAGTGTCATTTTGTGTCATTTTGGTAGGTGGTGTGCCCCAGGATTTTGTAAATGTAAAAAATGTGCCGCAGCTCAAAAAAGGTTGAAAATCACTGCCTTAATCCATGGGTTACATAGAGACACCAAGTCCAAATGAATTTTTGAGGAATTTACTAGTTAGCCGGCTAGCTACATGGGGCACGATCCCAAATCATGTAGGCCCTCTTACCGTTCTAGACCTCCTTTTTTTCTTTACTTTTTTTTTTTTTACAGAGAGTCAGACAGAGGGATAGATAGGGACAGACAGACAGGAACGAAGAGAGATGAGAAGCATCAATTATCAGTTTTTTGTTGCGACACCTTAGTTGTTCATTGATTGCTTTGTCATATGTGCCTTGGCCGTGGGGCTACAGCAGACTGAGTAACCCCTTGCTTGAGCCAGCGACCTTGGGTCCAAGCCAGTGAGCTTTGCTCAAACCAGATGAGCCTGCGCTCAAGCTGGCAACCTCAGAGTCCTGAACCTGGGTCCTCCACATCCCAGTCCGACGCTCTATCCACTGCACCACCACCTAGTCAGGCTCTAGACCTTCTTTTATACAAAATCAAGTACTGGTTGGGGTGGGTAAGGATGGAGCATGGTCAATTACTAACAAGCTTACAACACATATCTATAGGATATATTAAAAGGAAAAAGCATTCCTACACCACGAGATAACACAGTAGTGGTAATTGTTTTACATACCAGGCAAAGACATTTCCAAATCTTCTAGTGTCTACCCCCATCCCTGTCACTATAAAATGTTTAGCTTAGGATAAGGAGAGAGACCAAATAAAAAATACCTTTGCTAAAAGTGGTGGGACTAGCTTGTTTAGTTTACAAGTTTTTTACATATAAAGAATTTCAAAAGGGATGATTATTAGAAAGCATATAAAATGTTATAGAATGCATGTTTTTCAAACAAGGGGAGTTTTTCAAACAAGTGATCCCTTTGTTTAGAGGTATATATTGATATATGTCACTCTCAGGACTCCAGGAGGGGAGAGTGAGTCAGAGTGTTGGAATTCTTAAGATATATAAACACTGTCTCCTAAAGCATCTTAAGGATGGGGAAGAGGAAGTTTTCAGATAAGTTTTATCCTCTTTGTTGTCTTGCAAGTAGTGGCCTCAGTCCTTCCAGAGAACTATAGTTAAATTATGACTAGATGACCCAGTTGTCCTTGTAAGCTGGGAAGTTCTACATTCTTCTCCCTCCACTCTCCACAGAAAGGAGGGGGCAAGAAGCCTGACTTTTCCTCTTTAAAATGGCGTTGCCGATACTAAGTTTTACAGTTCTTTGACAACTTATTACAGGGGGCATGATGAGGGGTGTACATGGTATTATATTGAGTGGGACACTTGAAACCATGTCAATACGATAAATTTTAAAATAAAGAAAAAAAAAGAAAACAAGAAATGGAAACATAGTGGGGAAAATGGGTGGGGTGGGAAAGAGGATGAGAGGATGTAGGAGTGAACATAATGTAAGGTCGGTGGGCATTGGGGAAAGGTTATGTGAGAAACCAGACCTGAGAACTTTGGCTAGAGCTGCCCACATTCATGCACGCCAAAAGAAACTTCTCAGGGGTCCTTGGAAAAAGAGCGACTATCCATCAGCCAGTGAGATTTCAACACGTCATATTAGCGTGACCACCCTAGCCAGGACCCTTTAAATATTCCCCACGGAAGTCACCGTATGCAACTTCCCTGGCCTCTGTGTCCCCGGGACCAGGGAACATCGTCGGGTAGGATGCGCTCTGTACTCAATAAAGCTTTTACTATTCTACACTTCGTGGCTAACGCCCTTCCTTCTTCCTTGGCAGGGAAAAATACCTTACACATAACTCCTTCCAATTCACCTGTAAAGCCAGGAGCCACGGCCAGGGCCACCATCACAGCAGCCCGGCCTATGCAGGTTCGCATGGGATTCGGACAGTCGGTAAAGAAACAACGGAGCCACAAACTGGTGGGCCATAGTCTTTAATCCTAGCTTGCACCCCGCGGGCAAGTAAAAACATACACTGGGCTCTAAAACCCACTCACATTCAGTGCTCACAAAGCTACTGACTTATCCGAGTTTCCTAGAATCAAAGGTTTCTAGCTCACCAGACTTATTCACCTCTGTTCCCCATCTCCTTCCTTCTCCAGCATCAAACTGCACAAACTGGCCTCTCACTCAACACTCCGCCATCTTGGCTGCTTCTCCTGGCCTACTCCACATGGCCTCCTTCTGCTCTCTGCTCTGCTCTCTCCTCTAATGATAATCTCAGGAACCAAGAGAGCAAGTTCCTATTCTGCCCCTATTTTATAGTGTAGAAATCCAAACCTTTAGTCCAATATACAAAACAGGGAAGTCTCTAATACAAAGTCACTTCTCTGAGGCATGATAGGATTGTACCACCCCACATCAAAAAGGGTGGGAAAGGCTTAATCCCAAAACCAAGCCCCAGGCTACAAAGATCCTGCCTGCCCAGAGACACTCATGAATTTCACCTGGGTAACGCCATCTTTAACAAAGTGAACATAATATATTTTATCTGCCCAACATCACCTCTTTTCTTTCCTTTTTTGAAATGTGATTGTATAGCTACCCAAATTTTTTCTTTAAATTTCATGAAATTTAAAAATTCTAATGACACTAGTAGTATCTCAACCTGTGTCCTGCACTCTAAATGTGTTCAACATACAAGATGGTCCAAGGTCAAGAACAGGCCTTTCTGCTCGGAGGTGTGATGTGACTGCAGAAGCATAGAGGGGAGATCATGGCAAATGACACAGCAGAGAAGCAGTGGCGGGAATCATACCTGAAAACTATTCACTGTGGGAAGGAAATGGCCCAAAATATCGACAATAGTGGAGTTTTTTCACCATCTGTACTGTTTGAGGGTTACAAATTTGCTACCATAAGCACATGTTGCAGTCAGGAAGCATCATTACTAGGTGTCATTCCTTGAAGAGACAGGAGGCAGCAGCAGAGGACACGGGAAGCCAACGGAGCGCGGAACCGCGGAACCGCAACAGGATTCCTGCGGCACCGCAAACGGCCGCCAGGGGTCAACAGCACCGCGCCGCCTGCCCGCCACCGTCCGCAGGTGACCCGCCAGGCGGGGGTTGGCTGCCTTGGGGGAGCAATCGTTGCTTCCATCCCCAGCTCACACCGATCGCCATTTGCTTCCCACGTGTTTCAGTGTCGGATCGCTGCCCACAGAGTAGCAGTCCCAGGGGGCTCGGAGGCTACAGCAATGTGCAGGGGCGACCGGCCGCTGCCGGGACGCCGGGTCTGCTCCCCCAGGGATCCTGGACAAAGGGACGGCCCTGGGCCAAGACCCTCGGTAAGGGAGTGAGGGAGACAGGAAACTGGGGCCATTTCCGGGGCTGGAGGTCCTGGGAGTGTCACTGCCCAGCGGGGCAGACGCTTGGGACGTGGGGGCGGGCGGGGAGGGGCTGGGCGGACCCCTCCCTTGGAGCTGAGACCGCCCTGGTCTGGCGACCAGGCCGGAGTTTAGGACATGGCCCCGGCTGCTGGGAGCCCCTGGGCCAGCAGAGAATCTGCCAGGTAGCATGAGCACCAAGCCACACTGCTGAAACCAGGTGTAAAGCCAATAGCCAGGGCCACCATCACAGCTGCCTGGCCCATGCAGGTTTGCACTTGTTGGGCAGATAAAATGTATTATGCTCACTTTGTTAAAGAGGCCGTTGCCCAGGTGATATTAATGTGTGTGGGGGTGGGCTAAAGGCAGGCAGAATCCTTGTAGCCTGGGGCTTGGTTTTGGGATTAAGCCTTTCCTACCCTTTTTGGTGTAAGGTGGTACAATCCTATCATGCCTCAGAGAAGTGACTTTGTATTAAGAGACTTCCCTATTATGTATATTGGATTAAGGGTTTGGATTTCTACACTATAAAATGGGAACGGAGCGGGAGTTTGTCTCTTGGTTCCTGAGGTTAGCATGAGAGAGCGGAGAGAGTAGAGCCAGCAGCTAAAGGAGGCCACGTGGAGGAGGCCAGGAGAAGCAGCCAAGATGGCGGAGTGCTGAGTGAGATGCCAGTTTGTGTAGAGTTTGTATCTGGGATAAGGATGCAGATGGGGAACTGAGGAGAAGAAGGCTGGTGATCTAGAAACCTTTGATTCTAGGAAACTCGGATAAGTCAGTGGCTTTGTGAGCACTGAGTGTGACTGGGTTTTGGAGCCCAGTGTGTATTTTTACTTGCCCGCCGGGTGCAAGGTAGGATTAAAGGCTATGGCCCATCAGTTTTTGGCTCCGCTTTACCGACCGTCCGAATCCAATGCGAACCTGCATGGGCCGGGCTGCTGTGATAGTGGCCCCGGCCCTGCCTACTGGCTTTACAGCACTGGATTCGGACAGACGATAAAGAAACAACGGAGGCAAGAACTGGTGGGCCATCATCTTTAATCCTAGCTTGCACCCAGCGGGCAAGTAAAACACACACTGGGCTCCAAAACCCACTCATTCAGTGCTCACAAAGCTACTGCCTTATCCGAGTTTCCTAGAATCAAAGGTTTCTAGCTCACCAGACTTATTCACCTCTGTTCCCCATCTCCTTCCTTCTCCCTGCACAAACTCAGCACTAACTGGCTTCTCACTCAACACTCCACCATCTTGGCTGCTTCTCCTGGCCTCCTCCACATGCCTTTCTCTGCTCTCCTGTCTAATGCAAATCTCAAGAACTAAGAGAGCAAGCTCTCGTTCTGCTCCCACTTTATAGTGTAGATTCATAACCTTTAATCCAATATACAAAATAAGGGAAGTCTCTAATACAAAGTCACTTCTCTGAGGCATGATGGGATTGTACCACCTTACACCAAAAAGGGTAGGAAAGGCTTAATCCCAAAACCAAGCCCCAGGCTACTAGGATCCTGCCTGCCCACAGCCCGCCCCCAACACACATTAATATCACCTGGGCGACAGCTTCCATGTGGGCAGCGCTATCTTTAACAGAGTGAGCATAATATATTTTATCTACCCAACACCAGGTGTCACCTATCGTGACTTTGTGAACATTGTTGACCTGCTCTGGGCCTTAATGTCAACCAGAGGGTAGATAAGGAGATCTGCAGGAATCTTCCAACTCTGATAGCCTATGAGTCTAAATCAGGGGTCCCCAAACTTTTTACACAGGGGGCCAGTTCACTGTCCCTCAGACCGTTGGAGGGCCGGACTATAAAAAAAAAACTATGAACAAATCCCTATGCACACTGCACATATCTTATTTTAAAGTAAAAAACCAAAATGGGAACAAATACAATATTTAAAATAAAGAACAAGTAAATTTAAATCAATAAACTGACCAGTATTTCAATGAGAACTATGCTCCTCTCACTGACCACCAATGAAAGAGATGCCCCTTCTGGAAGTGCGGTGGAGTCTGGATAAATGGCCTCAAGGGGCCGCATGCGGCCCATGGGCAGTAGTTTGGAGACCCCTGGTCTAAACATTCCTGTCCTGCTCTTCACCACCCAGAGCTGCCCTGGAGAGGACTGGCTGGACCAGACTGACCTTACCCCCCTAACACATGGTCTGTGGACAGTCCCCAGGCTAAGATCTGGAAGTTGGGCTCCAGGCCACATTGGAGATGGGGGATGAAGAAGCTGTTGGCTGGAAAACCTGAACGCAGAAAAACCTAGCAGCCTCTACCTTCCAAACACCTGGGGTCTCTTCCAGCCCCACCTACCTGACAAAGAAAGGACAGAGAAGGTGTTGGGCAGATAAAATATATTATGCTCACTTTGTTAAAGATGACGCCGCCCACGTGGAGGCCATTGCCCAGGTGATATTAATGTGTGTCTGTATGGGCAGGCAGGATCTTTGTAGCCTGGGGCTTGGTTTTGGGATTAAGCCTTTCCCACCCTTTTTGATGTGGGGTGGTACAATCCTATCATGCCTCAGAGAAGTGACTTTGTATTAGAGACTTCCCTGTTTTGTATATTGGATTAAAGGTTTGGATTTCTACACTATAAAATGGGGGCAGAACGAGAGCTTGCTCTCTTGGTTCCTGGGATGATTAGCATGAGAGAGCAGAGCAGAGAGCAGAAAGAAGCCATGTGGCCAGGAGAAGCAGCCAAGATGGCGGAGTGCTGAGTGAGATGCCAGTTTGTGCAGAGTTTGTATCTGGGATAAGGAAGGAGATGGGGAACAGAGGTGAATAAGTCTGGTGAGCTAGAAACCTTTGATTCTAGGGAACTCAGATAAGTCAGTGGCTTTGTGAGTACTGAATGTGAGTGGGTTTTGGAGCCCAGTGTGTTTTTACTTGCCCGCTGGGTGCAAGCTAGAATTAAAGACTATGGCCCACCAGTTTGTGGCTCCGTTGTTTCTTTACCGACTGTCCGAATCCAATGCGAACCTGCATGGGCCAGGCTGCTGTGATGGTGGCCTTGGCCACTGGCTTTACAGAAGGTCATAGTTTTTTGTTTGTTTGTTTTTGTTTTGTTTAAGATCATGTTGTTTTAGGGTGATTGTTATTTAAAGGAACAAAATATATTAAGTGAAATGTAATATATTTGTGAAAATATTTGTAATCTAGCACACTAACTTAATTTTGGCTTGTAGGTACAGATATGTATCTATCCAATCTTCAAGTGATCAATTCTTGTGAGACGCAAGGACAATATTAGTCTTTCTAAACACTGGCCTTGGGATAAAGGGATATTTTGGGATTCTGGACTGAATGTCTGAGGCCGGTTCCCAAATCCATTCCTGAGGAGGTTTCAGATGTCTCCCCAGAAAGTGAGAGATGGTATAGCTGGACTTTCAGGATGCCTTCCAGGGCCAAGAACCTGTCCTGTGTGTCTCGTTTTAGTTAGTCTTTTCAACCAAATGTTCCTCCTGTTTGTTTTCCTTATCTAGGATAAAGACCTAAAGGAGAGCAGGGCCAGATCCCAATTTTGTGGGCTCCTGCGGCTTACACATATTTGAAGGGCCCTCTGAAAGAAGACACATTTCTCTCAGAAGAGGTCCGTGCCTGTGCAAGCCTCTGAAACAAATTCCAGGGACACCTATGAATCAAGCTCTGTTCTGAGGTCACATCAAGCTCCACAATGTCCATGCTGTCTGTTGGGCAAATAAAATATATTATGCTCACTTTGTTAAAGATGGTACTGCCCACGTGGAAGCCTGTTGCCCAGGTGACTGCTTGGGATGGGCATGATTATGTTAATATGTGTTGGGGGAGGGCTTTTGCACCGAAAAATTTTAAAAGGAAGAGAGATCAAGTTGTTCTGGAAGAATAGGGATTACTTTCTAGGAGGAGCCCATGCTGTAGGAAAGCAGAGAAAGGCCACATGGAGGAGGACAGGAGAAGCAGCCAAGATGGTGGAGTGCTGAGGGAGAAGCCAGTTTGTGCAGAGAGAAGGAGATGGGGAATAGAGGTCAATAAGGCAAGTGAGCTAGAAACCTTTGATTCTAGGAAACTCGGATAAGTCAGTAGCTTTGTGAGCACTGAATGAGTGGGTTTTGGAGCCCAGTGTGTGTTTTTTACTTGCCCGCCAGGTGCAAGCTAGGATTAAAGGTAATGGCCCACCAGTTCTTGGCTCCGTTGTTTCACTACCATCTGTCTGAATCAGATACGAACCTGCACTGGCCAGGCGGCTGTGATGGTGGCTGTGGCTACTGGCTTTACAGTGTCTCTTCCTCCTTTGAGTCTTTTCCTCTTTCCCTTTTCTCATTGGTTCCCCTCTCTTCCCCCGAGGCATCTGGACCAGCAGGACCTATGGGGGCAGCTAAAGAGGTGGCAGTGGAGTTTGAAGATGGACCACGTGCAAGGGGAATCAGCAAATACGAAGATGCATCGAGGATACTGGGGGCCAGGTTGCTCCCTGTCAGGGAGTGAATGACCAGTATGGGAAGGGTAGAGGCTGGAATAAATCCTATGAGATTGAATGGTTTTAATGTTTGAGTGCAAAAGGACATTTTTAAAATATACATAGATGAATTTGAATAGATATTAATGTATATACATACACATTTGTATTTAATGATAATTGATATTTATATATAAAATATATATATTTGTGTGTGTGTGTCTAGTAACAATGGGCATATCTAGTGGCCAGCCCAAGGCTTCTAAATATCATTCTCTACTGAAAGGATGTAGTCAGACCCCACCTGCTCTGGTTCCACTACCACTTCAACAACAACCTCATGAGAAACTCCAGACCAGACCGCTCAGCCTGGCCCTTCCCAAATCCCTGACCCACAGACACTGCGAGAGATGAGATAATACATTTTTATTATTGTTTTAAGCCCCTAAGTTCCGGGATAATTTGTTACACAGCAATTACTATAACGGTAGATTCAGACAATAGTCCTCAATGGATGTGAAAACAAATGGATGGCCTAACCAGGAGGTAGCACTATGGATAGAGCGTCAGCCTGGGATGTGGAAGGCCCAGGTTCAAACCCCTAGGTTACTGGCTTGAGTTTGAGTACAGGCTCATCCGACTTGAGTGCAGAGTCACTCACTGTCTTGAGCGTGAAATCATAACCATGACCCCGTGGTCTCTGGCTTGAGCCCAAGGTCACTGGCTTGAGCAAGGGGTCATGGGCTTGGCTGGAGCCCCTGGTCAAGGCACATATGAGAAGCAATCAATGAACAACTAAGGTGCCGCAACTATGAGTTAATGCTTTCATCTCTCTCCCTTACTATCTGTCTGTCCCTGTCTCTCCCTCCCCCCATCTTGCTCAAAAAAAACAAATAATAAAAGCTAATGGCCTGACCAGGTGGTGGCACAGTTGATAGAGCGTCGGACTGGGATGCTGAGGACCCAGGTTCGAGACCCCGATGTCGCCAGCTTGAGCGCGGGCTCATGTGGTTTGAGTAAAAACTCACCGGCTTGGACCCAAGGTCTCTGGCTCAAGCAAGGGGTTACTCAGTCTGCTGAAGGCCCGTGGTCAAGGCACATACGAGAAAGCAATCAATGAACAACTAAGATGTCGCAATGCACAACGAAAAACTAATGATTGATGCTTCTCATCTCTCTGTTCCTGTCTGTCTCTGTCTATCCCTCACTCTGACTCTCTCTCTGTCTCTGTAAAAAAAAAAAAAAAAAAAAAAAGCTAATGGGTAAAGGTTTGATGAGGAATAGGTGTACATAAAATTAAAGTATTTCCGGCCCTGGCCAGTTGGCTCAGTGTAGAGCGTCGGCCTGGTGTGCAGGAGTCCTGGGTTCGATTCCCAGCCAGGGGGCACACAGGAGAAGCGCCCATCTGCTTCTCCACCCCCCCCCCCTCCTTCCTCTCTGTCTCTCTCTTTCCCTCCCACAGCCAAGGCTCCATTGGGACAAAGTTGCCCCGGGTGCTGAGGATGGCTCTGTGGCCTCTGCCTCAGGCACTAGAATGGCTCTGGTTGCAGCAGAGCGAAGCCCCAGATGGGCAGAGCCCCCTGGTGGGCATGCCGGGTGGATCCCAGTTGGGCGCATGTGGGAGTCTGTCTGACTGCCTCCCCCGTTTCCAACTTCAGAAAAATACAAAACAAAAAAAAATTAAAGTATTTCCCCTTTATTTTTATTTATTTATTTATTTTTCCCCCTTTAAATAGTTACTAATTACAAAGGGAAACCACCTCAGTGACAAATCCTGGAGGACTTCACCTTAACAAAGGGATCAGAGTGAATATAGTTATAATGGGACGGATTCACTTGTGTGCACTGGCATGCTGATACATGCTTAACAACTGGCTGGCAGAGAGGGCACTGATATGATAAATGTTACTGATATGTAACATTTGCCAATTTTTATGGTGTAAAAACTCTCACGATGACCAATTTCAGACACCACTGGTTTAAGAACGGGCTGAGATGTTGAAGATTGGCTATGGCTTGCTGGTGCAGAGCGCACACACACACACTCTCTCTCTCACACACACACACACACACACACACACAAACACACACCCCTAAGCCCTGACCATGATCGCACTGAGAAGGACAAAGTACCACTCTGAGGCACTCCTCTCAACAATGCGTAACTGGAACCCCTTCACAGGAAGGCACTAGAAAACCTGAAATGAAAGATGCTTTACAAAACAGCTGGCCTGTACTCTTCAAAAATGTCAGTGTCACAAAAGATGAGGAGACTGAGCCCTGGCCAGATAGCTTGATTGGGTAGAGTGTCGTCCTGGTTTACAAAGGTTGCAGGTTCAGTTCCCAATCAGGGCACATATAGGAACAGATTGATGTTCCCCTCTCTCTCTCTCTCTCTTTCTTTCCCTGCCTCTCTTACTAAAATCAATTAAAAAAAAAAAAAAAAAAAAAAAAAAGCTTTGAAGGGTCAGAGCCAGGTGGTAGACTCTTGCCAATTTAATTTCCTGATTTGGAAGGTTGTACTGCGTGGCTAGTAGGAGAATGTCACTATCTTTAGGCAATGTGTGCTGGAGTGTTCAGGAGTGAGGGGCGTAATGACTGCACCATAAGTCTCACTGGTTAGGAAAAAGGGGATATACGGATGTAGACACTGAGCTACAGATATAGAAAGGGAAAAAATGATACAGCAAAAGTACAATGTTAACAATGGGGAAACCAGGGCAAAGAGTTCTTTGTGCTACTCTTGCAACTTCTCTGATGATCCCACATTATTTCACAGATAATAAGATAAATGCTCCATGGTTTCTCCTGAGATTGGATCCCCAACTTCTAACTCACTAGGATCAGATGACTCACTTCTGCGAAAACATTCCTTCCATCTGAATTTCCCGAAGGCCCGACCCGTCCTCAGGAGCCATGCTGGCAGAATCAAAAGCTCTGGGACCCGGAAGGAGGAGCCCGGCCAGGACATCCCTCATGAGCCAGATGATGGGGACTTGCTGTGCAATAAGCCTGACAAGTCAGGGACTCCCGGTGTCGCCGGCCTTTAGAAAATTCATCTGACAAAGAAGGAAAAAGGGTTTAACCTTACTCTCAGAAATAAATAGATAAATGTAGAGCACATGAATTCAAACGACAGAAAGATGTTTTGTTAACAGAAGACTTTGCTGTGGATGTCCTCTAGATAGGTGTCAAGCCCCCAAGTGTAGCACGATTTTGTTTACAAAAATTCAATAACAAGCCCTGGCCGGTTGGCTCAGTGGTAGAGCATCGGCCTGGCATGCAGGAGTCCTGGGTACGATTCCCGGCCAGGGCACACAGGAGAACTGCCCATCTGCTTATCCACCCTTCCCCCTCTCCTTCTTCTCTGTCTCTCTCTTCTCCTCCCGCAGCCAAGGCTCCATTGGAACAAAAGTTGGCCCGGGCGCTGAGGATGGCTCTGTGACCTCTGCCTCAGGCGCTAGAATGGCTCTGGTTGCAACAGAGCAATGCCTCAGATGGGCAGAGCATCGCCTCCTGGTGGGCATGCCGGGTGGATCCCGGTTGGGCGCATGCAGGAGTCTGTCTGACTGCCTCCCCGTTTCCAACTTCAGAAAAATACAAAAAAAAAAATTTAATAACACATATGTTTTCAAAAGGCATGTGTGGCCTGACCAGGGTGGCGCAGTGGATATAGCATTGGACTGGGATGCCAAAGACCCAGGTTCAAGACCCAAGGTCTCCAGCTTGAGCGCAGGCTCATCTGGCTTGAGCAAAAAGCTCACCAGCTTGGACCAAAGGTCGCTGGCTCCAGCAAGGGGTTACTTGGTCTGCTGGAGGCCCGCGGTCAAGGCACATATGAGAAAGCAATCAATGAACAACTAAGGTCTCACAACGAAAAACTGATGATTGATGCTTCTCATCTCTTTCTGTTCCTGTCTGTCAGTCCCTGACTATTCATCTCTCTGACTCTCTCTGTCCCTGTAAAAAATAAATAAATAAGTGTACTCTTCTAAAAAAAAGGGGCATGTGTGTCAGGGTAACCTCTGGAAAGTCCTACATGAGGAAATTAGTAAAATTAGCTTTGGCTACTCTAGCCTCTGGCAGAAATATTACTCAGGTCAGAGGGGATGACAACCTGTTTCCCGGATCTTCATGACTCAGGGTCTGGTCCTGTGAGTATTTCTAGTTCTCTTGCTAGGACTTAGTCTGTTGAACCAGGCATGGAGGCAAGACTGTAGCTGGTTCATTTTGCCGAGTCAAAGATCACACTGAGTCGCCGACCAGGTGGTGGCACGGTGGATGAGCATCGGCCTGGGATACTGAGGACCCAGGTTCAAAACCCCGAGGCCGCGGCCTTGAGAGCAGGCTCATAAACATGACCTCATGGTTGCTGGCATAAAGCCCAAGATTACTGGCTTGAGCAAAGGGTCACTGGCTTAGCTGTAAACCCCCCGCCCCCATCAAAGCACATATAAGAAAGCGATCAGTGAACAACTAAGGTGCTGCAATGAAGAATTGATGCTTCTCATCTCTCTCCCTTCCTGTCTCTCTCTCTCTCTCTCTCTCAAAAAAAAAAAAAAAAAAAAAAAAAAAAAGGATCACACTGAGTCTAAGCAGAGACCTTATACTTCTGGCAGACCCCCTGCAGCTATGGCAACTTGCTACAAAAGCCCCACTCTGCTAACTTCTAGTTCCACCATTTGTTAAATGTAAGTTAGCTAAATAAAAGTAAAATAAATAAGTGTAGGACAGCTGAGTTGGGACCTATGCATCATCTACTAGGAATGGGTAAGCAATGAATCAGAGACCCTCAGAATTAGGATCTTAGAGGTCATCTTGTTCCGTCTGGGTACCAGGGAGTGGAGGACCCCTGGTCAGCGAGGTTCTTCCCAGTGTCACGAACCAAACACTGATAAACTGCAAATGGGAAGAGGACTGGCTGCTGCCTGAGAGATCAGTTGCTAAGATCAAAGGCAAATTAAGGTCGGTTGAGACCCGGGGCGCAGAAGATATTATTGGGCCCCTTAAAAAAAAAGAGAGAGACAGGGAAAATAAAAATACATGTTGACCATATTTTAAAATAAAAAATATTATGTACTATTAATGTTAAAATTGCACATATGAAACCAAACTTGGTGTCATTAGAAAAAAGTCTCAAGTTTGGGTTTTGTGGGGCCCTTCAGAAATCAGGGTCCAGGGCGCGTGCCCAGTGCACTTGCTGTTAAATCCTCCTCTGGCCTCAATGAATGACGGACTAGATGAATGCACTTGTACCTTTTAAGAACTTCTTTTATTCTTCTTCACAACTTTCATCAAGTGAGGACAGCGGTGGTGTCTTGCCTCCCTTCCTCAAAGATCAGGCTAGGAGCCAGAATCTGATCCCATGGGGCCTTCTGTTTGGGGAGACTCTGCTCTACTCCCTCCTGTCCTGTCTCAGCAACCAGCTCAACACATACTATTCTGTCTGTTCATCCAATTACATCCTTTACTGAGTACCGACTAGGTCTGGGGCATGGAGCTAGGCTCTGGGTCACAGTGTGCCTGCCCACCTGGAGCACGCAGTCTGTTAGAGGGAGACTGTGAGCACAGAAATTGACATAAAATGACAAATTGTTATTAAGAGTCATTAAAGAAATCAGCAAGGTGCCTGAGAGAGAAAATACCAGGTGAGGGGACGTGAGAAACCTTTCTGAAACCTGCAGGTAAACAGGAGGTAGACAAAAGTGGGGGAAAGAAGGTTCCAGCAGAGAGAGTCAGAACAGACCCTGGTGCAGGACAGAGGGTGGGACAGCTGAGGAACAGGGGACTACTGTGCTCAGTCTGGTGCATTAGGGGTGTGTTGGGCAAAAAAATGTGAAACAAGTGTGTCTAGGTTTGCTCCCTTATATTTTGCATTGGCCTGGGCAGCACCATGTGCGTACAGTCTATGGAAGGCTGGGGTGCTTGCCCCTCAGGGCAGCAGATTGCAAACTGCGACTGCCTTCCTGCTTGGGTGGGGCCATTGTTTGCTATTGTTTGCTGGAGAAGGGTTTTTCCCCCAGCCTATTTTGCTGGAAAGAGGAGTGCAGAGAGAGAGAAAGAGGGTGCTGAGGCTGGTGGGGTCCTGTGAGTCCGGGAGAGTCCGGAGAATGAGTCGGGCTTTGGGAACCCTGAGTGAGAGGGAAACGGTCTTCCCTGCTGTTTGCTCATTGCCATTAGGATGAATAGCCCACCATTTTCTGTCTCCACAGTTCCTTTACGGTCTGCCTGAATCCAATGAGAACCTGCATGGCCATGGCAGCAGCCACTGGTCTTACAGGGTGCCTGGGGTAGGGTGATGCTGGAAGGACCCACAGGAAACAGGATGATCTGCTGAGATATTTGGGGTTTTCTAAGCACACTGAGCCATAAGCAGTAGAGAAACCTGAATTAATTTAATTTTTAAAAAGATGCTGTTCTTCCCTGGCTGGCTGGCTCAGTGGTAGAGCATCAGCCCAGCATGTGGAAGTCTCAGGTTCAATTCCTGGTCAGAGAAGTAACCATCTGCTTCTCTACCTCTCCCCTTCTTGCTTCTCTCTCTCTCCCCTCCTCTTGCAGCCGCGGCTCAAATGGAGCAAGTTGGCCATGGGCGCTAAGGATGGCTCCATAGCCTTTGCCTCAGGCACTAAAAAAATGGCTTGGGGCCCTGGCCGGTTGGCTCAGCGGTAGAGCCTCGGCCTGGCGTGCGGGGGACCCGGGTTCGATTCCTGGCCAGGGCACATAGGGGAAGTGCCCATTTGCTTCTCCACCCCCACCCCCTCCTTCCTCTCTGTCTCTCTCTTCCCCTCCCACAGCCAAGGCTCCATTGGAGCAAGGATGGCCCGGGCGCTGGGGATGGCTCCTTGGCCTCTGCCCCAGGCGCTAGAGTGGCTCTGGTCGCAGCAGAGCGACGCCCAGGAGGGGCAGAGCATCGCCCCTGGTGGGCGTGCCGGGTGGATCCCGGTCGGGCGCATGCAGAAGTCTGTCTGTCTCTCCCCGTTTCCAGCTTCAGAAAAATACAAAAAAAAAAAAATTGGCTTGGCTGCTGAGCAATGGAGCAATGTCCCACATGGACAGAGCACCATCCCCTGGTGGGCTTGCTGGGTGGATCCTAGTCAGGGCGCATGCAGGAGTCTGCCTCCCTTCCTCTCACTAAAATAATAATTTTTTTAAAAGATGTTGTTCTTGAAAAAAAAAAAAAGAATTGGAAAAGACAAAGAGAAGATAGGGACAATCCACATGAAGGCTACTGTCATAATTCAAGCAAGAGGTGATGGCGACTTGAACTCAGCCAATAGTAGTAGCGCTGGAGAGTAATGAAGGATTTGAGATACATGTTGAAGTCTGGGGCAAGGAAGAGACTGGTATCAAGAGTTTCATCAAAAATTTCTGCTTTGAACTTCTGGGTGGCATAGATGGAGGTGCCATTTACCAAGATGGGGGTGCCATTTACCAAGATGGGGGTGGCAGGGCAAGTTTGAAGGAGAGAGACTGAGAGTTCAGAACTGCACACAGGAGGGCTCTGTGAGGGCTGTGAGCCATCTAAGTGAACAAACAAATTTGGGAAGCATCAGCAAATAAATGGTGTAAAGGCAAAAGAATGCATGAAACTACCTAGTAAAAAAGTATTGAACAAGAAAAGGAAAGATGAGAAGAAGCAAAGAGGCAAGGACGGAAGAGAAGAAGGAACAAGTGCTGAGAAAACCCAGCACAGACATCAGGTAGAGAGCAGCGTCTGGACAGGGGCCTGGGCACAGTGCCAGAGGTAGGAGAAAATCAAGAGACAGATGTCCCTGAGGTGGAGAGAGAAAAATAGTTCAGAAAGATGAGTTCAGTCAATTGATCAAGTGTTTCCGAGACATTGAGCAAGATGGAGGCCATTGATAATCTTCACAAGGTCATGTTTGTTTATTTGTTTTGTTTTGTTTTTAATAAAGAAACGGAGGTAGAGGCTACACTTGAGTGGACTCAAGACTAATTGAGAGAAAGTGGAGACAGCTTGTGGAGGGAAGCATAGGGATGAGTGATGAATGGCTTTCTTCTCACTTTGGCCTCTTGGCCAGATCAGCTACGAAATTATTCCAGCTCTTCTCCCAGGTCTCCATGGCAGCCTTCTTCTCAGTGTCGAACAGGGCACTATACCTGCAGAAGAGGTGCCCAGGTCAGCCCCAGCAAAGGGGTTGGAGAGCGGGACAGGAAGTACGGGGCACTCTCGGGTGCTTGCAGAACACATTTCTCCCCAGTCCAAGGGCAATAATGAAATGGAGACAATCTGGAGAAGACGCACAGAAACCTTCCAGGCTTCTGCCCCAGACCCCTAAGGAAGGTAAACACATGCCATGGGATGGAAGAGGGAGTGGGGGAATATGACAAGTACTCAGGCCACTCACTTAATAGAGTTTATAGCCAGCTGTTTGAGTGTCCTCAGGTCAGCCGTCATCCCACCAATGCCCATGAAAGCTTCATAGAAATCATAGGACAAGCCTTTGGCACCAAAGACAGCTGGATCATCAGAGCTGATCACCATGGGGTGCCCAGTAGCCATCAGAACAGATGCAGGGTGGGTTCTCAAATCAGATACCAGTTTCAGAACCTGCCCAGAGGAAGGCAAAGTAGAAAGACAAATTTTGATCCATGAAAAGTCATCACAGGGAAGGTGAGACCATGAGGCATAATCTGCTTCTTTCCTTCTGTCTAACCCCATCCCTGTTCTGAACACTGGGATGGCTTCTGGGCAAAGCAAAGCCTAACACAAGAAATAGAACCAGTCCTCATGCTCTTTCTAATTTTCTCCAAGTTTCACCCCTACCACAAGTATTTGATCTCTTGTCCTGCTCAGAGCAGCGTTCCTGAATAGAGCAAGACAGGCGGATTCACAGGAACCCAAGCAACCATGCGAGCAGCAGCACCTGTGGTCCCAGCCGGTGCGCCCGTCTCCTCCAACGTCCCTTCAGCTTTGTTCTACATTCCACCCCACTAGGGACCCTTACTGTTACCTCATTATTATGAATGGTTTAGGCAAAGGGCAATATCTAAATAACTTTACTAAGTGGGAGTGAGAAGGAGCAGAAGAATATAGAAAACAAGTGAGTTAAGGAGAGAGAGATTATACAGGAAAAAGTTAGGGAATCAGAGCAGAGATTGAGGTTGGGGAGAAGATCGTGTCAGAGCGGTCCCGTGGATCATGCATACCTGATTGGAGATTGGACAGACTTCTATGGGGATGTCCTTCTTCCATGAATCAGTCCAGACTGCTGGGTGTTTGGTCAAAGCAAATCCATGGCCAATCCTGGTAGAGTTCAGTATTAGGGCATCCAGAAGGTTTCGATCTACGGAAGTACCCTGCCAGTCTGGGGATAAAGGGGGAGTTTTCAACTAGGATGGACTTGACACACAGACAAAGGAAGAAAGATAAATGAACTTTAACACAAATACATGCACACATTTTCTTTATAACATTGTTCAAGAGAGTTATGGCGTGCTTTTGTTTGATGTGTGTGTGTGTGTGTGTGTAAAACAGATGTGGAATTGAAATTTGCATGAGCTTTATTTTATTTTATTTTAAATGAAAGGAGGGGATATAGAGAGACAGACTTTCACATGCACAGTGACAGGGATCCACCAGCAACCCTGGCCTAGGGCCAATGCTCAACTCAACAGCTATCTTCAGTGCCTGAGGCTGATGCTTGAACCAACTGAACCACTGGCTGGGAGAGAGGAAGAGGGAGAGAAGGGAAAGAGGATGGGAGGAGAAGTAGATGGTTGCTTCTCCTGTGTGCCCTGACCAGGGATCAAACCCGGGATCCCTACACCCTGGACTGACATTCTTTCCACCTAGCCAACTGGCCAGGGCCACATGAGCTTTGTAAATTGAACAAGGATACTCAGCTAGTCAGTAACAAAATTTTCAGTTTCAAATCTTGGTCTATTTGACTCCACAGTTCTTTTTTTTTTTTTTTCCATTTTTTGTTTGTTTCCAGAGCCATCTTCAGGGAATTTTATGTGTATAATCTTCAACAGCAATGTGTTGCAGACTCTATCAATATAATTATTTCTATGCACTTATTTTATTGTACATCTTTTAACAGTACGCTTGGACAGTATCAACTGCAAGATCACAATGGCCAGTGTGAACAAAGCCATGGCAGATGCTATTGGCTCTCTACTTACCAGCCCTCCCCTCTTCCCCTTCCTGGCTGGCAGGCCCACTTTAGAGGGTGAAAATGACAGGTCCTGACTCTCCTAGCTTCCCTTGCAGCTAGGATAGTCCCAGCTGGCCTCAGAAGTTATTGATAAAGAGCTCCTGGCACTACCTCCTTAGTAAAAAAAAGATACCCTGAAGGAAACATTTTGTTTTTTGTTTCATTGGATGTGGTCATGACTAGATATGACTTCAGTATCCCACAACTAAATAAGGTGAAATCCAGACTGAATGAGGATAGCAGCTGTTGTTTATTATGTGGGATAATAGATGAGCTTATTGTAAAACCTATTGGATATATTACATTCCAGACAACTGAAACCATCCTAGCTGATCCACATGTAAAATATAAAAATGACACTCTTCTGTTAAGAATAGAATAAGCGCCTGGCCAGTGTTGGACTGGGATGCGGGGGACCCAGGTTCGAGACCCCGAGGTCACCAGCTTGAGCGCGGGCTCATCTGGTTTGAGCAAAGCTCACCACTTGGACCCAAGGTTGCTGGCTTGAGCAAGGGGTCACTCAGTCTGCTGAAGGCCCATGGTCAAGGCACATATGAGAAAGCAATCAATTAACAACTAAGGTGTCGCAACGAAAAACTAATGTTTGATGCTTCTCATCTCTCCGGTTCCTGTCTGTCTGTCCCTGTCTATCCCTCTCTCTGACTCTCTCTCTGTCTCTGTAAAAAAAAAAAAAAAAAAGAATAGAATAAGCAAAACAAAAAAAATCTCATTGCTGATTAGAGCATCTGCTTTTAGATAGATTTTCAGTGGTTTCCTATCTAGCACTTCCTTTTTAAATATCTCTTCTTTTAAAAAGAAACAACATTACTCTTGGATTTGAAATACCAACTCCTGGCTAAATCTCTGAGAACCATGCATCTTAGAATTTGGTTGGATCCTGTGTTACAGTGTTTCATACTGTTGAAAGGATTTCATACAGTTGTGATTTTCCCAACTAGACCACAGCTCTTCAGGCCTAATCCCTCTACCCCTTACCCAACAAATAGTTCTTTCAATCTCTTAAATTAGCTTTGGTCAAAATTGACTTGAAATGTCAAGGAAAAGAGATAAATGCACTCAGACCCTTGATCTGAGAAAGGGTGAGATAAACCAAGGTTTAAACCTGGTGGTGAAACTTATCTCTCTGGTTCTCTGAGGGTGGCAGGTGCCTGCAATGCTCAAGGATGCCAGTGTAGATCAGCAGCAATCTTTCTTCCTGGTCTAACCCCCTCCCCCCATCTTCATTTTGATCCAAAATTGCAGCCATGATCTAGAACTCCTTTTATTTATTTACACATTCTAAGAACTGGGATATGGTGGGGCTAAGAAATGAGCAAGCTCTCAAACTGAGCTTTGCGGGGAAAGGACATGCTGAGCCTATAGCGTTTCAGAAGCAATAGCAGTCAGGCCACTTGGACAATGCAGGACCTCCTCTTCAGCACTGATGAGTGTGGACAAATGCCAGGGCAGACCTGGTTCTAGTCCTTTTCAGGTCACTGACAGGATGTGACTTTGGAAAGGTGCATGAACCTTTCAGGCACAAATCACTCATTATAAAATGTAAATCATCCTAAAGGGCTCAAATCCAGACTCTGCCTCTTACCTTTGGGTCAGTTATACTACGCTTGGAAACTTGAGCTCTTTATCTATAAAAATAAGGATACAAGCACCTTCTAGCAGGACCAGGGTGAGAATCTGAAATGATATAGGTAAAGATCCTGATACTGTTATTAGCACTGTTTCTCCTCCTCTCCAAGGACTGAGTCCTACTGTCAGGAAGGAGTGAGATCATGCACATGAAGAGGACAAGTGCTGTACAACGATTGTCGATGGTGATTAAGCTGCCCCAGTATTCAATACGAAGCCCTCCCATCCATCACCTCCTCTGTCCCCTGATGATTTCCACAGGGCTCACCTGTCTCTCCGGCATGAAAGAAGTAAGGCAGCTTAAAGCCTTGTGAGGCTGGAATCATCAAGGCCTCCCTGTAGTAGGCCAGGGAGTAGCCTGTGTCCTCACGCCCCACCTGCAGGACAGAGAGGAAGGGATGTGGACCTGCCAGTTGGACCCATGCCTCTCTGTGCTGATGTGCCCCTGACAGCCTGGGGACATCCTTTTTCATACCCTGCCACCACTGACGGAAGCCTTAGTCACCCAGCCTTTTCAGAATGACAAGTAGCAGAATTAAGACAGAAAAGAGAGTGCATTCTTGACCCCAAATAATTTCCCCTTAGTCGGAGGCTATACCTTGTAGCCACCCAGCCCTCCCTATCTTGTCTCCTCATACCACCTCACAACCCCCCATGCTTTAGCCCCAAGCTCCTTATAGGGAAAGAAACAGTTACAGAGAGAGCAAGAGACAGAGAACAAGACTGTGAAAGAGACAGAGACAAGGAGAGAACAACAGAGTGAGGGACTAAGTGAGAGAGGCAGAGCCCAGACCAGACTCCGGAGGCAACTCTGCACGTCCCTGGTGGTCCCTGGGGGTCAGTTTCCTGGCAGGGCCCTCTGAGCCGCAGATATTCCAACACCATGCTTTGCACTGAGTCAAATACGTCCTGGGGTTTCATTGCTGGGTGCTGGGGGTAAGAGTTGCCTTAGGGTAAAAACGGTACCTCCTTCAGAACACCAGTTTTAATCTGACAGGGTGGCGGTGGGGTTGGGGGTGGTGAGGGTCAATGAATCATTTTTATAACAAATATGGGTAGTCAATGTAGTAGAATAGAGAGTAAGCTTAAAAGAAATGGAGTTTGGCCTGACTTGTGGTGGCGCAGTGGATCAAGCATCGACCTGGAAATGCTGAGGTCGCTGGTTCAAAACCCTGGGCTTGCCCAGTCAAGGCACATATGGGAATTGATGCTTCCTGCTCCTCCCCCTTTCTTTCTCTCTCTTTCTCTCTCTCTCTCTCTCTCTCTATCTCTCTCTCTCATCTCTAAAATGAATAAATAAATAAAAATAATTTTAAAAAAAGAAAGAAATGAAGCTTGTGCCTGACTAGGCGGTGGCTCAGTGGACAGAGCATTGACCTGGGATGCTGAGGACTCAGGTACAAAACTCAAGTCGCCAGCTTCAGTGTGGGATCATAGACATAACCCCATAGTCACTGGCTTGAGCCCAAGGTCGCTGGTCTGAGCCCAAGGTTGCTAGCTTGAGCAAGGGGTCACTGACTTGGCTGTAGCCCCCCCCACACACACAAGGCACATATGAGAAAACAATCAATGAACAACCAAGGTGCTTCTCATCTCTCGCCCTTCCTGTTTGTCCCTGTTTCTCTCTCTCTAAAAAAAAAGAAAGAAAAGAAAAGAAAAGAAAAAAAAAATGGAGCTTGCAGGTGGAACCCTTGAACAACTAGCTATCCCTTCTGCAGCCCCAATTTCCCACGAAGACTTGTCTGTCGCAGTCCTTGTGCAGACTCTTCCAGAAGCTCCTCTCTCGAGCTCTAGACGCTCCCCTGCTCAGGCGCTGCACATGGTGGTGAAGCTGTGGTGGGAGGGGCTTCTGCCCCTTTTCCAGACAACAATGCCTCTGAGTCATCCACAGGGATCCCAGGAGGACACCCTCAGTCCAAAAAAACAACAACACCAGTTCCTTGAACTGTATTCCTTCTGGCTCTGGTTGGTCTGAAAGCAAGCACTTGTCTCCAGTAAAATTTACAGAATCTGTAAGAGGGTGCCAGACTGCTCTTTAGCCCGTCCTTCCAGCTTTGTTTAGCTTCCTGAATGAGATTGACAAGTCACCGAGCGGGTGTGCAGCCTGACTGCCAGCACAGGGCATGGCTCTGATGTGGTGGGGGTGACACCACCTACAGACTGATGCACGGCTTCAGACTATGCAGCCTCTTTGCTGGTCGACACCACCGAGAGGTCTGCAGAGTGGACGGGTGAACAGAGTGGGCAAGGGCAGAGCGGGAGGTAGAGAAATAGGAACAGCCTATCACCTGGCATTGCTGCCCAACTCCTAGAATTCCTTGCTTAGTCTGGGACTTCTCAGCCGTCTGGCCTTTCCTGCTCACCCTTCTCTGGGGACTGTGACTCTCCCCCATGCAGGTCCATAGAGAGGGCCCCGGGATGCTCTGGGGACTGTGACTCTCCCCCATGCAGGTCCATAGAGAGGGCCCACGGGATGCTCTGGGGACTGTGACTCTCCCCCACTGCAGGTCCATAGAGAGGGCCCCGGGATGCTCTGGGGACTGTGACTCTCCCCCATGCAGGTCCATAGAGAGGGCCCCGGGATGCTCTGGGGACTGTGACTCTCCCCCATGCAGGTCCATAGAGAGGGCCCCGGGATGCTCTGGGGACTGTGACTCTCCCCCATGCAGGTCCATAGAGAGGGCCCACGGGATGCTCTGGGGACTGTGACTCTCCCCCATGCAGGTCCATAGAGAGGGCCCCGGGATGCTCTGGGGACTGTGACTCTCCCCCATGCAGGCCCATAGAGAGGGCCCCGGGATGCTCTGGGGACTGTGACTCTCCCCCATGCAGGTCCATAGAGAGGGCCCCGGGATGCTCTGGGGACTGTGACTCTCCCCCACTGCAGGCCCATAGAGAGGGCCCGCGGGATGCTCTGGGGACTGTGACTCTCCCCCATGCAGGTCCATAGAGAGGGCCCCGGGATGCTCTGGGGACTGTGACTCTCCCCCATGCAGGTCCATAGAGAGGGCCCGCGGGATGCTCTGGGGACTGTGACTCTCCCCCACTGCAGGTCCATAGAGAGGGCCCCGGGATGCTCTGGGGACTGTGACTCTCCCCCATGCAGGTCCATAGAGAGGGCCCGGGGATGCTCTGGGGACTGTGACTCTCCCCCACTGCAGGTCCATAGAGAGGGCCCGCGGGATGCTCTGGGGACTGTGACTCTCCCCCATGCAGGTCCATAGAGAGGGCCCCGGGATGCTCTGGGGACTGTGACTCTCCCCCATGCAGGTCCATAGAGAGGGCCCCGGGATGCTCTGGGGACTGTGACTCTCCCCCATGCAGGCCCATAGAGAGGGCCCCGGGATGCTCTGGGGACTGTGACTCTCCCCCATGCAGGTCCATAGAGAGGGCCCGCGGGATGCTCTGGGGACTGTGACTCTCCCCCATGCAGGTCCATAGAGAGGGCCCACGGGATGCTCTGGGGACTGTGACTCTCCCCCATGCAGGCCCATAGAGAGGGCCCCGGGATGCTCTGGGGACTGTGACTCTCCCCCATGCAGGTCCATAGAGAGGGCCCCGGGATGCCCTGAACCCCTGCCCAGCCCTTCACAAAGAGACAGTTACCAGGTCGAACCCTGCCACGGTCCCGGGGAACTTGGTTTGGAGCTTCATAGCTGTTCGGATGGATTTCGTGATGAGGGACACGTTTTTCAATCTGTGAGAAACAGAGAGAAACATGAGAGGCAGCATGACTTGGCGTTTAAGATCATGCACCCCAGTGGCTCCCCCGGTGCCTGCTGCTGGCCTAGTCTTGTCCAGTCCAGGCTATGTAGCAACCGTTTCCCAAACCTCAGTGCCACTGCCCCCATGACCCACCCCAGCTGGGCTATTGTGATCCCTTTAAGTGGCTACAGCGAAGAGATATTTCTACCAAATCCATCCTGTCGAGGACCCTGACTGACCACAGAGGGACCCCCAGTGTCCAAAAAGCCAGTGAGGTAAGGGGATCCATGAAACAAGTTTACATTTGGACCCTGAATCCTTAAGAGGGTAGGTTCTGGAAGTGGGCGCAGTGCAGAAGCCAGCCGTCTGTTCAGGGGATACCTGTGAAGTGTAACAGTCACCCAAGTCCCTGTGGGGTCAGTGGGACCTGGCAACAGCACGTCCTCTTCCTCCAGCTCCGTCAGCCAGGTCTGGCCACGCCAGGAACCACTGAGCCAAGCTCTCACTTTCCTCTGCCCCTGTCTCCCTTCAAGTTCAGCGTAAGGATGGGAGCATCACAAGAAAAGGCCTGGCACAGCCAGGATGAAAGAAAGGCCTCTGCCTGGCAGTGGGCTCACTTGTCCCGGTGCTCAGTTCTGGGGACCCAAGTGTCCCCCCCACCTGCCCACTCCCTCTGTGCAGCCCCGCCCTGCCCCCTGCCCGCTGCTGGCCCCCTTCTGAGCAAAACCAGTGGGCACACCTTGCAAGCTCTATCCTGGCTGACCAGCACATAGGTGCAGTCCTCAGCTCCTGAGGGGCCCAGGCCCTGACAAGGAGGGGATGGATCCAGGGGACCCGGCAAGGCGAGGGCTCCTGGGAAGCCCTACTGCCCTCCAGATCCCTGCCCTGCCTCACTGGGCTCTGCCCTGCGTCTCCCGTCCTAGGCAGGCAACAGGCAGTAGACTGACTGCTCTTTGACAAGGCAGAGAGAGCTCTCACTTTGGCAAAAAGAAAATTAAAGTTCTGAGGCTTTCTGCACTGCTCAGGGAAAGAGCAAGTCTCTCTCCACCAAGACACCCCCCCCACACACACACACACACACACATCTAAGGCAGCAGGGTCTCCATACAGAGATGCTGAGGCAGCTGTTAGTCACAGCCTGGTCACCAATCAAGGCCTCACACATAGCTCCTCACTAGCAGAGCTGACTTTAGGCAGAACCCCAGTAGCAAATTAAAACAAAAATGGGCCAGCCTGACCAGGCAGTTGTACAGTAGACAGAGCATCAGACTGCGACACAGAGGATCCAGGTTTGAAACCCCAAGGTCGCTGGCTTGAGTGTGGGATTATAGACATGACCCCATGGTTGCTGGCTTGAGTGTGGGATTATAGACATGACCCCATGGTTGCTGGCTTGAGTGTGGGATTATAGACATGACCCCATGGTTGCTGGCTTAAGCCCAAAGGTCACTGGCTTGAGAAAGGGGTCACCTGCTCTGCCGGCACCCCCCCTATGGTCAAGGCACATATGAGAAAACAATCAATGAACAACTAAGATGCCGCAACAAAGAATTAATGCTTTTCATCTCTCTCCCTTCCTGAGTGCCCATTTCTGTCCCTCTTTCTGTCTCTCTCCCTATCTCTGTTACCAAAAAAGGGCCAATTATCCGAACACCCAGACAAAAATGTTAAACCCACAACTGGCAGGTCTGGATCCCAACCTAAAATTACCCAGAAAACTGAGCCCATTCTTCATTTTGATCTGATTGCGAAGACTTGAACTAGCAGGGGTTTCAGCAATAGATCTTTGCACACACGAGTATACACACAAGTGTACACACATGGAGGGTCTCTGGCTCCACCCTCCCTCCTCACCCTCCTTCCTTCTCCCCTCTCCCTTCCCAGCATAGGGACTCTGCCCACACCCTATTCTCCCACTCTCGTAATTTGGCCATGTTTTCTCTCACCTGTTATCCGAATAAATGATTTTGAGTCCAATAAACCCAGGATGCTTTTTTGCAAACATACAAGCCACTTCTTTGTAGGTCCTCACTGACCACTCCTGGGTATGGGTCGTCCCGTTCAGTTCATACACCTTGTGGGAAGAAGCAGGGTCCCGACCCGACACCAGAGATGATCAGAACAAAATGTCACTTTCACCACCAACAATCTCTAAAACCAGGTCAACTTTGCAATTTGTTTGTTTAATGTCTCTGATGGCCACTGACATTGATTAGAGGCCTAGGCAGTCCCACCTGGGACGAGGCTGTTTGGTGCCACAAGGCTGAGATATCTGCCTGTCTCTCAGCTGCTAGGTTCCCCACACCCAGATCAGTGCCTGGCACACAGTAGATTTTCAGCAAGTAGTTATGTAATGAATGAAAAATAGATCAACTTTGGAGAGGACACAAGAAAGGGATGGTCCACGGACCCTCTTCAGCTTTTCTGTCCCGGCCCCAGGTGGAGCACACCTGGAGGTGGCCATAGCCACTAAGGACACTAAGAGTAACATGGTTAGAAGAGCCAGGAACAACCTGACCAGGTGGAGGCGCAGCAGATAGAACACTGGCCTGGGACGTGGAGGACCCAGGTTTGAAATATCGAGGTCGCTGGCTTGAACGTGGGTTCACCAGCTTGAGTGCAGGGTCACTGGCTTGAGCGTGGGACCATAGACATGACCCCATGGTCACTGACTTGAGACCAAAGGTCGCTGGCTTGAGCACGGGGTCACTTGCCCTGTTGTAGTCCCCCAGGGTCAAGGCATATATGAGAAATCAATCAATGAACAACTAAGGTGCCGCAATGAAGAATTGATGCTTCTCGTCTCTCTCCCTTTCTGTCTGTTTCTGTCTGTCCCTCTCTCTCTCTCTCTCTCTCTCTCATTAAAAAAACAAAAACAAAAATGCAAACAACCCAGTTAATAAAAGAAGAAGAGCCAGGGACAGACAGCAGGCAGGAACACAGGAAAGAAAGTGCAGCCGGGAAGCATGATGTGGAAGGGGCGTGAAGGAGCCCCCTCTACAGTGCCCACTCAGCAGGCTGCGCCCCTCCGTGCCGCAGTTTGAGGTACTGGGGGTGGGGCTGGGGCTCCTAGGGCAGTTCCCTCAGCATCTCGTGTCCCTGGGCCAGGTCTCACCTCACTCAGACTGGTAACGTGCATTGGCAGTCCTAGGTCAGGATGAGATGCAGAGGTTTCTGCAGAGATTATAGGGTGAGGGAGGATGCCACCATGGCCATGCAGGTTTCCACTGGATTTGGGCAGACAGTAAAGGAACAGTAGGGCCAGGACAAAGTCTTGTAGCAGAGAACAAGCAAACAGGCAGGGAAGACCGCTTCCCTCTCACTCAGGGCTCCCAAAGCCCCAACTCATTCTCCATTCCCCGGACTCACCTGGACTCACAGGCCCCCACAAACCTCAGCAGGGCTCCCTTAGCACTCTCTCTGTGCTCTCTCTGCACTGTCCAGCCAATGCAGGCTGGGGAAAAAACCCCTTCTTCAGCAAACAGTAGCAAACAATGGTCTCCCAAGCAGGAAGGCAATCCACAATTTGCAACCTGCCGCCTGAGTGCAAGCAACATAGCCTTCCACAGACTGTATATATACCAGGTTGCCCCATACAAGCAAGCAAACCAAAAAAAAAAAAAATTTGTTTACCCAACATTCACCCACAGACATGGTAGGAATTGGGCTACGCCCAGAGGAGGATTAAGGTCGGTTGAGGCCCCAACCCCAGGTGCAGAAAAAAATATTGGGCCCCTTACATTAGAAAAAAGTGTAAAGTTGGGGCACAGGGCGTGCGCCTGGTGCACCCTCCGTTAAATCGGCCTCTGGCTAGGCCTTAGGACAGGGAGACAAATGCTAATAAGACTGGATGCCTGGCCTCAAGAAGTTTTCAATCTAATGAAGAGACAGACAGACTCTCCCCAATTTTCTAATACAAAGCAGTAAGAATTAAGTGTTAAAGGTATAGGAGATCTCAGAAGAAGAAGAGGTTTCTGTAACTGGATATGATCAAAGATTTCCTGGGGGAAATGGCATTGGAGCTGATCTGTGAGAGGCTGGTAGGGCTTGATAAACAGGAAACGGAGAGGTTGCCCTGCAAGCAAACCGGCTGGTCCCAGGTGGTCTGTGGCTCAGGGCTGCTTGTTGGGGGAACACAGACCAGAGTGGATGAGGCTTCAGGGAGAAGAGACAGAGCTAGCACAGGAGCCAGAAGGCATCTCATCACCCTGAAGGAGAAGCCCTGCCTCCCCCCTGGAGTCAGCTCTGTCTCTCCGAGTTGCAGGAGCTGGGTGTGCACCTCTCATGTCACACCACTCTCTGGCCTCATACCCCACTCTCTAGGCAAGGGGACCACTCACTTCCTTCCTGACTGCACCACTGCAGGTGCTGCCCTCTGTCCCTGGTCAGTCTCCCCAGGCCTTTTGCCCTTTCGTCTCTGGAGGGTTCTGCTCTGCTGCTTGGGTTGGGGAAGTGGGGTGAGCAGGCAGCTGTTTCCAGCCCCTTCTCTTGGCCCCTTGGCCCTTTGCTCTTTGGTTTCCTCTGCAGCTGCCCCAGTGAAACCTGGTATTCCATGCACTCCTCTCCAAGGCCATCTCAGCCTATTGGGCGGGCCACTCCCTGACTGCTTACCTTCAGAGTGAGCATGGTCACGCTTCCTGGCTGTTAGGGCGGCCAGGACTTTGCAGAGGGGAGAACCTTAAGTAGTGTTCACTCAGGATCTAGTCGTGCCCGTTATTCTTATGGTTTACTGAAGGGGATGGGTATGATTATCCCAGTATGTTCTCATGCCATCCTAAAATATACCACATTTACAAAAGGAATATTTTGTGAGCTGTAGGCAATGAAGGAGCAGCAAAGGCAGACAGAACTCTCTGCCCTCTTCTTATTGGCCTAAACGCAGGACATAAATGTCTGTGTGTGGCAGTGTCCCCGCCCCTCCTGGTACCAGAAGGAAAACAAGCTTAAGACTGAGATAGGGGGCCCGGCCGTTGGCTCAGTGGTAGAGCGTCAGCCTGGCATGCGGGAGTCCAGGGTTCGATTCCCAGCCAGGGCACACAGGAGAAGCGCCCATCTGCTTCTCCACCCCTCCCCCTCTCCTTCCTCTCTGTCTCTCTCTTCCCCTCCCTCAGGGAGGCTCCATTGGAGCAAAATTGGCCCGGGCGCTGAGGATGGCTCTGTGGCCTCTGCCTCAGGCGCTAGAATGGCTCTGATTGTGGCAGAGCGATGCCCCAGATGAGCAGAGCATCGCCCCCTGGTGGGCATGCCAGGTGGATCCCGGTCAGGCGCATGTGGGAGTCTGTCTGACTGCCTCCCCGTTTCCAACTTCAGAGAAATACAAAAAAAAAAAAGGAAAAAAGAAAGAAAGAAAAAAGACTGAGATAGGGGTTCTGCACGGAGGTGAGTCTGCACAAAACAGAATCGCTAAAATAGCCTTATCTTCCATTACTTTCCCCTATATGTTTACCTTCCCACAACATACAGCTTCTTGAAACCCAAGCCCCTTTTTCTTTATCTCTTCACTTCTCCACGATTTATCTCCATTTGTTAAAATAGTGTGTGAGCACCTGATCTATCCACTTCTTGGGGTCTCCATATCTCTTTTTTTTAATTTTTCGACATGAGGAGTGGGGAGGGGGCAGACAGACAGACTCCCGCATGTGTCTGACGGGATCCACCTGGCATGACCACCAGGGGGCGATGGTCGGCCCCTCTGGGACATTGCTCCACTACAATCAGAGCCATTCTAGCACCTGCACCTGAGGTGGGGGGGGGGGGGGCATGGAGCCATCCTCAGCGCCCAGGCCAATTTTGCTCCAATGGAGCCTTGGCTGCGGGAGGGGAAGGACAGACAGAGAGAAAGGAGAGGGGGAAGGGTGGAGAAGAAGATGGGTGCTTCTCTTGTATGCCCTGACCGGGAATTGAACCAGGACTTACACATGCTTGGCCAATGTTCTACCACTGAGCCAACCAGCCAGGGCTCTGCCTCTTTTCTGTGAAGGCCTCCATGCATGTAAAAATAAACAGCAAATAAAATCTATATGTTTTTTTTCCTGTTGATGTGGCTTTTGTTGGTTTACTTGGCAGCCCCCAAGAACACAACCCAAGAAAATAAAAGAAAAGTTACTTTTTTTCTCTCCTACTTTACTGAGAATTTTAAAAAAGAGAGCTTTTCCTGTCACTGATCAAGATTTCAACAGACTTCCAGGCACTCTGTTAGAATCTTCAAATCTTTGATGTTACAAGAACCTCTATGCTGCCCTGGCTGGATAACTCAGTTAATTAGAGTGTCATCCCAATAGACAAAGGTTGTGGGTTCAATCCCTGGTCAGGGTACATACAGGAACGAATTGATATTCCTGTCTCTCTCTCACTTTCTCCCTTCCCTTCTCTGAAACCAATAAAATAAACATCTTAAAAAAAAACCTTATAGAGTATGCTGTATCCCAGAGGTTGTCAAAGTATAGTTGGGGAACACCTATGGGTTCCCCTAGACTTTTTGGGCAGCCTCTTCCTAAAAATTTTAAGACATTATTTGTCTTTTTCGCTCTCATTGTCTCATGAGTGATCAGAGTTTTCCAGACGTGGCATCGTGCATGACAATGTTGTATGTTTGTGTAGTCTCTTGTATTTTGAAAATTTCTGTTATATTTTCTTTCTTTCTTTTTAGTGAGCACGAGAGAGAGAGAGAGAGAGAGAGAAAAGAAGAAGAAGAAGAGAGAGAGACAGAAGAGAAGCATCAACTTGTAGTTGTGGCACCTTAGTTGTTCATTGATTGCTTCTCATATGTGCCTTAAAGTAAAGGGGTGTCTCCAGCCGAGCCAATGACCCCTGCTCAAGCCAGCAACATTGGGCTCAAGCCAGTAACCATGGGCTTCAAGCCAGTAACCTTTGGGATCAAGCCATTGACCATGGGATCAAGTCTATAATCACATGCTTAAGCTGGCGACCTGTGCTCAAGCTGGTGAGCCTGTGCTCAAACCAGCAACCTCGGGGTTTCGAATCTGGAACCTCAGTGTCCCAGATCAATGCTCCATCTACTGGGTTCTCTGTTGTATTTCCTAAATCAGGCTATATTATACAGGATGTTGGTCAAATAAGTTTGTAAATATGAAATATATGTTTGCTCGCTTATACTTTGCATTGGGTGTGGGGGACAGGTTGTATGCAGGAAGGATTCTTATAGCCTAAGGTTTAGTTTTAAGACAAAGCCTTTCCCACCCTTTTTGATGTAGGGTGGTACACTCTTATGAGGAATCCCATTATGCCTCAGATAAGTGACTTTGTACCAGAGACTTCCTTGTCTGTATATTGGATTAAAGGTTTTGATTTCTATACTATAAAGTGGGGCAGACCGGGAGCTTGCTCTCTGGGTTCCTGAGATTATCATTAGAGCAGAGAGCAGAGAAAGGCCATGTGGAGGAGAGGAGAGAGGCAGCCAAGATGGTGGAGTGCTAAAGGAGAAGCCAGTTTGTGCAGAGTTTGTACAGAGAGAAGGAGATGGGGAACAAAGGAGAATGAGGCTACTGAGCTAGAAACCTTTGATTCTAGGAAACTCAGATAAGGAGGTAGCTTTGTGAGCACTGAATGAGTGGGTTTTGGAGCCCAGTGTGTGTTTTTACTTGCCCATCAGGTGCAAGCTAGGATTAAAGACTATGGCCCACCAGTTCGTGGCTTCGTTGTTTCATTACCGACTGTCCGAATCCAATGCGAACCTGCATGGGCCGGGTGGCTGTGATGGTGGCCATGGCTACTGGCTTTACACAGGATAAAGTAGATACACTCCACATAAACCAAAGCTCTTTGGAATCCTCAAATTTTTCTAATGTAACAATTTGAGAACCATTGAATTAACTGAACCCAGAATTGTTACTTGCAGTCATCTTGGATTTCCACCAGATCTGCAGAAGGGAAGGACAGGATTCTGCCCCAGCCTTGACTTTGTCATTACTGAGTCACCTGCCCAGATACCCCAACTGAATGACAAACGCTTAAGGTAGGGTCCACACAGTTGTATTATTATTCTTACCAATCTATATCACCAGATATAGGAAAAACAACTCAAAATCTGCAGCTGTCCTAGAAAGACGAGTTAATATTTAAGAACTTAACAATCTCTAAGTACAGTTCAGGTAGGTGGTGTCAGTCATTCATCTAAGAGTAAATGACACAAAAGAGCTGCTTCCTCTATGTAACAAACCCTTTTTAGTTAAAAAACACGTTGGACTCAGTTTAAGTGGTCTCCATTCTTTTTGTGTGTGTGTGTGACTGTTGTAAGGTACCAAAAGCTGAAAATTGGTATTAATATTCTGGGAGGAAAGGTCAGGCTTTCCTCTCAGGCTTACCTGTTCCCTCCCTCCTTTAGGGAGGGGAGGGAGAAGAATGTAGAAGTTTCTGGCTTGCAAGAACAATGGGTTATTCAGTTTTAAATCTAAAATAAAGATTAACAAGAAACTTCTTCTCTTTCAATAGGAGACAGAATTTACATACCACCTTGCATTGACTTTAGTTCCTCCCCCTTCCTGGAATCTTGAGAGTAAAACACCTCTAGGCTAGTGAGGGAAGATGAACCCTGAAAGATTTGTAAATGTCTTTGATTGTGTTACCTTGAGAGTCTTAATGTTTCTGTGTATCCCCTAAACAAATGTTGCCAGCTTGTACCGTGAAGTCATGCTCTCCCTCGCCTGTGTGTGATCAAGGGCATATAAGCAGCCCCTAAAATATTTTTGTCACTGCACAATTTGGTCCTGCAGATGTCATGTGTCAGCCATATGCGGCTGGCATAATTAATAAATCTCCTCTAATAAAACTCTTCAAAATTTATCTGGACTGGGTATCTCTACATGGATTCGATGAAATGAGGTACAGTGCCTTTCAGAATCTGGGGTGCAGTACTTTATAACATGACAAAGAGAGAGAGAGAGACAGAGAGACAGAGAGGGACAGACAGACAGGAGGGAGAGAGATGAGAAGCATCAATTCTTTGTTGTGGCTCCTTAGTTGTTCTTGATTGCTTTCTCATATGTGCCTTGACGTGGAGGAGGGTGGGGGAGGCTACAGCAGAGCGGGTGACCCCTTTATCAAGCCAGCAACCATGGGGTCATGTCTATGATCCCACGGCTCAAGCCAGTGACCCCGTGCTCAAGCTGGTGAGCCTGTGCTCAAGCCAGCAACCTTAGGGCTTCAAACCTGGGTCCTTCACGTCCCAGTCTGACACTCAATCTACTGTACCACTGCCTGGTCAGGCATGATCTCCATTCTTTTTTTTTTTTTTTTTTCATTTTTCTGAAGCTGGAAACAGGGAGAGACAGTCAGACAGACTCCCGCATGCGCCCGACCGGGATCCACCCGGCACGCCCACCAGGGGGCGATGCTCTGCCCCTCCGGGGCGTCGCTCTGCCGCGACCAGAGCCACTCTAGCGCCTGGGGCAGAGGCCAAGGAGCCATCCCCAGCGCCCGGGCCATCTTTGCTCCAATGGAGCCTTGGCTGCGGGAGGGGAAGAGAGAGACAGAGAGGAAAGTGCGGCGGAGGGGTGGAGAAGCAAATGGGCGCTTCTCCTGTGTGCCCTGGCCGGGAATCGAACCCAGGTACTCCACACGCTAGGCCAATGCTCTACCACTGAGCCAACCGGCCAGGGCTGATCTCCATTCTTAAATGTAGTTTAATTGAGGAACTGTATGTTTGTGGGGAGATTAACCAAACTATGAACTCCTTTCATAAACCGATATAAGATGACAAAGTTTCACTCGCTATGATATCGTGGAATTGTAGGGCTTTGAAGCGGGAAGGAACTGAGAAGGAATTTTTTTTTTTTCTGTATTTTTCTGAAGCTGGAAACTGGGAGGCAGTCAGACAGATTCCCGCATGCGCCCGACCGGGATCCACCCGGCACGCCCACTAGGGGGCGATGCTCTGCCCATCTGGGGCATCGCTCTGTTGCGACCAGAGCCACTCTAGCGCCTGAGGCAGAGTCCATGGAGCCATCCCCAGCGCCCGGGCCATCTTTGCTCCAATGGAGCCTCGGCTTCGGCTGCGAGAGGGGAAGAGAGAGACAGAGAGGAAGGAGAGGGGGAAGGGTGGAGAAGCAGATGGGCGCTTCTCCTGTGTGCCCTGGCCGGGAATCGAACCCAGGACTTCCGCACGCCAGGCCAACGCTCTACCACTGAGCCAACTGGCCAGGGCGGAGAAGGAATTTCAGAGCATAGAGTTGCTCGGGGTCACACAGGTAGTCTCCACAAGACCAGAAACTAGTACTCAGAATTTCTAATTCTCAACACAAATAGCTTTCAATACTAGGAAATGATTTGTTCAACAAAGCATTAATTGACCTTTTATTATGTGCCAGGTATATGCCGAGAGCTTTGTAGCCTATCTCATTGAATCCTCAAAACTACACTTATGTGGATCTCTCATTTTACAGATGAGAATTGTAAGGCTTAAAAGGGTTAAGAAACTCAGTCTTACTGCATAGTTAAAGCTGGAGATCTGATGAATTTCAGAATCTCACTGACCCTGAGTGTCTCTGGTCATAAGAGTGGCCCCTGCCTTCCTCTTTATACTTTGGCATCAGGGGATCTCAGAGTCTCAGCTGTGGCTGCACATTAGAATCAGCAGGGGAATCTCTGGGCTGGAACCTGTTTGTTTTTCAATTCCCCCAGGTTATTTATTCTAATGTATAATGGACAGCTAAATTTAAGACCTACAATTATTGTCAATTTGACAGGTAAACAGCACAATGAGAGCATGTTAAAATAATTGCTAATGTCAGTATTCTTGCAGAGGTAACATCAGTCACGTGAAACAGTGGTCACATTCGCAAAAAGCCAGGTAGAATTTTTGATGAAGGGTCTGCCAAGAATCCAGGACAGATAGGGAAGTGAGGGAGTGGGAGCACTGTTTGTTTCACAAGTGACAGCCGCCAGAAAAAGTCTGGAACAACCAACGTCAATTCTCTTTGACACAGACCTGTCTCTTCCCAAGATCCCCCACATCCATAAGTGCCAGCAGGGCCATCTCCTGTTGATAATCTTATTGGGTGACAAGAGCTCCACTCTTGACTCAGTCCGGGCCTCCGATTCTGGCCGTGGGGGAAGGGGCTGGAGCCTAGGAGATAAGACCCGCCTAGCAACTGTTGCTAAAGGCAAGTAGCCTTTGTTATTGAGCATTAGTAACACAATAGAAGGCTGAACAGCCAGGATAGTCCATCAACATCATCCCAGGCCCTGAATTAGCCCCACAAGCAAGAGGAGGAGGTAGTGCGGCTCAGCAAAAGAATTCCAGAGCAGACTGTTTTTAGTTGTTAATGTGTTGATGGCTCCCCCTACACTGGCTAAGGGGGGCATTAAGGCAGAGACTCTTTATTGCAAGAGGCCTTTGTTCCAGGGTCAGACCAGAACAGACGGTCAAGTCCCATCCCCCTCAGCCTCCACCAGAATCCCAAATCCCAGCAGCCCTCCACCTCCTAGGACGGCTGGCTGGGGGATGGTGGGCAGTGGTCCGAGTGGGGAGAGGGGAGGAGCTGGGCAGGGTCCCCAGGGTGAATGCCCTAGGGCCTTAGTCTCCTCATTTGGCGGGGTCAGCTGCAGAAAAGGGGGAGGGTTGGACAGGAAACCTGGCTCCCGCTGTTCTCTGTCCCTCTTACCCAGTTTCCCAGCAGCTTCTCCCAAACACTTCTCCTCCAGGCTCAAGATGAAAGTCAACAGCCTAGGAACAAACCCAGACCCAAACCCTCTCTCCACAATTTTCTCCCTCCCTCTGCTGCCCTTCACTCCCTAGGGAGCTTCAGGCTCCGTCCAGGGTTGAGGTCCCCTGCCCCCACTCCCCAACCTGAGAAAGCTGCCCAGATTTGCCTGACAAGAAGCGACTCCCCTGGGCCTGCTCTGCGGGGAAGCAGCAGCCCACACACCTGGGAGCTCTCCTACTCCTGTGGAAGGACCACACCAAGCTGGGTGGCCCCTCAGGGAGCACCTTTGGGAAGCAGTGTTCAGAAAGCATCCATCTGCTCCTTGCTTACCACATGTGACCTTGGCCAAGTTCTTTGGCCTTTCCCAGCCTCAGTTTCCATTTCAGTAAGATGCAGGGTTGCAGTGAGGCTCAAACAAGACAACATAGGCAAAGAGCTTTGAAAGATCAAGTTGGAGGAGTTCCTTTCTCAAGTGTGGTCTGGGTCAGACAGTCTGCATTGAAATCACCGGGAAGAGGGTGGAGGGGTTAATGAACTTTGCAGCTTCCCTGCCCTAACCAAGAGCACAGAATTAGAATCCTGGGAGGTCAGGGTCCAAACTAGTCACATATATGCCCAGGTTCAAGGATCCCCCGCAGCAGGCAGGATTATCACTCCTGGTGTCGCCTGCAGACAACCTGCAAGGTCAGCTCTGCTGGGGGCCTGAAACGGCTAGTCCTCTAGTCAGGAAACCAGAGCTCCTACGTTACCACACAAGGCAGCCCATGCGGGTATTGGAAATACACATTACTAAGGTGACCAGTCATCCTCCTGTAGGAGGACAGTCCTTCTTTTGTAAGTTACGTACTCCCTCGAAAAGTGTCCTCCTTTTTGATATTGGAAGACTAATCTGTAAATGTCCGTATTTGATCAATGCAGAGTTGATCCATTGCATGTGATGTGATGTATTTGTATTTGACATGACGATTCGTCAAGGATCAGTATCTAAATGAGTACTTTTGGCCCTGGCCGGTTGGCTCAGTGGTAGAGCGTTGGCCTGGTGTGCAGGAGTCCTGGGTTCGATTCCCAGCCAGGGCACACAGGAGAAGCGCCCATCTGCTTCTCCATCCCTCCCCCTCTCCTTCCTCTCTGTCTCTCTCTTCCCTTCCCGCAGACAAGGCTCCACTGGAGCAAAGTTGGCCCGGGCACTGAGGATGGCTCTGTGGCCTCTGCCTCAGGCGCTAGAATGGCTCTGGTTGCAACAGAGCAACGCCCGAGAGGGGCAGAGCATCGCCCCCTGGTGGGCGTGCCGGGTGGATCCCGGTCGGGCGCATGCGGGAGTCTTTCTGACTGCCTCCTCGTTTCCAACTTCAGAAAAATACAAAAAAAAAAAAAAAGTACTTTTTCTTACAATTATTATAAAAAATTAATAGGCATGTAAGCATAATTACAATATAAAATATTACAAATGTTTTTATTATACATTTATCATAGTATAGTGTTTTATTGTTGCAATGAATAAAACGTTTCTTTTATTTACGATATTGTTTTCTTCAATTTATTTTTGCCCTTCTTTTCATTGTAAAAAAGTTGGTCGCCTGTCATTACAGGAGACAAAATATGGGGAGATGTGGGCGCACATAGTCCCTGGAAGGTGGTGAAGGGGATTGAGCAATAAATGAATGAGGCAGGGCTTAAGCCAAAGACAGAGAGGAAGATGGGCTTAGAGGGGGTGGAGCCTATGCTTGGTGAGAGAAGGGTTTTTCAGACCAAAACAGGGAAACAAGTTGTTCTGGGAAATGCAGTTTCTAACACCCTACACAGGCCAGGCCCAGTGTCAAGCTCATCTCCCTCAGAAATTCTTCTCTCAACAGGTGGACCAGACTCCTTCTTTGCTTTTGAAAGGATCGTTTGAAAGGATTGATTCTGCTCACAAAATTTACAAAAGCTCTGCTGAGGTGCAAAGGAGAGCCCCACACCCACGGCCCAAGAGCTCAGCTATAGGACCAGCCTGTAGTCACCTCAACTATCAGACAGGTCACACCGTGGTGGAGATAGCACTAGGGCCATCCTCACCAGATAGCCAGGGGCGAACTTTGAGGAGGGTATTAGTGTATCTAAGGGAAAAGGTGGGTCAGTCCTGGATGCAGAGAAAGGGAGAGCTGAGAGTTGAGGAAGCTTTGTTTCAGAAGAGAAAAGAGCCCTGATCCACAAACTGGAATTACGGGTTCTTGGGACTGGTGTATTTCTTCCTTAAAGGGTTATTGACCCTTTAAGTCAAATTGGGGAGGGTAGAAAAGTTTAGAAATACTAACCAAAACCTGACCAGGCGGTGGCACAGTGGACAGAGCCTCGGACTGGGATACGGAGGACCCAGGTTCGAGACCCCGAGGTTGCCAGCTTGAGCCCGGGCTCATCTGAGTTGAGCAAGAGCTCACCAGCTTGGACCCAAGGTCACTGGCTTGAGCAAGGGGTTTCTCGATCTGCTGAAGGTCCACGGTCAAGGCACATATGAGAAAGCAATCAATGAACAACTAAGGTGTCACAATGAAAAACTGATGATTGATGCTTCTCATCTCTCTTCGTTCCTGTCTGTCTGTCTGTCTGTCTCTATCTCTCTCTCTCTCTGTCTCTGTAAAAAAAAAAAAAATTCCTAACCAAAATTTTAATTTTTTTATTTTTAGAATGAAAAAATATTGCTGTTTCCATAAAGGTTTTATAGATATGTATGGATACATGTAAAAACACTGTCTTCAATAGTCAATTTGTTTGAGCCTTTTTTTTTGTCCTCCTGGGGAAAGGGTGATATCTTTCATCAGACTTTTCAAAGGTTATGAACTGCTGTGGACTTGGTTAGATTCTCAGAGCTCACTGACAGGGCTTATGAAGATTCTGGCTCATCAACACCCTCTGGCTTAAGTAAAGGTTAAAATTTGCCTTCAAAGATAAGAATTTCTCCAATCAGGAAGCGTAAGTGTTTGGCTTGATTGATAGTTTTCTCTGAAAAAAAGCATTTGAACTTTCTTATTTATCCATCTGGCTTTACGAATTGGCCAATGTGTGTCAGTTCTCTGGAGCCTTATCACTTCTGGGTGTATAAACAATAAAATTTCTGAGCCTATAAAGACTGAGGGATATGGTAACAAAACCATCTTATGGGTCCTACTACAAACTTGAAGGTCAGTCACCATGGCATTGGTGTTCTCAAATATTTGAATGAATAAGCAGACTACTTGGGATACGATGTAGAGAACTCTACCCAAAGGTCACTTTCCCCAACTGAACCTACTGAATAGAAAATTCAGAAATCTTGCTGACCAGGCATTGACACAGTGGATACAGCATCGGCCTGGAATGCTGAGGACCCAGGTTTGAAACTTCAAGGTTGCCGGCTTGAGCGCAGGCTCACCAGCATAAGTGCACGGTTGTCTGCTTGAGTGTGGGATCATAGACATGACCCCATGGTCGCTGGCTTGAACCCAAAGGTTGCTGGCTTAAAGCCCAAGGTTACTGGCTTGAGCAAGGGGTCACTAGTTTGACTGGAGCCCCTTGGTCAAGGCACATATGAGAAAGCAATCAATGAACAACTAAGGTGCTGCAACTATGAGTTGATGCTTCTCATGTCTCTCCCTTCTTGCCTATCTGTACTTGTCTCTCTCTTTCTCTTGCTAAAAATAAAGGGGGTGGGTAGAAATCCAGCCCACCATCAAAAAACCTCAATTTCCACCCCTAAGAAAAGTCCTCAGTAAAGTTCTTTGCCATAGACTGACCGAAAGTACCATCTAGTAGCACTTACTTACCTAGGCTGCTCTCCTAAAAGACGCCTCCCTCCTCCAGGGAGGTGTGAGCTTCCACTAGCTCAAGTCTATACATCTGAGGCCCATCCATCTCATGGTTCTGGAAATCCCCAGCATCCTCTGCTTCTGGCCCAAATGTAAGACCCTAAAGTAGGATTTTAAAAAATATATATTTAAATATATATATTGCATTGAAGTCACCAGGGCCTTTAATATTTATTTATTTATTTATTTATTTATTTATTTATTTATTTATTTTAGGATAGTGCTCTCTTCTTCTGGACTCTTCCTAATCCTTTCCAATTTACTTTCTCCAAACTCCCTTCCTTAAAATCAAACCAACAATGTCATCTTTAACCTTTTCTTCCAGTGTTCCAAGGGCCTTATTTTCTCAGCATACTTGAGTGGGGGTCCCTTCTCCTGAACCCCTAGTCCTCTTCTCATCCTTGAGGCAAGATAGTAAGAAGCTAGGAAAATCCCTTGGCAACTGGAATGGGGAAACCAAGACAGATAGCTGAACAGCCAGCTGAGCAATTTATAGCCAGATAATAAATTGCAACGTCTTATCTTTCCCAGCCAAGGAAACTTAAAAGCAAATGATTTATACATTCCAGATGGCGCCTGAGGCATATCTGCCTGGGTCCTGATCCCTCTTAGATGGTATTTCTTGAAGGTGAAACTGACCAGAGAATGACTCTGACTTGTCTATACACTCATTTTGATTCATCAGCATATCAAATGACACATCTGAAAAACTGATGAATATTCAAGACCTCCCCTAAAATTCCCACATTTAGAAAACAGATAAAAACCCTTAAGACAAAGAACCCAGTGTGCGCTCTCACTTGAGCACACCTCATGCTTCTTCCACTTCCTTCCTCAGATGTCCACCTTCGCTTTCTCTCCCCTAAGCTCTGAAAGTTCCTGTAGGACTTGCAGCCGGGGAGCAGCGGGCAGCAGCAGCTCATCCTGGGCTAACACCATGAGCCTGTCTCCAAGGGCCCTGCTTTTTTTTTTTCCAGAGCTTAATTTTCATTGCTTTTTATTTTTTTAAAATTTTTTATTTTATTTATTCATTTTTAGAGGGGAGAGAGAGAGAGAGAGAGACAGAGAGAGAGAGAGACAGAGAGAAAGAAGGGGGGAGGAGCTGGAAGCATCAACTCCCATATGTGCCTTGACCAGGCAAGCCCAGGGTTTTGAACCGGCGACCTCAGCATTTCCAGGTTGATGCCTCATCCACTGTGCCACCACAGGTCAGGCCTTCATTGCTTTTTAGAGAGACAGAGAGAGAAAGGGAGATAGAGGAGAAGGGGAAGGGAAGCGTTCATTTGTTGTTCCACTCAGTCATGCATTCTTTGGCTGCCTCCTGTGTGAGCCCTGACTAGGGATTGAATTTTTTTTTTTTTTTCTTTTCTTTTCTTTTTTTTGAATTTCTTTTTTTAAAGATTTTATTTTTATTGCTTTTATGGAGAGAAGAGAGGAGGGGTGGATAAGAAGCACCGACTCATTGTTGCTCCACTTTAGCTGTTCATTGATTGCCTGTCATATGTGCCCTGACTGGGCAAGCCCAAGGCCTCGAACTGGCAACCTCAGTGTTCCAGGTCAACACTCCATCCCTTGCACCACCATGGGCCAGGCCAAGGGCCCTTCTTTTGCCTCTGTAATTTGTTTTCTGAGTCCCTACAGCCCAGCTGGCTCACTTCTTCTGCCTCTATGACTTGCTTTCTAACAGACCAATGCAGCTCCGCCTAGACTCACTCCTGTTGCGAAGATCTTACCTCTTCCATCTTAAGCCCTTCCTTTGTCTCCCTGTCCCCACCTTAAATAAACATACTCTCAGAACCACCTAGACTTCTGCTGTGAAATCTTTCCTGCAAGACATGAAGAGTCCACACATTCCAGCCCCCAGACCATGCTGAGCAGACCCACTTTGAGCCTGGTTCCTTTTTGGTCCTAGAGCAGGTATGGCCAACATATGGATCGAGGCTGCGTACTGAGTTTATGCGGCCCGTGATTAAATTTTTAATATTCTCCGCTACTTTAAATCTCAGCTACTCAGAAGCGGAAGCGTCTTTGATTATTGGAAATCGAGATATTTAATAGGATAGTGATATGCGGAAAAGAATTCTGCGTGTGACTAATCTAGGGTTAACTTCCAATAATTGGTTGAATGGATTCACAATACTTCTTTATTTTTTAAAAAAATTCCATTATAAAGATTTACAGCTTTTGTATTCATCTGTACTCGATATGAACTGTTTGACGTTTAGGGGCTATGTGAAACCCACATTCTTTTAGGCAGAGTTTGCCAGTGTGCACCCAAGGTCAAACAATTCGTTATTTTTGTGGTCAAGTGTGCTGAATCAAGTGGCATTGTAGCATAGACAATAGCTGCAGTTGATAACTGAAAACGTACCCAGGCTGTTTGGAAAACGAAATAATTGTTTTATTTGCGATATAACCCCTTCAAGCTCATTCTATTAATTAAATATTGTTTCAATTGATTGTGATAGTTTGGATATTTATATGGTATGTAATTATATTTTTATTAAAATATATTTTTATTAAAACAATATTGTATACTAAAATTTTTTTCACTCATTTATTCATAAACAAATTACATAATAAAATTTTGTTTACTTAAATGAATCATTTTTGTATTTAACATTTTTTAATTTTAATATTTTGTCCAGCCGGTGAAAATTTTTCTTTCTAATCTGGCCTGGGGGCAAAAACTGCTGGCCAGCCTGACCTGTGGCGGCGCAGTGGATAAAGCATCGACCTGGAAATGCTGAGGTCGCCGGTTCAAAACCCTGGGCTTGCCTGGTCAAGGCACATATGGGAGTTGATGCTTCCAGCTCCTCCCCTCTTCTCTCTCTCTCTCTGTCTCTCTCTCCTCTGTCTCTCTCCTCTCTAAAAAAAATGAATAAATAAAATACAAAAATAAAAAAATTTAAAACTGCTGGCCAGCCTGGACTAGACCCTTTCATCCTAGGTCTTCCTGGGCATGCTGCCTCCCAGACACACTCCCCTTCGAACTCATACTTCAGAGGTCTAACCTTGGAACTTATCACCTAAGCACCTTCACATCTGATAAACTGAACTCAGGATTACTAGTTCCTTCAATACTTCTTTCTTTACAGAGTGCTAACTCCCTTGGTGGCCATGCTGCAGGTCCTTGTGCCTTTCCCTCCCCCTTGTCCACCCCCATCTGCGCTGCCACTCCCTGTGCTTGCCCGCTGATCCTACCACACCTTTGTCATGGCCTCGGGTCCTCACCCCACTTCTTCCACTTGTTCTTGCTAACCTGGGCTCCATCTATCACACCATTTTTTTATTCCTTTTCTTTCCTGTGGGAAGGTTACTACAGAAGGGAATCACACACCAGTATGGGCTACTAGAGATCTTGTGTCCATCCCTAGGCTGGCCCTCAGAGCTTGAGGGAATCACTTTATCTTTCTGGGATCAGCAATCTGTCCAATCCCCTACGGTTCTCTCAAACAATCACCACCACCTGCCCCTCACTGTCCGTCAGTCTCAGTGATTGTCTTGCCTTGCTTGCTATAGAAATACGAGGGAGGCAGGCAGGACCTCCTCCCCTTAGCTCCCTGCTCCTATCCACCCGATGTCTATATCTGCCCCTCACCTGCCTCTTCTCAAGGTATGGGGAATGTTCTCTGGTTCTCGCTCCCTGCATGCTGGAGTAACCTCTACTCGTCCCAAGGAACATCACATCATCTCTTACTCCCTTTCTTCCCTCTAGCCTCTCAAGGTTTGTTCTGTATGTGTGTGCAAAGTAAAAAAGGACACTCCTTAACCCTGTGTTTCCTCCCTAGCTACCTCCTTCTTTCTTCTCAAATCACAGACAAGGCCTTTTGTTGGCCAAATCTGGCTCCAACTCATCATGTGTTTCATTTTTCCACTCCTGGGAATCGAGCTTCTCTTCTCGGCATGCTATTGATACCGCTCAAAGGTGACCTTCTGATTTCCAGATCCAAAGGACTCTTCCCAATCCACAGTTTTCTTGGCCTCACCCTGCCGCCATGTGAAGACCCCTTCGCCTTGGTCTCTCAGCAGTGGTGGGATTCAGCCAGTTCGCATCAGTTCAGCAGAACCAATACTTAATTTTTTTTTGAGTTTGGCAAACTGGTTGTTAAAGTGGTGCTTGTCATCAGGGTTCTAAGGTGGGCGCTGGGCAGCCGCCCAATGTGGAAATCACAAATTGACATTCCTTACACTTTTTTATTTTATTATTATTTTTGTGTGTGTGGCAGAGACAGAGAGAGTCAGAGAGAGGGACAGATAGGGACAGACAGACAGGAAGGGAGAGAGATGAGAAACATCAATTCTTCATTGCGCTTCATTAGTTGTCCATTGATTGATTTCTCATTTGTGCCTTTATGGGGGAGGGGGTGCTACAGCAGACCAAGTGACCCCTTGCTCGAGCCAGTGACCTTGGGCTCAAGCTGGTAAGCCTTGCTCAAATCTGATGAGCTCGTGCTCAACCTCGGAGTCGTCGCATCCCAGTCCGACACTCTATCTACTGCGCCACTGCCTGGTCAGGCCCTTACTCTTTTCTAATGTTCATTTGCACAACAGCGTATTCTAAGCGCCTGTAGTAATTCATTCTATCCATAGGTGAAAAAAATTGCAAGTGAGGATGCCAATCAAGAATTAATATGGAACTGTTTTAAATAACAGTTTTATTGTTTTTTGTCAGGTATTATTTACTATTTTTTCATTAATATTTTAAAACTTTTTATAACATAGTCTAGTTTTGTGTACCTGTTTTTCTGTTTTATGTAAGTATTAAATGCATGAAATAATAAAATACGTTTCGGTATATTTTTTTTTAATACTTAGAACAGTCGTTAGGGCAGAGATGGTTGTTAAATGATTTGAATCCCAGCACTGGTCTGGGAGAGCTATATCTTAGTCCCCTTCTATCTCTGTGGCTGCTTCTTTTCAGTCCACTTTGTCAACTGTTCTTATTTGCTCTTTGCAGAGTCGTTTGGCCCACTCTTCTTCTTATCCTACATCTTCTATGGGAACTTCATTCTCTCTCCCTGTTTAATGATCACACATAATGTGTGCACATAAATGATAAATGTGTTTTCAGGCTAGAATTCTCCTCTGGGCTCCAAACTCAATGTCTTCAATCACTTCCTGGACATCTTCATGTGGATATCTCATAAGAATCTCCAACATCACAAATTGAAAACCAAAGTGATCATTTCTCCCTCCTTATCCTATTCCTCCTCTTGCATTCCCTGTTACCATAAATGTCATCCCCCAATCAACTCAAGTTGAATATCAGCAAGTCATTGAAGAATCCTTACCCCATGCAGTCAGACACCAGACCTACAGATATTTCCTCCTGCACAAGACAGGAATTCATCTCCTCCTCCTCACTGCTCTGCCTTTATTCTGGCCCTCATCTTGCACCTGTGATTTCCCAGGCCTCTTTACTGGTCTCCCAGTCTCCAGTCTTCTTGCTCTGTCACCAGGGGGACCCTTACACTGTCATCTGTTATCCCCAGTACTTCCAGAGTGATCTTACATTGTAAGGATGTGTTCACTTTCTTAAAACCATCCAGTGGCTCCCTTTCACCCAGAGGCAGATTTAACAGTGGGTGCACTGGGTGTGCACCCTGGACCCCAACTTCTGAAGGGGTCCAGCGTGCCTTTTTCTAATGACACCAAGTTTGGTTTCCCATGTGAAATTTTAACATTAATAGTACATAGTATTTTTTAATTATTTAAAAATATGGTTAACATGTATTTTTATTTTCTCTGTCTCTCTCTTTTTTTTTAAGGGACCCAATATTTTCTTCTGTGCCCAGGGCCTCAACTGACCTTAATCCGCCTCTGCTTTCACCTGCAGAATACAGTTTTTAATATGGTGTCCAAATTATTCATAATTAGCCCTGTCCACCTCCCCAGTCTTATTTTCAACGAGTACCCGTAGAATCTTAGGATCTAGTCATGATGAGCTCCTTGAAGTTCCAAATGGGCTCCAAATAAATGTTTCTAGCACCTACACCCTTGTTTATGTTGGTTCCGCTGAGGAACATGTCCCACCCACTTTCGCCCTTCGACCCACTGAACCCATCCTTGTCTTCCGGGACTTGTGAGAGCATTCTCCTTCCTCTAGGACGCACATTTGGTCTTTTCTCCCATGCAACCAGTAACATAAGCCATTTCTTTCTTTGTAGTCTCTCTACACCCTGTAAATGGTTCTTAATACCCACAAGAATATTTGCCATGTGTATTGTTTACCCACAATTCTCCCAGAAAGAAACGGTTGTCCTTCTCAAGGACATGGGTTCTTTCCTCCATGCCTTTTTACACCCAGAACCTAGTGTAGTGCCTGACAGAGCAAGGGCTTGCAGATATCTCCTGAATCGATGAAAGGGAGAGAAAAAGAAAGAAACAGGGAGGAAGGGGTAGAGGAAGAGGGTTGGGAAAGAAAACTGGGAATAAGGTTGGGGTGGTGAACACAGTGTAGATTAGATAGATGTGAGATCCTCTTACTTCATACGAAAGAGCTGAACCTTATTCCACCAAGATTTAAATAAAAGGTTGGGTTGACCTGTGGTGGCACAGTGGATAAAGTGTTGACCTGGAATGCTGAGGTCATCGGTACAAAACCCCAGGCTTGCCCGGTCAAGGCACAAATGGGAGTTGATGCTTCTTGCTCCTCTCCCTTCTCTCTCTCTCTCTCCCTTCTCCAAAAATGAATAAATAAAATATTTTTTTAAAAAGCCTGACCTGTGGTGGTACAATGGATAAAGTGTCGACCTGGAACACTGAGGTCACCAGTTCAAAACATTGGGCTTCCCGGTTAAGGCACATACAGGAAGCAACTACTATAAGTTGATACTTCCCGCTTCTCCCCCCTTTTTCTCACTCTATTCTACCCTCTTCCCTATCTCTAAAAATCAATTAAAATAAAAAAAATGTAAGTAAATGGTTGGGTGTAGAATGATTATATAAAAATCAGCAAGGAAGCTACTGTGGTGAAACAAACAGGAAATAAGAAGCATCTGTAGTACCCAGAGGGAGGAAGGCAGAGGAAAGCACTGTCCAGGGGACATCAGGGCCTAGACCGAGAGCAGGTGAAGGTGGAGGAGGAGGAACCCAAGCCTGGGAGGAGAGAAGTACAGGGAGGCATGGCCACCAGGCCCTTGCTTTCTCCCAGCCCCCTCAGCCAGCATTGCCAGTCCACCAGAGCCATGCCCTGAGCTCTACTGGGAGACCCTGTTTTGGGCATATGAGAAACCCTGGGTGAGTTCCTGGGGGCTCTCTCTGTGGAGCTCAGCTGCATTGTTTCTGGGGTCTTTTATAGGCAAGGCCACCATCAGAGAGGAGCTGGTGAAAATCTTTGCTCCCCCACCCCAGGAACTCACCCTCCCCACTGTTACAGCAACCAGATTTATGTACCAGATGCCTCCACTGTCCTCCATACCAAGAGCATTGTCCCGAGAGATTCAGAGAAGCCCATACTTCCCCATGTATAAGACGCACCTCTTTTGGGGAAAATTTGGGGTCTAAAAACTGAGTGCGTCTTGTACAGTGGTTGTAGAAGTGTGGCATTTCAAATGCCATAGATGGAACTGAGGATGAGACAATATATGAAGACAGTGATTTGTCATCAGACACAGATGAGGATAAGCTAATGGATGGGAATTTTATGACGAAAAACTTGAGTTCAATAACTTTATGTAATAGTTTTTTTTTCAAATTTTAGGCCCCAAAATAAGGTGTGTCTTATATATGGCAAAATATGGCAACTTTTGATATGAAAGGAGACAAGTCAAGAAAGGTGCAGGCAAGAGACACTACCCAGAATCCAAGGCCAGGGACCATGCGCACCCAAGAGGCACTACATACTTGGGAGAAGGTGAGAAGTGGCCATCGTAAGAAAAGGAAGGTAAAATGCAATGAGGGTCCCATTCACAGTTTTGCTGGGGCCAGCCCAGTCCATTTCAGGTTTCCTTGCTCATGCTGGCCCCTGGAATGGCACACATTCCCTTGGGGATGAAGCCGTCATTTCATCCTGTACCAACCAGTACTAGAGCAGGGAGCCCATGAAGACCTACAGGGTGAGATCTGAAAGTCAAACTGGAGGAGAAGAGGGACAGACTCACCGGGGACAGCATGGCTCTGAGCTCCAAGTAGAAAACATTGTCCTGGTAGAACTCTTCCAATGCCTCAAAGATATAGTCTCTGAACACTGGTGCATAGAGAATGAGGCCAGAGATTGTAAAGAAAATGGTTTGAAACTTAGACCAGACGATATCTTGGTTTGTATAAGTCACTTCGGGGTTCTCGGTCATCAGAGTGAAATTCTTCAGAAGGCTGTCCAGGACACAACGGAGGAAGGTGAGTTGAGGAGGCATGCTTTGGCTATGGCCTCCAGGCACCTGAAAGAGACCTACCCACCTTGTTTCTTCCACCCAGAATAAACTGGGATGCATCGCATAGTGAGCAGTGGTAAGAGGTGAAGGGAAGCATCCCGACTCTAATGGAGCCCTCCACCCTGAGATCTGCTTTGTACCCTCCCAGGGACAGTTCAGGTGGGACATTCCCACTAACCAGGCTCTCCTGTTCCCTCTTGCATACCTCACCAATCTGACCCCACTGTATTTTCATCCTAGGTCAAGCTCTTTGGAGGGGTGTTATGCACTGAATTCTACACCCCTTCAAATTCATATGTTGAAACTCTAACCCCCATTGTGATTGTATTTGGAGGTAGCAGCTTTAAGGAGGTATTTTAGGTTAAATGAAGTCATGAGGGTGAGGCCAATATCAAATAAGACTATTATAAGAAACATTGGGCTGCATGTGCACAGAGGAAAGGCATAAGAGGACAGTGAGTAGACAGTTGTCTGTCTGCCAAGGAGAGAGGCCTCAGGAGAAACCAAACCTGTGTATACCTTTTTAAAAATTTTTTTTACAGAGACAGAGAGAGAGTCAGAGAGAGGGTGTTGGGCGGATAAAATGTATTATGCTCACTTTGTTAAAGATGCCATCGCCCAGGTGATATTAATGTGTGTTGGAGGCAGACAGGATCATTGTAGCCTGGGGCTTGGTTTTGGGATTAAGCCTCTCCCACCCGTCTTGATGTGGGGTGGTACAATCCAATCATGCCTCAGAGAAGTGACTTTGTATTAGAGACTTCCCTGTTATGTATATTGGATTAAGGGTTTGGATTTCTACACTATAAAATGGGGACGGAACGAGAGTTTGGGCTCTTGGTTCCTGAGATTAGCATGAGAGAGCAGAGAAAGTAGAGCCAGCAGCGGAAGGTGGCCACGTGGAGGAGGCCAGGAAAAGCAGCCAAGATGGCGGAGTGCTGAGTGAGATGCCAGTTTGTGTAGAGTTTGTATCTGGGATAAGGGAGGAGATGGGGAACTGAGGAGAAGAAGGCTGGTGAGCTAGAAACCTTTGATTCTAGGAAACTCGGATAAGTCAGTGGCTTTGTGAGCACTGAGTGTGACTGGGTTTTGGAGCCCAGTGTGTATTTTTACTTGCCCGCCGGGTGCAAGGTAGGATTAAAGGTTATGGCCCACCAGTTTTTGGCTCCATGGTTTCTTTACCGACTGTCCGAATCCAATGGGAACCTGCATGTGAATGGCCACGATGGTGGCTGCTGGCTTTACAGAGGGATAAATAGGGATAAACAGACAGGAACTGAGGGAGATGAGAAGCATCAATCATTAGTTTTTTGTTGTGAGACCTGGTTGTTCATTGATTGGTTTCTCATATGTGCCTTGACCGCGGGCCTTCAGCAGACTGAGTAACCCCTTGCTCAGGCCAGCAACTTTGGGTCCAAGCTGGTGAGCTTTGCTCAAACCAGATGAGTTCGTGCTCAAGCTGGCGACCTCAGGGTCTCGAACCTGGGTCCTCCGCATCCCAGTCCAACACTCCATCCACTGCGCCACCACCTGGTCAGTCCAAACCTGTGTATATCTTGATCTTGGACTTCTACCTTCCAGACTAGTGAGAAAAATTCCCATTGTTTAAATAGCCTAGTCTGTTATATTGCTACAGCAGCCCTAGCACACTAATACAGGGGGTCTTATAAAAATAACTATGGATGTGGCCCTATGTGACCAGATTTACATCCCTGATTAGTGTGGACAAAAAGGGGCCACCCAAATACTACACCTGACAAGCTCAGGGGAGACCTGCCTGGTAGCCTTATAAACTCAGAGACCTAAAGAACTACATGAGATGGTCTGAAAGTAAATCCCCTAACTAAAAGCAAGTCACTATGGGTAGTCATGTCCTAGGGCAGTATCTTCCCTGACAAAGGTCAATCTTCACCTTAACTGAACCTGTCTATTGTCTTTTTGCATCTAAGATAACAAACCTTTGAAATGCCAGGGTAATTTCCTCCTGTCCCCCCACCCCTCACTGCACCGTGCAGAGAACCACAAAACCCCTCACTGTTATTGTTACCGTGTTTAATTGGTAACTGTTAACTATCCTAAGCCACAAATGTAAAAGAAGTATGTGCCTATTCCTTTTACTTTTTATCCCATTCCAGAAATTTCCCTGCTTTGCTTTCTCCTGCCTTCCTAACCTAGCTCCAATGGATTTTTTTTTTCTTTTCTTTTTTCTTTTCTTTTCTTTTCTTTTCTTTTCTTTTCTTTTCAGTGAGAAGAGGGGAGCTAGAGAGACAGACTCCCTCATGTAGCCTGACCAGGATCCACCTGGCAACCCCTGTCTGGGGCTGATGCTCTTTAGTCTAATCAACTGAGCTATCCTTAGTGCCTGGAGCTACACTTGAACCAATTGAGCCACTGGCTGAGGGAGGGGAAAAGGGAGAAGGAAAGAGGGGGGAGGAGAGAAACAGATGGTCACTTCTCCTGCCTACCCTGACCAGGGATGGAACCCAGTCTATCCGTATACCAGGCCAACACTCTATCCACTGAGCCAACTGGCTAGGGCCCCAGTAGATTTCTTGTAATCCTCCTTACACCTTCTCCTTTGAGTCTAATATATAAAATGAGGTGCAAAACTGCCATTCTCCAAAGCATTTTATCAATCTGCTGAGATTTTGCTTCCCAGCAATTGTTGTCAGTTGGCTCAAATAAACTCATAAAAATTCTCACAGGTTTGAACATTTCTTCCATGAACATGAGCCACTTTCCAGCTCTGTGGCCTTGGGCAATTTCCTCAGCTATGCTGAGCCTCATGTTTCTTATTTGTCAAGGGAAATAACCTCATGAAAGCACTCCGTAGGTGGTCCTGTGATTAAAATAATTATTCTCTGTAATATCACTATACAAATTTGTTAGAAAATTGCTCCATCATATTTTCAAGCTGGACTGCCACTGCTCTAGGAGGCTGGGAACTTTTCTTCTTTCTGGCCTTATTGAGCATCTAGACAAATTTCATTTGATACAACAATAGTATTGCTATTAATACCTTTTGCTGATCAAATTGGATTCTAAATGTACTAGAACCTCCTATGGACAGAAAGGGCATCGAATGCCTTTGTGGAGCAAAGTATCCTGTAAAGTTGAAAGATTTTCCTTAGGCTAGATCTGCACCAAGAGAGAGACCCACCCACACACTGCCCACTGATGATAGGCACATGACACATTCTGAACCATCTCTTACCTGTTGTCAAATTCGGTGAGGTTTTGAAGCTTCTTTCGATAGTCTTGCAGCAAAACCCACTCTGAACATCCTGCTGGAGTGGGGGGAGTTGGGTGAGCAAATTTGAACATCAGGGCCCCCTTTTGGGTGAGACAGAAATGGCAGTGAGGTCTGTATGTGACATTTTTCACCAGCCAGTCCATATGCAGGATGCCAAAGTCATGGATGTGCAAGGCGGCCCCTGGAAAAAGAAGAGGAAGGACAGGGCGTGGGCTGGGAGTTGCGTCCAGGTTCACAGTGGGGCTGCATTGGCTTCTACTTCCCCAGGGAGAGCCCAAGCCTTTAAATGAAGCCTTGACACCCAACAGTGCATGAAGCGGTGTAACAGGCATAAGCCTCAGCCCTTGCTCCACCCCGGTCCTCTCAGCCTGCTCCCCAACATCCCACCCATTCTTTGCATTGGAGTTTCTGGTCTGCAGAGGCCCCATTCGGGGCCCCATTCTTGTCCTTCAGACTGGACACCATTTTTTACCTTGGTGTTCCTCAAGGCATAGTATACACATCCCTCTGTTCTTCTTGCTCCATCTTGGCATCTGGCCTTGACACTGGCCCTTTGACAGGTGTCCCAGCCACGTAAGCTTCGCTGTGTCACCCTTCCACTAAACCTTACATTTTCTGTCAACTGGGGGTGTTATTTTACCAACCTCACTGGGTTCATTTTATAAAAATCTCTATTTATAACATTGAACAAAAAAGGTAAGCTACAAACTGCTATTTGTGTGTGCAGGATGATAATTATCTTACTACCTAGAGCAAGGGTCCCCAAACTTTTTACACAGGGGGCCAGTTCACTGTCCCTCAGACCGTTGGAGGGCCAGACTATAAAAAAAAACTATGAACAAATCCTTATGCACACTGCACATATCTTATTTTAAAGTAAAAAAAATAAAACGGGAACAAATACAATATTTAAAATAAAGAACAAGTAAATTTAAATTAACAAACTGATCAGTATTTCAATGGGAACTATGGGCCTGCTTTTGGCTAATGAGATGGTCAATGTGCTCCTCTCACTGACCACCAATGAAAGAGGTGCCCCTTCCGGAAGTGCAGCGGGGGCTGGATAAATGGCCTCAGGGGGCCGCATGCGGCCCGTGGGCTGTAGTTTGGGGACCCCTGACCTAGAGACATGTGTTTATACTATAGAAATACATTATTATACTAGAGCCTGACCTGTGGTGGCGCAGTACACTGAGCATCAACCTGGAATACCGCGGTCTCCGGTTCCACATCCCAGGCTTGCCTGGTCAAGGCACATACAAATGCCTCTCGATCCCGCTCCATCTGTTTCTCTCTCTCTCACCCCCCACCCTCTAAAATCAATAAATAAAATCTTAAATAAATATGTTTGTCCAGGATGCTATTTCATGTATTCTAAAAGAAAAGAGTGTGGTGGAAAATACAAAAGAAAAGCTAGGTGGCGCAGTGGATAAAGCGTCGACCTGGAATGCTGAGGTCGCCGGTTCAAAACCCTGGGCTTGCCTGGTCAAGGCACATATGGGAGTTGATGCTTTCTGCTCTTCCCCCCTTCTCTCTCTCTCTCTCTCTCTCTCTCTCTCTCTCTCTCTCTCCTCTTTCTAAAATGAATAAATAAAAATCTTAAAAAACAAAATAAACCCAAAAACACTAGGGTCTTGTGGGCCCAGGATACTGTCTTATGTGTGGACGCTTCTCTGGCTTTGTCAGGGAAGGCAGTAACATCCAGGGCCCTTCCTGCTCACTCTCTCTGAAGCTGGTCCTCTCATAGCAGAGGTTCTGGTTTCCAGGATGAACCAACAGCCACCTTTGAATGCCCCGTTGCCCCACAAGAACAGGTTCAGGGGCGCTGAATGGCAGTCTCTCTGCTCCGTTTAGAACAAGAGCAGCTCCAATAACAATAAATAACGGCGTCAAGCTTAATTTCTCCCTACCTTCCCAGGACCCCCAAAGTCATCCTTCCAAAATCTCTACCTTTCGGCATCTTCTTCAGGATATTAAACACCTCGCTTTTCTCAATGAGATCCTTGGCCTGGAAGAAGTGCATGCTGGGTGGGAACTTCTGGGTCTTTACTGCCTGCTTCATCTCAGCCCTTTTGAGAACCATGAGCCTCTTATTAGCCAGTTCCTCTTCTTTCTTCAGTACCAGCTGTCCCCCCAACTGCATCATGTTCTCCCTCATTACCAGTTGTTTTCGTTCTTCGTCTATGGATATGGCCGAGCAGAGAAAGGATATCACCACCACCGGAAGCAGAGAGAACAGGGCTGGCTGCCCGGATGCACCCACCACCAACATTGGGATGCCTGGAAGAGGGCATTGCTCAGATGAACTCAGTGGGGCTCAACAGGGTAGTGGGTACGTGAATATCTACTAGTCGACAGCAACCCCAAGGTGCATTATCTTGATGTTTCAGAATTATTAGCATTAAAAGGATTCTAACAGCTTCTGGAGAGCAACTAGCTCAGGTTAGCAGTGAGCAGGGATTTAAGGGAGAAAGGGAAGAAGTGCTTTTATTGCGTTTCCTCCTGCCGGGCACAATGTTTAGCATGTTTTACATGAATTATCTACACTGCTCACAAAAATTAGGGGATATTTCATTGCTTCATATTAATTTTGAAATAACCCCTAATTTTTGTGAGCAGTATATTTGAATTATACATATTTAAGGATTATTTCTATGTACTTGAAAGTATGGCATGTTATACTGAAAAAAATCAAGACTGTAAATTAGGAGAACTCAGGAACAGTCCCAAATTAATGTGTCTTCCTGGCCAAGTAGCTTAGTTGGTTAGAGCATCATCCTAATACACCAAAGTTGTAAATTCAATCCCCAATCAGAGCACATACAAGAATCAATCAATGCATAAATAAGTGGAACAACAAATTGTTGTTTTTCTCTCTCTCAAAAAAGAATCAATTTTAGAAGGGCTTGAAAATATAATATTATTTTAGGGTTTCTTTTTAATTTAAGCAAGTTAATTTAAAGGAAAATATAAATAAATAGAGGTGCAGGGATATGACAAAAATAAAAAGTTTGGCAATCATTGAAGCACATTACACCCAAGATTCTTCCAGGGCTAGCATTCAGTTATTCTACGGTATATCAGGCACCAGAGGGAATTTTGAGAAAGAAATAGATGATCATTTACTCTAGTCTCACAGTTATGATGGGGGCTATACTCTCGAGTCAGATAACTGAATTTTTGAAGAACCCCTTCATTTTCATTAAGTCCTGGAATCTGTCCCCAGACTACAGTGTTTGCCTTCAACTGAAACCTCTAGGGCAAGAGAACAATGACATTCACATCCACCTCACCATTCCATCTACCCAACACTACGTCTTCCACTCAATGTCCCCAGCCCCTTGTCCTTCTATCCATAGTGACACAAAACAGAGGCCACCAAGTTCCAAAACAGGGGTCCCCAAACTTTTTACACAGGGGGCCAGTTCACTGTCCCTAGACCGTTGGAGGGCTGCCACATACAGTGCTCCTCTCACTGACCACCAATGAAAGAGGTGCCCCTTCCGGAAGTGCGGTGGGGGCTGGATAAATGGCCTCAGAGGGCCGCATGCGGCCCGTGGGCTGTAGTTTGGGGACACTGTTACAAAATGTCCGCCTCTATCCTCTCTAAGGACCTCAGACGTATTCATGTCACCCAGCATCTGGGGACTTTTCTTGGCCTACCAGACAAAATTTATCTAATACTAGTCAGGATCAGCTGGTCAAGCATATGGAAGAAAAGTCCCTTATTGTTATATTTACTTCATTTTGTCTCTCTCTCTGAAACGTTTCTTTACTTTTTGAAAAGAGGGTGAAATGACAACTCTATGAAAACACATTGTTGCCAGACTAAGAACAAAAAAACAGGTTGTGTGGCATCTGTGATTCTGAGTAAATGTCCTCAGGGCCCACAACCATTTTCAATACCCTGTTGTGGAGAAAGTCAATGTTCTTCCTGCACACAGAACGGTGAGGGGCGGGGAGGTAAACAAAGACTAAACGCCCAACTTCCCAACAACCTATGGTCACCTCACAAGCCCAGTGCTCCACCCAGACCCTCACCCCAAGGGATCCCAGGTACCTCAGAGCAGCTCCAGGAACTGTAGACTGTTCGCTTAACTCCACCAAAAGCTGTGTCAGAAGCAAAAGAGAGGCTCACATACTGTTTCACTTCCTGTGGAGACAGGTTTCACTTCCTTCCAGCCTCATGTTGTACAGGCGAGGAGGATGGGACCTGCCACACACTTCTTCTTCAGTGCAGGTTTATTTTTTTTTCTTTTTCATTTTGATTTTAATTTGTGTTTACATAGATTCAAGTGTCCCACCTAATACATCACCCCCACCCCCGCGTTCCCCTCAACATCCCCCTTGCTCCCCTCCCCCCAACGCCCTTCCCCCTTCCCTCTAGGATTTGCTTTTCTGCTCTCTATAACGCTGTGTTATGTATATATAATTTCACCAATCTCTTTCCTTTTTCTGATCCCATCCTCTCATCCCCCTTCCTTCTGTCCACTTTCTCTCTGGTCCCTTTGATCCCACCTCTGTCTCTATTCCACTCCTCAGTTCACATTGTTCATTGGAGTCCTCAAATGAGTGAGATCATATGATATTTTTCTTTCTTTGCCTGCCTTATTTCACTTAACATAATAGTTTCCAGGTCCATCCATGTTGTCGCAAAAAGATTTCCTTATTTTCATGGCCGTGTAGTATTCCATTGTGTATATGTACCAAAGCTTTTTAATCCACTTGTCCACTGATGGACAGTTGGGCTATTTCCAGGTCCTGGCTATTGTAAACAGTGCTGCCATAAACATAGGGGTACATTTCTTCTTTTGAATCAGTGATTTGGTGTTCTTAGGATATATTCCTAAAAGTGGGATGGCTGGGTCAAAAGGCAGTTCCATTTTTAATTTTTTTAAAAAGATTTTATTTATTCATTATAGAGAGGGGAAAGAGAGAGAGAGAGAGAGAGAGAAGGGGGGAGGAGCAGAAAGCATCAACTCCCATATGTGCCTTGACCAGGCAAGCCCAGGGTTTTGAATCAGCAACCTCAGCATTTCCAGGTTGACACTTTATCCACTGCGCCACCACAGGTCAGGCTAATCTTTTTTTAATTTTTTTTTTTTTTTTTTTTTGTATTTTTCTGAAGCTGGAAACGGGGAGAGACAGTCAGACAGACTCCCGCATGCGCCCGACCGGGATCCACCCGGCACGCCCACCAGGGGCGAAGCTCTGCCCACCAGGGGGCGATGCTCTGCCCCTCCGGGGCGTCGCTCTGCCGTGACCAGAGCCACTCCAGCGCCTGGGGCAGAGTCCAAGGAGCCACCCCCAGCGCCCGGACCATCTTTGCTCCAGTGGAGCCTTGGCTGCGGGAGGGGAAGAGAGAGACAGAGAGGAAGGAGGGGGGGGGGTGGAGAAGCAAATGAGCGCTTCTCCTATGTGCCCTGGCCGGGAACCGAACCCAGGTCCCCTGTACGCCAGGCCGACGCTCTACCGCTGAGCCAACTGGCCAGGGCTAAATTTTTTTTTTATTCATTTTTTTAGAGAGGAGAGAGACAGACAGACAGAGAGAGAGAGAGAGAGAGAGAGAGAAGGGAGGAGCTGGAAGCATCACTCCCATATGTGCCTTGACCAGGCAAGCCCAGGGTTTCGAACAGGCGACCTCAGCATTTTCAGGTCGACGCTTTATCCACTGCGCCACCACAGGTCAGGCCCATTTTTAATTTTTTGAGGAATCTTCGTACTGTTTTCCACAGTGGTTATACCAGTCTGCATTCCCACCAGCAGTGCAGGAGGGTTCCCTTTTCTCCACATCCTCACCAGCACTTATTATGCGCTGTTTTGTTAATGAGCACCATTCTGACTGGTGTGAGGTGATATCTCATTGTGTTTTTAATTTGCATTTTTATAATGATTAGTGATATTGAACATTTTTTCATCTGCCTATTGGTCATCTGTATGTCCTCTTTGGAGAAGTGTCTGTTCATTTCTTTTGCCCGTTTATTGATTGGATTGTTTATCTTCCCAGTGTTGAGTTTTACAAGTTCTTTATACATTTTGGTTATTTTAACCTCTTATCAGACGTATTGTCAAATATGTTCTTCCATTGTGCGGTTTGTCTTTTTATTCTGTTCATATTGTCTTTAGCTGTGCAAAAGCTTTTTAGTTTGATATAGTTTTATTTGTTTATCCTGTCTTTTATTTCACTTGCTCATGGAGATAAATCAGCAAATATATTGCTGCGAGAGATGTCGGAAAGCTTACTGCCTATGTTTTCTTCTAAGGTGCTTACGGTTTCACGGCTTATATTTAAGTCTTTTATTCATTTTGAGTTTATTTTTGTGAATGGTGTAAGTCGGTGGTCCAGTTTCGTATTTTTTGAGGGTAGCTGTCTAATTTTCCCAACACCATTTGTTAAAGAGACTGTCTTTACTCCATTGTATACCCTTACCTCCTTTGTCAAATATCAATTGTCCATAAAGGTGTGCGTTTATTTCTGGGTTCTCTGTTCTGTTCCATTGATCTATATGCCTGTTCTTATGCCAGTTCCAAGCTGTTTTGAGCACAATGGCCTTGTAGTATAACTTGATATCAGTACTTTATTATTTTTTTTCAAGATTGCTGAGGCTATTCAAGTTCTTTTTTGATTCCATATAAATATTTGGAGTATTTGTTCTATAGCTTTGAAGTATGCTATTGGCATTTTAATAGGAATTGCATTAAATTTATAAATTGCTTTGGGTAATATAAACATTTTAATGATTTTTTTTTTTACATAGGCAGAGATAGACAGGAACAGACAGACAGAAATGGAGAGAGAGATGAGAAGCATCAATCATTAGTTTTTCATTGCGTGTTGCGACTTCTTAGTTGTTCATTGATTGCTTTCTCATATGTGCCTTGACCGTGGGCCTTCACAGACCGAGTAACCCCTTGCTGGAGCCAGCGACCTTGGGTCCAAGCTGGTGAGCTTTTTGCTCAAGCCAGATGAGCCTGCGCTCAAGCTGGCAACCTCGGGGTCTCGAACCTAGGTCCTTCCGCATCCCAGTCTGACACTCTATCCACTGCACCACCACCTGGTCAGGCCATTTTAATGATATTTATTCTTCCTATCCATGAACACGGTATATACTTCCACTTGTTTGTATCATCCTTGATTTCTTTTATCATGTTTTATAATTTCCTGAGTTCAAGTCTTTAACCTTCTTGGTTAAATTTACTCCTATATACTTTATTTTTGTTGTTGTTGCAGTAGTGAAGGTGATTGTTTCTTTAATTTCTCTATCAGACAGTTCACTGTTGGTGTATAAAAATGCCTCTGATTTCTGAATATTAATTTTATATTCTGCCACCTTGCTGAATTCATTTATCAGGTCCAGTAGTTTTTTTACTAGACTTTAGAGTTTTCTATATACAATATCATGTCATCAGCAAATAATGGTAGTTTTACTTCTTCTTTTCCAACTTGAATGCCTTTTACTTCTTCTTCTTGTCTGATTGCTGTAACTAGAACTGCCAGAAATATGTTGAGTAAGAGTGGTGAAAAAGGGCACCCCTGCCTTGTTCCTGATTTTAAGGGGATTGCTTTTAATTTTTGCCCATTGAATATAATGTTGACTTTGGGTTTGTCATAGATGGCCTTTATCATGTTGAAGTATGATCCCTGTATTCCCACTTTGCTGAGAGTTTTGATCATAAATGAGTGCTGGATTTTATTAAATGCTTTTTCTGCATTTATTGATATTATCATGTGATTTTTCTCCTTCCTTTTGTTTATGTCAGCGGTTCTCAACCTGTGGGTCGCGACCCCGGCGGGGGTCGAATGACCAAAACACAGGGGTCGCCTAAAGCCATCGGAAAATACATATTTATTATACAATACATTTTTAAATAAAATATGCATTTATTATACAAGCATTTTTAAATAAAATATGTATTTATTATACAATACATTTTAAAATAAAATATGTATTTCCAATGGCTTTAGGTGACCCCTGTGTTTTGGTTGTTCGACCCCCGCCGGGGTCGCGACCCACAGGTTGAGAACCTCTGGTTTATGTGATGAATCACATTGATTGATTTGGGAATATTGTACCAGCCTTGCCTCCCCAGAATAAATCCCACTTGATATGATGTATGATTTTTTTTTCATGTGTTGCTGGATCCGGTTTGCTAATATATTGTTGAGAATTTTAGCATCTAAGTTCATCAGGGATATTGGCCTATAGTTTTCTTTTTCTGTAGTGTCTTTTCTTGGTTTTGGAATGAAGATCATGCTCACCTCATAAAAGGAGCTTGGAAGTCTTCCCTCTTCTTGAATTTTTTGAAATGGCTTGAGAAGGACAAGAGTTAGTTCTTCTTTGAATATTTGATAGAATTCACCTGTGAAGCCAAGTGGTCCAGGGCTTTTGTTTGTTGGGAGTGTTTTGATAATTGTTTCTACCTCATTTGTTGTAATCAGTCTGTTTAGGTTTTCTGATTCTTCCAGATTGATTTTTGAAAGATTATATGTTTCAAGGAATTTGTCCATTTCACCTAGGTTGTCTAATTTTTTTGGCATACAGTTCTTCATAGTATTTTCTTACAATCCTTTGTATTTCTGCTGTGTCAGTTGTTACTTCTCCACTCTCATTTCTAATTTTATTTATTTGAGTCCTCTCTCTTTTTGTTCTTGGTGAGTCTGGTTAAAGGTTCATCAATCTTGTTTACCTTTTCAAAGAACCAGTTCTTGGTTTTATTGATCATTTGTATTTTTTTTAACCTCTATGTCATTTATTTCCACTCTGACCTTTATTATTTCCTTCCTTCTACTTCCTCTGGGCTATACTTGCTGTTCTTTTTCTAGTTCTTTTAGATGCAGGGTTAAGTTTTTTATTAGAGCTTTTCCTTGCTTTTTTTTTTTTTTTTTTTTTTACAGAGACAGAGTCAGAGAGAGGGACAGATAGGGACAGACAGACAGGAGCAAAGAGAGATGAGAAGCATCAATTATTAGTTTTTTGTTGTGACACCTTAGTTGTTCATTGATTGTTTTCTTATATGTGCCTTGACTGTGGGGCTACAGCAGACTGAGTAACCCCTTGCTCAAGCCAGCAACCTTGGGTCCAAGCTGGTGAACTTTGCTCAAACCAGACGAGCCTGCGCTCAAGCTGGCAACCTCAGGATCTTGAACCTGGGTCCTCTGCATCCCAGTCCGATGCTCTATCCACTGTGCCACCACTTGGTCAGGCTTTCCTTGCTTCTTAAGGTTTGCCTGTAATGCTATGAACTTCCCTCTCAGGACTGCTTTTGCTGTGTCCCATATTTGAGTTTTTGTATGTTCATTTTCATTTGTTTCAAGGAAATTTTTTATTTCTTCTTTGATCTCATTGTTAGCCCATTCATTATTTAATAACATGCTATTTAATCTCCATGTGTTTGAATGTTTTTCAGTACTTCATTGTAGTTAATTTCTAGTTTTATGCCATTGTGATAAGAGAAGATGCTTAGCATGGTTTCAATTTTCTTAAGTTTATTGAGACTCATTTTGTGTCCTAATATGTGGTCTATCCTAGAGAATGTACCATGAGCACTTGAAAAGAATGTGTATTCTGCTGCTTTAGGGTAAAAGGTTCTGAAGATATCTATTAAATCCAGTTGATCTAGTGTGTCCTTTAAGGCTGCTGTTTCTTTGTTAATTTTCTTTCTTGGGGATCTATCCAGTGATGTTAGTGGAATTTTGAAATCCCCTACTATTATAGTATTGCTGTTGACCTCATCCTTTATGTACATCAAAATCTGCTTTATATATTTAGGTGCTCCTATATTAGGCGCATAGATATTTATAATGGCTATATCTTCCTGTTTAATTGCTCTCTTTATCATTAGGTCATGACCTTTTATATCCCCTACTATAGCCTTTGTTTTAAAGTCTATTTTGTCAGATATAAGTATTGCTATCCCACCTTTTTTTTATTTCCATTTGCATGAAATATTTTTTTCCATCCTTTACCTTCAGTCTATGTGTATCTTTTGTTTTGAGGTGGGTCTCTTGTAGACAGTATATGTATGGATCCTGTTTTCTTTTTCTTTTTTTTTTTTTAAATTATTTTTATTTATTCATTTTAGAGAAGAGAGACACAGAGAAAGAGAAGGGAGGGAGGAACAGGAAACATCAACTCCCATATGTGCCTTGACCAGGCAAGCCCAGGGTTTTGAACTGGCGACCTCAGCATTCCAGGTCAATGCTTGATCCACTACGCCACCACAGGTCAGGCTGGATCCTGTTTTCTTATCCATGCAGCTGCCCTATGTCTTTTGATGGGAGCATTTAATCCATTTACATTTAAGCCTGACCAGGCAGTGGCGCGGTGGATGGAGCGTCGGACTGGGATGCAGAGGACCCGGGTTCAAGACCTCGAGGTCGCCAGCTTGAGTGCGGGCTCATCTGGTTTGAGGAAAGGCCCACCAGCTTGAACCCAGGGTCGCTGGCTCCAGCAAGGGGTTACTCGGTCTGCTGAAGGCCTGCGGTCAAGGCACATATGAGAAAGCAATCAATGAACAACTGGGGTGTTGCAATGCGCAATGAAAAACTAATGATTGATGATTCTCATCTCTCTCCATTCCTGTCTTTCTGTCCCTGTCTATCCCTCTCTCTGACTCACTGTCTGTCTCTGTAAAAAATAAATAAATAAATAAATAAATAACAAAAAAACTTTTAATCCATTTACATTTAAGATTATTATTGATATTTTCTTATTTATTGCTATTTTATTCTTTAAATCTACAATCCTCTTTTTCTAGATTTTATTTCCCTTTGTTCTGGTTACAACAGGCCCCTTACCATTTCTTGTAGCATTGGTTTGGGTGTAATGAATTCCTTGAGTTTTTTGTTTTGTTTTGTTTTGTTTCATTTTTGTCTGGGAAGCTTTTTATTTCTCCTTCAATTTTAAACGATAGCCTTGCTGGATAAAGAAGTCTTGGTTGTAGGCTCTTGTTTTGCATTACTTTGAATATTTCTTGCCAGTCCCTTCTGGCCTCAAGTGTTTCTGTTGAAAAGCCAAATGTCATCCTTATGGGGGCTCCTTTGTAGGTAATTGACTGCTTTTCTCTTGCAGCTTTTAGTATTCTTTCTTTATCTCTTAGCTTTAGTATTTTAATTATGATGTGTCTTGGCATAGGTCTCTTTGGATTCCTCTTTAATGGGACTCTCTGTGCTTCTTGAATGTGTGTGACTTTTTCTTGAATCAATTTAGGGAAGTTTTCAACTACGATTTCTTCATTCAGTTTCTCTATCCCTTGTTCTTTTTCTTCTCCTTCAGGAACCCCTATTATGCGGATGTTGTTTCTCTTCATGTTGTCACAGAGCTCTCTTAGAGTTTCCTCAGACTTTTTGATCCTCTTTTCTTTTTGCTGTTCTGCTTCTGTGCTTTTGTTTATCTTGTCCTCTAAATCGCTGATTCAATCCTCTGTTTCATCCAGCCTGCTTTTAATTCCTTCTAGTGAAGTCTTCATTTCTGATATTGTATTTGTCATTTCTGTCTGATTCTTTTTTTATGATTTCAATGTCCTTTTTGATGCCTGCTATCTCTTTGTTTAGGTGCTCATTTTGTCCATCCATTGTTGCTCTAAGATCCTAGACTATCCTAACAATCATTATTCTAAATGCTGCATCCAGTATCTTGGTTATTTTCATTTCATTCAGTTCTTTTTCTGGGGATTTCTCTTGTTGATTTATTTGAATTGCATTTCTCTGACTTCTCATTTGTCTCTGTATACACTGCTCCTTTGGATGTGTTGTTTGTGTAGCTAGCTGACTATAGGGTTGGTGTTGTCTGCCTCCAGCTTTCAGTTGTGTTGTTTCTATATCCTCTTGGGTTTGCTTCAGCTGTTATTTTTAATCTGCTGTGGGCTACTTATCTACTGGTACTGCTCTTTTTGCTGTTGTGACAGCATTTTCTATGCCTTAGCTGGGTCAGTTGTGAGAAGTCTTCCCTTAACATACCACTCTAACTAGGGTTGTTTGGTCCTAAGCTGATGATGCTCTCTATATCTGTCCACTGGATGTACCAGCCCTGGACCTCCCTGGCTGGAACCTGGCACAGACCAGTGGGGGTCACTGTTTTGGCTGGCCCTTAGGAACCTTCTTGGAGCTACAGGTGATCCAGTGTTTGTGGCTGCCTCTGCTGGACACAGATGCCATTGTAAATATTAGCTGCACTCCCACACTGGCTTTTTTTTTTTTTTCTGAAGCTGGAAATGGGGGGAGACAGTCAGACAGACTCCCGCATGCGCCTGACCGGGATCCACCCGGCATGCCCACCAGGGGCGACGCCCTTCCCACCAGGGGGCGACGCTCTGCCCCTCTGGGGCGTCGCTCTGCCGTGACCAGAGCCACTCTAGCGCCTGGGGCAGAGGCCAAGGAGCCATCCCCAGCGCCCGGGCCATCTTTGCTCCAATGGAGCCTTGGCTGCAGGAGGGGAAGAGAGAGACAGAGAGGAAGGAGGGAGTGGCGGGGGTGGAGAAGCAAATGGGCGCTTCTCCTATGTGCCCTGGCCGGGAATCGAACCCGGGTCCCCCACACGCCAGGCTGACGCTCTACCGCTGAGCCAACTGGCCAGGGCCCCACACTGGCTTTTATGTACTCTTGGCCAGTGTGTGTGGTCTATTTCTGAATTGTGGTCTTTCTGCCAGCCCCCCATTGCCTCCTCCTCCTCAGGCACTTGGGCATGCGTGCTCACAGGTACAACTTGGGCTGCTCTGCAGCCAGGAGACTCCTCACCTCGCTGGGCTCCACCCCCTGTAGGTGCGCAGGCTGTCTTTCTTTGCTCTGCCCCTGCAGGCACCAGGGCTGCCTCTCCTGGCTCAGTCTCCCCCTGTCACTGCAGGGCTGCCTGGCTCCGCCCCTTATGGTGGGATGCCTCATTCTGCTTGGCTCCCCCTGGGGGCAGGGATGTCCCTCTGGTTCTCCCTTTCACCACCTGTGGCCAGGGCTGCCAGGCTCTGACCGCTGTGCCCCTGCTGTGATGCAAGCTGCCTCACTGGGCTCTGCGTCTCCCCACTGCAGGGGCCAAGTGCTGCAGTAGCAGCTGCAGCCAGGCCCTCCTGCCCGTTGGAGGGTACTCAGCAGTTTGGGGAGACGGTGTAGCCCAGACCTCAGCACTCAAGTCCTGTGTTCCTGATGCACCCCCTGCTTATAAGTGTCTGTCTGCACTGACTGGAGCAGGAGAGCCTCTGGTGGGTGGGGTAATTGTTTCCCTTTGCTGGTTTGGTTCTCCCAGGAAAAATGGCCACTTTAAGTTTGGGGAGTGACCCAGTACAGGAGTCAGGGTGGCTGTCCCCCACAGCCTTTCCCTGTGCCCCCGAGATGACACTCTCCTCTCACAATTCCAGTCCTCTCAGTGCTCCCGGCTCCCGGAGCACCAGGTAAGTGGCTGTGAACAAGGTTTTCTGTGCAGTCCCTTTAAGACAGAGCCTGGGTCTGAGAGTCCTGTCTCTCTCTTGAAAATAGTAACCAGGCTCTTCTTTGAGCTAAATACTGTTCTTACACCTCCTCTAGTCTCTGGGGCTCCAGGCTGGGGTTCTGGTCTCCGGGCAACCCACCCTGCCTCTCGCTCCTGGGAGCGGGGCAGACCTTTCCGCATCTCTGCCCTTCCTACCAGCTCAGTGTGGTTCCTTCGGTGATGCTTGGTTATAGATTTCTCTTAGTTTAGTCCAAAGTTGGTTTTCCAAGATGATTGTTCCTAAATTGTAATCTACTTTGGTTCTGGGAGGTGAGAGTTATAACATCCACTTACTCTGTCGCCATCGCCCCCCCCCCCCCCCATTTAGTTATTTTTTAAAGGATTAACTTTTTAAAAAAATGTTTTATTTTATTGATTTTTTTAGAGAGAGAAAGGTAGAGAACAAGAGAGAGAGATAGGAACATCTGTTCCTGTATGTGCCTTGACAGGGGATTAAACTGGCAACATCTACACTCTGGGTCGATGCTTTAGCCAACTGAGATATCTGGCCAGGGTGTTCCAGTGTGGTTTAAATGTGAGTTTGGGGTTATACACGTTTGTGTGTGTTGATGTGAGTTGTGGGCATGTGTGAGTTTGCACTAATTTCGGGGCGTATATGGGTGTGTTTCTGTGCGTTCTGTCTTTGTAGGCTCCAGAACATAGTGTTTGACAACAAGTACCTCAAGGAGGCACCCTGAAATCTTCTCTTGAACACTGGGAAGTATACCCTTCCTCAAAATGTGATTGTGAACTGGGGCAAAGCCCTGGACAGAGTGTTAAAAGGTAGATATAATAAAAGGTAAATGTTTGAGGAGAAGAAATCAGGGATAGTGGGGGCAAGACAGTAAGGAAAAGCACCTACTTTGTAGGGTTGTCAACCAGTAATCATTAGTACCAATTCAACACCAAAAGAAATCTCCAATTTGGGTTAAAGAGCTGCAAACAGCTCAATTGTGATGCATCATGGTTGTGAAGCAGGTCCGGGGTGAGGAAGTTCTGCTCTCTGCTCTGCTGTACTCCAGCTACCCAAGTCCATTCCACTCTGCCCAGCCCTGGCCAGCCCTGCCCAGTCAGGGATACTCAGTCTTCATTTTTCAGTGGGAAGGGAAACTGGTTACCAGAGCCAGAAGGGAGCTGGCTTCTATAGAAAGAAGTCTCCACCTCTGTTTCCTGATTGGCCCATCATCATGCAAATGAAAACTCCAAATTCTGGCAATTTGGTCCAAAAGGCACTGTCCTGATTACTCATTATGGAGCTGCTCTGATTGGTTGGTGAAGATGAGGACAGGGAATATCTCAGTCCTACTGGTTAAAATGTAATCCAGGAACTCCTTTACAAGGGCTACTCAGAGGGCAGGAACACAGTGCCGGCAGGAGGTGCAGTGCAGGCTTCTTCCTGAAGTGCAGTTTGTGTGAGAGGCTCCTGTGCAGTAATGGCTACCAGGCTATGTTGTTGTTTTTTAAATTTGAGCCCAGTTAGCCACCAGGAGCCCTTCTTAGTAGTTGTCTTCTTTCTCAGGTTAACAGGGTCCACTGTGAGAATTCAATGAGAAATGCATGTAAGGCACCTAGAGCAGAGGAAGTTCTCTGCACATCCCAGGCATTTCTATGATTAGAAACAACTACTGTAATACATCGCCGGGTCAACCAAACTAAGACATGTGAGGAACTTCCTACCCAGCCCCCACCCCCAGTATACCCACAAACTCCCTGGCACTTCCACTTTCACTGCCCCTAAATGGCTGGAAGCTCTGGGTCCCTTGTTGTTGGGCAGATAAAATATATTATGCTCACTTTGTTAAAGATGGCACTGCCCACGTGGAAGCCTGTCGCCCAGGTGAATGCTTGGGATGGGCGTGATTATATTAATGTGTGTTGGGGGCGGGCTGTGGGCAGGCAGGATCCTTGTAGCCTGGGGCTTGGTTTTAGGACTAAGCCTTTCCCACCCTTTTTGATGTGGGGTGGTACAATCCCATCATGCCTCAGATAAGTGACTTTGTATCAGAGACTTCCCTATTTTGTATATTGGATTAAAGGTCTTGATTTCTGCACTATAAAGTGGGCAGACCAGGAGCTTGTGCTCTCAGTTCCTGAGATTAGCATTAGAAGAGAGAGCAGGGAGGAGAGGAGAGGCAGCCAAGATGAAGGAGTGCTGAAAGAGAAGCCAGTTAGTGCAGAATTTGTGTAGAGAGAAGGAGAAGGGGACCAAAGAAGAATGAGGCTAGTGAGCTAGAAACCTTTGATTCTGGGAAACTCGGATAAGTCAGTAGCTTTGTGAGCACTGAATGAGTGGGTTTTGGAGCCCAGTGTGTGTTTTTACTTGCCCACCAGGTGCAAGCTAGGATTAAAGATGATGGCCCATCAGTTCTTGGCTCCATTGTTTCATTACCATCTGTCCGAATCTAATGCGAACCTGCATGGGCCAGGCGGCTGTGATGGTGGTCATGGATACTGGCCATACATTTGATGTAGTCTGTGGCAGGATTCGATACAGATCGGTATGGAGCCACCACCACCTTTGAGCGGCGGAGTAGAGGACTGGTTGCTGTTATGGTTCCTTGTGGCTGTCCTTTTGGGGACCATAGGCTGGCTGACTTTTACAGCCATGTGTGAGGAAACTGAGAGCTCTGTGGAAGAAGCTGCCTGGGACCTGCAAACCAAGCAGTGGAAGAAGCTGGAGCAAATGTGGGAGAAAGAGATGCTGACCCTGGAGCTAAAGCAAGCACTGGACGAGGCCGACTAGGTTCGAGAGATTTGTTTGGAAATGGAGCAGACGCTGGAGAAGGAATCACAGGTTTGTGAGTTACAGCTTGCCCTGGACATTGTGGAGAGCCAGCAGTGGCAGGAGGCCAGGGCTGAGGCTGAGGCTAAGGCTAAGGCTGGGTCCAGAGCTGCAAGTTCTGCAGAGCAGAAGGGTGCGGCAGCCCGGGGCTCAAGACCGGCAGTGGGAACTGGTGTTTTCAGTTCCTTTTTGGAGGATGAGGAGAATCGGGCTAGAGTTGCAATTCGCAGTCTCCAGAAGATGACAGCCCAGCAGCAAGGAGTACTTGCTATGTCCCTGGTAGTTCTGTGATTTGGGGACATAGGGGTTGATGCCATCATGCTTTCTAGAGCAGAGATGGAAATGCTGACTGCCATTGCCACGTGCTCCTCTTTGGGACAGTGTAAGACCTGCCAGGACAGCAGGAATGAGGGAGATGGCTGATGCCCCATGTGCATGGACTGATTTCCTGGACTACGACCACAGTGAGCAGTGGCTCCTTTGTTGGATGGACTTACGGATTTTGGACAATGTGAAATACCCTGATGGGGGTGGGAGGCGGCTTTGCTGGAAGCACTTCCCTGCCCCAGGAAGCTTTTCCCATGGCTAGAAAGAAGGCTGAGGACATTTTGTGCTTTGGGCTAAGTGTTCAGAGGCTGGTGAAATGTACCTTTGTAATTGTTGAAACTGTATGATTTGTGCTGTTGTAATTTGTGTAATGTGCCTAATTTCCTTGCACAGGGATGCCGTTGGTATAGATTGTGGGTAGTAAAGTGAGCATAGGGGTGGATTGTTGGGCAGATAAAATATATTATGCTCACTTTGTTAAAGATGGCGCTGCCCACGTGGAAGCCTGTCACCCAGGTGATTGCTTGGGATGGGTGTGATTATATTAATGTGTGTTGGGGACGGGCTGTGGGCAGGCAGGATCCTTGTAGCCTGGGGCTTGGTTTTAGGACTAAGCCTTTCCCACCCTTTTTGATGTGGGGTGGTACAATCCCATCATGCCTCAGATAAGTGACATTGTATCAGAGACTTCCCTATTTTGTATATTGGATTAAAGGTCTTGATTTCTATACTATAAAGTGGGGCAGACCGGGAGCTTGCGCTCTCAGTTCCTGAGATTAGCATTAGAAGAGAGAGCAGGGAGGAGAGGAGAGGCAGCCAAGATGAAGGAGTGCTGAAAGAGAAGCCAGTTAGTGCAGAATTTGTGTGGAGAGAGGGAGAAGGAGAACAAAGAAGAATGAGGCTAGTGAGCTAGAAACCTTTGATTCTGGGAAACTCGGATAAGTCAGTAGCTTTGTGAGCACTGAATGAGTGGGTTTTGGAGCCCAGTGTGTGTTTTTACTTGCCCACCAGGTGCAAGCTAGGATTAAAGATGATGGCCCATCAGTTCTTGGCTCCATTGTTTCATTACCATCTGTCCAAATCCAATGCGAACCTGCATGGGCCAGGCGGCTGTGATGGTGGCCACGGCTACTGGCTTTACACTTGTCATCTCCAAAAAATAAAAAGGTTATTCATTTAGTAAATGAGGCAACATTCAAAAGTGAAAATATAAAGGAACTGGGAATTCCCTCATCAAGAGTTGAAGATTAATTTTTCAAAAGTAAGAGGAATCTGAAGGAACAAGCAAGTAGTGAGGGAAAACAGAGTAGATTAAAGCAAAAGGGTCAGAGGAGTCCATCACTGCTTTTTGAACGTAAATATTTTGAGACCTTTTTGTTTTTGTTTTTTGACAGAGACAGAGAGAAGTACAGATGGGGACAGACAGACAGGAAGGGAGAGAGATGAGAAGCATCAATTCTTCGTTGCGGCTCCTTAGTTGTTCAGTGATTGCTTTCTCATATGTGCCTTGACTGGGGGGGGGGGACTACAGCAGAGCGAGTGACCCCATGCACAAGCCAGTGACCTTGGGCTCAAGCCAGCGACCATGGGATAATGTCTAGGATCCCATGCTCAAGCCAGCAGCCCCTCACTCAAGCTGGCGACCTCAGGGTTTTGAACTTGGGTCCTCCTTGTCCCGGTCTAACGCTCCCTCCACTGCGCCACCGCCTGGTCAGGCTGTTTTGCTTTTAAAAGTAGATCAAAGGTACAAATATAGCTGTTCTTTCCAACAGCTTTGGTAGAAGGTGAGAACTGATTTTCACAACTCAGAAGGCCAGCTCTCAGACTGCAGCTCATGACGAGGCCAGGGAGTGCAGTGAAGTCAGCAGGGCTGTGGAGTTGGAGGCTGGGGTTTCCATGTCAGGCAGAACCTGCTTGGGCAAAGGGTATAGAGGACCCAGACTGTAAGGCAGCAGCAGAGGTGTCCATGGACACAGGATCAGAAACAATGAACCAGTCAGTCCCAGGAAGCTGACCTTTGACTCTGCAAAGTTGATGGGGCAAGGTAGCTGTCTGGAGCCAACCTCTGAGCATCTGCAGCTGCAGTCTCCTCGGAGGAGCTGTCAGCCTCCACAGGGGTGTGTCTCTAAGTTATGTCTAGCAGAAAAGTATGACATCTGAGGACAACAAGCAACAGTGTAGATGATGGGTCATTCTGAAAGAATGCTCTGCAAGGTATAGAGATTAAAACTGGATATAGGGCTCGGTATTTGTGCTTTATTGAAGATGACTGTCATCAGCAGAACTGGGTTTATGTGCACAATCTGAAAATCTGTTTTGCTTTTTCTACAGGGCAGAAAAAGAGAACCACAGCGTCTTGACTATAAAATTAAACCTACATGGAATGAAGCCTGAAAGGAAGAGTGGGTTATAACCCCATCATTAAAGACAAAGAAATTTTCAAGGTTAAAGGTGGTCTATGTCTACACCAATATTTGAGAGGTATTTTCATTAAAACATCTTTTTTGCCTGACCAAGTGGTGGCGCAGTGGATAGAGCATCCACCTGGGATGCTTAGGACCTAGGTTCGAAACTGCAAGCTCACTAATTTGAGTACAGGCTCATTTGGTTTGAATACAGGCTCATCAGCTTGATCGTAAGGTCGGCAGCTTTAACATGGAATCATAAACATGTCTTTGAGCTCAAAGGATGCTGGCTTGAAGCCCAAGGTCACTAGCTTGAGCCCAAGGTCACTGGCTTGAACAAGGGGTCACAGGCGCAGATGGAGCCACCCCATCAAGGCATGTATGAGAAAGCAATCAATGAACAGCTAAAATGCTGCAACTTCAAGTTGATGCTTCTCATCTCTCTCCCTTACTGTCCCTCTTTTCCTTTGTTTAAAAAAAAAAATCTTTTTTCCACCAATATTATGAATGGCATGTCATTGCTATATATAATCTACAGCAGCGTTTGGAGAATTACCTATGGTAGAAGGTTTAAAGTGCCAGATATACCATTTTTATAGATGATAAATAAGGTTGAGAAAATGGAAATAATAATAGCTAAAGCTTATTGAAAATTATATATATTTACTCATTTAATCCTTGCTGTGATCTTAAAAGGTAGGGACTATTGCTAAACCCTCATGACACATGAGTACACTGAAGTACCTGGAGGTTAGGTAACTTGCTCAAGGTCACAGTTAGTACCAAGTAGAGAACAGACTTGGGCCCTGGCAGTTTCCCTAGTAGCAGAGAAAAGAAAGGTCCTCAAATTGGTAGGAGCCAAAGGCTTGGAGCAGCCATGCTCAGCCTAGAAGATCAGCTCCCTGGAGGAGAGCTCAGTTAGCAAAGGTGGGTCAGAACACACATTATCAGGCATAAGATGACTTTTCCAGACACTGGAGCTTGTGTTTTTGATAATCAAACTTTATTTGTTTGTTTGTTTGTTTGTTTATTTATTTATTTATTTATTTATTGAGAGACAGGAAGGAGGAGAAAAGGTGAGAAAGAAGGAGGGAGGGAGGGAGGAAGAGGGAGAAGCATCAACTCATAGTTGCTTTCATTTGAGTTGTGCATTGGTTGCTTCCTCATGTGTACCTTGACCAGAGATTGGACCTTGGCTCAAGGCAAGCCAGAGTCCCCTTGCTCAAGCCAGTGAACTTTGGGTTCAAGGTGGAAACTTTTGGGATTGTGTAGACTACTCCTGCTCAAGCTGACAAGCCCATCCTCAAGCCAGTGACCTCAAGGTTTCAAACTGGCAACCTCAGCATTCCAGGTGTGGCTTTATCCACTGTGTTACCACAGGTAAGGCAACCAAAATATTTTTAGGAATTAGAATATTTAGCTCTTTCACAGAACTGCTGTGCTATTTTGAAAAGAATTCTTAGTATCTGTAAGCCTTAAGGCCTTTGTCTGCCGTAAGAGGAAATAACATGTGCTTCCTACTTAGTTTTTTATCAAATGAGTGTGTGTGTGAAATAATTCATGTGAAAATATCTTTAAAACTATAAAGTAACTATGCAATTATATAGTATAAGTAATATTCCTTGCACAAATCTTTCTAGTGTTTTTCATGGAGTGTGCTGAACAGAGGTTAGCCTTTTATTGATGAGTCAGGGTCATTCTTATGAGTATTTATTATTATACTCTGTGTTGCTATTGCACTGTCACTACATTTAGCAATGCTACTGGGGTACGAAGCACTGTTTGACCCTGTTCTAGTGGTTTTGCTTGTATATACAGTAATAGAAGATATAGCAAAATATCTTTAAATGAACAAGTGCTAATAATTAGAAGACTCAAAAAAGCCAAATCTTAAACCAGCAGTGAAGAAAGCCAAGAAACAACACTGACTATAAAAGCAGTGGTGAAGGTGGGTCCATGACAAGAATAGAGGAATGATTAGAAAGCTTTTAAATGAAAAATCCAGAAAAAAAGCCAGGTCTCCCAAGTATTTTCCCCCAACTAGTTCCTCAGACACCAGCAACTAACCTACACCCACAGTCAAGAAAAGAGAAAAGCCTTCCTTGGCGCCTTAACCAGCCCCAGAAAAAAGACCTAATAATTCTGATAGGGATTTTCAAATCGTTGTATAGTAAAAAGCATGGCCAATAACCTCTGTCCCCCCTGTAAACAGGGCTTTTGCACCCTTGTCTTAAATATAAGCAGACAGCCAAGAGTCACTATATTTGAGGAATATTATTTATGACAGAGCAAAAAAATCTTGGAAGAGAGGGAATAGGGGGGAGAACATTTCTTCTAATATTAGCCTCAGAGAGATAAGAAAAGACATTGTAGCCTAACTAAGCAGTGGGGCCATGGACAGAACATTGGCCTGGGATGCTGAGAACCCAAGTTTGAAACCCCAAGGTCACCAGCTTAAGCATGGCTGACTAGCTTGAGCATGAGATCATAAACATGACCTCATGGTCGCTGGTTTGAGCCCAAGGTCACTGGTTTGAGCAAGGTATCACTGGCTTGGCTGGAGCTGGCTGGTAAAGGTACATATGAGAAGCAGTCAATGAACAATTAAGATGCCACAATGAAGAATTAATGCTTCTCATCTCTCTCTCTTTCTGTCTGTCTGTTCCTTTTTTCTATCTCTCTTTCTCTCTTGCTAAAAAAAATAAGAAGAACGAAAGACATTGTATCCATGAAGCAAGAACAGGACACCAAAAAAAAAAAGGGTAATAATCAAGGAATAAAAATTCTAAGAAACAATCATGACAGAGTAAAAATGAAAAACTACAGAGAAGTTGAATAATAAAGTTACGGGTATCTTCCAGGCTGTAGAACAAAAGACAAATTTTTAAAAAGTGAAAGATTTTTTTTCTTTTTGTAAGGGATGAACAGTTGAAGAAATCAGATATGTACATGAAAACTCCGTGTTTCATAAAGAGAAAACAGAATGGAGAAAAATCAAGAACTAATTCAAGAAAATATCTTGGAACAGAACGACGTGGGAGTCCATGTTGAAAGGGTACTTGGAAAGCCCAGCACAGTGGACAGAATTGGACCATGTCGAGACCCAGCACAGTGAAACTTCAGAACTCTGGGAACAAGTAAAAAATCTAAAATGTTCCAGAAGAAGGGATAGATAGATCAGGACAGAGGAATTTAGGGGATGCTGGAGGTAGAGGATCCAACGCAAGAAAGAGGCAGAGGAAACTCTGAGCATGATGAAGGGACAGCTCCAGCCCAGGGCTGTGCCACATCCCCGGGTGCCAGTCCTCGACCAGCTGGCATGGTGACAGAGCCTCTGGGAGAGACCCCGGGTGCCAGTCCTCGACCAGCTGGCATGGTGACGGAGCCCCTGAGAGAGACCCCGGGGTGCCAGTCCTCGACCAGCTGGCATGGTGACGGAGCCTCTGGGAGAGACCCCGGGTGCCAGTCCTCGACCAGCTGGCATGGTGACGGAGCCCCTGAGAGAGACCCCGGGTGCCAGTCCTCGACCAGCTGGCATGGTGACGGAGCCCCTGGGAGAGACCCCGGGTGCCAGTCAGTCCTCGACCAGCTGGCATGGTGACGGAGCCTCTGGGAGAGACCCCGGGGTGCCAGTCCTCGACCAGCTGGCATGGTGACGGAGCCTCTGGGAGAGACCCCGGGGTGCCAGTCCTCGACCAGCTGGCATGGTGAAGGAGCCCCTGGGAGAGACCCCGGGTGCCAGTCCTCGACCAGCGGGGATGGTGACGGAGCCTCTGGGAGAGACCCCGGGGTGCCAGTCCTCGACCAGCTGGCATGGTGACGGAGCCTCTGGGAGAGACCCCGGGTGCCAGTCCTCGACCAGCGGGGATGGTGACGGAGCCTCTGGGAGAGACCCCGGGTGCCAGTCCTCTACCAGCTGGGATGGTGACGGAGCCTCTGGGAGAGACCCCGGGTGCCAGTCCTCGACCAGCGGGGATGGTGACGGAGCCTCTGGGAGAGACCCCGGGGTGCCAGTCCTCGACCAGCGGGGATGGTGACGGAGCCTCTGGGAGAGACCCCCGGGTGCCAGTCCTTGACCAGCTGGCATGGTGACGGAGCCTCTGGGAGAGACCCCGGGGTGCCAGTCCTCGACCAGCTGGGATGGTGACGGAGCCTCTGGGAGAGACCCCAGGATGCCAGTCCTCGACCAGCTGGCATGGTGACGGAGCCCCTGAGAGAGACCCCGGGGTGCCAGTCCTCGACCAGCGGGGATGGTGACGGAGCCTCTGGGAGAGACCCCGGGGTGCCAGTCCTCGACCAGCGGGGATGGTGACGGAGCCCCTGGGAGAGACCCCCGGGTGCCAGTCCTTGACCAGCTGGCATGGTGACGGAGCCCCTCGGAGAGACCCTGGGGTGCCAGTCAGTCCTCGACCAGCTGGGATGGTGAAGGAGCCCCTGAGAGAGACCCCGGGTGCCAGTCCTCGACCAGCTGGCATGGTGAAGGAGCCCCTGGTAGAGACCCCGGGTGCCAGTCCTCGACCAGCTGGCATGGTGACGGAGCCTCTGGGAGAGACCCTGGGTGCCAGTCCTCGACCAGCGGGGATGGTGATGGAGCCTCTGGGAGAGACCCCGGGGTGCCAGTCCTCGACAAGTTGGCATGGTGACGGAGCCCCTGGGAGAGACCCCGGGGTGCCAGTCCTTGACCAGCTGGCATGGTGACGGAGCCCCTGAGAGAGACCCCGGGTGCCAGTCCTCGACAAGCTGGCATGGTGACGGAGCCCCTGGGAGAGACCCCGGGTGCCAGTCCTCGACCAGCTGGGATGGTGACGGAGCCCCTGGGAGAGACCCCCGGGTGCCAGTCAGTCCTCGACCAGTGGGGTGGTGAAGGAGCCCCTGGGAGAGACCCCGGGGTGCCAGTCCTCGACCAGCTGGCATGGTGACGGAGCCTCTGGGAGAGACCCCGGGTGCCAGTCCTCGACCAGCTGGCATGGTGACGGAGCCCCTGAGAGAGACCCCGGGGTGTCAGTCCTCGACCAGCTGGCATGGTGACGGAGCCCCTGAGAGAGACCCCGTGTGCCAGTCCTCGACCAGCTGGCATGGTGACGGAGCCCCTGAGAGAGACCCCGGGGTGCCAGTCCTCGACCAGCTGGCATGGTGAAGGAGCCCCTGGTAGAGACCCCGGGGCCAGTCCTCGACCAGCTGGCATGGTGACGGAGCCTCTGGGAGAGACCCTGGGTGCCAGTCCTTGACCAGCGGGGATGGTGATGGAGCCTCTGGGAGAGACCCCGGGGTGCCAGTCCTCGACAAGCTGGCATGGTGACGGAGCCCCTGGGAGAGACCCCGGGGTGCCAGTCCTCGACAAGCTGGCATGGTGACGGAGCCCCTGGGAGAGACCCCGGGGTGCCAGTCCTTGACCAGCTGGCATGGTGACGGAGCCCCTGAGAGAGACCCCGGGTGCCAGTCCTCGACAAGCTGGCATGGTGACGGAGCCCCTGGGAGAGACCCCGGGTGCCAGTCCTCGACCAGCTGGGATGGTGACGGAGCCCCTGGGAGAGACCCCCGGGTGCCAGTCAGTCCTCGACCAGTGGGGTGGTGAAGGAGCCCCTGGGAGAGACCCCGGGGTGCCAGTCCTCGACCAGCTGGCAAGGTGACGGAGCCCCTGGGAGAGACCCGGGGTGCCAGTCCTGGACCAGCTGGGATGGTGACAGAGACCCTGGGAGAGACCCCCAGGTGCCAGTCCTCGACCAGTTGGGATGGTGACGGAGCCCCTGGGAGAGAACCCCGGGTGCCAGTCCTCGACCAGCTGGAATGGTGACGGAGCCCCTGGGAGAGACCCGGGGTGCCAGTCCTGGACCAGCTGGGATGGTGACAGAGACCCTGGGAGAGACCCCCAGGTGCCAGTCCTCGACCAGTTGGGATGGTGACGGAGCCCCTGGGAGAGAACCCCGGGTGCCAGTCCTCGACCAGCTGGGATGGTGACGGAGCCCCTGGGAGAGACCCCGGGTGCCAGTCAGTCCTCGACCAGTTGGGATGGTGAAGGTGCCCCTGGGAGAGAGCCCGGGGTGCCAGTCCTCGACCAGCTGGGATGGTGACGGAGCCTCTGGGAGAGACCCCGGGTGCCAGTCCTCGACCAGCTGGCATGGTGACGGAGCCTCTGGGAGAGACCCCGGGTGCCAGTCCTCGACCAGCTGGCATGGTGACGGAGCCCCTGAGAGAGACCCCGGGGTGTCAGTCCTCGACCAGCTGGCATGGTGACGGAGCCCCTGAGAGAGACCCCGTGTGCCAGTCCTCGACCAGCTGGGATGGTGACGGAGCCTCTGGGAGAGACCCCGGGTGCCAGTCCTCGACCAGCTGGGATGGTGACGGAGCCTCTGGGAGAGACCCCGGGTGCCAGTCCTCGACCAGCTGGCATGGTGACGGAGCCCCTGAGAGAGACCCCGGGGTGTCAGTCCTCGACCAGCTGGCATGGTGACGGAGCCCCTGAGAGAGACCCCGTGTGCCAGTCCTCGACCAGCTGGCATGGTGACGGAGCCCCTGAGAGAGACCCCGGGTGCCAGTCCTCGACAAGCTGGCATGGTGACGGAGCCCCTGGGAGAGACCCCGGGTGCCAGTCAGTCCTCGACCAGTTGGGATGGTGAAGGTGCCCCTGGGAGAGAGCCCGGGGTGCCAGTCCTCGACCAGCTGGGATGGTGAAGGGGCCTCTGGGAGAGACCCCCGTGTGCCAGTCCTCGACCAGCTGGGATGGTGACGGAGCCCCTGGGAGAGACCCCGGGGTGCCAGTCCTCAACCAGCTGGCATGGTGACGGAGCCCCTGGGAGAGACCCCGGGTGCCAGTCAGTTCTCGACCAGCTGGGATGGTGACGGAGCCCCTGAGAGAGACATTTCCCAAGATGAAACTGGTAGGATGCCTAATGTGTTTGTTTGTATTAATACGAGTTTTACATAACCAAGGAAGAGTTTGAAAATGAATAAGTGGAAAAGATGTATAAACCTAAGTAAGAGAAAAAAAAGGGCAATTACTGATTCCATGAAATACAAAGAGCTGTGCAGAAAAGGAAAATTTATCCCAGCGAATGACATAACTTGGTGGTTTACGTAGGATAACAAATACAGCATTGAACAGAGAGCTAACAAAATTGAGACATAGAAATGGTGGGATGATGGAGCGATAGAAAACTGTGTGTGTGGTGGTAGGAGCAGGGGGCAGAACTGAGAGAGAGCTAAATCTTCACCTTCTGTAGTGCAAAGCCCACAGCTACTGCCTACAACTGAAAAAAAAAAAAAAGAATAGCAGCCTATTAGAGAGATAAGAAGAGGAAGGGAGAGGCTAAAAGACTTGGAACGCACTACCTCTGAATGCTTGGTGTGCGGCTACAGGATAAGGGTCAACCTGGAGGACTCTTGAATCTCTAACCACAGGCAGGCAGGTGGGCAGGAGTGAGGACATGGCCCCACTTACAGGGTCTTCTTCCTGTTTTTCAGGCTATGGAGTTGGCCAGTAAAGTGCCTTGGAGTGAATGGAGAAATGAATGCTGTCACACACAAACCACAGACATTACACCCCGGCAGAGCTAAACAGATCATTGCTAACAAAGGGGTGAAGGATTCCTGCCCAGAATTTCATGATTTTTTTTTAAGTTAAAGAGAGACAGACAGACAGACAGGGACAGACAGGAAGGAAGATGAGAAGCATCAACTCATAGCTGTGACACCTTAGTTCAGTGGTTCTCAAAGTTTGTGCCAGGGCACACTGGTGCGCCCTAGAAGATTTCCAGGTGTGCCCTATGGCATTCCAGAGAAATACGTATGTGACTGTTGGGGACCAAAAAACCAATAGGGTTTTTGGAGTTTAGATTTTTGGGGGACAGAGGTGTGGGGAATTGGCTGTAAGCTGACAATCTGCCCAACCCCCACCTCACTTGCCTAATTAAGTTGCAAAAGGCTGTTAAGCTAGGTGCTGGATTGTTTACACTACCCCCCATGTTCCCTGGAAAGACTGGAGGCAAGTTTCTTCTATCCTTTGTCTGTTGTAAAGTTAAGATGATATGTATGGTGGGGGTTTTCTGCACTCAACACAATTAAGAACAAAAAGAGTGGAATTCTTCAATGTATTGATGAGGAAATGAGAGTTTGCCTTTCAAATATATGCCCAAACACTGAAGAAATTGCTAGGACACATCAGGCTCATGTTTCTCATAAATGCAAGAATGAAAAAACTTTACAGATTCATGCTGGGACCTGCTGAATTTACTAAATCTTACTAAGACTGTATCTATATATATAAAAAAATAACTTTTTTGTCATTTTTAAAATTTTTTAACCCCTCTTTTTTACGAATTCTGAAAAGGATAACTCAAAAAATGTAACATAAAAATGTTTTTTAATGTCAAAATAAATTTAATTTTGTATTTATTTCATTTAATTACCATTAAAGCACACTTGAACTTTATATATTTTCTTTAATATTTGACTTAATTATTATAACATATTTCTCAGAAATTTTTATGTAATGCACCTACAATTATTTGTAGGATTTTAAATGGGCCTGACTTCAAAAAGTTTGAGAATCACTGCCTTAGTTGTTCATTGATTGCTTTCTCATAAGTGCCTTGATGGGGAGGGGGACAATGGGGGGTGCTGCAGCTGAGCCAGTGACCCTTGCTCAAGCCAGTGACCTTTGGACTCAAGCCAGCAACCACAGGGTCATGTCTACAATCCCACACTCAAGCCAACGACTCCACACTCAAGCTGGTGAGCCCAGGCTCAAGCTAGATGAGCCCATGCTTAAGCTGGTGACCTCAGGGTTTTGAACTTGGGTTCTCAGCATTCTAGGCCAATGCTCTATCCACTGTACCACTGCTGGTCAGGCTTCATAATTCTTAAGAGGGAAATTCTGAAAAGTCAGACTGAGAGGTGCAACCACTCATTACTCTTGAAATTATTTGCTCAGTATCTAGATTTCCCATTAGATCGCAACATTTGTTAAATATTTTGTAAAAAATTATTAAGACTTATGTGGCATTTACTGTGCACCCAGTCCTATACTCAAATGCTTTCCCACGATTGTCTCCTGTGGTCCTTAGGATGGCTTTGAGGTGGGTAGTCTGTCCATTTACAGAGGCAGAGGTACGGCCCAGACTCAGCAAAATATTTTATACCAGGCTGATGGACCCCAGGGCCATGCTCCCCACCACTCTGTTCTCCTTCTCACATCATTTTTTAAATTTTATTTGCATGTTTTACAAGTCTCACTGAGATATAATCAAAAGATAACATTTGTAAGTTTAAGGTGTACAAGATGTGATGATTTAATATGTGTATATATTGTGAAATTACTATAATAAAGTCGTAAATACATCCATACTTCACCTTTGTGTGTGTGTCGGTTAACAACACCCAAGATTTACTCTTTCTTTTTGCCTAGCCAGAGAGAAAGAGACAGGAACATCGATCTGTTCCTATTTGTGCCCTGAGCAGTGATGGAACCAACAACCTCTGTGCTTCTGGCCAATGTTCTAACCAACAGAGTTATCGGGCCAGGGACCAAGACTTAATCTTCTCAATGTTCAGAGAAACGCTGCAGTACTGTTAACTATAGTCATCACGCTGTGCATTATGCCGCCAGAACATTCACCTTCCTTCCACGTTACCTTGTCCTCTGCTGCACTTCCAGTACCCTGTGCAGTGCTAGCTCATAAATAGTACATGCTCAACAAATATTTTTTTTATTGTCCCTTTTGCTGGGATGCACACATTCCAAAGGAGACCTCACAAGAGATGTCCCTTAAGCTCATGCCTCTTGATATTGTGACAGAGTGATGGAGCAAAGTCAGATCTCAAACTCAAGTTAGCCCAGATGGACTTTTTTACCTCCGCCCTCCCCCTCCAAAAAACCATGATCCTTTTCCAATTTTCTCCCTCTCAGTAAAGGCGCATCCATGCACACCATGGCTTCTGCCAGAAATCTGAGTCCTACTGTAGAAGATGAGTTGGCTAATGCTGTCCACATCTCCCACACCAACCCCTCACCAGACCCTACCTAGTCCCTTCCGGTGTGGCTCTCAAGTCATTTGCTTCTGTTCCCATCATCACAACCCTGATTCTGGCCCCTACTTTCTCTCCACAAGTCCACTTCAAGAGCTTCCACCCTGTCCCTTTCAATTTATTCTCCTGATCTAAGAGCACAGATCTCAGCACGGCCTTCCTGCCCCTTTCTGCTGGAAACTGTCATTCTACATTAAGAATAAAATCCAAACTTTTTGTTGGCCTGTAGGCCATGCGTTATCCAGCTTTGGAGAGTGGAGAGTGGCCATCTCTCCATGCTCTCTCCCCTCCTGCTTCCTTTTACCCACTGACCAGCCTTCCTCTAGCATCTCAGATTTGGGGAACACTTGCACCTCTAAGGTTTTCAGTGGAATTCCCTTCTCCTGGAGTGGTCTTTCCCCTCCTCTTGCAAGCAGGTCACCTCCTCCTGTTGATCCTTCAGGCCTAAAGATGAATGTGTCTTCCTCAGGGAAGCTTTCAACGAACACCCTCTAGCATAAACATAGTCCTTCTGTTGCACCCTTTATAACATCCTTTTCTTTTTGCTTTTAAGTGAGAAGTGGGGAGTCAGAGAGACAGACTCCCACATGCATCCCAACTGAGATCCACTCAGCAAGCCCCCTACTGGGTGATGCTCTGCCCATCTGGGGCTGCTGCTTTGTTGCTATTTTAACGCCTGAGGCAGCCTGAGGCAAGGCGAGGGCATGAAGCCATCCTCACTGCCCGGGGTCAACTTGGTCGAACCATTTGAGCTATGGCTGACAGAAAGAGAAGAAAAGGAGAGAGGGAGACCGAAGGGGGAGGGGTGGAGAGCAGATGGGCGCTTCTCCTGTGTGCCCTGATCAGGAATCAAACCCAGGACTTCCACATGCCAGGCTGACACTCTACTGCTGAACCAACCAGCCAGGGCCCATGACATCCTTTTCTTATCTTCTACAGAAGGCACCACTATTTGTAATTTTGTATTTATATATCTTCATGATTGTCTAACCTATGTCTTCATAGAAAATTGAAATCTGTCTGAGGGTTTTCTGAATGGCTGCTGCCACCATGCCCCCTTCTCCACAGTGCCTAGCTCAGAGCAGACACCTGCAGCAGGTAGGTGGGCAGGCAGTAATGAGTAAATAAATGAAAGACAATATGGAGGGAAAGAAAACTCTGAGCATTTGCTGCAGGAGGTAGACGTCTGGGTCTTCTCAACCTGCTGTAATGGGCAGGAGTTAAATGAGACCAGTGTCCTGCAAAGGATGGCCAGTCAGCACAGACATGGGTCTGTGGGGTCTTTGCGTGCCACCTGCTCAACAATGATTATAATAAATAGATGAGCCTATGTCAGTGAAGTAAAAAGTGCCCCTAGAAATGGGCTGTGCTCAACTTGCATGACCTTACATGGCAGCTTGGGAGGCAATAGTAAATGCCAATGACATGTCCTGTTTGTTTGTATTTAGTTTTTCTCCATCTGGGGGAAACATGGAAGCATCCCTAGGAATTGAGCCTTGTCTTTGAGTCACCCTGTCTCCCATTGTTTTGTTTCCAGTCTTTAGAACACTCTTAGCAAACACTAACATTTACCTTTGCACCTGAATACTTTTCTTTGTTCTATTCTTATTTTTATTTTCCTATGGGGGTGGGGGAAAAGGGCTTTTTCTTTTTTCCTCCCTTTCTCCCTCCCTCCCTCTTTCCCTTCTCTCTCTCTCTCTCTCTCTCTCTTTCTTTCTTTCTTTCTTTTTCTTTTCCATTTGTTTTGAAAAAAAGAAAGAAGGGAGAGAGAGAGAGAGAGAGAGAGAGAGAGAGAAGCATCAACTTGTTGCTCCATTTAGTTGTGCACCCACTGATTGCATTTCCCTGACCAGGACTCAAGCCAGTGCCTTCAGGATCAAGACAGTGACCCCAGGATCGAGCCAATGAACTAGGTGCTCTGAGATGATGCTCTATCCACTGAACCACTGGCCAGGGCAAGGGCTTTTTCTTTATTATACCTGTTACACCTTTTGAGCCTGTATTTTATCTAGTCCTTCCCTCTGGCTAGTTCAGGAATTCATCATGAGTCATGCCAATACCAGCATCCTGCAACCTTCACAGTAGGTTTAATGTCCAAAGACAAGAAACGGCCTCTAGTGATTGTGCATTTTCTCTACTGCAGACATGGGGACCTTAGCCTCCTGGGGAGAAGGATTTTTCTTTTTCCAGTTTATTTGGGGAGAAGTGAAGGACTTTTCTTACCATGTGTTCACAGAGCAACAGTGAACTGCCCACACTTCATGTAGAACTGCCCACACTTCACAGTCTTGCTTATTCTTGAACAGGGGAAGAAAAGGGCCAGCTGCCTTTGAAGCCTAAATACCCACCTGTCTGAACACTGCCTACACCAAAGTCTCCATCTTGTTTGTCTGGCTTATAAAGCACAAGTGGGGTGTCCAGAGTTCTCCTCTATCTAGAGGAGAAACTTCAGTGATGCGAATCAGGTCATTTCTCCTCACTACCCTAGTGCTCACCCCACAATCCATTGTCATTCCCCAAACAAGCTCCTGTTGGCCTCCAGCTTCTGCACATAGTCACAGGTCCACTGAGCCTGGAAAAGTGTTTCCTTCCCTCTTCACCTGGCCAACAGGAATCTCAGCTTGGACTTTTTTTACTCCTGGAAGTCTTGACCCCTTCCCCAGGGCAAGACCAGGTCAGGCGCTGGTCAAATGCTGCTCCTCTGCTCAGCCTCCTCTTAGCACCAACACACTGCATGGAATGTTCCAGGTACCTGTAGGCTTCTACCCCAAGGATACACCTTCTTGAACAGCAGAGGATGTCTTGATCCCCAGGCGAGGAGCTGAGCGCTGAGCTTGGCCCATCACAACTACTCCATCAGTGTTTGCTAATAATGCCCACCACATGTGCCCTCACCACCTTCTAACCGACATTCTATTTGCCCTTCTGCCCCTCTGCCCAGAGGCCAGTGTCAGCCCCCCCCCCCCCCCCCCGCTGCCCAGAGGCCAGCGTCACCGCCCCCCTGCCCGGAGGCCAGCGTCAGCCCCCCCCCCCGCTGCCCGGAGGCCAGCGTCAGCCCCCCCCCCCGCGCTGGCCTCCCCCCCCCCCCCGCTGCCCGGAGGCCAGCGTCAGCCCCCCCCCCCCCGCTGCCCGGAGGCCACCCTCCCCCTCCCGCCACTTGTTTTCCAAAAGGTGCTGTGACAAACCCTTCTACCCACAGAGACTTAAGAAAGTCCAGCTGAATGCTGGTTCCAGTCCTCAACTTTTCAGCCTGGACTGCAAATTAGAATCACCTGGAAAGCTTTTATAAGTCACTGACGATGGTATCCTACCCTAGACCAATTAAATCAGAGTACCCGGGCTTGGTACCAGGCACTGTTTTTGTTTGTTTGTTTTAAGTTCCCTAGCCCTTCTTATGTGCAGCCAGAGCTGAAAACCACCACTTTCAGGAGACAGGTGCACCTGAAGAAGTCAAATAGCAACATATGGTATTATCTACACACGTAAAACGACACAGATTCCCTGGTAGTCTGGAAGGGAGTTGGTGGCTGCCTCGGAAAGGAGGTGAGACTTGACATGACCCTCAGTGGCATGGAGGAAGGAGGAAGACCTGAGGAGTGTGCCTGCCATTGGCCCATCCAACAAGTCTGCTGCCCTGCAGTGTTTACTGGGAAGGAGGGTCAGCAAAGGCCAACCAGGCAGAGTTCTGAGTGAGTTTGAATATGTGGACAGTACAGTAAAAGGAGGTTCTGTGGAAAGTAACTTCACAGGGTGATCTGATCATAAATTCCTAACTGGGCAAGTCATAGTACATGTTCCCGCCCCAGTCACACAATTTCTTCACTCAAAGGTTTATCTTTGCCTCAAGCAAGCCCTGCCCATTTTCTCTGCACTCCCAGGTTAACACACCTTTGAGATGCCTCTTTTCAAATTCCTTCTTCTAATAAGAGAAGACCCCTCAAGAGAACACATAGTCTTACAACCCTATAATACAGTTGCAGCCTAGCTCTCACTTATCTCCATGTAATCTTCTTTACATCCCCTCTTTAATTTTCAAATGCATAAAATTAACTGCAAAACTGTTTTCTGTGGAAGCATTTGAGATTTTGTTCCCGGTATCTGTCATCAGCTTGGCTCAAATAAACTCCTATAAAACATAATCAGAGCTTCTCTGCCCACCTCCAAACAAACCCCTGTGCTCTCTCCCTCCACTGCCTGGAAGCTCTCCGTACTGTGCTTCCAATGAGGAACTTTCCACAGAGGAGCCACACCTTAGAGGACACTGCCTGCCTGGCCCCTCTGCTCCCAGAGCACACAGTGAAAGGAACGCCATATTAGAGAAGATTCAGTTGAGTGAACCTGAAGATCTATTCGGCTTTTATTAAGCAACTCATGAATCGGCAGCATCTCATCCATCAATTAGAAGACTGCTCTGAGGAGTTTTACAAGTACAAGATGAAAGGTTTTTGGTCCTGGCTAGTTAGCTCAGCCAGTTAGAGCGTCATCCTGAAATGACAAAGTTACAGGTTCAATCCCTCATTGGGACACACATGGGAAACAAGCAATGAATGCACGACTGAGTGGAACAACAAATAAATGCTTTCCTTCCTCCTGCCCCCTCTCTCCCTTTCTCTGTCTTTCTAAAAAAATCAATCAATCAACAAAAAATAAAGCCCTGGCTGGATAGCTCGGTTGGTTAGAGCATCGTCCCAAAGTACAAAGGTTGCCGGTTTGATCCCTGGTCAGGGCATATTCAGGAACAGCTTGATGTTTCTGTCTCTCTTGCTGTCTCTCTAAAAAAAAGAAAAAGAAAGAAAAGAAGATGGAAGGTTTTATAGGGAGAAAGAGAATGGGTCGTTTCAGGCTGGGACAGCTTCCCTGAGGGAAAGGCAGGGAGTCTTACCTGGCAGGTTGTCCCAGTAGAGCCAGAGCTCTACGTCAATCAGCTGTTCCAATTCGACTTCCCCATGCAGTGAGACACTCCTGCTTAACAGCAGGGCTGGCAGCCTCTTTGAGACTATTCTTGAGGCGGCTCTGAGGATTCTACTTATTGGTAGTGAGACCAATTGCCACCAGAGGAAAGACATGACTGACACATAAGTTAGTTGCAAGAATCACACAGGCAGTTTATTACTCACATATACTATGGCGTGCCTGGGTACAGCTTAAGGGGGCCCCATTCGCATGCTCCTCTTGGCTGTCCTTGTTCAACGTTGGAGTCTGAATGACTGACTGACTGACTGATTGACTGTGACTCAGGAGCCCCTTCTAAAAACCCTTCACATGCAGCACCTCTCACCATATGGCTATCACAAACCACATAAACATCTGGCTGTTGCCAAGGTTGACTCTTTTCACTTCTTTGCACTCTTTGTTTGGCTGTTCACCCAGCACATAAATATTTTTAATTTCACTTTGAATTCATTCCAACTATTTACAACTTTTCCTATTAATATTTCCACAACTTATTTTCCTGTGTTTATATAACACAGGTCACCTACCTTCTGCTGATCAGCCAGTGACAGATTGATTGGTTTAAAAGTTCACTCCTGGGAGAAGCTTAAACTACAATCAGGCGGTTACTAAATTTTGGTTTGGTGATGCAACCTAGCAAAAGTGACTTCTTGTCTCACAGCCTCCAGGGGCCACAGCTTTCCCCAGGCAGAGGTGTGAGGCCAGGCTCTGTGTTGTGAGCATCATACCTCCTCCTTAGTCCCCTCTCCAAATGCTGATGGAAACGTGCTTCCATCTCTGTTTCATAGAAAAAGTGAGGGTGCTAGGAGGAAGACAACCTGTGAACAGGGATAAACTGGGAAGCTCCAAGCTGAGAGTAAGTTACCTCAGAAATAAGTTCAAATGGAGGAGGTAGGCAAAGATGGGGTACAGGGCCATCTCTACCTTCAAAACCATCCCCAAATAGGGCTTAGAATATACTTTGCACATCCAAGACTGACCAAAGCCACCCGCTAATACTCTCCCAATCTCTTAGTCAGGCTGGTGACTAGGTTAGGGTCTGTATCCATGGGCTAAGACCAGGGCTTGCGGACTGTGTGTGCCCGTGGGTACTGCCCCTTTGCCCCCAACTAACCAAGAACATCAATTTACATCTGGAACTCTTTTATAGGAACGACAGTGCAACATTTCTTTACCCCTAAATTAAATGGAGGGATTTGGGGTGACTTCCTCCCCAAATGCAGAACCTGGGAAGGTCTGTGTTGAAATGTAAATGAAGGAGCCATAAATATTTTTAAAGTTGCAACACAAGTAAAAGACTGCCCCTGGACCAAAAAGATGACCTTTTATATGTAAATGAAAATGATGAACCGTTAAGGGCCAGTTATTGTCAGGGCAATAAACAGACTGACTCCCGCTGGAGGGAAGGGGTCACCTGGGTGGACCCTAGTGCATAGTAAAAAACCACCAAGGCTGAGGAAAAAAAATCAAAAGGGCAGGCTAAAGTCCTGAGGAGTTGATGAAAAACTTCTAGGGGCAGACCAGCATGTAGAAAAAGAACCAGAGTCCTGAGTCCATAACTAAAAGGTCATCTGAGATGAAAACAGAACAGGAATGTACCCTCTCAGAAAATGAACGCAGTAACTCACAGCAAACGCAGTGTTCTGCCTTAGCATCTGGCTCTGCTCCTCCAGTACTCCTCATGCTCAAACCTCACTCTTCTTTAGTTTTTGGTTTTTTTTTTTAATTTTTCTTTTACAGAGACAGAGAGAGAGTCAGAGAGAGGGATAGACAGGGACAGACAGAAAGGGAGAGAGATGAGAAGCATCAATCATTAGTTTTTTGTTGCGCATTGTGACAACTTAGTTGTTCATTGATTGCTTTCTCATATGGGCCTTGACCGCGGGCCTTCAGCAGACCGAGTAACCCCTTGCTTGAGCCAGTGACCTTGAGTCCAAGCTGGTGAGCTTTTGCTCAAACCAGATGAGCCCACGCTCAAGCCGGCAACCTCGGGGTCTCGAACCTGAGTCCTAGGCATCCCAGTCAGACGCTCTATCCACTGCACCACCGCCTGGTCAAGCTCGCTCTTCTTTAGTTTTTTAAAAAAATCTTTTTATTTTTATTGATTTTAGAGAGACAGGAAAGGGGAGAGAACGGATAGAGACATCAATTTGTTGTTCCTCTCGTTTATGCCGTCATTGGTTGCTTGTTTTATGTGCCCTAAGGCTCAAACCCGCAACATCAGCTTGTCAGGATGATGCTCTATTCCACTGAGCTACTGGTCAGGGCAAACCTAGCTCTTCCTTTCCAAGAAGGTGTTTAATGGTAGATTTATTGATTGTGAAACTATGTTGAATTTTACTTTAAAATTCCCAGCACCTGGCATATATTAAGTGCTCAGTGATAAAAAACAAAAAACAAAACCATAGATTCTTTTTTCTTTGTATTTTTCTGAAGCTGGAAACGGGGAGAGACAGTCAAACAGACTCCTGCATGCTCCCGACCGGGATCCACCCGGCACGCCCACCAGGGGCGATGCTCTGCCCCTCCGGGGCGTTGCTCTGTTGCGACCAGAGCCACTCTAGCGCCTGGGGCAGAGGCCAAGGAGCCATCCCCAGTGCCCGGGCCATCTTTGCTGCAATGGAGCCTCAGCTGCGGGAGGGGAAGAGAGAGACAGAGAGGAAGGAGAGGGGGAGGGGTGAAGAAGCAGATGGGCACTTCTTCTGTGTGCCCTGGCCGGGAATCGAACCCGGGACTTCTGCACGCCAGGCCGACGCTCTACCACTGAGCCAACTGGCCAGGGCCAAAACCATAGATTCTTTGCTTCTGCTTTCCCTCTGCTCATTCATTCACATCCACCAAATATTTATTGAGATCTACTATGTGTCAGGCAGTATCATGGGTCTGGTCCCTGATCTCTTGAAGTCTGCAGTCTATAGGGCAAGAATGAACATGAACAAATGGTCAACCAACTATATACATGAAAATAATTGCACATAGCATATGGAAAGATAAGAGTTGCATAAGAGGGAAAACCAACCCAGTTTCCCCTCACGGATGACATTTAAAATGAGATCTGAATAGAGAGACTCAGCCAGGAAAAACAGGTGCAAGGTCCTGAAGTGGAAAGTTGAGGGACTGAGAGAAGGACATAGGGAGGGAGGTTGGCAGCAAAGAAAGCAAGCAAAGAGCTTCATGCGATGCTGAGAAGTGACAGCCACAAGAGTCCCATCTCAAGGCCCTGCCCCACCTGCTGCCAGCGGATGGAAAGGAGGTTTGCATTAGGCCCACTGCTCGTCTTGCTCTGACCTTCCCCATTACCAGCCCCCATCTTTGCTTCCCAGTCTGCTCTCCTCCAGCCCCTGACCATGACTTAGCTGGCAGCCCTGCCCCTCCCTGGCATGGAAGACTGTCCAATACTGAGTGTACCATGACTTCTGCCTGGAGTCCTTAGTAATTCGTAATAGTGACTTTTTCTTTTTTTTTTTTTTTTTTTTGCAACGATCCATTGCTTATGAGTCACCAGAACCTGAAGAAATGAACAACCCCCCCACCTTTCCTGCCAAGAACTATTTAAGAGGCTTCAATCACTTCCGTCTCACAAGGAAGCTGGAAGTCAAGGCCTCTGCAGAACCAAATAGGAAGGGGCAGAGGTGAGCCGGCTGTACACAGAGGTGGAGGGGAGGGGGAAGTTGGACAGGAAATTAACTTAAGGCAAGAGGCCCAAGGTATGTGCCTTGAGAACCCAAGCCCTGAGGTCAGCTGAATTTACTATTGCAGGTGAAGAACAACCAGCTTATGTATCTTCTCCAGACAACTGAAGAAAACTCAGAGAAGGTATAAAAGAAGGAGGGACTGGCCAGGAAGCCAGAGACATCCAGGGTGGCAAAGGAAGTGACCCTTTAGGGTAAGAGCATGAACACCAACCACAGGATCAGAGGGAATAATAGTGGAGGACCTGAAACGGAATGTCCTTCTAATCACAGTAACAGGGTGGAACAGAGTGGGTTGGTCAGAGGGTGGCAGCTTACCCTCCCTGGTGGCATAACTCACATCACCTTGAGGTTAGTAGCACCCTGGAGGTGTGGAGTGTGGGGGAGCAATGCCAGGATGTGCAGGGTGCTCAGAGGTCCTGCGGAAAAGCAGATGGTGCTTCTGAAGGAGCTGAAACCAGCCAGGTACGGCAATGATGCAGATTCACAAATTGAAGCTCAAGCCTCTGTTTCCGGGCCACCAAACCGCCTATGGAGACTGTCATCAAGCTAACTTGTCATTAACCTTAGAGATGTTAGAACCTGAAAAAAAAAAACCAGTGGTCACATGAAAGAATAACATTTGTATGATGTTAGCCACTGGCAGCTATTGATTATGTGACAGAATACTGGAAACAGATCAGCAGTCCATCAACAGGAGACAGGGTAAGTAAATTATAGCACCAATTTAAGAAGTACTAGGCTTTATAGAAATAGAGGAAGAACTTTCTCTATGAACTGTAAGAAAAATATCTCCAAATTACATTTAATTTTAAAAAGAAAAAATGTGGCTCTGGCCAGGTAGATTAATTAATTAGAGCATTGTCCGATACCCCAATATTGAGAGTTCAATTCCCGGTCAGGGCGCATACAAGAATCAACCAATGAATGCATAAATAAGTGGAACAACAAATTGAAGTTTCTCTCTCTCTCACTTTTTCCCTTCCTCTCTTTCTAAAAATCAAGAAACTTTTTTAAATGATAGAAAAGAAAAAGAGAAAAATCAAAGCACAGGCATGTACAGTATGCTACCTCTGGTGTAAATAGGGAGAAGAACAGTGTTCATATTTGTGACCATGTTTATAAAAACCAACTCTGGAAGAATACACAAAAATAGAAAATAGTGGTTAGCTGGTAAGGATGGGAGAGGAATCGGGTGGAAAAAAAACAGGGAATGAGAACCTGGCCTGTGGTGGTACAGTGGATAGAGAGTCAACCTGGAATGTTGAGGTCATTGGTTCAAAACCCTGTTCAGGTTCTTAAAATGTAAAGACTTTGACTATTTTTATTAAAAAGAATAGAAGAGTTAATACATGTATAAAAAGCACACTTATTGCAAGTTATTGAATAATTTTCAGCTGTCTATTTGGTTTCACCTATAATAAACATATAAGGCAATCTAACACAAGCAGATATAAAATGTGTTTCATTTTTCTTAAAGATTAACATAATATGATTAGAAGGATAATTTCTCTAGATTTTTCCTTTCTATGCTGATATATGTTTAAATGCCATGGCTACTTTCCACAAATGATATTGTATAGGACCAAATTTTATATGAGGAGCTTGAGGTGACATCCCTCCTCTATGCCATATGATAGTATGATTACTTTGATTACCAGCTGTAATTAAACCATTGTTCTTATGCCACCTTAAATCAGCACCCTGCCCTTTAACTTGGGCGGAGCTATGAGGGCTTTAATCTATAACATTTTATGTACAGATGTATTACTTTTAAATCTATATCCTTGTAACAAATGATTTTTTTTTCTTTACTGTTATTTTTGACAATAGAGAGCCAAGCTTGAGCCTCTATGTTTAAACAATGTGGCTCATGTCCTATACATATAGGTAATCCCTCAACTCCTTCCTGTTGTATAATTTTCTAATTTCGTGCCTTCTTCCAAAGGTGCTAAGGGACCTCTATCATTAAAAGGTCCTGGAAGCTAATTAGAGTTATTAACAAAAATAAGAAAGGCGCTATTTTCCTAATGAATAGCTCCACTTAATGGAGGATTAGGGACATATGCCTAATAACTAAAATTTTCAGTTCTACTTACCAGAATTGATACCAAAGCAATCATTGCTAAAAACAGGTTAGTAGCATTTTCTTCTTTTTTAGTAGTTTGTAGCATTGTTTTACCATTAAAGGTCAGTTTTTTAAGTTGACCTCAACTTGGTATTTTAGCCTTTCAATACCAAGCAGCAGCACCTTTAAGATTCTTCTTTTGAAATTCATTTCTTCCATATCAGCAATGGGCAGATATGGAAAGAATCTATTGTTCTTATTCATGTTGTTAGTTTAATTCTGCGAGCAGGACTCCAAAGGACTTCACCGAATTCTGCAATGACACAAGCAAACCCTTTTCCCCAATGTTGTACTACACTAGGTACCTATTGATCCAACTCACTTTTATAATGCACAGGTTGATTAATCTTAGAACTGTTATTTTTAGTCCAATGTCTGTCTGCAGCTGTCAAATTATCTTCTCCTGCCCTGGCCGGTTGGCTCAGTGGTAGAGCGTCGGCCTGGCGTGCAGAAGTCCCGGGTTCGATTCCCGGTCAGGGCACACAGGAGAAGCACCCATCTGCTTCTCCACCCCTCCCCCTCTCCTTTCTCTTTGTCTCTCTCTTCCCCTCCCGCAGCCAAGGCTCCATTGGAGCAAAGATGGCCCGGGCGCTGGGGATGGCTCTGTGGCCTCTGCCTCAGGCGCTAGAGTGGCTCTGGTCCCAGCATAGCGACGCCCAGGATGGGCAGAGCATCGCCCCCTGGTGGGCGTGCCGGGTGGATCCCGGTCGGGCGCATGAGGGAGTCTGTCTGACTGTCTCTCCCCGTTTCCAGCTGCAGAAAAATACAAAAAAAAAATATTATCTTCTCCTGTATTTAAGAAATTTAAAGTAAATAAATCTTTGTTTTGTGTAACATAATTCTAGGGGATAATCTCTTTTCTTCTCTCTGCTTTTTGTTTAAGTAACATATTTTTCAGAGTGCAATTACTACGTTCAATAATTGCTTGTCCTTGTGGATTATATTGAATTCCAGTAGTATGTTTAATATTCTAAAATGCTAAGAATTGTTAAAATTTAGCAGAAGTATAGGTCAGACTATTGTCAGATTTAATTGCTTTAGGAATGCATATAACATTAAAAGCTTCAGTAAGATGTTGAATGACACAGTCAGCCTTTTCTCTAGGCATAGGTATGGCCTATTGAAAGGAAGATTAAATATTAATAGAACAGTATACATAGGATAGTTTTCTAAAAGAAGAAATATGAGTAATATCTATTTGCTATAGGTTATTACTGTGTTGCCCTCTAGAATTCATTCCTCTCGGTAATGGAGGAGCATTTATAATACTATATTGAGGAGAGTTTTCAACATTACTCCGAGATTCTTGCCTAGTTATTTTAAATTTTTGTATTAAACCTTTTTTATTTGTTTGAGTCTTTGTATGAAATTTAGTAGCTATTTCTATTGATTTAATGAGTAATTGATTAATTTTATTATTTATAGTAGACATAGGTCCTGGTAAAGCTGTTTGAGAACAAATGTGAGTTATATAGACAGGCAAATTTTGTTCCTACAATAAAAGTTGTAACTTTTGAAACAATTTGTGCAATCTAGAACTATTATTTAAAATATAAACAGTTTCTATAAGTTTAATTGTATGTTCTACATATTGTGAATTAGTAACAATGTTAATAGGATAGGATGTTTGAATTTTGTCTTCAACTACAATTAAACTACATTGATTTAAGGTTTCAGAAGCATTTTTAAGGATGACTGAAAGTTCAGTATTATTTTTTCAAGTTATTAATATGTCATTTATATAATGGATTATTAAAGATTGAGGATTTTTTTTTTTTTTTGCATTTTTCTGAAGCTGGAAACGGGGAGAGACAGTCAGACAGACTCCCGCATGCGCCCCACCGGGATCCACCCGGCATGCCCACCAGGGGCGATGCTCTGCCCACCAGGGGACGATGCTCTGTCCCTCCAGGGCGTTGCTCTGCTGCAACCAGAGCCACTCTAGCACCTGGGGCAGAGGCCAAGGAGCCATCCCCAGCGCCCGGGCCATCTTTTACTCCAATGGAGCCTTGGCTGCGGGAGGGGAAGAGAGAGACAGAGAGGAAGGAGGGGGGGTGGAGAAGCAAATGGGCGCTTCTCCTATGTGCCCTGGCCGGGAATCGAACCCGGGTCCCCCGCGTGCCAGGCCAACGCTCTACCGCTGAGCCAACCGGCCAGGGCTGATTGAGGATATTTTTAATGAATTTTTTCTAAAGGTTGATTTACATAATGTTGATACAGTGTTGGGCTATTCAACATTGATTATTTAAGTAATATAAACTTAGTAAGAATAATTAGTTCTGCTTATTGTTATAGACACAACAGCTAGTATTGTTAGAAGCAGAGTCAAAGATGTTTTTTGAAGTCTTAGTCTTAATTAAAAAAATTTTTGGCCCTGGCCGGTTGGCTCAGTGGTAGAGCATCGGCCTGGCGTGCGGGGGACCCGGGTTCGATTCCCTGCCAGGACACATAGGAGAAGCGCCCATTTGCTTCTCCACCCCGCCCCCCTCCTTCCTCTCTGTCTCTCTCTTCCCCTCCTGCAGCCAAGGATCCATTGGAGCAAAGATGGCTCCTTGGCCTCTGCCCCAGGTGCTAGAGTGGCTCTGGTCGCGGCAGAGCAACGCCCCGGAGGGGCAGAGCATCGCCCCTGGTGGGCAGAGCGTTGCCCCTGGTGGGTATGCCGGGTGGATTCCAGTTGGGCGCATGCGGGAGTCTGTCTGACTGTCTCTCCCCGTTTCCAGCTTCAGAAAAAAAATAAAATTGAAATAAAATTAAAAAAAAAATTTTTTTTGCCTCCTGAGTAAGTTTATTTAATTGTCAAATTTCCCTTTTTTCTATTTCCAACTTATGCCAAGGCTTCAATTTTCGGGAAGGTATCTACTGGTCTCCTGTATCTGTGGAGATAAGAGCAAATCCTCACCCCTACATTTTGCCTACATTGCTGTTATAAATTAGCAAACTGTCTATCTAAAAAGTTTATGTTGTGTAATATTAATAAGAGGGTTAGCATTAGTATTTTTATTAGCTTGAATACAAGCTTGATTCTCCTACTAAGTCATAAATTGTAACTCTTTTGCTTTTGAAAGGACAGTCTAAGCTAATATTTCTAAATTTTTTGAAATAAAACATTCAGAGTCCATGAAGGAGGATAGCAGTTCCTGTGTATAAAGACAGCTTTATACTGGGAGCAAGTCGTTTTTAACTCTTTAAGAGCTTTGACAGAAATTTGGTCATAGTGAGTATAAAAAACTTCCTGTCAGAAAGTTTAGACTGTAATTTTAAAAGTTGCTCTTTTAATTATTTATAAGATAAATGTTTTTCATTATTAGAGGCCAAATGACCCTTGTTATTTTCCTATTGTAAAAATATTTTAGAGCTTTGTTAGGGACTTTCCCTAAGCTATGCAGTTTAGTGACTACTGCCTAAGTGGGCTAAAAAGAAAACAAATGTTGCTTAGTAATAACAGATGCATTAGCTTCTGTATCTAAAAGTCTTTTGTATTGTTAAGTCTATTATAGGGCATCAGAGGAACTAAATTCCCGCTTTCCTCAGTGCCTCCTTTTTCAGGATGTTGCCTTACAAGCAGCCAACTGTCTGAAGCAGCTTGAGATAAATTCTTAAAATGTCTTAATTTTACTTAATTCCTTAGTTTTACAAATTTTAGCATATTTTACACACAAACAAGACAATTTTCAACACAGAAACACAAGTATAACATAATTGTAATTAATCCTAATATTTGAATTCTTATTTGATTTCAAACTTTGAATATACCTTACAATTTATTAACCAAATTAGCAAGTCTTAAGAATCCATATTCTATTCAATTTAAATTTAAATGAGTGCTCCTTATAATTTCTAATTTTAAAGCAAAAAATATAAGGATGAAACTATTTTTTCAATAGAAAAGCTGGCATTTTTAATTTTTGTATGTAAACACTTAATTCAGGCCTTAAAAAATCACATTTTAGACAACATTAAACAAAAACTAAACAGAAATTAGAATCAGACAAACCAGACCAGACAAACCAAAGAGAAACCCGGGATTTCAGAGCACAGTCAGACTAGAAAGATGCCTGCCTGATTTTAATCAGGGCATTTTCTGACAGAGGGACTGACAATGGATGAGACTAAACAAAATTTCCCCAAGAAAATTCTCTTGGCAGCTGCTGGGATATTTTCTATAGTCAGATCTAACACATGTCCCCCACCTCAGTTTTCAGACAAAGAATAAGAAAGAAATGATAGTTCAGAGGACCATAGCTAAAACACCAAAGAAAATCAGTATTTATTTATTTTATTATTACAAAGACTAGAGAATTCTAAGGACTTCATGATTCTTCTATATGTCCTAATTCTAATTGAATTTGTACCAACTGATTTAAAACTGAAAGCTTTTCTTCCTTGTGTCTAACTCCAGTGATCTTCATCCAGGCTTTAAGACAAGTGATCTAATTTGAGCTATAATAGCATCAGTATAACCAGTTTGTTGTCCCACAGCTGCATAAGTGCCAATGCTGATGAACATTTCAAAAGTAGCTCCTGGGGGATTATTTCTGGCATTCATGCGAGATATGTGAAGAGCCTCCTCTCTCCACCAAGATTTTAATTGTAAATATTGTCCTGGTTCCAAAACCATACTAGCAAGTAAATCCCAATCCAAAGGAATCATTAAATGATTCCTTAATCATTAAATCATCATTACAATAGGAATAGATAAGACTTTGAACATATGAGGATTGAGGTTCATATGTAGCAACAGATTGTTTGACTAGCTTTAAGAAAGTAAATTCGGGCCCTGGCCGGTTGGCTCAGCGGTAGAGCGTCGGCCTAGCGTGCGGAGGACCCGGGTTCGATTCCCGGCCAGGGCACATAGGAGAAGCGCCCATTTGCTTCTCCACCCCTCCGCCGCACTTTCCTCTCTGTCTCTCTCTTCCCCTCCCGCAGCCAAGGCTCCATTGGAGCAAAGATGGCCCGGGCGCTGGGCATGGCTCTGTGGCCTCTGCCTCAGGCGCTAGAGTGGCTCTGGTCCCAATATGGCGACGCCCAGGATGGGCAGAGCATCGCCCCCTGGGGGGCAGAGCACCTCCCCTGGTGGGCGTGCCGGGTGGATCCCGGTCGGGCGCATGCGGGAGTCTGTCTGACTGTCTCTCCCTGTTTCAAGCTTCAGAAAAATGAAAAAAAAATAAAATAAAATAAAAAAAATAATAAAAAAAAAAAAAAAAAAAAAGAAAGTAAATTCAATTTGGTCAAATTGGATATTATGCCCTCCCCCAGGATCTGGAGCATTAAGAGGAAAAGGCTGTTGAATAATTGGAAAAATAGATGCAGAAAAATTACTAGAATTAGATTCTAAATCATCATAATGCACAAGCATCTGTTGCATTTCAGAGATTTCAGGGAATTGAAAAATCCTTCCCCTGCCAGTACTAATTAATTCTTGACCTTGAATTGGAGGAGCCGTAGGCTCACATATATCTTGCTTTTGAACAGGATAAGCAGTTTACTGATTTCCAATCTCCTGTTGTTCCAGTGTAAATTGTAGTTTACTTAATAAATGTTTTAGACAGGCAACATCATCCATAGGGGCTCCCTCATTTTTTAAGAAAGAGGGATGAAAGCCTGTGGACGGCTGAATTTCATTAACATTATCAGTAACTTCAGAAGCAGAGACAGTATTGTCCAAGTCATTATTCTGTTCATTCTGTGCTGAATCAAATTCTTCAGGCTCATTATAAATAACCTCACTCAAGTCTTTAACAGAATCTCCATCTGATTGCAAAGGGCTAAGGTCTGTAGCAATAAGATTATAAGCAGCCCACATTTCAGCATCGAGTGGATCTGCGTGCTGATGAACACAGCGTAAAGATTTTCCTACTTGTTGCCAAACATTCAAATTCAATTGATTATGATGCTCAGGAGTATACCAATAACAATGTTTCTGAATAGCATTTAAAAAATGTAACAAAACTTTGTTTTTTATCTGAATCCCAGACCCTTTTAAAAGGGATTTTAAAACTTGTACATCATTGTCCAATAATGAATGGGAATATCCCATGACTTTGCTAGTTTTCCAAAAGTTTCACGTACATAGCATGTCCAACTTACCCTTTCGGGGTTCCGATGTTCCTAATCTCTTCTTAAGGCCCCATGTTGGGCGCCAAATGTTGTTATGAGTTGGGGGTGCAGATAGAGAGATCAGCAGACGAAATCATTATGGACTAGCAAAGGACCACTGCTCGCTCAGGCAAATGGCCCCGAGTTCACACTGTGTCCTATTTTTATTCACAAGACTTCAAAAAGCTTGTTTACTGAGAAATTGGCATAACATCAAGTGTAACTTTTACTTAAAGATACATGGAATATACGTGCATGATAGCTTAATAACAATATAATATCAAAAGTCATTAATTGCTATTGCTTCTATGGTTCCCACAACATTCCTCTCTTTATCTCACGGGATAACCTTGAAAGAAACAGAAATCTTATGAGAATGTTTTACTGAGAAAAAAGCCCAGCAACTGCCTTCAGTCACATAGACCTGTTTCAGTGACCCGCCTTCAAGTCACAAAACAATTCTCTTGGCAAAACATTCTTTTCTTGTTGGCTGTGTTTTCATCCAAGGCCGTGCAATGGATTATTCCACTACAGAGGCCTGCAAAAGATCAGGCTCAGTCCCATCTACATTTTCGGACAAACTAGGGCCAAACACCTGTTGTTGGTTCTATTGTGTAAACTTCTATCTGCAACCCTGATCTGTTCACTGGAGAATGTTCATAAAGGTGTGGGAAAATCAAATGCAAAGTGGTTCTCAAAGCCTAGGCCCAGGTCTGGACTTATCAGCATCACCTTTAAACTAATTAGAGATGTACAATCTTAAACTCTTCCCAGACCTACTGACTAGGAACTCTGGGGTGATGCCCAGGTGTCTGTGCTTCAAGGACCCCCCCCCCCCCCGAGAACTCTGATGCATGCTCATGACTGTGAACCATTACATGTCCTAGCCTGTATACCACCTTCCTATAAATATCTAGGTCGAGGGATGGAATTGGTAGAGGGAGAAAAGAGAGGCATTTTAGAAGATGGAGAGGGTCTAAGACATGTCCTAACGGCCACAAAGTCTCAAGAATAAGTGCAAACATAGTGCTAGTGTCCGCTGCTATGTTAGACAAACCTGGCAGGTGATGAGGGAGAGTCAGCTGTTGCACCATGCTTGCAGACAGCTCATGAACACCCCGTGGGCCACGCTGGGAGGGGCACTGAGCAGAGTGTGGTATAGTCCATGCTTAGCAGTGTGGCTCTCTGTCAGTTAAAGGCCCACTAGAAACATTGTTCCAGATCACAAACAAAGCAGGCCCAAGAGGTGCCTACAATCACTCACTGTAAAATGTCTCTAAGCACCTAACAGGTGTTTGTGTACTCAGTACAGATTCTACACAGTGAGGTAGGAATCAGCAGAGTGTGATGCAGCTGACTTTGGGAAGTGGGAACTAGTTGAAACAGCTTTTCCAGGTGCCTGTGGGAGATTAAGGAAGAACAGAGTCTGACAGACAAAGAAAGGGCTCTGGGGATCAAATTGTGGCTCAGTCTGCCCAGCACTGTTCACAGGGCCCAGGCCTCTTGCTGGAGCTCTTAGACAAATGGGCCATTCTCCAGTGGCCTGAACAGGCCTCCACTCACTGGTCACCTTTTGATCTTTTGCCCATTATGTCTCATCTGTTTTTTCATATGAGTGACGCAGGTGTGGGGACAGAGCGTGAGAGCCTAGGAAAAGGTTTAGAGAGGCCAGGATGTGAAGAATTCTGGATGGAGACAGAAACACTTTTTCTGGTTTGTTTGAGGGCAGTATCAGAAGGAGCAAACCCAGGGCGCAGCTGGACAGCAGTACTTGTTGGGGACCTCAAGCAGGTGTGGACACATGACAGAGGAGAACTTCTGGAGAGCTTGGGCCTTGACCCTATGATGGAAGCTATTTCCCTTCTGAGGGATTGCAACTTCTCTACCTCTACTAGTTTGCTGGAACTGCTGCACAAAATACCACAGACTGGGTGGTTTAAACAACAGAAACTTATCTCTCACAGTTCTGGAGGTGAAAAATTCAAAACCAAAGGGTTTACCAGTTTGGTTTCTCCTGAGGCCTCTCTCTATGGCTTAGAGATGGCGCCTTCCCTCTGGGTCCTCACTGAGCTATCCTCTGTGCACGTGCACCCGGTGTCTGTGTCCAAATGTCCAAATGTCTTCTGTTCTCATAAGGACAGATATCAGATCAGGTGGGGACTCATCTTAAAAGCCTCATTTTAATTGAATTTTCTCTTTAATGGTTTAATCTCCGATTACAGTCGCTGTCTAAAGTGCTGAGGAGGCCCTGGCCGGTTGGCTCAGTGGTAGAGCGTCGGCCTGGCGTGCAGAGGTCCCGGGTTCGATTCCCGGCCAGGGCACACAGGAGAAGCGCCCATCTGCTTCTCCACCCCTCCCCCTCTCCTTCCTCTCTGTCTCTCTCTTCCCCTCCCGCAGCGAGGCTCCACTGGAGCAAGGATGGCCCGGGCGCTGGGGATGGCTTCTTGGCCTCTGCCCCAGGCGCTAGAGTGGCTCTGGTCGCAGCAAAGCGATGCCCTGGAGGGGCAGAGCATCGCCCCCTGGTGGGCAGAGCTTCGCCCCCTGGTGGGCGTGCCGGGTGGATCCCAGTCGGGCACATGAGGGAGTCTGTCTGACTGTCTCTCCCCGTTTCCAGCTTCAGAAAAATACAAAAAAAAAATAAAAAATAAAAAAATAAATAAATAAAGTGCTGAGGATTAGGGGTTTCAATGTATCAGCCTGAGGGGTACAGCACAAACCAAGTAAGGAGCACTAACCCTAGCTAAAGGGAGTGATTGTGGAGAGAATGCAGAGATGGGTTAGAATCAACAAATAAGTTTAGATTCAAATTGCTCCCACAAGGTTTCAGAAAGTTCCATCTTTTCCTTTGTGAATATAAAAAAAAATCAGTTCTCCATGTAGAAACCATTTACTGTGCACCACTCTGGGCCATGCGTTGGGAAGGTAAAACCATAAAAGATGAGAGACCAGGCCTCAGCACAGTGCAGGTATCGTCTGACCTAATCAAGAAATATTTGTTAAGTGGCAGACATTAAGGAAATCCCAGGCCCTGGCCCGGTAGCTCAGTTGGCTAGGGCCTTGTCCACATTGAGCCAAGGTTGTGGGTTCAATCTCCGGTTGGGGCACATACAAGAAGCAACCAATGAATACATAACTAAAGTGTAAAAACAAGTTGATGTTTCTCTCTCCTTCCCTCTTCCTCTCTCTCTAAAAAGTCAATAAATTAAAATAATAATAATAATAATAAAAAAAGGAATACAAGACAGACTTGATGCCAGTCTTGAAAGAGCTTGTACTTTTTGTTGGGGAGGGCACACAAGTTCCTATGAGACAACAGGAACACCATAGGCAATACATACCTGCGTCTAAATTGTGTGGCACAGACTTCAATTGCTGTTGGAATTCGGAATGAGGAAGATCAATGAGGCAGCGGGGAGACAACAGATAAATCACTTAGACTGAAGTATTCATTAGTCTGAGCCACTGTTATACTACAGTTTTTTCTGTTTCAGACAGTAAAAGCTGATCGGAAAGCCTTAATCACATGGACACCTCAAGATCACTAGTTTCATTTCAAGTTTCTAAAATCACAAGACGACTGTGGGTCTTGCTCTGCTCACCATAGTCCCAACCACCACCCACCACAAAATACGAACTGAAAACTCTCTCCACTCAGTTTTCCACCCCTGGGGGTGAGTGAGAAAATGGATTCCCCATCCCCTCTGCAGACATGGATGACAGAGCACTTTCAAGAGGACAGGGCAGCTTGACCAGGCAGTAGCACAGTGGTTAGAGTGTTGGACTGGTATGCAGAGGACCCAGGTTTGAAACTCCGAGGTCGCTGGCTTGAACGTGAGCTCACCAGCTTGAACACGGGGTCACTGGCTTGAGCGTGGGACCATAGACATGACCCCATGGTCACTGGCTTGAGTCCAAAGGTCGCTGGCTTGAGCAAGGGGTTACTCGCTCTGCTGGAGCCCCCCATTCAAGGCACATATGAGAAAGCAATCAATGAACAACTAAGGTGCCGCAACAAAGAATTGATGCTTCTCATCTCTTTCCTTTCCTGTCTGTTCCTATCTGTTCCTCTCTCTGACTCTCTCTGTCTCTGTCAAAAAAAAAAAAAAAAAAAGAGGACAGGACAATGGAGCTCACACCTGCATCCCATTCCCACCTTACTCCAGGTCTCTCAACCCTCTGGCAGCATTCAATTGCTGGTCATGATCCCCTGGTTGGTTTAGGAGGCACAGGGCATCAGCTGACAGAATGTGGGAAGGGAAGGAAGGAGGAAGAAAGAGGAAGGAGCCTATAGAACTAAAATCTTTTTTTTTTCCTTAAGATTTTCTTTATTTATTTTAGAGAGGAGAAAGAGAGAGAAGGGGTGGGAAGCAGGAAGCATCAACTCCCATATGTGCCTTGATCAGGCAAGCCCAGGGATTCGAACAAGCGACCTCAGTGTTCCAGGTTGACGCTTTATCCCACTGTGCCACCACAGATCAGGCAGGAGCCTATAGAATTAGACAGCGAGAGGACAGGGCACTGGGAACCAGAACAAACAAATTGTCCAGCCTGACACATAGTCTCTCCTCATAGTTTCTAGGGCTAGGATCCAGATTGCTCTGGGAGTGCAGGGAGGCTGTCCTATCGCTCTCCAACCCCACAACACTCCTCTGAAAGACCCTCTGTTTTTACCCTCAATTTATGGCTATACAGGTAGGTTGGGGAATTCTGCTGCCTGGTCTCTCAGGTATGCTGAAGGCTCCCCTGGGTGGGACCTCCCTCCCCTCTATGCACAGAAGTCCACGGGGTAGTGACTCGTTCCTAGTAATGGCCAAAGTACCTTCATTTCAGGTTCGAAATATCTTCAAAACCTGTCAGAACCAAGGAAGTTAGAATTCCCTTGCACTGGGAAAGTGAGTGTCCCATGACCTTTTTAGAGGCATTTGTTGGGATGGAATGGAGATCCAAGGGCAAAATCAAACAAGTGGAGATAACAAGTGCAAGCTGGCCCATACCTGGGGGCCCTAAAACTCCAGCTGGCCCCAAGCTAATGCTCATCTTAACACATAGGCCACTGCTCGAGACCAACAGAAAAACTAACTGCATGGAGGAGACTGTCAGGTCACAGCACCCTCATTTAACTTTCCCTGTGTTTCTGGTGTTTGACTTCCAAAGGATACTAGCAGTTCATCAAAAACATTGATTCGGCATGAATATGGCTTTAACAACAGGAACAGAAGAATTCTAACTGTGGATCCTGAGAAAGAAGTTACCTACCAAGAAAGACTGGTAACTAACTGGGGTCAGATTTAAAAAAAAAAAAAAAAAAAGCCTAGCAACTGTTTCTATGCAGGGCCCTTTCATACAAACAGCATTCAAGAAGAAGCCTGCACTGAATTCCCTGCCTGCACTGGGTTCCTGCCACCTGAGCTAGCCTTTTTTTTTTTTTTTTTTTTTTTTTTTTTGAATTTTTCTGAAGCTGGAAACAGGGAGAGACAGTCAGACAGACTCCCGCATGCGCCCGACCGGGATCCACCCGGCACGCCCACCATGGGGCGACGCTCTGCCCACCAGGGGGCGATGCTCTGCCCATCCTGGGCGTCGCCATGTTGCGACCAGAGCCACTCTAGCGCCTGGGGCAGAGGCCGCAGAGCCATCCCCAGCGCCCGGGCCATCTTTGCTCCAATGGAGCCTTGGCTGCGGGAGGGGAAGAGAGAGACAGAGAGGAAGGCGCGGCAGAGGGGTGGAGAAGCAAATGGGCGCTTCTCCTGTGTGCCCTGGCCGGGAATCGAACGCGGGTCCTCTGCACGCTAGGCCGACGCTCTACCGCTGAGCCAACCGGCCAGGGCCACCTGAGCTAGCCTTTATTGAGGAGTTCTTGAATTGTATTTCAACCAATAGGATTGAGGCTTTCCCCATCCAATCAGAGATATGAAGCTATATCCCCTCCCCACCAGCATTTTCACCAACCAATCAGAGCAACTGTCTTCTGACCAATCAGATAGTCCCTTTTGGACAGGATCAAACTTGAGATTTGGAGTTTTCATCTGCATAAGAACAGACCAATTAGGGACCAAGGTGGGAAGTTCTATGTAAGTCAGCTCCCCTCCAGCTTGGAGAGTGCGTTTGGTTTTCTGCTGAAGATTGTGTTTCCCCAGCTAGCTGAAACACTGAAGACTAGCGCAGGACAAAGTGGAGTGGACTGGACCGGAGCAGGTGGAGCAGACCAGAGCAGACAGAGTTATACAGCTGGCGAGGGGCCTGGCCCCAGGGCCACCTCACCCCAGAGCCACCTCACAACCATGCTGCTTCAAAATTGAGCTGTAATACCACTGAGCTGTTCCATAGCCCTGCTGGTCACACAGCTGTGCTGTATCACAAGTAAGCTGTTTGCACCAGATAAAGTTTCCTTCTTCTCCACATCCCAAATTAGGAATTTCTGGTGGTGTTGAATTGACGCCAGCTACCATTGGTTGACATATCAACCCTCCTTGAGTTCCTAAGGAAAAGGAAGCCTAAATCTGAGCTTCCTGAGAAACACGACTTTGTTACATGAGATAGGATGAGCCCTACTCTTAGGCCACTTCTAGTTACACATTCTGTTATTTGAAGCCAAAAGCATCCTGACAAGACTCATTAGGAATCCTGTTGCCAACATTAGGATAATTCCCTGGCTTCCAGCATTGCTTAAGTCATTAACCATATTTGAGGTGGGTTTCTCATGCATAAAGCTATTTTCAACCCTTTAATGTTGGTGTTTATTTGTTTGTAACTCTCAAGAGATGGGTTCTTCTTCATCTTAACTTTAGAGTTTATGTGCAAATTATATGCCGTAAGAACTGTATTACAAAAGACAGTGAGGTTAACCAAGGAAACACATGACAAAGGCACGGACCTTGCGACAGCAGGCGCACTTTCACCAGCAATCCTGGATTAAATTAACAGGTCACCCTGCATAACCAAATACTGATGGCCAGCTCTGAAGACCTCTGAAATGGTTTTGTTTGCTGCTAGCCTTCACCCACTGGCTTGCTTTAATTAGAGAATTAATAGTCCCTTATGTTAGGAAGGCTATAGCTGCTTTGAGCTCACCCCACCCCAACACCTGGGGGAATAAGTATTCAGTGATCCTATTGTTGGAGTATAAAGGGGGCAGCCTCAAGTATTAGCTATTGGCCTATTACTGTGCCCAAAGCTTTATTTATTAACATTAGCTTCCGCCTACTGAGCACCCACCCGTGTGCCAGGTGTCTCTGGTCCATTAGTGCTAATCCCTAAAACTCCTCTGGTAAGTAGGATAATTACAGTGCCCATTTCACAGATAGGGAAACCAAGGCTCAAAGAGTTCAAGTGACTTGCCCAAGACCAAAAAGCTGACAAATTGCACAGCTTCATCTGTCTCCAGAGTTTGCCCTTTTTCATTACACCATACTGCACAGGACCCAGAGCCAGGACAAGGAGGCCAGAGCTGTCACTAAGCTCCTGGGAGCAACTTGGAGCTGCAGCTCATGGTCCTCTGGACAACTGCTTCCTGCACTGAGGCTCTTTTTTTTTTTTTTTTTTTTTTTTTCATTTTTCTGAAGCTGGAAACAGGGAGAGACAGTCAGACAGACTCCCGCATGCGCCCGACCGGGATCCACCCGGCACGCCCACCAGGGGCGACGCTCTGCCCACCAGGGGGCGATGCTCTGCCCATCCTGGGCGTCGCCATATTGCGACCAGAGCCACTCTAGCGCCTGGGGCAGAGGCCACAGAGCCATCCCCAGCGCCCGGGCCATCTTTGCTCCAATGGAGCCTCGGCTGCGGGAGGGGAAGAGAGAGACAGAGAGGAAGGCGCGGCAGAGGGGTGGAGAAGCAAATGGGCACTTCTCCTGTGTGCCCTGGCCAGGAATCGAACCCGGGTCCTCCGCACGCTAGGCCGACGCTCTACCGCTGAGCCAACCGGCCAGGGCGCACTGAGGCTCTTAAACTAGAGTACAAGTACTAAGCCCAAGCCCACCTAATTAAGCCCCAGTTGGTGAAGGAAAACCCTTCCATACTGGCTTACATTCTGAGGTTTGGTATGGTCGCCTACAGAGGGAAGGCCAGGCCTCCACCCAGCATACCTCCTGCCTCCTCTTTGCCTGTCCTCCACCCTGGAAAGAGCCTCCATTATGAAGAGAGAGCCACACAATTTTTTTTTTTTTTTTTTTGTATTTTTCTGAATCTGGAAACAGGGAGAGACAGTCAGACAGACTCCCGCATGCGCACGACCGGGATCCACCCGACACGCCCACCAGGGGGCGACGCTCTGCCCACCAGGGGGCGATGCTCTGACCCTCCGGGGCATCGCTCTGTTGCGAATAGAGCCACTCTAGTGCCTGGGGCAGTGGCCAAGGAGCCATCCCCAGCGCCCGGGGCATCTTTGCTCCAATGGAGCCTCGGCTGCGGGAGGGGAAGAGAGAGACAGAGAGGAAGGAGAGGGGGAGGGGTGGAGAAGCAGATGGGCGCTTCTCCTGTGTGCCCTGGCCGGGAATCGAACCCAGGACCTCTGCACGCCAGGCTGATGCTCTACCACTGAGCCAACCGGCCAGGGCAGAGCCACACATTCTTGCCAAGACACTTTAATCAGAATCTGAGCAAGCTTTTAAGATCTTTCAATCTACAAAAAGCATACAGATAAAGGAACAAGTTAAATAACACAACAAGAAAATAATCAGACAAATCCACAAGATGTAATATTTTTAAAGATTAAAAATAACTTTATTTATTGGTTTTAGAGAGAAGAAAGCAGAGAGAGAGAGAGAGAGAGAGAGAGAGAGAGATAAACGTCCCACTTATTCATGCTGGGTTGGTTCTTGTATGTGTCCTGACTGGGGGTTGAACCTGCAACCTTGGTGTGTTGGGGTGATGCACTAACCAACTGAGCTACACGGCCAGGGCACAATATGGACTATTATGCATGAGAATTGATCTATCTCTTCAAGAGTCTGTCAACAGATAGTTGTTGGTGCCAATTCAACACTAACAGGAATCCCCAATTTGGGGTGAGGTGAGGAAGAAAACTATTCAGTGCAAAACTGCTCAATTTTGATACAGCCCAACTGTGAAAACAGCACAACTGTGATCCAGCCTTGAGGCTAGACACCTCTCTTGCTAGATAGCTCTGCTCTCTCCACTCTGTACCAGTTTGCTCTGGCCTACACTGCTTTGCTCCACTCTGCTCCAGCAATACATCTCCAGTGTTTCAGGTCAGAAAAGAAAACACGGTCTTACTCTTCCCAAGAAAGAATCAGAGCCACAGGAGAGTGGGCTTATATGGGCAGAAATCCCTTCCCCTGGCCCCTGATTTGTCTACCCACATGCAAATGAGGACTCCAAATCCTCACAGTTCGTTGGTCCAAAAGATGCTGTCCTGATTGGTCAGAATAAAGCTGTTCTGATTGGTCAGTACATAAGGGTCTAGGGATATAGCTGCACATCTTCCAGCTGTACGGAAAAAGCCTCAGTCCTATTGGTTGAATAGGATTCCAGGAACTCCTTTATAAGGGCTGCTCAGATGGCAGAAACACAGTGCAGGCAGGCAGTTCAGTGCAGGCTTCTTCCTGAAGTGCAGTTTGTATGAAACGCCCTTGTGTAGGAGTGGCTGCCAGACTGGTTTTTTGTTTGTTTGTTTTGGGTTTTTTTTGTATTTTTCTGATGCTGGAAACGGGGAGAGACAGTCAGACAGACTCCCGCATGCGCCCGACCGGGATCCACCCGGCACGCCCACCAGGGGCGATGCTCTGTCCACCAGGGGGCGATGCCCTGTCCCTCCGGGGTGTCGCTCTGCGGCGACCAGAGCCACTCCAGCGCCTGGGGCAGAGGCCAAGGAGCCATCCCCAGCGCCCGGGCCATCTTTGCTCCAATGGAGCCTCGCTGTGGGAGGGGAAGAGAGAGACAGAGAGGAAGGAGGGGGGGAGGGGGGGAGAAGCAGATGGGCGCTTCTCCTGTGTGCCCTGGCCGGGAATCGAACCCGGGACTTCTGCACGCCAGGCCGCTCTACCACTGAGACAACCAGCCGGGGCCTCAGACTCTTTTGTTTTTAATCTGAGCTCAGTTAGTCACCAGCAGCCCTTCTTGGTAGGTGTCTTCTTTTTCAGGGTTTACAAGTCAAAGGCACTGCAAAATGAGCAGTGATTGTTCGGGATTAAAATAAATTTGAGAGAAATATAAATAAAATGCAATGCATGAGCCTTGATTGGGTCTTCATTTCAAGAAACCAGCTTCAACAGATATTTAGGGGCAAATGAAGAATCTTAACAAAGCCTTGTTATTAGATTAAGTGAGGTAACTATTTTCATTTTGCACAAGGGCGTTTCATGCAAACTGCACTTCAGGAAGAAGCCTGCACTGAACTGCCTCCTGCACTGTGTTTCTGCCATCTGAGCAGCCCTTATAAAGGAGTTCCTGGAATCCTATTCATCCTGGAACTCTGAGATCACCAATTCAAAACCCTGGGCTTGCCTGACCAGGCGGTGACGCAGTGGATAGAGCATCGGACTGGGACACAGGACCCAGTTTCGAAACCCTGAGGTCACTGGCTTGAGCATGGGCTCATCTGGTTTGAGCACAGGGTCGCTGGCTTGAGCATTGGATCATAGACATTACCCCGTGGTTGCTGGCTTGAGCAAGGGGCACTTGCTCTGCTGTAACCTCCACCCCCACCTACCTCCCCCCTCTCCAGTCAAGCACATATGAGAAAGCAATCAATGAGCAACTAAGGAGACTAAGGAGCTGCAACGAAGAATTGATGTTTCTAATCTCTCTCCCTTCCTGCCTGTTTGTCCCTATCTGTCCCTCTCTCTGTTTCTCTCTCTGTCTCTGTCACAAAAAAACAAAGAACAAAAAGCCCTAGGCTTCTCTGGCCAAGGCTCATATGGGAGTTGATGCTTCCTGCACCTCCCCCTTCTCTCTCTCTCTCTCCTCTTTAAAATGAATAAATAACGTCTTTTTTTTTAAAGATTTTATTGATTTTAGAGAAGAGAGAGAGAGAAAGAGCGGGGAGGAGCAGGAAGCATCAACTTGTAATAGTTGCTTCTGGTATGTGCCTTGACCGGGCAAGCCTGGAATTTGGAACTGGCGACCTCAACATTCCAGGTCAACACTTTATCCACTGCACCACCACAGGTCAGGCAATAAAGTCTTAAACAAATAAAAGTAATAAAAAATGTTAACTATTGTTGAAACTAGGTGGTGGAAATAAGAATATTCCTTGTACTATTTTTTCTATTTTACTGTGTATGTTTCAAACATAATAACAAATTGAAATTTTATAACAAAAGTTTACCAACTAAATGAAGGTGACTATAGGGGATGGAGACCAGAAGGTAGGGGCCTCTGTTGGCAAAGTGTTGCCGCCCACCTGGTCCCCTTTCTCAGTGTTCTCTCGAGCTGTTGCCCCCCCCCCCCCAGCTATTTCAGCTTGGACTCTGAGGCTTGAGTGAATTTAGAAACTGCTGAGCTCCCTAGAACCAGACCAACCAGACACATCAAGGTAGGATTCCTCATTTGCTACTTAGCAAAGAAGGTAATCATCTGTCCCATGAGGGCAGCTCTGGAGAGAAACAGACCCTGTACAGGAAAGCAAGAGCCCTTCCTGGGCATTCCTGCAGCATGGAGAGGAACAGAGTGAAAAGCACAGGTAGGAGTCAAGTGTGTCAAATCAATATATGTATATATATCTTTAATTTTACACACTGTTATGTGTCAATTACATCTCAGTAAAGCTGGAAAAAAAGAAATGACATAGTGAAATAATCAGCAAGAGGACTGGGCCCCAAAGTTAGAGCCACTGACCAGAGTAGAAAGTTGTTCCTGGCATTAACGATCAAAGTCAGGTTGATGTTCCCCGACTCTGATGAACAGGCTTGGCACAATTTCCATAAAATACTAGTGAAAGATTTTATGAACTTGACAAAAATTAACACATAACATATAAGGGGAAAGTGGGCCAGAAATATGGACTTGAAGAATGTTTTTGGAGGTTGTAAGCTCCTTGAGGAGAAGAACTATGTCTGGTCTCTTGACACCAATATCCCCATCAGTACCATAAGGTCTTACACACAACAGATACTGAAAAACTTTTTTAAATCCAATTAAAATAAGCAAACACTGAAGTCAACCCCAGAAGCCAAGTTGCCTCTGCTGACCAGGTAACCCCGCACTGACAGCCTTGTGAAGCACGGGGTCGCAGGAGCACTGGCAGCAAGAGAACCAAGTTCAAATCCCTTAAAAGCCAGACCCAAGAAACTCAGCAATCAGTTTCATCAGGGTTGGATTTCCTCATGACATTGTGCCAGTGGCTGAAGTAGGGACCACAGGGTCCGGGGCCCTTCGGGTGTTTGCATCACAGATGCTGAGGCAAACACCCCTTACAACTGAGGATCAGCCCCTGCTGGAAATGTCTCTAGAATGCCCACCCTGGCGTTGGAGCTCGGTAGATACAAGTCAGAATATGGGCTCCACCAAAAACTTGTTTTTTGAACATAAATTTCTTCATCTAAGATGGAAATTTTAATAGTGCCGCTCCTGTAAAAGGCTCCAGTAAGATAATATATATGTAAAATACCCACCACAATGCATGGCTCACACAGCGAGCATCGAGCATCCGTAAACAACAGTAGGTGTTACTGTTATGGCTGCAAACGCAGTTACAGGGAGGGCACTGCCAGGTGCCAGTCTGCCAGAATCAAGTCCGCATAGCTGGCTTTCTGAAACATAAGGAAGGAATTCCACTATCACCTTTGAGACACATGTATTAGTTAGTTTAGTAATTTCTTTTCCCACATTCTCTAAAGTTGTAAAGGCGAAACAGGAAATGCATGGTGGAATTGTCCTCTAAGTAAGTGTTGGCTTACCGACAACAGATCAATCAACTCTATCAGGATCAGGACTAGGTCATACAGGTTTCCTGTGCTCCTTTGAGTCCAACGATACCGTCACAGACTAAGTACCCAACAACAAAAATTGGTAAATTGAATGAAACTGCCTGAAGGCAGAGAACACTGACCTTCACATAAAGTGGAGCTCAAGGAGCTTCTCTTGGAGGGAGGTGAGGTGGTGCAGCAGGTCTGGTAGAGGAGCCACTGATTCCACAGAAACTGCACACAGAGGTGGTATCCTGGCTCCTGCTCCCTTCAGAACACTTGACCTGAAAGAGGGAAGTTTCCAGGGCTTCCTCATGATGAAAGTTCTAACTGGGCGACAGCTGGGGGACTGGGTTCAGGAAAACAGTCACCCAGCTCGCGTTACCAGCCACCTTTAAGGGATGATTTTTATGGGGCTACCTGGTCTATGGAGGAAAAAAATGGACTATAAAAACATAATTTAGCATCTTTGAAGCAAGAAAATTTGCAAAATAGGGAAGAACCCTGAGAACAGAACCTCCAATTCAGCATTTTACACAGGAAGGCCCAGAGAAGAGACATGTCCGGCCAGGAACACTGAACATGTTAGCAGCAAAGCAGGTGTACTAACTAGAGGCTAAGCCTCTGCCCTCATATTCTCAGCTTTTCCCACTCCAGCCAGCCTACCCCAGGAGACAACTCCAGCCAGCCTACCCCAGGAGACAACTCCAGCCAGCCTACCCCAGGAGACAACTCCAGCCAGCCTACCCCAGGAGACAACTCCAGCCAGCCTACCCCAGGAGACAACTCCAGCCAGCCTACCCCAGGAGACAACTCCAGCCAGCCTACCCCAGGAGACAACTCCAGCCAGCCTACCCCAGGAGACAACTCCTCTGCTCACCAACTCACAGACGGACATGCAGACAGTGTCAGTAATCCTCCTTCCCCAAATCTCAGAACCAATCCTTCACAGCCTTCCCCATTCCTCCTGCCCTGTGGACACCATAAAGTCTGAGAGGGACATCGCACTCAGACAGCAGTGGCTGGGAGCTGTGCACTTCCTGAGTTGTTTTAGCCGCTTAAATGAGCTGTCAGCCATCCACTACATCAAAGACAAGGCAAAAGGTATCTGTGTTTCTCACACTGTTCCCTACTGCCAGGCCCATTGCTACAGAAGCAGACCCTTTGTGTACCAAGGAGTAGTCAGAAACAGTCCCCTAGTATCAGACTGGCCTCTGGGGGGAGGGAGAGGGAGTTGTCTGTGGAAGTCCCAGCAAATGTTCTCCTTTAAACAAAGAAACCACAAGAAAATGATAAGAGGGAAAAAGAGCCAAGGTGTGTATGTGTGGGAAAGATAAGTAAGCTTTTTTTTTTTTTTTAATTTAAGAAAGAAAGGAAGGTGCGGAGAGACAGAGAAGCATTGATTTGTTGTCCAACTCATTGATACATTCATTATTTGATTCTTGTATGTGCCTTGACTGGGGATTGAACCCACAACTTCGGCGTATTAAAACAACGCTCTAACCAACTGATCTACCCGGATGGACAACAAACATCCTTTTGAAATCGCACTGTGATTAGAGTATAACTGCTTTCCAGATTTTCATGCGCTGGGAGGGGTGATGCATTTATTAACATGGTCAAAAGACTTCAGGCAAATTAAACTGCTACCCGACCTTGTTTCCAAACCACTTGGCGTGCAAATGAGACATGACACTGGGCAAAGGGAACCACACCAACTAGCCCGCACAGGTCTTGATCAATTGAAGAGGGAAACCCTGAAAGTGAAGGGAGGCACTGGGAAGAGGGACCAGAGTGGGCATCCCATTTCCACTGGGAACAGTTTTCATTGGTTTGGTCCAGGATGATACCAAAACTAGGGGCTAGCTGGTTAGGTCACCGAGGACTGTGTGAACTCACATGTGAGAGTATAGGAGACTGGGACCCAGCAATACGTGAGTCTGTGCCAGTTTTAACCCAGTGGGGCTGCCAACATGGCCAAGAGGGCATTGCCAAGGTGTTTGCATAGCAGAAACTAGCACAGGGGCCTGAAGAAACCCTGCCGAGGAGGTGGAGAACGGCTATACCCCCAGAAGTCGCTCTCCGATGGTTTTGCTTTAGTTTCAGAACCTGTGGCTGAGGCAGAAAGACCAATAGGCCCCTGGCCGAGCTGCTTTTTCTCTTCCCAGCTGCTTCTGTCTCTCAGGCTCCTGGACACAAAACAGCTGAGCAGATAAACAAGTCACCACCTGCTCCCTCCTCCCCCATGACACTACTCCTGTCCCCAAGTCCCACCCCTTTTCCCTTGCCTTCTCCTCCTCCGTCCCTCCCTGAAGCCAAACTTCCCAGCAGCAGCTGCTGCAGCCAGCTCTCTCCCCTCCTGTGCTTGTCTCCAAAGCCCCCAGCACAGCCCCTCCACCCCCCTGCTCCCACCAATGGCAAATGAGGAACATGTGTACAGAGCCCTGGGCTCTCCCTCCTCCCGGAGCCATTTCAAACAAAACAGTGTGCTTTCAGAAATTAATTCCTGGAGCTCTGGGGTCCCCAAGGAAAAGGAGTTTATGGCATCCACAGTCCTGGAACCAGTGAGTGTCTAGCCACTTGGCCCAGAGCCCCTGCACTGGAAAGCTGGAAGGAAGGGGTTAATCTAGCAGAAACAGGAGGGCCCAGCAATAACCAAACAGAGGGGGGCTGAGGGAGGCAGAGGGGAGGCCATCCCTGAGATGAGGGCAGCAGGAAGCAGTTTAAACCCTGAATAAAGGCCACCTTTCTAGTCACTTGTGTGTGCCTGCGCAGTATGCTCTTATTAACAAAATAAAGGTTGTCACAACAGACTCTGGGTTAGGTAGTCAAAAGCTCTGAGCTGGTTCTGTTAATAAGTCCCCAGTGCCAGTGGAAGGCATTCCTGAGAGCCTGATGTTAGCGGTGTGGTCGGGGAACAAATGACATGGGGACAAGAGAGGAACCCAGTGCCTCCTCCAGGAGGCCATGTGCCATAGCTGGTGGTGGGGATCCCCCGGAGGTTTCCATGGGGACAAGAGAGGAACCCAGTGCCTCCTCCAGGAGGCCATGTGCCATAGCTGGTGGTGGGGATCCCCCGGAGGTTTCCTTGGCAATTTAGAGTTTAAATTTGGGTCACTGTTGGCTCAACCAGCCTGTCTTTCCCTCCAAGCTTCCATATTTCCTCAGAGCTCTGTCTTCACTGTTTCGTGGATGAGGCAAGGCATGGATTTGTTTGAGGAAAGTACAACTGCCTTCCATTTGTCAACTGTTTCCAGTTTGTCTGCACTGCTCAGTGTCATACTGGGGAAGTAGCAGGAGCCCTGGACTGAGCACCAGACAATGGATGTGACTTTTGACAAATTACGTAAACTCTCAGAGCCTCAGTTTTCTCATTGATAAAATGGAAATGACATTTACCACACATATGTAACTCTTTTTTTTTTCTTCTTTTTTTCCAAGTGAGAGGAGGGGAGATAGACAAACTCCTTCATGCACCCTCATTGGGATCTACCTGGCAACCTCGGTCTGGGGCCGATGCTACGCCCATCTGGGGCCATGCCCAACTGAGCTATTTTAGCACCTGAGGCGGAGGCTCCATGGAGCCATCCTCAGAGCTAGCCAGCCGATGTGCTCCAAACAATCGAGCCATGGCTGCAGGAGGAGGAGAAAGAGAGAGAGAGAAGGGGGAGGGGTGGAGAAGCAGCTAGTTACTTCTCCTGTGTGCCCTGACCAGGAATAAAACCCGGGACACACGCCTGGCTGATACTCTACCACTGAGCCAACTGACCAGGGCCCCCCAAAAGTCTTTGTTGTGAGGACCTGTGCATTGTAGCATTTTCAGCCACAGCCTTAGCCTCCACCCACTAGATAGCATTATTACCCCTCCTCCCAGTTATGACAATCAGAATGTCTCCAGACACTGCCAGATGTCCCCTGGGATGGGGGTGAGGGGGACCAGGCTGTATGCATAGTAGGGAGTCAGTAAAGGCTAGAAGGATGGCTGTTACCACACCTTTCTTTTAAGGGGTGCACTCTTGCAGGCCCTGAGGAGGCCCATGTGAGCAGAGAGACGGAGAAGCAGTGTCTCCCAGCTGTGCCCTCCAGGGGCACTGCCTCGTGGAAGTTTCCCACTTCTGGTCTTCTGTCTTGCCTTGTTTCCAGAATTGAGGTGAATTCTTTTTTTTTTTTATATATATATTTTATTTATTGATTTTTTAGAGAGAGAGGAGTGAGAGAGAGAAAGAGAGAGAGAGAAGGGGGAGGAGCAGGAAGCATCAACTCCCATATGTGCCTTGACCAGGCAAGCCCAAGGTTTTGAACCGGCGACCTCAGTGTTCCAGGTCGACGCTTTATCCCACTGCGCCACCACAGGTCAGGCCGAGGTGAATTCTTAATCACACGGGAAAATTAGTCAGGGTGACAGGAGTCAGATCTGTTTCTGCCCTCGCTCTGTGACTCAACTAACGGGCAAGCTCAGGGGGAGTCAACCTTTTTATACCCACCGCCCACTTTTGTATCTCTGTTAGTAGTAAAATTTTCTAACCACCCACCGGTTCCACAGTAATGGTGATTTATAAAGTAGGGAAGTAACTTTACTTTATAAAATTTATAAAGCAGAGTTACAGCAAGTTAAAGCATATAATAATAATTACTTACCAAGTACTTTATGTCGGATTTTTGCTAAGTTTGGCAGATTAAATCTTTATAAAACAACTTACTATAGCATTTGGTTGCTCCGCTACTGACTACCATGAAAGCTGGAATGCCCACTAGGGGCAGTAGGGACCAGGTTGACTACCACTGGGTTAGCTGTATGCCCTTATGCGTGCTGTCTTGTCTCTCAGCAACGGCCTCTTTGTGCAGTGTGGGAGTGGAGTCCCTGAGTTCTAGAGTCCCTTCCAGATATCAGCCCAAAGGCCTGTGGTCACCACCACTGTGATTAAACCAACTGGGTAATCAGGGCATTGTGGAGTTCCATCTTTCTATACCACAAGCCGGCAGGGTCATTCTCCATATATCTTTGTTAGTAAGAACTATCATTGTCAAAAAATATTTGACAAGTTCTTACTGTATGGAAAGAACTGTGCTAGCTAGCCACTGGGTTGGGGGTGGGGGGTAGAAAGAGGAGCTTCCCTCTTTCCTTCAAGGGCTCACAATCTAGCTAAAGAGAAAAATAATTCCAATAAGAGGTCTCTGATGGCTTTAAAGTCAGGCAAACTGAGTTTGACAGCTGGTTCAACCACTGTGAGCCCTCCTACAAATCGCTTAATCTCAATTTCTTCATCTGTAAAATGGGCATAATAACAGCACCTAGGCTGCAGGGTAATTGTAAGAGTTAAATGTAGCAGAGTGCTTGGCACATAATCAATTGTTAGTAGCAAATTTTTATTGAATATTCTGCACCAGGCACTCTGATAGGTCCTGGGCAGCTATGGACGAGGGACAGGGCTCCTGCCTTGGAGAGGCTCACCAGAAGGTAGGGAAACAAGGACCATGTACAGTGCCCTGAGAGGGCTCTGGCAGAGCCAGATAGGAGGGCCCTGACCACAGGACGCTGAGTGGAAGTAAGATCTGTGCCAGGTCCTGAAGCATGGCCAATGGTCTGCGCCCAAGTTCAGGAGGCAGGACATTCCTGACGGGGGAACACCTGCAATCTGTGCACCCGCAGAAGCGAGTGCCCTTGAGCAAGGCCGATTGTGAGGGGCTAGTGGGAGAAGTGAGCCTGCACATTAGTCCCCCAAAGATGGGCGACTACCTGCGCAGGAAATGTTTCCTTTTGATCAGACACTCTGTTTTCCTTTTGATACAACCAACCACCAGGAAGCTCAGAGCTGATTTTTAGGCTCAGACGTGAAGCATTAGCCTAAATCTGGGCTTTCTGGTGTGCCGTAATTACTCTTTAGCCCCAACTTCCTTTACACCCTTGGACCTCAACCTGTTAACCAGGTTTTTATTTTCAGGGTTAGGGTTTGGTGCTATTGGTTGTAAACTGCCTTGACTCCTTTCTGGATACAGACAGCGTGTAAATGAATAAATGAATAAATGAACTATGTAATGTGAAAGCACATGGATGAGAATGAAGTGAGAACCTGTAGGATGAGCTCTCCCAGGGTGGCAATAGTTTGTCTTCACAGCAGTGTCCCCAGTGAGGAGGCCAGCGCCTGGCACCCTGTGGGAGCCCAATACCAACTTGGAGAGTAACATTAGGGACCATTTCACCTTGAAAGAAGCTTTCTCCAAAAGGCAAAACCAGGACTGAACTACGGGACCATTCGCTGGCCTGATCACACATGTGGGCTCCATGCTGGACGTCTTTGTATACCGTCCCTTAATTGTACAGGCTGAAAGCATGGTTGTCCCGGGCAGACGGCACCTGATTCCTTGGGGACAGATGCTTTGCCATATGTCTGTGCCTCCCAGAACAGCACCTAGCACAAAGCTTTTTCCAAAGCACCCTCCCCAAATTGCTGTGGCTTTAGCCTAATAAATACCCACAAGTCTTTGTAGTTGAATGAAGATGAACAGTCCTGGCCCCTCCAAGTCTGGTCATGTATTTGACCACATAGAGGTTTCATTCATTTGGTTAGCCAACAAATATTTGCCGAGTGAAAGGAGGGAAAAACTGCTTCTTATTGATCTGTGGGGAAGGTTTCTGCACACATTTTTCTCAACAGCATTATTTTACCCTCCATACAAAAGGTAGAGAAGGGAAGGAAGGAGGATCTCCCACCCTCCTGCGGAGGGGACAGAGGATCTAAGGAGCAGAGACTGGTGTGTGCATGCATGGCAGACAGGCCTCTGGAAGCCACTGCTACTCACACTGGGCCACAGTTTCTCTCTCACCGAGAGTCGTGCCAGGCCGAGGACTGGGCCGGGGGCCATGGGGAGTGCCCACGTCCTAGCTGTACTCAGGGCCTCCCGTGTTCAGTGCAGGCTCCTAGTCCCAAAAGGTCTCTCTCTCTCTCTCTCTTACAAACACACACACACACACACACACCTTCCTTCCCTATTTTCCTTTCTCTATCCCTGCCTTTCTCAGTGAAAAGATGCCTTTCACCAAGAGTATCAGATTTCAGTTGTCTGTGTCCCGGGAAATGACAAGATCTTTGCCCCTTTCTCTTTTTAACCAGGATTGCACATTCAGAGTGAGCTGGCACATGGGCTTGCCCAGCTGCTGCCCAGCTGGAGGATGGGCAGAGTCAGAATGGAAGCTCTTGTGTCTGCTCTCCCTTCTCCTGAACTGCAGGGACCCTCCCCCAGGAATTCTGAGAGCACTAGACATGCTTGCAGAGGTGGGGCAGCCCCGGGTCAGGCATCTGGCCACAGGTCTCCTTCCACTGCATGGACAACTACGGGAAGAGGGGGAAATGGGGAACGACAGGTTAATTGTGATCTGACTGTGGTCATTGAGAAAGAGAAACATTGGCAGTATACACATCTATCCAATCACTGTGTTATACACATTGAACTTATACAACATCATGTGTCAATTATAAGTCACTTAGACTGAGCAAAAAGAAAGACAAGCAGAGAGAGTAGATGGGATTATGAAAACAGCAAAGGGAAAAGGGAGGGGAGGAGAGAGAAGGGAAGGATTCCTAGAAATTCCCTTTGACCCTGAACTCTAGCTACCCAGAGTGTGCTGAGGACAGGGCCCACACAGGTCTTCCTGAGAAACTGAGAAAAGACCCAAACACTGACTGTGGGAGTGCAGGAGCCCAGGCACTGGTCACTGGGTCCAGGTCTGCCTGGTGAGACAGTCGGGGCACTATGCTCCTCCGTGGAAAATGCATGTTGGCTTCCCCAATTTGAGAGGCCTGGGAGTGGTGGCCTTTCCCACCACACGTGGGCAGTGGAGATTGTAAGCTTACCACATACTGAAGGCGAGCATCTCCAGAGCCCTCAAGAGCAAGTGGGAATACCGCGGCTGAGAGGCGACATGATTGCACAAGTTCACTTGGAGGCCGAATGGTGGAAATTTCTCCAGAACCCAGGGTTTCCCAGGTGCTTCTTCCCACACACCACAGCCACAGCCGTGCCCTGGCCAACTGATGGCAGAGAGCAAAGTGATTGAAGAAACAAATAAAACAGATACAAGTGCAAAAGCAGAAGGCGACTGGGGGTGAAGGCTGTGGTCATGGGGCTGGGGTGAGTTTTGAGTTCTTGCGACAGAGGTTCAGGGGTGGGGGTAAGAGTCCACTCTGGGTCCTTGAGTGTCTCTGAAAAGGCAGGCCTAGTGTCAGCCTTCCTCCCTCCCACAGGGCGCCTGCCTGGGAGCTCCCCCAGCCCATTCCTGGCTTCTTCAGCACCTAGTTCTATTCAAGGACACAACTTTTAGCACCTTAACAGAGGACCAAAGAGGAGTCAGGATCCATGACTTAGCTCAGATGGCCTTTCTCTGAGCCGGACAGATTACTAGGAAACTGCTCACAGTGCACAGTACTATCATTCAAGTGAGGAACATGAAACCCGAGCCCTGGGAGTCACATGTAATCGCCAAGGACACCCCAGCCTGGGGTAAGTCAAGGTCATTATTAGGGTGGCTCCAGGCTGCTCTGCAGCTTAGATCAGTCTTCCCCCCAGACCCACGGTATCACCTCCATATCCCCTCACAAGACCCCAGCCAGGCTCCCTGAAGACACAGAAGTCTCTGCACTTACCTCGGGGCTCTCTCTGCTGTGGAAACAGCATGCAGCTTCCCAGGGTTCTGAGAAACAACTTTCCTAAGAGTGTCACCAGCTGCAGACGCCCCTGTCATAAACTGTCTTGCTCTAAGCCGCCTAGGGCGTTTATCCCTTCCCTCTTAGCTACTCATTACCCAGTTTAATTAGTCCAGGAAATGCTCGCACAGAGGACACTCACCGCAGGAGGCAAGCAGGGAGGAGAGAGTCTCAGCAACTCAACTTCCTGAGCTGGGGGCTGGGAAACCTGGAGCGAGGCTGCAGAGAGGCAGGCCTTCGTCCCCCTGCAGACAGCTGCTGGGAACCAGGCCCAGACGCGCACATTTGCTCCCAGGCCCTCCTGGGAGCTGAAAGGCTGAAGGTTGCACTTGTTTACCAGAAGGGCACCAGATCTAAAAGCTTGGCAGTGTCTGGCCCCCCACCCCCACCCTCACCTCCCATCTCAATTAACCAGCTTCATCACCCTTCCCCATGGTCTCCTCCGCTCTCTGGCTAAATCACAGCTAAAGACACGGCCTCCCACGTTCAGCTGGCCCCTGACCTTCACTTGGAACCGCTGTGGTCTTATGTGTGGCCGGTAGACCTCCCCGGAAACAGTATGTCGAGGTCCGTGGGGCTGAACCCTAAGATGAGTGTGCTGCACTAAACCCTAAGATGGTGTGTCCTTCACCCGCTTTGGAGCTTCCTGCTGCAGAGCTGGAGGAGGGGAGTGATGGGATGAGATCCTCAGTCAAGTCCAGCTCTGCTGTTGATGAGTTCTGTGACTGTGGATAAGCTATTTCATCTCTCTGAGCCTCAGTGTCCTTAGCTGGAAGAAAATAGAACTAGTAATGTCGACATCTTGGGAGGCCGAGATAACCTACATCTATCCTTAAACCAGAGCAGCAGCTGGCATCGCCAAAGTCAGGTGGAGGGGCTATGCTCTCAGCCAGTCACTACTTCCCTCGCTCCCATGTTTCTTTGAGTGAACACTTTAAGAAAAGGGGAAAGTAATATTAATGAGCTCCCACTGTCTTTTGGGGGCATTCACACTTACGTTATTTCACTTACTCATCAGATTATCTGCTGTGGCTTTGGGATACAAACAAGTCCACCGAGGCTGGAGAAGATGGCTCATGACGGGAGGCAGGCAGAGCAGATATTGCTGTCGGGCTATAGACAGAGACCCAGGTCTAGAAATCTCAGAACACCAGCTGGCGTGAGGAGGTGACCTCTCAGGAGCCACACTGCCGGGTGCTTCAGGTGGTGGGATTCAGCTGCTTCGCACCCGTTCGACAGAATTGATACCTAATTTTTTGTTGAGTTCAGCGATCTGGTTGTTAAAATGCACTTGTCATCAGGGTTCTCTCTAAGGTGGGCACCTGGGCAGCCGCCCAATGTGGAAATCACAAATTGACATTCCTTATTCTTTTTTACTGTTCATCTGCACAACAACGTATTCTAAGTGCCCACAGTAATGTTCATTCCGTCCATAGGTGAATAAAATTGCAAGTGAGGACGCCAATCAAGAAGCAATGTGGAAATACCTTAAATAACAGTTTTATTGTTTTTGTCAGGTATTATTTAATATTCTTTCATTAATATTTTAAAACTCTTATAATCTAGTTTTGTGTACCTCTTTTATTCTTCTTATTTAAGTATTAAATGCATGAAATAATAAACTATTAATACCTTTCAGTACATTGTTTTTTAATACTTAAAATGGTCATTAGGGCAGAGAACCGGTTGTTAAATTATTTGAATCCCAGCACTGAGTTCATGGTCCCTTTTTGGAAGCTAATGGCAAGACGTCATTCAAGTATGACTGTCTGGGGTTGGCTGTCTCTCCTCCCTGGAACACATACCCACTGACCTCCTCTGAGCTCTGGGGCTGTTTGGTTCAATCGTCCCTGGCTTATGGTTTTTTGCCTTGCTGTTTCCATTGTATCAGTGTTTTCTGACAAAATGCACATTTCTTGAGAAGTGACCTCGTTTTCCTTATCTGTAGAATTACGAGAGGAATTCTTGCTTCTCTGATATCCAGAAATGCTACGATGCAGACGTTTTGTCAGTAATTGGAAAATGCTGTCTAGCTCCACCAAAAAAACCTTAAAATGTTCCACAGCAGGTAGTGGTGGTGGGTGTATGGGAAGGTGGTTCTCCTTGAGATCCAGTAAATCAGAGGAAGCTCCTGCCTGAGCAGCCAGAGGGAGAAAAACCTTTGCATTCTACCTCGAGGGTCCCTGGCTGCTCTGTCACTCTCTACTTACAGCTTTAGATGGGTGACGTTGGGAACAAACAGACAGTGCCCGGAATGCTAGCGAGGCTGTCACACAGAACTTTGTGTGGTTTCAGGGAGCAGAACGCAGAACCTGAGTGACATTACAGGGAGGCAGTACAGGCTGAGCACACAGAAGTCCCCGAGTATGGAAATCATCAGTGAGTCATCCTGTCTGGCCAAGGAGCAGGCCCAGGTGGTGCCCATGCAGGTGAGGTTACAGGTGCAGAGCAACCTGCACAGAGCAAGGTGTGGGCCTTCCAAGAGAGGTTCTCTCTACACGGGGCTGTGAAGTAGAACCGACCAGGCCAGGGGTGGAAGGAGGAAGCCCCTGACCTGAGGCAGCACCCAGAGCCCGGTTCTGACACAAGAGTTTCTCAGTGCCATGGGGGCACCCGTAAGGCCCCCACCCTCCTTCAGTCTGCCTGTACCCTATGCCTCCCTTTTCCACCCACAGGAAGTCAGGAATATGAGTGGGAGACGCAGCCCTCCACCTTGGAAACAGTGTTTACATGCTGCTGCCATTGTTCCTCCTTATTTCAGGGATGGGAGGGACCCAGTGGAGTTCCCCAGTGGAGGGTTGGGGAATACCCTCCTCTAAGGTAAATGAGAAGAGCTGAAAACTCCGTTGGCCTCCGAGAGGGGTTTCAGGATGCCATTTCCATGGGGTCGGCTGTTCCTAGCAGCGGGTGAGAGGGAAGAGGGGTGCAGGCATCCCCTGGGCAACAACTTTGTTGTTTCTCTAACTCCCCTGGGGCTGGCGAGGCCACAGGGCTGACGGGCACAGCCTCCCCTCTTGGGTCTGCCGCTGTGACACTTGTACCACCCAAGCTTGCGGGAGTCTTGGGTGTGCGCCGGCGTTCGTCTCATCAGACAGTTAACCGCCAGGCCGAGAGGACTGGGCAGCACACACCTCTGGGGCCCTCTGGGCTGTGAGGTCAAGCATCCACCGCTGACCTGCTTTAGCAATGTAGTCAGCACCTTTCTGGGAACACCTGCTGAACACTGAGTTTCAAATGTCCAGTTTGAAATAGAAGGACTCACAGTGAAGACTCTACCAACCTCTTCTGGAAACACTGGGGAGAGCAGATAGACGGGCAGGCCTCGTTCAGGCAAAGCATGAGCCTGGTGGAGGTAGGAAGCCTGGGAAGGTAGAAATCCCAATGCAGCCATAATAATAGCTGTGTGTGTGCGTGTGTGTGTGTGTGTGTGTGTGTGTGTGTGTGCGTGCGCGCGCGCGCGTGTGTGTGTGTGTGTGTGTGTGTGTGTGTGTGTGTGTGTCGGGGGGCAATGAGACTGAGAAACAGTGGAGCAAAATGACTGAGACTGGAGGGGCCAGGGAGGGCGGCCCCGAGGAAATGACAGCAGAAACGGGGCCAGCGGGCTCCTTTCACAGGTGGCTTTCTGAGCTAAACTTCTAAGACAACATGAGGCCACCTGTTCTAGAGCCCGAGTGGGCTCTAACTTAGCTTTTAAGGTTCAGTGTTCCTACAGATTCAGAGAGAAGCCTGAGCAGCAGCCCATAACTTTCTGGTGGTCAGCACTGTCAGCCTGACGCCCCAGGGCAGGAAGAGCTGGGAGCGTGAAGACTTGTTTTGAGACCCCGACAAGCCCCAACAGACTGTTGTTATGAACTGCAATGGCGTATTTCTAGTGTGCTCCCACTCAGTGAAAAGGACAGCCTTCCCAGACCAGACTCAGCCCCCTCCCAGGCTCAGTAGACACTTCTCCCCACAGACACCCAGACTCCTGTGTTCCCTCCTCAACCTGCCTACAAAGTCAGAACAACTGTTTCTGCCTCTGCGCCATTTTACCATGACTCTCCCTCCTTTCCTTCCCTCCTTCCTTCCTTCCTTCCTTCCTTCCTTCCTTCCTTCCTTCCTTCCTCCCTCCCTCCCTCCCTCCCTCCCTCCCTTCTTCCTTTCCTTCCTTCCTTCCTCCCTCCCTCCTTTCCTTCCTTCCTCCCTCCCTCCCTTCCTTCCTTCCTTCCTTCCTCCCTCCTTCCCTCCCTCCCTCCCTCCTTTCCTTCCTTCCTTCCTTCCTTCCTTCCTTCCTTCCTTCCTTCCTTCCTCCTTTCCTTCCTTCCTTTCCTTCTTTCCTTCCTCCCTCCCTCCCTCCCTCCCCCTTTCCTTTCCTTTCCTTTCCTTTCCCTTCCCTTCCCCTTCCTTCCTTCCTTCCTTCCTTCCTTCCTTCCTTCCTTCCTTCCTTCCTTCCTTCCTTCCTTCTTCTCTTTCTTTTCACAAGTAAACAAACACAAAGTATTCAGAACAAATCAAGATGCCTCCTCTCCCTCTCCTGCCCCCCCTTTGCCCCCCCCAATCCATCACCACTGTCCACAGTTTGAGGGGCACGTTCCGTGGCTGCCACTCGGACATACACGCACATTCACTGGAACCCGATTCCGATCTATGCTCCTCTCTCTTGTTTTAGCTGCTTCACAGTACAAGTCTGAGTGCCATGACTTGTTTGTTTCTTTATTAATTGATGGATATTTAGGTAAATCCACTCCTTTTTTTCTACTACATGTTGGATGACTTCTTTACAATGTGAGTTGAATTTCTAATATGTTTACTTTTTAGAAAACTTTCCAGAGAGCAAGATGAGGAATCCAACATTGAGGATACTGGTTTTTATTTTTCCTTTGATTTAAGTACCACCTTAGGAATCATGGCCATTTGCGCCTAGGCCATGTAATCTCACTCTGGGCTTGCCTGAGCCGCCTCCTTGCCCATCACGCCTACCTAGTCTCCATCCATGATTGTCTTGATCCTGGTGTACTGTGGTCAGAAGTCATTTCCTCTGGAACCTGCCTCTGTGCCTAGTGGGCCAGGGTCACCACTTCTGCCCTGCATGGGCCTCCCTTCCATAGAAGGATGGACCGCCCTCCCCACTGCCACCCTCCAGCCCTCTGTTTTTTCAGAGCCCTCTGGACAAAGAGTGGCTAGCACCCAAGTTACCTCTTACCTCAACCCCTGCAGCCTCCTGTCCACTGTAAGGTCGCTCTTTGTGACTACTTACTTCTGTCGAAGTTTCCTGTCTGTCCCAATCCTACTTGTCGATGTACATACATGTCTTCATTGTCTTCTCTGAACCTCAGCCTAGGAGGGAGCTTTCAGTGCCACCTCCCTCCTGCTCACTCCACCCTGCTTGACTGGCTTTCCTCAAGTCTCAGTGCCTTTTGTTTCCCAACTCTGGCTCCTCCTTCTGGGTTTTCCCCCTTCTCTCTCCCTTTGTGGTCCCACAACCTTTCCTCCTAGTGAGCACTTTTCCAAACGCCGTCTTCTGCAGCCAGTTCTGTGTAACACAAAGTGAAGGAGAAATTATCTAATGAGTCCACACAATGCAAGACGGCCAATTGAAATATCCTTGACACAACGAAACCCCCTCACTTCATTTGATGCTGAACTCCATGAGGTCTGCCTTTCACAAAGTCTGTCTCATCATCAAGATGTTGTGGTGACAACAGTGAGAATTTCAGCAACGTCTCTGTATGGCTCCTGTCTCACAAAGTAAAAGATATTTATATATAGCTGCAAACAGACAAAAACAAACAGCACACACACACACACACATTACTTTCTTAGAGTTGGTGTATAATTGTATACTGAAATTCATTCTCTCTCTTTTTTTAGATTTTATTTATTGATTTTTAGAGAGAAGAGAGAGAGAGAAAGAGGGGCAAGAAGTGGGAAGCATCAACTTGTAGTAGTTGCTTCCTGTACGTGCAAGCCCAGGGCTTGGAACCGGCGACCTCAGTGTTCCAGGTCTTCACTTTATCCACTGTGCCACCACAGGTTAGGCGAAATCCATTCTCTTATTTATTTATTCAGCTATTTATTTATTTATTTTTATTAAGTGAGAGGCAGGGAGGTAGAAAGACAAATTCCCACCTGCATTCTGACAGGGATCCACCCAGCAAGCCCCCTACAAGGCAATGCTCTGCCCATCTGGGGCCATTGCTCCATTGCTAGGCAACCAAGCTATTTTAGCACCTGAGGTGAGGCCATGGAGCCATCCTCAATGCCCAACTGAGCCATGGCTGTGGGAGGGAAGAGAGAGATAAAGAGGGAGAGAGCAAGGGGTAGAGAAGCAGATGGTGCTTCTCCTGTGTGCCCTGACCAGGAATCAAACCTGGGCCTTTCATATGCCAGGCTGGCACTCTACTGCTGAGCCAAACAGCCAGGGCAAAAATCCATTCTCAAAATAGGAATTTCTGTGGAAACTGTTATTTGCCTGGCAACCCCAGTATTTCATTCATAGTTGTATTTTTTTTGCTAACTACAGAGAATTGACTGAGGTAGTTTTTGTGTGTGTGTGAAAGAGACAGAGAGAGAGACAGAGAGGGGGACATATAGGGACAGGCAGATAGGGAGGGAGAGAGATGAGAAGCATCAATTCTTCATCGTGGTTCCTTAGTCTCCTTAGTTGTTCATTGATTGCTTTCTCATATGTGCCTTGACTGCAGCAGAGCGAGTGACCCTTTGCTCAAGCCAGCGACCTTGGGCTCAAGTCAGTGACCTTGGGCTTCAAGCTAGCAACCTTTGGGCTCAAGCCAGTGACCATGGGGTCATAGCTCTGATCCCACGCTCAAGCCAGCAACCCCCTGCTCAAGCCGGCGACCTTGACTGAGGTAGCTTTTATGACTTCAGGGACACTGACCTTCTTCCCTCTTGCCTTGTTATAAAAGTAAAAACCAGAGGAATTCTATGGGGAAAAGCACAATTATCTTCAGTTAGGTTCTTAAGTCGGGTGAAAACATCAATCAGAGAATATTTAATATTCTACTTTAACGGTTTTATTTTTTAAATTATTGATTTGAGAGAGAGAGGGAGAAACATTGACATGTTGTTCTGTTTATGTATTCATTCACTGGTTGATTCTTGCATGTGCCCTGACCAGGGATCAAACCCACAACCTTGGCGTATCAGACAATGCTCTAACCAACAGAGCTACCTGGTCAAGGCACCTATTTCAACAGTTTTAGAAAACACATGTGATTTCAGTTGTTTTCCTGAAGTGACAACTAGAGGTACTATGTTGTTTTGTTTTAGAAAATAAATCAACAAGGTATTTTTATCAATTTAAAAAGATTTGACTACTAATATTGAACTGGCTTTAAAATATCTTTTGGAAAAATATTAATTTAAAACAGAGCAGGGCCTAAAGCATTGGCCTGGGACACTGAGGACCCAGGTTTGAAACCTCAGGGTGGCTGGCTTGAACGTGAGCACATCTGGCTTGAGTGCAGGCTCATCCAGCTTGAGTGGGGGCTCACCAATTTGAAAGCAGGGTCGCTGCCTTGAGCGTGGGATCATAGACATGACCCCATGGTCACTGGCTTGAGCCCAAAGGTTGCTGACTTGAAGCCCAAGGTCACTACCTTGAGCAAGGATCACTAGCTTGAGCAATGGGTCACTGGCTTGGCTGGAGCCCTCGGTCAAGGCACAAATGAGAAAGCAATTAATGAACAACTAAGATGCAGTAACAAAGAATTGATGCTTCTCATCTCTCCTTTCCTGTCTGTCTATCCCGGTCTCTGTCTCTCTCCTTTTCTCTCTCTAAACAAACAAACAAACAAACAAACAAGCAAACAAATAAAACAAAAAAAGAAAGTCAGGGTTAGAAATGAATCCATGTGTGCTACTTACCCTAGTTCAGACTCCACTGCATCTTTCTTAGATTAGCGCCACAACTTGACAGCTGGGACTTTATCTCTAGTCTGGCCTCTCTCCCTGCTGTTCACTACATGAAGAAGAGACCAGAGTGACCTTTCTAATATACAAATCCTATCACATTTCTATCCCGCCCTATACCCTTTCAATGCTCATGACTGCGCTTGGAACAACTTCCAAACTCTAACCTGACTAACAAGGCTTGTATCTGGTCAGCTCAAGCTCAGGTCCCAGAGATGCCTTTAGGTCACCAGGGTATTCTCAGGGTCTAGCATGATGCTTAGCGCTCCATGTGCCGCATGCGGAATAAAGAAGTGCATTCTGGAAAAGGTGAAGAAAGCAGTAGCTGCTGGCAGGGAGGAGATGGAGGAGGAGGAGGAGCACAGAAATGTGAGAACAGAAAAGAAGTACAGGATGTGACTGGAGTCCCTGTGTAAAGGAGATGGCGGTGCGGGTGAAAGGTAGTGGATCTGCAGAGAATCCACTTGGTTTAGACATGTTAAATGTTAGGCCCCTGTGACATATTTGAGTAGAAATGACTAACAGGAATTTGGAGATCAGTGCAGGAGAGATGGCAAGGAGAAGCTAGCACCTTAAAAGTCAGATCATGAGGGGATGAAGTGAGGACAGAGTAGGGGAGGATCATGCTCACAGATGGGGTAGCAGAAACAGACCTGAAGGGGAGGGTGAAAGGGGAGGTGGGTTCCAAGATCCAAGGCAAGGTTTTCAGGGCAAGGAGGTCTTGGGCATATTGACAAGGCAATAGGAAAGTCGCGGTGGGGAGGGAAACATCAGGGACAGAAGATGATTGTTGGAGCAAGACCCATGATGGCGAAGAGGGCGGGGCCTCGGGCATAGGTGGCAAGATGAACCCTGGAAAGGAGTCAAGACATGCCTTCACCTTCTGTGTAAGGCAGGAAGAAAAAGCAGGTATCACAGATGTTGGCGGAGGAAAGCCAAAGGAGCCCATACCTGACAACCTCTCTCTTCTGTGTGCCATGGAAGGTTATCTCAGGTAAGTCTGGAAGTCTAGTTCCAGCTCTACTGTCACAGGCTGTGTGGCCTTGGGCTGTTCTCAGAGTTCATCTCCCCAGACCTCAGAGTGCTTTGAAAACAGTCCCATCCAACCTGACCATTCAGCAACCTCATTTATAGAGACTCTTTGTTTCTGTAAACATTTATTTGCTGCACAACAAAATGTCAGTTAAGCTACATCTAAACCTTGAAGGGCTTGTCTTCTTATTGAAGCAAAGCAACTTTGGGGACAACAAAAAGGGGGCACAAGAGTTTGCCAGTCTCACAGATGGAGTGCATTAGCCTTGCTATTCAGGGAAGGGTTTAACCTTCATACTAGCAAAAGGTAGATACTGACTATATGGCTTATTAATTCTTATTATCTCTCCAGTGAAGAACCTTACATGTAGCATAAATACTACTTTGAATAAATTTAATAATTTATTGACTTGTACAACAAAAAATTTTGAGCACCTGCTCTGTTAAGGACATCTCCGTAGGGAGATGAGCAAAAGAAGCAACCTTCACAGCTAAGCCAAGCTAGGATATTAGAATGTAACGCTGTTCAATAGAAATACAATTTGAACAACATATGCAATTTTTTTTCTTTTTGTATTTTTCTGGAGTGAGAAGCAAGGAGGTAGAGAGACAGACTCCTGCATGCGCCCGCCCAGGATCCACCCGGCATGCCCACTAGGGGGCAATGCTCTGCCCATCTGGGGCGTTGATCCATTGCAACCAGAGCTATTCTAGTGCCTGAGGTGGAGGCCATGGAGCCATCCTCAGCGCCCGGGCCAACTTTGCTCCAATGGAGCCTTGGCTGTGGGAGGGGAAGAGAGAGACAAAGAGAAAGGAGAAGGGGAAGGGTGGAGAAGCAGATGGGCACTTCTGTGTGCCGTGGCTGGGAATCAAACCCGGGACTTCCACATGCTGGGCCAATGCTCTACCCCTGAGCCAACTGGCCAGGGCCCAACATAAGCAATTTTAAAATTTCTAGTGGCCATGTTTTAAAAAAATCAGGTGAAATTAATTTTAATGTTTTTTAAACTCAATATATCCAAAATATCTCATCACATAATAAAAATTATTAATAAATATTTTGTTGTTTTTTCTTCATAATAAGCCCTCAAATCCTGTGTGTTCTTTACTCCACGGACAGCTTAGTTTTAAAATAACATCTCTAGGTTTTTAGGTGAATAGTAAAAGGGGACCCTGGCCAGTTGGCTCAATGGTAGAATGTCAGCCCGGAGTATAGATGTCCCAGGTTTGATTCTTGGTCAAGGCACACAGGAGAAGCACCCATCTGCTTCTCCACCTCTTCCCCTCTTGTTTCTCTCTCTTCCCCTCCTGCACTATGGCTTGATTGGAGCAAGTTGGCCCTGGGTGCTAAAGATGACTACTTGGCCTCACCCTCAGGTGCTAAGAAGACCTTGGTTGCTGAGCAATGGAGCAATGCCACAGATGGCCAGAGCATCGCTCCTTAGTTGGCTTGCTGGCTGGATCCCGGTCAGTGGGCATGCAGTAGTCTGTCTCTACCGCCTCCCCTCTCACTGGATAAAAGAAAAGAATGGCAAAAGGGGACACCTGGGTAACCACCACATGTACTGCCTCCCCTGGTGCCTGTCAGAGGCCTGTCAGAGGCCTGTCAGAAGCAGGGTATGCCTGGCAGAGCCTTCATGAGCAAGGAGGAAGGCTGGCCTCATCTTTAAAACTCCATTCCACAGTCATTCCAATCCCACCCACAGCCAGAGGCAGTCGTAACCTCACCCTGTCCAATCTCAACAGACAATGACTGAACCAAACTTCCTCCCAGGGGATAGTAACCGAAGTTATGTCTTTCTTTTCGGGGACCCACAAGGTCAATACAGAGTGGTGAGGCTGTCTGTCCCATATCTTGGAAGTTCAGTTACAAATAACTTGCAGCGGCCCTGGCCGATTGGCTCAGTGGTAGAGCGTCAGCCTGGCGTGCGGAAGTCCTGGGTTCGATTCCCGGCCAGGGCACACAGGAGAAGCACCCACCTGCTTCTCCACCCCTCCCCCTCTCCTTCCTCTCTGTCTCTTTCTTTCCCTCCCGCAGCCGAGGCTCCATTGGAGCAAAGATGGCCCGGGCGCTGGGGATGGCTCCTTGGCCTCTGCCCCAGGCGCTAGAGTGGCTCTGGTCGTGGCAGAGCGACGTCCCGGAGGGGCAGAGCATCGCCCCCTGGTGGGCAGAGCGTTGCCCCCTGGTGGGCATGCCAGGTGGATCCCGGTCGGGCGCATGTGGGAGTCTGTCTGTCTCTCCCCGTTTCTAGCTTCGGAAAAATACAAAAAAACAAAAAAACCAAACAAAAACAAATAACTTACAGCTGTGAGGCATTTTTAGGCTGCCTTCAGTCTCACAGGCTGACCAACACTCATCCTCACTGCCACGGCACTGACTCACAGAAGAGGGCATCGGGAATTTTCTCTTTACTGGCCCAGCATCCTTTCCTTTGCAGAACTGCCCCACTCCATCGCTCCCATTTCATCTAATTCTGGTGGGGCTCTCAACCTCAGAGGCCTTCCCTACTCCTATCAGGCAGGTGGGAACTGGGTCCATCACCACGCCAGTCAGATACTCTCTCCTTAGAATATAAATACTGAGCAGAAACAGAGGGGCTCAAGGCAATCTGGAAACAGAGCCTGAGATCCACCTAAGTGCCCCAGACCTGTTCTTTCAATCCTTCTTTTGATTCTGTGAGCTGTCCCTTCAACACCTCCTCTATCTCCCCTTCTTTCCTCCTTCAGGTTAGCCAGAGTCCGTTTTTGTTGCTTATAACCAGTTAATCCTGGCACAAGACATTAACTTCAGTTATATATTCATGCACACATGCAAGTACACACAGATGTATGTATTCATATATATTTTTTACTTTTGTCATATATATACTTTATTCATATATATTTTTTACTTTTATCAAATATATATATATATATATTTCCCTTTTTGTTTTTTTTTATGTTTTGGTTTTTTTTTTTAATGAGTGGGTGGGGAGATAGAGATACAGACTCCCACATGCGCCCTGACCAAGATCCACCTGGCAACTCCCATCTGGGGCTGATGCTCAAATCAACCAAGCTATCCTCAGCACCTGAGGCCAACGCTCAACTGCAAGAAAGGAAGAGAGAAAGATGGAGTAGAGGTAGGGGAAGAGAAGCAGATGGTCATTTCCCATGTGTGCGTTGACTGGCGATCAAACACATGCCGGGCCAACGCTCTTTCCACTGAGCCAATCATCCAGGGCCTAATTTCCCTTTTAAAAACAGTACTAGGCCCTAGCCGGTTGGCTCAGTGGTAGAGTGTCGGCCTGGTGTGCAGGAGTCCCGGGTTCGATTCCCAGCCAGGGCACACAGGAGAAGCGCCCATCTGCTTCTCCACCCCTCTCCCTCTCCTTCCTCTCTGTCTCTCTCTTCCCCTCCCGCAGCCAAGGCTCCATTGGAGCAAAGTTGGCCCGGGTGCTGAGGATGGCTCCGTGGCCTCTGCCTCAGGCGCTCCAATGGCTCTGGTTGCAACAGAGCGACGCCCCAGATGGGCAGAGCATTGCCCCCTGGTGGGCATGCCGGGTGGATCCCGGTTGGGCGCATGTGGGAGTCTGTCTAACTGCCTCCCCGTTTCCAACCTCAGAAAAAAATACAAAACAAAACAAAAAAAACAGTGCTAAATATAAGTTTTTTAAGGTTGTTTGGTTTTGCTTCTTGAAACCAGGGTCATTGGAAGTTTCCAATGCCTCACCATGCTCCAAAGTCAGTATGTGTCCAGGTGAATTTACACCATCTGCCACCTCTGGGTTTAGCAGCCAAGTGGCCAGTGGGATCCTGGAAGGAAGAAGGCCACATTATCTCTCAGCCTGTGGTGAAGAGGCTGCCCCTTTTGGCCACTTCTTACAACAGCTTGCTGTAATGTTGGTCAGCTGTTTTCCTCCTATGGAGGAACAGTATTTTAATTTTTTTAACTTAAAAAAATTATTATATTTATTGATTTTGGAGAGAGAGGAAAACATCGATTCATTGTTCCACTTATTTATGCATTCATTGGTTGATTTTTGCTTGTGCCCTGACTGAGGATCGAACCCTCAACCTTGGAGTATCGGGACAATGCTCTAACCAACTGAGCTAACTGGCCAGTGTGGGACAGAATTTTAAATATTTTGTTCATCCAGCTTCAGCAAAAACAAATGAATGATGAGATTAGTAGCATACCTTTAGAATGAAGATACCGTACAAGGATGCTCTCTGTGCTCCAACCCGTTGTGCTGTGTAATCACTGTAAACCACAGGCTTACTGTGCTTCAGATGTACAGCATCTCCTTAGCTGGGAAGAGGTGAGACTCTCTCTTAAGTGTTATACTTAACTGAGAGTATGAAGGGTTACGCAGATTAAAATTCTGTTTATTTAACCTGCTCCTCGAGTATACATAAGATATTTGGAAAGAGCAGGGTACAGTTGAGGAATGTTACGCCAATAACCAACTACTGCACAGTGCTTTGTAGAACTATGTGTCTACATATATTTTGAAATGTAACATGAGAACAACAACAAAGAGAGAAAATAAATATAACTATCAAGAAGTATGAAGACCCTGGCTGGTTGGCTCAGTGATAGAGCGTCAGCCTGGCGTGTGGGAGTCCCGGGTTTGATTCCTGGCCAGGGCACACAGGAGAAGTGCCCATCTGCTTCTCTACCCCACCCCTCTCCTTCCTCTCTGTCTCTCTCTTCCCCTCCCGCAGCTAAGGCTCCACTGGAGCAAAGTTGGCCCAGGAGCTGAGGATGGCTCCATGACCTTTGCCTCAGGCGCTAGAATGGCTCTGGTTGCAACAGAGTGACGCCCCAGATGGGCAGAGCATTGCCCCCTGGTGGGCATGCTGGGTGGATCCCGTTCGGGTGCATGTGGGAGTCTGACTGCCTCCCCGCTTCTCACTTCAGAAAAATACAAAAAAAAAGAAGTATGGAGACATGCGCCATCACAGCAGCTGACATGGCCACTTGACTTCACAGTGAACATTCACACAGAAAACCAGAATGTGGTTGTCATGGTGAGGAAGATTGTCATGAACCAGCGCAATTCATAATTTTGTAGGTCTGGGTGGGAACGGTGGAGGATTAGAAAATAAACACAGAAAGAAAAAGGATGGGACTGGGAGGACCCATTGCCAAGCTGAAGGCTCGCAAGAGTAAGTCTCCACCCTCAAAATGCTTTATTTATAGGGCAAAGAGCAAAGCCTTTAGCAAAACAAAGAGATTTCTGATACAAAGTCACATTTCTGGGGCAAACCAAGAATTCTGCCAAGTGCAGAAAACCCCCCCACCACGTATAACATCTTAACTTCACAAAACAAAGGGTAAAAGGAAAACTGCCTCCAGTCTCTCAGAAGGACATGGGGGATGGGACATGGAAACCAGCAGCCTCACAACTAGCACCGAGGTGTGGAGAAAGGCATAGCCTTCAGCAACTTAATCTAACACTCGGAGATTTGTGGGGAAGAGCTTATTCTTTTGGCTTAAGTCTTAAACTGCGAGGATCTTTGTCAACTCGCAGTCTCCCACAGAAGATGAACTGTGTTTTAAAGTTTGATGGCAAGTGGGGTGTCAGGAAACCCGATGTCTTTTCCAGTTCACGTGTTGCCGCTGACTCGTGATGAGTTTAGGGTGATAGGTCTAAAGTTCTTTATGTCCAGCACAACACAGCAAAGGGTGAGGGGACAACAGCTTGTATGGGGGCAAACAAATTATACTCTACAGAAAACTATCCCTAGTGTCTCTAATTAAGGGTTAATAACATCTCCATAAAGGGTTAACATGGCCCTTTTAATTTTCTATTATTTTCAACTTGGTTTAAATACTTCCCCTCAAAAAAAGTGAATATGGTTAATTTCACTCTTTATAGGCATTCAATACATTGCTTTCTTGGCTTTCTAAAGTTATGGGTAAAGTGAACCCTGCTATAATACCTGAAAGGGGAGCTGAGTTCATCAACAAGGTTGTACACTCTTGTTCACCGCATCGCCAGACCCAGGCCTGGGCCTGCATGTGCGCACTTTTTGTACGTAACTGTTTTGGACAGAGGGAGATAGACTCGGTGGGGTGTGTGGCAATGACCATGTTCCCAGAGCAAGCAGACACGCGACCTGCCCCCTATGGAATAGCACCCATGAAGGTTTCTCCCTGTTCAGGTGCACTCATCATACCGGGAGGTAACTGAGACAAAAAAGAAGGACAGAGGAAAAAACCATAGGATAAAATGGAGAAAAGGATATCTCACAGTCACATCCCCAGCTCAACCCAGCCTGCTGTCTGCTTCATGAGTAATTCCTCTTCAACTCCCCTTCTCCACCCCCTGAAACCCCTTCTCTTCCCATGATCATCCTCCTGTGGTAATTTGCTCATGGCTAAGAGAACACTGGAGATAATAGTCTTAGGTTCCTACATGACAGTTTCATTTTCTTTCATTTTTTTCCTCTTTTTTCTTTTTGAAATGAGAGGAGGAGAGATAGAGAGACAGACTCATTTATGTTCCCTGACCAGGATCCACCTGGCAACCCCATCTGGGGCTGATGCTTGAATCAACTGAGCCATACTCAGCACCTGGGGCCAACACTTGAACCAATTGAGCCACTGGCTGTGAGAGAGGAAGAGAGAAAGAAGGGGGAGGGGGGGGAGTAGAAGGCCACTTCTCAGGTGTGCCCTGACAGGGATCAAACTCAGGACATCCATAAAGCCAGCCAAGGCTATATACACTGTGCCAACTGGCCAAGGCTTACCATTCCATTTTTAGTAATGGCTTTTAGGAAGACAATGGTTCTGCCTGGAAATGTCAAAATAATCTTCCAAATGGGAATGAATTATCTACAATTTTCTTAAAGATGACAAGAACAGTGCTATGGGCTGACCTAGAATTCATATGTTGAAGCCCGCCTAGCCCCTAAGGTATTTGGAGTTAGGCCCTCAAGGAGATAGTTAAGGTTAAATGAGATCATAAGAATAGGGCCCTAATCCAATAGGACTGGTGTCCTTCTAAGAAAAAGAGACATGGCGAGGTGCATGCAGAGAGAAGGTCATGTGAGCACACATAGAGAAGGGAGCTGCATGCAAGCCAGGAAGAGGCTGTCATAGAAACCAACCCTCTGGCAACCTGATCTTGGACTTCCAACCTCCGACTGTCAGAAAATGAATTTCTGTTGTGTAAGCCAGTACCCAATGTGTGGTAGTCTATTGTGGCAGCCCAAGCAGAGGAACACAGATGGTCAGTGACTACATGGGGAGGTCTCTATCAGCACACTCAGGAGCTGAAGAAACAGTCCCACAGACCAAAATGAGGCATTTTTTGCAGCTTTAAGTTCACACTGAGATTTGGGGGAAACATTATATTTATTTATTTACTTTTATTTTGAGAGAGAGAGAGAAAGAGGCAGAGAGACAGATGAGATGCATCAACTCATAGTTGCTTCACTTTAGTTGTGTATAGATTGCTTCTCATATATGCCTTGACCAAGGATCAGATCTCAGGCTCAAACTGAACCAGTGACCTCTTGCTCAAGCCAGTTACCTTGGGCTTTCAAGCCAGCAACCTTCGGGCTCAAGCTGACGAACCTGCACTCAAGCTGAGGAGCCCAAGTTCAAGCCAGTGACCTCAGGGTTTCAAACCAGTGACCTCAGCATTCCAAGTCCACACTCTATTCAGTGCACCACCACCTGTCAGGCAGGAAACATTGTGTGTTTTTTTGTTTTTGTTTTTTTTTAATTTATTTATTCATTTTAGAGGGGGGGAGAGAGAGAGAGAGAAGGGGGAGGAGCTGGAAGCATCAACTCCCATATGTGCCTTGACCAGGCAAGCCAGGGTTTTGAACCGGCAACCTCAGTGTTTCCAGGTTGACACTTTATCCACTGCACTACCACAGGTCAGGCAGAAAACATTGTTTTTTACATTAAAACAGACACTGATATATTCTGGGATTTAGTGCAAAACTCACTTGACTGTTTAGTAAAGTATGATACAACAGAGAAGTTGCACCTTTGCAACAGTGTTCTCTGCTGTCTCGTCCTCTACCTCCAGTCGGGGAAACAGACATTCCAGCGCAAGAAACTGGTTACATAGGTGTTGGAAGCATCAAGGAGTCAAACAAGGAACAGTGGATCAACTGAGAGATTAGCAATAGCATGAACCTGTCAGTGCCACTCTAGGGTGAGAAGGACACAGGGGCGAGGTGATTTAACCAGGCTGACTGCTAGTGTTTGGCATAGGGGAGGAGAGCCTGGGGGGGAGGTCAGTTAGTGCTGGGACCATGAAGTAAGAAGTGTCCAATCAAAGATGGAAGGATGTGGGAGGTACTGCTTTTGTAGGATACCGGGCCCTTGTAGGAGAAACACGGCTTCTCTCTTCTGTGGTGCTACCCAGTGGCTAGAGTGCGAGGGAGCCGGGAAGTGGTGTTTCCTACCTAACAGAGCAGGGCAGAGGGGAGCAGACCTGAGAGCAGACTGCTCAGCCCATAGCAAGTAGGTATATCGTGGTGGGAATATCTACGGAACACAGGTGTAAAGGACTTTCCTTGCGTTTTTTCTTAGTTCCAAAGCCTAGGGTAAAGATGAGGGTATTCCATCATCCATGGATTAGGCTGCTTCTTTCTCTTTCACTTGGAGAAACTTTAATTAATGAATCTTTACAGAAGTTACATGATGGCCCTGGCCGGTGGCTCAGTGGATAGAATGTTGGCCCAGTATATGAACATCCTGGGTTCAATTCCAGGTCAGGGCACACAGTGTAAGCAACCATCTGCTTCTCTTTCTCTTTCTCTCCCCCTTCTCTCTCTCTCTCCTTCCCGCAGCCACCCCAGGTACTGAGGATGGCTCAGTTGGTCTGAACACATCAGCTTCAGGTGCTAAAAAATAGTTCAGTACTCGGGCATCAGCCCTAGAGGGGGTTGCCAGGTGGATCCTGGTTGGGGTGCATGTGGGAGTCTGCCACACTATCTCTCTTTCTCTCACCTAAAAAAAAAAGTTGCATGCATGCTTAACTTCATAGTCAACCTGTGACCTCGGGGTTCACACAGAAGCTTGACTTCTCCAGCTAAACCCAATTTTAGATAGCATCTTGAATCAGAGAGGAACAAGAGGACATGTTGTTGTTTGGGAATTGGCCGTGACATTCAACTGATCTTAATTATCCATGTGTCGCAAAGAGGTTCGGGTGTTGAAAAGGCATGTGATGACTCCCGGAGTCTCCCAGGCTCCTTGAGCACATTACACATCTGTCCAAATCCTGCTTGTTCTCTGAGGTCGGGGCAAACACCAGCACCTCTCCCAGGAGTGAATGTGAACCCATTCCTCCTCTGGGCTTGCTTCTTCCGCACGTCATTGATTTCCTCTCTGCTTGACACTTAAGTTTCATCTTCTTTTTGTTAGAATGAGTTGCTGCCATTGCTGCTGTCTTTATAGCGGGACTGAACATCCCTAGGAAACCAGGACATTTTCATCTTGGTAACCCTGTCAGTGACCAGAGAAGCATGTGGTACTCATACACACCTGTGTCTGCTTACATAAAGTGGGGAGGATTCTGTATGGCTGTAAGGGACTGGGTCTATTATGAACTGAATGTCTGTGGCCCTCCAAAATTCATAGGTTGAAATCCTAACCCCTCCATGACATGATGGTATTGGTAGGTGGAGCCTTTGAGAAGAGATTTGATCATGAGGCCAGAGCCCTTGTGAATGGAGTTAGTATCCTCATAAAACAGCCTCAAGAGAGCTGTCTCTCCTTTCTGCCAGGAGAGGACACAGCAGGGAGACGGCCATGTGCTAAACCAGAAAGTGGGCCCGTTCCAGATACAGATTCTGCTGGCACCTTGGCCTTGGACTTCCCAGCCACCAGAACTGTAAAAAAATAAGTTTCTGTTGTTTAAAAGCCACCTAGAGTGTGATATTTTGTTATAGCAGCCCAAACAGAGACAGGGTCATTTCTTCAGACTTCTGGGCCAAGCTATAAAGACCGGGGTGTGCAATATACAGCCACACTGTGCTCTGTGGCTGCAGGCTTCAAAGTTCATTTTTTCCTAAAACAGGTCATCTGGCTCTCTTACTTTTCTTCCATCCTAGCAAGTTCAGAACCACACATCTGTCGGGCAGGAGAAATCTCACCCATTGCCCAGCTCTGGAAAGGTGATCCCATGCCTTAGTAACTGAGGGGCAGGAGGGAAAGGAAACTGCTGAAGAGCCTAAGCTATTGCAGCAAGAAGACAAAGTAACTGAGCCGAGAAAACTCAACTGCGACAGGGGAACACAAATCCTTTTCCAGACCTGCCGTGCCACCTGTACCAAGTTATTTCTATCTTTTCTATTTCTGTGAAATGGAGAGATTGAACTTGGGGCCTTAAAAATCAGTTTCAGATTAAAACACTTATGATTCTATAATTAACCAAATCTGTGAAACTCGCTTCTTTTCCAGCTTTATTGAGGTTTAGTTGGCAAATAAAAATTGTGCCTGTTTAAGCCTGACCAGAAGGTGGTGCAGTGTATAGGCATTGGCCTGGGATGCTGGTTACCCAGATTCAAAACCCCCAGGTCGCCGGCTTGAGCACGGGCTCATAGACATGACCCTAGGGTCACTGGCTTGAGCCCAAAGGTGGCTGGTTTGAGCAAGGGGTTACTGGCTCGGCTGGAACCCCCTACCCCCCGTGTCAAGACACATATGAGAAAGCAATCAATTAACAACTAAAGTGCTGCAACTATAAGTTGATGCTTCTCATCTCTCTCCCTTCCTGTGGGTTCTCCCCCCCCCCGCGCCCCCCCCCCCCGCTAAAAAAAAAAAGTGGGAGCCTTGATGTTTGTGAATGAACAAATCCCACCCTGATTTCTTGGGGTTTCCTGACTTCTTTCCTCTGCAATCAGCCAAAAGAACATGGCTAGGGCCACTCACTAGCATTAATTTACACTGTTCACGATTTGTCTCTGTAGTCAGACTGCCTGGTTTGAATCCTGGACCCACTGGTCACCAGCTGCAGGACCTTAGACAGGTTACTCTTTAAGGCTATTTCCTCTCTCATGTGCCCTGACATTTATGATAGACAGAGACCAAAAGGAGACTTTTCACGGCCCTTGTCCACATTGTTGTCACATTCTTATCAATCTTGTCAACTCATGGAATGTATCAGTTATCTATTGCTGTGTAACAAATTACCTGAAATCAAGCTGCATAAAACAATAAATGTTTATTTTCTCCACTTTCTAAGGGTCAGAAATCCAAGCATGGCTTAGGGGGCAATTCTGGCTCAGGGTCATTCATTAGGCTGGAGTCAGGGTGTGAGCTAGGGCTATAGTCTAATCTTAGAAGTAACACTCAGGCCCTCGCCAATTTTCTCAGTGGATAGAGTGTTGGCCCAGCTTATGGACATCCCAGGTTTGATTCCGAGTCAGGGCACACTTGAAAAGTGACCATCTGCTTTCCGTCCCCTCCCTCTCCCCCTGCTCTCCATCTTCTCCCAGAACCAGTGGTGCAGTTGGCTCGAGCGTCGGCCTCAGACGAAGAGGATAGCTCAGTTGATTCAAGCTCCTGGTCAGGGTGCATGCAGGAGTCTGTCTCACTATCTCCCCTCCTCTCACTTAAAAAGAAAGGAAGGAAAGGAAGGAAAGGAAAGAAAGGGAAAGGAAAGGAAAGGAAAGGAAAGGAAAGGAAAGGAAAGGAAAGGAAAGGAAAGGAAAGGAAAGGAAAAGGAAAAGGAAAGGAAAGGAAAAGGAAAAGGAAAAGGAAAAGGAAAGAAGTAACATCCCCTCATTTTCATGCCCCTCTCATGCATGAAGGATTGGAGGCTCAGAAAGGTGAGGTAATTTACTTAACTGCCTCCATCTCATCCTTGTAGACCTGGCCTGACCATTTTCTGGAGACTTCTGCAGGATAGGGATGAAGTTTCAAGGCCTTGAGATAGAGTTCCTGTGCTCCAACTCACTGGCTGAAGTCAACAGTGCTCAGAAAACTCAGTCACTATAACCAGGCAGTGAGCACAGTGGTTAGGGCAGGTGCTTTAGCTTCAGACAGGAAAGGGTCCAAATCCAGGCTTTACCCTTTCTTATCTGTGTGACCTTAGTTATCTTACTTACAAATAGGAGATGAGAAAATATGCCTTGCACTTGCATAATCCGTAATAGTGGCAGTAAAATTGTCAGACCCAGTTCTACAGTTTCTCTCTTTGAAACCCCTTTCTGACTTTCCCTTTCTGTTCATACAGCCAAGGAGCCTCCCCTGGTCTGTCCCTCGCCTGCCCAAGCCCGAGTCCCTGCTGCAGCCTTCCAACGGGACAGTCAGCCTTAGGCGGGCCCTGCGCCCCCAGCACTGCCTTCCCCTCTTCCAGCTCCACATGTCACTTTCTTCTTTCACTAAAGCCATGCACTGTCCTGCTCTCAGACTGCCTGCCGGATGCCTACGGTGTGAAGCACAATTCTTCTGCATTCCAAGGCTTCCCATAGGTCTCAGCCTCCTGAGTCAACCCTACAGCCCATAGGACAGTCCACTCAGTAAGGTCTCTTCACTGCTCTTCTGTGCCTGGAGTCTTACTTGTTACTTCCCCAGACTACGATGACTTCCCTGTTCTGACTTTCAGGCCCAGGCTAAATCCCACTTGCCACAAAAGCTTCTTCTACCCCTCTTGCTTAACTCAATTCAACTCATAGTCATTGAGTAACTGTTATGTGTAAGGAACTGTGATACGGCAAGGAGGCCATAAAGTTAGAGAAAGTATGTAGCTTCTGTCTTTCTAGGGGAAAAAATATCCAAAAAGTGGCATTTAAGCCGAGATTGGAAGGAAGGTTAGGGTTTTTATTAGGGCAAGGCAGGCAAGGTAAAATGCAATGGATTTGGTTTGACTGGATTAATTTTTAGTTACCTTTACTCAAGAAGCACCCCTTCCCCACCACAGCCCCACATGCAGGGTTGCAATAGCCGTGTCTGCACAATGAGACCCCCCTACCTTCCCTGGCCACAGACGACACTTGACACAAGCTGCCATTCAGTTTTCTTGCCTGTGAATTTGAAATCAGGTTTCATAGGTACTGGTTAATCTCTACCTCTGCAACAGAGAATTTTGAACTTGGAAATGTAATACAGCAATCCTTTATCATATACCCAACATGCAGGAGAAGAGGGAGAATAAAACAGATGCTTAGAGAGGAGGAGATGGGACCACAGGGCTGCTGGGAGGGCCAGCGTTTCCCAGGTCCAAGTTCCAATTTTTAATGAAGCTTGCCCAGAAGTTCTGCTTATGGGTTTTATGAGATTTCTTCCTATCCTTATAATAAGCTCTCCCTCTTTTGCTTGTGTGTGGGTTTCAGTTACTTATAACCAAAAGAGATAAGTAGGTCACAGAAGCCTAAACGTTGGAATTTATAAAAAGGACCAGGCCTGACCAGGCGGTGGCGCAGTAGATAGAGCATCGGACTGGGTGGGATGCAGAGGACCCAGGTTCAAAACCCCAAGGTTGCCAGATTGAGCGTGGGCTCATCTAGTTTGAGCAAGGTTCACCAGCTTGAGCCCAAGGTCGCTGGCTTGAGCATGGGATCACTCTGTCTGCTGTAGCCTCCCCCCTGGGTCAAGGCACATATGAGAAAGCAATCAATTAACAACTAAGGTGCTGCAACAAAGAATTGATGCTTCTCATCTCTCTCCCTTCCTATCTGTCCCTCTCTCTGTCCCTCTTTCTGTCTCTGTCACACACACACACACACACACACACACACACACACACACACACACACACACGACAGGGCCTGAGGTGTCCTCTTTGACTAGAGTAAGAGACAGGAAGTACTTGGCCATCAGGCTGGAAGGGCAGATTGCTGTAGACACATTGTGGAAGGCCATGAATGCCACATGCAGAAGTTGAGATAGTCAAGAACTACTGAAGTTGTGTGCAGAGGAACAATTCACAATTTCAGAGGTGGAATCAGTGCCACAGGGATCAGAAATGCATCTGATAAATGACAATATTTTCTACCTGTGTTTCAAGAACTTGGACAAATTACCTAATCTTTTAACCTTGTCTTCTGCATTTGTAAAATGAAAATATGAATGCTTAGCTCATAAGATTTGAGGAGAAATTATATGAAATAATGATAACAAATTGGCAAATACTAAGCACTCAAATGGTAAGTATTATTATTTTAATCCTTTCTTTTCTTGAGATTTCTGTGATACTTATTACCAATATCATATGCATTAGCGCTATTGATTTTTAAATTACTTCAAGTATGCTGATTTTGTCTTGTAGTCAGATCAAAAGCCTCTATGAAATGATGACATCTTAAACTGTTTTTACACTTCTCATAATTCCTAAATGGCATGTGGGCCCAGAGCACGAAGAGCTAAGTACTCTGATAGATTGGTTGTTGGCAGCAGGAAAACCACTCTGTTCTGGCATTTAGTAGCTGATAAACATTTCCACATGTTGGCTCATCATGAACTGATGGTTTGGGTCTGGGGCTTAGAAGAGAAATGACCACATTACTGAAGCCACTTCCCAAATTATGAGATTTAATGAGCTGAGAAAATTTAATTATTCTCCAAAGTGTACTTTCTGGTTTAGATTATGACTCAGCAGCAGTTGTTACCACAGAATCTTTTGGAAAATATTATACACAGATGCAAATGGAACTGGGCTCAAAACACTTTGATTTTGCTCATTCATTCACATTTCCTAAGACTCTTCTATATAAAAGGTATTGAGTCTGACCTGTGGTGGCGCAGTGGATAAAGCGTTGAGCTGGAACGCTGAGGTTGCCGGTTTGAAACCCTGCACATCTCTGGTCAAGGCACATATGGGAGTTGATGCTTCCTGCTCCTCCTTCTTTCTTGTTCTCTCTCTCTTTCTCTCTCTCTCACTCGCTCTCTCTAAAAATGAATAAATAAATAAAGTTAAAAAAATAAAAATAAATAAAAGGTATTGAATCGAGCAGGTCTGATGCAAAGATATGTACAGAATAGGATCCCTGCCCACAAACAGTTTGCAACCTACCAAGAGAGCCAAGCCATGGAAATAATTAATTATAATATGCCTGACCAGGCGGTGGCGCAGTGGATAGAGCATTGGCCTGGGATGCTGAGGACTCAGGTTTGAAACCCCAAGGTCACCAGCTTGAGCATGGGCTCATCTGGCTTGAGCTCAGGCTCACCAGCTTGAGCATAGGGTCCCTGGCTTGAGTGTAGAATATGATCAATATGATCCTATGGTCGCTGACTTGAGCCCATAGGGTACTGACTTGAAGCCCAAGATCACTTGGCTTGAGTCCAAGGTCTCTGGCTTGAGCAAGGGGTCACTGTCTTGGCTCGAGCCCCCCGGTCAAGGCACATATGAAAAGCAATCAATGAACAACTAAAGTGCTATAACTACAAGTTCATGCTTCTCATCTCTCCCCTCCTGTCTCTGTCTTTATTTCTTTCTGTCTCTCTGTCTCTCTCTTGCAAAAAATAAATTTAAAAAAATAATTATAATACAAGGCACTATGTGATAAGTATAATAAAAATGGTATAAAGTCTAAAGAGCTTAAGGGGACCAAGAAATCAGTAAAGGCTCCTGGAGGAAGTGCTATGGACACTGACTGGGCTTTGAAGGATGAATAAGATTTAGGATTTCCATAGCTGGAGTTGGGTGAAGAGCCATTTTAAGCTGAGTGACATTAGTAAACACACAGGTTTAAGAGGTCAAGGTGACAGAGGCACAAGGAGAGAAGGGGGAGAGCATGGTTGGTAGCCAGAGCCAGCGAAGTCTTAAACACTAAGTTATGAATTTGGATTTTATACATTAGATATGAAGGAGGTCCTAAAAATTTCCTAGTAGAAGAGTCATGTGACATGACTCTTATTGTACAATTTGTGATTAATTGGCGGTGAAGTGCAGGTAGGAAAAATTAGAAGCAATTGGATTATCCCAGGCACGAGGAGAGAGAAGCTGAAACTAAATGGTAGCACTGGAAATGAAAAGGAGATAGATAAACAAAGGGCTATAAAGGATTCATTGACATGGACATGAACATTTGGGAAGACATCAAAGAATGTGCTTTCATGGCATGATGAGTTGGGACGTAGGAGTGTTGATTTTGGTGCTGTCAGGGTAAATGTCGGGTAAGCACTAGAAATGAGGCTGGGACTCAGCAACAGAATCAGAACTGGTAGAGTTCACAGTCCTTCCCATCTAAAATCCTAAATGACTTGCAGAAAGGACTATATATCTTAAAAAAAAGAAAGTGCACAGAAGAAAAAAGATAATTAGGGGGGAAGGAGAGGGAGGAGGGGAGGGGCACAAAGGAAACCAGATAAAAGGTGACGGAAGATAATTTGACTTTGGGTGATGGGTATGCAACATAATCAAATGTCAAAATAACCTGGAGATGTTTTCTCTGAACCTATGTACCCTGGTTTATCAATGTCACCCCATTAAAATTAATTAAAAAAATAGAAAGAAGATAATTAGTCAAATTGGATTCATTGTCATGGAACTGGAAAGGTGCCAAAGAATAATGCTGAAAGGAAATTAAAACATAAAATAATTGTAACTAATTTTGATTAGTGTGTATTACGTTCCAGGCACCATTCTAAGTGTTTTACAAGTATTAAGTCATCTAATCCTCACAACAACTTACTGAGTTAAGTTCTATTACTTGAAGAAACAGAATCAGAGAGCTTAAGGTTTGCCCAAGTTCACCGGACCTATGGTGGCACAGTGGATAAAGCATCGACCTGGAATGCTGAGGTCACTGGGTAGAAACCCTGGGCTTGCTTGGTCAAGGCATGCATGACAAGCAATCAGTGAATAATTAAAATGAAGCAACTATGAGTTAATGTTTCTTGTTCTTTCCCTTCCCACCCTAAAAATCAATAAATAAAATCTTAAATAAAATAGATTTGCCCAAGCTCACCCAGCAAGGCTCTGAGCCCAGAGTCACACACTGACCGTTTGACTCCAAAGCCATGCTCTAAACCCCCAATCTATTTTGCCTTGAATGCAGTGGTACAGGCTTGGGTCACTGAAATCATGGAGCAAAGGAGTTTCAGGGAGGGGGTGATCAGAAGCGCCAGTGTTGATGACAGGTCATGGAAAATGAGAATAATTGCCACAAAGTGAAACCCAGAAGGGATGTTCTAAAATGAGGCTCTGATTTCACAATGTTGTGTTATGTGCTGGTACACACTCCGTGCTGACTGCTGAACCTGTCCAGAGCTCTTTAACAAGCTCAGTCAAGCAAGATAAGAAGGTTTGCACTCATAGGACTGTCTTGGAAACAAGGTGGCTAATGCCTTAGTCACCAGCCTTCTCTGACATTGCCTCAGATCCGTGAAGCTCACTCAACCTGCTGTTCAGGTGCCTCGAAAAGAACACAAGCCAAACCCCGACGGTTCACTCAGCGAGCCTTTAATAAAATGTCAGAGTAATCTAATGAAAGTGTCAGGCCTTCCTGTGAGCTGAAGCCAGAGAAAAGTGAGAAAAGTGGTATTACAACCAAGGGAATTTAAATAGGTCTTCAGCAGCACTGAAAGCTCTAGTTCCCATTTATTAAGATAACAGAACATCACCATATGGGACAGTTGAAGACTAATGAATTTTGGGATAAATTTATATTGGGACACTGGCTTAGATTTCTTATTCTGCTCAGTTATCACTTTTTTTAAGTGAGAGGCGGGAAGATAGGGAGACAGACTGCTGCATGTGTCCTCACCAGTATCCACCCAGCAACCTCTGTCTGGGGCCGATGTTCAAATCAACCTGGCTATTTTTAGTGCCTGAAGTTGACATGCTCGGACCAACTGAGATATCCTCAGCACCCACAGCTGATGCTTGAACCAATTGAGCCACTAGCTGCAGTAGAAGAAGAGAGAGAGAGAAGTGGGAGACGGAGGGGAAGAGAAGCAGATGGTTGCTTCTCCTGTGTGCTCTCACTGATGGTCAAACCCAGAATATACAAAAACCAAGCCAATGCTTTATCCACGGAGACAACTGGCCAGAACCAAGATTGTACTTTTATTTAAATTTTTTAAAATTTATTAATTTTAGCAAGAAATGAAGGGGGGAGGGAAAGAGGGAGAGAGAGAGAATGAGAGAAAGAGAGAGAGGAACATTGAGCTGTTCAGGTATGTGTTCTGACCAGGGATCGAACCAGCAACTTCTGTACTTGAGGACGATGCTCTGAACCAACTGAGCTATCTGGCCAGGGCTAGAATGTACTTTTTTTTTTCTTTTTTCTTTTTTTTTGTAATTTTCTGAAGCTGGAAACGGGGAAACACAGTCAGACAGACTCCCACATGCGCCCAACCGGGATCCACCCAGCACGCCCACCAGGGGGCGACGCTCCGCCCACCAGGGGGCAATGCTCTGCCCCTCCGGGGCGTCGCTCTGTTGCGACCAGAGCCACTCTAGCGCCTGGGGCAGAGGCCAAGGAGCCATCCCCAGCGCCCGGGCCATCTTTGCTCCAATGGAGCCTTGGTTGCAGGAGGGGAAGAGAGAGACAGAGAGGAAGGAGAGGGGGAGGGGTGGAGAAGCAGATGGGCGCTTCTCCTGTGTGCCCTGGCCAGGAATCGAACCCGGGACGTCTGCACGCCAGGCCGACGCTCTACCACCAAGCCAACCGGCCAGGGCCTAGAATGTAAATACTTTTTAAAGGAAATACACACTGAAGAATTTAGTGGTCTGCAAGTTGTTTTCAAACGTAGAAAAAATAATACCAATCCATACACCATACATATATACTATATCTATCTCTATATCTCTATATCTATATATATCTATCTATACAGAGATATAGAGATAGATATAGAGAAAATAACTGATAAAGCAAGTAGAATAAACTGCTAACCTGTGGGAAATATGGGTGAAAGTTACATAGGAATTATCATTGTCATTTTTGCAATATTTTGGAAAATTGAAATTATTTCAAAATAAAGTTTTAAAATATAATAATATATATGTACATATATTTACATTATATATGACAAAATATTTTCATCCAGAATAAAGAATGCCTATAAATCAATCAAAACAAATAACCCAATTAAGCACTGGACAAAATATTTGAATGGATACTTTACAAAGAAAGATATATAAAAGACAAACACAAGAAAACATGCTTAAAATCATTAGTTATTAAGGAAGTGCAAATTAAAACCACAATGCAATACTACTCTATACCTATTAATTTCAAGATTGACAACATGGCCCTGGCCAGTTAGCTCAGTAGTAGAGTGTTGGCCCAGCATGTCGATGTCCTGGTTTCTATTCCCAGTCACGGGGCAAAGGAGAACTGACCATCTGCTTCTCCATCCTTCCCCCTTCTCTCTCTCTCTCTTCCCCTCCCTCAGCCATGGCTCAATTGGTTGAGCATATTGGCCCTGGGTGCTGAGGATGGCTCTGTGGAGCCACCATTTCAGGTGCTAAAAATAGCTTCGTTGTGAGCATGACCCCAGAGGGCAGAGAATCACCCTCTAGTGGGCTTGCTGAGTGGATCCCAGTCCCCGCTCATGCAGAAGTCTATCTCTCTTATCTCCCCTCCTCTCACTTGAAGAAAGATAAAAATAAATAAATAAATAAATAAATAAATAAATAAATAAATAAATAAAAAGATTGACAACACTAAATGTTGACAACAATATGGAGCAACTGGAACTTCTGAACATTATTAGTGGGGATGTAAATGGTAAAATTACATGGAGAAAAGTTTTACCAGTTTCTTATAAAACTAAACATATAACTCTTCTATAATCCCAAGAGAAATGAAAGCACGCATCCACAAAAACTAGAAATAACCTAAATGTCCACTAACAGGAACATGGATATACAAAATATGTAATACTAAAACAATTGTAATATTCAGTAATAAAAAGACCAAATATGTAGCAACATAGAGGAATCCCAAAATCATGCTTAATGAAAGAAGTCTTACACAAAAAATACATACATCTGATTCCCTTTGTTTGTTATTATTTTTAAAGTTTATTAATATTTTTTCTGTTTCCCTTTAGATGAAGTTCTAGAACAGGCAACACTTATCTAAAGAAAAGAAAATCAGAACAGCCATTACTTGTGGGAGGGCGTGCATTTGAATTGACTTGGAAAGGTATGAAGAATGAATCACCTGGGATGAAGGTAATGTTCTGCATCTTTTTTTTTTGTATTTTTCTTAAATTTTTATTGATTTTAATTTATTGTGTTTACATAGATTCAAGTGTCCCACCGAATACATCCCCCACACAAACCCGTGTTCCCCTCGACATCTTCCCCCCTTCCCTCCAGCAGGATTTGCTTTCCTGCTCTCTATAATGCTGTTATATATATATATAATTGCACCAATCTCTTTCCCTTCTCTGATCCCATCCTCTTATCCCCTTTTCCTCTGTCCGCTGTCCCTCTGGTCACTTTGATCCCACTTCTGCCTCTATTCCACTCCTCAGTTCACATTGCTCATTAGATTCCTCAAATGAGTGAGGTCATATGATATTTTTCTTTCTCTGCCTGGCTTATTTCACTTAGCATAATAGTTTCCAGGTCCATCCATGTAGTCGCAAAAGGTAAGATTTCCTTATTTTCACGGAAGTGTAGTATTCCATTGTGTATATCTACCAAAGCTTTTTAATCCACTTGTCCACTGATGGACACTTGGGCTGTTTCCAGATCTTGGCTATTGTAAACAATGCTGCCATAAACATGGAAATGCATTTCTTCTTTTGAATCAGTGCTATGGTGTTCTTAGGACATATTCCTAATAGTGGGATGGCTGGGTGAAAAGGCAGTTCCATTTTTAATTTTTTGAGGAATCTCCATACTGTTTTCCACAGTGGCTGCACCAGTCTGCATTCCCACCAGCTGTGCAGGATGGTTCCCTTTTCTGCACATTCTCGTCAGCACTTATTATGTGCTGTTTTGTTAATGAGCGCCATTCTGACTGGTGTGAGGTGATATCTCATTGTGGTTTTAATTTGCATTTCTCTAATGATTAGTGATGTTGAACATTTTTTCATCTGCCTATTGGCCATCTGTATGTCCTCTTTGGAGAAGTGTCTATTCAGTTCTTTTGCCCATTATTTGATTGCATTGTTTACCTTCCTGGTGTTGAGTTTTACAAGTTCTTTATACATTTTGGTTATTAACCTCTTATCAGACGTATTGTCAAATATGTTCTCCCATTGTGTGGTTTGTCTTTTTATTCTGTTCATCTTGTCTTTAGTTGTACAAAAGCTTTTTAGTTTGATATAGTCCCATTTGTTCATCCTGTTCTTTATTTCACTTGCCCATGGAGATAAATCAGAAAATATATTTTTGCGAGAGATGTTGGAAAGCTTACTGCCTATGTTTTTTCCAAGATGATTATGGTTTCACGACTTACATTTAAGTCTTTTATCCATTTTGAGTTTATTTTTGTGCATGGTGTAAGTTCGTGGTCTAGTTTAATTTTTTTTCAGGTTGCTGACCAATATTCCCAACACCATTTGTTAGAGACTGTCTTTACTCCATTGTATGCTCTTACCTCCTTTGTCAAATATCAATTGTCGGCCCTGGCCGGTTGGCTCAGCGGTACAGCATCGGCCTGGCGTGCGGGGGACCCAGGTTCGATTCCCGGCCAGGGCACATAGGAGAGGTGCCCATTTGCTTCTCCACCCCCACCCCCTCCTTCCTCTCTGTCTCTCTCTTCCCCTCCCGCAGCCAAGGCTCCATTGGAGCGGAGATGGCCTGGGCACTGGGGATGGCTCCTTGGTCTCTGCCCCAGGCGCTAGAGTGGCTCTGGTCGCGGCAGAGCGACGCCCAGGAAGGGAAGAGCATCGCCCCCTGGTGGGCAGAGCTTCGCCCCTGGTGGGCGTGCCGGGTGGATCCCGGTCGGGCGCATGCGGGAGTCTGTCTGACTGTCTCTCCCCGTTTCCAGCTTCAGAAAAATACAAAAAAAAAAATAAAAAATCAATTGTCCATAAAGGTGTGGGTTTATTTCTGGGTTCTCTGTTCTGTTCCATTGATCTATATGCCTGTTCTTATGCCAGTTCCAAGCTGTTTTGAGTACAATGGCCTTGTAGTATAACTTGATATCAGGAAGTCTAACACCACCCACTTCATTTTTCTTTTTCAAGATTGCTGAGGCTATTCATGTTCTTTTTTGGTTCCATATAAATTTTTGGAATATGTGTTCTATAGCTTTGAAGTATGTCATTGGTATTTTAATAGGAATTGTATTGAATTTATAAATTGCTTTGGGTAATATAGACATTTTAATGATGTTTATCCTTCCTATCCGTGAACACTGTATATGCTTCCACTTGTTTGTATCTTCCTTGATTTCTTTTATCAATGCTTTATAATTATCTGAGTACAAGTCTTTTAAGTCTTTTACATCCTTGGTTAAATTTACTCCTAGGTACTTAATTTTGTTGTTGTTTCAGCAATAGTAAAGGGAATTGTTTCCTTAATTTCTCTTTCAGACGGTTCATTGTTGGTGTATAAAAATACCTCTGATTTCTGTTAGGTCCTGAGTGATGTTCTCCGTATCTGGCCACTGGATATGTCAGTCCTGGAACTCTCTGGCGAGAACCTGGTGCAGACTAGTGCGGGTCACTGCCTAGGACTGGCCCTTAGCAATCTTCTTCGAGCCACAAGCAACCCAGAGCTTTTGGCTGCCTCTGCTGGTCTCAGGTGCCTTTGTAAATATCAGCTGTACTCCTAGGCTGGCTTTTATCTACTCTTGGCCAATGGCTGTGGCCTTTGTGTTCTAAAGGTGTGGTTTCCCACAGCCAGGCCTGCCCACCCTTCTATGGGTACTCAGCAGTGTGTGTGTATGTAGAGGTGTAGCCCAGACCTCAGCACTCAAAACCTGTTTCCCTGACGTGCCCTCTGCTTCTAAGTGACTCTTTGCTCTGACTGGAGTAGGAGAGCCTCTGCTGGGTGGGGTAATTGCTTTCCTTTGCTGGCATTGGTTCTCCCAGTAAAAATGGCCACTTTAGGTTTGGGGAGTGACCCAGTACAGGGGTTAGGGTGGCTGTCCCCCACAGTCTCTCCCTGTGCCTCTGAGACTATACTCTCCTCTGGCGCTCTCCGCTCCCAGAGCCCCAGGTAAGTGACTCTGAATGAGGTTTTCTGCGCGGCCCCTTTAAGACAGAATCTGGGTCTGAGAGTTCTGTCTCCTTCTTGCAAACAATAACCCGGCTCTTCTTTCAGCTAAATGCTGTCTGTACGCCTCCTCTAGTCTTTGGGGCTCCAGGCTGGGGCTCCGGTCCTGAAGCTGAGGACCCACAACTCTCCAGGAAACCTACCCCACTATGAGATACCTTCTGGGCCATCACTCACTCCTGGGAGCGGGGCAGCCCTTTCTGTGTCTCCGCCCTTCCTACCAGTTTCAGTGTGGTTTCTTTGGTGATGCTTGGTTATAGATTCTTCTTAGTTTAGTCCAAAATTGGTCTTTCAAGATGATTATTCCTAAGTTAAGTTGTAATCCACTTTGGTTCTGGGAGGTGGGAGTTGTAACATCCACCTACTCCATTGCCATTTTCTCTTCCTAGACATCTCTTGAAGGTAGGGACATTATCTTTTTCTTCACAGCTTACAGCCGCATGAGACAATTTTTGATAAAGGAGTATCAGTTGAAGAAGAATACATATCTATTGCCCTGGCCGGTTGGCTCAGCGGTAGAGCGTCGGCCTAGCGTGCGGAGGACCCGGGTTCGATTCCCGGCCAGGGCACACAGGAGAAGCGCCCATTTACTTCTCCACCCCTCCGCCACGCTTTCCTCTCTGTCTCTCTCTTCCCCTCCCGCAGCCAAGGCTCCATTGGAGCAAAAAAAATGGCCCGGGCGCTGGGGATGGCTCTGTGGCCTCTGCCTCAGGCGCTAGAGTGGCTCTGGTCGCAACATGGCGACGCCCAGGATGGGCAGAGCATCACCCCCTGGTGGGCAGAGCGTCGCCCCCTGGTGGGGGCGTGCCGGGTGGATCCCGGTCGGGCGCATGCGGGAGTCTGTCTGACTGTCTCTCCCCGTTTCCAGCTTCAGAAAAAAGAAAAAAAAAAAAGAATACATATCTATTAACAAATATAAGAAACCAACAAAATATTTTCCTTCAGCATACTTTAATAGTTTAGACTTTTTTTTGGTATTTTACCCAAATATAAATCATATATCTTCCTTTTGCCTCTACCAGCTACCCTGATCCCCTTCCTGAGGCAAACAATGTTTGAAATGGCATTTTAATAATATCCAAATATATAAAATCATTGATTCATATTCCTCCATATCTTCAAATTTGGATACCATTGATTTAATATACTTTCTAATTTCTTAGGGGACTGGATCAACCTGTACAAATTTCTTGATTCAGATAAAATTTGCAAGTTTCAATCTCAAAAAAACTTCAATAAGCACATTAAAAATACTTATTAAAAAGAAAAAAAGTTGTCTTGACCTGTGGTGGCACAGTGGATAAAGCATTGACTTGGAACGTTGAGGTCCACGGTTCAAAACCCCAGGCTTGTCCAGTTAAGGCACATATGAGAAGCAACTACTACAACTTGATGCTTCCTGCTCCTCTCTGCCCCCTCCTTTCTCTCTTGCTCTCTACTCTCTCTAAAAATAATACTAATTATTATTAATAAAATCTTTATAAAAAGAAAGAGAAAAAGTTGTTCTTCACAAAAGTCCCCAAGAGACTGTTGTGTAGAAGAGTGGCAGCCGCCTTTAACCCTAAGTGTCCAGAATGGACAGACAGAACAGACTCTCCTGGAGGCTTTGGAGCCTGGGTTAGACCTCGTTTATTCACTTTCTCTGGTTTAAAAATTAAGAGGTTTATTTGACCTATCCCTTTCTTTCAGACTGGATAGCCAAGCCAGTTTCGTGGTTCTATCTTTGAACCTTCTCTCCAACCATTGCTCGCCTTATCCCTGCTGTGAAGCTAATCTTGGCCACTAATTCCTTAGTTCTGCCTTTTGCAAATATCCTAAAATAGCTTCACTGATTCCAGGGTATCTCTTTTAAGCCCTTCCTGGCCCTAGGCAACCTACCCTAGCTGTTTCCCACTCCACATAGACTGGTCTACTCTACCTCACAAGCATGCCTGCTCAGCCTGTCTCTGCCTGTCCCTTTTTTTAGGTTGTTCTCCACATATAAAATGCCTTTCTGCCTCTTCTTTGGCCATGCAAATCTCATTCGTAGTTCATGTTCAGCTCAGATTTCACCTTCGACATGAATTTTCTCCTCTAACAACTGAACCACAACAATTGTGCCCTTTCCAGGCATCCATAGCACTTAGTTATAGAATCAAAGAGCTAGAAGGAACCTTAGTGATCAAAGCAATCAGAGCTTTAATTTTACCAAATGAGAATACAGAATCAGGGAACTAACGAGTGATCCATTCAAGGTTATACAGTTAGTAAATGCTATAGAGCAGGAAAAACAACGAAGACCCTCAACTGTTAGTCTAGTGCTATTTCTAATGCTATAGCCTAGTCTGTGCCATTTCCCTTACCCTTGTTTCTACATTTAATAAGAATTGGCTTATATTATTTATATTTGTTTCATGGAACAAAGTTTTATCTCCCTATGAAGACTGAAAGTCTCTCCTGAAATTAGAAACCATATCTTTGACTTCTTTTGTACTCTCATAACAAATAACAGGCACAGCCTGACCGGGCAGTGGCGCAGTGGATGGAGTGTCGGACTGGGATGCAGAGGGCCCAGGTTCGAGACCCCGTGGTCACCAGCTTGAGCGCGGGCTCGTCTGGTTTGAGCAGGGGCCCACCGGCTTGAGCCCAAGGTTGCTGGCTCCAGCAGGGGGTTGCTCGGTCTGCTGAGGGCCCGCGGTCGGGGCACGTGTGAGGGGGCAATCAGTGAACAACTAAGGTGTTGCAATGCGCAATGATGATTGATGCTTCTCATCTTTCTCCGTTCATGTCTGTCTGTCCCTGTCTATCCCTCTCTCTGACTCACTCTCTGTCTCTGTAAAAAAACAAAACAAAACAAAACAAAAAAACAAAAACAAAAACAAATAACAGGCACTGAGACATCTTTGTTGTATTAAATAAAAAAAATTTAGTCATTCGACAACTGTATAGTGCCTTGCACATAAGCACAAAGCAGATATTTCCAAAATACTAGTTAATTAATTGAGTGAAAGACAGACACACACTCAGGCATTTCTTCACTTGTTTGACTAAAAACTGGTATGCATAAACATCATCTAAGTGCCAGAGATACACAGATTATGACATATACTTGGAGATAGACAATGTTTCAGAGATGATGAATATGCATACAGCATTACCTTACAAAAAAATACGAGCCTACTAGAGGTGTCCACAGCAGAATGAATATTGGGAGGGAAGCAAAGAGAGATCACTTTTAAGATGTGTCTTGAAGAACAGATACAATGTCATCAAGTGGAGAAAAAGAAGAGATGTTTCAGGAATCAGGTCAGCAGAAACACAGAGGTAGGCAAGTGTGCCGGCCAACTTCCTGATTCTGTCTTTGAGATTTTTTTTTTTAATTTTATTTATTAATTTTTAGAGAGGAGAGAGAGAGGGAGAGAGAGAAAGGGGGAGGAGCTGGAAGCATCAACTCCCATATGTGCCTTGACCAGGCAAGCCCGGGGTTTCGAACCGGCGACCTCAGCATTTCCAGGTCGATGCTTTATCCACTGCGCCACCACAGGTCAGGCTGTCTTTGAGATTTTAAGGGATGCGTAGGTGTCAGGGTTATGTTTGCTGGAGAAAGTGACAGTCTAGACAGGTCAGTGGCCATCAGCTTATAGAGAAGAGCCTTGCAAGCAGCAGTAGTTTGCACTTTATCCTGTAGGCCAGGGGTCGGGAACCTATGGCTCGCGAGCTAGATGTGGCTCTTTTGATGGCTGCATCTGGCTCATAGACAAATCTTTAATAAAAATTATAATAATGTTAAAAATATAAAACATTCTCATGTATTACAATCCATTCATTTCCTACTGCTCATGTTCATGGTTGCGGGTGTCTGGAGCCAATCACAGCTGTCCTCCGGGACAACACCAAATTTTTATTGGATAATGTGTAACGTACAAGGGTCGTTGTATGGCTCTCATGGAATTACATTTTAAAATATGTGGCATTCATGACTCTCTCAGCCAAAAAGGTTCCTGACCCCTGCTGTAGGCAAAGGGAGTCAGGGGATATTTTTAAGCAGAGAAATGATAGGATCAGACACTTGAAAACACAGTGAGAAGGGCAACCTGGAGACAAGGAACCTCTTTGGGACACAATTCCAGGTATCCATGGAAGACAGGGGAGTAGCAGGCAGTGAGGGTCAAGTGGAACAGAGAAAAAGCAGTTGTAGTAGACAGAAAATTTTTTCTCCCGATTTTAAGTTATACATAATAAATAAGCCTAGAAAGGCAAGTACAAAAATGTGATCTGTGAGTAATGGTATCACATTACCCACAGGCAGGTTTTCTTTTTGTGTGTGTGTTTTTTAATTCATTTTAAAGGAGAGAGAGAGAGAGAGAGAGAGAGAGAGAGAGAGAGAGAGAGAGAGAGAAGGGGCAGAAAGCATCAATTCTCATATGTGCCCTGATCAGGCAAGCCCAGGGTTTTGAATTGGTGACCCCAGCATTCCAGGTCAATGCCCCATCCACTGCGCCACCACAGGTCAGGTGGCAGGGTTTTTTTTAATGTGATTTTTTGGGGGTAGTATTTCTTAAGTTTTACAGTAGATTATATACTTATATGCAATGTATTTTTATATCATTACTTATTAAATTGTATATATTACTATGATTGGAAAAAGTAAATACTACTTTTTTTGTGAGAGAGACAGAGAAAGGGACAGACAAAAGGGAGAGAGATGAGAAGCATCAATTCTTTCTTGTGGCACCTTAGGTATTCATTGATTGCTTTCTCATATTGCATTGACCAGGGGGCTACAGCAAAGTGAGTGACCCCTTGCTCAAGCCAGTGACCTTGGGCTCAAGCCAGTGACCATGGGGTCATGTCTATGATCTTGTGCCCAAGCTAGTGAGCCAGCACTCAAGCCGGCAACCTCGGGGTTTCAAACCTAGGTCCTCTGCATCCCATGTTGATGCTCTATCCACTGTGCCACAACCTGGTCAGGCAAGTAATGACTACTTTTAAAATGACACAGGCTCAGCCCTGGCTGGGTAGCTCAGTTGGTTGGAGTGTTGTCCCACTAAACCAGGCTGCAGGTTTAATCCCAATCAGGAGGCCCTGGCTGGTTGGCTCAGTGGTAGAGCATCAGCCTGGTATGCGGGAGTCCCGGGTTCGATTCCCGGCCAGGGCACACAGGAGAAGTGCCCATCTGCTTCTCCACCCCTCCCCCTCTCCTTCCTCTCTGTCTCTCTCTTCCCCTCCCGCAGCCGAGGCTCCATTGGAGCAAAGTTGGCCCGGGCACTGAGGATAGCTTTATGGCCTCTGCCTCAGGTGCTAGAATGGCTCTGGTCGCAACAGAGCAACGCCCCAGATGGGCAGAGCATCGCCCCCTGGTGGGCATGCCGGGTGGATCCCGGTTGGGCGCATACGAGAGTCTGTCTGACTGCCTCCCCGTTTCCAACTTCAGAAAAATACAAAAACAAACAAACAACAACAACAAAAAACCCCAAATAATCCCAATCAGGAAACATGCAGGAATCAACCAATAATGCATAAATAATAAGTGAAACAATCAATGTCTATCTCTGAAATAAAAAAAAACTTAAAAAAATAAATAAAATTAACATACTCAGCATCAAAGATTTTAGAAATACAAAAATGGGACACATTTTTAAATCATCCATAAAAACATTTGTTTTAACATTATGGGAAAAGGGATACCAAATTTTATATTTATATTAAAATATAAATTATATTAAAATAATTTAATTTATATTGGCTCAGTGGCAGAGTATCGGCCTGGCATGTGGATGTCCTGAGTTTGATTCCCAGTCAGGGCACACAGAAGCACCCATCTTCTTCTCCACTCCTCCCCCTCTTGCTTTTCTCTCTGTCTCTCTTCCCCTCTTGCAGACATGGCTCAATTGGAGTGAGTTGGCCCCAGGCACTGAGGATGGTTCCATGGCCTCCACCTCAGGCACTAAGAAGAGCTCAGTTGCTGAGCAACAGAGCAATGACCTAGATGAGCAGAGCATCACCCCCTAGTGGGCTTGCTGGGTGGATACCAGTCTGGGTGCATGCAGGAGTCTGTCTCTGCCTCCCTTCCTCTCACTAAATACATAATAATGATAATAATAATTCATATTGAAATGCCTGACAAGAGATAAAGCAACATGTTAATAGGAGATATTTCTGATAGTGGGATATGGGCAATTTTCATTTCTATTTTATTTATTTTATTGCTAAATTCTTCACAATTAGTATATTTTTTTCTATTAAAATTTAAGTTTATTGTCATTTTTATTATAAAGGTAACAGATAATCATAACAGACTATTTGGGAAATGCATAAAAGTGGAAAGAAGGTTGGATTGGGCATCAGTTGTTATACAACCCAAAGAAAGACACAGTATTTTTTTGTTATATTTCCTTAAAAATTATAGTTACTTTTAAAAAGTTTTACAGTGTATCAGAAATATTTCACTTATTTAATCCCCACCACAAAACTTGAGGTGTAAAGAGATTAAGAAATTAGTCCAAAGAAAAAAAATTAGTCCAAGATGCTGGCCGGGTGGCTCAGTTGGTTGGAGTGTCCTTCCAATACATCAGGGTTGCAGGTTTGATCTGAGATCCAGGCACATGCAGAAGTTAACCAATGAATGGATAAATGGGCAGAACAGCAGGTCAATCTTTCTCTCTCTCTCTCAAATCAATAAGTTTAGAAGAAGAAAGAGAGAGAGAGGAAGGGAGGAAGGGAGGAAGGAAAGAAAAGGAAAGGAAAGGAAAGGAAAGGAAAGGAAAGGAAAGGAAAGGAAGGAAAGAAGGAAGGAAGGAAGACAAAGAAAGAAGGAAGACAAAGAAAGAAGGAAGACAAAGAAAGAAAGAAAGAAAGGAAAAGAAAGAAAGAAAGGAAGGAAAAGAAATTAGTTCAAGAGGAAAAAATTATGAATGGTGGTGGAGCTGGAAACTTAGATTACTTTTCTAAACAACAGCTTTATTAAGGTATCATTTTTATATTATCTTTTTTGTGTGTGACAGTGACAGAGAGATGGACAGATAGAGACAGACAGACAGATGAGGAGCATCAATTCTTCACTGCAGCATCTTAGTTGTTTGTTGATTGCTTTCTCATATGTACCTGACTGGAGGGTTGTAGCTGAGCCAGTGACCTCTTGCCCAAGACAGCAACCTTGGGCTCAGGCCAGCGACCTTGGGATCATTTTGATGATCCCATGCTCAAGTCAGCGAACCCGTGCTGTAGCTAGCAAGCCCATGCTCAAGCCAGCAATCTCAGATTTTCGAACCTGGGACTGCAGCATTCCAGGTGGAAGCTCAATCCACTGCGCCACCACTGGTCAGGCACTTTCCATTCTCTTATTAAAGGTAATAGGTACTAGAAAAGATGCTGTATAAATTAAATGACTAGGCTGAGGTATGTTCCGACAGAGGGAGATTTCACTGCAATTATTTCTCAGCCTATTTAATTGATATTTAACAATCAAATCAATAAAATAATGACTATATGCTTGGTATCTAATAAGAGATCCAGGAGAAAACATAGCTTTGTCCTCAAAAAGGTTTTATTTATTCAAATGCAATATATATTTTTCTAATCCTTCCCACCTTCATCTTAACTGTATGGGCATTAACTGTATTTTTTTTTTTTTTCAGTAAAAAGCACTGAAAAAAATAACTCATTTAGGACCTTACTATAAAAATGGAAAAGTTCATGTCTTTTTTTTTTTTTTTTTGTATTTTTCTGAAGCTGGAAACGGGGAGACAGTCCGACAGACTCCCGCATGCGCCCAACCAGGATCCACCCGGCACGCCCACCAGGGGGCGACGCTCTGCCCACCAGGGGGCGACGCTCTGCCCCTCCGGGGCGTCGTGTGTTTTTAAAAATAACAAAATTACCACCTGGCCTGTGGTGGCAATGTGGATAAAGCGTGAATCTGGAATGCTGAGGTCGCTGGTTTGAAACCCTGGGCTTGTCCTGTCAAGGCACCTATGGGAGTTGATGCTTCCTGCTCTTTCCCACCTTCTCTCTCTCTCTTTCTCTTCTCTCTGATATGAATAAAGTCTAAATATATATATAAATATATATGAATTTAAAAATCATGAAATTACCAATTCTTTACATGTATGTAGAAGTTTACAGTTTAGATATCTAGTTTGTTCCACATATCATTCATGGAGGTAAATGGACTGAGAATGTGTTATTATTATTAAATATTTGAGAAAATGCAATGTAATACCCAAGCTCACAGTTGCTAAGTATAAATTTATAACTAGAATTTCGGGTCTTTTGAATCCTAAAACACTGCTCTTCCTTTTACATTATATTGCTTGCTCTGCTAAATATCACTGTAAAGTTTTTATTTATTGATTTTACTCCATCCATGGGTGGGGTAGCGAGAAGTATCAACTCTTAGTTGCTTCACTTTAATTGTTCATTGGTTGCTTGGCGTATGTGCCTTGGTCCGGCAAGCCCAGGGTTTCAAACCACTGACCGCGTTCCAGGTTGATGCTTTATCCATTGCGCCACCACAGGTCAGGCACTCCTAAATATCACTGTACATAAAAACATTTTAACGTACTTGGTTTTGAATGCAATCAAATTTTGTTGCCCTGGCCGGTTGGCTCAGCAGTAGAGCATCGGCCTGGCGTAAGGGGGACCCGGATTCGATTCCCGGCCAGGGCACATAGGAGAAGCGCCCATTTGCTTCTCCACCCCCACCCCCTCCTTCCTCTCTGTCTCTCTCTTCCCCTCCCGCAGCCAAGGATGGCTCCTTAGCCTCTGCCCCAGGCGCTAGAGTGGCTCTGGTCGCCGCAGAGCGACGCCCCGGAGGGGCAGAGCATCGCTCCCTGGTGGGCAGAGCGTCGCCCCTGGTGGGTGTGCCGGGTGGATCCCGGTCGGGCACATGCGGTAGTCTGTCTGACTGTCTCTCCCCGTTTCCAGCTTCAGAAAAAAAAAAAATTTTTTTTTTTGTTTAAGATTTTAAGCTCTGCACGGGGTCGCTAGCTTGGAGTGTGGAATCCTAGCCATGACCTCATGGTAGCTAGTTTGAGCCCAAAGGTTGCTGGCCTGAAGCCCAAGGTTGCTGGCTTGAATCCAAGGTCATTGGCTTGAACAAGGGTTCACTGGCTTGGATGCAGCCCCCCACCCATCAAGGCACATATGAGAAAGCAATCAATGAACAACTAAGGTGATGCAAGTATGAGCTGATGCTTCTCATCTCTCTCCCTGTCTATCCCTGTCTCTCTCTAAAAAGTAAATTAATTAATTAATTAAAAAATATTTTAAGCTCTGAATAAAGATAATCAACCATATTTTTCACCAATTCAAGACACATCTTCATCATGAAGCCTCCTTAAAAACACTCCAGGTCACTGTAAAAGTGGCTGAATGGACTCGATTATTCCTGACACTACTTAATAACATTCACATCATAGAGTGGACTTATATGTTATACTACATGAACAATCTTATCAATTGTATTAGAAACTCCTTGAGGCCAGAGACTGAATTTCCTATCTAAGCATAGATTTCTCTGTTGAAGGAATCATACTGGAGAGACAACTCCAGCCCAGTCAAGAAGTTTGTGGCCAAATGTATACAGCTCTGGGCACTTTGTCAACCAAAATCCTGTGAACTTTAAACTGAGTAGAGATAGTCTGAAGTCAAAGGAGTGACGAAAGGAACAAAAATAATTTAAGAGGAAAGTTAAAGAAATTAAGGATTGCAGTCCCTTTGAAAAGAGATTAAAGGATAACTCATTAAGATTCACCAGCTTCCGAATGGCACTGGAAATTGAGATGCTCCAAAATGATTTGATCTGGTGTCAAGAACAAAGGGAGATGCCACACTATGAGAGGCCAGAGATGGACACTTCAAGAACTTGGAGGAGCCTGACCAGGTGGTGGCGCAGTGGATAGGCGTTGGACTGGGATGTGGAGGACCCAGGTTCGAGACCCTGAGGTTGGCAGCTTGAGCACGGGCTCATCTGGCTTGAGCAAAGCTCACCAGCTTGGACCCAGGATCACTGGCTCAAGCAAGGGGTTACTTGGTCTGCTGTAGCCCCCCATCAAGGCACATATGAGAAAGCAATCAATGAACAACTAAGGTGTCGCAACCAAAAACTAATGATTGATGCTTCTCATCTCTCTCCATTCCTGTCTGTCTGTCCCTATCTATCCTTCTCTCTGACTCTCTGTTTCTGTAAATAAATTTTTTTTTTTTTTTTTTTTTTTTTTTTTTTCTTTTTCATTTTTCTGAAGCTGGAAACAGGGAGTGACAGTCAGACAGACTCCCGCATGCGCCCGACCGGGATCCACCCGGCACGCCCACCAGGGGCGGTGCTCTGCCCCCCAGGGGGCGATGCTCTGCCCATCCTGGGCGTCGCCATATTGCGACCAGAGCCACTCTAGCGCCTGAGGCAGAGGCCACAGAGCCATGCCCAGCGCCCGGGCCATCCTTGCTCCAATGGAGCCTTGGCTGCGGGAGGGGAAGAGAGAGACAGAGAGGAAAGCGCGGCGGAGGGGTGGAGAAGCAAATGGGCGCTTCTCCTATGTGCCCTGGCCGGGAATCGAACCCGGGTCCTCCGCACGCTAGGCCGACGCTCTACCGCTGAGCCAACCGGCCAGGGCAATTTTTTAAAAAATTAAAAAAAAAAAAAGAACTTGGAGGATAATTTTGAAACAGCACTGCGTCAACATGGACTAAGCAACCCAGAGGCAGCAAGAGAGCTGATTTTTAGGTGCAGTTTCTCAAACAGAATTGAAGGATTCTTTAGTGGGCAGTAGACTCGGGTGCAGTTCTGAATCTCATGGTGTGAGGCAGTCACTGGTAGGAAAGACTCAATTATTTGTTTTATTCTCCCCCTTGACTGCTAACTTAACCAACGTGCAATAATCTCCTTTAAGCTGCATGTGGTGTTAGGATGCCACCCCCGCTCTGGTCCGATCTGGTGTAAACTGGCACAGACAGAAGCAACACAGAGAGCAGCAGCCTCCCTCCTCCGGGTGAACCTCTCAGGATGCCAGAAGCCTTTCCAATCAGGGTTAGAAGAGTTTCCAACCTGACCCTTCAGTTTTGTGGCAATAACGAATTACCAGTCTTAAGCTCAAAAATAGAGAAAGCCACTCATGTAGCCCTGGTCTCAGGCAGCCTTGCAGCCATTATTAAAGTGCTGTGGAAGGAAGGACCCGGCTGTTTGCTGGCATACAAGAACCACAGTTCACAGTAATGAGAATCCTTGACCTAAAGGAGCCCTGAAGGAAGGTGTGAAAGGTTGAAAGGAGAACCTTGTTGCTTTGAGCATGTTTCCACTTCAATCTGGCCTTTAGGAAGGGTGATTAACTGGAAAAATGCTTAAAGACAATTAGAAGGGGCAGCAGGGGCGGGGGGCTTTACACAGAGCACAAATACTGTTAACCAAAGACTTTGCTTATCTTGATTCCCGATTCACATATTGTTTTTTGTTTGTTTTTAGTGAAACATAGACAGACAGGAACAGTCAGAAAGGGAGAAAGATGAGAAGCATCAATTCTTCATTGCGTCACCTTAGGTGTTCATTGATTGCTTTCACATATATGCTTTGACCAGGGCGCTACAGCAAAGTGAATGACCACTGACCTTGGGCTCAAGCCAGCGACCTTGGGCTTCAAGCCAGTGACCTTGGGCTTCAAGCCAGTAACCTTTGGGCTCAAGCCAGTGACCCTGGGGTTTCGAACCTGAGTCTTTAGTGCCCCAGGCTGACACACTATTCACTACACCAATGCCTGGACAGGCCACAGTGAATCCTTATGGTGACTTGAGTTACTTCCATCACAGTTTTTAAAAAACGTAAACTTTCTTTCTTGATAAATTATCTCCTGTTGTCTCTGTCATCTTTTCCCTCAGCCTGTTCATCCTTTTGGATTCTCCCATGCATCACTTCTGAAACTAGTCTTTCAGAATAAGCAAAATGTACACGTTTCCCAGGATGGGCTTCAGGCAGTTGGGACAGAGTTGGGACAGGAGCCCAAAGGCTGTTTGAAAAGGAAGGAGACATGGAGATGAGCAATGGGAGCATCTGTGACACAAGGAAGGGACATTTTATGTAATTCTCTTATAACCTACCCTTGTTCATTTACTTCCCACATGTTCTGTACATCCCAAGAAGGTATGCTGACCTTACTCTGAAAACGACAACACACGTATGTGTGATTTCATTTGTATAGTATTTAGCTCGGTTCCACATGAAATAAACTTGGTAACATGAGAATAGTCAGAAATCCAAAGCCTGATATAATGAAAGGGAAAATGAGGACTGGGGAAAACAATCTCAAAAATATTACAGAAATCACTATGAAGTAGAGAAATGGAGGCATAGAAAATAAATTTATTTGAACATCATCTTGAAATTAGGTGGTTAGCTAGATGATGTTGTGATAGCAATCATCTTGACACTAAAAATTGTACTCTGGGCTGGACCTGTGGTGGCGCAGTGGGTAAAATGTCGACCTGGAATACTGAGAGCGCCAGTTTGAAATCCTGGGCTTACCTGGTCTAGGCACATATGGGAGTTGATGCTTCCTGCTCCTCCCTCTTTTCTGTCTTTCTGTCTCTCTGTCTCTCTCTCTCTGTCTCACCTCTCTAAAATGAATAAATAAATAAAGATAAAAAATAAAAAGAATTTTGCTTGTCTAGGCAGTGGCGCAGTGGATAGAGCACCAGACTGGGAGGCAGAGGACCCAGGTTCAAAACCCCAACGTCACCAGCTTGAGCACAGGCCTATCTGGCTTGAGCGCGGGTTTGCCAGCTTGAGCACGGGATCATAGACATGACCCTGTGGCTGCTGGCTTGAGCCCAAGGTCTCTGGCTTGAAGCCCAAGGTCACTGGTTTAAGCCCAAGGTCGCTGGCTTGAGCAAGGGGGTCACTCTCTGTGCTTCAGTCCCCCAGTCAAGGCACATATGAGAAAGCAATCAATGAACAACTAAGGAAACTAAGGAAGCAGCAAAAAGAAGAGACTCAAAATGTCTGAGGAAACCCTAAGAGAGCTCTGTGACAACATGAAGAGAAATAATATCCACATCATAGGGGTTCCTGAAGAAGAAGAGAAAGAACAAGGAATAGAGACTTTGTTCAATCAAATCATAGCTGAAAACTTCCCTAAATTGATGCAGGAAAAGGTCACAAAAGTTCAAGAAGCACAGAGAATTCCATTAAAGAGAAACCCAAAGATATCTACACCAAGACACATCATAATTAAAATACTAAAGCTAAGTGATAAAGAGAAAATATTAAAAGCTTCTAGAGGAAACTAAGGAGCTGCAAATGAAGAACTGATGCTTCTCATCTTTCTTTCTTACTGCCTGTCTGTCCCTATCTGTCCTGCCTGTCTGTCTCTATCTGTCCCTCGCTCTCTCTCTTTTTTTAAAAAAAAAATTGAAATCTGCATTCTACCACAGACCTCTATGATGAAAAATATACATATATAGCCTGGCCTGTGATGGCACAGTGGATAGAGTATTGTCCTGGAATGCTAAGGTGGCTGGTTCAAAGCCCTGGGCTTACCTGGTCAAGGCATGTACAACAAGAAATCAATGAACGACTAGTGAAACAACTCTGTGTTGATATTTCTTATTCTCCATCCTTCTCTCTCCTCTTTCTGTAAAAATCAATAAATAAAAATTTTAAAAAAAGGAAAATAAAAATAAAAATACCTTACTCACAAAATTAGGGGATCAGGGAACATGCAGACACTCCAGTATATCAGCCTTTTGTATAATGCAGTTTCACCAATGAAATAAAAGTTGGTTTTGCATCTCATTTGCATAGTCAAACAACTTTTTTTTACTTATTTGCTCTTCTGATATTCTTGTTTAATAAAAAAATCAAGTGCTTCTTTATTGCTTCATATTCATTTTGAAATATCTCCTAATTTTTGTGAGCAGTATATATATGTAGAAAGATTAAGTAGTGTTGTCTGTGAACATATTAGTAGCACACAGTACATTTACTTCCCACACATTCATTTACGATCAATTATTTGTACACTGCTCTGGGAAGTAGAGAGTGAACAGAAATAAAGGGGACCTAAGGACTATTCTCTCAGTGAAGTTAAGCATTTGTGAAAAGGTAAGTTGAGAGACTCTGGCATAGTCCAGAGAGGTCAGGGAAGCCTGGCTGGAGTCTGTGAGGAAGGGAAGAACCACTGACTTTGAGGTAAATACTGATCATTTTGGTTACTGTAGACCTGTGCTGCCCAAACCGCACTAGACATTACAATACAGCCACCGGCCACATGTGGCAGACTGAGCCCAGGAATATGGCTAGTCTTAATTCAGATGCTCATCAGTATAAAATACACACCAGATTTCAAAGGCTTGGTATGAAAATAAAGGTATAAACTATCCCATTAATATTTTTATATTGATTACATGTTGAATTATAATAGTTTGGATATATGATGTTTAAGAAAACATATTATTGGTCCTGGACAGTTGGCTCAGCAGATAGAGCATCAGCCTGGTACATGGACATCCCAGGTTCAATTCCTGGTCAGGACACACATGAGAAGCAACTATCTGCTTCTCTTCTCCTCTTTCTCTCCCACCTTCTCTCTCTCTTCCTCTCTTGAAGCCAGTGACTTGATTGGTTTGAGCATGGCCCCAGGCGCTGAGGACAGCTCAGTTGGAGCACATCAGCCTCAGACACTAAAACTAGCTCAGTACTCAAGCATTGGCCCATGCTGGGGTTGCCAGGTGGATCCCAGTCAGGGCGCATGCAGGAGTCTGACTTAATATTGTCCCACCTCTCAGCAAAAAAGAAAAAATATTATTAAAATTAAATTCACCTTCTTAAAACTGATGCACAATTTTTTGTGGTTTTATTTATTGATTTTTATTAGAAAGAGGGAGAGAGAGAGAGAGGGAACAGGGGGAGGAGCAGGAAGCATCAACTCCCATATGTGCCTTGACCAGGCAAGACCAGGGTTTTGAACCGGCGACCTCAGCATTCCAGGTCGATGCTTTATCCACTGCGCCACCACAGGTCAGGCATGATGCACAATTTTAATAAGATAAATCCCACTACACTGGGCAAGACAGGATAGGTGGGAAGAAATTAGAGGGAAGAAAACCAATTAGAAAACTTCTACAATAGTGAGATAAAAAGGACCTGGGTTAGAGTGGAGACTGGGGTTATCAAAAGGAAAGGGGAGCCTGACCTGTGGTGGTTGACCTGGAATGCTGAGGTCAGTGGTTTGAAACCCTGGGCTTGCCTGGTAAAAGCATATATGAGAGTTGATGTTTCTTGCTCCTCCCCTCTTCTTTCTCTTTCTCCTCTCTAATATGAATAGAGTCTTTAAAATTTTTTAAAGAAAAAGAAGGAAAGGGGATACAAGAGACACAAAGGAAGAACCAATAAGGTGGTGATTACTAGCCAGGAATAAAGGGAGAGAGTCAAGAGTCATGGGTGAACCTGGGAATCTGGAAACCAACTGTTACATTAAAGGAATTGAGAGTCAGTGAGGGTGTGTGAGATGGAGAGGGAAATGCTGAGGTAGTTGTTTTTTGTTGTTGTTTTCCTTTTGCTCTCTTTCTTCCTTTTAACATGTTGAATTTAAGGCAGGGATCCCCAAACTTTTTACACAGGGGGCCAGTTCACTGTCCCTCAGACCGTTGGAGGGCCGGACTATAAAGAAAACTATGAACAAATCCCTATGCACACTGCACATATCTTATTTTAAAATAAAAAAAACAGAACGGGAACAAATACAATATTTTAAATAAAGAACAAGTAAAGTTAAATCAACAAACTGGCCAGTATTTCAATGGGAACTATGCTCCTCTCACTGACCACCAATGAAAGAGGTGCCCCTTCCGGAAGTGCAGTGGGGGCCGGATAAATGGCCTTAGGGGGCCGCATGCGGCCCGCGGGCCGTGGTTTGGGGACCCCTGGTTTAAGGTGATGGGAAACATGTAGTTAGTATTTGGAAAAATGACACTGAAGCTAGGGTTGAAGCTGGGCTGGAGATGTGTATGAAGAAAGTTATGACCTTGAAGACTCATAGAAAGAGTTTCATGTGGGAGAAAACAAGCAAGGTGGAGGAGAGAATGTTGGAAAGTGAGCAAGTCCACACCAGGCTTTAAAGGGGGTCCAAGATGCCTGACCAGGTGGTGGTGCAGTGGATAGAGCATCGGCCTCAGTGCTGAGAACCCAAGGTTTGAAACCCTGAGGTCTGTGGCTTGAGCGTGGGTTCACCAGCTTGAGCATGAGGTTGCCGACTTGAATGTGAGATCAGAGACCAAGATCACTGGCTTCAGCCCAAAAGTCGCTGGCTTGAGCAAGGGGTCACTGGCTGGGCTGGAGCCTGCCAGAAAAGGTACATATGAGAAAGCAATCAATGAATAACTAAGTTGCTACAGCTATGACTTGATGCTTCTCATCTCTCTGCCTTCCTGCCTGTCTGTCTCTTTCTCTCTTTCTTGCTTAAAAAATAAATAAATATATATATAAATATATAAATAAAGGGGGTCTAAGATAAAAATTAAAATAAAATAAGTCGGGGGAAAAAGATAAAAGCACTCTTGACAAACTAAAATATGATTGTTTAAAATTATTTCTTCGTTTTTACTTGAGATGCCATAGATGGTCTCTACCTTATTTTGTGCTTAGGCAGAAATCTAAACCATGAATGTGCCCAGAAAGAAAACAGAAGTGGAAAAAGAGCAATTCTTTGGCATTGGCTGTATTTTATTAAATAAGCTGGCCGGCAGCACTTAGAGACGCCACAGTAATAACAGTAAGTAACAAGTAGTAGAGTAGAAGGACAGGTTCTTTTCTGAAAAGGGTTTGAATCTGGTTCTCTTCATAAAAATATCAGTGTCAATCAATTTGTAGTCAGCACCTAGCACAACACTTATTTTTCTCAATGATTAGATGAACTAAAAGCAGTTTTCCATATATTTTTCTGATTATCTTTTATCATGAAAACTTTAGCTACTATTGAGAAATGTTTTAAAAAGAAAGAAAAGCAAGAACCATCCCTCCCTGCTTCTAAATAATGGAATTCCAAATATCTTATGGTTTATGCCATCACTTAATTACATTATCAATATAATTATATAATCAAATTAATTATTTAATTGCTGCATATTAGGGACAATCTCCTCAAAAAGTCTAATAGGGTTGAGAAGAAAAGACAGCCCCAATTACACTAAAAGATTAAAGTAGCACTTCAAAATAAATAATGGGAAGAGGACATGCTTAATAAGTGAATCATGCAAACTATAATTTCTTGTGTGAGGGAACCTGGAGAGATATCCTCCAGGTAGAGTGTTTCAGGAAAGCTTTTCGAAGGAAGTGAGTTTGGAGTAGGTCATGATCAGAGAGGTTGAGTTGTACCTAAGTCTTTCCAGGCATGATCTAGGAAAGAGGCAGGGGGATCCAGGCTGGTGAGTGAATGGGCAAGAGGAAAACAGTCATTGGTGAGATCGACTTGGGGAAAGACTAGCAGGTAAGTCTGAAAAGACAGGTTGAAGCCAAATTGTGGTAGATCTTGAATGAGAATCTACAGGAGTTGGGCCTTTCCCTTGTGCTCTAGGGAAAGTCACTGAATTTTAAGCAGGTGAATGACATGACAATTTAAAATTTAAAAGTATTAATCTGGCTCTTTTTTAAAGGTAAAAGCCATAGAACTCAGGGACCATCTAGTTCAAGCCTCTTTTACAGAAGAAGTAGATTGAGTAAGAGCCTTTTCTAAGAGAAAACCCAAATTTCCTGACTACTAATCTAATTTACTTTCTACAACTTCTAAAACTTTAAATTAGCCTGGGTTATAGACCTCTTGGGACAAGATACATTATAGAATGCAGCTCTCTAAAGAGAAAGAAAGGTTGTGCATTAGTGTGTGTCAAGAATTTGTGAGGTAGTCCCTGACCTGTGGTGGCACAGTGGATAAACACCAGCCCGGAACGCTGAGGTCGCGGGCTTGAAACCCTGGGCTTGCCCGGTCAAGGCACCTATGAGAAACAACTACAGCAACTAGGAGTTGATGCTGTCTGCTCCTCCCCCCTTCTCTCTCTCTCCCCTCCCTAAAATCAATAAAATAAAATTCTTAAAGTTCTCATTATTTTATTGATTTGAGAGACAGAGGAAGTGAGAGCAGGATCATCAATCTGTTCTTGTATGTGCCCTGACTGGGGAATTAAACTGGCAACTTCTGAACTTTGGGGTGATGCTCTAACCAACTGAGCTATCCAGCCAGAGCAATAAAATAAAATCTTTAAAAAAAAAAAGTAAGTAACTTGTGAGGTACTGAACTTCAGTTAAACACAGGCAACTAATGTAAGAAACAATGGTTATACTTGACTCCAGCTCCAACTTGGTTCTGCGACCAAAACAGGAGCATTCAGGTCAGGCTGGTAGGCAAAGGGAAAGAAGGGGCGATTTACCTAGAGGGGAGAAGCAGCAGAATCCAATGGGGAGAACACTGGCTGGCTAATTAGATTTGGGTTGTAGTCCGGCTGCAGTTATGAAAGAAGCCACACTTTTATGCATCTCATGCCTCCCAAGGTTCAAATAAATCAGGTCATGAATGTTTGTAGCTGCTCCTCTGGAACTCGCTATTTATTTTCCAAGGAAACAGTGTTATAAGAAGGGGGTTACTGAGTGTAAGGGCAATTCGTGATGGCAGGAGCAGGTTCTGTCCGTGTCCAGGACAGGAACTCTGGTGGCTGGGCCCACAGGCCCCAACCTTGTTTGGGGAAGGGGGGTCCTGGAGTTCCTGTGACCAGCTGTGTGGCAGCTGCACTCACACACCTACGTGGTCAGAGAAAGCCACGCACAGCAACAGGAACAAAGTGACAACCTGGCTACCGGACTGTGCAGCATCAGCGAGGGTCAGAAAGTGGTCCCGGCTCTCTACCGCTTGTAAAAAAGCTCCTTAAAGACTTTGTGTCCTGTGACCAGTTGTCTTGGTCAATAGCATTCTATAGAATGCCCAAGAACTGTGGTGGTGGCTGAACCACAGTGTTGCCTAGGAAAACAGCCCAAAGGAGGACAATGCTAGATTGAGGAGTTGACCCGCGCCCTGGGGCTCCCCAAGCAAGTAACAGGCCAGAAGATGGTCCCATGGCCTCAGAACAGCACAGATACTATTTCCCAGCTGCCTCATTTCCTCCAGGACATCCTATAAACCCTGGGACATCAAAAACAGTCCTATGGTTTGTGTTTGAAGCACTTAAAAGTCTAACCTATTTATGTGGGTGTCCAAAGAAACCTATGTACAGCAGGGCTCAGATTTATTACAGTCTTGCTTCCTTTCAAGAATGAGCTGAGGGCTCTACTTTCTTTTTTTTTTAAGCTACATACTCAAGGCCCACCTCTACCTTCAAGCCTAGTTAACTAGGGAGGTGTTTCCTGTTATAATGCCGGCTGTTGGGACCTGGACGGCATGTCCTCTCCCGGTGACTTGTCACTTTCTTGTTCACACAAAGGATCTGGAGAGGGCAGGCAAAGTCAGTGTGAATGACCCTCTTTTGTGAATTTCACCAGCTTGAATGCAGTAGCAGTCTTTTTTTTTTTTGACAGAGATAGAGAGCCAGAGAGAGGGACAGTTGGGGACAGACAGACAGGAAGGGAGAGAGATGAGAAGCATCAATTCTTCGTTGCGACACCTTATTTGTTCATTGATTGATTGCTCTCTCATATGTGCCTTGACGGGGAGGGGGGCTACAGCAGAGCAAGTGACCCCTTGCTCAAGTCAGTGACCTTGGGCTCAAGCTGGTGAGCCTTGCTCAAACCAGATGAGCCCATGCTCAAGCTGGTGACCTTGGGGTCTCAAACCTGGGTCCTCTGCGTCCCAGTCCAATGCTCTATCCACTGCGCCACTGCCTGGTCAGACATCAGCAGTCTTTATTTCATTCAATAAATGCTTAAACAGTTAAAAGAAAAAAAATGATTAATTGCTCATATTATCCTCCAGAAACCTATATAAATCCCATCATAGCTGACTGAAACAACTGCATATTTTACAAAGAAATACAGTTGGCCTTTGAACAACCCTTGGGAGTTAGGGACATTGACCGCTTGAGCAATCCAAATTCTGAGTATAAATTTTGACTCCCCCAAAACTTAGCTATTGATAGCTTACTGTTGACTGGAAGGCCTACTGATAACATAAACAGTCAATTAACATAGGCCAGTCCATAGGAACACTGAGAAGTGACCCTCAGAAGAAAAAGGTAAATAAGGCAAATCACTCACAGGGAAAAAAGGTGCCCAGGCAGAAACAAGGATAAGTCTCTGACCACCACAAGGGGGCACTTCCAGTTCCAAGACAGCTTTGTTGATTTACAGCAGCGATTTTCAACAGGTGTGCTGCAGAAATGTTTTAAAACATGCAATGCCTGACTGTATAGTCAGGGGCACTGACCTCTCTTCCCTTAGGTTGTCAAGTAAAAAAATAAGACAACAGCCAACACAACAATAGCTGTGTGGTGGAACGCCCTTGAACCATAATATATAGGTCATGTAATAGGATTTCATCTTATTGGTCACATCACATAATAAGGTTGCCTCGGATTGGTTAATTCTTGATACCAGAAATCCTTATATACAAGTATACGCACCTGATTTTTATTTTTTAAAAGTCTCTTGAAGCAAAAAGGTTAAGTAATTACTTTTTAAAATTTTGATAAATCAATCAAAATTATACCTTTTCTTAAATATTTTATTTCTTTTAGAGAAAGGAGAGAGAGAGAAGGCGAGGGGAGGAACAGGAAGAACTAACTCATAGTAGTTGCTTCTTGTATGTGCCTTGACCCGGCAAGCCCTGGATTTGGAACAGGCCACCTCACTGTTCCAGATCAATGCTTTATCCACTGTACCACCACTGGTCAGGCTATACCTTTTTTTTTCCATCAGAATGGCAAAAAATATATTTTTTGGTGTGCTGCAGAATTTTAGTAATTAGTTTACGTATGCCATGAAATAAAAATGATTGAAAATCGCTGATTTACAGGGTTGGGCAGTGGTGTGGAGGAGGGAAGAGGACAATCGAGTAGCTTTCAAGTGGTGGTATGGAGATTGTAACCAGCACTCAAACATACTATAGTAACCAAAACTTCTCAGTTTTCTGTTTTCTGGTATTGTTAACATTCTAGGCACTATTATTATGAAGCTGGCTAGAAGTGACAAATAACAGGCCATATAAAAAAAAAGGTTAAACAATAAAAGAGAAAGACAAGAATCAGAAGACAGATGGAGAACCAGGAAAAAGAAGGTAGGGAAAGAACCATGAGAATATTATGGATAAGAAACTAACGTGAAGAAAAGCAGTAACCCTTAAATAAGGGAGAGAAAAGTGTGGAAAGTCAAACAGATATGTGAGAGAATGAATAAAGATGGGGGGGAAAGTCCAGAAAACATCTAATTCAGGTTACATGATTAATTCCACTGTGACTTGTCATCCTTTTCACATCTCACTTATTTATTTATTTATTTATTTATTTTTGTATTTTTCTGAAGCTGGAAACGGGGAGAGACAGTCAGACAGACTCCCGCATGCGCCCGACCAGGATCCACCCGGCACGCCCACCAGGGGCGACGCTCTGCCCACCAGGGGGCGATACTCTGCCCCTCCAGGGCGTCGCTCTGCCGCGACCAGAGCCACTCTAGCTCCTGGGGCAGAGGCCAAGGAGCCATCCCCAGCGCCCGGGCCATCTTTGCTCCAATGGAGCCTTGGCTGCGGGAGGGGAAGAGAGAGACAGAGAGGAAGGAAGGGAGGGGGGTGGAGAAGCAAATGGGCGCTTCTCCTATGTGCCCTGGCCGGGAATCGAACCCCGGTCCCCCGCACGCCAGGCCGACGCTCTACCGCTGAGCCAACTGGCAGGGCCACATCTCACTTATTAACTGAATATCTAATTCAGGCGTCCCCAAACTACGGCCCCCTGAGGCCATTTATCCAGCCCCCACTGCACTTCTGGAAGGAGCACCTCTTTCATTGGTGGTCAGTGAGAGGACCACTGTATTTGGCAGCCCTCCAATGGTCTGAGGGACAGTGAACTGGCCCCCTGTGTAAAAAGTTTGGAGACCCCATAGTAGCTGTGCTTTATAAATACCCCAAATGTAGCCTTTGCTTTTTAAAAGTATGTTGTCTTTCGTCAAAGAATAAAAGTTTTAGTAGAATTTGAGAATGAATTGTAAATCATTAAATAGTTCCTGGTAATAAAAGAACAAAACTGCAGAACTTTTATACTGTTTCTATAGAGGGGGGAGCATATTAGAAAATGAAATAGTTTGAAATTAGTTGATTCTTAAAGGATACACTTACATACACATTTCCTTTAAGAAATTGGATTTTTTGACCTGACACTGGTAGCACAATGGGTAGAACATTGACCTGGGATGCTGAGGACCCAGGTTCGAAACCCTGAGGTCCCTGGCTTGAGCAAAGACTCATCTGACTTGAGCACCGGGTTGCCAGCTTGAGCTGGGATTAGACATGACCCCAAGGTTGCTCAGCTAGAGCCCTCCAGTCAAGGCACATATGAGAAATCAATCAATGAACAACTAAAGTTGCCGCTTCTTACCTTGAGAACTTGATGCTTCTTAGCTTGCTCCATTCCTGTCTGTCTCTGTCAGTCTCTCTCTCAAAAAAAAAAAAAAAAAAAAAAAAGTTGGATTTAAAAAAAAGATTTTATTTAGTGACTTTATTTATTTATTTTTTATTCCCCAAGTGATTCTATGTCCTGCCCTCATTTAAAAAAAAAAAAATCTGGTTGCCTTATGACAGCTAGACTAAAATATTTCTGCTTCTGACATTATTCTAAGTGCTCTTTTAGTAAAATGTCAAGTGAGCATGTCATGGAGACAGCTTACCAAAAGACAGGAGTATATCCTGAATCTTAGCAGTCTTTATGAGAGTTTTGTGCCTGTATACTAATGAATGATTATTTATGAAGTCTCTATACATGTGTCAGAAATTGTCTGAGGCCCTGGCTGGTTTGCTCAGTGGTAGAGAGTCTGCCCGGTGTGTGGATGTCCTAGGTTGGATTCTCTATGAAGGCACACAGGAGAAGCGCCCATCTGCTTCTCCATCCTTCCCCCTCTCCTTTCTCTCTAACTCTCTCTTCCCATCCCGCAGCCAAGACTAGAGCAATGTTGGCCAGGGTGCTGAGGAATGGCTCCAGTTGCTCCACTGCACCTGAGACAGAGGCCATGGAGCCATCCTCAGTGCCCTGACCAATATTTAGTGATTTTAGAGAGAGAGAAAAGTGGGGGAGAAACGGGAAGCATCAATTTGTAGTAGTTGCTTCTCAGATGTGCCTTGACTAGGAAAGCCCAGGATTTTGAACCAGTGACCTCAGCATTTCAGGTGGACACATTATCCCACTGTGCCACCACTGGTTAGGCAAGTTGGACTTGAAAAAAAAATGCCGCCTTATAAAAATAAAAGAGTATTAAAACTACCAGGATACCTGGCCAGGTTGCTCAGTTGGCTAGAGCATCATCTAGATATGCCAAGGTTATAGGTTCGATTCCCAGATACATATACAACATTCAACCAATGAATGCGTAAATAAGTGGAACAACAAATCGGGTGTTTATTTCTCTCTCTAAAATCAATAAATAAATTAAAAAAGAAAACCAGCTACCAGAATAAAGAGAGGGAGAGGTAGAAGTGCTCAGACGGCCCACTCCAAAATCCATCCTGTAATGATCATCATGTTTACCATTCTTTCCAGACTTAACATTGCTCAAAGATAGGAGAGGATTTTTTTTTAAAAGGGAATTTTTACTTCACCACCATACACTTTGTGATTGTACCCATCACTCAGTAACTACTTGATTAATTTTGGGGAAACATCAAGGGCAGTGTGTCCTCAGAGGTAGAATACAACAGAAACCAACTAAGGCCCTTTGAGACTTGAATGCAACACTGAATAATAATTGCAGTGACCAGTGCAAATATCTGGGCATTCAACGTAGTTTTTTCAAATTTCTGATCTGTTTTGGAAAGTGATTTTTCTTTTTCCTTCAGGTTTAACAGAATTCTGACATACAGTAGAATGTAACATTTCTACAGTAGATGCCTCAACACCTTCCTCCTAAAAAGTATTCTCTAAGCCTCAGGCGTGCAAGTCTCCACCCCCAACCAGAACACACTTTTCAATCTCCCTTTTCCCATCCCCCAGCTTTCTCACTATACGGTGCGCACCCTCCCAGGAAGCTTTCCTGCAGTCATGGTGGTTGCAGGGATCCATGCCCGTCTTCTCTAGGGCAGTCACACGTGTCCATTCCCGGGGGTGATGGGAGGAGATCGCTCTTCCCGCACCTCCGCAGATTGGTGCCTCCCCCACCCCACCCCACCCTTCCCGCCGCACTGCCGCCTTCATCCTACTGGGTTACAGCTTAACCAGCCCCACCACCTTCTGCCCTCGGAGAAAAGAACCACTTTAGACCTCCTTAGAGCTTCTTGGATGGAGTGTTAAAGAACAAATGGAAACCACTTAATTTCTCTCGGCCTTAGATCTCTGCGATGCACAGACCACTAGTTCCCCTGCTACCACAGGCACTAATAATAACGAACTCCCACACGTGCGTCTTTCTGGTTCTAGCCCCTAAGGAAGACACCACCCAGCGGGCCCTTTAAAAGGATGAGACCACTAAGGCCGAGTGGGGGGTGGGAGAGAGACCTTTATTGTTTCCACTCATCAAAGTCATTAAACTCCTCAGCCCCAAACACCTGGGAAGCGGAGGGCATCTCGGAACAGGTCGTGGAGTGCACCTCACTCCCTTACACTCGCATGCTTTTCTTGGGGCGCTCAGTTCCCGCTCCCCTCCCCCGCTCTTCCCGTGCAGCTGTCCGGATCGGGTGGGGGCGGGGTTGTTGTTGTGGCGAGGCAGCCCCGCCCCCTCCTCGTGGCGGCCCCTCCCCCGGGCCTCGCTCGGCCCCCTCCCCGCCCCCAACCCCATCTGTTTTCGCCGGCTGTGAGATGATTACATTGTACGGGACGCGGGGCGGCTAGAGCCGCTGCCTTCGCCGCGGGATGGAGCGCGGGCGCGAAGCCCACGGGCAGCCGGAGCGGCAGCGGTCCCAGTGAGCCGTCCGAGCCGCCGCCCCCCGCTCGTCCTCAGCTCATGCACACGCCGAGTCGCGGCAGCAGCGGGAGGAGTAGCCGCCGCTCCCGCCCCCGCCCCCGCCCCCGCCCGAGGAGCTGAGGCGGGAGTCCGGGCGAGCGGCAGCGTGGGGCCGCGAGGAGCGCGTCGAGCGCGGGGCCGGCGCTCCCGCCGCCCCGGCCGCAGCCGGGAGATGTGCCCGGAGGAAGGCGGTGCGGCCGGGCTGGGCGAGCTCCGCTCCTGGTGGGAAGTCCCGGCCATCGCGCACTTCTGCTCGCTCTTTCGCACGGCGTTCCGCCTGCCCGACTTCGAGATCGAGGTGAGCGGCCGCGGCGCCTTCCCTGGCCGCTCGGGACGCCCGGAATGCCGCGCGAACGGGAGAGGGCGCCCGGGCTCAGGGTTCAGCGCGGCAGGCTGTGCGGACCGGCCGCGGGGCAGGCGTCCGGACTCGGGACTGTGGCGGGCGGCGCGCTTTTGTGGGCGCGGGCTCAGGGCGCTGGCTCTACGTCGCCAGGAGCAGCGAAATGGGGTGCCGGGCGGAGCCGTGACCGGGTGAGGCTCGCTCCCCGCAGGCGGGCGCGTGGGTCACCCGGAGCCGCGGGCACAGGGTCTCGGCGCCGCGGAGGGAAAGTTTCGGACTCCGTTATTCACAAGCAGCGCTCTGCTCCTCGGACGCGCGGCCCTTTCCATGCGGGCGGCTCGGGGGGGCTCTCGGAGGCAGCTCGCCACCATTATCCCGACGGCGCGCGGCGGCCGCGGCGCTCCCGGCAAGGCCAGAGGTGCTCCGCCCGCGGCTTTGTGAGCGCCGCGCTCTCGGCCGTCCTGGCGGCGGGGCTGGGGCGCGCGTGCGGAGCGGAGGCCACGCGATCGCCTGGGCGAGCGGCTCGCCCGCCAGCATCCTCCTTTTTTTTTTTATTTTTGGGAAGAGGATGCAAGATACGTGATCTGCTGGCAGGTTGAACTACGTGCTCACTCGCAGCCATACTCGTGGTGACTTAACACCTTTTGCTTCCGGACAAAGTGAAGGGGACCGTGGGTCCGTGTTTCTTTTCTGGGGTGCCGTGGAGTGAGCGAAATCAGAGCCGCCGGTTCACACGAGCGAATTGTGATCGCCGCCTCCCCACCCCCACCGACCTTACTTTCTGCTGTGTTCGGGTTTGTTTTTCATTCGCTCCGTCCTGAGATTTTTGCCTCACCTCTGTAATTTTTAAGATTCTGTGCCGTGCGCGGAATACCGTGGACTTATGTGAATGCAAGTGTGGGAACTTGCTCTCGGGGTAGAGCCAGTGAAATGGGGAAAATAAAAACATCAAATGGGGGTCGGGTAGGAGGGAGAGGGGAGAGGAATGCAGGCTGATCAAGTGAGACCCGTCCCCTCGTTTAAACGGATGAAAACAATGTGATGAGATAGCGTGCTGCTTCTGTCGTTTTTTTTTTTTGTTTTTTTTTTTGTGTGTGTTTTTTAGGAAGACGTAATAAGTTGAGTGTTTAAGGTAGCGGCAGAGTGTGTGTTTTCAAAGTTCGAACGCGATTGTAAAAGAAAAAAATTTTTTACTCAATTTTCATGGGGGCATTTGTATTGGCTGAGGGAGAAACACGGCCGTGGCAATGAAAGGTTTTGGGGGATGCTAACAGTCAGGAGAGGTTCCCCTGTTGTTCTGGGGGGGTCAGTCCTTGGTGTCCTTTCTGTTGGGGTGAAATGTGTGAGTCGTTTGTGTGCTGGCGCTCAAAATGGTGGCTGTGTGGGAGTTGTCCCTGGACGATGCCATCTTGGGTGCTAGGACACTGGCCCCCGCCCCTTGTCTTGCCTGCCAGGGAATGCAACTTGAGGTGATGCCGAACTACAGCGTCCGAATTTTAAGGGCCCATTCCAAAAGTACTTTGGAAATCTCATCTTTTTAATATCCGTACGTTCCCATTTTGTGGATGGAAAAACAGAGGTCACTCATTTTGCCTTAAATTGTTGCAGATACCTAGACTAATCAGTAAGTGACTTGTTCTAGGAAATAAAGTTATGGTTTCTAAGTAGTAGCCGGTTTAAATCCTAAAGGAAATGTAAACTGGTCAAAGAGGTCAAACTTGTACTTATGACAAATGAAAAGTCAGTTACAGGTGAGGTAAGGGGGGGGAAATGGGGGATATTTGAGATGACTGTTTCTGGGAAGGGACACTTGTTTTGGTAAAGTGTGCTATATGAATTAACGTGCAACAGGAATGAATATCGGGACTCCCATTTTGACAACTATTCATACCTGTTTTTATTTGCAGATGTTCAGTGACGAGTTAGTGAGTTTTTACTCTGAAGTTCATGTATAATCTTCATTTCTCATGTAAGGTGTGTTTTGACATGGTTAACGTAAAATTTAAGGTTTTCTGTCATCAGAAATTAAAACTTTTAAAATTTATTTTTAGACTTCTAACAAATTTGACTCATCAAAAAACACGATCAGTTTTGATTCTCTATGTATAAATAAATTTACTTCTATTTTGCTTAGCTGGTTTTTTAATCTATAGTTTATTGTTTTGACAGTTTGAGAAACATCTCTTGGTTAGAGTTTACGATGAGGTGGTTGGTGGAAGACCTTTCTTTAAAAAACAAAAAAAAATTAATCCTGAGTTGTACCTTGTTAGGCCAGCTGAAAAGGCCCTAAATCTTAATGAATGGCATCCTTAAAAGATAGAAATGATCAATAATAGAGTGGTAGAAGTTGGACATTAGCTTTTTTAGGAAGCCAGTTTTCACCTGTGGGAAGGACCTCATATTTATACTGGACTACCAAAGTAAAGCCATGGCTTTATAAAAGATTAAGGCAGGAGAAGCCTGAAGGACTTGGCTTCTACTTCAAGTAAGCGAATCTTTCAGAGGGAAGGGCTGTGAGGATTCAGGCTACAATTCTGCAAGAGGTCAAGACCTCCCACTTAGAGAACTGGTTCCCAAAGCATAGATATTATTTTTGCATGTAAAAAAACAACAACTTGGTTCTCTGTTAATAAACCTTGGATGGATGCACATAATTTCTTCAGAAGAGTGAATATACCTGATTTCTTTTGGGGATATGCATAAAGCCTCATATATTGCTGCCTGCCCCCTAAGTTGGAGTTCTGTAATCATCAGACCAAACACCTATGAATGTGTAAGTAATGCTTTAAGTTGTTGAAAATTTCTGCTTTTAAAAACACATAAACATTGTTTAAAACTTGAAAATTAAAGGAAAATATAGGTAAGGGAATTAAAGTCACCTGTAAATACCGCCCCTCAGGGATGAAAAAGCTATTAATTGTTAACAGATTGAGAGATTACCAGATGTTTTCACAATGTATTTGTGTCACAGATTGGGTGTTCTTTTTATTTTTCAGGTGAGGATATTGAGGTATAGCTGGATGACAGTGAATCAATGACATTGCATTCTGTAGTTGATATTGATCTCCTGGAAGAGTCAATATTGAGGTTTCTTTATCCTAGCCTATTTTACTTATTTATGTATGTATGTGTGTGTGTGTGTGTGTGTGTGTGTATGAAAGAGGAAGAGAGCGAGAGACAGGAACATCTTTCTGATTCTATATGTACCCTGAACTGGATGGGAATTGAACCAGCAACCTCTGTGTATTAAGATGACACTTTAACCAACATTTTAGCCAGTTATTTTTACAGTGAATAATATAGTGTGTTACTTGACTGAAGTAAGGCAGGGAAGATAGAATCATTTTTAAAATAGTCTGATAATTTGGTCTGGAGTTAATCATGATGGGTGTGGGATTGGGAGCAGAAATTCCATCACAAACATTTAGGGCATATTTTCTTTAGCGAGGAGACCTTGGTGCCTCTAGGTGACTATTTGAAAATTACCTAAATGGTTTGTATATAGTGTAGTAACATGGTAAAAATAATCTGATTGTCCTGTCTACTTTTTCCCTGGGCTTCCTGCCCTTCAGTCTGAAACCGTCGCTGCCTTCGTATCTCCTTCCTGGTGTGCTTATATATGGTTCAAGTCCTCACCTCATCAGCATGGCTATCTGGCAGGGGATGTCTTTAATTCTGAATCCTAAATTCTACTCTTGGTATTTTCTTGGGTCCAACCTCTTAATTAAGAGTATCAAGGCATGAATTAGTAAGCATGAAAAGAAGTAATAAAAATTGCTGAAGGTAATTTAGTACATAAATTGTACCAGCAGTGGTTCCTAATCCAAGGGCCTATGGATGGGCTCTAGGAGATTTCGTGCGGTGTATATAATATGCACTTTGCTGCAGGTAGGGAGGGACAATTGCTTTCACACAATTCTGAAAGCGGTCCCCACCTGTACAAAGGTTAAGAGGCCTTGAACTAGATGAAAGAGTAAAATTGGCCCTGAATCGGGGAATCCGAAGCCTAGTTTCATGTCACAAGATGCACTGGACTAGGAGTTAGCAAACTTGAACTCTTATTCTAATTGTGCCCCTAACTAGCTCTTGTGACTTGGGGCAGGGCAAAATAGCCTGGTAATAAATGCCACCATTGATATGTTTTCCAAATGTTATCTTGTTTAGTCTGTGGCCATCCTTGACCATCGCCTTTAGGTAGGAGTTCTCCTCATTTTACAGATGAGGGAATTGAAAGGTTTAGAGAGGCTAAGTTGTTTGCATGCAAACTTCTACCGGATCTCCTCAAGATTGATGCTGTTGCTACCGCCTGACACTGTTTCTATCAATACTTCAGCATCCATTACCTATGGAATGAAGGGCTAGATCTAAGTAATGACTGAGATTCCGCAGTGCAAACCTAGACTCTATAGAGTTCTTTGGTTCCTAATAATATGGGACACAGAAGATTGTTTTAAAAGTTCTGAAGTAGCCTGGCCAGGCGGTGGCACAGTGGATAGAGCATTGGACTGGGATGTGGAGGACCCAGGTTCAAGATCCCGAGGTCTCCAGCTTGAGTGCGGGCTCATCTGGTTTGAGCAAAAGCTCACCAGCTTGAGCCCAAGGTCGCTGGCTCGAGCAAGGGGTTACTCGGTCTGCTGAAGGCCCACGGTCAGGGCACATATGAGAAAGCAATCAATGAACAACTAAGGTTTCGCAACGAAAAACTAATGATTGATGCTTTTCATCTCTCTCTGTTCCTGTCTGTCTGTCCCTATCTATCCCTCTCTCTGACTCTCTCTCTCTCTCTGTCTCTGGAAAAAAAAAAAAAGTTCTGAAGTAAGTACAGAAGTTTTCATTTGTCTACAAATATTTATTGAGCATCTGCTGTGTACCAGATGCCAGAGGTACAGATGTGAACATAACACAGAAATACCAGCCCTCTTTAGCAGAATGAGACAAACAGTAAACAAATTGTAGTATGTCAGAGGGTGAGAAGAAATCAAGTAGGATGGAGGCATAGGGTAGGCCAAGTGGAGGGGGGTTGGGTTGTTGCAATTTAAAATCCAGTAATTAGGTATTGCCTCACTTTGAGAAGGTGGTATTTGAGCAGATCTGGAGATAAGTGATTTAAAATGATTTAAAAATAAGTAGTTTGTCACACAAATGTGTTTAATGTAAGATACCACATGATAAATGCCTTCTGAATATTCAGGGTCTGCTCCTTCTGTGATGAGGAAAACCCAGGAACAGGATGTGAATTAAAGGAGGGGCAAATGTTCATGTAGTTTGAAATCCTGAAAGGAGAGGGTGTTCTGTCAGAGTTGAAGACTCCAGAAGTGGATACTAGATCCCTTTCTGTTTATACCAACAACTTGAAAGGGAAGTCTTTTTAGTTTTTGTCTGCTCTGTGAAGCTGATTCACAGGGGGCAGTTGGGAGCTTCTACAGTGGTAGAAAGAGCAAGTGCCCTTTCATCTCTGAAGGACAGCCTAGGTTATTATCTGTCTTGCTTTGTATGACAAGTTCAGTTTGGTCTTACCTAATTTTCTGGAACACAGGATAGCCTAAAATACAACTTGGCTGCATTAAGTACAACGGACTGTCTGCCCTTTGATCAGGAGAGGCTCAAGCTAGATTTCTTGCTGTTTGTTAGGGTAAGAATGAGGAGGACTAGTGAATGCTGGGAAACCCTAAGTGCAAAAACTACTTTATGTAAAAATTCCGTGTGGACTGAGCTGAAGCAGACAGAACTGCACGGCTTCTATGTGGTCTAGTTGATGTGATTGAACATACTTTCAAAAGGGATCAGTCAGAAACTTGGATTGTGGGCCCACCTTTGTCAGTGACTTGAGTTGTGACCTTAGGCAGATCACTTGGTTTCAAATGCCCCATTTATAAAATGGGGATTTTAAACTATGTAGATGATTCCTAGGTTTATTTTCTAGGACCAAAGCTCTACGATTCTAGGAGTGGTTCTCAACATGCGTAGCATTTTGTTTTTCTTTGTTTGTCTTTTGTATTTTTCTGAAGTTGGAAACGGGGAGGCAGTCAGACAGACTCCCGCATGTGCCCGACCAGGATCCACCCAGCATGCCCACCAGGGGGTGATGCTCTGCCCATCTGGGCCGTTGCTCTGTTGCCACAGAGCCATCCTCAGCGCCTGGGCCAACTTTGCTTCAATGGAGCCTTGGCTGCGGGAGGGGAAGAGAGAGACAGAGAGGAAGGAGAGAGGGAGGGGTGGAGAAGCAGATGGGTGCTTCTCCTGTGTGCCCTGGCCGGGAATCGAACCTGGGACTCCTGCATGCCAGGCTGACACTCTACCACTGAGCCAACCAGCCAGGGCCTAACACGCGTAGCATTTTTTTTTTCTGTATTTTTCTGAAGCCGGAAACGGGGAGAGACAGACAGACTCCCGCATGCGCCCGACCGGGATCCACCCGGCATGCCCACCAGGGGGCGACGCTCTGCCCACCAGGGTCTACACTCTGCCCCTCCGGGGCGTCGCTCGGTTGCGACCAGAGCCACTCTAGCGCCTGGGGCAGAGGCCGAGGAGCCATCCCCAGTGCCCAGGCCATCTTTGCTCCAGTGGAGCCTCGACTGCGGGAGAGGAAGGAGAGGGGGAAAGGTGGAGAAGCAGATGGGCGCTTCTCCTGTGTGCCCTGGCCGGGAATCGAACCCGGGACTTCTGCACGCCAGGCCGACGCTCTACCCCTGAGCCAACCGGCCAGGGCCCGTAGCATTTTTAATTAAGAAAATCACTGACTTCACTAGTAAGGATCAAGGTTATGAACTATTCTAGGATCTGTGTCTTACAAATTAATTTTGTACCAGATGAAAGCTACAAAACCGAGCTTGAAGCTATAAAAGCTACAAAACCACGCTTGGAATGTGTTTGTGGTTTATCTGATATTTGTCTTTCTGTTGAAATCTTATCTGCAAATATGTTGCTGGTTTTTTTGTTTTGTTTTGTTTTTTGTGTTTTGTTTTTTTTTTGAGAGAGAGGGACAGGCGGGAAGGGAGAAGGGAGAGAGATGAGAAGGATCAATTTTTCGTTGGGTAACCTTTGTTGTTCATTGATTGCTTTCTCGTATGTGCCTTTATTGGGGGGCTCTAACTGAACCAGTGACCCCTTACTCAAGCCAGTGACCTCAGGGTTTTGAACCTGGGTCCTCCGCGTCCCAGTCCGACACTATCCACTGCGCCACTGCCTGGTCAGGCTGCAAATACACTTTGAAAGTAGCTCTTAAGGCTTGAAGATTGACATTTTCTCTCTCTGAGGTCTTCAAACTGATCTAAGACTTTGAGGATATGCAGAATTCTGGAGGATGAAAGTCTTGCATTATGTTATGTTTCAGTCACTTTTGTTTCTTAATTTATATTATGATTTATACTTAGAACTTGAAATGAAACCAGTTAAAGCTTCTGGCCAGGGGTCTGCTTCCATCTAATTCTGCGCACACTTCAGAGAGCTGTGTTCTCTCCTTTGTGTGGTTTTTGTTTTTGTTTTTGTTTTTTTAGATTTTATTTATTCATTTTAGAGAGAGGAGAGAGAGAGACAGAGAAAGTAGAAGCAGAAAGCATCAACTCCCATGTGTGCCTTGACCAGGCAAGCCCGGGGTTTTGTTAGGCGAACGTGATAACCACTACACTACGGAAACACTGCTAAGCCCAGGGTTTTGATCGGCAACCTCAGCGTTCCAGGTCGACGTTTTGCCCATTGCGCCACCACAGGTCAGGTTCCCGTGTTTTGATGTTCCATTGGGTTCTGTGCGCTGGATGCTTCTACTGTACCTTTTTTCCATTTTCTTCTACTGTATACTAATCATCTTATACTGGAAAACTTGGGAAAGTCTTTTTTTCCAGTAGTTCTTATGATTGAGAAAGGAATTCCTGGATGTTTGAGCTCAGGATTCGGTTGGTTTCTTCAGTGCTCAGTGTTTCTCAGCTTCAGCACCATTGATACTTTAAAGGGCCACGTAAGTCTTTGCTGTGGGAAGTTGTCACACGCCTTTTAATATGTTTAGCAGCACCCCTGGCCTCCACCCTCTAGGTGCCAGTAGCAGTCCCAGTCATGACAAATAAAAATGTCTCCAGACATTGCCAAATATCTCTTGGGGGTGTGTGTGTGTGTGTCAAGATTGTGCTGTTTGAGAATCACTCCTTTAGGGTGTAAGTACAGAAGACAAGTGTTGGGTTGTTGTATAGAATGTATACATATGTGTACATATATAGAATGTATACAAATTTATATGAAGCTGATGAGCTTTTTCTTCTGACAGCGATTCTTTTCCCTAAATTCTAATTTTTTTGTTAATAGAAATTGAAGGAAATTAATTTGCTCCCAGACATGTATGTCATTAGCAATTGCACGTTAGAAACTTGGGGAAGCAGATGTACTTTTTTCTTTCTTGCACAGTCATTTAAGGGAAGAAGAGTGGTTTGGGGGCAGTAGAGAGGACGGTGTACAGGAACCGTCCCTCAGGCAGGCCTGGTGCTGCACCTCTGGAAGAGGAGGGGTGTAGCGGTGCATCCTCGGGCTGGTATGCCCTGCTGCCATCGCCTGTCAGGGCACAGGCTCTTCTTAACAGATCTCTCGAGCATTGTACAGTGGTGGACTATGGGAGGGGTTAGTCATGACTAGGTCAAGAGTTCAGTGAGACCTAACCTGAGGGTGTGTGTGTGTGTGTGTGTGTGTGTCCCAATCCTCAAATGCACATTTGGGACATATGCATATATCAAGTGCTGTGAAGTTTATTATTCATCAGGACTTTTAATTTAGAACATACCAACCACAGAACCTTTCTTGATGTAGCTCTTCAATATCCTTTATGGTTTCTCCCATGGCCTTTTTCTCTTGGTATGGCAAAATATTTATGGATTCAAAGAAATTTTCCTTTTGGTTTGGAGGGAAAAAAATGTAGTGTTGATGACTTAAGCAGTAATAGCACACAGTGAAGGGCTTTGAGTCTTGGATGAAAGATACTGCAGAACTTCAGTGGGATGTTAACCATTTATCTGTGGATTCTCTACGTGTCTTTTTTGGATGTCCATCTCATCTTTGCCAGCTTGGGGTATCTGGTACCCACTGGGTCCGTGTGCCTTAGTTTTTATCCTTTTGGCTGGGAAGTAAAGCCTGGTCACACTTGTTTTTCCTTCTGCTCCATTGTTGTACTACTCTACTGATATCCTGTCCTGGGGTTTGTTTGGGCTGTAGTGAGGGAGGGTGTGATTTCTGGCCTGCGTCATGGTATAAATTCCAGAATTTGTATGGTTTGTGTGAAGGCGGTCACTTCTTCAGCCAAAAGAAGTTTTCTTCCTTTGCAGAATGAATGGCTCCTCAGAGTAGTTCTCTTATGTGCTCTGTTTTGTACTTTATTACCCACACACCCATTTAAAGTGTGATATGGTTTATGCAAAAATGTAAGGAAGACGGTGTTTCTCTTGTTTAAAGTCCCTAACCTCAGCTGATGTTTGTGATGGCTATTTGGCTGGTTTAAGTGACATCATGTTCTAAGTTTCACACTGTGCTGATCAGCTCTTAGCTTTTATTTTACAGCTTAGACTCCTTAGGAGCTTTGCTGGGTCTACTTTTTCCCTAGGGTGGGTTAGCTAGAGTAATTGCCTGACTTGGCAGTATGTCACTGAGGCGTGTGGCCACCGAATTAAGTGTGTGAATGGTTGTTGGAGCAGACTGGATGCACCCTTCTGTACCCTCCACCAAAACTAGGTGAAAATAGAGGAAGTGATAGGGTCATGATTACACTCACCACTTCATGTTTTTAATGGAACTTTTAAATTACCACCAATTAATAACTCCTGAGAACAGAGTAAGTTTTTAAAATTGGGAATGCTTTTAAGCAATCTGGTTGACTGCAAGAGTGCTTTTTTTCTACAGACTGGTTCCTTTTAATGAACACCCTTTCCCTGAGTCTCATTGTCTCAGGAACAATGGCAATAAGGACAGTTGATTTGCTTGACAGAAAATGTGTTAAATTAACAGGTCTACTTCTTTAGCAGATCTTTTCTTTCCCCCATTCCCATTGTGTCTCTGCTGTCTCCCTGAAAGGTTGTGTTTGCAGATTGTTTTAGGTGTGGGAGACAGTTTTTATAATCAGTGTCCTGCAGTTCTTTGTTCAGGGAGCACTGTTATATGGGGGGGCATTTTTAGGGGGGACTTGCTAGTTTATTTAACATTTTAAAAGAAAATTTTAAAGCACAGTTAACATTCAATAATATATTAGTTTCAGGCATATAACATAGTGGTTAGACATTCATATAATTTATGAAGTGATCCCCTTGATAAGGCCTAGTACCCACCTGGCACCATGCACAGTTATTACAGTATTACTCACTGTATTCCCTGTGCTGTACTTTATATCTCTGTGACTGTTTTGTAACTGCCAATCTGCACTTCCTATCCCTTCATCTTTTCACACAACTCCCCAGCCTCCCTCCCCTCTGGCAACCATCAGTCAGTTCTCTGTGTCTGAGTTTGTTTCTGTCTTTGTTCATTTATTCTGTTCTTTAGATTCTGCATACAAGTGAAATCATATGGTATTTGTCTTTCTGTTTTTGACTTGTTTTGCTTTAAATCCCTCTAGTTCTGTCCATGTTGTCACAGATGGTAAGATGTCATAATTTTTTAAGGCCAAATAATATTCCTTTGTATATATGTATCACATCTTCTTTATCAAATTGTCATTGGACAGTTTGCTTCCATATCTTGGCTATTGTATATGAAATGTCCTTCTTTGTCTCTTGTTATAGCCTTTGTTTTAAAGTCCAATTTTGATATAAATATTGCTACCCCATCTTTATTTTTGCATTTCCATTTGTACAAAATTTATTTTTCCATTCCTTTACTTTTTTTTTTCTTTCTGACATGACAGGAAGACAGTGTGAGAGAGAAGAGAGATAATGAGAAGCATCAAGTCGTAATTGTGGCACTTTAGTTCATTAATTGTTTCTCATACGCCTTGACTGGGGGCTTTAGTCGAGCCAGTGACCCCAGGATCATGTCAGTGATTCTGTGCTCAAGTTGGTGCACCTGCACTCAAGCCAGCGACCTCAGGGTTTCAAACCAGGGACCTCAGTGTCTCAGGTTGATGCACCACCACCATTTAGGCTCCATCTCTTTACTTTCTGTCTGTGTGCATCTTTTGACCTGAAGTGAATCTCTTGTAGGTAACATATGTAATGGTGTTGTTTTCTTAACCATTTAGCCACCTTGTATTTTTTGATAGGAGCATTTTAATCCGTTTCCATTTAAAGTAATTGTTGATAGGTATTTAGTTATTACTATATTATTCATATTTTTTATTGTTTTTAAGTCCCTTTAACATCTCTTGATAATACCGGTGGGTGGTGATGAGTTTAAGCTTTTTCTTGTCTGAGAAGCTCTTTCGTGTTCTTTCGATGCTGAATGATGCCCTTGCTGGATAAAGTAGTCTTGGTTGTAGAGCCTTGCGTTTCATCACCTGAAATGTTTTGTGTCAGTCTCTTCTGTCCTGCAAAATTTCTGTTGAGAAATCAGCTGACAGTCTTATGGAACTCCCTTGTAGGTAACTAACTGCTTTTCTCTTGATTTTTTTAAGATTCTCTCTTTTTACTTTAACCATTGGCATTTTAATTATGATGTGGAACTTTTTGGGTTCATCTTATTTGGTGTTCTCTGCACTTCCTGGACTTGTATGTCTGTTTCATTCACCAGACTAGGGAAGTTTTTCATTCTTATTTCTTCAAATAGGTATTCATTTTTATTGATAGATTGATTGATTTTTAGAGAGGAAGGGGAGGGGGGAGAGAAAGAGAAACATTGACTTGTGGTTCCACTTATTGGTGCATTCATTGTTTGATTCTGCGTATACCCTGACTGGGGATCAAACCTGCAACTTGGTGTATTGGAACCAGGCTCTAACCAACTGAGTAAGCTACACTGCCTGGGTTCTTCAAATAGGGTTCTTTCTTTCCTTTTTTGCTTTTTTAAAAAAAATGTTATTTATTTATTTATTTATTTATTTGAGAGAGAGAGAGATATGTGTGGGGTAAGGACAGGAAGCATAAACTCATAGTAGTAGCTTCTTGTATGTGCCTTGACCCGACAAGCCTGGGGTTTTCGAACTGGCAACCTTGGCATTCTAGGTTGACACTTTATCCACTGAGCCACCACAGGTCAGGCCCAAATAGGTTTTCAATCCCTTGCTCTCTTTTTCTGGTACCCCTATATTGCAAATATTGGTATGCTTGTTGTTTTTCCAAAATTCCCTCAAATTGTTCTCATTTTTATTTTTTTAATGAATTTGTTCATTTATTTGAGAGAGACAGGGAGAGAGAGAGAGAGAGACAGAAACATTGAACCGCTCCTGTATGTGCCCCGACCAGGGGATTGAACCAGCAACCATCACTCTCTGGGACGATTCTCCAAACAGCTGAGCTATCCAGCCGGGGTTTAATTTTTACTGATTTTCAGTGAGACACAGCAAGGAAGGGAGAGAGAGGAGGGGAAAGAGAAGCATTCTTTTTGTTTTCCACTTAGTTGTGCGGTCTGGTGTGGTCTGAAGCCAGCCACCTAGTGGAGGCTGCAGAGTGCTCTGTGGCTGGTAGCTGGCAGTGCCAAGTTTTGGAGGCACCTGGGAGAGGCTGTGCTGTGAACTGAGGCCAGCTGCTACTAGTGAGGCTGGGGGCTGCCTAGCAAGAGGTACAGGGCACACCGATGCCAGCCAGTGTTTGTTTAGGATTTGTGGACCATGGAGTGATTTTAGGGAAGTGTGCAGCGCTGGCCAAAGCCAGCCGCTGTGACAGCACTGAAGTGGTTCCGGCTGTGAGTAGTGAGGTGTGGGTAGTGGGACAGGGTGAGTTAAAGAGAGAAGTCGCCTGTTGTCATAATTAAGGGGTTCAGTTTAGGGTTTTTCCCCACTCTTAGACTGCCAACTGGTATACAAACTTACTAATTTTTTTCACATAGTTTTTTTTTTTTTTAAGCAAGATAGAGAGGGACAGATAGGGATAGACAGACAGGAAGGGAGAGAGATGAGAAGCATCAGTTCTTCGTTGCGGCACCTTAGTTCATTGATTGCTTTCTCAGATGTGCCTTGACTGGGGAAGAGATTTCCAACTGAGCCAGTGACTCCTTGCTCTAGCCAGTGACCTTTGGGCTCAAGCCAGCAACTCCTGCTCAAGCAGGTGAGCCCGCACTCAAGCTGGGTGAGCCCACACCTGAGCCAGCAGCTGGGATATTGAACTTGGGTCCTCTGCGTCCCAGGCCAACGCTCTTATCCTCTGTGCCACCACCTGGTCAGGCTTCACATTATTTCTGAAAACCTTTTCTTCCCATTTTTTTTTTGTGTAAAGCAGCTACCCAGGCTCCTTAGAGGCTGTTGTGAATTGGAAGGGGAATATTTTTTTTGGTGGTGAGAGTACCTGTGCCCTTGTCACACTGAACTTCTTCAGTGTTAGTGGTGGAGCCCGTCTTCATGACCTCACCCTTCTTTGTACTTGGATTCTGTAATGTGCTACTCTTTATTAGAAAAGGAAAAACCTCACATCCCAATCAGTTTCCCTTCTGTTCTTTTTTTTTTTTTTAAGTGAGGGGAGGGGAGATAGACTTCTGCATGTGTCCCCACCAGGGTTCCACCTGGCAATCCTGTCTAGGGCTGATGCTTGAGTACCGAGCTATTTTTAGCACTTGAGGCTGACACCCTCAGACCAGCCAATCCATCCTCAGGGCCAGGGCCCCATACTCAAACCATTCGAGCCACTAGTTATTGAGAGGGGAAGAGGCAGAGCGGGGAAGGGGGAGGAGAAGAGAAAGAGATGGTTGCTTGTGTGCCCTGCCTAGGAATCATACCCAGGGCATCCATATGCCGGGCCAACACTATCCACTGAGCCACCAGCCAGAGCCTCTATTCTTACTAATATAACATTGCAGAGGTATGTGACAGGGTTGCTATCATCCCACTGCCCTGGGGAATTACTGTTTTTATTTTTTTGAGAGTGAGTGATGGCAGCGATAGTATAAAACCAATGTTGTATGCCACATGAATGGAAGTGAACATGACTGCTGTTGGAGTTCAGAGGCATGCAGTGATTGTATGTGAAGTGCTTCCTGGAAAAGACAGACTTGGAGGTTCATGTTGAGTATGTCGGTATAGCTAAAGTGTCCTTTTCTTATAGAATGCTAATAAAAAGGGAAGCTGAGAGAGCTGAGAGATAGTACGTGGGACATCACAGCAGGCCGTGAATGGCCACGCTCTAGTGTTAATTATTTTTACACAGGAATTGAAGACAAGAATGACTGAATTTTAGACTAAGAATGTCCTGAGCACTAAATGTTTTAGGTTAAATCTTGTATTGGTAGCTGTGATAGCAATAGTGGGGGAAGAAAGACTAGCTTTTACTATTGGAGTGGAATGGGTGTGAAATTCTAAAAGTAGTGGTAACAGGAAAGGACATTTGTCTCTGGTATTTTTAAGACTAGGTAGGAATAGCCCTGGCTGGATAGCTTGGTTGGTTAGAGAATCATTTTGAAGCACAGAGGTTGCGAGTTAGATTTCTGGTCAGGGCACAAAGAAGTATAGATTGATGTTCCTTCCTTCTTCACTCTCTCCCTTCTTCTCTCTAAAATCAATAAAAAAATAAATATTTTTTAAAGATGAAGTAGGACATGACCAGGCTATGGCACAGTGGATAGAGTGTCAGGCTGGGATGCACAGGACCCAGGTTCAAAACCCCGAGGTTGCCAGTTGGAGCAAGGGCTCACCAGCTTGAGTGCAAGGTTGCTGGCTTGAATGTGAGATCATCCCCATAGTGACTGGCTTGAGCCCAAGGTCGCTGGCTTGGACCCAACATCGTTGGCTTGAGCCAAGGGGCCACTCATTCTGCTATAGCCGTCTATTCAAGGCACATATGAGAAAGCAATCAGTGAACAACTAAGGTAATGCAATGAAGAATTGATCCTTCTCATCTCTGTCCCTTCCTGTCTGTCCCTATCTGTCCCCCCCCCCCCCCCCGTGTGTCACCAAAAAAAGATTAGGTAGGAATATACGTAATTTTAGTAACCACTGTCATCCCAATAAATTCAATTAAAAAGACTAGGTAGGGCCTGACCAGACAGTGGCTCAGTGGATAGAGCGTTGGACTGAGATGCAAAGGGCCCAGGTTCACAACACCAAGGTCGCCGGCTCATCTGGTTTGAGTGCAGGTTCACTGGCTTGAGCATGGAATCATAGACATGAGCCCAGGGTTGCTGACTTGAGCAAGGGATCACTCACTCTGTTGTAACCCCCCAACCCCGTCAAGGCATGTATTAGGAAGCAGTCAATGAACAACTAAGGAGCCACATCAAAGAATTGATGCTTCTCCACTCTCTCCCTTCCTGTCTGTTCCTATCAGTCCCCCCCTCTCTCTGACACACACACACACACACACACACACACACACACACACACGCGGTAGGAATAGGTGACCCAACAGTATTGCAATATTGAAGTGCATAAAGGAAGGTGTATCAGTACGGTGGTTGGCAAACTCAGCCAAATATCAACAGTACACGATTGAAATTTCTTTTGAGGGCCAAATTTTTTAAACTTAAACTATATAGGTAGGTTGTTATTAACTTAATTAGGGTACTCCTAAGCTGGCCTTTGTGCCCTCACTCAAGGGCCCAAAGAGCTGCATGTGGCTCGCGAGTCACGGTTTGCCAATCACTGATGTTGAGATGTTTTGGCACAGGTAACAGAATGCTGTACTAATAGTGACTTACACAGCACTGGATTGACTACCCTGTGAACATGAAGTGTGGAGGAAAGCCTGGCAACTTGTTGATCAGTTCTGGTGAGAGCTCAGGCATGGTGCTGCTCATGGCCACAGGATGGGTTCTGTAGTTCCAGGGCCTGTATTTGCCGAGTAATGCAGAGAAATACAGGGAAATGATGATTGGAAACAGCCAAAGATGATTTCAGGCAAGGTCACTTGACAGAGGGAGACGTGCAAACTGAATTCTCTTGGAGTGAGAGAGGAAAAGAGCTCTCTAGGAAGCTTCAGGGAATGGTGAAAAAGAGAACTTTTTTTTAAAAAGCATTTTTCACAAATAATATATAACTATTAGAATAAAAAGAAACTGGCATTACCTGTGGTGGCACAGTGGATAAAGTGTCGACCTGGAACCCTGAGGTACTGGTTTGAAACCCTGGGCTTGCCCAGTCAAGGCACATACAATGAGCAATCACTAGAAGTGAAGCAACTATGAGTTGATACTTCTTACTCTATGCCCCATCTCTGAAAAAGCAATAAATAAATAAAAAATATATTTTTTTGTATTTTTCTGAAGCTGGAAACGGGGAGGCAGTCAGACTCCCGCATGTGCCCAACGGGGATCCACCTGGCATGCCCACCAGGGGGCGATGCTCTGCCCATCCGGGGCATCGCTCTGTCGTGACCAGAGCCACTCTAGCGCCTGGGGCAGAGGCCACAGAGCCATCCCCAGCGCCCGGGCCATCTTTGCTCCAATGAAGCCTTGACTGCGGGAGGGGAACAGAGACAGAGAGGAAGGAGAGGGGGAGGGGTGGAGAAGCAGATGGGTGCTTCTCCTGTGTGCCCTGGCCGGGAATCGAACCCAGGGCTTCCACACGCCAGGCCGACGCTCTACCATGGAGCCAACCGGCCAGGGCCAGCATCACTTCTTTTGTTTTTGACACCTTAGTTAGTTGCTCATTGATTACCTTCTCATATGTACCTTCACTGGGGGGCTACAGCAGAGCGAGCGACCCCTCGTTCAAGCTGGTGACCTCGGGGTTTCGAACCTGGGTCCTCTGCATCCCAGTCCGATGCTGTATCCACTGCGCCACTGCCTGGGCAGGCAATAAATGAAATCTTAAAAAAAATTTTTTTAAATGAAAAGAAATCCCACTTTCTACATAGTTAACATTTTAGTGTTGCACTGAAGATGTCAATTGTAAGATACCTCCAAATCCCCCCCCCCTTTTTTGTATTTTTTCAAAGTTAGAAGTGGGAGGCAGTCAGACAGACTCCCACATGCTCCTGACCGGGATCCACCCAACATGCCCACCAGGGAGCGATGCTCTGCCCATCTGGGGCATTGCTCCTTTGCGGCCGGAGCCATTCTAGTGCCTGAGGTGGAAGCCATGGAGCCATCCTCAGTGCCCGGGCCAACTTTGCTCCAGCGGAGCCTTGGCTGCAGGAGGGGAAGAGAGAGATAGAGAGGAAGGAGAGGGGGAAGGGTGGAGAAGCAGATGTACACTTTTCCTGTGTGTCCTGACCAGGAATCGAACCCGGACTTCCACATGCCGGGCTCTACCGCTGAGCCAACCAGCCAGGGCCACCCCCCCCCCTTTTTTTTAAGAAGAGAAAAACCAGTCTGTTTCTAAATTCTACTGTGTTTTATAATAGCAGATTTCTCTCTCTGTCCCCCTCTGATGATTGGGAGGAGTGTTTTAGCATCCTGTTTAGTGAAATGAAAATGGAAACCTGGATATAGAAATGTACCCTTTTTTTTATTGTTATTATTAGAACTTTAGATTTACTCTTGCTTAACTATTGACTATTTGGGATACTTAGTCTTCAGTTAAGTATTTAATAACCTGTGTTAGTTAACCATACTCCGATCCCTTTGTAATGAGGATTTATGTACAAAAAAATGCAGTCAGATACTATTACCTGTTGTATCTAATTTCAGTTTCCCAGTACCTAGGGGAATTTACATTTTGTCTTTTTTTTTTTTTTTTTTTTTTCATTTCTGAAGCTGGAAACGGGGAGAGACAGTCAGACAGACTCCCGCATGCGCCCGACCGGGATCCACCCGGCACGCCCACCAGGGGCGATGCTCTGCCCATCCTGGGCGTCGCCATACTGCGACCAGAGCCACTCTAGCGCCTGAGGCAGAGGCCAAGGAGCCATCCCCAGCGCCCGGGCCATCTTTGCTCCAATGGAGCCTTGGCTGCGGGAGGGGAAGAGAGAGACAGAGAGGAAAGCGCGGCGGAGGGGTGGAGAAGCAAATGGGCGCTTCTCCTGTGTGCCCTGGCCGGGAATCGAACCCGGGTCCGGGGAATTTACATTTTGACAGAAAGCGGAGTTTTATTTTGTTTGTTATTTTATCTCACCTTGGTTCGACAGAAATTTCAGGAGGTATCTGGCAGGACTTTTGGTCCAAACCCTTTCTTTTCTCCCTCCTCCCAGGTCAGATAAATTTATATCCTGGGTAGTCATCACCACATCTTGCAAGAGAAGATGAACTGTTCTTGGAGTGTAACCTATGAAGTGCAGGGTTATTGAGTTAGTATGGGAAAGAAGCTAAAAGGTAGGCCACAGGGAGAAGCCACCATGTAAGTCAAAGTCTTGCATATAAGGGAACAGAAATGAGGGACCCATTGTTAGAGGGAGTCATAAGAAGGCTCCAGCTCCAGTCCCTTGGTACATCCTACAGAAGTGGTTTTCAACCATTTTACAGTTGGAGGCTGGTGACCCAGCCAGCCAGAAACATGAAAGGAATAAAGCTTTATCTTAATGCGCATAATAGTGCAACACGGTACAAGCTGGTGCTTGATTTCCAAACTCCACATGTGTGATGCATTGAATACTACGTAAGTTTGTCTGAATGCTTTTTGTCTGTTGCACATGATTTGTAAATGCTGTAAACAGTGCAAAAGGTTGTTCAAACAGCTTGGACATTCCAGATGTCTAAGAGAACCTCAATAGTATTTTTATTGATATTACAGGTTGATAAGTGGCAATCATGCTGAGTGTACATAAGCAAATTTGACTAAGATCATTGGGGTCTATAATCGCCCAACAACACTAGGGTGGTTAACTCTTGTGCGAAGCAGTGCAAAATTTCTGTCAGACTGGTTGTTGAAAGAACTCCCAGCATCTGAGGGAGCCTACATTCCTTGCCCCCTAAGAGCCTAACACTACTGATTTTTCCCTGTGTGTATTAAATATTTTATAAACGTAGAATTATGTTTCACCTACTTTTATGAATCCTCTTTTATTCAATAAATATTACATGACATAGAATGCCTTTTCAGCACATACATTTGACTTTTAATAGCTGCAGAATATTATGATTTATTTAACCAATTCTCTGTGGGATATTAAAGTTATTTTTAGTTTACTATCATAACAATGCACAGAAAGACTTTTTCCTCAGATAGGATTAATGTTTCTTAATTTTAGACTTATGGGTTTGTTTTTTTTTTGCTTGTTTTAAGTGAGAGGAGGGTGATAGACTCCCACATGCGCCCTGACTGAGATTCACCTGGCAGTCCCCGTCTGAAGCCAACGCTCAGACCAACTGAGCTATCCTCAGCACCCGGGGCCAATACTCTGACCAACCCAGTCACTGGCTGTGAGGGGAAGAGAGAGCAAAGGGGAAAAGGGAGGGGAAGAGAAGCAGATGTTCACTTTTCATGAGTGCCCTGGCTGAGAATCAAACTTGGGCTATGGGCCTGCGGAACTGAGGCTTGTGGCCTGACCCAGGAGCCAGCTCCTCCCGAGGTGGGGCGCGAAAGCCCAGAACAGGCGGAGTCCCATGACTGAGCGTGGGCACACACTGCCCGGCCTGTGGAGCCTAGGCTTGCAGCCCTCCCGCCAGCGGGCTCCTTCTGCAGGGTTGAGGTGAAAGCGCGGAATCAGACGGGGACCCGCAGCTGAGCAAAGGTGCTCACCCCTGTCCTCAGGCCAAGCATAACCCCACCTGCGGGGATGGGGCAAAGGCCAAGGCCACTGAGGTTTGTACACCAGAGCACGGGATCACAGCCCCTCCCGTGAAGGAGGGGTGGAAACCACAGCAACAGCCCCAGTGGGCTGGCACTGGCAACACCCATACCCAAATGCCCTAGGCAGCAACAGCAGAGGGGGTGGCGGGCTGCAGACTACACCTAGGAAACAGAGGCTACACCCAGTGAACTCCAGTGGCCAAAATCTTCTATTAAACAGACAAAATGAGAAGGCAGAGAAATGCAACAAAATGAATCAAAAGAAATCTCCAGAAAAGGACCTGAATGAGTCAGATATAACCAAATTACAAGATGCAGAGTTTAAAAATAACGATTGTTAGGATGCTCAAAGATTTTAGAACAAAAATAGATGGTCATTACAAACACCTAAATAGAGAGCAAATATAATAATGGACATTGAAATAATAAAAAAATCAGTCAGAAATGACAAATACAATATCAGAAATGAACACAATGGAAGGAATTAAAAGCAGGATGGATGAAGCTGAGAATCGAATCAGCAAGTTAGAGGACAAGATAAATGAAGGCACAGAAGCGGAGCAGAAAAAAGAAGAGACTCCAAAAGTCTGAGGAAACTCTAAGAGAGCTCTGTGACAACATGAAGAGAAATAACATCTGCATCATAGGGGTTCCCAAAGAAGAAGAGAAAGAACAAGGGATGGAGACTTTGTTCAAACATATCATAGCTGAAAACTTCCCTCAATTAAGGCAGGAAAATGTCTCACAAGTTCAAGAAGCACAGAGAACTCCATTAAAGAGAAACCCAAAGAAATCTCCACCAAGACACATCATAATTAAAATACCAAAGCTAAGTGATAAAGAGAAAATATTAAAAGCTGCTATAGAACCTGACCAGGCGGTGGCGCAGTGGATAGAGCGTCAGACTGGGATGCGGAAGGACCCAGGTTCGAGACCCCGAGGTTACCAGCTTGAGCACGGGTTCATCTGGTTTGAGCAAAAGCTCACCAGCTTGGACCCAAGGTCACTGGCTCCAGCAAAGGGTTACTCGCTCTCCTGAAGGCCCACGGTCAAGGCACATATGAGAAAGCAATCAATGAACAACTAAGGTGTCACAACGCGCAACGAAAAACTGATGATTGATGTTTCTCATCTCTCTCCTGTCTGTCCCTGTCTATCCCTCTCTCTGACTCTCTCTCTGTCTCTGTAAAAAAATAATAATAAATAAAATTTTAAAAAAGCTGCTATAGAAAAAAAGGCTATCACCTACAAAGGAGCCCCCATAAGGATGACTTCTGACTTCTCAACAGAAACACTTGAGGCCAGAAGGGAATGGCAAGAAATATTCAAAGTAATGCAGAACAAGAGCCTACAACCAAGACTACTTTATCCAGCAAAGTTATCGTTTAAAATTGAAGGAGAAATAAAAAGCTTTCCAGACCAAAAAAAACCCTCAAGGTATTCACTACAACCAAACCAATGCTGCAAGAAATGCTAAGGGGCCTGTTCTAAACAGTTCAAAGGTGATAAAGAATATAGCAAAAGAGAGGAATACAGTTTTAAAGAATAAAATGGCAATAAACAATTACATATCAATAATAACCTTAAATGTAAATGGATTAAATGATCCAATCAAAAGAACCCATACATATGCTATCTACAAGAGACATACCTTAAAACAAAAGATGCACATAGACTGAAGATAAAAGGATGGAAAAAAATATTTCATGCAAATGGAAATGAAAAAAAAAAGCTGAGGTAGCAATACTTATATCAGACAAAATGGACTTTAAAACAAAAACTATAGTAAGAGATAAAGAAGGTCACCACAAAATGATAAAGGGAGCAATCCAACAGGAAGATATAACCGTTATAAATATCTAATCACCTAATATAGGAGCACCTAAATATAAGGTCTACCGGAAAGTTCTGTCCGTTTTTGGAATAAAACAAATCAATCAATGTGATTCATCACATAAACAGAAGGAAGGAGAAAAACCACATGATCATTTCAATAGATGCAGAAAAAGCATTTGATAAAATCCAGCACCCATTTATGATCAAAACTCTCAGCAAAGTAGGAATACAGGGATAACTTCAACATGATAAAGGCCATCTATGACAAACCCACAGGCAACATCATACTCAATGGGCAAAAATTAAAAGCAATCCCCTTAAGATCAGGAACAAGGCAGCCACTCTTATTCAACATAGTTCTGGAAGTCCTAGCCACAGCAATCAGACAAGAAAAAGAAATAAAAGGCATCCAAATTGGAAAAGAAGAAGTAAAACTATCATTATTTGCAGATGATATGGTATTGTATATAGAAAACCCTAAAGTCTCAGTCAAAATACTACTGGACCTGATAAATGAGTTGAGCAAGGTGGCAGGATATAAAATTAATACTCAGAAATCAGAGGCATCTTTATACACTAACAATGAACTGTCAGAGAAATTAAGGAAGCAATCCCCTTCACCATTGCAAACAAAAGAATAAAGTACCTAGGAATAAATTTAACCAGGGAGATTAAAGACTTGTACTCGGAAAATTATAAAACATTGATAAAAGAAATCAGGGAAGATACAAACAAGTGGAAGCATATACTGTTCTCATGGTTAAGAAGAATAAACATCATTAAAATGTCTATATTACCCAAAGCAATTTATAAATTCAATGCAATACCGATTAAAATACCAATGACTTATTTCAAAGATATAGAACACATATTTCAAAAATTTGTATGGAACCAAAAGAGAAGACGAATAGCCTCAGCAATCTTGAAAAGGAAGAATAAAGTGGGAGGTATCACACTTCCAGATATCAAGTTATACTACAAGGCCATTGTATTCAAAACAGCTTGGTACTGGCATAAAAACGGGCATATAGATCAATGGAACAGAACAGAGAACCCAGAAATAAACCCACACTTTAATGGACAACTGATATTTGACAAAGGAGGTAAGAGCATACAATGGAGTAAAAACAGTCTCTTTAACAAATGGTGTTGGGGAAATTGTACAGCTACCTGCAAAAAAACAAAACTAGACCACCAACTTACACCATTCACAAAAATCAACTCAAAATGGATAAAAGACTTAAATGTAAGGCATGAAACCATAAGCATCTTAGAAGAAAACATAGGCAGTAAGCTCTCCAACATCTCTCGGAGCAATATATTTGCTGATTTATCTCCACAGGGAAGGGAAATAAAAGACAGGATAAACAAATGGGACTATATCAAACTAAAAAGCTTTTGCACAGCTCAAGTCAATAAGAACAGTGTAAAAAGACAAACTACACAATGGGAGAACATATTTGACAGTATGTCTGATAAGGGATTAATAACCAAAATTTATAAAGAACTTATAAATCTCAACACCAGAAAGATAAACAATCCAATCAAAAAATGGGCAAAAGAAATGAATAGACACTTCTCCAAAGAGGACATATAGGTGGCCAATAGGCATATGAGAAAATGTTCAACATCACTAATTATTAGAGAAATGCAAATTAAAACCACAATGAGATATCACCTCACACCAGTCAGAATGGCGCTCATCAACAAAAACAACACAGAATAAGTGCTGGTGAGAATGTGGAGAAAAGGGAACCTTCCTGCACTGCTGGTGGGAATGCGGATTGGTGCAGCCACTGTGGAAAACAGTATGGAGATTCTTCAAGAAATTAAAAATTGTACTGCCTTTTGACCCAGCTATACCACTTTTAGGAATATACCCCAAGAACACTATAACAATGTTTGACTCAGTGGTAGAGCGTCGGCCTGGCGTGCAGGAGTCCGGGGTTCGATTCCCGGCCAGGGCACACAGGAGAAGCACCCATCTGCTTCTCTGCCCCTCCCCCTCTCCTTCCTCTCTGTCTCTCTCTTCTCCTCCTTCAGCCAAGGGTCCATTGGAGCAAAGTTTGCCCGGGCGCTGAGGATGGCTCTGTGCCTCTGTCTCCGGTGCTAGAATGGCTCTGATTGCGGCAGAGCAATGCTCCAGATGGGCAGAGCACACCCCCCCATGGTGGGCATGCCGGGTGGATCCTGGTTGGGTGCATGCTCCCGCCAGGCAGTCTGTCTGACTGCCTCCCCGTTTCCAACCTCAGAAAAATACAAAAAAAACCCCACAAAAAACAAAAAAGAAGAAATGCACCCCCATGTTTATGGCAGCATTATTTTTAGTAGCGAAGATCTGGAAACAGCTCAGGTGTCCATCAGTGGACGAGTGGATTAAAAAGCTTTGGTACATATATACTGTGGAATACTACTCAGCCATAAGAAATGATGACATCGGATCATTTACAACAACATGGATGGACCTTGATAACATTATACTGAGTGAAATAAGTAAATCAGAAAAAACTAAGGACTATATGATTCCATACATAGGTGGGACATAAAAATGAGACTCAGAGACATGGAGAAGAGTGTGGTGGTTACGGATGGGGGGGAGGAGAGGGAGAGGTTTGGGGGAGGGGGAGGGCACAAAGAAAACCAGTTAGAAGGTGACGGAAGACAATTTGACTTCTTTGGGTGATGAGAATGCAGCATAATCAAATGTCAAAATAACCTGGAGATGTTCTCTCTGAACATGTACCCTGATTGATTCATGTCACCCCATTAAAATAAAAAAATAAAAATAAACAACTTGGGATGTCTGCATGCTGGGCCGACATTTTTATCCACTGAGCCTACTGGCCAGGGCCTTAGATTTTTGTTATTTTTGAGGTCTTAAGTTTTTTTCGTAGTCATTTTTTATCTTATGTTCATGGTAAAAGCTAACATGATGAGTTCAGTGTCCCCGGAGTGGGCTCTAAGCACAGGTTCAAGTGTTCCTTGTACATCAGCTTATTTACTCTTTTGTTGACATAAAATTGTCATGTAACATGTTAGAGGTATACAACATAATGATTTTTATATATTGTGATGTCATCACCACAGTTTGGTTAACTGTCTTATCACAACACACAATTACAAATTTTTTTCTTGTGATAAGAACTTTTAAGATCTATTTTATTAACTTTTAAAAATACAATACAGTGTTGTATGTTTTTCTATATGTATTTTTCAAGATGCTGATTTTATTTTCTTTAGATAGTTCCATTTTTAACTTTTTGAGGAACCTCCATGCTATTTTCCACAGTGGCTGCACCAGTCTTTATTGTCACCAGCAGTGAAAGAGCGTTTCCTTTTCTTCATAGCCACTCCAGCAGTTATTTCTTGTCTTTTTAAAATCTTTTTGTTTTATTTATTTATATTTTTCTGAAGTGTGAAGTGGGAAGGCAGAGAGACAGACTCCCGCATGTGCCCCAACTGGGGTCCACCTGGCAAGCCCCATATAGGCCTGATGCTCTGCTCTTGCAGCCAAGCTATTTCAGTGCCTGAGGCCATGAAGCCACCCTCAGCACCTGGGACCAACTTGCTCCAATCGAGTTGCTGTGGTAAGGGAAGAAAGAGATAGCAAGAAGGGGGGAGGGGTGGAGAAGCAGATGGGCACTTCTCCTGTGTGCCCTGACCAGAAGTTGAATTCAGGACATCCACATGCTGAGCCGACGCTCTACCTCTGAGCCAACTGGCAGGGGCTAGGCTTTCCATCTAGGATCATTCATTGCATTTAGCTTTTGGATCTCTAGGCTCCTCTAATCCAGAGTAGTTTTCCATCTTTGTCTTCATTTTAGGGAAGAGTACATTTTATTGACTTACTCAATTTGGGCTTGTTGGATATACCCTCAGGATTAGATTTGGGTCTTCTGTTTTTGGCTGGAGTTCTAAAAAAGTGGTGTTGTGTCCTGTGTGAATCCTGTTAGGAGTTACCTGAGCTTAGTGGGTCCCACTATTGGTAGCGTTTGTTTTTATTAACTTTGATTATGTGGTTTAAGGTGGTGTCTGCCATATCTTTCCACTGTAGTTACTGTTCTGCATATCTGGTGGGGAAGCACTGCAAACATCTTGTTTTCTCATCAAAATCTCATCCATCTGTATGTGATTCTTTGCCTGAGTCAATTATTACATCGAACTTGCTAGTTTGGTTGTTTGTTTTTTTTTAAGATTTTATTTATTGATTTTTTTAGAGAGAGAGAGGATGGGGTGGGGTAGGAAGCATCAACTTGTAGGTGCTTCTTGTCTGTGCCTTGACCAGACAAGCCTGGGGTTTCCATCCGGCCACCACAGGCCAGGCAAAAATGTAGAATGATTCCGGTTTCAAGCTGTAAGTGTATTAGGTGAAATAATAAGAAGAATAGGTTTTTGAAATAACTCTGTTTCCAGTCTAGGCTGTCCTCAAAGTTGGGACAAGCCCCTAACCTCTCTTAAAGAGCCTCACCTTCTTTATTGCCAAGCTTGTCACTTACTCTGTAGAGTTATGGTGAGATTCAAATGAGCTAATGCATGTGAGGGCCTGGCACAAAGGTATTTCAACAACTGGTAATTGTTGTGTCTCTTAATGTTAGATTTTAAATTATGATGATAGTAGCATACTATAATTAAGAATCATTTGGGACTAAGGAATTAAATAATAAAAGATATTTGTGATCTCGTAATTATTCTGCAAACTATAATGCAGTAAAAAACCTAAAATCTAGTATGCTTATGTGGATTAAGGTGATTGCTCAGTACAATTTTTTTAATAGGTTTAATTAGGGATATTTCATACAGTTCACCCAACATACATAATTTACTGAGTTTTACTAAATGCGCAAATTAGTGCAGACATCACCAATTTGAGGACGTTTTCATTACTTCAGAAAGACTCCTACCCTTCTGCTGTCACTGCCACCACCTCATCTGCCCCTTCACCCCAGTCGTAAGCAACCCCTAACCTAATTTCTTTATCTGTAGGTACCCTCTTCTAAGTTTTCCTAATGAATGGAATCACACAGATGTGATCTTTTCTGGGTTCACCTATACTGTAGCAAGTATCAGCACTTCATTCTTTTCTATAGCTGGATAATATTTCACTGTGTGGATATACTATTTACTTATTAATGGACATTTAGAGTATTTCTACTTTTTTATTATTAATAATGCTGCTATGAATATTGGTATGCAAGTTTTTGTATGGTCATGTGTTTTTTATTCTTTCTGGGTGCATATACCCAGGTTGGCTTTGCAGGGTCATACGGTAGCTATGTTTGATCTTTTGGGGAAACTACCTGACTACCAAGGATACTGTACCGTTTTCTGTAGCCGCCTTTCGTATTTGAGAGTTCTGGTTTCTCCACATCCTCACTAACACTTATTTTGACTCTTTAGGTCTAACTACTTAATGTGAAGTAATAATCTCAGTGTGATCTTGTTTTGCATTTTCCTGATGATGTTAAACTTCTTTTCATCTGCTTATTAGCCATTCGTGTATCTTTCTTGGACAGCTGTCTAGATCCTTTGCCCATTTTAAAATTGGGATGACTTGCCTGACCTGTGGTGGCGCAGTGGATAAAGTGTCGACCTGGAAATGCTGAGGTCGCCGGTTCAAAACCCTGGGCTTGCCTGGTCAAGGCACATATGAGAGTTGATGCTTCCAGCTCCTCCCCCCCTTCTCTCTCTCTGTCTCTCCCTCTCCTCTCTAAAATGAATAAATAATAAAAAAAATTAAAAAATAAAAAAATAAAATTGGGATGTCTTTTTATTTTTGAGTTTATGAAAATTCTTTAAATATCCTAGATATGTCTCTCATCAGATATATGATTTGCAAATATTTTCTCCCATTCGCTGGGTTATCTATTTCTTGATATTGGCCTTTGAAGAACAGGAGTTGTTTTTTTTTTCTTTAGAATTGTTATCTTTGCTTCTTTAATATATATTTTTAATATTTTATTTATTGATTTTACAGAGAGATGAGGTGGGGGAGTGCTTCACTTTAGTTCATTGCTTGCTTGTTGCTTGTTGTATGTGCCTTGACCAGACAAGCCCAGGATTTTGAACCGGGGACCTCAGCATTCCCAGGTCAGCCATTTATCCACTGTACCACCACAGGCCAGGCTGCCTCTTTAATATGTATTTTTTGTTTGTTTGTTTGTGCAAGAGACAGGAATGGAGAGAGATGAGAAGCATCAGTGTATAGTTGTGGCACCTTAGTTGTTCACGGATTACTTCTCATATGTGCCTTGACCAGGGAGGGGGCTCCAGCTGAGCCAGTGACTTTGGGCTTCAAGCCATTGACCATGGGGTTATGTCTATGATCCCACGCTCAAGCCATCAACCTTGGGGTTTCAAACCTGGGTCCTCAGCATCCTAGGTGGACAGCCTATCCACTGTACTACTCCTGTTAGACTTCATGGTTTTTAATGTCATATATTATTGCTTTCCTATTTTATGTATTTTTGTGATGTTTTCGCTTTACTGTTACTGTTTGTCATCAGTAACCAGTAACCAGAGCTCTGTACAGTGTTTTGTGACACTTGAGAAAAATGTGTATTCTTCTGTTGTTAGATGGAATAGTCATGGTATGCAGCTGTCTGCTTGTTCTAAAGCAATGATTTTCAACTCACTGCATAGTGCCACAAGAATTTTTTTTTAACTATGCAATACCTAACCATTTAGTCAGGGACACTGACTTGTTTTCTCTTAATTGTCAAATTAAAAAATGACAACAGTGAACACAACAATAGGTGTGTGATATGAATGCCCTGTCTTGAACTATAAATACATAGGATATCATATGGTGTTGAATCTTATTGGTTACGTTACATAATAAGGTTGCATCTGATTGGTTAATTCTTGGTGCCAGAAATCCTTATTATAAGTATAAGCACCTAATTTTTTTTAAAGTCACTTCGGAGCAAAAAGGGTGGGAAATTACCATTATTAATTTTTTTATAAATCAATCAAAATTATACCTATTTTTTGTTATATCAACAAAAAATATATTTTTTGGTGTGCCACATAATTTTAGTTATTAGTTCATGTATGCCATGAGATGAAAACAGCTGAAAATTGATGTTCTTTTTTTTTTTTTTTTTTTGTATTTTTCTGAAGCTGGAAACGGGGAGAGACAGTCAGACAGACTCCCGCATGCGCCCCACTGGGATCCACCCGGCACGCTCCTGGGCGATGCTCTGCCCCTCCCGGGTGTTGCTCTGTGGGCGACCAGAGCCTGGGGCAGAGGCCAAGGAGCCATCCCCAGCGCCCGGGCCATCTTTGCTCCAATGGAGCCTCGGCTGCGGGAGGGGAAGAGAGAGACAGAGAGGAAGGAGGGGAGGGGGGGGTGGAGAAGCAAATGGGCGCTTCTCCTAGGTGCCCTGGCCGGGAATCGAACCCGGGTCCCCCGCACACCAGGCCAACGCTCTACCGCTGAGCCAACCGGCCAGGGCCTGATGTTCTAAAGTATGGTTAAATCCATAACTTCCTTTTGACTTTGTCTTGACTGTCCATTGCTAATAGAAGAATATTAGGTTCTCTGTTGTCTGTTGCTCCCATAGGATATGTTATACATTGCTTACAAAAATTAAGGGATATTCTATAGCTTCATATTCATTTTGAAATATCCCCTAATTTTTGTTAGCAGTATATATATTTTTTGTTGCTCATGCTTTCTTCTTAGAATTTTATAGTATGTATATATTATAGTTCTATAGTGTTTAGGTCTTTGATCCATTTCACATTAATTTTTATGTGTCATGTGCAGTAAAGGTCCAACTTCCTTCTTTTTCATGAGCCTATGTGGTTGCCCAGCATCACTGTTTGAAAGACTATTCTTTCCCCATTGAATGGTCTCTTGGCATACTTGTTACAAATCAGTTGACCATTGATATGTAGATATATTTCTAGATTCTGAATAGTATGTTTCAATTATCTATATGTCTGTTCTTATGCTGGCACTACTATGCCCCCCCCCCCCCCTTTTTAAGGGAGAGATGCAGGAAGGGAGGATAACTATCAATTTGTAGTTGCTCTCACTTCAGTTGTGCACTAATTGTTTCTATTATGTGTCTTAACTGGGGCTGAGCCAGTATCTCCTTCTCAAGCCAGCGACCTTTGGGATTGTGTGGACTTTGCCTTGCTCAAGCCAGCGACCCTGCATTTACAAGCCTGTGCTCGGAGCCGGCGACCTCGGGGATTGGAACCCATAGTAGCCTTATTGTTCAAATCAAACAATGCCCTATCCATTGCACCACCACTGGTGAGGCAACACTGTCTTGATTAATGATGCTTTGTGATGAGTTTTCAGATTTGAAAGTTTGTTCTTTTCAAGATTGTTTTGGCTATACCAGGTTGTCAACTTCTACAAAGATACAGTTGGGATTCTGATAGGGATTGTGTTGCTTTGTAGATAAATTTGGGGCCTATTACCATTTTAACAATGTCAGTAAGTCTTCTACTCCATTAAAGGTGAATGTTTTCCCATTTATTTACTTTCAATTTATTTGAACAATGTTTTGTAATTTTCTGAGTTTATTTTGTGCTTTTGTTAATTTTGTTGTGAAATATTTTCTTTTTGTTACCATTGTAAACAGAATTGTTTTTTTTTCCACTTTTTTCCCCTAAAAATAGGTTTTGAAAAAAACCTTTTCCATTGATGAGAGAGGAGAAGCATCAACTCATTGCTCCACCTAGTTTTGCTTCACCTTATGTGCCCTGACTGGGATGGAACCCATGATCTCAGTACGCTGACATGATGCTTTATCCACTGAGCGACCCGGCCAAGGCTCTCATTTATTTAAAAAAAAAAATTATTGATGTTAGAGAGAGAGAGAGAGAGAAACATCAATTTGTTTTCTACTTATTTACGCACTCATTGGTTGATTCTTGTGTGTGCCCTGACTGGTGATTGAACCCACAACCTGGGCGCATTGGGATGATGCTCTAACCAACTGAACTACCTGGCCAGGGCTGACAAATGGTTTTTTTAAATCAATTTTATTGGCCCTGGCCTGTTGGCTCAGCGGTAGAGCATCGGCCTGGTGTGCGGGGGACCCGAGTTTGATTCCCGGCCAGGGCACATAGGAGAAGCGCCCATTTGCTTCTTCACCCCCCCCCTCCTTCCTCTCTGTCTCTCTCTTCCCCTCCCGCAGCCGAGGCTCCATTGGAGCAGGGATGGCCCGGGCGCTGGGGATGGCTCCTTGGCCTCTGCCCCAGGCACTGGAGTGGCTCTGGTCGGGGCAGGGCGACGCCCCGGAGGGGCAGAGAATTGCCCCCTGGTGGGCAGAGCATCAGCCCTGGTGGGCATGCCGGGTGGATCCCAGTCTGGCGCATGCGGGAGTCTGTCTGACTGTCTCTCCCCGTTTCCAGCTTCAGAAAGATACAGAAAAAAAAAAAAAAAAGAAATCAATTTTATTGAACTATAATAAAATAAAGTACATCCTTTTTAAGTGTGTATCTTGAGTTTTGACAAATGCATGCACCCTTATAGCCATTACCACTTCAGTGAATGCATAGAACATTTTTATTATCTTCAAATTTTTCCTTGTGTCCCTTGGCAGTTGACCCCCACCTCCACTTTGGTCTTGAGCAATAACTGATCTGCTTTCTCTCACTATAAATTAGTTTGCCCTTTTAAAATTTTTATTTTATTTTTTTAAGTGGGCGGAGGGGAGATAGATTATACTCCCGCATGTGCCTGGACTTAGATCCACCCAGCAACCCCTGTCTAGGGCCAGCGCTCGAATTAACTGAGTTATCCTCAGTGCCCAGGGCTGATGGTCGAAGAGCCATGGCTGCAGGAGTGGAAGAGAGAAGGGGAAAAAGGAGAGGAAGAGAAGCAGATGGGCACTTCTTCTGTGTGCTCTGACCGGGGATCTATCCCGGGACATCCACACATGAGGGCAAAGCCCTAGCACTGAACCAACGGGCCAGGGCCTATGACTTTTCAATTATATATAAACACTGCCACGGCCAACATATACAACAGCTTCATCACCCAAGAACTTTTTCTTATGTTTCTTTTTTTTTTTTAATTTTTTTTTTTTTTTTTTTTTTTTACAGGGACAGAGAGAGTCAGAGGGATAGATACAGACAGACAGGAACGGAGAGAGGTGAGAAGCATCAATCATCAGTTTTTTATTGCAACATCGTAGTTGTTCATTGATTGCTTTCTCATATGTGCCATGACCGTGGGCCTTCAGCAGACTGAGTAACCCCCCGCTCGAGCCAGTGACCTTGGGTCCATGCTAATGAGCTTTTTGCTCAAGCCAGATGAGCCCACGCTCAAGCTGGCAACCCCGGGGGTCTTGAACCTGGGTCCTTCTGCATCCCAGTCAGACGCTCTATTCACTGTGCCACCGCCTGTCAGGCTCTCATGTTTCTTTGTAATCAGCCCTTTTCCTCTAACCCTTGGCAGCTACTGCTTGCTTTCTATCCCAGTCACTTTGGGATAGAAACAAACACTGGACACAGAAGAACTGAACTGATGCCATATGAAGGGAATCATGTTGGCATGTAGCCTTTTTAAATCTAAATCTGGAGTCCATTAACGTGGCATGATTTGTTTGCAGTTCATGCATGTTCTTGCATGTGTCAGCACTTCATTTTTTTTTTTTTTTTTTCATTTTTTAGGGAGGAGAGGGAGAGGCAGAGAGAGAGAGGAGAGACAGAGAGAGAAGGGGGGGGAGGAGCTGGAAGCATATGTGCCTTGACCAGGCAAGCCCAGGGTTTCGAACCGGCGACCTCAGCATTTCCAGGTCGACGCTTTTATCTGCTGCGCCACCACAGGTCAGGCACTTCATTGTTGTTTTTTTTTGTTTTGTTTTGTTTGTTTGTTTGTTTTTTCATTTTTCTGAAGCTGAAAACAGGGAGAGACAGTCAGACAGACTCCCGCATGCGCCCGACCGGGATCCACCCGGCACGCCCACCAGGGGGCGATGCTCTGCCCATCCTGGGCGTCGCCATGTTGCGACCAGAGCCACTCTAGCGCCTGGGGCAGAGGCCACAGAGCCATCCCCAGCGCCCGGGCCATCTTTTGCTCCAATGGAGCCTCGGCTGCGGGAGGGGAAGAGAGAGACAGAGAGGAAAGCACAGCGGAGGGGTGGAGAAGCAAATGGGCGCTTCTCCTATGTGCCCTGGCCGGGAATCGAACCCGGGTCCTCCGCACGCTAGGCCGACGCTCTACCGATTTCATTGTTTTTTTATCGCCAAATACTGTTACATTGTTGGGACAAACCAGTTTAGCCCTTCACCATTAGAAAAATATTTGCATTGTTTCTGGTTTGAGCAGTCATGAATAAAAAAAGTTTCACAAGCATTCAGTTGCAGGTGTTTGTGTGAATACCTACGATTGCTGAGCCATGTGGTAAATGTGTGAATACTTAGGATTGCAGAGTCATGGGGTAAACGTGTGTTTTAACTTTGGAAAGTGGTCTTGTTGTTTCTAGTATTTCCATAAACAGTATGTGAGTTCAGTTCTTCTGTGTCCAGTGTTTGTTACTATCAATGTTTTTTGTTTTTCAAAGCTATCCTAATAGGTGTATGCTGATATCTCATTGTGATTTAACTTTACGTTTACCTAATAACTAATACTGAAGTATCTTTTCCTTGTTTCTTTCTCTTTTTTTGAAAATTAAATTTAATGGGAAAATATTGATAAATAAGACTACTGAGCCTGACCAGGCGGTGGCGCAGTGGATAGACCGTCAGACTGAGATGCGGAGACTCCAAGGTCACCAGCTTGAGCGCGGGCTTATCTGGTTTGAGCAAAGCTCACCAGCTTGGACCCAGGGTCTCTGGCTTGAGTAAGGGGTTACTCGGTCTGCTGTAGCCCCCTGGTCAAGGCACATACGAGAAAGCAATCAATGAACAACTCAAGTGCCAACGAAAAACTAATGATTGATGCTTCTCATCTCTCTCCGTTCCTGTCTATCTGTCCCTATCTATCCCTCTCTCGGACTCGGACTCTCGCTCTGTCTCTGGGTTAAAAAAAGAAAGAAAGAAAGAAAGAAAGGACTACTGAACTGTATACTGCATTGTGTGCCCATCACCCAAAGTCAAATCATCTTCTATTACCGTATATTTGTCCCTTTACTCCTTGCCCACTTTTGCCCATTTCTAAAATTGGGTTTTCTTAATATTGAGTTTAGAGAGTTCTTCATGTGTTTGCAATAAATTCTTAATCAGATATATACTTAGCACATATTCTCTCAGTCTGTGGCTTATTTTTTCATTCTCTCAACAGTGTTGCTTGAAGAGCAGAAATTTTATTTATTTATTTATTTATTTATTTATTTATTTATTTATTATTTATCTATTTATTTATTTATAGTGGGAACACAGAGAGACAGGAAGGGAGTGAGATGAGAAGCATCAGTCTGTAGTTGCAGCACTTAGTTGTTCATTGATTGCTTCTCATACGTGACTTGACCAGGGATTCAAGCTGAGTCAGTGATCACTTGCCCAGTGATCTTTAGGCTCCAGCTGGTGGTGACCTTAGGATCCTGTGATCCTGCGCACAAACTCATCAAACCGCTCTCAAGCTGACAAACCCATGTTCCACCTGACGACCTCAGGGTTTCAAACTGGCTCTGGCATTACTGGGTTGACGCTCAATCCACTGCGCCACTGGTCAAGCTGAAGTTAAATACTTTTAGTAAGACTTTCGTAGTTGGTGTTGGGTACTCACTGTTTCACATCGAAAACTTCATAACTTAAAGTTTATGGTCATTGAGGCTTGTTTTGATCACTTGGTTAAGGAAATTTATCTTTTTTTTGTGACAGAAGGACAGATAGGGACAGACAGGAAGGAGAGAGATGAAAAGCATCTATTCTTCATTGAGGCACTTTAGTTGTTCATTGATTGCTTTCTCATATGTGCCTTGACAGGGGTGGGTGCTACAGCAGGGCAAGGGACGTTGGGCTTAAGCTGGTGAGCCCGCACTCAAGCTGGATGAGCCCATGCTGAAGCTGGTGACCTCGAGGTTTTGAACCTAAGTCCTCTGTGTCCCAGTGTGATGCTCTGTCCACTGTGCCACCACCTGGTCAGGAGGAAATTTATCTTTTTAATTGAGTGATACTAGTGGGTTACTTTTCTTAATCAAGTTACCCATGACGGGATAGCTTTGTATAGTAGTCCCACTTACCAGTGTTTCACTTTCCACAGTTTCAGTTACCTGTGGTCCATTGCCGCCCAAAAATACTAAATGGAAAATTCCAGAGCTGCTCCATCCCACACCAAGGATGTGCATCATTTCTTTGTCCAGGGGTCCACTGTATATACACCCCCCCAACACACACACACAGTGGATCCACTGTATATACCCCCCATACTTACAGTAAATCCACTGAATATACCCCCCCACACTTACAGTAGATCCACTGTATATACCCCCCACACTTCCAGTAGATCTACTGTATATACCCCCCACACTTCCAGTAGATCCACTGTATATACCCCCCACACTTCCAGTAGATCCACTGAATATACCCCCCGCACTTACAGTAGATCCACTGTATATACCCCCCACACTTCCAGTAGATCCACTGTATATACCCCCCACACTTCCAGTAGATCCACTGAATATACCCCCCACACTTACAGTAGATCCACTGAATATACCCCCCATACTTCCAGTAGATCCACTGTATATGCCCCACACACTTACAGTAGATCCACTGAATATACCCCCCCACTTACAGTAGATCCACTGATATACCCCCACACTTAGAGTAGATCCACTGTATATACCTCCGCACACACAGTGGTCCACTGTATATAACACACACACACACACACACACACACACACACACACACACACACACACACACAGTAGTAGCTGGCTAGGTTATCACATCGCTATCACCGTATCACGGTGCTTGTGTTGAAGTAAACCTTGATTTTATTTAGTAATGGTCCCAAAGGGCAGGGCTAGTGGTGCTGCAGTCAGGTATGCCAAGGACAAGCCGTTATGTACTTCCTTCAAGTAAAGAGGTGAAAGTTCTTCACTTAATGAGAGAAAATAAAACATATGCTGAGGTTGCTAAAATCTACAGAGAGAATGAATCTTCTGTCTGGAATTGTGAAGATGAAAAAGAAGTACATGCTGATTCTGCTGTCACACCACAGATGGTAAGAGTTAGGACCACAGTGGAAGATGAAGTAGAACAGGCATTAAATTTGTGGGTGGAAGACCTGAGTAGAGGATGTGCTCCAGTGGACAACGGTGTTGTGCCAAAAAGTACTCTGAGCCTGTGTGCACAATTTCCACGGGGACGCCCTGGAATGGGTAACCACACTCACATCACTTATTACAGCTATTGTTACAGTTACTCTACTTTATTATTACTAGTCTTTGCTGTTGTTAATCTCTTACTGTGTCTACTCTCTAAATTAAACTTTTATCATAGATAAGTATGTATGGTAAGTCAGTCCTCGCTTAACATTGTGGGTACATTCTGTGATTTTAAGCAAAACTATATAGTAAAACCAATTGTATGTCATCTCATCAGCATTATTAAAAAATGGATTGGCCCTGGCCAGTTGGCTCAGCGGTAGAGCGTCAGCCTGGCGTGCGGGGGACCCGGGTTCGATTCCCGGCCAGGGCACATGGGAGAAGCGCCCGTTTGCTCTTCTCCACCCCCACCCCCTCCTTCCTCTCTGTCTCTCTTTTCCCCTCCCGCAGCCAAGGCTCCATTGGAGCAAAGATGGCCCGGGCACTGGGGATGGCTCCTTGGCCTCTGCCCCAGGCGCTAGAGTGGCTCTGGTCTCGGCAGAGCGGCGCCCCAGAGGGGCAGAGCATCGCTCCCTGGTGGGCAGAGCCTCGCCCCTGGTGGGCGTGCCGGGTGGATCCCGGTCGGACGCATGCGGGAGTCTGTCTGACTGTCTCTCCCCGTTTCCAGCTTCAGAAAAGTACAAAAAAAAAAAAAAAAGGCATTATTTGAGGGCTTGCTGCATATAGATAGGGTTTGGTACTTAACTGTCTGCAGTTTTAGGCACCTATGGAGGGGGATGTCTTCACATGTATCCTCTGCAGATAAGGGGGAAACTACACTGACAGGTGCCAGGAAGAGGCAGAAAGATATGGTCACTGCCCACAGAATTTGATAGGTGAGATAATTACAGAGGTAGATGTTTAAACAAACTATTGTTTGATATTTATTTTAATGGAAGTGTGCAAACTACAGTGGAAGAAACTAAGCTCTTTTAGGGGAATTGGAGAAGGTTTACAGCTGGAACATGAGGTACAGACCAACACGTGGACAGGTAGAGGTCCCTGGGCAGACAGAGCAGCCTATGTGGAAACAGAGGAGAGGGTGGGGTGTACTGCAGGTGTTGCAGGGACATTTTACCAGCCTGATGGGAGTGCAAGAGATGAGACGATGTCAATAGTGAGGTGATGGTTAGGTAGGAAGACGGGTCAGTTTGGATTTTATTGTGAAGTTGGGGTTTTCAAGCTTGTAAAGCCATGAACCGCTTTGTTTAAAGAAAATCTTATGTGGAACTCAGTGTATAAAACCCATAAAAATGAAGCGCTATTTGGAAATTGCTGCAGAAGCTGTTTGAGTTTGAGCAGGGGAGAGTGATATGATGTGGCTTGAGCAGGCCTGGTAGACAGTCTGTGTGCTTGGAGTATTTGTTGATTGAATAGATAAATCTTTGCAGAGTAGACAGTTCACTTCACTGTTAGACTGGACCCAGAAAGACAAGTTACAGACTGTTGCATTAGCCTAGCTGAGAAGTGGCAGGACTGAGCTAGGGAAAGGACAGCAGATGAAGGGGGGAGAGGCAGGATATGGGAAGAGGAGATGGACTTAGTTGGACAGTGCCTTGTTAGAGAGGACTAGGTCTGCTGTCCACAAGCCTGCATCATCCCCGAAGAGTGCTTCGGGGCTGTGGAGGGATTTTTGGTCTCAGACATTGAAAGGCAGCACTGGCAGTTAGGGATGGGGCAGGCATGCTAGGTGTACACACTATACAGGACGTTCCCAACAGTGGAGAGAGCTCACCCTCATCCTGAGAACTTTCACGTACATGGAAAAACAGTTTTGTATTTGAATCTAAACTTCAGTTTTATATATGAATAAAAACTAATTTTTGGAGTGTTTTAATACACTAAATTTTTAGGAATACGACTTTGTGTGAATCAAGGGAACATTATACTGGTTTGTTTGGCTCATTGCTAAGTTTTTCACCATTTTGGAAAATTCTGTATCATGTCATCTTCATCACTGGTCATGTTCAGTTCATATTACAGTACTGTTTCTGCACATGAGCCTTTAGTTCTGTGTATAAAAACAAGCATTGTGTCTTCTAGTGGGGTCATGTTTTAAGCATTTACATTTTAAAATATATTTATATTTCATTTTATGTCTCCTTTTGATTACAGTTGGAATATTTTGACTGCAGTATATGTAGATATAGGAAAATTTTATTATCTGTGAATTTCACATCAGGATAGTAAAAGAGGTACAGTATTACAAATTTTGTGTTATAAAGGGAACATTTCGTCTGACAAAGTTGAATCACCCAGCTAGTGTGGTTCCCTGTAGTGTGGCTTGGTGGCTACTGAGGTTTGTTACTCATTGTTGAGACGGGGAAAATTGAAAGAAGATTGAGTCTGGGGTGATGATAATAGGAGCAACGCATGTCAAGTTTGAGGTTCTGGTGGGACATTAATTATTGTGCTTGGGATCTGGTGTTCAGGAGCAATGTCTTGGCTGGGGAAAAATAAGTTAGCATTTATTGAGAATGGTTGGCCTTTATTGAGAGTGAGGTAGTTAAGAATGCAGATTGTAGAGCCAGATTGGGTTGGTTTCTCTTGCCGTGCTCACAGTACATGTGTGACAGTTTACAAGTTACATAGATGCTATTCTACCCAGTTTCCTCATCTTTACAACTGGGGTAACAGTGCCTATCCAGTGAGTCAATGTGAGATTAAGTGCCTTAAAACATGCAAAGTCCCTGTATAGTGGCCACTGAAAGGTTATACTCAAATTAGCCATTGATATTTACTAAACATTCAGTAAGTGCCAAGAATTATGAATGAAGACATGAATTATCTCATTTGATCTTTACAAAACAATACTTTTAAGAGAAAACAGGCTTAGGGAGATTTATTATAGATTTGGGAATTATAAGTAATATAGTTAGGAATAAGCCTAAATTGGATAGGATTAATCAACTGCTATCAGACCTTTCCTACTCCGTCTGTGATCCTGAGTCCAGCAGCTCCAGCATCAGGTGGGAGCTTCTTATAAATGAGGAATCTGAAGCCTCACTAGGTCTGCTGAGTCAGTCTGCATTTGGAAAGTCTCAGATTCGTGTGCACATTAAAGTAGGAGAAGCACTGGGCTCAGATGTGAGTTGGTCAGGTGCAAGAGGGGAGAAAATGTGGGGGCCTCAGTAAATAGCAACAGGCTATAAGGTGGTGGAACAGCGGATTCGGATCCCAGCCCTAACGCTAACTCCAGGTTTCAGCTGCAGGACCAGCAGGTCTCTCTCTCTCATTGGACCACAGTTTTCTTATCTTTAGGTAAGGCAAGTTGTGTTTTAGCTCTAAGATGGTTGTAAGTCCCACATCTCCTGGGAGCATGCTGAGTGTGGATGGCAGAGGAGGGAGTAGTGGTGTTACAGAGGACTGATGTAAAACACTCAGGAACGAGCGTACCATGAGTGTAACATTTAATAAAATTCATTAAAATGAAGGTACTGTAGTATAATTTTACTTTTTCTTAACTTTCAGTATTTGAATTTAAGGGAATATTTGTCCAGAAATCTTAAAATTGAGGAAGTGTGTTCTTCCATCGTGTCTGATGCTGACATGCTGATGCTCTTGTGGTTATGGTTAAGTTAGTAGACTACTGTGATTCTGAACGTCAACATGCTATAGTTGGATGCATGTTGTCTTGAGTCCTAAAACAGTTGCTTTTTTAAAAAATCTGCAATTCAGATTTGGCCACCACGTTTGTCTGAGCTTCCTCATTCTCCTTGGAACTTCTGAGGGTGTTGACAGTGTCTGTTATATCTTTATACAAGCAGGGACGATTTCTAAAAAACACATTTCAGTGTCAGGTTTCAGAGAGTATATTTTATTTGTGGTGTGTTTTTTTTTTACATGATTTTGCTTAAAATGTGTTCTCTAAAGATTAAAAATTTAGAACTTTTCCTCTTGAATGTAGTTTCAAAGTAATCTTTAGGGTTACCCTAAAATTTTTTTTTTTTTTTGTATTTTTCTGAAGCTGGAAACGGGGAGAGACAGTCAGACAGACTCCCGTGTGTGCCCGACCGGGATCCACCCGGCACGCCCACCAGGGGCGAAGCTCTGCCCACCAGGGGGCGATGCTCTACCCCTCCGGGGCGTTGCTCTGCCAGGACCAGAGCCACTCTAGCACCTGGGGCAGAGGCCAAGGAGCCATCCCCAGCGCCCGGGCCATCTTTGCTCCAATGGAGCCTTGGCTGTGGGAGGGGAAGAGAGAGACAGAGAGGAAGGAGGGGGGGTGGAGAAGCAAATGGGCGCTTCTCCTATGTGCCCTGGCCGGGAATCGAACCCGGGTCCCTCGCACGCCAGGCTGACGCTCCACCGCTGAGCCAACCGGCCAGGGCCAGGGTTACCCTAAATTTTTATGCAAAGGCAGGTTGAGCGATGAGGATGAGGGGTTTGTATTCTAAGAGAACAGTGTGTGGGTAGTGGCTAACTTAAGAGACAGGTAACCATTGAGGTGTAGTGGATTAGGTGAGTAGTGGTGGTCTTGAATGGATAGTAAGGTAGAAAGTAATTTCATGGTGAATGTGCTTGTGGGAGCGGAGCGGACTAAGGTTAAACAATCTAGAGATTACCACCTACTAACTCTTTTTTTTGCCCTCTCAGAGGCCTTTTGGAAATATCCTATTTTTTGAAAGTTACTTCATTTTGAAATCCTTGTTTGAAAAAGCAGCTGTATTCTCCTCCTTTGCTGGCTGCCATCTTTTCTCCCAGGTTTTGTAGCATAAGAAAGGACAGCAAGTCTGGAAAGGCCAGAGACAGAAGAAGGGCTGTGGGTTGGTCTAAAGGGGGATGAAAGGAGAGGAGGTTTGTTCTGTAGGTAACTTGCTGCTTATCTGGTTAATTGTGACTTCATCTGCCTTGGTAGCGTTGTTGGCAGTACTCAGGAGAGTCTTGTCCTTGCAAGATTGTCTTTAGACTTCTCTTAGGAAAAGTGTAACTATGATTGAGAACCCTCTCTCCAGAATATACTAAATATTCTGGAGGAGTGAAGAGGTAGATGGCAGAAGTTGACAGCCAAAGAGGTTCTGTTGATGGATTACTGCTTGATATTGAAAGACCAGAGGAATATTTTACCAATTTTTCCTTCCTTTTTCCTTTCTCTCTCTCCCTTCCCCCCTTCTTTCCCTTTCTTATCTCCCTCCCTCCCTCCCTTCATCCATTCATCCCTCTTCCTCCCTTCCCTTTCTCCTTCCCTCCCTCCCCTATTTTTTTTCTTTTCCAAGTTGAGAGGAAGGAGAGATAGAGATTCTGCATGTGCCCCAACAGGGATCCATCCAGCAACCCTTGTCTGGGGCCAGTGCTCTGCCCATCTGGGGCCATGCTCACAACCTAGCCATTTTTAGCATCTGAGGTGGAGGCTTCACAGAGCCATCCATGGTGTCTGGGGCTGATGGGCTCAAACCAATTGAGCCATGGCTATGGGAGAGGAAGTGGAGGGGAGATGGAGAAGCAGATAGATGATCACTTCTCCTGTGTGCGTTGACCAGGAATTGAATCTGGGACATCCACATGCTGGGCCGATGTTCTGCCACTGAGCCAACTGGCCAGGGCCCATTGTCTGTCATTGTAATCATAGCCATCCTAGTGGGTATGAAGGTGGTATTAGATTAAAGTTTTGATGTATATCTCTATAATGCTAATGATGTTTGGCTCCTTTTCATGTGTATTAGCTGTTCACATATCTTTGATGAAATTTCCTTTTAGATCTTTTGCCCATTTAAAAAATTGGGTTGTATTTCTAAGTTGTTTATGTATGATATGTATTCTGGATGTAAGTCCTTCATCAAAATACATTTATTACAGCCTGACCAGGTGGTGGCACAGTGGATAGTGTGTCAACCTGGGACACTGAGGGCCCAGGACTAATCCATCAACAGAACCTCTTTGGCTATCAACTTCTGCCATCTACCTCCTCACTCTTCCAGAATATTTATTATTTGGGGGGGAGAGGGTTCTCAACCCTCTTGAGTTTGAAACCACAAGGTTGGTGGCTTGAGCTGGCTTGGCTAGAGGGCCCTCTATCCATCAAGGCACATATAAGAAAGCAATCAATGAACTAAAGTGCCACAACTATGAATTGATGCTTCTCATCTCTTCCCCTTCCTGTCTGTCTGTCCCTATCTGTCCCTCCCTCTCTCTGCCCATCTCTCTCGCAAAAAAACACCCCCAAAACCCAAAAATGTTTATTACATGTATTTTCTCTCAGTATGTAGGTTGTCTTATCAGAAGTTTAAAATTTAGATGAATTTTATCACTTACTATATGGTTTGTTTTTATTATCATTTTCTTATTTAGTTTTCTGATATGAAAATGGTCTCTCTCTCTCTCTGTTGAGGTTTCCTTTAATTTCTCACAGAAAACTTAATATTTTTCTTTTTACTGTTTAGGTCTCTGCTTTTTTTTTGTCAGACTTAATCCTAGAGCAGTTCATGCTGTTCTTATTGTACTGCTATTGTACATTTTAAAATATTCCAATTGTTTTTTGCTAGTATATAGAAATATCCTTGAGTTTTTCATATTGATCTTAGATCTTGTAACCTTTCTAAAACTTCTTCTAGCAGCTTTTTTTGTAGATTTCGTTGGATTCTTTACACAGATGGTGATGTTATCTATGAATAAGACAGTTTTGCTTTTTTCTTATCTGGATGCCATTCATTCATTCATTCATTGCCTTATTGCACTGTCTAGAACTTCCCATAAAATGTCAAATAGAAGTGCTCAGAGCTGACATCCTGTCTTGTTCCTCATCTTAAGGAAAAGCATTCAGATTTGCAGCATTTCCCTTTAGATTCCTTCCTGAACCCATGGGTTATTTAGAACTATGTTATTTAGTTCCAAATATTTGGGAATTTTTCAGAGAACTTTCTGTTACTGATTTTTAACTTAATTTGGGTCAGATAAGATCCCTCAATAAGAAATTTATTGAGACTTGTTTCATGGCTCAGAATGTGGTCTCTTGCTAAATGGTTCTTGTGCAATTGAAAAGGATGTGTGTTCTGCTGTTGTTAGCTAGCCGGAGTGTTCTGTACATGTCATTTCAGAAACTTTTTTTTTATGAACTTGTTTAATTTTTTTCCTTTAGAGAGTAAGAGTTGGGGGGGGGGGGTTAGAAATACCGATTTGTTGTTCCACTTATTTATGCATTCGTTGGTTGATTCCCATCCAATTCAAGAACTTTTACAACTGTTTTAATACAGAAGGGGTCAAATGTGAAACGAATTTGGTTTCCTTTCCCCAAGGATTCATAGGGTGAGTCCTTGGCCCTCCTGCTAGCTCTTTCTCTTTAGGTTCCCGAGAGGTCTCCTGCCTGGAAGGACAGCTTTGAACTGGAAGACATTATTTCATTAATGCATTGATCAGCCACAGAGATTACCTGATTGGCTACTTAATAATTAAATGGAGTTGTATGTAAGTCCTTGAGCCTACACAGAACTGATTAACCCTTTACTGCCCAGTATGCCTGGTGGGTGTTCTTGTGCAAATGGAGAAACCTAAAATCCACAGAAGTTCTGGCGAGATGAAGAAGCAGATACTTTGGCTACTTATGAGGGAAGTACCTTATTTAAGAAGTATATGAAGCACAAATAAAACAACCAAAGATACAGGTTCAGAAACTATGTCGTCCTGAAACAACTTGACTATTACTTTATTAACAGTGTCTTGAGGTCTTGGAAAAGCTTTTAGAACAGTCCACAGTCCTTCCTTTGAATGGGAATTTGAGATGAGCTTCTCATAGCTAGGTTTCCTGTCTTTAAGGACACTTCAGTGTAAAAGCATTTTCTTGGTTATTTCAATAAACCCTTGCAGCAGCCTCGTGAGGCAGAGTAAGGCTGCTGTGAAAGAGAAGGCCACACTGGATTGATTGTAAATCATAGGTGATGAACAAAAAATATGAGCTAGAATTTCAGAATTGGAAGAGACCTTGAATAAAATGACCTTATTTTCACCTTTCATTTTATAAATGGGCAAACTGATGGTTGAGGAAATTAAGGTAAAGCAGAGTGAGGCATTTGTTTGTTAACAGTGTTCTCAGCAGGAGTGATTTGCCTGTCAAAGGGCTTTGTCAGTGTCTGGAGAGAGTTTTGGTTGCCACAACTTGAGGCTGGGGCAAGGGAGCTACCTAATATATAATATCCAGCAGGTAGAGAGACCAAAGACAATGCCAAGTATCCTACAATACACAGGACAGCTTCCCAGAACAAAACAGTCACCTGGCTCAAAGTTTCAGTACTGCTGAGCTTAAGAAACCCTGGTTTAAAGCCAACTTAATTTGCATTTTGATTAGAACATGAATCTCCAAAACTGTACTTCAGTAACTTACATAATCTTGTCATCAGCTGTTGGTAGTCAAACTATTATTACTGGATTTTCTCATGTAAATGATGCTCCCATGTATAAGAGACACCTTAATTTTGGGGCCCAAAATTTGAAAAAAAAATTACATAAAGTTACTGAACTTAAGTTTTATTTATCATAATATTCATACAACCCATCACTGTTGAAACTCACCATCATCTGTGTCTGATGGCTACTCACTGTCCTCATGTATTGCCTCGACCTCAGTTCCATTTATGGCATTTGAAATGGCACAACCACTGTTTAAGACACACCCAGTTTTTAGATCCCCAATTTTTCTAAAAAGGTGCATCTTATACATGGGGAAATAAGTTATTTTTTCAATTTCTTCTTTTTTCTTTTTTTATTAAGAGGCAGGGAGGCAGAGACATATACTCCCACCAGTGCCCTGACCAGGATCTACCTGGCAAGCCCCCTCTAAGGGGTGATGCTCTCTCCATCTTGGGCCACTGCTCTGTTGCTCATCAGCTGAGCTTTTCTTAGCGCCTGAGGCGGAGGCTAAGAGCCATCCTCAGTGCCTGGGGCCAACTCACTCCAGTCGAGCCTTGACTGCAAGAGGGGGAGGGGTGGAGAAGCAGATGGGCGCTTCTCCTGTGTGCTCTGACCAGGAATTGAACCCAGGACATCCATACGCTGGGCCTACACTCTACCACTGAGCCACCTGGCCAGGGCACCATTAACCATCCTAAAGTGAACAATTTAATGGCATTTAGAAAATTTAGTATGTTGTGCAACTATTACCTATATAGTTCCAAGACATCTTTATCACCCCAGAAGGCAATCCCGTGCCCATTAAACAGTCAGTGATTTCCCTCTGCTACTAGCTATCTCCTGGCAACTACTGGTCTATTTTTGCCTCTGTTCTTGTTTGCTTTCTGGGGACGCTTTGGAAAGAACACCAGATGAGAAGTTGGGGAGTACACTTCACATCCCAGTTGCCCTGCTCTTTCTTGTACTATCTGAGTGATCCAGGCGACTCATGTGCGAGCCTCCATTGTCCTGCTTGTTTATGTGACAGATGCCATAGGAGCCGGAATGCTGTTCTTCTTTGAATCTGAAATTCTGGCCCATATTTTGTTGAACAACTGTAACAGAATTTTTAATTCTACACTAATATTTTCTCCTCCAAGATGCTTCTAAGCCACTTTTCCAGATACTGAACTCCAAGTATCCTTGGATTGATGTGCTTGGAATTAGAAACTAATTTTAGTTTTAGCTCAATGAAAGTGATTAGGGAGGTAAAGATGCCTACAAAATATAGTCACCCGATTACTAAACAAATATACTTTGGGTTACCTAATTTATCACCTAACCTGTAATTTATAATTAAAAAAACCAAAAGCAAGTTGTAAGGCCAGTGGCCATGGCCATGCACATGCAGGTTCTCATTGGATTTGGGCCTATGGTAAAGAAACAGTGGAGCCAGAAAATGGTGGGCCACTCTGTTTATAAAGTCTCGTAGTGGCAGATGAGCAAACAGACAGAGAAGACTGCTTTACTCTCACTGAGGGCTCCCAAAGCCCCCCTACTCATTACTCTACTCTCTGGGACTCAGAGTACCCCCCCCCAGCCTCAGCAGGACTCCCAAGCCCATCAGCACCCCTTTCTTTCTCTGCACTCTCCAGCCAAAACCGCCTGGGTTGGAACCCCTTCTCCAGCAAAGAGTAGCAAACAATTGCCCTTCCCAAGCAGGAAGACAATCCACAATTTGCATCTGCTGCCCGGAGGGCAAGCACCAGCAGCCTTCCATAGACTATACATACAGGGCGCTGCCCCAATACAAGCGAGCAAACCTAAAAAAACACCTCTTACAAACTTGTTTGCCCAACTAGTTATATTCCTATGTTCTCATTCTTGCTTAAAACCCTCCAATGGCTTCTTGCACTTAGAATAAATGGTAAATTCACTATTGTCTTAGTAAGGTCCCCACGATACCTTCCTGCCTTCATGGCCTGCTGCTGCCTTGCTCTGGCCGCATCAGCTGTTTTTTCCTCATAAAGGCCCTGAGCTCCTTAGGGCCCTTGTATCAGATGTTTCCTCTGTCTGAAAGGCATGTGGGAACATGATGTGTTCATAGCTGTCAAATCTCAGCTCTGTGGCTTGTTTTAGAGATGTAAAATGAAGTAGAATAATGCAATGTATTTCCCATCACCTAGCATCAACAATTGCTAACATTCTATTGTTCATGATCTCCCAGTTTAAAGTAGTACACCACGCTCTTCATTTTCTGTTTCTGCAGTTATCTTTCTGTTTATTCCATTGTACGTATTTGTACCTCCCAACCCCTGCACACCCTGGATTTCATCCAGCCAGGGTCTTGTCTATCCTGTTCACTCTTGAATCCCCAGTACCTGGAATTGTCTGTGTACATAGTAGGTGTTCAATGAATATGGAATGAATGAATGAATGAATGAATGAATGAAATAAACTTCCTAAAAGCAGGGGCTGTGTTTATATATATTTGTGTTCTGTTCTTAACACATTGTTGACCACTCACTAGTTAACTCGTGTTTTCATGGCCAAACATTGTTGACCGATCATGAGGTAACTTGTGTTTGCACTTGCATTAGCTATTTCAATTTTTGAAACTCAGGGTAATATAGGATTATTGTATTTGGGACTCTTCACCCTGAGGGTCGAAGTTCGAAAAACAGCACACCATTCTATATTCTCATGCAGACTCCTTTTCTTCCCACTCCTCCAGGCGTGAGACCACAAAATTGAAGGTACCATAAAAACAATCACAGTGTCGAGCCGTCTAAACTTGGACTATCTTCTAACCGCTTGCAGTTTGAACATACATATCAAGGATATTGTAAAATCTTTCTTTGTCGTATTCAATTATGTTCAGTTTATTATAAAAAAGTGACTTTTCGCCTGACCTGTGGTGGCACAGTGGATAAAGTGTTGACCTGGAAACACTGAGGTCGTCGCTGGTTTGAAGCCCTGGGCTTGCCTGGTCAAGGACATATAGCATATATGGGAGTTGATGCTTCCTGCTCCTCCCCTTCTCTCTCTCTCTCTCTCTCTCTCTCTCTCTCTCTCTCTTCTCTAAAAATGAATACTTTAAAAAAAAGAAAGTGACTTTTCCTGATATTTAGGTTTTTATTGCACTTAATGGTATTACAAAAATTTCAACCATGATGGATCGTGAAGGTGAAGAACTTTTCAATGAATTATATGCAGACACTTTATCTGACCCAGTGATTTTGAAATATATTGTAGTGATATAGAAATAGTTTATCAGAAGACAGTGATGAGTCGGATATTAGACCATCAAAACAACAAAAAAGAAATGTGATAAAATCTGATAGTGTAAGTGATTTTGAAGAAGAGTGGATTGAAAATATTACACCAACTTTGGAGGATTATTCAAATATATCGGGTGTAACTGCAGACCTTAGTGAGCCACGGAGCATCAGGGAAGTGACAGAATTTCTTTTTTTTATTTTTTTAATCTATTTTTTTAATTTATTCATTTTTATTTTATTTTTTTTTATTTTTTTTTTTTTAAAGATTTTATTTATTTATTTTTTTAGAGAGAGGAGAGAGAGACAGACAGAGAGAGAAGGGAAGGAGGAGCAGAAAGCATCAACTCCCGTACGTGCCTTGACAAGGGAAGCCCAGGATTTCGAACCAGTGACCTCAGAGTTCCAGGTCAACGCTTTTACCCGCTGCGCCACCGTAGGTCAGGCAATTTATTCATTTTTAAAGAGGAGAGAGAGAAGGTGGGGAGAAGCAGGAAGCATCAACTCCCATATGTACTTTGACCAGTCAAGCCCAGGGTTTTGAACCGGCGACCTCAGCATTCCAGGTCAACACTTTATCCACTGCACCACCACAGGTCAGGCTGGAATTACTTTTTTTAAATTTTTTTATTTATTCATTTTAGAGAGGAGAGGGAGAGACAGAGGGGGAGAGAGAGAGGAGAGACAGAGAGAGAGAGAAGGGGGAGGAGCTGGAAGCATCAACTCTCATGTGCCTTGACCAGGCAAGCCCAGGGTTTCGAACTGGCAACCTCAGCATTTCCAGGTTGATGCTTTATCCACTGCGCCACCACAGGTCAGGCCCAAAATTACTTTTTAGTGATAATTTTCTTGATTTAGTTGTTTCTCAAACCAATTTATACCACCACCAAATGGAACAATTGTACAAAAAATATACTAAAACTGTACCATAGACAAGTTACCAATACCAATTTAACATGTAGCAGATATGCATAAAGTTTCATTTCAATTCATTATGTCAAAGTATGCTGAAGTTTATTTAAATTGTCTCACTTTCATAACTCAATTACGAAAAAAATAGCTGGTGACATGAGATAACTTCTGCGTAAACTTGTTGGTCAACAATGTGTCAACTGTGCCTAGTAAAGGACAATGTCACACATAATAGATGCTCAATAAAGATTCAATGTGATATTTGTGTTTTTCTAAGTCATCACCCCTCTCTACTGACAATAGATTTGTTTACATAATGACCATCTTCAGAATATCTCTAATGGAAGGAAGGAGAGTATTATTTTCTTTCATTTGCTTTCTGATCATCCTTTTTATATAAGAACAGGCTTATTGATTTGTGGGTTTTTTTCCCCCCCATTACCAGAGTCACTTGGTTTTTAATCTTCCTTCTTGTCTGCTCATGTAGGTAATTTCTAGCACATTCTGGAAGCCCAGCTTTATCTTTTCCCTGATCTGTTTCTAGAATTATAGAAAGTAAGACCTGTAAAGGACGTTTGAGATAATTTAGGTTTAATTCATAGTTTTACAGGTGAGGAGATTGCCTGAGGTTATACAGCAAGGCAGTGGGTTGACTTGGCATTAGAACTAAGAGGACCAAACCTAGCAGCAGTTCATAGTAGGCAGAGACTTCATCTTTTTTCCCCTCATTTCATATTTATGAATGTTTATCAATTCTTAAATTCTTTGTAATTCATGACCATATTTTATACTCTTTTAGTACCTTCCATAGCTTTTAACACTAGTCAGAGTAATATTTTTGGATTAAGAGAATAATTAGAAGGTATTGCTTTATTTGAGAATTAATATAACATTATATTTCTACCTGCCTTATGGAAAGAGACACCTGGAGAGCAAATCTTGATGACTTCTGCAATGAGTCTATCAAAGGAATTGGGACCAGGACAGATGAGATGAAGAGGATTAGCAGAAGCTGCAGATGGTGGCTTAGCACTTTGGACCCAGTCCATCAGTTCCTGCTGTCCAAGCCAGTGTGAAATCTCCATCTGGGCCTCCTCTGAGTGCAAGAATGTGATGTCATGGACGTAGACACAGGATGTGAAAACTGGGTTTTGCTGAGAGTAATTGTCATGTTGGGTAGACTTAGATGTGTTAGAGACAAGATACAAGGAACTGAAGATTTGGTTTAGGTAGGTCCTAATATTTGACTTCACTTTTCATTTATCTAGTAAAATCCAGACTATTATTAGCACCTTGGCTCCTGGTTTTTTTTTTTTGTTGTTGTTTTTTTTCTGAAGCTGGAAACGGGGGGAGACAGACAGACTCCCGCATGCGCCCGACCAGTATCCACCCGGCACGCCCACCAGGGGCGAAGCTCTGCCCACCAGGGGGCGATGCTCTGCCCCTCCAGGGCGTCGCTCTGCCGCGACCAGAGCCACTCTAGCGCCTGGGGCAGAGGCCAAGGAGCCATCCCCAGCGCCCGGGCCATCTTTGCTCCAATGGAGCCTTGGCTGCGGGAGGGGAAGAGAGAGACAGAGAGGAAGGAGGGGGTGGGGGTGGAGAAGCAAACGGGCGCTTATCCCATGTGCCCTGGCCGGGAATTGAACCCGGGTCCCCCGCACGCCAGGCCGACGCTCTACCGCTGAGCCAACCGGCCAGGGCCTGTTTTCATAGTGTTTTGATTTGATTTGTTTTTTTTTTAATAAAAAAGCCTGACCAGGCGGTGGCGCAGTGGATAGAGCATTGACTGGGATGCGGAGGACCCAGGTTCAAAACCCCGAGGTTGCTGGCTAGAATGTGGGATCATAGACATGACCCCATGGTTGCTGGCTTGAGCAAGGGGTTACTCGGTCTGCTGAAGGCCCGCAGTCAAGGCACATATGAGAAAGCAATCAATGAACAACTAGGTGCTGCAACAAAGAATTGATGCTGCTTATCTCTCGCCATATCTGCCCCCCTTGCTAAAAATAAAACAAAATAAATAAAGCAAAAAGTAAACTTAAGTAAATGTCAAGTTTTAAAGCTGTACTTTTTCTCTCAAAAAAAAAGTTGTTCTTTCCCATCTTGCAAGATGATGGGTAAAGAAGCTGAGAAGCCAGACACTCAGGAGAAGAAACCTGAACCCAGGAAAGCTATGCTGGCGACCTCAAGGCCCAGACAGCTGAGAATGGGAAGCCCCCCTGCAGCTGGGAACCCTGCCTGGTCAGAGGAATTGGCAGGTCCTCCTACTCGGCTGTGTATTCCCGAAAGGCCACATATAAGAGGAATTATTCAGCAGCTAAAGCAAGGATTGAAATGAAAAAGTTTTTGCTACTGTCACAAAACCAGTTGGTGATGACAAGAATGATGGTACCTTCACAAATGTCACATCTTGTCCTGCTGGGGATGTGTCTGGAGAGGTGTCAAGCCAGGCCAGGGACCTTTCAGTCTGCACGGGCTAGCCCTGCGGGCAGCAGTACTCCCAGGGCCATTCTGGTCAGACTCGCCGGGTGCTGCAGAGCATGGGGGTGGTCCTGGAGCAGCTGGGCAGGGGCTTGCTACTCGTGACTGGACATCTCTGCCCTCATCAAGCTCCTCTGCATAGAGTAAACCAGAAATGGGTCAGGGCCACTTCGACCAAACCGACCAGTGATGTGAAAATCCTCCAATACCTCGCTGACGCTAACTTCCAGAGGCGGCTGCACAGGTCCAGGTACCCTGGGTGAGGTAGGAGCTTCAGCACAGAAAGAGAAATACGAAATTACAGAGCAGCGCGAGGTTTATCAGAATGCCAGGGATTCGCAGATTCTGCCACACATCGGGGCATTTCTTCAACTCCAGGGCTGCTCCACTCTCTGTGCTGTCACAAATAGGATAAACTAACAGTACTAACCTTTGTAACTAATCTTTGTATCTGTGTGTATGTGACTCTCCTTATTTTAAAGTTTTTCCTTTGATTTGAGAGAGAGAAACATCAACTCGTCCAACTCGAATGTGCCCTGACTGGTGATCAATTCCAGGACCTCAGTGCTCCAGGATGCTTTATCCACTGAACCACTCAGCCAGGGCACATGACTCATTAGGATAAAGTTAATACTGAGTTTTTGTGCTCAAAGTTATGTACCAGTTTTGGGGATTTTTTTGTATTTTTCTGAAGTGAGAAGAAGGGAGGGAGAGAGCCAGACTCGCTTTGTGCATGTGCCCAACCAGGATCTACCGGCGTGCCCAGTAGGGGGCGATGCTCTGCCCATCTGGGGCATTACTCTGCTGCAACCAGAGCCATTCTAGCACCTAAGGTAGAGGCCATGGAGCCATCCTCAGTGCCCTGGGCCAACTTTGCTCCAATGGAGCCTTGGCTGTGGGAGGGGAAGAGAGATAAAAAGGAGAGGGAGCCCTGGCTGGTTGGCTCAATGGTGGAGCATCGGCCTGGCGTGCAGGAGTCCCGGGTTCGATTCCTGGCCAGGGCACACAGGAGAAGCACCCATCTGCTTCTCCACCCCTCCCCCTCTCCTTCCTCTCTGTCTCTCTCTTCCCCTCCTGCAGCCAAGGCTCCATTGGAGCAAAGTTGGCCCAGGCGCTGAGGATGGCTCTGTGGCCTCTGCCTCAGGCGCTAGACTGGCTCTGGTTGCAACAGAGTGACGCCTCAGATGGGCAGAGCATTGCCCCCTGGTGGGCATGCCAGGTGGATCCCGGTCGGGCACATGTAGGAGTCTGTCTGACTGCCTCCCCGTTTCCAACTTAAAAAAAATACAAAAAATAAAAAGGATAGCGAGAAGGGTGGAGAAGCAGATGGGCGCTTCTCCTGTGTGTTGAGGTGAGAATCGAACCCGGTACTTCCATATGCCGGGCCGATATGACCACTGAGCCAATCGGCCAGGGCCAGTTTTTTTTTTTGGAGACAGAGGACAGATAGGGATAGACAGACAGGAAAGGAGAGAGATAAGAAGCATCAGTTCTTCGTTGCAGCACTTTAGCTGTTCATTGATTGCTTTCTCATATGTGCCTTGACCAGGGGGCTACAGCAGACCGAGTGACCCCTTGCTCAAGCCAGCAATGCTCAAGCTGGTGAGCCTTGCTCGAACCAGATGAGCCCATGCTCAAGCCAGTGAGCTCAGGGTCCCGGTCCTACGCTCTATCCACTGGTCTGTACCACCACCTGGTCAGGCAGTTTTGGGGTTCTTATCTATTTTCTATAACTAGAAATAATTGCAGAAAGATAATTACAGAAGGTAACAGGAATTGTCATCATCAAATCTTTTTTCTTCTTAAAGTGAGAGGCAGGGAGGCAGAGACAGACTCCCACATGCACCCTGACTGGGATCCACCCAGCAAGCTCCCTACCAAAGGATGCTCTGCCTATCTGGGACCACTGCTCCATTGCTTGGCAACCGAGCTATAAATATTTTAGCACCTGAGGCGAGGCCATGGAGCCATCCTCAGTGCCCGGGGCCAACTTGCTTGAACCATTCAAGCCATGGCTGCAGGAAAGGGAGAGAGAGAGAGAGAGAAAAGAGGGAGGGGAAGGGGGTGGAGAAGCAGATGGCCGCCTCTCCTGTATGCCCTGACCGGAACTTGAACCCAGGATATCCATACACCAGGCTAACGCTCTACCACTGAGCCAACCAGCCAGGGCCTTATCAAGTCTTAATAATATGTGATTAAGTCCAATTAATGTTGTCATCCTAGTATTTTCATACAGCTGCACTTCCTTTTGTCTCTAGCGTTCCTTCCATGTTTTTAAATTCCCTGTCCTACCTCCCGTACTCTTCAGCTCCTTTTGTTTTTTCTGTGAGTGTGCCTAAAGCAGGCCTGGATTTGTCATCGCTGTCCTGCTTAGAGCTAAGGAAGCCTTGGCTTCAGTTCAGAGTCCTGTACTACTTGCTAATTTTCACGTTGAGGGAGGGATAGGAGAAGTATTTTCACTCCCCTCTACCTTCAACAGAGGTGACAGACAGAAGGGTATTGCTTTGGGGTCTGAGAAGGTGCAGTACCCTGTCTAAAGGCTCTGCTGAAGGAGGCTTCTGAGGTTGGGGACACACCGGCTGGGATTCCCTCTCTGTGGCTGTAGAAGATCTCTGAAGTGATTCGAGAAGCCTGTGTGTGATTTGAGTCTCCATTAGTGATGCACTGCGCTCTTCCATGGGGATGGAGTGGGCTTCCTCAGGGAAGCAGAGGGTGGGACTTTGCCACCTTTCTGGGAGACATCTAGAGCCACCCCCTTGCTTGTGGCAGTATGGTATAACAGTCTGTGCATCCACAGTCTGTCTTGTGAGGAGAATGTTCCTCCTTTGCAGATATGCCACAGTCTGACTTTCGATTAGTCATTGTGACCGTTTTCTTCAGAAAATGGCCTGACATTCTCTGTCTTAAGCAGAGTGTGTCAGATCAAAAACTCCACACCCTCTTAGGGCACACAAAACTTTCTTTGACTTTGTTGGAAATAATATTTTTTGCAGAACCTGTAGTTTGTTGTGTGTAGTTTAAGGGATATCTGTGATGATTGTGTGCTCCTCCTATAACAGAAAGAGGAATCAGAAAATTACTCTTGTGGGGAGCAAATTTATAGTTCTGACCTTGGAAGCTAGAGTGTGAAGGAAAACAGGGATAATTTGTGTGCTCACAGCAGTGGAGGGTGTGTGACTTATTTATTCCTCTGCAAGATTTGTTTCCAGGCAAATACAATTCCAGATCTAGAGTCACTTCTGAGGCGATAGTACCTAATATTAGATTGTTGCTTATGCTTGTGCTTCAGCATTTCCTTCACATATAGGTCTGTCTTGGCTATGATTGCCCTATTTAAACATGCTCACTATTTCTCAGTGGCTTAGCTTGCTTACCGCTTTAGCACTGTGCAGATCTGTGGATTTAGGCAGCAGGAAAAGTAAAATGTTTTGTATCATAGGACCATTTTTGTTTCAGGACCTGAAGTCAGTCCTCTTTGTCATTCGGTATTCAGTCTGACATTTTGGACAAATGATGCTCTAAGTTAGATATGTGGTTTAAAGCTAGTCTAAACTTCGTGTGCATTTGGAAGATGGAGTCTAGAATCACCCTAGGTCTCCAGGAAGACAGTTTCTTGACGAAGACAAAGTTTTGAAGTGTATTGCAAGCACTTTGTTACTGATTATGAATTACTTTAGTTTGCAAATGATGTAACTAAAAAATCAGTTTGAGCAGATGCAAAGTTATTCTTGTACTGTTTTATCTCATACTGTATTTTCACATGTTCTTTAGTATGGGAGAAAAATTGATGTGGTGAGGAGTTGGAATGGATTCTAACTGGTACAGGCCAGAGTCTATGTAATTTACTCTTACCCTTTCCTAGTGAGAAGCCTGTTGGGGCGTGCATGCATGCATATTTAAGGCATCTATTTGCAACCAGTGATTAATTCCTGAGGTGCGAGTTATAAAGTAAGAATTTACCTGTACAGAATATGAAAATATTTTTTATTAAATTGTCTCTTAATGGAGGGAGGGTAGAAATGTGTGTAAGGTGGGGACTTCATTTACTTGGAAGCCATTTGTATCAGTGCCTACAGTGCCTAGCAGTGTGTGCCTGTGTTTTTGAATAAATGAATAAATAAATGAGAATTATTTTATTTTCACTGTTGAACCTTACCCATTAACAGACATTTGGCTTTTAGACCAAGCTACTTTAGTATTTTCTTTCCTTCTCCGTTCAGTGTTCTGCCCTTTGGCATAGTTTTTTTGTGCACGGTGCTGCTGATTATGGGAACATTAGATGAACTGCTTTCTGCTGTGTACTTCAAATCAACAGTTTTACAACTTACAGTTATCCAGATGTGAATTGGGACAGGACTAACATTTTGAGTGTAGAGCACCGACCCATAGTTTTATGTTATATGTTCCTTCAAGAGAAAAACTTATAGACAAACATTTTCTGAATCATTCCAGGGTAGTCGTTTACAGTCCCCAGTTTTACAAAATTTAGGTTCTCCCAGTTATTTTATGGTGTTGGGAAACTTAAGGCACTCCAGGTAAAATTTTAATTCACCTGAAATAATTCCATGCCCTTGCTTTAAACAGGCAAAAACAGATATGTGACCATTCAGAATTTCAGTATAGGTCATCTGCATTGCCTAGTATTACTTTTTATATGTAAAGTTAAAATTTACTTTTAATAGGAAAAGAAATTTGTATTTTACTTCAAATTTATTAGATTACCTTCGGTGTTTACAGTCCATTAGCATACAGCACAGCTTCTACATTTACATACCTCTATTTATATTTGTGGGTATTTCATTTTTTACTGATTTTTAGAGAGAGAGAAAGACAGAAACATCGATTTGTTGCTGTATATGCCCTGACCAGGGATTGAACCAGCGACCTCTGTGCTTGGGCTGACACGCTAATCAAATGAGCTATCTGGCCAGGGCTGGGTATTTATTTTATTATTACTATTATTTTTTAAGTGAGAGTAGGGGAGATGGACTCCCAAATGCTCCCTGACCAGGACCCACCCACCACTCCGCCTCTGGGGCTGATACTCAAATCAACTGTTATATCCTCAGCTCCCTTCTTCTTATACATGCTCTGAATAATAAAATCGGTAAAGGCAGTATAGTATGTTAAGAGTTTTAGGCTCTAAATCTAGGCTGCCTCCAATGTGTACTTTGCTTTTTTTAAAAAAAGTAGTAGTGGGTATCAAATGTGCAAGTTTATGATCATTTCCATCTGATATTTCCTAAAAGTGTCAGTGTTAACCTTTTTAGTCTCTTGGTATGTATGTCACTTTGACATTGTTTTCAGATGTGTTCTCACACGACAGGAATATTCTTATCTTTTAAGAATTTTAAATGGTCTGATCTGTGGCGGTGCAGTGGATAAAGCTTCAACCTGGAATGCTGAGATCACCGGTTTGAAACCCTGGGCTTGCCTGGTCAAGGCACATACGAGAAGCAGCTACTATGATTGATGCTTCCCGCTCCTCCTCTCTTTCTCTTTTTCTCTCTCCTCTCTAAAGATCAATAAAATCTTCTTTAAAAATAATGAAAAAAAAATTTGAATAGTCTTATTACATAGCTGGCAGTTTATTTTACTTTCTAATTGTTGAAGAAGAGAGTTAATTTTTTATCCTTGATGTTTGTTTTGTTGATTTTAGAGCAGGGGTCAGGAAACTTTTTGGCTGAGAGAGCCATGACCGCCACATATTTTAAAATGTAGCTCCGTGAGAGCCATACAACGACCCATGTACGTTAGGCATTATCCAATAAAAATTTGGTGTTTTCCTGGGGGACAGCTGTGATTGGCTCCAGCCACCCACAACCGTGAACATGAGCAGTAGGAAATGAATGGATTGTAATACATGAGAATGTTTTATTTTATTTTTTTCTTCTCTGAAGCTGGAAACGGGGAGAGACAGTCAGACAGACTCCCGCATGCGCCTGACCGGGATCCACCCGGCACACCCACCAGGGGGCGATGCTCTGCCCCTCCGGGTGTCGCTCTGCCTCGACCAGAGCCACCCTAGCGCCTGAGGCAGAGGCCAAGGAGCTATCCCCAGCGCCCAGGCCTTCTTTTGCTCCAATGGAGCCTTGGCTGCGGGATGGGAAGAGAGAGACAGAGAGGAAGGGGGGGGAGAAGCAAATGGGCGCTTCTCCTATGTGCCCTGGCCGGGAATTGAACCCGGGTCCCCCGCACGCCAGGCCGACGCTCTACCGCTGAGCCAACCGGCCAGGGCCGAGAATGTTTTATATTTTTAACATTTTTTTTTAATTAAAGATTTGTCTGCGAGCCAGATGCAGCCATCAAAAGAGCCACATCTGGCTCGCGAGCCATAGGTTTCCGACCCCTGTTTTAGAGAGAGAGGAACATTGGATTCTTTTACTGTTTGTGCCTTGACCGTGGATCAAACTGGCAACTGCTGCACGTTGGGATGATGCTCCAACCAACTGAACCATCTGGCTGGGGCAAGACTTAATTTTTAATGGGCTTTATTACATTCATTAGACAAGTTTCTGTTGTATGCATTTCAGTGGGAATAGCATTTGGAAAAATTACAATATATAGGCCTAATGTTAACTGAAGGTCGTTAGTTTCAATTCCAGCAACAGGAATCCCCAATTTGGGGTGTGATGAAGAAGGAAACGACTCTGCAGACAGCTCAATTGTGATGCAGCCCAAGTGTGAAAACATCATGGCTGTTAGGAGACCCAGGAGCGGGCCGTTCCTCGGCTAGACTGCTAAGAGGATTTGGTAGAAAGGCAGACCTGAGTCTTCTGTAAAATGGAATAGTGACCTCTCATAGGGAGCTGACTTAACAGTAGACCCTGCCCCTGGTCCTTGATTGGTCTTTCCTCATGCAAATGAAGACTCCAGATCCTCTCAGTTTGATTGGTCCAAAAGGCACTGTCCTGATTTATCAGAAGGGAGCTATTCTAACTGGTAGGAGAAAAGTAATTGGGGTGGGAGGAAGATACAACTTCACATCTCTGAATGAGAAATGTCTCAGTCCTACTGGTTGAAAAAAGATTCCAGGAACTCTTTAATAAGGGCTGGTTCAGATGGCAGGAGCACAGTGCAGGCTTCTCCCAAAGTAGTTTACATAAGAGGCCCCTGTGCAGAAATGGTTTTTTAAATTTGAACCCAGTTCAAATTTAGAACCACCATGTCCCTTCTAGTAGGTATCTTCTACTTCTCAAGGTCCACACTAGCAACAACCAATGACTGGCATTATGTTTCCTTTGGGGATCACTTTTTTTTTTACAGAGACAAGAGGGTCAGACAGAGGGACCAAAAGGGGCAGACAGGAAGGGAGAGAAATGAGAAGCATCAGTTCTTTGTTGTGGCACCTTAGTTGTTTGTTGATTGATTGCTCATGTGCCTTGACTAGGGGAGAGGGCTCCAGCTGAGCCAGTGACCCCTTGCTCAGGCCAGCAACCTCAGGGTTCTAACCTGGGTCCTCAGCATCACAGGTCATGCTCTATCCATTGCACCACTGCCTGGTCAGACTGTACTTCTTAAGATAGTCAATGATTATTTTTAGTTCTATGGAAGGAAAAATATTGTAGCAGCTTCAGTTGTAGTTAGTGAAAACAATATTGTGGATTTATTTACTGCTCAAGTTTTGCAAAAAGTAAGGGAAAAAATGTCAGGATGTGAAGTGTTATTTACTATAGTCTGTGCTTAGGATAAGAGGTAAAAATTGTGGCTCTTTGGAATTTCCTTGGAGGCAGAACTTCTGGGTAGTGGAGATTCTATATATTGCAAAGTGTACCATTATTTACCACTTGAGGGGCTAACCTTTTCCCATTTTTTTTTTTTAAGATTTTATTTATTCATTTTAGAGAGGAGAGAGAGAGAGAGAGAGAGAGACAAGGGGGTAGGAGCCAGAAGCATCAACTCCCATATGTGCCTTGACCAGGCAAGCCCAGGGTATTGAACCAGCAACGTCAGCATTCCAAGTTGACGCTTTATCCACTGCGCCACCGCAGGTCAGACACCTTTTCCCATTTTTGAGAAGCAGTCTTGATGGCATGTATTGTACTTCCTGGTCTGTTTATTTTTTAAATAGACTTGAAATATCTGCATACAAAAAAAGCACACGAGGCCCTGGCCGGTTGGCTCAGCGGTAGAGCGTCGGCCTGGCTTGCGGGGGACCCGGGTTCGATTCCCGGCCAGGGCACATAGGAGAAGCACCCATTTGCTTCTCCACCTCCCCCCCATTCCTCTCTGTCTCTCTCTTCCCCTCCCGCAGCCAAGGCTCCATTGGAGCAAAGATGGCCCGGGCGCTGGGGATGGCTTCTTGGCCTCTGCCCCAGGCACTAGAGTGGCTCTGGTTGTGGCAGAGCGACGCCCCGGAGGGGCAGAGCATCGCCCCCTGGTGGGCAGAGCGTCCGCCCCTGGTGGGCATGCCGGGTGGATCCCAGTCGGGCGCACGCGGGAGTCTGTCTGTCTCTCCCCGTTTCCAGCTTCAGAAAAATACAAAAAAAAATAAATAAATAAATAAAAAAGCACACGAATTTTAAGTATACTGTTGAGTTTCAGCCATGTGCACCTGTGTAGCCACTACCCCAGACAAAATACAGATCATCTTCATTCCCCTGAAACTTTTCTCATGCCCTTTCAAGTCATATGTGCCCCCATCCCGACACACCTACTCTGCCCCTTGCAGTTGCTGATCTGATTTCTGTCGTTAAGGCTTAGATTTGAATGTCTTTGAAAATAAATAGAATCACACAGTCTGTGTCCTTTCATGTCCTCAGCCTCACATGGTATGTAGCATCCACTTTTATTTATACAATCCTAGTAACTGTGCACCCTGTGCTTCTGCACTGCGGCACACTGGTGAATTTTATCTGTTGATCTGTATTGTCTCTGCCTCTAACTTTATTAGCCCCACAGGTAGGTTTGGGGCTGGCTTCTTGTGCTAGCTTTTTACAAGGTTGTTTCTGGTTGTTCACTTCATGTCGGACAACTAACTGCTGGGATACTGCTATGTTTCTTGACATTTTATCTGCATTGCTGTTTTAACTGGTCAGACGACCTGGTGTGCTATCCGATAAACGCACATAATCTGTGCATACATTTATTTGGCAAAATAACAAACACAGGGCCTGACCTGTGGTGGCACAGTGGATAAAGCGTCAACCTGGAAATGCTGAGGTCGCCAGTTCGAAACCCTGGGCTTGCCTGGTCAAAGCACATATGGGAGTTGATGCTTCCAGCTCCTCCCCCCGTCTCTCTCTCTCTCTCTCTCTCTCTCTCTCCTCTCTAAAATAAAAATAAAATAAAAATTTTAAAAAAAATAACAAACACAGGTTCCTGATAAACATTATAAACGTGCATCTACTGGAGTGACCCAACCTTTCTTCCCGTGTGTCCTTTGGCTGTCATTCCATCTGTCACTCTATTTTGTTCCCTGATTCTCCAAGATGTTACATTAGCCACTTTATCCTCCATCAACCCTTATAGTTCATCACACTCAATTTGTAACACACCCCACTGCTCCTGTCTCTCAGGTTGGGATTGATTTCCTTACCTTTCTTACCAGCTTTTTCGCTCAAGGCTCAGTTGCCTGTCAGATTTTAATGCTGGGGTAGGAATTGTTCTACCCCAAGCCTAAATTGTATTGTGTACAGCCTGACTTGTTTCTCAGCTTCCAGCCAAAGCTTCTTTGAAAACATCCAATAGGCAGAGATGCAAGATTGCATCATTCCTGTGTGTTGTGGCTGCAGTGTTTTTGCTGGTTTTAAAAACAGATTGGGCCTGACCAGCAGTGGCACAGTGGATAGAGCATCGGACTGGGATGCAGAGGACCCAGGTTCGAGACCCCAAGGTTGCCAGCTTAAGCGTGGGCTCATCTGGCTTGAGCAGAAAGCTCACCAGCTTGACCCAAGGTCTCTGGCTTGAGCAAGGGGTTACTCGGTCTGCTGAAGGCCCACAGTCAAGGCACATATGAGAAAGCAATCAATGAACAACTAAGGTGTCGCAACAAAAAAAACTGATGATTGATGCTTCTCATCTCTCTCTGTTCCTGTCTGTCTATCCCTCTCTCTGACTCTCTCTCTGTCCTTGTAAAAAAAACCCAAAAAAACAGATTGGTACTGGCTATCAAATGACTCTGGAAACAAGTATTTTTACCTATGTAAGTCATATTAGGGATGGATGATCAGTGCCCACTATTTATATATAATTATTTAGCAAAATAATATTAACGAACATCATAAAATCTGTGCTAGATTAACTGTTAGTTTATTTGGCCAATACAGTACATAATCTCTCTGTAAGTGCTCTGTTTCCATAGTTTCTTGCTCATGTTGCATGATTTAAGTGGTCATCACAACTTAGAGCTCTGGTGCACATACCAGTATTGATGATCTTTGAGTGTTAATCATAACTTTTGTCATTTGTACACATTTTGTTAGTTTTCAGAATGCTGCATCTGTTTTTACTGAATCTGCTGTAAAACAAATTTAAGTTACTTTAACATTAGCCTCTTAAGCAGTATTTCACTTGGCTTCCTCCATCAGTTGTGATATAGATTGCAGAATCTCTGTCAGAGAACAGGAAACTGAAGCTTAGATTAATTAATTGAACTGTTTTCTTCTGGTTGGGAGTATTTAGTTTTGAGTTATTCCAAAAGAGAATAGTATTGCCTACCTTGCAAGGCTGTTGGGTTATAAACATGACATGAAAAGCATTGAACCTAGGGCCTGACTCTGAAATGATTAAACAGATGTGTTTTCTGTTCTCAGTGAATTTATGGTCTAGAACAGTGGTCCCCAACCCCCGGGCTGCGGACCGGTCCACAGAGAAAGAATAAATAACTTACATTACTTCTGTTTTATTTATATTGGGTTGGGGAATAAGTTTGTAGCGTTTTTACCAGACTTTTATTTAAACAAAAAACAATAATTATATCAATAAGTTAATCAATTATATATTCGCTGTTTCTGTTTACAACCTCTTCCCACCTCTCGACCAATTTGTTGATGCTGTTCCGCCAAAAATCGCCTGGTCTGGTGTCAAAGAAGTTGTTGAGCCAGTTTTTAAGGACCTCTTTGTTATCGAAGGTAACGCCCTTCATATGGTTTGAGAGGGAGCGGAAAAGATGGTAATCGGTCGGTGCAAGGTCCGGAGAATACGGCGGATGCTGAAGGACCTCCCATTTGAGCTCTTGGAGTGCGGCTTTGACGACTTGTGCAACATGGGACCTGGCATTGTCGTGAAGGAGTATGGTTTGACCATGTCGATTAGGTCTTTTCAGTCGAATAGCCTCATTCACGCGGTGTAGCTGGGCAATGTAGAGCTCCTTGTTGACCGTGGCATTCTTTTCGAGCATTTCCCAGTTCTTCATCGAATTCAGAAGGCCTTCCGCTGCGGCACGTGTCATCGACGTCAAGGTCGCCATTTTTGAACTTTGCAAACCATTTCCGTGCTGTAGACTCGCCTATGACACCTTCTCCATACACGTCGCAAATGTCCCGGGCTGCTTCGGCAGCTTTTTGACCTCAATGAAAAGCAAAGAAGAGCAGATGTCGAAAATGTTGATTTTTGCCTCCTGGGTATTCCATTTCTAAGCCTCAAAACTAATAAAAAATTAAATAACTCAAAAATACAATTAACATAGTTTTGTAGAGCAGAAAGAGTTTTATCGAATGAATACTTATCCTTTGCCAAACAGCAAACAAATCGTTGTAAAATAAAAGAAAATATAAAAACGCTACGAACTTATTCCCCAACCCAATATTTAAGTTTGAACGGTGTTTTATTTTTAAAAAATGACCAGATTCCCTCTGTTACATCCATCTAAGACTCACTCTTGACCAGGGGTCCCCAAACTTTTTACACAGAGGGCCAGTTCACTGTCCCTCAGACCGTTGGAGGGCCGGACTATAAAAAAAACCAAAACTATGAACAAATCCCTATGCACACTGCACATATCTTATTTTAAAGTAAAAAAACAAAACAGGAACAAATAGAATATTTAAAGTAAAGAACAAGTAAATTTAAATCAACAAACTGACCAGTATTTCAATGGGAACTATGCTCCTCTCACTGACCACCAATGAAAGAGGTGCCCCTTCTGGAAGTGTGGCGGGGGCCGGATAAATGGCCTCAGGGGGCCGCATGTGGCCCACGGGCCGTAGTTTGGGGACCCCTGCTCTTGACACTTGTCTCGGTCACGTGATACATTTATCCGTCCCACCCTAAAGGCCGGTCCGTGAAAATATTTTTAGATATTAAATTGGTCTGTGGCCCAAAAAAGGTTGGGGACCACTGGTCTAGAACATGTCTCAATACTTCCTAGCTTTTAGGCCCTGGCCGGTTGGCTCAGTGGTAGAGCGTTGGCCCGGCGTGCTGAAGTCCCAGGTTCGATTCCCGGCCAGGGCACACAGGAGAAGCGCCCATCTGCTTCTCCACCCCTCCCCCTCTCCTTCCTCTCTGTCTCTCTCTTCCCCTCCCACAGCTGAGGCTCCACTGGAGCAAAGATGGCCCGGGCGCTGGGGATGGCTCCTTGGCCTCTGCCCCAGGAGCTAGAGTGGCTCTGGTTGCAACAGAGCGATGCCCCAGAGGGGCAGAGCATCACCCCCTGGTGGGCAGAGCATCGCCTCCTGGTGGGCGTGCCCGGTGGATCCCGGTCGGGCGCATGCGGGAGTCTGTCTGACTGTATCTCCCCGTTTCCAGCTTCAGAAAAATACAAAAACAAAACAAAAAACAAAAAACTTCCTAGCTTTTGCTTGAATTTGTTCAACTCTTAAGAGGAAACCATTTCATCTTTTTTTTTTTTTTTTTAAGATTTTTTTTTTATTTACTTATTCATTTTAGAGAGGAGAGAGAGAGAGAGAGAGAGAGAGAAGGGGGGAGGAGCAGGAAGCATCAACTCCCATATGTGCCTTGACCAGGCAAGCCCAGGGTTTTGAACCTGCGACCTCAGTGTTCCAGGTCGATGCTTTATCTACTGCGCCACCAGAGGTCAGGTGAAACCATTTCATCTTAAGCATAAAATTATTTGTATGTAGATTTTAAATAATTGCTTTTAGCACTTTCTTTGTACTATTGTTCATCCTGAATTCAATAAATTAAACTTGATCATTAAAAAAATATCATTTGAAAAAAATATATATCATTTGAATGGATCCAGTTGGAAAGGACCTATTTTGAAATGGTATCACTGGATCATTACTTTAAAATGAAGACCAATCACAGCCATAAAACCCATACTACATTTCCTGATATTTTTTCAAAGGTTCCTCTCTCTCTCCCACCCAGTAACAGTTCATTGAGTTAATCACAGACCATACATTTCACCCATTTAAAGTCTGCAGTTATGTGGTTTTAGTGTATTCATAGGACTGTGTAATCATCACCAACATCAATCTTAGAACATTTTTTGTCACCTCTAAAAGAAACCCCAAACCTTTCGGCAGTCACCTCTCTACTCTTCTCTCCTTTTTCGTTGTATGGACACCACTAGTCCACTTTCTGTCTCTGGATTGGCCTGTTCTGGATGTTTCCTGTAAATAGAATAACACAAAATATGGCCTTGTGATTGGCTTCTTTCACTTAGGTAATGTACTTAAAGGTGCATCCAGGTGTGTACAGGTACTAGATCTTTATTCCTTGGTTGCCAAATAATAGTCCACTTAATAAATAATACCACATTCTGTGTATCGATTGGTGTGGTTGTTTCCACTTTGGCTGTCAGGAAGAAAGCTACTATGAATATTCACATGTAAGTTTTTGTGTGGACACAGGTTTTAATTTTTTTAGAGAATTTTCAGGCTTTTCTGAAGTAGTTGCTCCATTATCTATTCCCACTGGCAGTATGTGAGGTTCTAGTCTCTTCACACCCTCACCAACCTTGTTTTCATTGCAGCTTTCATAGTCAGATGCTTGGGTGACACTAGTCAATGTGACGCCTCTGCATGGGCCTTTTCCTGGTACAGTACTTCTGGTTGCTAAAGGGCAGTATGCACTGTGCTGAGGGGTGGGACGTCACTGGCAAGCAGAAAGGTTAATTCTTTGAACTCATACGAGTGATAGTACTTACTGGACAAAGTCAATGTGCTTATAAAGGCCTAGCATTATTACCGGATATAAAAATCCTTAGAAACACTTTTCACGTGTAGTTGGTTTCCATGATAGTTGCTAGATTTTAGTAGGAGTACTGCTGCCAAAGTCATAACCAGTTTGGGGAAAGTTGATGTCTGGAACTGAAGAAGGCATTTTATTTTATTTTACTGTATTTTATTTTTTGTGAAAGAGACAGAGAGGGAGAGATAGGGACAGACAGACAGGAAGGGAGAAAGATAAGCACCAATTCTTCATTTCAGCTCCTCAGTTGTTCATCGTTTGCTTTCTCATATGTGCCTTGAGAGCGTGGGGTGGGAAGGGTATAAAGCAGAGTGAGTGACCCCTTGGGCTCAAACCAGCAACCTCGGGGTTTTGAACCTGGCTCCTCTGCGTCCCAGTCTGTTGCTCTGTCCACTGCGCCACTGCCTGGTCAGGTGAAACTAAAGAAGGTATTTTAAACTTAGCGATACACATCCATTCTAATCGTGGGTTTATTTGGTCAGAGAAAGTAAAAGTAACTGTGGTTTAGTATTAGCCTGGCACTCTTCCCATATCATTTCATTGTTATTGTGAAATGTCTAGTCTGTGAATGCATTCTCAAGGGGGTTATATTACCCCAAAGAGGGAGGTGAATCTGTGACACTAAAATATTTTGGTTGAATTTATTGCAGTGTTATTGGTTCATAAAGTTATTGGTTTCAGAGGTACAATTCTATAATACATCATCTGACCCACCCTTCTAGGCAATTGTAATAGAATGTCACTATTTTTAAAACTTGAGTGTGTTTTACAACCACTAGCTTGTTTAGAATTCAGCTTTGGCCCTGGCCAATGTCTCAGTGGATAGAGCATCAGCCTGGTGTATGGACATCCCAGGTTCAATTCCCTGTCGGGGCATACATGGCTGATCCGCTTCTTTCCTCCTCACTCTCCCCTCTTCTCTCCCCCTTCTCCTCCCACAGCCAATGGTTGGTTTGAGCGTAGGCTCCTGGCCCTGAGGATAGCTTGGTTGGTCTGAGCATGTCAGCCTCAGGCACTAAAGATAGTTCAGTTGTTTTGGGCATTAGCCCTAGATAGGAGTGCCAGGTGGGTACCAATCGGCATGTGTGTGAGAGTTTGTCTCTATCTCCCCTCCTCTCACTTAAAAAATAAAATAAAATTCAGCTTCAGAAACCTTACCCCAGAGAATATGATGTGGGGTTGGGTCTGAAGTTCTGACACAGGTCCTCTAAGGCCCCACAGGTTGAGAACCACTGCTCTAAGGAAATGCGGCTTTAGTGGTGGCAGTAGAAAGTTCTCAGGGTCAAGCACTGGACTGATATTGCCTTGTCTACCCCCGCCCCGCCCCCTAGTAGCAGCCTGGGTTTATAACTGGCTGCCACATTGTTGCTGTTTCTTGCCTTCCTGATTTGCTCATGTTCTGTTTGGGTGTCTTTTCTTTAGCAGTTTTATCTGTAGTCATTAAGGGTGATGACATCCTTTACCTGCTACTTTTAAAAATAAAAGCAGTTATTCCTGTCCTCTTTACTCATCAGATAATATTGTGTTAAATCCTGGAAAGTGCAGGTGGAGGGGATGTCAAGTCAAGGGAGACTGAAGAAGAGACCAGCATTATCTGGGACAATGGAGGGAGAAAAAGAACCATAAATATTTAACTTGGAAAAGAACGAAGATTGGGTGTTGTCCAAGTACGGGCAGAATCAGCACTCACTGAAGTTGTTTAAAACTCAGATGCCTACAGGGCCAGACAAGTGATTTAATGAAGGGGTGAGCTGATGCACAGTTGGTGAACCAGAAGGCATATGTTTATCTAAAACGGGGTAGCCCCACCCCATAGCTGAGTCTTGTTATGAAGAACCATAAATCAGAATCAGATCTCTGATTTTTCTAGAAAAATGAGATGTCAGATTCTGTGTAAACTCTCCCAGGTTTTTTTAAAAAAAAAATCACACAACCAGTTAAACAAAAACAATAAAACTATAGACAAAAACAAGTATTTCTGCATGCTATCAGTTTCCAATCGCTTATGTATTGGATAAAACTTTGACTAGTTGACCTAAAAACTTGTCCAATTGTAATTGAAGTAGATGGTCCACAAACAGGAATTTACTTATAAGAATGAAACCATGGTAACAAGATTATAAGGCAAGGTAGAATTTGGAGATAGGGTTGTATGTTGCAAGACCATATTTTTGTGAATTGTCTCAAAGTAAGGTTCATGGTGCAGTTACTTTTCTCTCATCTTTAAATTTAGGAAGCTCCAGTACTCCTTCAGATCTATGTAGCCCTAATAAGGCAGGTTTTGGCAGGGGGAGGGGATGAACTAGTTTTATCTGGTTTTCTTTAATCAAGTAGAAGTTCTGGATAGGCCTTATAAATATATTTAGTCTGGGATAGACTCACTGGATCTCCTTCTACCTCCAGGAAAAAGCAAACTTAATTCAGGGCAGGACCCTCCAACTCATTTCACCACCTCATTGGCTCTTTTCTCATGGCTGTCCTGTCCCTTAAACACAGGCCAGTGTCTCTCTGACCATTGATTAGTACGTCAGAGGTTTTGAAATACAGTATAGTAATAAATTGGATCTGGGGCCATAGAATAAGAATAATCAGTAGTCCTCCAAGGATTAGGTACTGGGCATCAGAAAAGGCAAATTCCCTAACTTCTTCACTTTCTTGAATATCATTTGCTGTTAATTTTAATTATGCCTAATTACAGTCAAAGCTGAATTTGACCTTTAGATGCAGTCTTACATACAGTAGTCCCCTGGTCGGCAAACTGCGGCTCGCTGGCCCCTTGAATGTGGCTCTTCCACAAAATACCACGTGCAGGCACTACCTCGATAAGGAAGGTACCTACCTATATAGTTTAAGTTTAAAAAATTTGGCTCTCAAAAGAAATTTTAATTGTTGTACTGTTAATATTTGGCTCTGTTGACTAATGAGTTTGCTGACCACTGCAGTAGTACAATACACAATACTTAACATTATCTATTTCTAGTTCATCACATTAAAAATTGGAGTGGCTGTCCCTGGGCAGGTGGGCTAGTAAACAAAACATTGTCACAGCATGCTGAGGTCATGGGTTTGATCCCCAGTGAAGGCACATATGAGAAACAGTGAGTACACAACTAAATGGAACAATTAGGTGGAATGAGTTGATACTGAAATCAATGGAAAAAATTTTTAAAAATTAGAGTGGCTGAAGGAAGATGCTGTCATTAAGAATTTGCTGCTTGGCCTGACCTGTGGTGGTGCAGTGGATAAAGCGTCGACCTGGAAATGCTGAGGTCGCCGGTTCGAAACCCTAGGCTTGCCTGGTCAAGGCACATATGGGAGTTGATGCTTCCAGCTCCTCCCCCTTCTCTCTCTCTGTTTCTCTCTCTTCCTCTCTCTCTCTCCCTCTCCCTCTCTCTCCCCTCTAAAAATGAATAAATAAAATTAAAAAAAAAAACTTTATAAAAAAAAGAAAAAGAATTTGCTGCTTGTTTGTCCCTGCCTTTGACATGCGTTTTAGTAAAGTTGCTTAATAATATTTCATCAGATGCTTAAGCTTTGTTCCTTTTGAATAACTAATGTCCCTTTTGAATTAATTACTCTTTGGGTAACTGATTTTGAAAAACCACAACTAATTCCAACAACCCTGTTCTCAAATTGAGATGCTTTGTTTGCCTCCTTCTTCGTGTCAATTCAGTTTGTCACCATTGAGTGTTCCCCATGCAGGAAAGTCCTGTGGGACCAGTATCAGTCCTCGGTCAGGAAGAGGTTGTATAAATAGCTGTGCACGCACTCTGGAGGGAGGGAAAGAGGAGAGGAGAGTTTGTGTTGGGCCCCAGATGTGAGCCCCTCCTGTTCCTGTTTTAGGGTAATTAATGTTTCCTTGGTTGCGCTGAACTTTGGGCTCTTGTGCTTCAGGCGTTCAGTTCTGAATCGGCAGCCTCTAGGCAAGGGCAGGGTGGGGAGTGGAGTTTGAATTTCATGTCATTCCCAAATGAATGAAGTAATGTGAGAGCAGTGTTTTTTTAAGCTTGGACTTGAGGTTAGAAAATGGGTTATAGAAGGTGAAAACTCTCCCCCTAAAATGTTAGTGACTTGGGAAGCAATGGACTTGTTATACCCTAGTGACTTCAGTTCTTACAGGATCTGTTGTGTTTTCTGTTGTTTACTTCTAGGTTCTTCCGTTGTTGGTGATATAAGGTGGTCTTGCTCCTGCCTGCCATTCTGCTGCCCTGTCCTCACCCCTCCCCCACCCCAGCCTTCTAAATTAGATACATTCCTTCCTCTGCTCCCAGACGTCTCCATCTCCCTGTCCCCTGACAGAGCAATCATTTATCAACTTGTTTCACGCGTTGTCGGGAGGGGCCCCGGGGACTGGAGTTTGTTTCGTCCCTTTGTTGGAGCTCCACAGGATCGTCCAACTTAGTCTCCAGCCAACTGCTGGGAGGTGCTGGATGCCAGGAGCCAGTGGTACAGGCTGCCTTTCATCTGAGTGCTGCCCGGGCTGCATTTCCCATGCCAGCTCACTGGGCTGGACTCACCCTGCACTGCAGCACGTCCACTTTCGGGGCATGTGTGTAATCCTGATGGGGTAGTTTTTCATTGTCTCCGCCCCCCCCCCCCCCCCATCCTAGTCATTGAAGATCTGGAAACATTTCTGTTAACTCCCTTTCTCAGTTACTTCTCTCTCCTTCCTTCACCACCCCACTTCTTTCCCAGTGGTAGGTCATTAGGAATTGATTTAGTAATGGAGAGTCCCTGCTTTTATAAAGGACTCTTCAGATATGCTTTAAATTTCAAGGTGTCCTTTTCCGTGATGTCACTTCACTATGAATAGAAATATCTAAATAGTACAGGGACAAAAGAAAAGATTTTAAAGTTTGTCAGACTCTAAAGAGGAATATTGCTTGTTACTGGGAGTTACCCAGGCTATCCAAAGTGTCTAAAAAGGTAAAAGGAAAAATGTACTTAGACTTCAGGATACGGTATGAATGTTAACCAGCGTTCACTGACCGCGAGTGTGAAACACAGATGCTGCTTACTGTAATTTAATAGTTTAGAAGGACAGTGTTTGTTCTGTGGGGTCATAGCCACAGCCCAGCAACCACAGCAACCTGAGCTCCGCTCCTCTGACTGTGGCTGCCAGTGACATAGCCTACATTGCAGGTCAAAGGTCACACTCTCCCAGGTGGCCACACCTCCTCCTCCAAGCTAAGGCCACTTCCCCTGAGCTGACCTGGCTGGCTGCCAGCTCCGCCCCCAGCCTGCCCTTCTCTCTCTCTCTCTCTCTCTCTCTCTCTCTCTCTCTCACACACACACACACACACACACACACATTTTCTCAGTTTCCGTGCTTCGGGAATCCAGGGATGAGTGGGCTGTGTTCTCACTTGCAGGCCTGACTGGGTAAGAGACCACTTCAGAACTCATTGCCATTGTTGGCAGAATTCAGTTTCTTTGCGTGACCAGAGCCCCATGCTACTGCCAGCTGTCTGCTGGGTGCTACTCTCTGCTCTAATAGGCTGCCTGCAGGGCCTTCATGCATCTGTCCCCTATCAGGACACTCCTTTCCAAGTTGCTGGATGAGTCTGTCACTCTAGCCTGCTGAGATGTACTTTTATGTGATGTGATATTGTCACAGAATGACAGCCTTTCATTTAGAAGGTAGTCACAATTTCCACCTGCACTCAGAAGGGAGGTATCACACAAAGGCATGGACACCAGGAGGCAGAAAACCATGGGGCCACTTGGGGTCCGTCTGCCACAGTCAGCCTCAGGACAGGGCTCCTAACACTGCCTCTGCTCCACATCTCATCCACAAAGCCTCTAGAGCAGGGGTCTCAAACTCGCGGCCCGCCGAACAATTTTGTGCGGCCCGCAGACTAATCCACGAAGTTCAAAATATTTTGAATAAAATTAAGTAAGCCTAGGGGCCTACTTGTATTTTTCATTTCTCTAGCATCCTAGCTAGATACTAGCTTAGTTAACAGCAGTTGTGATGCGAACTACAGTTTCTGGTCGTTTTGTGACACTGAGTAAACTGCATGTACGATTGTGCTTATTGTACTGATTTTTTTTTGTTTTCAACTGCAGTGAGAAAAGTGTTGCGTAACAGTTGCCTTTTGTAGACCTAGTGCGGCCCGCCGAACGGCTGTGATCTTGCTCTGCGGCCCACATGCTGAGTTGAGTTTGAGACCCCTGCTCTAGAGGGAGCCCCAGCCTCGGGTGCAGGGTAGTCACTCACTTCTGGGGGTGACATGCCTACACAGCCACATTCTCTGTAACATCTTCATTCTGACCCCCCTTCTTTGTCCCTCCTTACATTGAAGGGCTTCAGCCTTATCTAGTCAAACTGCCTTGTGCTGACAGCAAGACTGTGCAGGGACTGCAAAGCAAGGTCAGTGACCAACATGGGGGCCTGAGGTGAGCTCCTATGTATCTCAAAACAGGTCATCTGGGAGTGAGACACTGTTCTGGGCACAGTCAGATGCAGTTCACTGCCTCCACTGAACCCCACTCCCACCCTGGGCACACACAGCCTCTCCCTGGTAGGGCTCATTCAGCTCATTCAGATTTCTTCAGTCCTCACTGGAGACTCAAGCAAGGTGGCAAGACTGGGCCACATCCAGTGGCTGGGGAGCCTGTCCTGCAAGTCCCACTGAGGGTTCTCCTCTGGAGAAGGGTTCCTTCTATTATAGCTAATGCTGACTAAGGAGGCAGCACACAAGGCAGTTGGTCCCCTCTGACTTTTTTTATAAAGAGCAAGAGACAGGAAGGGAGAGATGAGAAGCATCAACTCATAGTGGGTCACTTTAGTTGTTCATTGATTGCTTCTCATTTGTGCCTTTAGGGGGTGAGGGGGGCGCTCAAGCCAGCGACTTTGGAATCTTGTTAATGATCCTGTACTCAAGCTGGATGAGTCCTCACTCAAGCTGGTGACCTTGAGGTTTCAAACTGGGGACCTCAGTGTCCAGGTTGATGCTCTATCCAATGCACCTCCACCGGTCAGGCATCCTCTGAATCTTTACAGCTCATTGTCAGAAGACATTTGTAAGTAACTGATTTGAAGATACTGGGAGAAAGATGTAGCAGCGTCAATGTCACAGGCTTCTTGTGAGGAACAAATTGGATGGCACGTGTGAAATAACAAGGAAATGTTATCAAGTGCATCCTGTCCACCCCACAGTAAGACAACCTGAGCCTAGCTGTCAAGGGAGAAAACAAGAACAGCACATGTTTATTTTATGAAGGAGGAAAGGAGAGAAGGTTAGCAGGAGGAAGCCCCTTGCCCAAACCCAGTATTTAGAGTAACACAACTTCAAGTGTGAAGGATGGAAGACACTCAGTAAGAACTACCAAATAGTGGTCAAGCCAAAACTTCGCACCTGCTCGCCCCTTCAACAGGAAATGATGGATACTGTGCAGGAAGAAACCCGAGCAGAAGAGGATGGTCATGAAGGACATGGCGATGAGGGTGTAGATGGACATGCGCTTCTTCGTGGTCTCAGGATCAGGCAGAGGTGGGTCCAGGGCAGCTATCAGTCCTGCAGTGGATAATGGCTTGGCTCACCCGTGGCAGGTACTGATACATGAGAAGGGACAGATACACAGTGTGCCAGCCTGCGGAAGGAAGTAAAGGAGGTAGAAAAACAAAAGCACCTTCTGGTGGAAGTTCAGGATGGACTTCTTCGAAGAGGGGACATGCTCCTGGATTCCCCCCACAGAACCCTCCATGTCCATGTCACCTGCCACTGACTTGGCCTTGATCTGCTTAAGCCAGATTGAGCCATGAAGAATTCCACTAGGAAGATGAAGAGAAATACCAAGTTTCCTCCCTGCTAAAACTTTTCTCAAAACAATCAAGCAGGGGTAGGTATGTTGCCATGGCACTAGAAATCTTTGTGGATGGGGGACCAGAGTGTGTGGGCCACCGACACCACCACTGTGTACACGACAATGAAACCAAACCCCAGCTGCCTCCCGGTGTAGTAGCCAGATGAGTCACCGGCCACAGAGCGTACCTCAGGGATCAGTCCCACCACCGCTGCTGCCATCATCTGCTCAGCTCCTCACGGGACGATGGAATTCCAGACAGGAAAACTCCGGCCTCTCCTCAGGAAGGGAAGGAGAGAGCGTAGGGTCGGAACGTGAGAGCAGGTACCAGGAATCTAAGCTCATCTGAAAAGTGTGCTCGAGTCTTAGATTCGCCACCAGCACTCCGTTTCACATCTTTACGCATGAGCAGCATTTGTACACCCAGGTGGTGGTTCCTTTCTCCACATCTGGACATAGCCACGGCATTATAATGTGTGTATCTCATCTCTCCTACTAGATTACAAGCCTCTGGAGGTCAGGCACCAAACTTGACTCACAATTACAGCCCCCATATCATCCAGCACAGACCTTGCATGTAATAAGGACCTAATTAGACTTGATACATGAATGAAGAAAAGAAGGAATAAGTAAGTGAATTTAATAATTCTGGTTGTGTCTGGCTGCTTTAGAAGCCCTATGGCAGGCAATCTCTATACTTTTTATCTTTGCTAGGAAATTTCCTAAGACAACAGAGAAAAGGGGTAAAACATTTTCTTTCTTGCATGACTTCTCATCCAACCACAACTCTTCAGAGGGTGCTTATCACACATTTTATTAATCATAATAAAAATACTGACCACCTGCCAACTCTCTGGAAGATGAAATAGCAGGTGGCTAGGTCTGCAACTAACTGCTTGCTTTTCTTCTTTAATGACAGCTTTGTGGCCGAGTCCTAGTTAGCTCAAATTCAAGAGCCAGAGGTCCGATAATGTGTGTGGAATGGTGACTAGATGCCCAGGTTCTCTCTGAAGCCCATGTTTTCTCTCCTCTCCTTACCACCTCTGCTCATCAGGAATCCTCCCTTTCTCACCAGCTACTCCAACTCCTTAGAATCTTCCCACTCGCTGCCCCCTTGGCTGTGCTACCTGTCTGCATGCTCTACAAATAATCATGACCCTTGGAAAGGGAGGTTTAGGAGAGCCTTGAGATTAGATTTGTCTTCTCCTCCCCCACCCCCCTTCTTGAAGAAGACTCTTTAACATTTCTTGTAATACTGGTTTTGTGGTAATGAATTCCTTTAGCTTTATCTGTCCTTTGATGCTAATTCTAAATGATAGCTTTGCTGGGTAGAGTAATCTTGGTAGTAGATCCTTGCTTTTTCATCACTGAATATTTTGTGCCAATCCCTACTGTCCTGCAAAGTTTCTGTCGAGAAATGAGCTGACAGTCTTATGGGCACTTCCTTGTAGGTAACTAACTGCTTTTCTCTTGCTGCTTTTAAGATTCTCTCTTGGCCCAGGCTGGTTAACTCAGTAGGTTAAGAGCATTGTTCTGAAACAACAAGGTGTGGGTTCAGTCCCTGGTCAGGACATATACAAGAAGCAGCCAGTGAATGCACAACTGAAGGGAACAAATGAAAGCTTCTCTTTCTCCTCCCCTCTTTCTCTCTTCCTGTCTCTGTATCTCTGAAAATAAAGAAGAAATTAAACTCTGGCTGGATGGCTTGGTCAGTTGGAGCATTGTCCCAGAGTGTGGAAGTTGCTGGTTTGAATCCCTGGTCAGGGCACATACAGGAGCAGTTTCATGTTCCTGTGTCTCTCTCAAAGGAAAAGGATTCTCTTTTTGTCTTTAATCTGTGGCATTTTAATGATGATTCTTGTTGTGGCTTCTTTGGACTCATCTTGTTTGGGGCTTTCTTTGCCTCCTGGACTTATATGTCTGTTTCCCTCACCAGATAAGGGATATTTTCCATCACTTTTTTTCCAGTAGATTTTTTATTTCTTCTCTCTGCTCTTTGCAGCAGCCCCATGATGAAAATGTTGGCATGCTTGAAGTCCTTGAGACTCCTTACACTAGGCCCGTTGGGGGGCTTTATTGTTTGTTTTCATTTTGCTGTTCTGATAGCATGTTTTCTGCTTGCTTTCTGTCTTCCAAGTCGCTGATTTGGTACTTTGCTTCATGTGCTCCTCTGTTGACTCCCTGCTTTGTATCCTCACCTCAGTTAGTGTAGTCTTCATTTCTGACAAGTTCTTTTTATATTTCCTATCTCAGTTTTTATGTTTCCTTTCTCACTGTTGGTAGTTCTCATTAAGCTCACCTACTCTTCCCGTAAGTTAAGTGAGCATTCTTACTACCAGTGTTTTGAACTCTGCATCTGGTAGATTGCGTCTCACCATTTTGTTCTTTTTCTGAAGTTTTGTTGTGTGTTTACATTTGGGTCATGTTTCCTCTTCTCCTCATTTTGGCTACCTGCCTTTGTTTCTTTTGTATTAGGTCGAGCTGCTAGATCTCCCAGTCCTGTAGAGTAGCCTTATGTAGTAGGTATCTTGTAGTGCCCAGTGGCACAGCCTCTCCAATCTCCTGAGCTCAGTACTTCCAGTTCATGCCCCCACCCCCATCTCATGTTCTGTGTACACCCTCTTGTTGTAGTTGAACCTTGATTGCTGTTGGCACATCAGTGAGAGGGATTTAATCTCAGGCTGACCAGCTGTGCAGGGGCTGACCTCAAGGAGCAGGACTGACTTCTGCAGGACTCTGGTACTTGCTGAGTTCACCTCTTTAGTGCATCGCTGTGGTGGTGTTTGGGTGATGATTCTGTGTTGTCTGAAGCTGTCCACCGGATATGCTAGCTTTGGGGCCTCCCAGGAGGTGCAAGGCCAGCCATTGCCTGTGCCTTGCCTAGGGACATCTAATACGAGCTACAAAGCAATCTCCAGACGGCTGCTACTTGTGCTGGGCTTGGAGAGGTCCAGGAGAGTCTTTTTAGAGAAAGTAAGTTCTGCCAAAAATTATTCATGCTAAGAGCCTTTCTTTTCTATATTTCAGGGCACAGCAGATTGAGTGACCCCTTGCTGAAGCCAGTGACCATGGGTTCATGTCTGTGATCCCACTCTTAAGCCAGCTACCCTGCACTCAAGCTGGTGAGCCCGTGCTCAAGCCAGCGACCTCATGGTCTCGAACCTGGGTACTCTGTGTCCCAGTCTGACACTCTATCCACTGTGCAACAGCCTGGCCAGGCTCAAAGATTAGTTTTAAGTTTTCTGTTGGGTATTACCATGGTAGGATCCATTAGAGGGGTGTGGCGCAAGACCCTTACAAGTCCCCAGGGTTAACCTAGGGTTTGTATTTTAGTAAAAGGCTTCAGAGTAAAGATGTAATTTCTTTCTACAAAACAAAACAAAAAAGTGAAAGGTAGTGGAGGAGAAAAACAAGTCGTATAAAATCAAAATAATTATAGTTTTCTCTCTCTTTTTTTTAATTGATTTCAGCAAGAGAGGAAGGGGGGTGGGAGAGAGAGAGAGACACACACACACACACACACACACACACACACACAGGAATGTCGAGCTGTTTCTGTATGTTCACTGATTAGAGATCAAACCAGCAACCTTTGTGCTTGGGGATGATACTCTAACTTACTGAGCTATCTGACCAGGACATAGCTTCCTCTTTATGTAAAGTTTTCCAACTCTTAAACTTTGTGACTGAAATCCAATGTGTGCCCTCAACCCCTTTTGAAAGTTTTGAGTGCAGGGAACCTGGCTTCTCCAAATATGTAACTTTAAAGGAACTTTTGTAGCAGACTCTTCAGAAGCAAGCATATCACCCTTTTAGCTTTTATAAGTTGTCTTTTTTTTTTTTTTTTTTTTTTTTTTACAGAGACACAGAGAGGGACAGATAGGGACAGACAAACAGAAAGAGAAAGAGATGGGAAGCATCAATTCTTTATTGCGGGACCTTAGTTATTATTGATTGCTTTCTCATATGTGCCTTGACCACTGGGAGCTACAGCAGAACAAGTAACCCCTTGCTCAAGTCAGTGACCTTGGGCTCAAGCTGGTGAGCCTTGCTCAAAGGAGATGAGCCCGCGCTCAAGTCAGTGACCTTGGGGTTTCGAACCTGGGTCCTCCATGTTTCAGTCCGATGCTCTGTCCTCTGCGCAACTGCCTGGTCAGGCTGTAAGGAGTCTTTAAACCAGTAGCAATTCAGTGTATGCTCTTCAGGTATTTGCCTAGGGCAGTGATGGGCAGTCTTTTGAGCTTGGTGTGTCAAAATTCGCCAAAAAAACGAGCATAACTCTGGTGGTGTGTCACTTCGAGAAAAAAACCATAATTTCACAATATTTATAGTTTAAATAACAAAAATGTATAATTGTAATATATAACTATTTAATAAACCAAAAACTAATTATTTAACTTACCTGCTTAGTGACTTCTTTGTTCATCTGTCAGTCGATTTCTTTTGTTGGTCTTGATATTATTTAACTTGTGTGGGGTGCCATGAACTAAGATAAGTGAGGGGGAGGGGGAATTCTTTAACTAATCTGCCTATTAGTGACTTTTTTGTGACTTTTTTTTTTTTAAGAGAGACAGAGGGAGAGTCAGAGAGAGGGATAGACAGGAATGGAGAAAGATGAGAAGCTTCAATCATCAGTTTTTCGTTGGGATACCTTAGTTGTTCATTGATTGCTTTCTCATATGTGCCTTGACCAGGGGGCTACAGCACACTGAGTAACCCCTTGCTCGAGCCAGCGACCTTAGGTCCAAGCTGGTGAGCTTTGCCCAAACCAGATGAGCCTGCGCTCAAGCTGGCGACCTCGGGGTTCCGAACCTGGGTCCTCTGCATCCCAGCCTGACGCTCTATCCACTGCGCCATTGCCTGGTCACGCTATTAGTGACTTTTATGTTGCTGAATTTCATTGGCTAAATCTTCAATTGAAGGTCGGTATTTTGTACACTTCAAGCCCAAGCAAGCGCTACTAACTTCATCTGTCAATCTGTTTCTTTTGTTGGTTTTGATATTATTTAACACTGAGAATAAGATCTCACAAAACTACGTAGATGGAAAAATTGTGAGTAAAGCCATTGCTATATTTTTCAGGGTGCTAAAAGTATCTGGTAATCGGTTCCAGGAACTCCAAATTTCCTGTTCATAGTGGCACTCCTCTTGATTCCCAAGCAGCACCTTTCCAGATTCTCAAGCTTTGACCTCAGGTTGACAAACAACTGAGCCCAGATGCTGTCTTGAAATTCTGCAAGTTGCATCTTATGTAAATTAAGATGGCTGCCGCTATTTCTAATGGCAGGAAACAGCACCCATAGCACAGGCGCTCGCCTCTCCCAGCCTCTCCCTCACTTATCTCAGTAATCATGGTCAGTTAGAGCAAGGGCTCACTTGCTCTGCTGTAGCTCCCGGTGGTCAAGGCACATATGAGAAAGCATCCAATCACACAGTAGATTGGATGATGGTTGCTGTGGTTATGTGGTTGCTGGTAATGGCGATCACAGGCCCCCAGAGATGCGTCCCCCGCGGCATTCCGCTGCTCCCTACTTCGCCAGCCGGAAGTGAGGTAAAAGATCCCCTAACGGCCTAACCGGAAGTCCCAGAACTAGACGCTCTGTGCTGGAGTTCTGTTGTTTTGGCCTACAGACCTCTGGCACAGAGTGTCTACACTACAGCAAATGTTTTATCCTCACCTACTGCACCTGGCCCTGTAGGAGCCGAGGATGAAACGTCCTTCTCAGCATGCAGCCCCATACTTCTCTGGTATGCGGCCGCGTGTCATCGAAAATGGCTACGTGTGTCATAGGTTCACCATCACGGACTTAGGGGTACATTTGTGCATAAATAACAAGATGTTAACAAAGTTTTTCCAAACAAACCTTTACCACTATGACCCAGTCACCGTATAACCTGCTTGTTTCGTGTAAATCCCTGCCTCTTTCACTACGGGTTGTTCATAGCCAAAACCCTACGCCTTGTGAGGAGCTGCTCCTCAGATGCTTTTCCTGTAAGAGATGTTCCCACAGCCCGCAGCCTCACTTTGCCTCTTCATGTCTCTTTTCTAATTCAGAGTGGGGGAGACAGGATACCTTTTCCTCTTATTAAACCACATATTATGCCGTAGCAATACGTTTTGTATTTGTCTCAGTTATTTTTAAAATATATATCAATACGGATCTATATATTTATTTTGTTTTATACTTTTATAATCCAGTACTTTGTTTTGTTAATGAAGTTGTTCCAGTGTTTTTGGCCATTGGGTGTTTCTTCAGGTTATATTTTGTTAGTTTGGGGCACTTCCTTACTTTCAGACATTAGAAGATGCTCCAGACTTACCTTGTGTATTCCTGTCCCAGACCTGCAGTCCACCATTGCTCCAGGACACCGAGGTTTTGGTATAAGGTGTGTTCTTTGCCTGGGTCACTTTTGCTCTGGGCCTTGTCAGCTGACTGAGCAAGGAGATAGATGTGTGTGTGCTAAGCAGTGTAGTCACACTTACATATAAATATTTCTGTATGTGACCATCTGCATAGTAAGACTAACCCTTAGTTTGCACTGATGTCTATAGCTCTAATCTGTTACTCCACTGGTCATGGGTCATTTTAGCCTCCTCCCTTTACTTTTCTGCAGACTCCCAGGCCAGCAGCGAAGAATCTGGCTGTCAGTGGCAGTGCGTATACATATGTGCTCTGTAGCAGTGCAGAACTGTGAACCGTATCCCTTGGGAAATGGGTTTACCAGCTAAAACACAAGGCTTCTGTCCAGTGTCTCTGCCTTTTAATCTTAGAGAGTCCACTCATTTCCAAAGTTAGGTCAGCACACATTTATTTCATAAACTAATTTTTAGACAATCCCTCTTCCCCCAGCCCAGAAGGCTGTGTGGTGTGTTCAGTGGCTCCTTACCTATGACACCTATCTGATTACACTTGTAACTTAGAGTCTCCTTTGATATTGTAGCAAGAAATGGCACACAAACAGGATAATAGGCACCTAGATAACTTAATGGAGGAAGAAGAATTTATTAGTATCCGGTGGAACACGTGGGGCTAGTAGCACCAAAGCACGAGCTCCCCAAAGTTATATTTCTTACGTCTTATAAACCTTTTACAGTGTGCATGCAAGGGGCGTGTGATTCTCTTGTCTGAGATCTGACATGCATCTTGTGGCTCAAGGTGGGGTGGGGGAGTTTTGGTGGGGCAGTAAGGGGGAAGGGGTTTCTGGACCCTTGGCCCTATCTATTTCCAGATTTTGTTTCTCTTGTGAGTATTGTAGGCATCTTCAGAAGATCAGTCAGAGATCTCCTGTTAGAGTTAAAGATGTAGATAATCTTTAACTGGCTGAGCCAGTCATTCCTGCAGGCCCCTCCTGCATTCTTCTGGTTCCTCCCCTCTCATTCTCCCTTTGAGACTCTAGAAATGCCTTTTATATTTATGCTGGAGTCTCACATTCTTTGTCTAACTCCTGAGGGGTTTCCTGATAGTGGTGGATAAAGTACACATGGGCCATAGTTTGTTGCTGTACAGTGGCTTCTACCATGCTCTTTAAGTTGTTCATTAACAGAGGCAGCAAACATGGTGCTAACAGGTAGACTCCTAGGAGTAGTAAAACGACCCCTATTAAAGATTTAAACCCACGGCTCTGGCCGGTTGGCTCTGGAGTTGAGTGTCAGCCCGGCCTGTGGAAGTCCCCGGTTCTATTCCCAGCCATGGCACACAGGAGAAGTGCCCATCTGCTTCTCCACCCATCCCCCTCTCTTTCCTCTCTCTTTTTCTTTTCCTCCCACAGCCAAGGCTCTGTTGGAGCAATGTTGGCCCGAGCACTGAGGATGGCTTCATGACCTTCGCCTCAGGCGCTAGAATGGCTCTGGTTGCAATGGAGCAATGCCCCAGATGGGCAGAGCATTGCCCCCTAGTGAGCATGCCAGGTGGATCCCGGTCAGGTGCATACAGGAGTCTATCTCTGCCTCCCCGCTTCTCACTTCAGAAAAATACCAAAAAAAAAAAACCCCACTGGCCTGACCAGGTGGTGGTGCAGTGGGAAGAGCATTGGACTGGGATGCAGAGGACCCAGGTTCGAAACCCTAAGGTTGCAGGCTTGAGCATGGTCTCATCTGGCTTGAGCGAGGGATCACTCACTCTGCTGTAGCCCCCAGTCAAGACACATATGAGAAAGCAATCAATGAACAACTAAGGTGCCACAACCAAGAATTGATGTTTCTCATCTCTCCCTTCCTGTCTGTTCCTATCTGTCCCTCTGTCTCTGTCACCAAAACAACAACAACAACAACAAAAATTTAAACCCACTGAAGGCTGAAAACTATCCCCCCAAAAGGTTATTGGAGTCCCACCCATGCTAGACTTTCATGGGCACATGTGCCAGTTTTATCATCTTGACAAGATCCTCAACTGCCTGGCCCTGTTCATCTATCTGCTGCTAACAGTCTAGCACCAACCTGTTTTGGTAGATGGCATTTCTCATCTGAGTGTGGATGTGCAACGAGGGTTAGGCCTCTCCCAGTCTCATTTGTAATTATTTCTAAGACTACCTGCAGTCAGATAAGCTGGTTTAACATGTAAGTGGGGGTTCGGTATCCCCAAGATTGTTCCTCTGCGTAGGTGGCAGGTCTGTAGTATTACATTACTTGTTCTGGGGGCCACTCATCATCTTTTCAGTCTCCTATCTGGAGTTCTCTTCTCGCATATTGTAAAGGCTGTCAGGCTGGGTTACCAAGTAGTGCCCCTTGTTTTCAGAGGAGGAAAGATGGCTTTATCATACCAACTATACGGTTCCCTTCCCAATTCCTGTGAAGGCAGATATAGGCCCTGTTTCTGCAGATCCAATCAAGTCTACGCAGTGCTATCCAGTCTTGGGCCTTGCCAAGGTCCTGCCAGGCTCCAGTTAACACTGGGAACCTGGCCAACGGATAGTTCTCTGTCTGGTTTCCCCACCACATGCTTTGTTTGGAGGTGGCATCATAATACCATTGGCCAAGGCAAGTTAAATCCCTGACTGATTCAGTGAAATTTCCTCCACCTCTGTCCAAGCAGTATTGTCCTATAATAGTAAGTTTTAAAACCCATTGGCTGTCATCAGAAGTGCGGGGGCCTTTATATTTGGCATAGCCCTAGTGGGAACCAATTCTTTGGCTTCTCATGGCCATCTATTAGAGTTCCCCCACATACATAGCAGGAGGTGACGTTCGGGGAATGTGCTATTCCTTCAGCCATCCTGAGGAATAAGTTCTTACTTAGTTGACTGTGGTGGTGGGGATAAGGATTCAGTTGCTTCCTCATAAAAGGACTTAATATACTTGGAAGGCTTGAGCACAGGGTGGTCCAGTACCTGACCTCTGATAAGGATTGAAACAATGGGATCTAGCCCCTTCCCCTCAATGCCAAGTGTTAGCACTTCTCCAGCCTTCCAGGGGGGGCTTAGGAGCTGGTTATGATTAGCTCTAAGGCAGGGGTCGGGAACCTGTGGCTCGCGAGCCAGATGTGGCTCTTTTGATGGCTGCATCTGCCTCGCAGACAGATCTTGAATAAAAAAAATAACGTTAAAAATATAAAACATTCTCATATATTACAATCCATTTCCTACTGCTCATGTTCATGGTTGCAGGTGGCTGGAGCCAATCACAGCTGTCCTCCGATAACACCAAATTTTTATTGGATAATGTGTAATGTACACAGGTTGTTGCATGGCTCTCACAGAATTACATTTTAAAATACAATGTGTCCATAAAGTCATGGTGCACTTTTGACTGGTCACAGGAAAGCAACAAAAGATGATAGAAATGTGAAATCTGCACCAAATAAAAGGAAAACTCTCCCAGTTTCATACCTATTCAGTGCAGTTCGATGTGGGCTCACGCACAGATTTTTTAGGGCTCCTTAGGTAGCTATCCCATATAGCCTCTACAGACTCGTCACTGACTGATGGCCTGCCAGAACGGGGTTTCTCCATCAAACTGCCGGTTTCCTTCAACTGCTTATCCCACTGAGTAATGTTATTCTTATGTGGTGGCGCTTCATTATAAATGCGCCGATATTCACGTTGCACTATTCATGAATTCGAATTAGTGAGCCACAGAACACACTGAACTTTCCTCTGTACCGTCCACATCTCAACTGGCATAGCCGTGGGCTGCTCCACTGCATACACGGTGTTATGTCATCTGTGCATGCACACATGCTACCATATCATCCTACAGAAACTGGGAGGGTTTTCCTTTTATTTGGTGCAGATTTCTATCGTCTTTTGTTGCTTTCCTGTGACTGGTCAAAAGTGCACCATGACTTTACGGACACACTGTATGTGGCGTTCATGGCTCTCTCAGCCAAAAAGGTTCCCGACCCCTGCTTTAAGGAGTTGTACCCATGGGTGGTGCAAGTTGACAGAGCTGCCCCTTTCTTAAAATATACTATTGAATAATTTCTTTTTAGAGGTGTCCTTTTCCCAACTAGCCCATCGGACACATGATCAATACTCACAGATTATTCCACAGGGGTAGCTATGAGCACATTTACTCTTCATTTACCTTGTAGCTTCTCTCCCAGCCAAGGGACCCATACCCCGTTTCTGCATGACTCATAGCGGCACATGCGTCAAACCTTAAGATGACTTGTTCTGGACTTCCTTTGACTTTAGTTTGTGCCATGGTTGGCTCATCATTCCATCCCTAAACTCCTCCCTTCACTACTTTTACCTTGAACACTACTTCGGTGGGAGGGTCTGTGGGGTTATAACAGATACAAGGTTGGTCATTTCCTGGGTCAGATACTGAACATTGAAACTGACTATAGGTACAAGTCTCTTTCTGGGTTCCCTGGCATTCATAGAAGCTACAGAAAAGCAAGGTGGTGGAGACTTTAGATCTTCCTTGGTGATATGGATACATAGTTCTTAGTCTTCTGCCCTAGTTCCCCTCACTCCCAAGAGTCCAATTATGAAGAGCCCCATAGCGAGGTTCCTCAGGCTTCAGTCCTGTGTGAACAAGCTAGCTTCTGATTTGTGGCTGGAGCAGGGCATGTTGTCTTTCTCGAAGTCAACTTACAGGGGTTGGTTGGTGTCTGCCCACAGGGTGTCTCTGTGGGAGCCACCGGCTTCAGGCAACTGTAGTGAACCCAGGCAGGTATTCCCTCTACTTTGGCAGCTGTTGGAGTGGTCAGGATCACATTGTAGCGTCCTCTTCACTTGGGTTGGAGGGGTGCTTTATTTCAGTTTGTTTGTTTTTTTTCTGAAGCTGGAAACGGGGAGGCAGTCAGACTCCCGCATGCGCCCAACCGGTATCCACCTGGCACGCCCACCAGGGGGCGATGCTCTGCCCATCCAGGGCGTCGCTCTGTTGCGACCAGAGCCAGTCTAGCACCTGAGGCAGAGGCCATGGAGCCATCCCCAGCGCCCGGGCCATCTTTGCTCCAATGGAGCCTTGGCTGCGGGAGGGGAAGAGAGACAGAGAGGGAGGAGAGGGGGAGGGGTGGAGAAGCAGATGGGCGCTTCTCCTGTGTGCCCTGGCGGGAATCGAACCCGGGACTTTTGCATGCCAGGCCGATGCTCTACCACTGAGCCAACCAGCCAGGGCTCCAGTTTTTGACCCATACCCGGTTACCTGGGGAGAAAGAATGAACAGAGCAAACCGACTGATCGGAGCCCTAGCTAACACCCACTTGGATATGGTACAGGCTACTGTGCCTAAAGCTTCTAGTTTGTCTGTGGAGTTGTTTCTCCTAGTTCTCAGGAGGGGGAGAGGGTCCTTGGCAAACTGCATAATCTTAGAGGAGGCCTATTGAATAATATCTCCTAATATGAGTACCCAGTGTTCTTTGATGAGATGTACACCAAGTTTTAAATAGAATTAAAGGTAAAGCTTGCACCCATTTAAGATTGCTCTCCTGACACACTTGCTAAGCCCTAACTTTAGAGTCTTATTCATTCATTCTTCCCAAACTCTGGGGTCTGTGTGCCGCATGAAGCTTCCAGGTGATGCCCAAGGCTTGTGCTGTTTCTTGTACAGTTGGCCCTCGCCATATCATGGTTCACTTTTTGCGTCTCACTATCGTGGATTTTTAAATTGTTTATATCTAATTTTGTATCATGGATTTTTCACTATATAGTGGTATTTTGCGATATACAGCTATTTTTATATATTTTAATTATTTTTGCAGTAAAATAAGCATTTTCTAGCCTAAAAAATTGAAAACAATATAAAAACATAAATTAAAACATATTTAAAGAATATTAAATTGAAATAAATTTTTGAAATATTTATAAATAATAAAACAAATATAAGGTCGCTACTCGGCAGATTTTTGCCTATTGCGGGGAGTTCTGGAACCTAACCCCTGTGATTGATGAGGGACTACTGTACCACCTTAGACACAAAGGCAGGGCCGTTGTCAGAGCCTATCCGGAGTGACAGTCCAAACCTTGGGAAGACTTCTCTGAGCAACGCCTTTGTTACTTCTGGCCTTTTCAGTCCGGGTGGGGTAGGCTTCTATTCATCCAGCGTAGGTGCACTCTAGCACTAACAAGTACCAGCAACCTTGGCTTCGGGGCATTTTGGTGAAGTCTGCTTGCACATCCTCAAAGGGGGGCTGCCCCTTAGGACTGGACACCTGGAGGCATCGAGGGTTCCTGTTTGGCATTGTTGTGGCGGCAGGCTGGGCAGCACAAGCTGACTCCTTTGGCTAAAGATGTTAGAAGAGGAGTGTAAAAATACCTTCCTAGAAGTTTTTCCTGTTTTGTTTTTTTTTCTTGTCCCATATGGGTGGCAGTGTGTAAAGCCTGGACTACTGTCGGTCCCAACAGCGGGGGGATGACAACTCTACCATCTGGCGGTTGCATCCAGCTGCCCTTCAATTCTTTTGCCTTTCTTTTTCCATCCACCTTTTCTCTCCCTCAGAATATTTGGGTGCAAGATCCGGCTCACGGGATGAGAGAGGTTAAGTAGCCTTGTGGTAGGGCAGAGTAGAAGCCCCCTTTTCCTTTTGCATCTGCTCTGGTGTTCTTCAGGGCTTCTACCATTCCTCCCTTCTGGTGTCCACGGCAGTGGATTACTATTTGTTTTGGCTTCCAGATTGCTTCCAGCAGCTGGAGAATTTCTCCTGGATGTTTGAGGTCCTTGCCCCTGGCTGTCAGGAGTCCTTTTCCCTTGTCTATGGCCCCATGGACTTGCAGAGTAAGTAAGAAAGGCAAAGTGGAAGTTGGTAAAAACGTTTGCTCTTTTTCCTTCACTGAGCTCTAGGGCCCGAATCAGAGCAATCAGTTATGCCAGCGGAGAAGTGCCTTGGGGTAGAGGCTGCATCTCTCAGTCTGTTGGAGTCAGTACTGCATACCCTGCTTGCCTTTCCCCTGTGAGTTGACAGAGCTGTTTCCATCTATGTACAACTGCCAATCTGGGTCTCTTAAATCGGTTACTCTAACAGGTCTGGTGGGCTGCATTACATGGAGTCAAGCACTTCTAAGCAGTTGTGTGGCTGCTGTCCCTCCTCCACTGGGAGCAGTGTCACTGGGTTTAAAGTGGTACACACCTCTATTGCCAGCCTTGGGTTTCACAGAGTAAACTGGTATTTAGTAAGATGAGCATTTGTGAGCCAACGATGCCCTTTTGCATTCGTTAGAGTTACTACTGCATGAGGTACCCGCACCTTCAAGTTTTGTCCCAAAGTCAATTTGTCTGCCTTTTGTAGCAACATTGTTATTATAGCTGCTAAGGCTCTCAGGCATGGTGGCCAGCCCTTAGCAACTCCATCCAATTGCTTGGAGAGGTAGGCTACCAGTCTAGGCCATGACCCCAAGTCCTGGGTTAGTACACCCACTGCCATCTTGCTCCTCTCCGAGACGTACAGCACAAAAGGCTTTGCTAGGTTAGGAAGACATACTGCTGGGCAACTTGTAATTTTTAAGAGTCTGAAAAGCACAGTCCCGTTCCAGCCCCTACTCCGTGGGCTCTTTTTCTCTCCCCTTTGTAACTTCATAGAGGGGTTTTGCCGGTACTAGAAAGTTGGGGATCCACAAACAGCAGAATCCTACTGCACCCAGTAACTCTCTAACTTGTCTCCTCGTGGTGGGGACTGGGATGTTCCGAATAACCTGTTTCCGTTCTACGCCTATCCTCCTCTCCCCCTGCTGGAGAATGAATTCCAAGTATTTTACTTGCCTTTGGCAGATCTGGGCCTTCTTCTTCCAGACCTTGTATCTATTCTTCTTTAGATGGTGTAGAAGCTCATCTGTTCTTCGAGCACATCCCTGGAGAGTCTCATGACCCAGCAACAGGTCATCCATGTACTGGAGGAGGACATATCCAATGTCCTATGCAGGAAACCACTGGAGGTCCCAAGCAAAGGACTCCTAAAAGATGGTGGGGAGTTCTTGAACCCTTGCAGGAGCCTAGTCCAGGTGTACTGCACCTTTGTCCCTGTAGCTGGGTCTTCCCATTGGAAGGCAAACAGCTCCCGGCTTTCAGGAACCAGTCTGATACTGAAGAAAGCATCTTTCAAGTCCAAGCAAGTGAACCAGGAGACTAGGGCAGGGAGGGGGCTTAGGAGAGTGTAGGGGTTTGGTACTGTCGGGTATAGAGTCACTGCTGCCTCATTGACGACTCTCAAGTCCTGTACTGGCCAGTAATCATTGGTCCCCAGTTTTCTGATGGGGAGCAAAGGAGTATTCCAGGGTGACTGGCACGGGCTAATATTGTCGTGCTCCTTGAACTTCTGTAAATGCACCTGGATTCCTTCCAAGGCTTCTCTGGGAATTGGGTATTGTCTTTGGCTGACCAGCAGTGTCCCAGGCTTTAACTATCATTACTGGCACCTGATTTATTGCCAGCTGGCGAGGATTATCCTCAGCCCATACTCCAGGCTGTTTCTGGGTGAGCCTCTGACTAGGTGGCTTCCCAGGCTTGGTAGCAAAAATCCTCCACTCCTCCTCTCTGGGATCTATTAGAGTTAGAACAAGCCTAGGCTTTGCCACCAGCAAGTCTAGCCGGCTATTGCCAGCAAAAGATGTAGTAGCCCTTAGTTTGCTTAGCAGATCATGCCCTAGCAAGGGCACTGGACAGTCAGGCATGTACAAAACCTGATACATAACCTCATGACCTTCTATAGTACATTTACGGGGCAGGCAGAATGCCTCTTCTGCCTGTTTTCCTGTCGCTCTCAGTCTAGGAGGGATTCCCCAGCTACATTGAACAGTGTCATCCCCTTTGGGTGGCAAGCACGCCAATCCCTTGTCCCGGTTGGGACATTTTTCCAGTGACCAGTTCCCGGCATATGGCACACTGATCACGCTGCAAGGGGGCCCTGCCTGACTCTTTTCTTTCCCTTGCGTGTCTTCTTCCCGTTTTCAAACAAGGGAGGCTTTTCTTTGCCCTTGTGCTGGAGGGCAGCAGCTGTGAGCTCAGTCTTCTTCACTCGGTGCTCATCCTCCCGTCTGCTTGCAACCTCTCTGTTGACATAGACCTTGTTGGCTACTTCCAGGAGTTGGGAAATGTTCATCCCAGCAAAGCCTTCCAATTTCTGGAGCTTCCTTTTTATATATCCTACACTCTGGCTGACAAAGGCCATATTAACCATTCTCTTGTTTTCTGGACATTCTGGATCAAAAGAAGTATAGATCCTGTAGGCCTCATATAACCTCATAAAGGTCACCTGGACTTTTCGTCCTTCCTTTGCAAAGCCTCTTGTGTCACTTTGTTGATATTAGTGACCTTCTGGCTTCCCTTCCAGAGGCCTTGGAGAAGGGCCTCTCTGTATCTCTTGAGCTGTCTCAGACCTTCTTCTACATTCAGGTCCCACTTAGGATCCTCTCCTGGCATCTGGACCCTCACATATTCCTGGGGACTCGGGTGTTCCTCAGGGGTATTTTCCTCTAGCCATTTAGTTGCTGTCTGTATTATTCGGCGTCTTTCCTCCATGTTGAACAGAGAGAGGAGCAATTGATGGCAATCCACCCACATAGGATTATGGGTTTGGAATATGGATTACATGAGATCTATTAAGGCCTGAGACTTTTTTGTATAAGAGGGAGTGTGGTGCTTCACATAGGATTATGGGTCTGGAATATGGATTACATGAGATCTATTAAGGCCTGAGACTTTTTTGTATAAGAGGGAGCGTGGTGCTTCTAACGAGGAGGTCAGTGGTGGTGGGAGGTTGATACACCATCACCTACTGTTCTACCATGAGCCCCTGTTCATTCATCACCGTGTTCCTCACTTCTCTCAGAGGCATCTGCACTCCAGGCACTGTCTTAGAGCGCAGCCTCCCAGCTAGGTGAGGAGAGCCTGGACCTGGTTCTGGCAGGGCAGTGGGAGGCACTCTGGCTCAGGCGAGCTTATGCTGGGACTTGATAGGTCTGGTGATTACGGGCCTGAATCAGTCACAGTCTCGGTGGTGGACAGGGAGCCAGGTATGGAAGGGTAAAGCCTTGTGGTTTGCATGGTGGAGCCGCCAAAGTTTCTGCTTCTGGCTTACTATGGGTTAAAATTTCTGGCACCAGCAGCGGAAGCGGCTCCCCAGGATTGGTGGAACGCTTCCCTGCCTTTGTTACTAACACAGTGGAAGGCTGACCTCTAAGCCAAGGGGGAGGGTGCAAGACACCTACAGGTGTCTATGTAGGGAAACTGGTCTGGGTGTCCTGGATCTCTAGTGACTATCAACTACACCTTCTGCACAACAGATCTGTCCAAGTTTCCTTCTGCTGGCACCCCACCCCAAAAACAGGTCATTCTAGTTCACACAAGGACCTTGTAACTAGTTCACATAAGGACGTAACTCTATAATCCCGAGAACCCTTTCTTCAAGTTCTTGATCATCATGACCAGGGGAGTAGGTTTTCCCGTTGAACTTCCCATGCCTCCCATGACAAACACCAGTCATGCCACAAGAAGAAATTGGGAGAGGGTAAGGGAAACTTGAAGGGGATAACACTCACTTAGTCCTTCACCAGCCGCTCCCCTTGTGAAGATAGGAGACCCTCTTGACTTACGGCAGACTGATATAAACCGTCAGCATGCATTTCTCTTAGCCATACAAGGTGCTCTACAGAACTGCGGTTGGGGACTCAGTACTTGCTTTGGCCCTGTGGGAAGAAGTTGGAACTCCTCCCCGGTGTCCATCTTGTTCACTCTTCACTCACACAGTCTTCTACAGTCCGTGGAGGGTGATGAGTCATCACTCCTAACCTGTGGAGGGCGATCAGTCACTCTCTGGAGGGTAGTGAGGTCTTCCTTCTTCCCAGAAGGGCAGGACCTCCGCTAGCTACCTTTGCCTGGTTTTCCTTTCCATGGCTCTGACATGCTCTTGTTTTCTCGTTCTTCTATTGCTGATCCTTGCTGGGACCAGCTGATGGGGTTTCCCCTTCCATCATGGGGAAATCCCTAGTGTGCACTCAGCACAGGGCAGCTGGGGGGGGGGGTGTGTGCTCCCCAGTGGAGTACCCAAAGTCTGCCAAACATGGGCATCCTTCCTCAACACTTCCTGGCCAATGCACCAAAATCTGTAGCAAGAAATGGCACACAAACGGAGACTAATAGCCGCCCAGACAACTTAATGGAGGAAGAAGAATTTGTTTGTAGTGGCGGAGCATGTGGGTCTAGTAGCACCAAAGCACGAACTCCTCGAAGTTAGATATTTACATCTTATATACCAGGGGTAGTCAACCTTTTTATACCTACCGCCCACTTTTGTATCTCTGTTAGTAGTAAAATTTTCTAACCGCCCACCGGTTCCACAGTAATGGTGATTTATAAAGTAGGGAAGTAACTTTACTTTATAAAATTTATAAAGCAGAGTTACAGCAAGTTAAAGCATATAATAATAATTACTTACCAAGCTTTATGTCGGATTTTCGCTAAGTTTGGCAGAATAAATCTTTATAAAACAACTTAACTATAGTTAAATCTATCTTTTTATTTATACTTTGGTTGCTCTGCTACCGTCCACCATGAAAGCTGGAACACCCACTTGTGGGCGGTAGGGACCAGGTTGACTACCACTGTTATATACTTTTTACAGGGCCCATGCAAGGGGTGTGTGATTCCTCTGTCTGAGGTCCTACGTGCACCTGTGGCTCAGGGTGGGGCAGGGGAGTTTTGGTGGGGCAATAGGGGGGAGGGGTTTCTGGACCCCTGGCCCTATCTATTTACAGATCTTGTTTCTCATGTATTTTAAGTGTCTCCAGGAGATCAGTTAGAGATCTCCTGTTAAAGATGTGGATAATCTTTAACAGGCTGAGCCAGGCCCCTTCTGTATTCTTCGGGTTTCTCCCCTCTCAATATCTCTTCCCTCATTTTGGAGCCCAGAGAGGGAGTGAAGGTTGCTAATGTGTGATTCATGTGTTCCCCAGTTGCTCCGGCGTCTTCATTTTGGGGTTCAGTTTCTTGCCCAGTCACTTCTCTTGCTCCTTTCATCTGAGTTTAAAGCTTCAAGTTCACAAGTCTGGACAGACAGGCTTAGATTTTATGGAGAATCTCTCCAGTTATATACCCATCACTCTTAATATCTTATTGGCCTGATAATTGAATTCCTGTCTTAAACACTGTCTGCTTTGCTAAATTTTGTACTTTCTACCCCATGTTTCTCTTCCACAAATCCAAACTTCATGAGGGGGCCTCTCACATTTGCACCATATACTTTATATTCCTACCTGGGATTTCATCACTCCTGGGTCTCTGTTAGCGGTCTTTTCTCTCCACGGAATCTAACAGGATATGGTTGGCAGGTTTGGTTTTGTCTTAATTGGGCTATGGCCACATCCTGGGGACCTGTTTGGGGAAGTTATACTCCTTGTTGCTTCCCCAGTTCCCAACACAAAAGAAACACCCATTATTCTGATTGGTTACCCCTGCTGGTTCCAGTACCTGCTATTTACCTGCAGAAGCAGAAATTTGTGTTTATGCAGAGAGCCCTACTTAGTTAGTCCTGGATAAGGAAAGCCTCTTGTTTTTGTTGATTTAAAGTTTATTCTTTTCCTCTATAGGAACTGATTTTGCCAGACAACTTACTGACTTATGTTTGATTCCCCCCCAAATGGTGAATTTTTAGAAAATTGTGTTCTCTTAAATATTCTGTCTTTTGAGAAAGAATTTTTTAAGCCTCTTTTTGTTTTCAAGCACTTAAAGCTGATGTGTGCCTCAGGCAAAAAAATAAATAGATCATGCTCCCTGTGTTCTCATCCCGTCCATACTTCCTGTTTTGGGTGACAGCTCTCATTCTAACCATCATTTGAGGGACTCAACCTTTCTCTTAAAATTCCTGAATATAAGAGCTTGGGACCTTTCATTATCAATAGTTCAATTTGTCCAGGTCTAAGCAGTTAGCAGTCTTCAGTTAGCAGAAATCCGCGAGGGTCTCAGGCCAGCGTTTTTCACAGCAAGGCTCCGTGTACCAGAACAGGCAGGAAACCCCTCTCCGTCCAGCTTCTTGCCCTGGCTGTCCCTGTGATGGATTGGGCAGCAGGAAAGGAACGAAGGGAGGCATTTCCAACCACAGGAGTACCTGTTATTTTTGGAAAGTACAATTGGTTCTTCATGAAGTCTCTGTCTTAATGGGAGAGAATATCGAAAAGGGGAGTTCATTTCAGAAGGGCTTTGAATGGTGAGCCTAGGGGTTTGAGTGCATGCTCACTTTGGTGAATTGTGGGGAGTGTGCAGAGGTTTCTAAACAAGTGAATGATAGTAACTGACTTTGAGTACATTTTTTCCCCTTCTTTTCCAACTGAGAGGAGGGGAAACAGACTCCTGCATACTTTTTGACCAGGATCCACCCCAGCAACCCTTCTCTGGGGCCAGTGTTCTGCCTATCTGAGGCCATGCTCACAACCAAGCTATTTTTAGTGGTGGATGCTCCATGAAGCCATCTTCAGCACCCGGGGCTGATGCGCTTGAACCATTCGAGCCATGGCTGCAGGAGAGGAAGAAAGAGAGGGTGGGGCTAGGGGAGGGGTAGAGAAGCAGATAGTTACTTCTCCTGTGTGCCCTGACCCGGAATCAAACCCAGGACTTCCACACACCAGGTCGGGCTGACATTGTACCACTGAGCCAACTAGCCAGGGCCAAGTTTGAGTACATTTAAGATGACAGCAGGTTAGATTAGTCTGTGTTGGAAGTGAGAGACCAGTTGCAAGTCCAGAAGAGAAGAGTGGATTAGCAGAACCTGTCCCTGTTAGAGCAGTGGCAATGGAGGTGAAAGAACTGCGTGACTAAAAACACCTGAAATGGAGCTCTTACCCAGCACCCTTCAACGTACTGAGACCCAAATCTGGGCTTTTCTAGTATGTCTTAAATTCTTAGGTGAACTTAATTTTCCCTCAGGTCACAACCTATATTTTCTATGTTAGTGGATATTTTCAGATTTAATTTTTGAAGAAAATAGTTTTTGCACATCTAGGTAATTGTTAATTTAAGAGTATGTATAAAATGTCCCAGATGCTTTATTTTTACAGTAATGCGTCTCAACTTTAGTATTTTTAATTATTATCTCATATAATGAGTAGAATTTAGGACTTCTTTTATAGTCTTAAATTTAGAATCTTGGCTTATGGATGCTGCCCAACGTCTTTCAAAAATATGTACTAAATATTGCAGGCAGATACAGTTTGGGGGAAAGAGCCACAGACAGCTCCTTAAAGGGGTTTCTAAAGTAACTGTGAAAGAAAGAAAATAAGAGGATATAATAAATAGGTGGTAAGCTAATTAGAAAAATAAACACAAGAGATAGACTAGAGAATGATGATATGCCCAGGAAGTGAGGGACAGCTCTGCAGAAATTAGCAGAGGCAAGGGCTCTTGAAGCAGGCAGAGCAGGTGCAGAGCACGCTGAGGCTGTTCTGAGATGCAGGCTGGCACGACCGGGTGAGCAAGGATGAGAGTAGTAGAAGTGATGGATTGTCAGCAGGCGGCTGTGCAAGGAAAAGTCTGAAAGGCCATCATAAAAACTTTGGATTTTATTCTGAAAGAAGCTTTGACAAAGGTTTTTAAGGTCCTCTGGCTGTTACTATGGACATACAAAGATAGAAGCAGGGAGTTTAGTTAGGAGGCATTGAAATAGTTTGTGCTTAAACAGTGGGTAGTGGAGAGGGTACTGAGAAGAGATGTTCATTTCTGTATCTGGTTTGATGGTGGAATCAAGATTTGTTACTGGGGCCTGACCAGGTGGTGGCACAGTGGATAGAGCGTCGGACTGGGATGCGGAGGACCCAGGTTCGAGACCCCGAGGTCTCCAGCTTGAGCGTGGGCTCATCTGGTTTGAGGAAAAGCCCACTAGCTTGAACCCAAGGTTGCTGGCTCCAGCAAGGGGTTACTCAGTCTGCTGAAGGCCCGCGGTCAAGGCACATATGAGAAAGCAATCAATGAAAAACTAAGGTGTTGCAACACGCAATGAAAAACTAATGATGCTTCTCATCTCTCTCCGTTCCTGTCTGTCTGTCCCTGTCTATCCCTCTCTCTGACTCACTCTCTGTCTCTGTTAAAAAATAAATAAATAAAAATTTTAAAAAAAAGATTTGTTACTGGGGTGGGTGTGAAATTAGATGGAAAGAGCAGAGTCGAGAACCAGTGTTCTGTCAGAGCACTGGGAGAGGATGGCATTTGTTGAGGTTGGGAGCAGCTGGGTGGAAGCAAATGGAAGGAGGGAAACCAGAGTTCTGCTTTGGTCCTGTGAAGTGTGTTAGCCCTGCTTGACACGCAGTGGTGACGTATTCGGTTTGGTAAGCTGGCTTGGGAATTCTGAGAAATATGCAGGGATAAATGATAGAGTTATTAACTCATTAGGGCAGTGGGTTTAGACCCCAAAGGGATAGTGAATAGAGGAAGTTCAGCAGCTGAGCCCAGAGGTATTCTCTAACATTGAGAATTAGAAGAGACGAGAAACCAGCAAAGAGTGAAAAGTAGCACCAGTGAGGTGAGTGAGTGCTCTGAAGCCAGGAGCAGAGGGGCTTTAACAAGGCAATCACCTAATGTAGATGCTGCCCTTAGGGCCAGCAGGAGGGCTGAGACCGGGTGTTAGGTTGCACATGGTTACAGTAGAATGCTGGGAATGAAATATGCTTGCATCATATTGGCAATAATATTTTGCACAAAATTTTTACTCTCCCTCGGGTTCAGTCATTTTCAGTGAGCAGTTTCACTGTAAGTGGACAACTGTTTCATCAGTTTGAGGCAAGTAATTAGGGGTTTCATTGCTATAGGCCAACTGATGACATTTCTTGACTAGCATGGCCTTTTAAAAGGAATACACATAATTTTTTAAATTTCAGTTATCAGAAAGATGGCTATTATTGTAGCTGATAACTTCGCTGCACTTCTTGGAGAGTAGAGGTTTGACAGGTATGTTATCTCTGAGGTTCCTTTGACCATGGCCAATTTCAGTTCATTTTTGTTACTGCCGACATTTATTTTATGCTCATTACACTTTTGAGGAATAAAAGTCTTATGTGGATGTATGAACCAGTGCTCTTCAACAGTTTTTTAATGTTCTGGTGTCATCAGAGTATTGCAGTATTTTACAAAGTGTATGTGTAATATTTTTCTGACATTTGTCTCTGGCAACTTTATTTCTTGGTCTTGTTTTTTCCTGTTCATTACCTTCTTACCTTCTGCCCATTATTATGCCTTCATCCTCCAAGTTGTCTGCGTCAGATTCCTTACTCAAGTCCAGAGTCCTTTACCTAACAGTTAAGGATCTTCATCAGGTTTTATTTTGTTAACTTCCAACTCCTTTCTGCTGTGATATGGATATTTCCCACTACAGATGTTGCTAAAAACCTGATTGGAAAATACCAGATTATCTGTTTTACTAGTCCACTTGATTAAAATAAAACAGTGCCAGTTTTTCTGTGAGAGAGGAGGGAGGATGATGGGGAGAACAGACCAGGAGGAGAGACCTTGAGGTTACAGAGGCACCTTCTAGACTGGGGCCTGGTGAGCCAGAAGGACATGTATTAAAAGCTGGGGTAGCCTGACCAGGTGGTGGTGCAGTGGATAAAGCGTCGGACTGGGATGCCGAGGTCCCAGGTTCGAGACCCCGAGGTCGCTGGCTCAAGCAAAGGGTTACTTTAACTGCTGAAGACCCGTGGTCAAGGCACATATGAGAAAGCAATCAATGAACAACTAAGGTGTCGCAACGAAAAACTGATGATTGATGCTTCTCATCTCTCTCCGTTCCTGTCTGTCTGTCCCTGTCTATCCCCCTCTCTGACTGTCTCTGTAGTTTAAAAAAAAAAAAAAAAGCTGGGGTAATAAACAAGATATTGGATGGGGGAGGGCAAAAGAGCAGGGAGGAGCTAGTGATTCTTCTGTTTGGAAGCTGAATAAGTGTAAAGCCAGTAGCCGCGGCCACCATCACAGCCACCTGACCCAGGCAGGTTCTCATTGGATTTGGACAGATGGTAATGAAACAACAGAGCCACAAACTGGTGGGCCATTATCTTTAATTCTAGCTTGCACCCGGCGGGCAAGTAAAAACACACACTGGGCTCCAAAACCCACTCATTCAGCGCTCACAAAGCTACTGACTTATCCGAGTTTCCTAGAATCAAAGGTTTCTAGTTCACCAGACTTATTCACCTCTGTTCCCCATCTCCTTCCTTCTCCCTGCACAAACTCTGCACAAACTGGCTTCTCAGCACTCCACCATCTTGGCTGCTTCTCCTGGCCTTCTCCACGTGGCCTTCCTCTGCTCTCCTCTAATGCTAATCTCAGGAACCGAGAGAGTAAGTTCCTGGTCTACCCCACTTTATAGTGCAGAAATCAAAACCTTTAATCCAATATACAAAGTAGGGAAGTCTCTAATTCAAAGTCACTTATCTGAGGCATGATGGGATTGCACCACCCCACATCAAAAAGAGTGGGAAAGGCTTAGTCCTAAAACCAAGCCTCAGGCTACAAGGATCCTGCCTGCCCACAGCCCGCCCCCAACACACATTAATATCACCTGGGTAACGGGCTTTCACGTGGGCAGCTCCATCTTTAACAAAGTGAGCATAATATATTATATCTGCCCAACAATAAGGAATCCAGTGAACCAAGTTAGGCTGCATTTTAGGAGAAATGGGTTCATTGTAAACTGTTGCTCTTCATGCCTTTCCCCTTTCCAACTTGTATGGGGTGGATTTCTTTGGTGAAGTGGAAAGGGCGTGAGTTAGTGAAAACTTTTACATGTTGCTACTGCTACAAAAGTCCTGGTAGTGATAACAAGTGTAAGTTACCACATAAGCTTAAATTCGGATGATACCCCATCTTCCCACTGAGATGGTCCAGGAAAATTTGGGGGGATTATTGAGTTATCGCAGTATGTATAAATTTCTCGTGACAGAGCTGAAATAGATTTCTATTGGAAAATTTATCTTGGGGATTTTACATAAACATTTAAATTTTTAAATTTAGAAATTGCTTCTATTCTTATTTCTAACAATAATTTCTCTGTCATCCCTACACTTTTGAATAACTCAAGTACAGTTTTCTAGAGCACTTCAGCCTCACTACTGTCTTAAGTGTTTGTGTGTAATTTCCATGCTGTGTTCACTGGTACAGTGGTACCTTGACACACAAGTACTTTAAATCATGAGCAATTTGAGAGATGAGCAGTCACTCACAGGATATTTGAATCATGATCTGAGCTTCCACCACCCTGCACTAGATAGCCTGCCGAATGTTCGGTTTGCTATAAATGTAGTGTTAAGTGTGCAGCAAGTAAATTGATAAAATGTACATACAATATTATGCATAGTGTGTAAGGTCAGTTTTGCAATTAAATATAGCATTAAGTGTGTAAAGAGTAAGTTATATTAAACAATAGCACACAAAATGATAACCTCCTCCTCCAGTCTCCTCCCCCTCCACCAGCATCTTGGCTTGACCTTGAAGGTAAATAACATTTCATAAACCAGTTTCTTTACATTCTGTCTTATTACATATAGATATGTATTTGTTATTTGTAAAGTACATTTCCTTATTTAAAAGCATATAAAACAAAAAAATTCGTGTGGCTTTTTGGGACCGGAACAGATTAATTGCGTTCCCATTAATTTAAATAGGGAAATTCGATTTGACACATGGGCAAATTGGGTCATGAGCTCGGCCATGCAACAAATTAAACTCATGTGTATGCCTTGAGATACGAACAGACCATCATACTTTTTTTAAGATATGAGCTGCGACTCCGTCTGTATTTTTGTTCGAGATCCGAGCGAAATTCCGAGATACAAGTTGTGATTCTGGAAGCTGCCGCTAGTTGGAGCGCTGGCGCACGGGTCCACTATCAGCAGTTTGATAATACGAGTTGACTGATGAGCTTGGTTACAGAACGAATTAAATTTGTATCTCAAGGTACGGTACCACTGTACTTGTTCATTGATTAGGATAGTGGGTTTCACTGTTGATCTATGAGTGTATTCACCATAAACAAATACATTTCTATTTACGGTGATTTTTGTAATGTCAGTCAGTACTTATAATTGATATACATCCCAGAGCATTTGCTAAATCATTGTAAAGTGTTTTATTTTCTCCTTGTGAAATAGATTGTAAGAATCTAAAACTGGCATTGATTGAAGTTGTTTCAGGCTATTGTCTCTTCCCTGATTACTGTTATCTTAAAACAATTGAGTGATAGTGTCTTGTAATAAAATTATTTATGTTGAAGATGACTGTTTTGTGAGAGAATCTGCTGAGCAGTCTGCCTAGCCCAGCAGCACCAGGGCTGTCTGCCATTGCCCTTGGAGGCACCTCACCTGTCTGTGCTCCCCATTCCTAGTCAGTCTCTATCTTGCTCCATTGAGTGCCTTCACGCGAACAATGCGGAGTCCTCAGCTTTGTAGCTTCAAAAACTCAATGATGTCATTTGGCCCAGAGTCTCAGAATGACATTTTATTTCTTGAGAATGGGATAGACAACATTTTATGGTCTTTGATCCACACAAACCACCTTCCTAATACCAAGACCCATTTACTCATCAAGAAGCTGAGAATCAGGTGACTGCATTAGTCCTAAGGGGATGATTTCTCCCAGGCTGGTTAAATATTGCTGCCGCACAGCACCACACCATTTCTCCCTCGGGATAGAGCTGTGCAAATGTCTCCAGGTTCTTTATCCTGGGACAGCTTTCCCCTTACAGGTCCCACACAGGTAACCCTTTCTGGTTATGACATGTTTGTTTGTTTGTTTGTTTGTTTGTTTTAATGAGTGACACTGTTCCTACTCATAATCACACCTTGGTCATTCATTACTGGTTTGTCCTGCCTTTCCAGATTTCTTCTCTTGTTTGAATTTCTGGCATTTCTGAAAATCGCTAATCACACATTTATCTGTTAGACTGGTTATTCCCAGTGGCTAATATTTTTCATTTTCTCTGTGAATGTGGTTCCTCCGTGGAGGCACTGGCAGTATCAGGGGTTTGGGCATTTTCACTTGTAACCTTTCTTTCTTCAAGGTAACCTGCACTGTACTGAGCCTCGCTGTGTGCTGGCCCAGTCCTGCCCACCGCTCAGCCCTACCAGTCCCCTCAGCAGCAGCTTCTGCCGTGCCAGTCGTCACATGACATTGAAATTACTGTTCCTTTTCTCCTGTACCCCTTTCTGCATTTTGTGTTGAGCCTAGGATTCTCATTCTCTTTGGTGAACTGATTGTTCAGTCAGGAGAATACCATTGCCCAGCCCTTCACACACATCAAAGTTTTATATGAAATTGTCTGTGTGTGTATATTTTTGTCATTCTCATAAAGACCAGTACATAGTTGGATAAGAACACCAGGATTTGGGACCTCACAGTGTTACTTTGCACTTTAAACTTGTAAGACCTTAATTCCAGGGCCTTAAACCTATCTAAAGTTTCCTTGTGCTTTTTTCAACACATATCATTAGTTGCAAAATCTTGCTGATTCTGGTTCTGGAATTCTCTTCTTTCACTTTATCCTCTCCATTTCTCTTGTCACTCTCATTGGCCTACATCAGGGATCTTCTCACCCTCCCGTCTCTCTCTCGAAACTATGTCTGGATTTACCTTCCACGTTTGATGATTCTTTCTCGTCTGCTCAGAAGCATTTCCTGTCCTATACTGGCTCCCCAGTACCTCAAATAATCTCCAGCTAACCCAGGGCTGAGCTCCTAACAGCAGAGAGGAAAGACTGCATAACATCTGAGGTCTCCAGAGATGGTCTGAAGGAGCTCCACACATAAGTAGTCTGATGAAATCTCCTCTTTTATTTTGAAAACTCAATGCAGATGTTTAAGTTACAGACATCTTTCTAAACAACAAGGACAAAGGTCAAAGTAAAATTGACACTCTAGGAAGCTGTGCCGTTTACCTGTGACTTCCTCTGTTCTGGCCACACTGGAGCCTGAGGAGCACTCACCTAATTGGAAAGCCCTGGTCTAGACGATGGTGTCTAGAGCACACGACCAGTTACCTGAGTCTGTGCATGGTCCACTGAGAACCTGCTTCTCCAGGTTGCTTCTCTGCGGGGCCGGGCTTGTCCAGGACTGGCCTCAGACAGCGTTTGCGAGCTCTCCAGCTCCTTCAGTGCTCAGGAATGGTTACATGGTGTGGGCATTTCGTGGGGAAGACCCATGAAGCTTCTGAGCCTTTTGTTCTGGACAAGTTTTGGGAATGTACACCTTTTCAGAAAATCACCTTCTTCTAGATTACACATTTGTTGATGTCCTTAGTACAGTTAACCTGGTGTTTTAAGGTTGTAGTCATAGTGGAGGGGAGGGGTGATTCTTACATTCTCTCTGTTTGTACCCAGCATGATCAGTGACCCCACGGCCTCGTGGGTCCAGGGTGAGGCAAGCGGTGCGGCTACAGTAGAGCCGCCCTGCACACCCACTGGCCTTAGGGAGCCTCTCACCCTTGTCCCCATGAGGTCTGATTTGCACTCTGCAATCTCAGCTGGCAAAGGGCAGGCCTTTGGGATTAAATTAATGTATACCAAGGTAGAAAGCATCAGCTGCTACGTTCAGGGGTGCCTTCTGGAGGCCAGTGTGCTGTTTCTTCTGTGCTATAAGCCTGCAACTGGGCTGGCCCTTCAGGAGACTTGCTTTGCATCTCCTCTGTGTATGTGAGGTTCCGGGTCCCGGGGCAGAGGCCCCACTTGGACTTAGACACTCTCTGCGTGGTACTTGGTTATTGTGTAAATTAAGATTTGTAACCTAAAATCAAATACAACATATGACTTTCATTAGACCTCTTTTTCCTTCTTAAATTAACTCAAAGGAATTATTGTGCCTGAACGGCAGTACTATAAATCTGTGATTTTTATCCTACCTTGGAAGTAGAAGAAAAGAATCTCTGTCTTTAGCAAAAGATAAAGAAAATTTCTGCAGGAGCTAGAAGTGTATCAAACCATAAGAAGTACCTGTAATATCATTTAAGGAAAGGTGTTAGTAGGTGGTCTATTAACAAGATTTAAGGATATTCTGTCTAATATAATATAGGGATATATTGACTGTCTCCAGTCTGGAAATCACCGCTGTTTATTAGGCAGGTGGGAATTTTTAAAGTGAAAAAGGTGAATGTTTTTTCAAGCTATATGCTGAAGGCCCCATCCTCCCTCCCATTACCTGTCCGAGTTTGGGGTTGTCCCCTTGCTGGGCCCTGAGTTCTTTTTTTTTTTTTTTTTTTTTTTACAGAGACAGAGAGTCAGAGAGAGGGATAGACAGGGACAGACAGACAGGAACAGAGAGATGAGAAGCATCAATCATTAGTTTTTCGTTGCGCATTGCAATTCCTTAGTTGTTCATTGATTGTCATTGATTGCTTTCTCATATGTGCCTTGACCGTGGGCCTTCAGCAGACCAAGTAACCCCTTCCTCAAGCCAGTGACCTTGGGTCCAAGCTGGTGAGCTTTTGCTCAAACCAGATGAGCCTGCGCTCAAGCTGGCGACCTCAGGGTCCTCTGCATCCCAGTCTGATGTTCTATCCACTGCGCCACCTGAGTTCTTGTCCCTTGTTCTTGAAGGAGGAGGACTGATGTTACACAGACTTGTCCCTAATGAGCTGCTACACAGCTGCAGAGGGCAGTCTTGTCCTTCGCTCCTGCTACTTGCTAAAGCTGCAGAGCCTGGTAGGAAGGGTCCCCTTCTCAGTACTGATTTGCTGATTTTTTTTACTGCACCCCTCCCTTCCCAAAGTTTCTTGGCAAAGTTCAGGTTTCAGTGCTCACAGTGAAAAGGAAATACAAAGAGAGAGGGGAGAAAATAAAGGGGAAAGGTGAGGAGGGTGGTTTAGAAGGGTGTTCCTCATTGCCTTAGTCTGAGATTTAAGCTCTGGATCGAAGACATGTGTAGTAAGCCTTTGAATAACCTGGGTTTCCAAATACAGTGTGTCTGTAAAGTCATGGTGCACTTTTGACCAGTCACAGGAAAGCAACAAAAATCGATAGAAATTGTGAAATCTGCACCAAGTAAAAGGAAAACCCTCCCAGTTTCTGTAGGATGATGTGGCAGCATGTGCGTATGTGCAGATGATGATGTAACACCGTGTATACAGCGGAGCAGCCCATGGCCATGCCAGTCGAGATGTGGACGGTACAGAGGAAAGTTCAGTGTGTTCTGTGGCTCGCTAAATTCGGATCCGTGACCAAAGTGCAACATGATATCGGCGTGTTTATAACGAAGCACCACCACATAGGAATAACATTACTCAGTGGGATAAGCAGTTGAAGGAAATCGGCAGTTTGGTGGAGAAACCCCGTTCTAATAGGCCATCAGTCAGTGATGAGTCTGTAGAGGCTATACAGGATAGCTACCTAAGGAGCCCTAAAAAATCTGTGCGTGCCTGACCAGGCGGTGGCGCAGTAGATAGAGCATCGAACTGGGATGCAGAGGACCCAGGTTCGAGACCCAGAGGTCGCCAGCTTGAGCGTGGGCTCATCTGGTTTGAGCAAAAAGCCCACCAGCTTGAACCCAAGGTCGCTGGTTCCAGCCAGGGGTTACTCAGTCTGCTGAAAGCCCGCTGAAAGCCCGCGGTCAAGGCACATATGAGAAAGCAATCAATGAACAACTAAGGTGTTGCAACGCGCAATGAAAAACTAATGATTGATGCTTCTCATCTCTCTCCGTTCTTGTCTGTCCCTGTCTGTCCCTCTCTCTGACTCTCTGTCTCTGTAAAAAATAAATAAATAAAACAACAACAACAACAACAAAAAAATCTGTGCGTGAGCCCACATCGAACTGCACTGAATAGGTATGAAACTGGGAGAGTTTTCCTTTCATTTGGTGCAGATTTCACATTTCTATCACCTTTTGTTGCTTTCCTGTGACGGGTCAAAAGTGCACCATGATTTTACGGACACACTGTAGTTCTTTGGGGGTTTTATTGGCTCATGAACACAGTAGGTCATGTATCCAAAGAATAGGAGCTTCTATTGTTTAGAAATGTCCAAATTTTAAGAAATCACTTTCTCTTTAGTAGTTTTTTTCTCTCCACACACTATCACTGTGAAGAAGATGAAATATTGTAATATTAATGTGTTATAGAGCATTTACTATGTGCCAGTCTCTGCTAGCTTTTACAAAGTGTTGCCTCATTGAATTATTATGGCCATTCTTGGAAGGAGATACTTTTAATGTAAGGTGTTTTTTTCCCCCTAAATTACTGTAAAACACACACACAAAATAAACAGTACCATCTTAACCATTTATTTATATTAATTTTAGTTTATTGTATTAACATGGATTCAAGTGTCCCAATGAATATAACACCCTCACTCCCCACCCCCATGTCCCTATTTATACCCCCTTTGTCCCCCCCAACTCCCTCCCCTTTTCCTCTGGGATTTGCTATTCTGTTACCTGTATCTCTGTGTTATGTATATATAATTTCACTAATCCCTTCACCTTCTCTGATTTCTTCCCCTCATTCCCCTTCCCCCGACAGCTGTCCCTCTGCTCCCTGTGACCCCACCTCTGCCTCTATTTTCCTCAGTTCACTTTGTTCCTTGGATTACATGTATAAGATCACATGATATTTGTCTTTCTCTGCGTTGCTTATTTCACTTAGCATAATAATCTCCAGGTTCATCCATGCCGTCGCAAAAGGTAAGATTTCCTTCTTTTTCACTGCCCCATAGTATTCTTTTGTGTAAATATACCACAGCTTTTTAATCCACTCAACCCCTGGTGGTCACTTGGGCTGTTTCCAGATCTTGCAATAACCATGGGGGTGTATATCTTCTTTTGAATCAGTGATTTGGTATTCTTAGGATATATTCCTATTGGTGGGATAACAGGGTCAAAAGGCAGTTCCATTTTTAATTTTTTGAGGAATCTCCATACTGATTTCCACAGTGGCTGTACCAGTCCGCATTCCCACCAGCAGTGCAGGAGGGTTCCCTTTTCTCCACACCCTCACCAGCACTTACTGTGTATTGATTTGTTAGAAACAGATCTCCTGCCTGACCAGGTGGTAGCACAATGGATAGAGCATCAACCTGGGATGCTGAGGACCCAGGTTCAAAACCCTGAGGTCACCTGCTCGAGTGGGAGCACCAGCTTGTGTGCAGGATCGCTCGCTGTCTTGAGCCCAAAGGTCGCTGTTTTGAGCCGAAGGTCATTGACTTGAGCAACTGATTACTGACCCAGCTTGAGACCCTGGTCAAGTCACATATAAGAAGCGATCAGTGAACAACTAAGTGCTGCAACTGTGAACTGATGCTTCTCTGTCTCTCTAACTCGCTAAAAAAGGAAGAAACAGAGCTTCAAAACCTTTTCATCTTGCAAATCTGATTTCTGTACTCATTAAAGTGGAGACGTTTAAGTGATAAACTAGTTCTTCTGTTCAGCAGGATTAAAATTGCTTTCCTATGTCTTCTTTGCCATCTCTCTATAACGTCCTGCATCTGTGTTTCACCTGAGGGTGGTGGAAACTGAGGTCCCTGTTAATGCCTTGGTTATCCGTTCAATCCATACTACTGGGGTTAAAAGTTACTACAGAGACGGAAAATCTGTGCCCTCCAGGGTCTCATCACCCAGTCTTCACAGTCTTCCTGCTCATTTTTATTGATTCTGCATTTTAGTTTTGCTAAGCTGAAGGGGGAAAGTTTACTGATAATTTTGACACCTTACAAGTTAGCTTGGCCAGCTTATTTTTTAGTGAGTCAGCTAGGTAGCTCCTAATTTATGAAGCATGAAGCATAGTACAGTATTATAGAAATACACTTTTTAAAGCCATTTCCTATTTTGAGACACCTTTTCTTACTGATTTGTGAGTTTCTGTATTCCATTAGTAAAATGGTAGGCGTATATCTATAAATGACACAAAGTTCCTCTCAGTGCTTGTTTCACTTGGGAGACATTTCAGACCTGCTCAGGTCTCCTTGGAGGAGCTTGTCCCATACCCTTGATGTCCTGGCCACTGTAACACGCCTTCCCTCTTCTGCAGCACTGTCACAGCCGTGCTGGGAAGCAGGCCCCAGTTCCTGGGAGAGCTGTCTGTGCCGGTCTCTCTTAGCTGCTCAGCACAGCTGGACAAATCATTGGTAATAGTTTTGGACGGATCACTTACAGTTTTGTTTCTGTTTTTGTTTTTTCAAATTAAGATGGTGATGTTAGTTCCCAGTTTCTGCTGATATGATGGTTGAATCAACAGTTAAACTGGTACTAAGGCAGGCAGAATATGCTGTACAACAACTTGTTTTCCTTTTTTTAAACGTCAGATGCACAGATTTATTAGTCATAATTCTTGGTTCATAACACAATTCTTCATTGTCTATAGATGCATCACCGTATTTGTTCACTTATGAGTAGTATCATCATCTGTGAAAGTAGCATCTAGACCTAACTAGACCATCAGCATCCATGCTTCTCTCCCATCCAATTGTCCCATCCACCCATGGGAGCTGGTAAAAATCTGGATGCAGAGTAAAAAAGTTACTTTAGACTTAATAGAGATTTGCTACAAATTAATTCAACTATAAGGCATACATTTTAAAATAAGAGAATTCTTAAGACTTTGAAAGAATCTAGAGATTTGGTGTACTAATTTTATTTTTAAGTGAGAGAGAGAAAGAGAGACAGAAAGGGAGAGAGATTAGAAGCATCAGCTCATAGTTGCATCACTTTTAATTGTTCATTTTGATTGCTTCTCATCCATGTCTTCACCGGAGGGCTCCAGTTAAGCCAGCAACCATGGAATCATGTCGATGATTCCATGCTCAATCCGGTGACCCCACACTCAAGCTGTTGAGCCTGCTCTCAAGCCAATGACCTTGTGGTTTTGAACCGGGGTCCACAGAGTCAGTGGTTGACGCTCTATCCACTGTGCCACTGCAGGTCAGGCAAGTTTACTAATTTTGATTTCTGCAGCCTCCCACAGGTTAACAAAATGTTAGTATTTTCAAATTGAAAATTTGTAATTTGCATGTAAGTAAAATGTGAATTTAGGACATTTATCTTTAGCCGTGTTACTCTTAAACCTTTGTAGGTCTTAGTTTTTATTTTGTCATTGAAGGTCTTGCTTCAGATTCCAGTTGTCTATAATCCTACTTGATGACTATTTGGCAACAATAATTAAAAAAAAACATTGACCTTTGATACTGTTTGGAGGATACTTTGATCAGAAATTTTGTGGGATGTGTCCTCACATTCTTCCTGGGTTTAAAATAGATTTATTGGTAGAAATGACATTCTTCTGTAAGGAGCAAATGATCTACTCTTCTCAGCAGTGACAGCTGACCTTATGTTTAGATTGTTTAGTGGTTTCCTGTACCTCAAGATTACATTTAATTTCTCAGTACACTGCAGCAGCTTTCAGATCTGGAGGCAGGAGCTGTATATTCCACCAACAGAGATGCCAGACTAACTGCATGATTTGATTATAGTCATAATTAATGCTAGTGTTTTTTGATAAACAATGGACTTTAGCTTTTGCTGGGTTTTTTTTTTTCTTTTTTTTAGTGAGAGGAGGGGAGGATAGTGAAACAGACTCTTGACATGTGCCCCAACCAGGATCCACCGAGCAACCCCATCTGAGGCTGATGCTCGAATCAGCTGAGCTATTCTCAGCGCCCCCGGATGCTCAAATCAGTCGAGCCACTGGCTGGGGGAGAAAGAGAGGGAGAGGGGAAGGAAAAGAAGCAGATGGTTGCTTCTCTTGTGTGCCTCACTAGGAATTGAACCCAGGACATCTGTACGCCACTGAGCCAACTGGCTAGGACTGGCTTTAGCTATTCAGTATGTTTGGGGTTACAATGTTAGGATTTAATTCACAGTCCTTATGTCATAAATAAAGCAGGCTTTTGAGAGTTCTCAGATTTTAAAGCAACTGAGGTCTGGCATTATTTCATTTCTGTTGTTAATTATATTTAAGTCTGTCTGCCAGTCATTGAGCCAGCATGTGTTCCCCTCCCATGTGTTCTCGAGTCCTCTCCCTCTCTGTTCCCTCCAGTGCTGCTTGATTCCCTACAAGTTCTTTACCTTCTAGAGAAGCACCTCCCTCATTGTGTGTGTGAGTGAGTGGCGGGGCTCTGGGTAAATGCGGGTTCTGGTTTCTGGGGCCTGCTGGGCTGTGCTTCCAGGTGGTTCTGAGGCTGCCCACGGTCTCCACTGGTAGTGCCTGCCCAATCCTGCTGCATACTGTTCTCAGAGCTGGTTTCTGAGACAGATGCCTCATCATAAACTCTCTGCCTTCAGACTGCATTGCCCTTTTTAGCGTGGTTTTCAGAGAAGATTCTCAAGGAGTAGGCCTGGCCTGTCTCCCATCCTTTAATCACCATCTCCACTTTTGGGAAAGCGAGATAATCCATATACAAGCTGTGAAACTTTCATACACTCCTCCTTAACAGTGCATCTGCCTGGTAAGTCTCCCCATCATGGTACCCTGAAAATCTTACTCCTTGGCAAAGTTTTATTCCACTGTCCTCAGTTTCTCTGTTTTTTCCCATATCACTTAGTATATTTAATGCAGCATTTATTACATTGCTCATAATTCTTTGCTATTAAGTTGAGAAAATATCTGAACATCTACTCTGCATCAGGCATATTCTAGTTGCTGGGGAGATGGTGGACACAGTAAAAATAAATAAATAACACCTGTCCCATTTGGCTTGAGTTTTAGCCCTTCCTCATTCCCTCTTTTCCTCCTTGCCATCTGCCTAGAAGCATGCTGGGACTTTCTTATTCATTTTTGTATCTCTGTTGTCAGGCATGTAGTAGGGTATGTGGGTGTGTGTGTGCATGTTAGGTTCATTTATTTGACTACCTACTGTGTGCTAACTGCTGTGCTAATGTTATAGGTAGGGTCCCAGAGAAGGAAACAGCAGTGTCTGGTTCCCATGGCAACTTATGGAAGAGGAGGTGAATGAAAATAACACTAAGGTGATTTTTTGTTTGTTGATTTGTTTGAATTTATTTTAGAGCGAGGAAGGAAGAGTGAAAGAGACAGAAATATCTGATTCTGTATGCACCCTGACCAGGGATCAAACTGGCAACCTTTGTGTTTTGAGACAATGCTGTAACCAAGCTATCTGACCAGGGCCTAAGATGCTATTTTTAAGGAACAGAAAGGAAGAACATTCATTGGTACTTGCTGCAACATTCTGTTTTTACTTCCCCAGAGGACTGTATTATATATAGGTAGAAACTGGATGACTAGAACTTGCCCTGGGGAAGGCAGTACTGATAGGCAGGGGAACGCCCTTGTCACATTTCCACCGAAGCTGGAAGAGAATGCCTGTGGGGTGGCAGGCAGGAGATGGAAATGGAATTAGTATAGTTTGAACTTGTTCCTATAAGGTTGACTTTAAGGAAATTTAAGGAAATCTCAGCTAAATAAGTAATAAGGATTTTGCATTTTGCTGTATAGTGTGATTGTTTGTAGAATTAATGTTTGAATTCATTTGCTAAAGAATAAAAGTGACCCACATGTGGGTCTAGGAATGCTGGTACACCTCCACACTCACTTGTCGTGAGGTTCTCGCTGTCCCTCCGAGGGAAAGCCGTTCAAGTTTCTATCTTTTTAAACGTGGCCTTTCTTATCATTTATGTTGGTACTTCTGTTCCTTACTGTATGGCTAGTAGCCACAGCTACCATCACAGCTGCCTGGCCCATGCAGGTTCGCATTTGATTCGGACAGACGGTAATGAAACAACAGAGCCAAGAACTGGTGGGCCATTAACTTTAATCCTAGCTTGCACCCGGGCAAGAAATACACACAGTAGGAAAACACTTCCCTTTCCATTCAGGGCTCCCAAAGCCACTGACTCATCCGAATTTCCTAGAATCAAAGGTTTCTAGCTCACCAGCCTTATTCACCTCTGTTTCCCATCTCCTTCCCTCGGCACAAACTGGCTTCTCCTTCAGCACTCCGCCATCTTGGCTGCTTCTCCTCCCCTCCACTGGCCTTTTTCTGCTCTCCTCCCATGGGCTCTTTCTAGAACGTAATCACTCTTCCCTGGAACAACGTGATCTCTCCTTTTAAAACCTTTTGGCACGAAAGCCCTCGTCCAATACACATTAATATAATCACGCCCATCCCAAGCAAGAAGAGCAACTAATATTACCTGGGCGACGGGCTTCCACGTGGGCAACGCCATTTTTAACAAAGTGAGCATAATATATTTTATCTGCCCAACACTTACAAACACCAAGAGAAACAGTTCTGCAGTCTGTGCTGACTGATACATCAGGAGTCCCATTGTGTTCTTGATCCACAGTGATGGGGAGAGAACAGACAGCACTGGCCATGAGGGCATGCACGGTGCTGAGGGACAGTGGAGAGGGGCTTGCTGGGAAGAGTCTGGCATCACCAGTTCTTGTGTGAAGGACCACAGTGTGGCTTGGGAGAAGGGATGCGGTCCTCTCTGTATCAGGAGACTGGCACTGTGAGGACATGGAGAAAAGAGGATGACTTAGTTGTGGAGCTGATACAGCCACCAGGCTTTTCTGGAAGAGAGCATGAGCCCGGGGAGGAACACCGAGCTGGTGATCCTGTTCCACCTGGCGTGGAACATTGGAGAAGTCAGTCTAACCTTCCTAGACCTCGTTCCTTTATCTTTAAATTGGGGGAATTGAAATAAGAGGAGCTGTGATTTACCTTCTAGCTCTCACTGCCAGTCATCCTGGCTCACCTGTCAGGTAAGGTGACGTGCAGCCTTCGCTTCACTTCTAGCTGCTATCACAGCTGCAGTTCCCTTGAGACTTGTGCTTGACAAGTGACCAGGCTTAACATACGAGTCATCCACACCTTCCCTTGGCCTCTCCTTTACTCGGTCAGATCTTGAATTCCTGTTTGTCCTCTGTCCTGCTCTTTCTCATTTAGTACGTCCTTCAGACTCTTTCTCCTGGGCTGATGTGCCCCTCCACACACACACCCTGCGCATGGGTTTGTCTTCCACACACAGCAGCGAGGTCCACCTCATGCGCCTCTCCTAACTGCTGTGGGTTTCCATCCATTGTCTTCCGAAGAAAGGCTGGACTCATTAACTCGGCGTAGGGTTGGCTATCCATCACAGCTTCCATTACTCCCCTCACCTGATCTAGAGAATAGCTAAATGAACCTAATAGCTCTGGTGCTTTGCTCACGTTCGTTGTTCTGCACTTGGTGATACCCTGCCTCCCCATTGTCAAAGCCCAGTGTTTGCCCCTTGTGTGCCACCCACCTTCTTCATGGTATGTCTCAGGCTTCCCACAACCAGAAATAATCCTCTCTTTTCCACTCTGTACCTAACAGTGCTAATTACTATACTTTGTACAAAGGAAGGACAATGTAACTTAGGAACTACTGTATTATCTTACACACAGGGTGGTGCCCAGGAAATGTTTGCTGAATGAATGAATCCTCACTAATTATACTTCAGATCGTTATCTCTGGTTGGTAGTGTTTCTTGTTTTTCTGGACAATCATTACAGTGTAGATAAGAACTCTGTCCAAAGGAATTAAGTTAATAGAAGAAGAATCATCACTCCAGATGTGTTCATCCCAAATTTGTGTTTAAGGCTACCAAAATGTTTTCAAGCGTGAGCCTTGTCCTTTGCATTCTGTTCGCCTGGGCTTTCTGGAAGGCAGTGTAGGGTGCTTCCTTCCATTAGCTACCTCGAGATAGTTTGTGTTTCATTTGTGTCTATTAGTATGCTTAACAGTTTTGTCCTGTTTCGTTTTTAGAGTGTTTACAAACAGTTTCTAAAAAATAGTTATAAAGGAACAATTAAAATCGTCAAAAGAAATGTACTGTTTTATAGCGAAAGCAAACCATCCTCTGCAGTGCCCACTGCCGTGAAATCGGGCTGAAGGTCAGAAACGGCATCTCACACCCACCTCATGCTTTTATAACCACTAAGGAGCTCCTTGAACAGTCTTGGTGTATGGATCTGAATAAAGGTCTGGCTGTGAGCTGGCCAGCCATAGCGCAGTGGACCCTGCGAGAAAGAACTGTGCATCCCAGGAGCTGCTGACAGGACACACTCCATCACCTCGGAAAATGCTAGTTGTGTGGGAGACTGAGAAAAGAAATAGTATCTCCCCCATTTCCCACTGCCACTTTTCACCCCATAGCCCCGAGCCCCGGCAAGCTAATTCTTGTTGTTTACAGGACTGTGCCGGAATGAGCTGTGGCTCTTTCTACCTGAACCCCCCAGGAAAGCAGGTACAGCTCACCTAGGATTAGACCGTCAACACAGAAATTACTTCATTCTCTGAAGGTGGTGCTAGATTCATCTCAGTTCTAGCAACCTCATCAGTCATGGAGATACAGTGTGCTCGAAATAAAAACTGCCAAATTGCTTACAACTGAGCTTTTTTCAGAATTACAGTGTTTCGTTCTTGAAGGCTATTACCGATGGTTTACCTGTTGAAATTGTTAAGTCACTGAAGAAAAATTATAACTAATTACAACTTGCTCCTTAACTCTTCCCATTCAAATAGAAAGCAGTGCGCCGTGCTTGTATAGGTTAAACTCTGATGATTATGCTGACACTGATTTATCAAGAGTGTATTTGTTTCAGTATGCAGATAAAAGGAGAGGAGCATGGTGAGAGGGGAAGCCATGGGAAACCAGAAAGATGACCTCTTGTGCTCATCCAGCGGTCACTAGGAGGGTGGGCAGCGCTGACCGCAACAAGCACTTCTGCTGTACTGACCCTTCCGTCCCATGAGGGTGGGGCAGGTGGGTTTTAAGAGGTCTCTTTGTTTGGTCTCTCACTTTGTCTCTCTCCTTCTCAGGAGTTAGAAGCTGCTCTTCACAGAGATGATGTTGAGTTTATCAGTGACCTCATCGCCTGCTTGCTTCAGGGCTGCTATCAACGAAGGGACATCACGTGAGTGATTCTGATCTTACCAGATTTCTTGCAGAGAGAGTGAGCCCATCAGCCTGTCACCATGCTGTATCATGTCTCGTACAAAGCAGTGCTCCATAACGGTGTAGGCTGAGTACTTACAGATGTACTCCTGAGCTCTGTGCTGGGTTCTTTCTACAGCTGACTTTATATTTTATTACAATCCTTGACTTCACACTCAAAGATCTCTATGTCTGACTCTTGGTTCCACCAGCTAATGTTCAGGTGTAGAAGTTTTCTTCAACTGTGCCTTTCTTTCTGTCTTATGCACAGTGATGTTGCCTAACATTAAAACTGGGTTTCCCTGTGATTCTGCCTCTGGAGTGTCTTCGGGTGTTCTCAGGAACAGTAGTGCAGTTTCTGCCCTGGAGTGCCCAGGCTTCCGACGCTCACACCTGCTGAGCACACAATTCCCTAGTACATGTGAGATACATAGGATTCGAAGCACAACTTCACCCATGTACACAAGCAGAGGATCTTCCTGATACAGCTTCATCCCTACTTTTGACCCTAACTTGATAAATACGTTTTTCTTGCTACTATATTTGGACACAGAACAGAATTATAGGGCCACTCTCAAAAAGCTGGGACATAGTGGGTGTCTCAGCCCTTCAGTCCATACAGGGCTTTGAGGTGCTGAGGTTTATGTCTCTCAGACAGTTAAGGTGGTATCTGAAATACTTCTGTTCTGTTAAATCCACTACTGTGTCTGCCAGAGCCAGGAAAGTAGGCCCAATACTGATGTGCCATAACTTGTGGTTACTTGGTGAAACGTCTTTGTTTCAGGTTGGACAACTGTGCTCTAAGGGGCTACTGCTCCTTGCCTCCCTGTTACTCTAGTGCCTTCCCCCCAGAACACCACACAGAGGAAATAAAGGGGACTCATCCACATCATTGCTCAGACTTGATCGCGAGGTCTTCAGTGTGTGTGCTCCTGTTCTCACTCTGGGCTGTGGCTTGGGGCTCGTGTGGTTTTTAAGCACAGTTGTGTCATTCTGTATGTACAATCTCACATTTTCACATCTTGCATTTTTCTTTCATAATAATTTGTTTTCTTATAACCACCTTTTCTTTAAATGTGATTGTTTAAAAAGTTCAATTTGGTGGATGGACATTTTTGTGTAGCTTTTAACTCTTGAAACACGGACATAAAAGTTTGCACACCTAGTGAAATATCTCCTTAGTTTGAATTTCTGGACATGTAGTCCCTCAGTCAACAGATAATTAAGAGTAGAATCACATTCATACTATAGGTACTTTTAAATACAGAATATATTCTGCATAGATCTTGAACCTGCCCAGTTTATTACCCGGAGTGGTTTCAAGTTGATGCTCTTGATTTTCTAGGATTGTCATTGCACTCTCGTGTTTGTGCTCTTGCATGCTTCATGCTGTATTGCCTGCTTCTTATCGGGGGTCTCGCAGCTGCCTGCTGCTCTACATGCTTTTAGCATGTAGACTGGATCTTCCAGTACAAAACTAAATAACATTGGTTAGGTTGTATGCTTACATCTAGTATATTGTAAGGTTGACCGAAGGAGGACACCGAGTCCAGGCAAGAAAGTTTGTTAGGGGTCATCTGCCGGGCTGACTCCTCTAAGGCAGAAGTCAGCAACCGGTTCTCCAATAAGTAGGGTTAAGTAGGAGATTTGAGGGTGGGGGCTGGTAGTTGTTATGGGGTGGGAGGGATTAAGCATAAGTAAGCTAGGGGACCTTCTACACCAGGGTGAGTCAATCAGATGTCTGGGGGAGGTGATCTGGAACGTTCAGTTTTTAATGTCCCTTCCTCTACTAAGAGAGAAGGGGGTTGTGGCCCCTGCCTGCAATCCTGTCATTCCAGCCTTTTGTTTCATGGTTAAGGGGCGATGATAATTTTTTTGTAACTGCTTCCTGCTGACTAGGGGCAGTGAGTCATGGGAAGGGACGGTTGGCCTCGGGCTGCAGTGGCGAAGTAGGGACTTTCTGGTGGATGGCTTGAAGTAACAGGCGCTCGTGGACAGTCTGGTTACTGAAGGCTTTAGGTGGTCCTGGAGGAAGTTAGAGAAAAAGCTCAGGAGACTGGGACCAAATTTCCTCCAGGGAGTTTTGAAGATCTGTATTGCTCGTTTGTTCCTCTGCTTGATTAGAAGAGGGCTAGGGATGGGAAGAGGCTCGCTGTGTGAAACTATGTTGCTGTTAGGGGTGAGATGGACCAGGGTACAGGTTCCAGTCCAATTCGTTCCAGTCCAGTTCGTTGGGAGGCACATATAGGTGTTTGTCTCACACATGCAGAGAGCCCCTGACCAGGTGAAACAGGCTGAGAGGTGAAGAGAAAATAGATGGACAAAGGGTCATTCTCGTCCTTCTATTTCTGAGCTCCAGATAGTCAGGGTGGAGGAAAGAGCAGCTCCAATAAGGGGGAGAGATATGAGAAGAGCAGGGGTTGGGAACCTTTTTGGCTGAGAGAGCCATGAAAGCCACATATTTTAAAATGGAATTCCGTGAGAGCCATACAACGACCAATGTACGTTACACATTATCCAATAAAAATTTGGTGGTGTCCCGGAGGACAGCTGTGATTGGCTCCAGCCACCCGCAACCATGAACATGAGCGGCAGGAAATGAATGGATTGTAATACATGAGAATGTTTTATATTTTTAACGTTATTATTTTTTTTATTAAAGATTTGTCTGCCAGCCAGATGCAGCCATCAAAAGAGCCACATCTGGCTCGCGAGCCATAGGTTCCTGACCCCTGAAGTAGAGGATTGAGCGTTGTAATCTTGTCGAGGAGAAAGTAGTGAATATGGAATTTCCGAGTTGACTGGTAGGATAGGAGCATTTGTGTTGTGAAGCTGTAAGAGTAGGGAGTCCTGTGAGTTGAACGGGGTTAGAAAATAATCCATTTGCTTCTGGAGAAACAGTGCTTCTGATGGTCTTTAGGAAATTGAATAGTTATTGTGATGTTGCAGAGTTTAGAAAGGAGGGGACCACCTGACCAGGCAGTAGTGCAGTTGATAAAGCATCAGACTGGGTCACAGAGGACCCAAGTTTGAAACTCCGAGGTTATCAGCTTGAGCATGGGCTCACCAGCTTGAGCACAAGGTCACGGGCTTAAGCAAGGAGTCACTCGCTCTGCTGTAGTCACCCAGTCAAGGCACATGTGAGAAAGCAATCAGTGAACAACTAAGGTGCCGCAACGAAGAATTGATGCTTCTCATCTCTTTTTCTTCCTGTTTATCCCTGTCTGTCCTCTCTGACTCTCTCTCTGTCTCTGTCAAAAAATTAAAAAAAAAAAAAGGGGGGAAGTGACCTACTGGGACAGTACCGGGGGCAGATGAAAGGAGGGGGGGTATTAAGAGCGACTGGTCCTTGAGCAGGTGGGGTTTGGGGTTTTAATGTCTCTAGCTGGGAGTAGGAGGTCTGGTATAGCTTGTTTGCTGGGTTTGCAGCTGAGGTGGCCCTTTCTCAATCTTGTACATGAGAGTGGTGTGAAGGAGATGAGTATTATAAAGAGGAATAGGGAGAACTGAGTGAGCTGAAGATGACATGGACAGACATATCCAGCAGTTGGCTGCTAGGAGGAGTTAGTCTTGATTAACTGATTTTGTGTAAGATTAAGAGAGCGTTCTAGATGTGAAGATTCCAAGAGGGGGAGAGTGTGAGGGCAGAGTATGCCTTTAAGGATAAGGAGATAAGAAATAGAGCAAGCTGGAATCTTCATCCTGTCTGTTGCCAGGGGGTAATCATAGTTACGGCTCAGGCTGTTCTTCTTCTGGGATTTTAGTCAGTCTGACCTTGGTGAGCCCTAAGGGGAAGCAGTTATATCAAGTGATGATTCAAGTAGACTGGAAGGGCCATCCGTAGGCATGTGTGGAGATGGACCTTCCATTTTTTTTAACCTGGAGAGATGAAACCCCAGGGGGCCTTTCCCTGAAGTTTTGAGGCTGTGGGGTGGGTGGTGAAGAGAACTTTGGGATTTATTAAGCTGGGTGGTAGAGGCAAATTTGTAACAGAAGTGGGCATATCTGGCTGGCCGAGAAGCAGCAACAGGGCCAACTCTGAGAACTAGAGGTGAAAGGAAAGAGAGGCTCTGAATTTAGAGTGTTGATCCCAGCCTAAAATAGGTGTAGGGCATTGAAGTAGGAGGAGAAAAGAGTGTGCAAAGGAGACGCCATGTATTGGACAAGGCAGTGGATCCTTGGCGAGCAGAGAAGAAGTAAGACCATAAAGACCCACAACAGAGATCTTCAAGGGATGAGCAGAACCCGAATATTCGGGCAAGTTAGAGTAAGTGGCCCCATGTCTAAGAAATAAGGTTGGCTTACCTGCCACTTGGATGGTTACCCTAGGCTTTTATTTATTTATTTTTTTCCAAAGTGGGGGGGGGGGCAGGCAGGCTCCCACATGTACCTGACAGGGATCCAGCTGACATGCCCACCAAAGGGCGATGCTTGGCCCCTCTGGGGTGATGCTCCACTGCAATCTGAGCCATTCTAGCACTTGAGGTGGAGGCCATGGAGCCATCCTCAGTACCAGGGCCAACTTTGTGCCAGTGGAGCCTTGACTACAGGAGGGGAAGAGAGAGACAGAGAGGAAGGAGAGGGGAAGGGTGGAGAAGCAGACGGGTGCTTCTCCTGTGTGCCCTGGCCGGAAATCGAACCCAGGACTTCCACACACTGGACCGACGCTGTACCTCTGAGCCAACCAGCCAGGGCTACCCTAGGCTTTTTGATGGTGATGTGAGATGGGGCCGACAGCCCTGGGCACCTTCAGCCTTCAGTGGCAAATCCCAGCAGGCTGGGCAAGGTCAAGTCAGAGGTGGCTGGGCTAGGGCTGGAAAAGACTGAACCCTCCCTTAGAGGAAGGAGCAAGGGGGCAGACTACCTTCCAGTGTCCCTTTTTCCCACAGCGAGGGCAAGGCCCTGGCGTGGGCTGAGGAGCCAGACGGGCTTTTGCCCCATGAACTTCTTTTCCACACTTGAAGCAGGGCCCCAGAGGAGTCTTACGAGACCCCTTAGGGGCATTGGAGCCTTTAAGGGCGGCCTCCAAGAGCTGGTATTTTGCCTGATCTCTTGGTTCTGTTGCCTTCTCCTGTTCCTCTTTGTTATTATAGACCCTTTAAAGCCATAGAGATCTTGTTGAGGGGTTTGAGGGCCTTCCTCTGCCTTTTTAAGCTTTTTCCGTATATCGGGTTGATTGGGAGATAAAATGAGTTTAAGGACTATGGCTTCCTCAACTGGATTGGGATTAATTTTAGTATATTTTTGGAGTGCCTCCATTAGGTGGGACAGGAATTGGGCCGCATTTTCTTTTCTTTTTTTTTTCTTTTTTTTTTTTTTATATATTTTTCTGAAGCTGGAAATGGGGAGGCAGTCAGACAGACTCCTGCGTGCGCCCGACCAGGATCCACCTACATGCCCACCAGGGGGCAATGCTCTGCCCATCTGGGGGCGTTGTTCTGTTGCGACCAGAGCCATTCTAGCGCCTGAGGCAGAGGCCATAGAGCCATCCTCAGCGCCCGGGCCAACCTTGCTCCAATGGAGCCTTAGCTGTGGGAGGGGAAGAGAGAGACAGAGAGGAAGGAGAGGGGGAGGGCTGGAGAAGCAGTTGGGTGCTTCTCCTGTGTGCCCTGGCTGGGAATCGAACCCGGGACTCCTGCACGCCAGGCCGACGCTCTACCACTGAGCCAACCGGCCAGGGCCTGGGCCACATTTTCGTTCTCTCATTGTGTAATTTCTCGGAGTTTTCCATAATTAACTGCCTTGTGAGCAGCCTTTTGGAGTCCCGCTATTAACCAGGTGACCATACGGTTATAAAGGTCTCTGCCAGTTTTGTCAATTTGATAGTCCCAATTAAGGTCTTCCTGGGGAACAGCTGCTGCTCCCACAGGGTGTTGATTGTGGTTGTCAGCGTGCACCTGTGCTGTGGCCAACCAGACTCGCTCCTTCTCCTCAGTTAGTAAAGTGGAGGAAAGAATGATATAAAGGTCATGCCAGGTCAGATCATAAGAGTGGGCTAGGTATTTAAATTCCCTTACATAGGTGTCTGGGTCTGTGGAGAAGGAGCCCAGTCTCTTCTCTTTCTGTGACAGGTCCGAGGGGGAGAACAGAACATGGACTCTTAACAATTCCCTTGGCCCCTGCTACCTCACAGAGAAGAAAGAGGGGGGCAGGAGGGTCCTGGGGGGTACCGTCACCTTGTATGGGAGCGTGTATGGGGGGGAAGAGAGGTCTGGGGGGTCAGTATCTGATCCTGAGCTTGAATGATCCCCAGACTGCAGGGAGTTGTCAGCATGGGGGGGAGGAAGAGAGGGAGCAGACGGAGGGACAGCGTGATCAGCCGGATTGAAAGAAGGAGGGTTGGAATCTGCAGGAGGAGGAGGTTTGGAGTGTGCTAGGAGGATCTGATATGTGGAACAGTTTGGCAGAGAGAGGGATGGGAGCAGAGAGCAAAGAAGGCCTGAACGTAGAGGATTTCCATCCATTTGCCATTGTGTTGACAGAAGATATCAAGGTTTTGAAGTGTGTTAAAATTAAAAGTGACCTTTTCGGGCCATTGAGACCCGTTATCTAGTTGATGTTAGGCCATGCAGTACTACAGTTAGGCTCCTATGATACGATGATGGAGGCTACTAAAGGTTGAGTGCAAGAAACCCTAGTGGTAGAAAGGCAAAGGGAAGAGGCATCCCCGTTCCCCTGGCCAGTCTCCAAGAGCGGGAGTGAGGATCACTCACAAATTAGGTATCCCCAGATTTCTGAGGGTCAGGACTAGAGGCTGAGAGAGAGTATTCCTGGCCTAGCGCTAGGACTTTCGAGAGGCTGGAGCCAAGAGAGAGAAGCAGGAAACCCAAGAGCTAGGAGAACTCGTTACTCACCCGTGAGAGAAGAAATCAGGCCGGTGATAGTTCGCAGGGTCAACAGCGGCAAGGGTGGAAAGCCCCGGAGAAGGGCGTCCTCTCGGCAGGTTCAGGAGAGGCGGCCAGGAGGCGGGTCAAGCCCAAGGGAAGGGAAGTGGGAGAGAAGGGTGATCCAGCACGTCCTGGCAGGTGCCCCTCCCCAGTTTCGGCACCAAAATGTAAGGTCGGCCGAAGGCAAGTTTATTGGGTCATCTGCCAAGCTGGCTGCTAAGGCGTTCAGCAACTGGTTCTCTAACAGGTAGGGTTAAATAGAGGATTCGAGGGTGGGGGCTGGCAGTCGTTACAGGGAAGGGGAGGATTAAGTTTAAGTCAGCTAGGGGACCTTCCACACCCGGGTGATCTGGAACGTCCACTTTTTAATGTTCCTTCGTCTACTTAAAGGAGGAGGGGGCCGTGGTCTCCGCCTGCAACCTTATCATATATCATAGAGTCTGTGTGTAATTTAATGGACTTTTGGACAAGAACCTTGATTTTTGGATAATCACATGTGGATGGAATTGTCAACAAGAGGTTTTGGTTTGCCTCTTAGTTCCTAGTATAATTTTATTTTTCCCATATTTACTATTAGCCTCCACAATAAATTACAGGAAAAGTAAATACCTACATTGATAATATTCCCTATAAAAATTACTAGCTTGAAAGTAATGTTCTACAGAATATTTTTAGCTTAGTTGCAACCTTTCCTCATCATTATCTTTTCATTTTGGTTCACTTCGATTTTTTAGTCTTCTGGCGAGGTGAAGAAGAGAATATAAGATCATCTCACAGATTAATAAGGTGCCACTTTATAGGGAAGGGAACGCATTTGAAAATTAAGTTATTTATCAGGCCACGTGGCCAATTAGAAAATAAGTACTTCCCACATCACGTTGCCCATAAGGCAAGATAATACCTGAAAGGACAGAGTCAGAGGATCTGAATTTTAAGTCTGTAACACAGACCCTTCCATGTTCTGTCTTCTTTATATAAAAGCAATGCGTTTTGGCACTGTAAAAAAGTAACAGTTTACAAATTGCCCAATGTGGTGTGGAACAGAAATGATCCACCCCCCTTCCCCACCCGAGACCAGAGCTCCAAATGTGTGTGCTGTGCAGGCTTCTTTCTCTTCACGTGTCCGTGCGCCCACCTGGAGGTCCTGGCAGTGTTTACACCCCACAGTGGGAACCACCTCATCAGCTCCATGCAGATGCCTGTCTCCTCTGCCGCCTGTTTCTCCTGTGTTCTTCCCACAGCTTCGGCCTCTGTAGACTGCACAGAGGGCCGGTTTTTGGGAGAGGTTGCAAAGATTACTTACATAGTGTTGAATTATAGCAGCTTATATAAACATTGGTTTCCTCCTTATCACTGTCAGTTACTCCTAAATGGTTCCTTTTAAAATGAGGAGTCTGTCTTTCTGCCTTCCTACCTCTCACTCAATTAAAATATATATATAATAGTCTGTTAAATGTTTATTTAAACTCATCTTTATTAAGATATAATTTAGATACAATAAAATTCACACAATTTAATTATGCAGGTTGGTGTTTTTCTGACAAATGCATACACCATGTAGTCACCACCTACTCATCTTCCCAGAAAGTACCCTTTGCATTAAATTTCCACCCACAGACCCCAAAAAAAATATCAGGTCAGTGTACCTCAGGCACACTGACCTGATTTTAATCACTGTTTTAAAGTTGTTTTACCTTATTCTAGAATTTCGTATGATTGAGATCATAAAGTATATATTGTTGTGTCCCGCTTCTTTAAGTTAGCATTGCATATGTGATAGTCATTGAGACTGCTGTCTGTATCAGTAGTTTGTTCTCTTGGGAAAAGAGCAGATCTAGGGCACAGTCTTGGGCCCGTGAGGGAGAGGGGCCCAGAGGATTGTTGAAGCTTGGAAGTTCCCTCCCCTCCTCCTTCCCCCCTTTGCCGCTTTGTGGCATCCCCTCCTTCCACCCCTTCCCACTCTGAAAATCTAGCCATGACTAGCAGAAGCACAGCCAGGCCCAACGGGCAGCCCCAGGCCAGCAAAATATGCCAGTTCAAATTGGCCCTGCTGGGTGAATCTGCAGTCGGGAGTATGGCCTGGTATTACATTTTGTCAAAGGGCAGTTCCATGAGTCCCAGGAGAGCACCATTGGAGCGGCCTTCACCCCGTCTTTTTGCCTAGATGACACAACAGTCAAGTTTGAGATCTGGGAGACGGCAAGACAGGAGTGGTACCATAGCCTGGCCCCGTGTACTACAGAGTACCCAAGCCGCAGTTGTGGTTTATGAATACTAATCAGGAAACCTTCACCCAAGTGAAGACATGGGTAAAGGAACTACAGCGACAGGCCAGCCCTAGCATTGTTATTGCCCTGGCAGGGAACAAAGCTGACCTGGCCAACAAGCGCATGGTGGAGTATGAAGAGGCCCAGGTGAATGCGGATGACAACAGCTTATTGTTTATGGAGACCTCGGCCAAGACAGCTATGAACGTGAACAATCTCTTCCTGGCAATAGTTAAGAAGTTGCCAAAGAGTGACCCATAGAATCTGGGGGGTGCAGCTGCCCGAAGCCTAGGAAAAGATCTCTATGAGCAGTCCCTGCAGAACAAGAGCCTGTGTTGTAGCAACTGAGGGCTAGCTAGCAGCAGACAAGTGTGGAGCTAGCACGAGGGCTAAGAAGTAACTGCCATTCCCACCCTCAGCACACAGCCCTGCCGTAACAGCACACTGAGCCCTGGCTTCCAGGGGCTGCCTCCTGACAGCTCTGTCATGGCACTTTTTAACGCTTCAGCAACCAACACCAGGCATCTGTTGCCACTGACCTCCTTCCCCTACTCTGGGGCCGGGAGTCTGATCCCCAGGACTTAGCTTCCAAAACAAACTTGCTTCATTTTGTATTATAGGTGCAAGACCGTGACCTACTTATCTTATTACCTCCTCCCATGTTTTCAAAAAACATTTTTTGTCTCCTGCCCCTTCTGCTATTGTTCAGTCCCTGTTCTTGATCCCCTTTTCCTCCTCTCCCCAGGATGGAGAAGGTGGTGAACCCAGAAACTGAGGAAGGAGGTTTCCTGTCCAGTTATACTAAGCCCTAGGGAAGAGTAAGGCTCGGAGCAGGAGCGACTAAGGAAATTTCCTTTTTGGTTTTACTTGATTGGAGTTTCTCATATTTGAAAACACTGCAGTATCCATGAGTTGGCCTTGTGGAAGGTGTTTCTGAGTTGCATGAGAATGGGAAGGCAAGCTTTCGGGCACTAGGTAGGAGTTGTGTTGTTAGCTAACTGGGCAGAGGAAGAGGTGGAGACGGCAGTGTCATCTATGGCTCTGGAACTCTTCCCAGGCCTAGCTGCCCTCACTCAGTCTCTTAGGTAGCTTCTCCCCCTCATTGGGGAGACACTGGACCCCAGAGTCCTCCAAAGAATCTTCACTTGTTGCCTGCATCTTTGGCTCTGCTGTGCTCTTATTGGAGGAGGGACTAGTTTCTGATACCCGTCCTCCGAGTTATACATACACATTTTTTTCTCTGGCCTTTAGATGGCCTCAGCCCCAGCCACTATATCCCCCTGCAGTTTGCATTTTAATTGATGGTAGTTCAGTTGGGATACTTGTTTTATGGGAGGGGGGGATTGATTAATTTACCTGCCCTGCCACCTTTTTAATTAAATGGAATCTAAGCTGTATATGAGCTTTGGGGAGAAACTATAGAGAACAGTACCAGTGGCAGCTACTCAAGCCCAATCTCCACTGCTGGTTTCCTCCAGCTGTGATTCTTTTTTTTTTTTTTTTTTTTAGATTTTATTTATTCATTATGGGGGGGGGGGAGAGAGAGAGAGAAGGGGGGAGGAGCAGGAAGCATCAACTCCCATATGTGCCTTGACCAGGCAAGCCCAGGGTTTTGAACCGGCAACCTCAGCGTTTCCAGGTTGACGCTTTATCCACTGCGCCACCACAGGTCAGGCCCTCCAGCTGTGATTCTTAACCTGTATTGTTGCCAGCCTAGCTCATGTGTATAGGTTTGCCTTTCCTGGGGAATTAACTGAAGCAACTGGAGAGTGGTATCAGGATAGCGTAGGCCAGGGGTCCCCAAACTACGGCCCGTGGACCACATGTGGCCCCCTGAGGCCATCTATCCGGCCCCCGCCGCACTTCTGGAAGGGGCACCTCTTTCATTGGTGGTCAGTGAGAGGGGCCTAGTTCCTATTGAAATACTGGTCAGTTTGTTGATTTAAATTTACGTGGTCTTTATTTTAAATGTTGTATTTATTCCCGTTTTGTTTTGTTTTTTTACTTTAAAATAAGATATGTGCAGTGTGCATAGGGATTTAGTCATAGTTTTTTTTTTATAGTCCGGCCCTCCAACGGTCTGAGGGACAGTGAACTGGCCCCCTGTGTAAAAAGTTTGGGGACCCCTGGCGTAGGCTGTGGTAGGGGATCAAGAGGAATTAAGCAAGAGGGAGGAGTTTTCTCTTCTTTCCCAGGATTCATGGCCAGTTTGATCCACCCATTAATTACCATGTCTTTTCTACTACCCTGTAAACAGATACGATCTTTATTTCCAGTGTAGTCTGTTCTGTCCCCCTCCCATCAGGTTCTTTTTCTCCTTTGCTAGGATCTTTAGTTTAGCCCCTCTGTGCTTACCCCTCATTCACCACCCATACAACCAGTGGTTTAATTCATATACCACTAGGGGCTGGCACCACAGAGGCTTACTTGCAGCCCCTTAGAATAGAATACCGGCTCCTGTGGACAGAGAACGACTGGCACTGAAGGTCCCTCACAACAGTCTCACATCACCAGAGGATGTTGGTCCTTTCTAAATCTCTAGCCTCTCTTCATATCCCTCATCAGGTATTTTAGGATGTCTTTGGGAAGCCATCAAGGCAGGAGAGAATTCTAAACCCCTTCTTATTCCAACCTAGAGTTTTGGGAAAATTGGGGAAGTAAAATAGGAAGAGCCTCAGTGAAGGCCTTGGTGACCTAGGATTGGAACCATTTGGCTTGCAGACTTCCTTCTGTCCCAGAGCAGCTGAGAAATCCATAAGGCTGAGATTCTGCCTCATTTCCTTTCCTTTCCAGGGGCAGCCTTAGTTCCCGAGGCCCTGACACACACACACACACACATTTTTGCCTTCCTTTCCCAGCACCCTCACTAGCCCCCAAAAGCACCCAGTGCATCCTTGTAAGTGGAAGAACTAGGATGGCTCTTACGTCTCTTAGAAATGAAGGTCTTAGCGTCGGCCTAGCGTGCGGAGGACCCGGGTTTGATTCCCGGCCAGGGCACATAGGAGAAGCGCCCATTTGCTTCTCCACCCCTCCACCGCGCTTTCCTCTCTGTCTCTCTCTTCCCCTCCCGCAGCCAGGGCTCCATTGGAGCAAAAATGGCCCGGGCGCTGGGGATGGCTCTGTGGCCTCTGCCTCAGGCGCTAGAGTGGCTCTGGTCGCAATATGGCGACGCCCAGGATGGGCAGAGCATCGCCCCCTGGTGGGCAGAGCGTCGCCCCATGGTGGGCGTGCCGGGTGGATCCCGGTCAGGCGCATGCGGGAGTCTGTCTGACTGTCTCTCCCTGTTTCCAGCTTCAGAAAAATTAAAAAAAAAAAAAAATTAAAAAAAAAAAAAAAAGAAAGAAATGAAGGTCTTTGTGCAGCTGGCCCGTGGACAGGAGTAGGGATGGTTCATTGCCTTAGGGCTGGGAAACCATTTCTCCAGGCTTCTTCTCCCCTCACCCCCCTCCCTTTAGTGACAGAATTGACCTCTGTTCCAGGGCCTACCTGCTGCCCTCTACTTCCTGTCAGCTGTTTCCTTTGAGCTCCACTGGGCTTCAGGAATCTTAGTTTTTATTTCCCAGCTCATTTTTCCTTCTGACCATTTTTTGTGGGGGGGGGGGGTCTCCTTTTTTTTCTTCTAAGAAAGCTTTTGCCTTTTACCCCCTTTCTTCCTCTTCCAACATAACAATCGTGGTAACAATGCAACTGCTGATTTATCAATGTATTTAATGTAAGTAAAAAAGGAGAAAAAAAAAGGAAAAAAGAGCAGATCTAAATTGTATTTCCATGTAAAAATACATTATAATTTCTTAAACTGTCCACTAGTCAGTGGACTTGTGTATTGCTTCTGGTTTGGGGCTATAAGTGTTTTTATGGACTTATGTTTTTGTTTGCTAGGTCATGTGATAAGAGCACGTTTAAGAAACTACCAAACTATTTTCTAAGCAGTTGCAGCATTTATACTTAAACTAGCAACATATGAACAGTCCAGTTCCATATCTTTGCCAACATTTCTTGTTTTAAATTTTACCTGGTATTTAATTTTACTGATTTCATTATATGTAACTTAGTAACTCATGATTTTGTTTGTTTGTTTGCTTATAAGAAGGAGAGAGAGAGAAAAAGCATCAATTTGTTCCACTTATGCATTCATTGGTTAATTCTTGTGCCCTGACCAAGGATTGAACCCACAACCTTGATGTAACAAGACAATGCTCTAATCAAGTGAGCTACCTGGCTAGGGCACTTGTGGATTTGAATTGTGTTTCCCTGACGATTAAATATGTAACTTGCCTTTCCATTTGTTTGACAGTGCATTGTAAAGAATGGCAAGTTTCAAATTTGTTGAAGTCCAGTTTATTTTCTAATGAAGCAGGATCTACCTCAGTGTCAAGATTCTCTTCTAGGTTTTCTTTTAGTTTTGTAATAATAACTTTTTGCAGTTGACATTATAATGCATTTTGATTTAGTCTCTGTATATGGTTTAATATTTTAAATACATGATTTTTGTTAAAGTCCATGTTTGGATTCTCTGCCTTCTTCTATTGATACATATATTTCTTGTAATAATACAAGTTCCAGAATGTCTTAAAATTGGGTAATGTGAGTTAACCACCTGTGTTTTTTCGTTTTTTAAAATTGTTTTTTGAACATTCTAATTTCTGTGCATTTCTAAATAGCTTCTTTTTTCTCCTGGCCATAAGTTTTTTGTTTTGTTTTGTTTTGTTTTTGTATTTTTCCAAAGCCAGAAATGGGGAGGCAGTCAGACAGACTCCCGCATGCGCCCGACCGGGATCCATCTGGCATGTCCACCAGGGGGCGATGCTCTGCCCATCTTGGGGCATCGTTCTGCCGCAATCAGAGCCATTCTAGCGCTCCTGAGGCAGAGGCCACAGAGCCATCCTCAGCGCCCGGGCAAACTTTGCTCCAATGGAGCCTTGGCTGCAGGAGGGAAAGAGAGAGACAGAGAGGAAGGAGAGGGGGAGGGGTGGAGAAGCAGATGGGCGCTTCTCCTGTGTGCCCTGGCCGGGAGTTGAACCCGGGACTCCTGCACACCAGGCCGACGCTCTACCACTGAGCCAACCGGCCAGGGCCTCAAGTTTTTATTACACAAAATAATCCCACCAGCTTGACTAAAGTGGGTGACCATGTCCATAAGCAAATACACGTCTGAGCTAGAATTCGGCTGTGGACCAGCCCCCGCCTTGGCTTTCTTGTGGACACCAGGGGCACAGCGCTCTGTCTGTAGGTGTCTCTGCTGGCTTCCCCTTTGGGCTCTCTCGTCCTCCAGACCTCTGGGCCTTGGCCAGCTGTGGCCCAGAGTGGCAGACACAGTCTCAGTGAGCAGGTAGAAGTAACTGGGTTCCCTTGTTGGTAAGGTCCCTGAAGGAATGTCTCTAGCCCAAAGTGGTTCCTTTCTGCAGCCTCACAGTTGCAGCCTCACAGTTGGAGACTGCTTGGCCTTATGAAGTGAAGCCTCAGGCCTCCCTCCCTGCCAGGTGGAGGGATGAGGCACATGTGCACCCTTCCTGACCACCACCATTCCTTTCCTTGAAGAGGAGGAGTTCATAGATGGCAGTGTGGTTCTTCTTGGGCATTGGTATCATGACAGCTCCTAAAATAGCTTTATTTTCTTTTTTTTTTTTTTTTTTTTTGCATTTTTCTGAAGCTGGAAACGGGGAGAGACAGTCAGACAGACTCCCGCATGCGCCCGACCGGGATCCACCCAGCACGCCCACCAGGGGGCGACACTCTGCCCACCAGGGGGCAATGCTCTGTTGTGACTAGAGCCACTCTAGCACCTAGGGCAGAGGCCGAGGAGCCATCCCCAGTGCCCGGGCCAACTTTGCTCCAATGGAGCCTTGGCTGCGGGAGGGGAAGAGAGAGACAGAGAGGAAGGAGAGGGGGAGGGGTGGAGAAGCAGATGGGCGCTTCTCCTGTGTGCCCTGGCCGGGAATCGAACCCGGGACTTCTGCACGCCAGGCCAACGCTCTACCACTGAGCCAGCCGGCCAGGGCTAGCTTTATTTTCTTGATTTTAGCCAAAGAGGCAGGGAGAAAGGGAGAGAGGGAGAGAGGGGAACATGCAGCTGCTCCTGTGTGTCCCCTGAGCAGGGATGGAACCAGCAACCTCTGCGCTTCAGGACAGTGTTCCAACCAACTGAGCTATCTGGCCAGGGCCTAAATAGCTGTTTTTCCTCAAATTTCTCCAAAAAAGCCTGACCAGGCGGTGGCGCAGGGGATGGAGCGTTGGACAGGGATGCGGAGGACCCAGGTTCGAGACCCTGAGGTCGCCAGCTTGAGCACAGGTTCATCTGGTTTGAGCAAAAGCTCACCAGCTTGGACCCAAGGTCTCTGGCTCAAGCAAGAGGTTACTTGGTTTGCTGAAGGCCCACGGTCAAGGCACATATGAGAAAGCAATCAGTGAACAACTAAGGTGTCGCAACACACAATGAAAAACTGGTGATTAATGCTTCTCATCTCTCCATTCCTGTCTGTCCCTGTCTATCCCTCTCTCTGACTCTCTCTCTGTCTCTGTTAAAAAATAAAAATTTTCTCCAAAAAATAAGAAGCCTCCAAGAGAGAATGGACATTTTGAGCAATATTGAATTTTCCAGTTCTTGAACATGATATGTATCTATTTGCCTTCCAAATTTCAGTAATATTTTGTAAGTTTCATTGTAAAGATATTGGGCATCTTTCCATTTATTTGTAGGTATTATATATTTTTGATACTTCTTTAAAATGTAATTTTTTAAAATTTTTTATTTTCCAGCTCGTGTAAAATGCAATAATTTTTTTTTATGTTGACTGTTTCTGTAGTCTTCCTGAATTTCCTTCACTGGTTTTGTTGTTGATTCTTGAGGATTTTTTATGTAGTCTGTAATTAAAGGCTGTTTTGCTGCTTCTTCCATTCCATTCTCTATCCCGTGTACTTCCTTCTCTTGTCTTGCTGTGCCTGCTGAGACTTAGACTGTAGTGTCCTGATCTTAGAAGGAAAGCCTTCAGTCTTTCATTAGTGAGTGTGATGAGGCATTGTTCTTTTTGTATACTACTTGACTTTGCTTTGCTGATATTTTGTTAAGGGTTTTTGCACATATGTTTATGAGGAATATTGATTTGTGGTTTTATTTTCTTAATGTGTCAGATTTTGGTTCAGAGGTTAACAGGTATTCCCTAAGAGTTGGTGTCATTTTTTTCAAACATTTCCTTGAATATTTAAAATAGCTAAGTTAGGTCCTGGCCGGTTGGCTCAGTGGTAGAGCGTTGGCCTGGTGTGCAGGAGTCCAGGGTTCGATTCCCGACCAGGTCACACAGGAGAAGTGCCCATCTGCTTCTCCACCCCTCCCCCTCTCCTTCCTCTCTGTCTCTCTCTTCCCCTCCCGCAGCCAAGGCTCCATTGGAGCAAAGTTTGCCGGGGCGCTGAGGATGGCTCTGTGGCCTCTGCCTCAGGCACTAGAATGGCTCTGATTGCGGCAGAACGATGCCCCAAGATAGGCAGAGCATCGCCTTCTGATGGGCATGCCAGATGGATCCCGGTCGGGTGCATGCGGGAGTCTGTCTGACTGCCTCCCCCGTTTCCAGCTTCGGGAAAATACAAAAAATAAATAAATAAAACAGCTAAGTTAACTACTTGTGCAAAGTTTTTATCATTATTGACTTACTTTCCTTAATATATTAAGGCTATTTGGAGGTTCTATTAAGTCATTTTGGCATCTTTCAAGAAATGTGCCTATTTTTAAAATTTATTTCCTTAATGCTGTGTATAACCTCCTCTTTCATTTATTCTTTTTTCTCTACTCTTTCTATAGGTTTATCAATTTTTCAAATGTTCATTAAGGAACCAACTTTCTACCTTACCTGCTGTGTGACTGTTCTCTGTTTTACTTATTTCTTCTGTCTTTATTGATTTCTTATCTTTATTATTTTCTTATGTTTACTTTAGTTTTAGCTTGCTCTTTTTCTTTCTTGTTAAATTATAGTTCTGTTTGAGCTTCTATATTTATTGACTGTATTTATTTAGAGAGATACATATGGAGAAAGATGAGAAGCACTAACTCATAGTTGTGTCACTTCTTCATTTTTTGCTTCTTATATGTGCCTTAATTGGGGGGCTCCAGCCGAGCCAATGACCCCTTGCTCAAACCAGTGACCATGGGATAATGTTGTTGATCCCATGCTTAAGCCAGATGAGCCCACGCTCAAGCCGGCAACCTCAAGGTTTCGATCCTGGGTCCTCAGCATCCTAAGTCGATGCTCCATCCACTGTGCCACCACCAGTCAGGCGAGCCATTTTTTTTTTCAATACAGAAATTTTGTTTTCAAAACAAAACTATAAATTTTTTTCTAAGCAGTGCTTGGCTGTACCCCACAAATTTTAATGTACTCTGTTTTCTGTATCCTTCAGAACATGTTCTGATTTATTTTGTTATCTTCTCTGATTTATGGATTATTAAAAGAGCATTGTTTAATTTCTGGACATCTTCTTTCTCATTTAATTCCATGTTTTCAAACAATATGCTTTGTGAGAGTGTTCTAAAGCTTATTGGAACTTACTGTATGTTCCAGCATGTGTTTATCTTAATGGACATGTCAGATGCATTTGAAAAATATGTATATTGTGTAGTTTTTGTTTATAGTATTCTATAAATGTCAATTAAGTTAGGGTGGTAGTTTTTGAGACGTGTGTCCTCATAGACTCTTGTCTACTTGGTGTATTAATTGAGAAAGATGTTTTTTAAGTCTCTCTCTATGCTTGCGGGGTTGTCTGTTTTTCCCTTTAGTTCTTTCTGGTTTTGTTTCATGAGTTTGATTTCCTGTTATTAGATACATACATTGTTATGTATTCCTGGTGAATGCCCTTTGTCTTCAGACATACCTGAATGTGAAATAGAGCTATTCAGCTTTCTTATGCTCTTTCTGCCTGGTGTGTCATTTTCTATTTTTTGTTTTTTTTTTTTTCCTCTTCTTTTTCCAAGTGAGAGAGGAGGAGAGATAGAGAGACAGACTGTGCTGCATGTGCTCAGCAGCCAAGCTCTTCTTAGTGCCTGAGGTGGAGTCCATGGAGCCATCCTCAGCACCTGGGGCCAACTCGCTCCAATTAAGTCATGGCTGCAGGAGGAACGGGGAGGGGGGGAGAAGCAGATGGGCACTTCTCCTGTGCGCCCTAAACAGAATTGAACCCAGGCCATCCACATACTAGGCCGACACTCTACCACTGAGCCAACCAGCCAGGGCCAGCATGCCTCTTTTTTAAATTATATTGACATATAATTCTTGCAAGACATCTTTTCTTAGTTAGAAAAGCATTTTTAAGTCAAACATTAGGTGACATATCTATATTTATTGAGGTGTACAATAACCATTAAACATTAATTAAACTATTATTATTGTGTATAAAACCCATTTTATACTCATCAGAATGCAGTTGTAGAATTGCCAATTCGACTAACCAAAAAAATTTTAAGTTACCATCAAAAACTGTCTTAAATGTTTCCTATAGAAAAACTTTCCGAATTTTAGGATATAGAATTTTGTAATATGCCCTAAAATTTATGTATAATAGAACATAAAATTATTGTTGCACATTGGGATGGGTGCTTGTTTTCTGGAGTTTTTTTCCACCTTTGCATTTTAACCTGAAATATAAGACATTGAGTGTCTTTTAGTTTGCCATCTGTGTAAGTAGTGGACCTAATTTTGAAGTGACTATCCACTGGAACTGTGTAGTCTCTTTAATTATATGAGCAAAGGTAGCACTGTTGGCCTAAGTTTTGCAGTCTGTACTATTGATGAGTCAAACTTTTATCTATTTCAGGAGAATGTGCTGTTCATAGTTTAAAGTAAAACAATCTGTTCTCTGAGAAAGTCTGAATATGTTTATTTTCTTTGGGACTTGACAATTTAAGGACCAGGGAGATAGTATAATATAACAGGAGACTTTAGTAATGGGATTCAGACCCTTTTCATTTTCTCCTGTTTCAGGTTTGTCAGCTGTCAACCCTCAACTCTCCTCCCCTCCCCCCCCACCACCCCCTTTACTTTATATTGATACATTTTTGTGTTGGGGCCATCTGCAGGCCTCAGACATTCCACAGCTACCTGGAGGACATTATAAACTATCGCTGGGAGCTGGAGGAAGGGAAACCCAACCCACTGAGGGAAGCCAGTTTCCAAGACCTGCCCCTGCGCACGCGTGTGGAGATCCTGCACCGCCTCTGTGACTACCGGCTGGATGCGGATGACGTCTTCGACCTTCTCAAGGTGCTGGACTGGCAAGCCCTTTCCCTGGAGCAGTGATATCCTGCTTTCTCAGCCATGGCACACAGAAACTAGTTACTAACATTTTTCAGCAACCTCAAAAATATATTCTTTGCTGACCCCCCCCCCAAAAAAAAAAAATAGGTAAAATTTTGATTCTTTCATACCAGACCACTATTGTTGTGTTGGCTACTGTCTTTTTTTTTTATTAGACGATCTTCAGGAAAAGAGGTCAGTGCACCTGACTCAGCTGTCAGGTATTGCACATTGTAAAAATTGTCATAGCACAGTGATTGAAAATTGCTATCCTAGGGCCAGCAACCCAGGATGTGAAATCTGAACACAGTGAATGCAGCCAGAGTTAGGCATGTGGTACTGGTCTTAAAACTTTTTTTTTTAAGCATCAATTCTTTGTTGTGACACTTTAGTCTCCTTAGTTGTTTATTGATTGCTTTCTCATGTGCTTTGGGGGGGCTACAGCAGAGCAAGTGACCCCTTGCTCAAGCCAGCAACCATGGAGTCATGTCTATGACCCCTGCTCAAACTAGTGACTCCGTGCTGAAGCTGGATGAGCCTGCGCTCAAGCTGGCAAATTCAGGTCTCAAACTTGAGCCCTCCGTGTCCCAGTCTGACGCTCTATCCACTGCGCCACCGCCTGGTCAGACTGGTCTTGGATCTTTTAAACTGACGATAGCAATGTCTATAAAATATGACCTCTGAGGCTGAGGGATTCCAAGCCGTCTATTTATTTGACAGCTTGTTATTTTGGTTTATTCTGTAGTTTGGTTATATCTTCCTTTCCATGTGCTGAGTCACAGATGATACAGGAGAACCATCCAAGGCTCCTGTTTATTCTTCTGTCATCAGCTAGATTGCAACCAAATTAGCCACTGAATTTGCTTCTTAAGGTCTGAACTCCAAAGATTTGAACCCATTTATGCAAGTGAAGCTCATCCCTACCTGCACATTATATAGAAAAAGTGTGCTGGAGAAGGGAGGCATAGTGCTCCCACCCCGGTTCTATTTAGAACTCTGTCTCAGATGGAGGGTGCAGGCTATTGCTGTTCACTCATAGTAAGGTCAGCTTCTAATCCCATCCAGTCAGAAGTGATTGAACATGTTCATGATTTCTCACTTCAGCCCTACCCACGGATGTGATAGGAAAGTCATTGTGCAGTGTAGCCCAGTCTTCACTGGAAACTCAGGGTCTTTACAGCAAAGGGAAGGCCAGGCTGGGTCAGACGCTGGGGAGGAGTGGGGCTGGAGTAGAGGTGCTGCTGTGCTGTGTGATGGAGCCGCAGTGGAGGGCCCCTCGGGACAAAGCTTCCGCAACAGCAGGTTCTGTGGTAACTGTCTTTTCTTTCATGGACACACATGAAACAAGTCAAACCAAATGTATAATATGTGAAAGGCAGAAACCACGGGCTGAACCAAGAACACAAGGTTAGTGTGTTCAAATGGAAAATTTTTATTTATTTTGAGAGGGACAAACAGGAAGTGAGAGAGGAGAAGCATTAATTCTTTTTTTCTTTTTTTTTTTGTGGGAGAGAGAGAGAGTCAGAGAGAGGGACAGATAAGGACAGACAGACAGGAAGGGAGCGAGATGAGAAACATCAATTCTTCGTTGCGGTTCCTTAGTTCATTGATTTCTCATATGTGCCTTGACCAGGGGGGGGGGGGGCTACAACAGACCGAGTGACCCCTTGCACTCAAGCCAGTGACCTTTGGACTCAAGCCAGTGACCATGAGGTCATGTCTTATGATCCCACTCTCAAGCTGGTGAGCCCGTGCTCAAGCCGAATGAACCCACACTCAAGCCGGCGACCTCGGAGTTTTGAACCTATGTCCTCTGCGTCCCAGTCCAATGTTCTATCCACTGCACCACCTCTTGGTCAGGCAGAAAATTTTATTTTAAAAACGCCTGGGTGGGCCTGACCTGTGGTGGCGCAGTGGATAAAGCATCAACCTGGAATACTGAGGTCGCTGGTTCAAAGGCCTGGGCTTGCCTGGTCAAGGCACATATGGGAATTGATGCTTCCTGTTCCTCCCCCCTTCTCTCTCTCTCTCTCTCTCCATTCTCTCTAAAAATAGATAAATAAATTCTAAAAAAAATTGAAAAGAGTGAATTAAAAAATTAAAATTAAAAAAATAAAAATGGCCTGACCTGTGGTGGCGCAGTGGATATAGCATCGACCTGGAACACAGATCGCCGGTTTGAAACCTTGGGCTTGATCAAGGCATATGTGGGAGTTGATGCTTCCTGCTCCTCCTCCTTCTCTCTCTCTCTCTCTCTCTCTCTCTCTTTCTCTTTCTCTTTCTCTTTCTCTTTCTCTTTCTCTTTCTCTTTCTCTTTCCCCCTCTCTAAAATAAATGAATAAAATCTATAAAAAAATAAAAAATAAATAAAAATGCCTGGATAGCCTGACCAGCCTGTGGCGCAGCAGATAGAACATCAGATTGGGACACGGAGGACTCAGGTTCAAAACCCCGAGGTCACCAGCTTGAGCCCAAGGTCGCTGGCTTGAACAAGGGGTCACTCGGTCTGCTGTAGCCCTCCCCCAATCAAGGCATATGAGAAAAGCAATCAATGAACAACTAAGTTCTACAACAAAGAATTGATGCTTCTTATCTCTCTCCCTTTCTGTCTGTCCTTATCTGTCCCTCTCTCTGACTCTCTGTCTCTGTCACACACACACACATACACACACACACACAAATGCCTGGGTGCAAGCAGGCTCAGACCAGCAAAGGGTGTCATTGTCAAGGGAGGGATAGGACAGGGGTTATATAGAATAATCAAAGGGCCTAGGGTAAAAGAGGCTGACATTGCTGCATCCACTGATGCAAGAGTTTCCTCTCTTTGTGGATTGGGGTGGTGCCACAGCTCCTCAAAATTGTTTGTACTCCGACTCACCTGTCTCTTATCAGCAACTGGCTACAAGAGAGGTTTGGGCCAGGTTACTAAGTAATACAGTTCTTCTTTCTTCAGGTCTGCATTGTTCTCTAGGTTGCAGCTGAGTAGCCATTTTATTTATGAATATGTTCAGAATTCGTTCTTGATAGCTCTTTTCTTGGTGAAATGGGAGCAGTGATAGGAGGAATGTTTCGTATGCCCTGATTAAAAATTACCTACGGGCCCTGACTGGCTAACTCGGTGGATAGAGCGTTGGCCTGGCATATGGACATCCTGGGTTCGATCCCTGTTCAGGGCATGCAGGAGAAGCAACCATCTGCTTTTCCCCCTTCCCACTCCCCCTTATCTCTCTCTCTCTCTCTCTCTCCCCCTCCTGCAGCCAGTGGCTCAATTGGTTCAAGTGTCAGTCCCAGGCACTGAGGAGAGCTAGGTCATTTGAGCTCCAACCTCACACTCTAAAAATAGCTTGGTTGATTCGAGCATCGACACAAGATGGGTTGCTGGGTACATACCTGTCGGGGTGCATGTGGAAGTTTGTCTCCCCATCTCCCCTACTCTCACTTGAAAGAAAGAAAATTAGTTATGGTACTTGGTCATTTTTAAATATGAGGTATATCTGAGTATAAAGTTTGAATCCTCACTTTAATTTTCTCCTGTTTTCCCCATTTTCCCAAACCTCTTTTCCCTGTTGTTGGACCTAGGGTCTGGATGCAGATAGTCTCCGTGTGGAGCCATTGGGTGAAGATAATTCTGGGGCACTGTATTGGTATTTCTATGGAACTCGAATGTACAAAGAGGATCCCGTACAAGGAAAATCCAACAGAGAACTCACTCTGAGCAGGTACATTGTTCAGGTCAGGCTGTAGCAACTACTGTAAAAAGTGTCATTAAAACTATATGCATCGGCAGCCCAGTTGATTTTCCTTAGTAAGGAATGAGCTGTAAGTGCCCAGTGGCAGTGGTGGGAAGCAGTGTGTACACTGCAGTGGAGATGGACGGCAGCTCTGTAGCAGAGTGCCAGGGAGGCTGCTGGATGTGAGGCCCCAGGGGAGCACTTTCCTGCCCAGAGACTTGACAGGTGCCTCTCGCTACACCATCTTGCTGCTGTGGCTTTTCTCTTCCCTGCCCAGTTCTTGCAAATTCTGTTTTATACTAGAATTGATGATTGGCTCCATCAATCAGTGTTGGATGAGAGGAACCTTTAAAGAACACTTGAAACATAGTCTTGCTAATTGCTCCCTAATGAGGGAACATTTGCATAATGTCCCTTAATGGTGTAACCATGTTGTTAGATTTTCTTACTGCTGGGAGTTGTGCTCACTATCAGCAAAGTGTTAGGTCTTACTTGAGTTTTAACATTCTAAAATGTCAGTGTTGCTTTGTCCCACATTCTAATGGAAGACCAGAGTAAGTCACCTTGCTCTTGCCCTGTGGCTGCTGCCTTTACAGTATGTCAGTGCTACAGTGGGACATCTCTATTTAATATGCTATTTCTTAGGGGAAGTGAAGGACAAAAAAATGTCTCAAGTGTTCCTGGGAAAACAGGAAAAAGAAGAGGAAGACCCCCCAAACGGAAGAAACTACAGGAGGAGATTATCATGAGGTAAGACAACTCTGATGATCGTAGACCCTTTTGCTGAGGGACCTTTTTTCCACTTGTTCCTTCATCCTTGATGTTTACACCTGTCGTGGGAAGGACAAAGGACCTAAATGATGAAGACCTGGATCAGAACCCTCATGAAGTTACCAGGCGTGCACTAGGGGGTCAGGAAGCCCTGGCTGCACGGCCTCCAGCAGGTTCCCTGCTCTCTCTAAGCTGCTGTTTTACCGGACAGTGCAGACTCGGACAGGAGTGATGATGAACTTGAACAAGACAGTGAGTGTGACATTGTCACACACTGAACATTGTGCATGTGCTCACTCAGTATGTATTGTTTTAAAACGTGTTATGACACACGTCATTTCATAGGAGCATGGGGCAAGCTAATTCTGACATTAACTGTTAATTAATAATCAGCATTTTTATAGAATTATATATCACATGTGAGTTTATAACCTAATTCTTTCCCGTTAGGGAGGCTTTAGTAGCAAACATGCTTTGTTTTGTTTACAATGCAATTTCCTAAAATAAAGAAAAGGCAAGATCTTAAACATGTTCTAAAGTATTTTATATATAATTTTAGCAAAGAAAAAAATTCTATTAACATTTGGTAAATTTTATTTCATATATCATCTTTTAGGAAGTTACATGATGTAAATCTTTTTCTTTTTTTACATGTAAATCGTAATGAATTTTCGGAATCTGACCTATACTGTGTAAATATACTTTTACGTAAGGATCAGCTCTGTCATTATACACCTGTGGAAGTTAGGTTGTATTCTTAAAAGCTCTAATGACAGAAGCCACATCTCATTACGCTGCTTATTAACCCCAGGACGTATTTCTAGGAATCCATTTAAAATAAATTAGTCATAATTTGATTTTATTTTACACTTAAGAATCAGTATTCTGTCTGACCAGGCGGTGGCACAGTGGTTAGAGTGTCAGACTGGGACACGGAGGACCCAGGTTCAAAACTCCTAGTTCGCCGGCTTGAGTGGGGCTCACCAGGTTGAGCACGGGGTTGCTGGCTTGAGCATGGGGATCATAGACAGGACCCCAATGTCTCTGGCTTGAGGGGGGTCACTCGCTCTGCTGCAGTCCCCCAGTCAAGGCACATATGAGAAAGCAATCAGTGAACAACTAAGGATACTAAGGAGCTGCAACAAAGAATTGATGCTTCTCATCTCTCTCCCTTCCTACTTGTCTGCTCCTATCTGTCCCTCTCTCTGTCTGTCACACAAAAAAAAGAATTCGTATTCTGGTGCTGGCTGATTGGCTCAGCAGTAGAGCATCAGCCCAGAGTATGGAAGTCCTGGGTTTGATTCCCGGTCAAGGCACACAGGGAGGCGACCATCTGCTTCACCACCCCTTCTTCCTCCCCTCTCTCTCTTCCCCTCCTGCAGCCATGGCTCAAATGGTTCAAGCAAAGTTGGCCCTGAGCACAGAGGATGGTTCCATGGCCTCCATCTCAGGTGCTAAATAGATTGGTTGCCGAGCAACAGAGCAGTGCATCACTGCACAGTGGACTTGCTGGGTGGATCCCAGTCAGGGTACATGAGGGTGTCTGTCTCTGCTTCTCCTCCTCTCACTTAATAATAAAATAAAAAGTATTCTGCTTAACTTTCTAGAAAATTGACTACAGGTTACAACTTACTTCCTACAATGTTTATGAGAAGTGTCCTATTATCATGTTGTGTACACACATCTGTTTCTGGATTTCGTTTAGCAATCTGTACCTCCCTGTGTATTTAAAAGTGGTTTTGTACCAATCTCCATTTCCCTGTAAGTGAAATTGAAGTCCCTTAGTGTTGAGAAGAATCATTTCAGCAAGTGTACATGGACTCATGTTACCCTCGCTGGTGATTTTATTCTTTACATCTCTATAGTCAATAAAGTATTAAATGTTCTTAAATAAAATGGAAAATTAGTTCGTCAGTTATACATTTCAGGTGCTCAGCAGCCACATGTGGCTCCTGGTTCCCAGATGGGACAGTGGCGATCTGGGACTTGTTCATTCTCACAGGACGTTTTGTGGAGCAGTCTGTCCACTGTGACTCAGATACAAATGACAGTGATCCTTAGCACCATCGTGTTGAGCACTTATGTATTTTATAACTGAATGCCCTCTGTCCCTGTGAGGTAGGCATAGTTAGTAGCTCCATTTGGTGGGAATATTAATGAACTTTCTCGCCTGGCCTGTGGTGACCTGGAGTGCTGAGGTTGCCTGTTCGAAACCCCGAGTTTCCCTGGTCAAGGCACATGTGGGAGTTGATGCTTCCTGCTCTCCCCCCTTCTCTCTCTCTCTCTCTCTCTCTCTCTCTCTCATTCTCTCCTCTCTCTCAAATAAAATCCAAAAAAAAAAGAAAATTTAACTGTACCTAGGTCATATTCTTAACCACTACTTCATATGAGGTTAAATTTAAATACAGGGTTGGCAAAAGCAGGTTTATAGTTGTGAGTGCCTCTACACACTTCATCCTTACATTATAATTTATTAGTTATTATTTAATTGTGTTAGAGCTGCAAACCTACCTCTGCCCACCTACATTCCTCGTCTTCACTGCAGCTCTGAGTCGGAGGAGAAAGCCTTGTAATCCTTAGGGTTGTTCTTCTCTTGGCTTTTGATTGTTAACTCCTCTCTTTGGTTTCTTGTTTTGTTTTGTTTTTGTTTTTAATGTTCTAAAAGTTTTTTCCTATGACTGAAGCTACCATAACAGTGGGTTCCTACATGGGTTTTGCCCTCTACAACAATACATCCCCATCCTAGTGTTCATTTGTTTATTATAGTCACTCCTGACCTTGCCCTTGGTGCACACCGCCTTGTATGTAGCTGGGTCAACCTTAAAGGGAAACAGCAGTTTTGAACATGTCCTGTTTTCATTGTTGATCTCTTTTTCCTGTGTTTCAGTGGAAAGCAGGAAGAAAACTCCTTGGCACCTGAGCCACAGACAAGAAATGGTAATGACCCTGCTGGGATTGTTAGAAAGGAAGAAATAAAGTGATTCTGTGTTACAACGGGGACTCTTGTCCAAAGTTCCACAGAGCAGTTAAGATTACCACCAGGCCACCTGAGTGCTTTCCTGCCCTCTGTTCTCGCCTCCTAGCACTTTGTGCCCATCTTTCCTTCGGACAGAGAGCTTAGATCAGGAGTTGTTTGTTCAGCTTTTGTCCTGTCGCCTGGCCACAGTTTAACAGATACCCAGACACGAAAGAGCCGTCTTGTTGGTGTAAAATGTTTTACTACGTAGAAGAGTAGTATTACTACGTAGTAAGTAGTAGGCTTCTTATTCAGATTTAAGTCTGTTTACGCCAGGTCACGTCATTTGGAGGGGAATATCAAAATACAATGTCTCAGTGTCTGTGAAACGGACGACTGTGAAGGATCATAGTAAAACCACTTGCATTTCTAGTGTATTCACACCTATCTTGTGAAGGTCACACAAGTTATATTTGTGTTGCCTTTGGTTCATGTTCACCTTTAGCTGTAAACAGTGATAGCAACAGGAGTATCAAAAGAACACATTATGAACATGAACCAATAAGCTCTGGCTGGACAGCTCGGTTGGTTGGAGCGTTCTGAAGCACAGAGGCTGTGAGTTTGATCCTGGGTCAGGGCACACACAGGAGCAGATCAGTGTAATAGGACTTTTTTTCTGATTCTCTCTCTGTTTTGGTCAGGACCCAGACTAAACACGAAATTAAGAATAAGTAGGAAAAAGGTCCCAGTGGGATCTAATTAACAAACCCATTGATTTTCTTCTTTTTCAGGGTCCCAAGGGCCAGGTCAAGGCACTTGGTGGCTTCTATGCCAAACAGAAGAAGAATGGAGACAGGTGACAGAAAGTTTCCGGGAAAGGACCTCCCTTCGAGAACGGCAGCTGTATAAGCTCCTCAGCGAGGACTTCCTCCCCGAGATCTGCAGCATGATTGCCCAGAAGGTATGCAGGGCGGCCTTTCTGCCCTCTGTCAGGTGGAAAGCTACGTTAGTTAAGTTCTTTGTTAGAGGTTTGGCACACACTCCCATCTCCTGGATGTGGTACAGCCATCATTCTCTCTCATCTGGAGTATTAAATGGGACCTCACACCACTTCTGGGCCTTCCTATGGGCCACAGAATTGATTCTTATGCAAGAAGTCCGCAGGCCCCCACACTCCAGTACTTACTGTGGATTTTCACAGTCTAGTACTAGCTTTCCTTCTCCCATCATAGTCCACAGGAGACATTCCCTGAGCCCCCAAGGGTGTCTCCTGTCACCTGTGCACATCCCCTGTATGTGGGCTCTTCCCATCGTCTCTCTCCCACTAAGTAAGTGGCAGCTCTGGTGCCGGGTCCTGGGCCGTCTCATCTGAGCTTTGGCCTTCTCCATCTTTCATGAACTATGCATTCTGTGTTTTTGTGTGTATGCACCCTAACTCATAAATTTCAAACACTTTTCCCCCTCTACTTCCTACCCATTCATATAATAATCTTTCAGAAATCTATTTTAAAGTCATCCTCCACAAGCTGTTCATGCCCCCAGACTCAGGAGTGTCCTCTGCAACGTGTGGACTCACCCCTTACTTCATTCCATTGTGCGTTGTTTAAGCTTCTTTATATCAGGGGCCATGTCTCATTAGTCGTTTCAGCTCTGTAGCAGTTCATGCAGTGCCTTCCCGGTGATGAGAGCTCAGGGGTGATTTAGTTCACTCACTTCATAGCCGTGTCAGTAGCAGACAGAACAGTTGACCACCAGCCATGAAACCTGAAGAGAAAGCTTCATGACTTTTTGCTGTGGCATCTCTGGGGAAACACAGAATGATGGGCACACTGGTGGTGCATGTAATGGTGTTTCTAACCCCTGAGTTAGATGCTCTAAGGCAGGGGTCGGGAACCTATGGCTCACGAGCCAGATGTGGCTCTTTTGATGGCTGCATCTGACTCACAGAAAAAATTTTTAATAAAAAAAATGTTAAAAATATAAAACAAGCCCTGGCAGGTTGGCTCAGTGGTAGAGCGTCGGCCTGGCATGCAGGAGTCCCAGGTTCGATTCCCGGCCAGGGCACACAGGAGAAGCGCCCATCTGCTTCTCCACCCCTCCTCCTCTCCTTCCTCTCTGTCTCTCTCTTCCCCTTCCGCAGCCAGAGCTCCATTGGAGCAAAGTTGGCCCAAGTGCTGAGGATGGCTCTATGGCCTCTGCCTCAGGCAGTAGAATGACTCTGGTTGCAGCAGAGCAACGCCCCAGATGGGCAGAACATCGCCCTCTGGTGGGCATGCCAGGTGGATCCCGGTCGGGCGCATGCGGGAATCTGTCTGACTGCCTCCCCATTTCCAGCTTCAGAAAAATACAACAAAAAACAAAAAAATATAAAACATTCTCATGTATTACAATCCATTCATTTCCTACTGCTCATGTTCATGGTTGCGGGTGGCTGGAGCCAATCACAGCTTTCCTCCGAGACAACACCAAATTTTTATTGGATAATGCATAACCTACACGGGTCGTTGTATGGCTCTCACGGAATTCCATTTTAAAATATGTGGCGGTCATGGCTCTCTCAGCCAAAAAGGTTCCTGACCTCTGCTCTAAGGAAAATTCTAGCAAATCACCTTTTGTTAGCAGGAATTTATAGTTTCTCAAGAACTAGTTTTATGGATGAACAAAGCAATCTGCATTTCCCCATCAGTGTACTTAATTCCATATACACTCTTTTTGTGATCTGCAGCTCATTCTGACAGTTTTTCCAGGAGTTAAAACACACAGTCTCATTCTCTTAAAATAGCTACAGGACAGGGATTGTGTTAGCACTTGATGGACAGTGTTGTGACTTTATTGATATGACTAATGATGGCATATTAAGTCATCTATGAGTCGTATGCCTAATTAGCTTTTACAGTGTCTGTTGCTATACTGCCAGGTTTTGGGGGATGCAGGAACTAAGGAAAAAATGTAAAAGCATAAAACTAATGATTATGATACTAAAATTTTCAAGACCTGATTCTTTGTAAGAGAAAAAAAATATTAAAATAAATATAATTCTGCCTGACCTGTGGTGGCGCAGTGGATAACACGTCGACCTGGAAATGCTGAGGTCGCCAGTTCAAAACCTTGGGCTTGCCTGGTCAAGGCACATATGGGAGTTGATGCTTCCAACTTCTCCCCCCTTCTCTCTCTCTCTCTCTCTCTCTCTCTCTCTCCCCCCTCTCCCTCTCTCTCTCCTCTCTAAAAATGAATAAAGAAAAAAAATAAAAATAAAAATAAATATAATTCTTTTATTTTATTTAATTAATTATGTTTACATAGATTCTAGGGTCACCTCGAATGTATCCCCCTCCCCCCATTCCCCTCAACATCTCCCTTGCCCCTCTCCCTATAGCGCCCTCCCCCCTTCCCTTGAGGTTTATCCCATCCTCTCATCCCCTTTCCCTCTGTTCTCTTTTCTTCTGGTCCCTTTGATCCCTCCTCTGTCTCAATTCCGTTCCTCAGTTCTCATTCTTTGGATTCCTCAAATGAGTGAGGTCATACTATATTTTTCTTTCTCTGCCTGGCTTATTTCACTCAACATAATAGTTTCCAGGTCCCTCCATATTGTTGCAAAAGGTAATATTTCTTAATTTTTCATAGCCCCATAGTATTCCATTACATATATGTACCACTGCTTTTTAATCCACTCATCCACTGACAGACACTTGGGCTGTTTCCAGATCTTCGCTATTGTGAACAATGCTGCCTTGGTCAAAGGGAAGTTCCATTTCTAATTTTTTTTTTTTTTCATTTTTCTGAAGCTGGAAACAGGGAGAGACAGTCTGAGAGATTCCCGCATGCGCCCGGGATCCACCCGGCACGCCCACCAGGGGCGATGCTCTGCCCACCAGGGGGCGATGTTCTGCCCATCCTGGGCGTCGCCATGTTGCGACCAGAGCCACTCTAGCGCCTGAGGCAGAGGCCACAGAGCCATCCCCAGCGCCCGGGCCATCTTTGCTCCGATGGAGCCTTGGCTGCGGGAGGGGAAGAGAGAGACAGAGAGGAAAGTGAGGCGGAGGGGTGGAGAAGCAAATGGGCGCTTCTCCTGTGTGCCCTGGCTGGGAATTGAACCCCGGTCCTCTGCACGCTAGGCCGACGCTCTACCGCTGAGCCAACCGGCCAGGGCTCATTTCTAATTTTTTGAGGAATCTCCATACTGTTTTCCACAGTGGCATCACCAGTCTGCATTCCCACCAGCAGTGCAGGAGGGTTCCCCTTTCTCCACATCCTCGCCAGCACCTATCGTGTGCTGTTTTGTTAATGAGCGCCATTCTGACTGGTGTGAGGTGATATTTCATTGTGGTTTTGATTTGCATTTCTCTAATGATTAGTGATGTTGAACATTTTTTTATCTATCTATTGGCCATCTGTATGTCCTCTTTGGAGAAGTGTCTATTCATTTCTTGTACCCATATTTTGATTGGATTGTTTGTCTTCCTGGTGTTGAGTTTTACGAGTTCTTTATAAATTTTGGTTATTAATCTCTTATCAGATGTTGGTTATTAATCTCTTATCAGATGTATTGTCAAATATGTTTTCCCATTGTGTAGTTTGTGTTTTTATTCTGTTCATATTGTCTTTAGCTGTGCTAAAGCTTTTTAGTTTGATATAGTCCCATTTGTTTATCCTGTCTCTTATTTCACTTGCCTGTGATAAAAGAAATCAAGGAAGGCCCTGGCCAGTTGGCTCAGTGGTAGAGCGTCGGCCTGGCGTGCAGAGGTCCCGGGTTCGATTCCCAGTCAGGGCACACAGGAGAAGTGCCCATCTGCTTCTCCACCCCTCCCCCTCTCCTTCCTCTCTGTCTCTCTCTTCCCCTCCCGCAGCAAGGCTCCATTGGAGCAAAGATGGCCCGGGCACTGGGGATGGCTCCTTGGCCACTGCCCCAGGCGCTAGAGTGGCTCTGGTCGCAACAGAGCGATGCCCCGGAGGGGCAGAGCATCGCCCCCTGGTGGGTGTGCCAGGTGGATCCCGGTCGGGTGCATGTGGGAGTCTGTCTGACTGTCTCTCCCCATTTCCGGCTTCAGAAAAATACAAAAAAAAAAAAAAAAAAGAAAAGAAATCAAAGAAGACACAAACAAGTGGAAGCATATACCATGCTCATGGTTAGGAAGAAGAAACATCATTAAAATGTCTATATTACCCAAAGCAATTTATAAATTCAACGCAATACCAATTAAAATACCAATGACAGCCTAACCAGGTGGTGACGCAGTGGATAGAGCGTCGGACTGGGATGCGGAAGGACCCAGGTTCGAGACCCCGAGGTTGCCAGCTTGAGTGCAAGCTCATTTGGCTTGAGCAAAAAGCTCACCAGCTTGGACCCAAGGTTGCTGGCTCTAGCAGGGGGTTACTCGGTCTGCACATGGTCAAGGCACATATGAGAAAGCAATCAATGAACAACTAAGGTGTCGCAACGAAAAACTGATAATTGATGCTTCTCATCTCTCTCCGTTCCTGTCTGTCCCTATCTATTCCTCTCTCTGACTCTCTCTCTGTCCTTGTAAAAAAATAAATAATAAAATAAAATACCAATGACATACTTCAAAGATACAGAACACATAATTCAAAAATTTATATGGAACCAAAAGAGAACACGAATAGCCTCAGCAATCTTGAAAAAGAAGAATAAAGTGGGAGGTATCACATTTTCGGATATCAAGTTATACTACAAGGCCATTGTACTCAAAACAGCTTGGTACTGGCATGGGAACAGGCATATAGATCAATGGATCAGAACAGAGAACCCAGAAATAAACCCACATCTTTATGGACAATTGATTTTTTTTTTTTTTTAATTGAGAGGAGAGGAGATAGACTTCCGCATGCACGCCAACTGGGATACACCCAGCAACCCTTGTCTGGAGCCAGTGATCGAATCCACTGAGCTATCCTCAGCACCCTGGGCTGATGCTTGGACCAATTGAGCCACTGGCTGCGGGAGGAGAAGAGAAAGAAAATGGGGGAGAGGGAGATAAAGAGAAGCAGATGGTCTTTTTTCATGTGTGCCCTGACTGGGGATTGAACCTGGGAAGTCTGCACGGCAGGTGGACACTATCCACTGATCCAGCTAACCAGGGCCAATGCTTGTTGTTTGATGATTTATTGGTGATAGCCACTGTGACAGGTGTGACATGACTTCTGGTTTACTTTGCATTTCTCTAATGATTACGGAGGTGTTGAGCACCTTTTCCTGTACTTGTTTGCATCCTGTATGTCTTAGGAAAAATGTCTATTCAGATCCTCTATCCATTTTTTAATTGAATTTTTTTGCTATTGTGTTGTATACATTTATTTTTTAAGATGCTGTAAACTCTGGTTTACTCAGTTATTACATCTCATGTGTTTAGCATAAATACTAATATATTTAAAAATAAGTAGACATACATTGTGTGCTTCTGTATTTATGATTATGAATCCATAGGGACAGAGCACATTGGCATTGCCGGGGCCAGGGCAGTGCAGGATGGAGTGTGGCTGCTGCGTGGGTACAACATACTGGAAATGTTTTGCACTTAATACAAGGTATTAACTGCAAAACAGTGTGAATGCTCTGAATGCCACTGAATTGTACAGAATAACTGATTTAGGGGGAGGAGAATAAAAAGGGACAAATACCTGGTGAGGGAAAATTACTGACTTTGAGTGATGAACACACAGCACAATCAACAGTTCAAATGCTGTACAGATGTTCACCTGAAACCTGTGTACTCTTATTGATCAGTGTCACCTCATTAAATTTAATTTGCAAATGAAATAATATTGATATTATGTGAATTTTACTCTGGTTAATAAAAGCCTGGGTGATTTTTACATATTTGTTAAATGATGTAGAGCCTCTGATTTAGCAGGAATCGTTTACATCTAAAATTTTATTAAGTTTAAGCTATTCTGTCTGGGTTGCTTAGTGGGATAGAGCATCCTCCTGGTGCCTCAGGGTTGCAATTCATATCCTGGTCAGGGCACATGCAGGAATCAACCAATGAGTGCATGGATGAATGGAACAGCAGGTCAGTGTTTCCCTCCCTCCCTCCCTCCCTCCCTCCTTCCCTTCTTCTTTCTCTAAAACCAGTAAATAAAATAAAATTCCTGCTTTGGTGTTACAAAAACATCATAAATGGTGTTTAGTCCGTTTTTTAATACCTCACCATAAAAATCTACAAATTCTAACTTCAACCTTATTTAATTTTAGACCTTTAACAGGGTTCACATACTGGAGGAAGTTAGCTAATAAAAGTTAAATCCTGCCTGACCAGGTGGTGGTGCAGTGGCTAGAGCATCGGACTGGGCTGCCGAGGACCCAGGTTCAAAACCCCGAGGTCGCTGGTTTGAGCACAGGGTCACTGGCTTGAGCATGGGATCATAGACATGACTCCATGGTCGCTGGCTTGAGCAAGGGGTCACTGGCTCTGCTGTAGCACACCCCCCCCCATCAAGGCACATAAGAGAAAGCAATCAATGAACGACTAAGGAACCACGATGAAGAATTGATGCTTCTCATCTCCCTTTCTGTGTGTTTCTATCTGTCCTTCTCTCTCTCTTTGACCAAAAGAAAAAAAAAAGTTAAATCCTATTAGAGCAGAGGTCGGGAACCTTTTTGGCTGAGAGAGCCATGAACGCCACATATTTTAAAATGTAATTCCGTGAGAGCCATACAACTGCCCGTGTACATTATGCATTATCCAATAAAAATTTGGTGTTGTCTTGGAGGACAGCTGTGATTGGCTCCAGCCACCCGCAACCATGAACATGAGCAGTAGGAAATGAATGGATTGTAATACATGAGAATGTTTTATATTTTTAACATTTTTTTTTTTTATTAACGATTTGTCTGCGAGCTAGATGCAGCCATCAAAAGAGCTGCATCTGGCTTGTGAGCCATAGGTTCCCGACCCCTGTATTAGAGCATGGAACACTGGTTGGCTTTCTCAGTTTGGAAAGTTCTGCTTTCAGCCCTTTTCTGCGCTTATTACTAAATTGGGATCGTATGGAATATTAATCTGTGACCTTTGTTTTTCCTTTAACATTGTGAGAATGTGTTCCTTTAAGAAGTCCTCAAATAAAAAGTTTATTGATTGCATAGTGATGATTATGTAATTTCACCTATTACTTGACCAGAGAGGCCCTGGCTGGTTAGCTGGGTGTTAGGGCATTGGCCCAGTATGTAGAAGTATGGGGTTTGATTCCTGGTCAGGACACACAGGAGTCGCGCCCATCTGCTTCTCCCTCCTCCACTTCCTCTCCTGCAGCCTTGGCTCAATTGATTCCAGCAACATGGGCCCCAGGTGCTGAGGATGGGTCTATGGCCTCTGCCTCAGGCACAAAAAAGTAACTCAGTTACTAAAAGGAGCTGTGGCCCAGTTGCGCACAGCATCTTGTCTTTGAGGCTTGCCTGGGGGATCCTGGTCAGGAAGCACAGAGGAGTAGGTCTCTGCCTCCCTGCCTCTGACTTAAAAAAAAAAAATTACAGTACCACAGAAATATTTTTGCCCATCTATCAGGTTTTTTTTTTTTTTTTGGTTTTTTTTTTTTTTGTATTTTTCTGAAGCTGGAAATGGGGAGAGACAGACAGACTCCCGCATGCGCCCGACCAGGATCCACCCGGCACACCCACCAGGGGCGATGCTCTGCCCCTCCAGGGCGTCGCTCTGCGGCGACCAGAGCCACTCCAGCGCGTGGGGCAGAGGCCAAGGAGCCATCCCCAGCGCCCGGGCCATCTTTGCTCCAATGGAGCCTCCGCTGCGGGAGAGGAAGAGAGAGACAGAGAGGAAGGGGGGGGTGGAGAAGCAAATGGGCGCTTCTCCTATGTGCCCTGGCCGAGAATCGAACCCGAGTCCCCCGCACGCCAGGCCGACGCTCTACCGCTGAGCCAACCGGCCAGGGCCCATCTATCAGTTTTTAAGACATGAAAATACCCTGTATAGGTTTCTTGATACATCTGATCAAATTGTCCTCAAAAAGACCCATGTCCCAATGTATTGATAGCATTTGTTTTTACTACATTTTTCCAAATTTACCACTTTTTATCATCTTTAACAATTTTGTAAGTGAAAAGACTATTGTCCTCTTCCTTTTGGTCATTGATGTGATTTATCTATCACCTGTGAGTTTTGAGTTTGTGTTGTATCTCCTTTGGGGGTGGCTACTGTTTGTAACGTAGCTTTACATATTAATAATACAATAAATCAGCCTGACCAGGCTGGATAGAGCATTGACCTGGGATGCTGAGGACCCAGGTTCGAAACCCCCATGGTTACTGGCTTGAGCTGGATCCCCCCCTCATCAAGGCACATATATATGAGAAAGCCATCAATGGACAACTAAGGTACTGCAGCTCTGAGTTGATGCTTCTCATTCATTCCCTTCCTGTCTTTGTGTTCCCCTTTCTTTCTCTCTCTCTCTCTTTTTTTCTCTCTCGTTTTCACTAAAAAAAATATTCTGATCTGGCCTGACCTGTGTCATCCTGCAACGCTGAGGTCGCCAGTTCAAAACCTTGCTGGGCTTGCCTGGTCAAGGCACATGGGAGTTGACGCTTCCTGCTCCTCCCCTTCTCTCTCTCATGAATAAAGTCTTTTTTTATAAAGTTTAAAAAAAATATTCTGATCCTATTTAATATCCCCTTGTTAGACTATTTTATTTTTTCACCAGCTCTCCTTCATAGTGGGACAGAATACGCTCACATCGTCATCATTATATGCAAATATGTGCACATTTTTTTCTCTTTTTTGTTGTCTGGCACATAGAAAGCACTCCAGTTTTCTTTGAATGAAGTAATTCCTTGAACAGGCTTAGTCCCCCCCGTCCGTCCTCCCCCCCCCCCACACACACACACGAGAGGTCTGAGTGGAGTCTCCGTGCAGCTGAAAGGAACAAGAGTGACTGGTTTGCTTTGTTACCTGTAGTCCCTCATAACTTCTCAACTGAACAACACTGTCACCTAAAGCTGGAATAAGGCCTGGAGGGGGTGAAGGAATGGTGCTTACAAGCTGGCACTGAGGAGCCACTGCTAGGGAGGTGTGTGCTTCCGCACTGCCTCCCCTCAGTGCCGGAAGCATCCCCACCTTAGAAACGGTCTCTGGCATATGACTGCCTGCTCTGCTGAATCGGGTAGGTATTAGGGGACTGTAATCTGTTTGGACTGTGGAGGCTCCTATGAGTACAGTGTCCTGTGTGCCATAGTGATGGGTCGTTTTTATCTCTTACTCATTCCAGATTATACCTTGTAGGCAGCAAACTCCTTTAAAGTCAGGCTCATAGAACTTAAATGATAAAAATGACTTTGAAATGGTCTATCTAGGCATGGCAACTTTCAAAATATGAATCTGATAAGAATCTAAACTGGTTTCAGGAACTATAAATAAAATAATGTAAATTTTTAACAGGAGCAGTTTTCATCCTAGCTCAAGTGTCCTAGCTACAGAATGGCTCTGATTGGTTATATTAGAAAATACATAGAGTGAAACTTCATTAAATTATGATAATTGTCCAGGGTAGGGTGTTGTTGTTATATTTTGGGTGTTTTGCCTTTTATTAGATTCCTTAGGCAAATTCCCGGTGTATTTAGGGCAAAATGGTGTCTCTTCCTACCAGACCCCCAATTTTGTTCATTGTTTTATTAGTAAAGTATGAAAGTTAAGGTAAGGCACATTGTTCAAAGTTGTGAGTGTGTGTTCTGTCTAGTGGCTGTCTTTCATCCTTTCAGTGTACTTAGAAGCAAGCGCTTTATCAAGCACTAACCCTTTAAGAACGATCTGTCTGCACAGCCTCACGTGCTCTTCTCAGGTTTGGCGGTTCTTCATAGGGTTATCTTCCAAAGACTCCAAATGACTGTAAATCATTGAGCTCAAAACAGGTACCCTGTTTTAAATCCCCATTGTGTTGTGCCTGGCCTGTGGTGGTGTAGAGAATCAAGTGTCGACCTGGAATGCGAGGTCGGCAGTTCAAAACCCTGGGCTTGTGCAGTCAAGGCACATGGGAGAAACAAGCAATTAACAACTAAACTGAAGCAACTATGAATTAATATCGGTAAATATAATCTTTTTAAAATCTTTTAATATATATTCACATATCTATTCTTCAGGTGATAAAATGAATTTGTAGTTACACTATAAATTCATTACCTATCTAATACTTATTGAATAAACAGTTCATAAAAATGGAACCTTCACTCAGTGAAGACCTGCCCTTGCGTGTCGTGTGCTGACTCTGCATTCCTGGCCCTCAGGAGACCCCTCTGCTGACCAGACTGGAGAAGCAGAAGCGCAGGGAGGAGGAGGCGGAGCGCCAGATCCTGCTGGCGGTACAGAGGACAGAGCAGGAGCAGATGCTCAAGGAGGAGAAGAAGCGGGAGCTGGAGGAAAAGGTCAAGGCAGTGGAAGGTATGTGGGCTTCCTGCGTTGTCTGGACCGGTCCATGGGGTGTGGGAACAGCACTCCTGCTGTGGCCAAAACCATGTGCAGTGGGGTTCTGTCATTTATAAAAGCTGTTTCTGGCCGCTCTGGGGATGTCCGTTGCAGTCTGTATTATTCACTCACTGTCGTGGGCTCCAGCTAAAGCCTGGGCATTGTCCTCCATGTGTCCGTCCATCTGTCTCTCCCTGTATCCCTCTCTGCTGCGTCCCCTTCACACATAGATGAGTGTGTTGAGGAGCGTCTAGGTGTTTTAGCTGTGGCACTACAAATAGTATGGATGAGGGCAGGTGGTTTCCTCAGGCTTAGGTCTGGGCCTCAGTCTTGCTGTAATGAAATTTCCTTCCTTTGAGATGACAGCAAAGAATACAACTCTTTCTAGACCTGTTAGTAACAGTTATGTCTATAAGCTGAACCTGGTATGTCATGTGATAAGGGTATTTGGCTTGATTGAATACCAACAAATGTCTATTTTCTTTGAAATAAGTGTATTGAACATTTAAATTTTTTTACTAAAATAGGATAACATGGGTTTAACTTGTATGCAGTATTTCATTGCAAAATTTAAATTAATTTTGCCTATAAAATTTGAAGAAGCCGGCCCTGGCCGGTTGGCTCAGTGGTAGAGCATAGGCCTGGCGTGCAGGAGTCCCGGGTTCGATTCCCAGCCAGGGCACACAGGAAAAGCACCCATCTGCTTCTCCACCCCTCCCCCTCTCCTTCCTCTCTTTCTCTCCTCCTCCCGCAGCCAAGGCTCCATTGGAGCAAAGTTGTCCCAGGCGCGGAGGATGGCTCTGTGGCCTCTGCCTCAGGCACTAGAATGGCTCTGGTTGCAACAGAGCAACACCCCAGATGGGCAGAGCATCGCCCCCTGGTGGGCATGCCGGGTGGATCCCGGTCGGGCACATGCGGGAGTCTGTCTGACTGCCTCCCTGTTTCCAACTTCACGGAAAAAAAAAAAATGTGAAGAAGCCTGCCCTCCGTGCGTGTTTACTCCCATTCCTGTGTAGAGCATCTGCAGGTTTCACCTGTGCCCCTCATGGGGCTGCGTGTTTTCTCCCAGTGCTAGGCTTAAATTCCTCAAGATGGCAGCTATGGCTCTGACTTATTTATATTTCTCACTGGGGTCCTATAATTTTCAGTGGGGTTGTCATTTGGCACACTATTGTCAGTTTGGCTTTTAGTTTATACAGACAGGTCCAGAACTTACTTTTGTGGCTTAGTTTCTTTGCCAGTAAGAGTAATAATACCCGTGTTATAGACTGTTCTTTAAATCAACAAATATTTTTTGAGCACCCATGCTGTACTGGGCACTGTTGTAGGAATATAGTAGCAAATAAAATAAGACACTTCTTTCAAGAAGTCTGTGTTGTAATGATAGGAAGACAGAGGAAACACATATGGTAGAACCACAGAGAGTGGTGAGTAATTGGAAGAAAAACAAAAGTGGGTTCTGGCCCATTGGCTCAGTGATAGAGCACTGGCCCAGTGTGTGGAAGTCCCGGGTTCAATTCCTGGTCAGGATACACAGGAGAAGCGACCATTTGCTTCTCTACCTTTCCCTTTCCCCCCTCCACCCCTACCCCCTCTCTTTCTTTTCTCCTCCTGCAGCTATGGCTCGAATGGTTCGAGCAAATTTGGCCCCGGGCACTGAGGAAAGCTCCATGGCCTCACCTCAGGCACTAAGATGGCTTGGTTGCTGAGCAACAGAGCAGTGGCCCCAGATGGGCAGGGCTTCACCTGGTAGGGGGCTTGCTTGGGGGTATCCTAGTCGGCTGCATGTGGGAATCTGTCTCTGCCTCTCTGCCTCTCACTTAATAATAAAAAAAGAAAGAAAAAACTGGTTTTGAGATGAAAGGAATTACATGATGGAAGGAGCATTTAAGTCGGATTGTGAGTGATGCTGCGTGTGTGTACAGCAGGGACGATCCGTGCACACAGGTACGCATGTGCAGCAAGATGGAACGTGGCTGGTGCAAGGGCAGCACAGAGAAGACTGGCAGGGAGTGAGTTCAGGCAGGTGAGCAGAGGCCACACCACATGGGGCCATGCAGGCCTTGTTAGAAGGATTCAGTGGAGACAAGACAGTCCCTAGCACACAGCAAGCTCACGAGTGATAGTGATTATGGGGGCATGTGGAGAGATGTTTATAAGGTACAAGATAGTTATGACAGTAAGCTTTTCCTGGCTGCTTGACAGCTAAGTTTCCTTAGGAGGGAAATAATAGATTATTTATTTACTGATAGGAGAGTTTTAATGTTTAAAACAGCCAATACAGAGAAACAAGCCTTTTGTGACATTAAATTCTAAGAAAATTTCATGGTGTGGGTTTTCTACCATAATGACTAAATAGTTGTGTTGAGGGCAAGTCAGAATATACTTCATGTTAACACCTAAGTTTTGTCTGTGTGGGAGCACACAGCTGGCTTCCTGGTTCTGTTCCCTGGCATGCTCTGTTCAGAGCTGCGGTCACTAGTGCGGCTTCCCGAAACTGCTGGCATAAAAAGTGACATAGCACGCGTGGCTCGTGGCTTTCTGTGTAAAGAAATTTGAAAGGAGGGAAGTGGATTAAGAAAGGTGGAAAGCCTGACCTGGGGTGGCGCAGTGGATAAAGCGTTGACCTGGAGTGCTGAGGTCGCCGGATCGAAACCCAGGGCTTTGCCAGGTCAAGGCACGTAAACAAGGCAACTACTTTGAGTTGATGCTTCCTGCTCCTCGCCTGCTTTCTCTCTTGTTCTTTCTCTCTCTTTGATCTAAAATCAATAAATAGAAATCTTTTTAAAGAAAGAAAGGTGGAAAGAAGCAACCCAGTAGTCTCATCAGTGGCTGCATGGGTAAGCAGAACAGAGTGCAGTCGGCCTTTCCATAGGCGTGGTGGTGGTTATCATGGCGCCCTTACAAGGTGTGCTTTACACCCAATAGCAAGAGAACTTCTAACACTCAGATGGTGATCTCTCAATTTAATTTCTCTCAGAAAGGATCACTGGAGAAATGACTGATTTCAGTACTGTAGCAGTAAAAATATAATAGACTACAGCAAGTCCCTGAGTTACAAACATCCAACTTATATACAACTCATACTTATGAACAGAGAGCCATAAGGGCTGTTGGTAATCAACTGCAGTTGGACATCAGTGAATTTGATATCACAGAGTTACTTGACTCCCATAGCAAAGAACTAACCAATGAAGACCTTATGGAACAATAGCAGCAGATGACAGCATTTAAGGAAGAAAACGGGGACCTAGAAACTACAGAACTGAACAAATTTTCTACAAAAGAGTTAGCTGATGCTTTTTTTTTAAGCGAGAAGAACATACAGGGAAGGAGAGAGAGATGAGAAGCATCAGTTTTTTGTTGTGACACCTTAGTTGTTCATTAATTTCTCATATGTACCTTGATGGGGGGGGGGGCGCTATAGCAGAGCCAGGGACCCTTGCTCAAACCAGCGACCTTGGGATTTCAAACCTGGGTCCTCTGCATCTCAGGGCAACACTTTCCACTGTGCCACTGCCTGATCAGGCTAGCTGATGCTTTTCATCTCATTGAAGCAGGAATATCAAAGTTAGAGGAGCAAGATCCTGATACAGAGAGGTTAACCAAAGTTTACTGTACAGTTACCTAAGGCCTGAGGTAATATAGGCCACTTATGATAAGAAAAAGGAAAGCTCTGTTGATGACTTCGTGTGTGTTTGTGTGTGTGTGTGTGTGTGTGTGTGTGTGTGTGTGTGTGTGTCTGTCAGAGACAGAGTCAGTCAGAGAGAGGGACAGGTAGGGACAGACAGACAGGAAGGGAGAGAGATGAGAAACATCAATTCTTCGTTGCGGTTCCTTAGTTGTTCATTGATTGCTTTCTTATATGTGCCTTGATGGGGGGGAGCTACAGCAGAGCAAGTAACCCCTTGCTCAAGCCAGTGACCATGGGCTCAAGCTGATGAGCCTTGCTCAAACCAGGTGAGCCTGCGCACACAAGCTGGTGACCTGGGGTTTTGAACCTGGGTCCTCTGCATCCCAGTCCAACGTTCTATCCACTGCGCCACTGCCTGGTCAGGCGATACCTACTTCTTGAACCTGACTCCAATAACAGAATCGAATGCTGACTCAATACCAGTCCCATCCTTTCCAACAAGTCCGTTATCTTTTACATCAACCAAGATTGTTTAAGATTGTATTTGAAAATGTTTACATGTCTTTTATGCTCAGAAAGGTTAAAAATGCTATGTTAAGGCGAACATCTAAGTTGCATTTAATAGGTAAATGTACCTGTTCCAACTTACACACAAGTTCAAGTTAAATGATCAGTAAACTGAAAATATATGTATTGTCACTCCAGTCAGAAAAATTAAAATGAAACCATCAAAATTTTATGTCATTCCTATCTGTTTGGCAAAATGTTTTCTTTTATCATACCAAGTGAGGTAAGATCACTAAAATCACTATTAAAAGAATAGCACTTTGAGCCCTGGCCAGTTGGCTCAGTGGTAGAGCATCAGCCCAATGTGTGGAAGTTTTGGGTTCGATTCCCAGTCAGGGCACACAGGAGAAGTGCCCATCGACTTTTCCACCTCTCCCTCTCTCACTTCTCTCTTTCCCCCGCCCCTCTCTCCCCCTCTCTTTCCCTCTCTCCCCTCCTCCCTGCCTTTTCTAGCCATGGCTGGATTGGAATTGGCCTGGCCCCAGGTGCTGAGGATGGCTCCATGGCCGCCTCTTCAGGCACTAAAACATGGCTCTGGTTGCAACGGAGCAAGGGCCCAAGATGGGTAATGCATTGCCCCCTAGTGGGCTTGTTGGGTGGATCCGGGTCAGGGTGCATGCGGGAGTCATCTCTGTCTCCCCTCCTCTCACTAAATAATTTTTATTTATTTATTTTTTTTAATTTATTCTTTTTTTTTTTTTTTCTTTTTTCATTTTTTCTGAAGCTGGAAACAGGGAAAGACAGTCAGACAGACTCCCGCATGCGCCCGACCGGGATCCACCCGGCACACCCACCATGGGGCGACGCTCTGCCCACCAGGGGGCGATGTTCTGCCCATCCTGGGCATCGCCATGTTGCGACCAGAGCCACTCTAGCGCCTGAGGCAGAGGCCACAGAGCCATCCCCAGCGCCCGGGCCGTCTTTGCTCCAGTGGAGCCTTGGCTGTGGGAGGGGAAGAGAGAGAGAGAGGAAAGCGCGGCGGAGGGGTGGAGAAGCAAATGGGCGCTTCTCCTGTGTGCCCTGGCCGGGAATCGAACCCGGGTCCTCCGCACGCTAAGCCGACGCTCTACCGCTGAGTTTTGTTTTTTTTTTATTAAAGAAGCTGGAAACGGGGAGAGACAGTCAGACTCCCGCATGCACCCGACCGGGATCCACCCGGCACGCCTACCAGGGGTGACGCTCTGCCCACCAGGGGGCGATGCTCTGCCCCTCCGGGGCGTCGCTCTGCCGTGACCAGAGTCACTCTAGCGCCTGGGGCAGAGGCCAAGGAGCCATCCCCAGCACCCGGGCCATCCTTGCTCCAATGGAGCCTTGGCTGTGGGAGGGGAAGAGAGAGACAGAGAGGAAGGAGGGGGTGGGGGTGGAGAAGCAAATGGGCGCTTCTCCTATGTGCCCTGGCCGGGAATCGTAATTTATTCATTTTTTAGAGAGGAGAGGGAGAGAGAGAGAGACGAGACGGGGGGGGGGGGGGGGGGCGGAGCTAGAAGCATCAACTCCCATATGTGCCTGGACCAGGCAAGCCCAGGGTTTCGAACCGGTGACCTCAGCATTTCCAGGTCAACGCTTTATCCACTGCGCCACCACCGGTCAGGCCTCACTAAATAATTTTTAAAAAGGAAGAAAGAAAGAATAGCACTTTGGTAATGCCTGATAAAGGTATCGTACATACCTCTAGCGATTCTGCTGCTGGACTTTCATACATGTTTACAAGGCAAGTTGTTAAAAGAATGGTCATTATAATATTGTTACAAAATGCAAAAGAGTTGCAGTCAACTAGAAAAAGGATTCTTAAGCTGAGAGATACTGTATTAAAGTTAAGGTGAAAATGCTAAGCTTAGTTTAGTGGACACATAATTACTCATTAATGTAGTTACACTTTAAGCTTGAAGCTCTCTTTAAAAAAAATTTTTTTAAGGCCCTGGCCGGTTGGCTCAGTGGTAGAGCATCAGCCTGGCGTGCAGGAGTCCTGGGTTCGATTCCCAGCCAGGGCACACAGGAGAAGTGCCCATCTGCTTCTCCACCCCTTCCACTCTCCTTCTTCTCTGTCTCTCTCTTCCCCTCCTGCAGCCAAGGCTCCATTGGAGCAAAGTTGGCCCCTGCGCTGAGGATGGCTCCTTGGCCTCTGCCTCAGGCGCTAGAATGGCTTGGATGCAACAGAGCAATGGCCCAGATGGGCAGAGCATCGCCTCCTGGTGGGCATGCCAGGTGGATCCCAGTCGGGCGCATGCAGGAGTCTGTCTGACTGCCTCCCCGTTTCCAACTCCAGAAAAATACAAGAAAAAATTTTTTTTTAATTGTTGCTAGCAAAATGCCTTTGATTAATTAAAGCAGATAGATACTCTTTTAAGTTTATAAATGAAAATAACGTAAGAACAAAGACACAAGTCAAATGGACCCTGCTGGCAAGCACACTGTTTGCAGAATCCTGTCACATTCACAGTGGAAGTTCTGGGCCTGTCCCTTGGGGAAGAAACCAAGACCTGTCTGGGCTTTTCCCTTCAGTGTTTGTTTATGAAAGTGTCCTTCATTCCCTGCCTTCTTCTGTCCCCTGGCCTTCCTGGTCCCTACCTGCGCTGAGCGCCCCACCAGGCTGGTGATGGAATGGCATGTGTGTTCTCCTGGGCGTGGCTGTGAGCCAGGAAAACAAGGCCTCTGCCTTCCAGCTCCACACCAGCCACTTACCATTGCCATCGGCTTAGTGGGACCAGCGGCCGGTGTGGGGGTGGGCTGGAGATCAGACAGTGGCTGTGCATGCAGACCTTTGTAAATGCCAAACCTTGAGAGCTTGGAGAGGCAGTCAGACAAACATGAAGTTCTGTATGTTTGATTTGATAGTCTAGTCCTTGAAGTGGATGTTGCTCTTTTGAGAGAAAGAGGAAAGGACTCTGGTAATGACAAGGATAATTCATCCTCATTCAGTCTTCTATTTTTTTTTCTTTTTGTTAAAATCTTTTTACTTTTCAGCCTTGTTCTTTTTCCTGCCCCCATTCCAGTATTTGCCCCTACCCCCCTTATTCCTCAGCTTGGATCTCAGTGTGTCTAAGAGCAAACAGCCCCACTCATAAAGCCTCTCGTCCCTAGAAGCATCCTGATGATCAGAAAGAGGATGGTGAAGGAAGCACAATGATTCACAACCACTGCTTTGTGACCTTTGTTTCTTCCTCCTCTCATACTGATAAGGACATGTAATTGATGTCTTGATCAGTGAAGCGTCCTTAACTCATTATACCATGATGCTTTGTGTTCCCTGTAGACCGAGCTAAGAGGAGGAAGCTCAGGGAAGAGAGGGCCTGGCTGCTGGCCCAGGGGAAGGAGCTCCCCCCAGAGCTCTCCCACCTGGACCCCAACTCCCCTATGAGGGAAGAGAAAAAGACTAAAGACCTGTGAGTATGTGACATTTGTTAAGCACGTTTCTCATTTAACCCTTAGAACAACTCTGTGTGGTACATCATGTTTGATGTTTGTGAGCTTCTGAATCTATTTTGTGCTTTTTTGGATTATTATTCTTTGTATCACAAATACTCATTCAAGTAAAATGAGACCTGGGAAAGAGTATGCTATTGAATTACTAACATAGGGTCATAAACTATGTTCTGGATCACCTAAGCCACCCCATTGTCTTGTAGATGAGACAAATGATGCTCCCTTTTTTGCTAAATTATGCTAACCCTCATCTTCATAATTAATTTCTGGAGCGTTAACACTATTACATACTTGTCTTTAATGATAATTATTGGGTCTATTCCAAAACTTGATGCAGTCAGGTGGGTCTGTGGTTGAATTAAGAGGGTTTAAGGAGAGAGGAGGTCACAGTCATTATTAAATTCTTATTTGTGATTTACAGCTTTGAGTTGGATGATGATTTCACCGCCATGTACAAAGGTCAGTTTCCATTCTCAGCTATTGTGTTTCTGGTGAAAAGACTCTTATGTGAGTGTGTTAAGCTGTCTTCTCTGGCTCTCAGTTCTAGATGTGGTAAAGGCTCACAAGGATTCCTGGCCCTTTTTGGAACCTGTGGATGAATCATATGCCCCAAACTATTATCAGATTATTAAGGTAGTTAAACCTACTGTGCAGTTACACCTGTTGTGACGTGTTTTGCTCTTGCTTTTTGTTTTTGTCTGTTTGAGTTCATTATTCTTGAAAGTCAGAGTTGCTGGATATAGACCAGGCTTTGAGCAACTTAAAATGGTATGATTCCCTTGCCACATAGGGATTACGAGATGTTTTCTCCAGGTTATTGTAATAAACATGTCCTGTTTTAGGTCCCGATGGATATTTCAAGCATGGAGAAGAAAATAAATGGAGGGCTGTACTGCACCAAGGAGGAATTTGTGAACGACATGAAGACTATATTCCGGAACTGTCGGAAATACAATGGGGAAAGCAGTGGTGAGTGGGAGGGGCTTCCCCTGTAACCAAGAGTAAACTGCCTCTTATTTTAGAGCAGCGGTTCTCAACCTGTGGGTCGCGACCCCGGCGGGGGTCGAACGACCAAAACACAGGGGTTGCCTAAAGCCATCGGAAATTATTTTATTTAAAAATGTATTGTATAATAAATATGTATTTTATTTTAAAATGTATTGTATAATAAATATGTATTTTATTTAATAATGTATAATAAATATGTATTTTATTTCAAAATGTATTGTATAATAAATATGTGTTTTATTTAAAAATGTATTGTATAATAAATATGTATTTTCCGATGGCTTTAGGCGACCCCTGTGTTTTGGTCGTTCGACCCCCGCCGGGGTCGCGACCCACAGGTTGAGAACCGCTGTTTTAGAGACTCAAGTTCTGGTGAGCCAGGCCTGTCCCTAGGTTGGTTATAGAGAGTATGTACTAACGCCGTGGGCGAGCTGCTCTGACCACTGGCACAGTGTGCACCCGCTGGGGAGCTCGGGCTGTTTCTCATTATCCTGCAGGCCAGTGTGAGTCCACTCTGCTGGACCTGCTTAACACGGACAGCAAACCACTGACAAGATGAACCTGGTAGTTCTGCGGTGTGATTAAATTCTCACAAGTTTGGGGTAGTGAGAGTTATACAGCTGGAGCCTCTTAGGACAGAAGCTCCGAGTTTACCCCAGTAGCATCTTCTGTTTATTAGTAGAATTGTCTTCTGTGGCTTATAAACGCTTTACCTGAAAGTCAGTCCTTTATCTTTCCATAGAGTATACCAAGATGTCAGATAACTTAGAGAGGTGTTTCCATCGGGCAATGATGAAGCATTTTCCTGGCGAGGATGGAGACACAGATGAAGAGTTCTGGATCAGAGAGGATGAGAAGCGGGAGAAGAGACGGAGCCGGGCTGGGCGGAGTGGGGGCAGCCACGTGTGCACTCGGTCCAGGGACTCCGAAGGGCCCAGCAGGAAACAGCCACCCGTGGAGAATGGAGGGAAGTCATTGCCACCGGCACGCCGAGCCCCCTCCTCTGGGGGTGACCCCAGCAGCAGTTCCACGCAGCTCCCTCGGGAGGTGGGCGCCTCAAATGGCCGCGGCCTCCCTCGTCCCCTGCGTTATGGTGGGATGCCCACCCAGGCGCCCCTTTTAAACCAGATGGTAAGAAATAGCTGAGATTGTGCTAAAGCCTCTCCTAGTCAGTGAACGCAGAGCAAGGAAGACTTCCATTTGGACTCCTCCTCCATAATAATTTACGTGTGTGGATTGTTTCCTCCACACATCTGTTCTTTCTTTAGTCTTCCTTTGTCTTAAATCCTCCTTCCTCCTAATCATTTGAACCATGCTTTCTCAAAGTGGGCAAAAATTGGGATAAAAGTAAGTCTTAAGTCCTTGTATGTATAAAACACAGCAGTGCATATGGTGCATGTAATATACAACCCGTCTGTGGTATTAAATTTCACAGTGCTGCTGGTGAGGGGGGAGTTAGCTTAAGAGGCTGGTGGCGTTGAGGGGCAGTAAACAGCAGTCTGTGTCAGAGAGGGAGGTGCTTTGGGCCCCGGAGCTAGTCCTGATGGAGGGGTGCCCATGGCTGGCAGTCTTCCTTTCTCGGTGCCCTGCGGGGTGCGTGCTCTGTGGTGTGTTCCTCTTCAGAACCACCCATGTTTTCTTCCTAATGTCTGCTTTCCTCACCACTCTTCTTGCTGTCACTCACACCCCACAGAGGCCCGCCATCCCCGAAACATTTGGTCCTCTTCGAGGACCCGACCCCGCCAGCTTATATGTCTCCTCTCGAGTCCCCGAGCCACACCCGGGGGAGCCTGGCCAGCACCAGCCCTTTGCCATGCAGGTAAGCAGCCTCCTCATCAAGTGTAGGCACAGAGCCTCAGAGCTGACTGTCGGAAGTGCGGTCTCTTCCTGGGTTCACTTTCACTGTCACTTGCTCGGTTGAGTCATTGCTGTGGATGAAGCACATCACAGTTCTGTGTGTTGTGAACACCGCTGTCTCCTCTCTTCTCGTTGTCAGCCTTCTGTGGGAACTAACAAACACCGAGGACCCAGGCTGGGCACGCCCGAAGAAAAGCCGGTGTGTGGGGGGCTGGCGCACCTTCCCAGCGTGGGCTCACAACCAGGACCCGTGCCTCTTGGGCAGATGAGCAGCCCGGGTCAGGACGGAAATGTGTACCCCCTGACTCAGTTCCAGCCAGGCTTTCTCCCACCCCGGCATGCGGGGGTTCCAGCCCGACCCCCAGACTTCCCTGAAAGTTCAGACATCCCTCCCAGCCACATGTACCGACCATACAAATACCTGAACCGAGTGCACGCTGCTGTCTGGAATGGGAACCACAGTGCTACAAACCTGGGACCCTTAGGGCCAGATGAGAAGTCCTTCATGGGGCCGGGACCCTCTCACCAGCCTCGCACTCTGAGCCACATGATGGATGCCCAGGTGATGAGACCACCCCTTCCTCCAAACCAGTGGACTGAGCGATCAGGCTTCCTACCTCATGGTGTCCCTTCTTCAGGGTGTGTGCGGCCACCCTGTACATCTGGTGGGCGTCGGCTGCAGCCGCCTCTAGCACCGAGTCCCCTCTTTGGAGCACCCTCTCAGGTTCTGCGAGGGGGGCAAGGAGGGGACTCCATGATGGACAGTCCAGAAATGATCGCCATGCAGCAGCTGTCCTCTCGCGTGTGCCCGCCCGGCGTGCCTTACCACCCCCAACAGCCCGTGCCCCCCCATGTGCCTGGCCCTTTTCCACAGGGCGCTCCCTCAGTGTCCACTAGTGCATCAGCCCCCACACCTGCCTTGGGGAACCCTGGAAGGATGCAGGACAGTGACACACAAGAGCCTGACAGCGACCGAGGTAATGAACACATTACTTACGTGATTCTGGCCCTTTAAGCTGTCAATTCACGGATAATCTTGACACAGTGTCAAGCCAAACTTAACCTGGTTTCCTTCCTCCTTTTCTTTTTCTTTTGGGGGTGGGGGAGAAGCACCACCCAGCTGTGCACCCACTGATTGCCTCATACACCCTGACCGGGGACTGAACCCGTGACCCTGGCATGCTGGGACCACGTTCTACCCACTGAGCAACCCGGTATGGGCCCAGCCTGTTTTTCTTGACCTCCTCAGGGTTAGGCCAGTCATGGCACTGGTTTTGTCCCAAAGACCCAGAGGGTCCTGGTCATGGCAGTGACTGCTCAGACACAGGGCTTGCTGTGCAGGTACTTTCTGAGGCTTCAGTGAATATGAATTCATTTCACTTTCAGAAAAAGCCTTCCAGATAGCTGCTATTATTAGCCTTGTTTTTCCAGATGGGAATTCCAGGCAAAGCTAATGGAGGACTTGCTCTTATCGACCTAGTAAGTGGTAGACTGAACTCTGACCCCAGACAGACTGGACCCAGCACCTGCCACCAAAGTTCATGACCTCAGAGTTACTGTTATGAAATAAAGTCTGCGTACTTGTATCCTTTATTCCTTGGTTACATGTCAGCATCTACTAAGAATGCAGAAGAGTGAGACCCAACAAATCTTGAAGGAATTTCTTATATGTGCCCTTTCAGAGAACAGACCTATGTCTGAAGGGGTCAGATGCACGCGTCTTGACAGTGCTCATTCCTAGGACAGGTTCTCGTGTGTGTAGCGTGTGACTATTCAGCATGTTGTGCAGAGTGGAGGCTGGACTTTATAGAACAGGGTAGGAGTCCACATAAGGTTGGTGGTAAGCTGTCTGACCTGGCGGCGCAGTGGCTAGAGTGTCAGACTGGGATTCAGAGGACCCAGGTTCAAAACCCTGAGGTTGCCAGCTTGAGCGCAGGATCACTGGCTTGAGTGTGGAATCATAGACATGACGCCATGATCACTGGCTTGAGCCTGAAGGTCGCTGGCTTGAGCAAGGGTCACTTGCTCTGCTGTAGCCACACTGTGCCCCCCATCAAGGCACATATGAGAAGGCAATCAATGAACAACTAAGGACCTGCAATGAAGAATTGATACTTCTCATCTCTCTCCCTTCCTGTCTGTCCCTCCAAAAAAAATAAGAAAAAAGGTTGGTGGTAGGCCTGGAACTCTAACTTACTTTTTATTGTCTTTTTTAAGGAAAAGCCTCACTGAGCAGCAGCTCTGACAGGATGTTGTTTTTTTTCCATTCAGTGAGACGAGGGGAGGCAGAGAAACAAACTCCTGCATGTGCTCTGATCAGGATCCACCTGGCAAACCCACTCAGGGGCGATGTTCTGCCCATCTGGGGTGAGGTCTATTGCTCAGCAACCGAGCTCTTAGCACCTGACGTGGAGGCCTTGGAGCCATCCTCATTGTCCTGGGGCCAACTCTCTCCAACCCAGCCATGGCTGCGGGAGGAAGGGGGAAAGAGAGAGAGAGGCGAGAGGAGGAGGGGTGGAGAAGTAAATGGGCACCTCTCCTGTGTGTCCTGACTGGAAATTGAACCTGGAACTTCCACATGCCAGGCTGATGCTCTACCACCGAGCCAGCTGGCCAGGGCTGGATTTTCTAATACTTATTTCAAAGGGTGTCTGGAATTTGAAACTTAAGAAGAGAAGTTCCACTGATGCCACCTTGGGAAAGTCTGCTAGCTGCGGTGCTTTGTGCTGAGTGAGAAGTGGGAAATGCAGGTTTGGTCTCATAGCCTGGCATCCTTGTAGACTGTGAGTCATTGTGGACATCAGTCTCATCCTTTTGACCCAGCATCAGGATGATGCTTGACCACACCTGGGCAACAGCTGTGTCCTACTAGGGAGATTATAATAGCAAGCCCATATTTATGGGTTGATATAATGGGCCAAAGATTCTGAGGTTGTACTGAAGCATTTGAGTCTAGTAACTTAATTTCATTGAGTTTATTAAATTTCTCTAATATGTTAACGGTGGCTTTTGAGTTGTGTGCTTGTTTTTAATACATTCAGATAATGTCGATTTTCCATTTTGTCAGGTCCTTAGGGTACAGTGGGGATAAGTAAAGAAGCAGTCTTTCCCCTGCAGAGTATATGTTGTGGTCAGGGGTCCAGCCTTCCTGAGACCACCATGGCCTGGCCTTCTCCTGTGTCAGCTGTTCGAGCCTCCTGGCCTGGCCTGCAACCCTGGTGACAGCTGTACCCTCCTGCCTTGTCCCACGTGCGTCCACTTGGAGCCCTTGCGCCATGAATTACCGTATTTTTCATTCCATAAGATTTACTTTTTTTCTCCCAAAAGTGGAGGGGAAAATGCCTGTGCATCTTATGGAGCAAAAAATACGGTATTTTATTTAATATTTTAACACACAATTTGGTTCAGAATATTTTTTTTTCTTATTTTTCTCCTTAAAACCCTAGGTGTGTCTTATGGTCAGGTGTGTCTTATGGAGCGAAAAATACGGTATGTGCTCCCTTTCACCAGTCTCTGGTGTGACGGCGGAAGCAGAGGCAGGCGAGGACGTGTGCAGTCTTTGGCTGCCCCCCCCCTTTTTTTTTTTTTTTTTTTTTTGTATTTTTCTGAAGCTGGAAATGGGGAGAGACAGACAGACTCCCGCATGCGCCCGACCGGGATCCACCCGGCACGCCCACCAGGGGCGACGCTCTGCTTGGCTGCCTTTTGAGTAGAGTAGATACTCTAGGCCTTGCCTCCACATTGTAACTCCTTCCAGGGGTTCTCGGTGGTCTGTTCATCATTCCCTCCCATTGGTGTTGCCACTCCAGCTGCTGCATTGTTAGTTTGTTCTCCGTTTTCTTGCAGCAAATCCCTTGCCTGGGCTTGAGAAACCTCCGAGCGCAGGTGCCTCAGAGGGGGTGTACCTCAAACAGCTACCTCAGCCTGCGCGGCCCCTGCAGAACAGCTGCACCAGGCAGAGCTCGCTGCAAGAAGGGGAAGCAGAGGGTCCGGAGCTCAGAAGTGACTCTTTGGCATCTGAAGACAGCTGTCAGGCTGCAAAAGGCAAAGCTTCCTGGGCCTCGGAGAGCAGCTACAGTGGCCCAGTGGCCCAAGGCTGTGTGAGGGACCTCTCCACCCTGGCAAACCAAGGCACTCTGCCCGAAAATGGAGGGATTGTTGAAGTTCCCACTTGTGGACCAGAGGGGAAGGTCCTGGGTGGTGGTGGTCCAGAAAAGCCACTGTGCCCCATCAGTAAAACGCTGCAGGAAGCCATGCCATGTACAGGACAGAACCCAGCTGCTCTGCCCAGTGCAGAGCCCAGTTTGATGGGGGTCACCGTCAGCCAGTTCTCTCCCCTGTACATGCCCAGCCTGGACTACCCCGACCCTGCTGCACACTACCACGTGGGGCCCGGCCTGCAGGGTCTGGGCCCTGTGCTGGGAGGCAGACCCTCAGCATCACACCCTCAGCATTTCTCCCCCAGGGGCTTCCATCCTAACAGCTCGCATTCTGGGGTCTTTCCCCGGTATCGCCCCCACCAAGGAATGCGGTATTCTTACCAGCCACCACCTCAGCCTTCCTACCATCACTACCAGCGAACTCCTTATTACCCGTGTCCACAGGGCTTGCCTGAATGGCAGAGACATCTCCATCCCCCAGGAAGCCCAACTGGGCCCCCCCCCAGCCAGCCTCCCCCTCCCAGGCCCCTCTTCTCAGACAAGAGCACCATGGTTAACCTGCCAGGCTGTGAGACTCTGAGTGCTACCCTGACTTCCCCAACCCACATTGACACGGGGGCTGTCAAGGCCGTCACTGCCGATGGGCAGAGTCCTGGCCCAGAGAAGGAGAAGCTGGATGACTCCATGGAGAGGCCAGAGAGTCCCAAAGAGTTCTTAGACCTGGACAACCACAACGCAGCTACCAAGCACCGGAGTTCCCTGTCCACCGGCGGGTACCTTTACGGGACCCCTCCCCCCACACTGAGCTCAGGGGTGGGGTTTGGCTCCCCTGCTTTCCCCCCTCACGGTGTGATGCTGCAGACAAGGCCCTCCTACACACCACTGCGACCAGCCGGCCACTTCCAGCCCCGAGCGTACTCTTCCCCGATGGCAGCCCGCCCGCCTCACCACCCAGTGGCTTCTTCCCAGCCCAATGGCCTCTCTCAGGATGGCGCTGTCTACCGCTGCCAGGAGGAGGGCCTGGGCCACTTCCAGGCTATAATGATGGAGCAGATTGGCACTGCAAGTGGAGTCAGGGGGCCTTTCCAGGAAGCATACAGACCATCAGGGTAAGGTTGCATTGGATTTATTTTCCCCGGAAAGAGATTAGATGTCACAATTTTTAAAAGAAAAGTGGTGGCCCTGATCAGTTGGCTCAGTGGATTGAGCATTGGCCTGGCATGTGGATACCCTGGCTTCGATACCTGGTTAGGACACACAGGAGATGTGACCACCTCCTCCTCCCTCTCCTCCTTCTCTCCTTCTTCCCCTCTCACAGCCAGTAGCTCAGTTGGTCCGATCGTCACCTGAGGTGCTGAGCATAGCTCAGTTGATTCGAGCATTGGCCCCAGATGGAGGTTGCCAGGTGGATCCCAGTTGGGGCGCATGCGAAAACCTGTCTCTCTATCTCCCCTCCTCTCACTTTAAAAAAAAATGGTTTTAGAAATGGCAGTAAACTTTAGTGGTCTCTTGGGACCAAGATGAGCATGTGGAAAGGGGGTTAGCTCCAGAGTTTGGATTTTGTCTTTGCCCACCCCACCCATGAACATGAATTGGCAGTGAAGTGACTGTTCAGTTAGGTTTTGGTACAGAAAACATGACGGCCACCACTGGAGCTATAGTCAAGAGTCTTCAGCATTGTTTCTGAGTTCATGTCCTCTGACCAAGGTAACATGGGTCACTCAGACCTGGGGTGTGTGACATCATGGTTAGGTTTTATTATTATCAGTTAAAGTTATGAGACCTGATCATAAAACCAAAGCTATTCAACTGAAACACCAGCATGCCCCTCCCCAGAGCCAGCCTGAGAAGGCCTCACCTCTAAACCATCTCCCCCATTTAACATTTTGTCGCGTTTATTTCTTTTCTTTCCCTTTCCTCCTAAACCGTCAGAAAGTACATTGTTAGGTGTCTTGTCCTTTTTTTCCCTGGACACTTCAGCATGTATCTCCTAAGAATAGGACCGCTTTCCTGGCGCACCACCTCAAATCATCACACCCAAGAAAAATGTCATCAGTTGTATCTAAGAGTCCTAATTTCTCCAGCTGTGTCTTTGTTTTGCTTTGATTTTCTTTTTCCTTTTTTTCCTTTGTATTTTCTGAAGTTGGAAATGGGGAGGCAGTCAGACTCCCACATGCGCCTGACCGGGATCCACCCGGCATGCCCACCAGGGGGCGATGCTCTGCCCATCTGGGGCGTTGCTCTGTTGCAACCAGAGCCATTCTAGCGCCTGAGGCAGAGGCCACAGAGCCATCCCCAGCGCCCGGGCCAACTTTGCTCCAATGGAGCCTTGGCTGCGGGAGGGGAAGAGAGAGACAGAGAGGAAGGAGAGGGGGAGGGGTGGAGAAGCAGGTGAGTACTTCTCCTGTGTGCCTTGGCCAGGAATTGAACCCGGGACCCCTGCACGCCAGGCCGACGCTCCACCACTGAGCCAACCGGCCAGGCCTGATTTTCTTTTTTCATTTAAGATCCAACCAAGCCTGACGAGGCGGTGGTGCAGTGGATAGAGCGTTGGATTGGTACACAGAGGACCCAGATTCGAAACCCAAAGGTCGCAGGCTTGAACCCAAAGGTCACTGGCTTGAGCAAGGTGTCATTCACTCTGCTGTAGCTCACCACCCCCAGGCACATATGAGAAAGCAATCGTTGAACAACTAAGGTGCTGCAGTGAAGAATTGATGCTTCTCATCTCTCTCCCTTCCCGTCTATGTGTCCCTATCTGTCCCTCTCACTGTCTCTCTGTCTCTGTAAAAAAAGAAAAAGAATCCAATCAAGGTTAATTTACATTAGGTTGTTATGTCTATTTAATCTCTTAATTTATAACATTCATCCTATCGTATTATTTTCTAATCTTTTTCTCCTTTTTTTAAAATGTTTTCTATTTACTGAATTTTTAGAGACGGAGAATAGGGATGGATAGCAGGATGTACTTTTTTTTTTTTTTTTACAGAGACAGAGAGTGAGTCAGAGAGAAGGATAGACAGGGACAGACAGACAGGAACGGAGAGAGATGAGAAGCATCAATCATTAGTTTTTCATTGCGTGTTACAACACCTTAGTTGTTCATTGATTGCTTTCTCATATGTGCCTTGACCGTGGGCCTTCAGCAGACCGAGTAACCCCTTGCTGGAGCCAGTGACCTTGGGTTCAAGCTGGTGGGCTTTTGCTCAAACCAGATGAGCCCGCACTCAGGCTGGCGACCTCTGGGTCTCGAACCTGGGTCCTCTGCATCCCAGTCCGACGCTCTATCCACTGCGCCACCGCCTGGTCAGGCAGCAGCAGGATGTACTTATGTGTCTTGACCGAATAAGTGCTGGGTTTCAAACTGGCGACCTCAGCGTTCCAGGTCGAGGCTTTATCCACTGTGCCACCAGTCAGGCTGTTTTCTTCTTGTTTTCAAAGTCCAGGACAGTTCTCATATAGTGTCACAAATTCTGGATCCTTACTATTTGCTCATGTTTAAATATTTTTATTTACTCATTTAAGAGAGAGGAAGAGAGAGACAGGCAGATAAAAACATCAATCTGTTCTGTATGTGCCCTGCCTGGGGATCAAAGTAGCAGCCTCTGCGTATTGAAACAAGTTCCAGCCAACTGAGCCATCTGGCCAGGGTGCTGTGTGCTGATGTTTAGAGCGGATTGAACCCTGACTAGGTGGTCCTGTGCTCATTGCCTCACACCTAGAGGCACATAGTGCAGCTTTGTCCCAGTGTTGAGGATTCCAGTTTTGATCTCCCAGAAAACTAAGGCAGTATCTGCCTAAGATTTTCCTTTAATTCTTATCTGTCCTCTCCTTGTGGCTACAGAATGCAGATGCATCCAGTGCAGGCCCAGCCCTCCTTCCCAAAGACACCGGCACCAGCCGCCCTGCAGGAACAGCTGCCGCCGCATAAGCCCCCGACACTCCCACTCGATCAGGTAAGAAATGCCAACAAGGAGAGCTCTTTAGTTAGTGAGTCCTATTATTTTTTCTTTTTTAAAATCGGAGGTGCCTTAGTGACTCATTTCCATGAGTGGCTATGGCCTGATGGAAAGGGGGAGGGGTCAGCATGACATTCCATTTACACACAAAAGTAGATGGGCAAGCCCAGAGCACTCTTGTGGTTAGAAGTTGGCAGCATGGGAAAGGGGAGGAACAGGTGTGGAGTTGAGGTATCATTAAAAAATACAAGCTCCCTCAAACTGGAGTACATGGGGGCACTTGGTCTGCTTCAACACAGAAGGAATCAGAAGGTCAAAAGCAGTGTGGGGGCCCTGGCCGGTTGGCTCAGTGGTAGAGTGTTGGCCTGGCGTGCAGAAGTCCTGGGTTCAATTCCCGGGCAGGGCACACAGGAGAAGCGCCCATCTGCTTCTCCACCCCTCCCCCTCTCCTTCCTCTCTGTCTCTCTCTTCCCCTCCCGCAGCCGAGGCTCCATTGGAGCAAAGTTGGCCCGGGCACTGAGGATGGCTCTGTGGCCTCTGCCTCAGGTGCTAGAATGGCTCTGGTCGCAACAGAGCAACGCCCCAGATGGGCAGAGCATCGCCCCCTGGTGGGCGTGCCGGGTGGATCCCGGTCGGGCGCATGCGGGAGTCTGTCTGACTGCCTCCCCGTTTCCAACTTCAGAAAAAAAAAAAAAAGGCAGTGTGGGAGGGCCAGAGCCATCCGCTGGTAGGTGGTAGGAAGAAGGACATGGTCCCCATCACATTGGGAACCCACCAGTTTGGAGGGCCAACTTAAGTTACATGTGAATTTTCAACTGCGTGGCAGGTCAGCGCCCCCCCCCACACACACACACACACATTCTTCAGTTGAAGTCATTGTTCATGACTTCTATGTTCTGAAGAAATCTTTGAAGGTGCCCTGTTGCTGCAGGCATTCGGGGGAGGGGGTGCACTCCGGCCTGGCTCATGGTGGCTCACTGTGGCAGGTACTAGGGAGGCTCTGAACACAGCTTCTGCTGCGGCCACGACATACTTGTTCCTTTTCTTAGGTAACTGGCAGCTTGGGGGTTAAACTTCATTTTTTCAAACTAGTGTCCAGCATTTATCAGATCTACCGGAAAGTTCTGTCCGTTTCTATCACAAGTTTCGACACATAAGCACATGTTTATTTGACGCATGTGTGCCTCTCTATTTTTATCACTTAATGTATACATACTGACATAGCAAATGAACTAAAAGTTGATTCACGTTAGTCTTATGTGTGAAGCGATAGTGTACCCATGGCTACTGATAAAGTTCATTTACGCCACTGTAATTTTTACGAATTTCAACAAGGAAGAAATGCTACAGAAGCATGTAGAAATTTATTGAAAGTGTTTGGTTAAGGTACAGTTTCTGATAGGACATGCAGAAGATGGTTCGAAAAATTCAAAACAGGTGATTTCGACCTTTCTGATAAACCATGTTCTGGGCAACCATCTTTGATCGATGACGATGTTGGTAAGACCATGTTGGAGCAAGATCCTTTTCTGACAACATCGGAGATCGCAGAAAGGCTTAATTCAGCTCAGCAAACCATTTCGGATCATATTCGGAAGATAGGATTGGTGTGAAAATATTCAAGATGGGTGCCACATGAATTAAGTCAGAAGAATTTGGATGATCGAGTCATCATATGCACATCTCTGCTTGCTCGGAACAAAATCAAGCCCTTCTTGAACTGGATGATAACTGGGGATGAAAAGTGATTACCTATGAAAACATCGTAAGGAAAAGGGCATATTGTGAACCCGGAAAACCTAGCCCTTCCACCTCTAAACCAAATTTGACTCTGAATAAGAAAATGTGTAGCCTGACCTGTGGTGGTGCAGTGGATAAAGCGTCAACCTGGAAACACTGAGGTTGCCGGTTCAAAACCCTGGCTTACCTGGTCAAGGCACATATGAGAGTTGATGCTTCCTGCTCCTCCTCCTTTTCTCTCTCTCTCTGTCTCCTCCCATCCTTTCTAAAATTAATAAATAAATAAATAAATAAAAAAGAAAATGTGTATATGGTGGGACATTTGAGGACCAATACATTATGAGCTTTTAAAACCGAACAAAAAGCTCAATTTGGGCCTGACCTGTGGTGGCGCAGTGGATATAGTGTCGACCTGGAAATGCTGAGGTCGCCGGTTCAAAACCCTGGGCTTGCCTGGTCAAGGCACATATGGGAGTTGATGCTTCCAGCTCCTCCCCCCTGTCTCTCTCTCCTCTCTCTGTCTCTCTCTCTCCCTCTTTCTCCTCTCTAAAATGAATAAATAAAAATAAAAAAATTACAAAAATAGTCAAACTATTAAAAATAATAATAAAAAAAAAAAATAAAAAAATAAAAAAAAAAAAAGCTCAATTTGGAGAAGTATTGTCAGCAACTGGATAATTTAAAGACAGCAGTCCAAGAAAAGAGGCTGGCGATGTTCAGTAGGAAGAACATCATACTGCATCATGATAATGCCAGGCCACATGTTGCTTTGGGGACTCGTCAAAAAATTGCAGAACTGGGCTGGGAAATTCTGTCGCATCCACCATATTCCCCGGACTTAGCACCCTCCGACTATCACTTGTTTTTGTCCTCACAAAATTTTTTGAAGGGCAAAAAATCGAAAATGATGAAGATATCAAACAAGCACTGGTTCAGTTTTTCGCATCAAAAGATAAAACATTTTTCAAAAATGGGATATACAAAATGCCCTCACGCTGGCAAGAAATCATTAATAGTAATGGCAATTATATTATTTAATAAAGTTTATTGACAGTAAGAAAAATTTATATTTTGTTTTATTCCAAAAACAGACAGAACTTTCCAGTAGACCATATATTTTGATATAGTCATAGTCCCTTGCATATTTTAATGTTTGTTTTATTGACATTAGAGGCAGGGAGAGAGACAAAGAGACAGGGACATAGAACTGCTCCTGCATGTGCCCTGACCGGGAATGCAACCAGCAACCTCTGCACTTCATGACAGTGCTCCAACCAACTGAGCTATCCGCCAGGGCGCGTCGACTCTTATCCTTCCTGCCCGTTTGGTTTTAAGGGACTAGGCAGTCAGGGTTTTAAATACTGGCAGCTACCTCTGAGCACCGCTCTGTGTCTAGCACGGCTGAGAGCTACATGCTGTCTGACTCCTGTGGTCGCTGTCAGCGTGTGTCCTTCCCTGTGTGTGAGCCCGGCAGGGACCAGGGGACTGCAGTGCGAGTGGGAGGTATGGCTGGGGAGCAAGTCCATCCGTCCTCCTCGATGAGAGGAATAGCTCTTTGGCTGATTTAATTTTAAGGTTAACACAAGTGTGAAGTTTGCTTAAATCATCCTTGTCTTGCTTTTCCCAGAGCTAGTTCAAGGAGGAACTACCCCAAGGAAACAGAAAGCTGCACATGAAGGCTGGAACATGGAGAATTTGGGGAATGACCCTCACCCACCTTGATCCCTGTCACCTGCCAAGCCCCTCATTGTGCCACCTCGCATCAGCTGGCATCTGGAGCGGTGCCCACAGCCCTCAAAGCACATTGCTCAGATGACTGGCGCACAGCTTGCAGGGTCCTGGCCAGGTCTCTAGCATGGCTGATAATTAGGAACAAATGAGCTGAAAGTAGGGACAGCTGTTCCAAGTCCTGAGACTGTTCAGGGAAGGTCATCTAAGACTTGGGAGGGGCAGACATACAGATGGAGTGGTGCTTGTAAACTTCCATGAGCAGCTAAACTCAGGTATATGTTTGGGGAAGGAACTACTTGTAGTGTTCATTTGTTTGGAGCTGGGTCCAGTTTACAGATTTTTCATGTTGCCTTTTGAAATAACTTCTGTTGTTGGTGAATGTATTATACATAAACTGCAAAATGGGTGAGGGCCTGGGAGACATGAAAGTCCCCACAGCGGACACCCTCCTCCCTCTGGGCGCCATCCCCACGGCGGGCACCGCCTTCCATGTGGGTGCTGTCCTCAAGGCGGGCACAGCGCTGGAGTGATCCTCATCTGTTTACAGTCACATCACACTGAGTACATGGAGGGTGGAGGAGAGGGTAGGAGAGGCTTACTCTAGTAATGTCATTGTGTTTTCCTCGGTGGCCAGCTGTCCTTCGAGAGTTCAGGTCTTCTTTCCAATCCAAGAGGATTTTGTTCCACTGTCCCCTAGACGTTTAGTTTCTCAGTTCAGAGGCAGAGTGTTCTCATGGCCTTCCAGAAGTTTCCACCCAGCAGGCAAGCTACCCTCTTGATGGGTGGCCCCGCTTGGACTGGGAGACCGATGCCCTTCCGGGTTTGTCACCGGCTCTACCAGAGAGTTCTAAACCGGTGTCTGGGATCCCTAGTGTTGTCTTATTAGAAGAGAAAGGGAAGTGTCCTTGTCACAGACCTGCTGGGGCTGTGCTTGGGCCGCATCAGCAGAGCTTGCCGGTGCAAGCCCCGTTTTGTGGAAGTGACTACTCAGGTTTGTATATGTTAGTATCAATAAGGAAATTGCACAGTTTTGAATAGGAAAAATGTATTCTATAGGTTTACAGTTTGAATTTAGGAATATTTCAGTATATATAGTCTATTCATTTTTAAGTGAATCATAGTAAAATAAGTCATGGTGGTTTAAATAGCTGTCAAGACAGAGTTCTTGGGAATCATTTGTTGCATGTGTGATAGGAAACACTTTTGCAGTATTAAGTTACTTTATTACCATTTTAGATGTGAATTACACTGGACTCTTTCTGTTTAGCATTCTGTTTGATATTAGCTGAGATGCAGGCTCAGTTGGGACTTATGTGAATATCCCACAGAGAAAGAAAGGACTAAGGAAAATGCCCTGAAATTACAGGTTCTTGTCAAGGATAGCATATTTTTAAGCATGCCTTTGGGATAGTGGAAAAGCTACCAATATATTAATCGGCCCTACTTACTTATAAAGTCATCTGTGTCAGGGACAATGAACCTCTGTTCGATTTTAGCGTCCTTGATTGACATGTGGCACTGTCACGTTTAAAGTTTGCTGAACTTGTGCCATCCTTAGGATGAGAAAGAAATTGGAAACGTGTCATACCCCAAGACACCAGCTCCCTATCAGGAGATCCCTCCTTGTGCGGGCGTTCCTGTTGACCTGGCAGTGTGGCTCACAGCACGGGCAGGACCGAGAACTAAGCCGGGAGCATAGATGCTTCCAAAATAGTGCACAACAATATGACTTTTTCTCTAACAGACTTTCATTTTAAATCTGGTGTGATTTTAAGTGCAATGAGTTCTGAGCTGTGTTCTCATTTGATCCTAATTCTTGTTAGAAATCTGTCGTGGGCATAATCTGGTTTATAAGAGGGACAACATCAGCGTTCCCTGCAGAAAGAGCAGCTAGAAGGTGTGTGGATGGGCCCGGCCAGCCAGGGAGTTGGTCAGTGTGGAAGATCGCACAGCAGGAGCATTGCTACTTCTCTCTGTGTTTGTGCAGAAGCAGGAAAAGGCAGCTGCCCTCACAGCTAGCTTGAGCCTAAGCCTGATCTTACCTGGGCATTCTGCCAGTGACACCCTTTCTCTTTCTACATGGAAGCTGGTTTGAGTGAGAGGCCTCTGCTCCTCTCTGAGCAAGGAGCACATAACACAGGCCTTCTCCTGGCGCTGATGTGCGGGGTTGTTTGTGCTGAGCTCCTGGGGGCAAGGGGCCGAAGCAAGAGTTGGCGGATGGGTCCCCTCCCCTTCCTTCCACCCAGTGTACACAGTGCTTGTGATTGGTTACCCTTTCTCCTCACTCCCCCAGCCCCTTACCCCATTACCTGTGTTAGAAGCTGTGAACAGTAGGAAAAAAGCAGTAATTTATCCTTAATCTCCCTTCTTGGTATGTAGAGAGATGAGAAACTAGGAAATTAAACTACTGTATTCTGTTATAACACTGTGAAGAAGGGCAGCAGAAACACTTCGTGGGTCATGCGTCCTCCCGTTGGTAGGTCCTAGCTGCTCCTGGCTTTCCGGTGCAGATCCGTGGAAGCAGCAGAGCTGCTGGATAGCGGGAACACACGTGATGAGCTCCTGTGGCTGCTCAGCCGTGTCCCCCGCAGGGGCTCTTCTGAGGCCCCTCTCTCCTCTAGTGCGCTCTCCGGTGTCAGGCTCTGAGTGGAAGGGCTTCATGCTGGACTGCTCCAGCCCCACCACAGTGCCAGCTCGCAGTCCCCGGGGGGACAGCTGCTCTCTGAAGGATGAGGCTCACCTGAGTCTGCAGTGATAGCTGACCCTTACCACCCCCGCCCCTCCGGCTCAAGAGAAGTAGGATCAGAAAGGAGAGCTCTCTCGTAAGGTTTCTGGTTTCAAGGGTTTTTCCCCTTAAGAGTCTGTTCATTCAGAAGGTAGCTATTGACTAAAATTTATTATGGTAGATGTATCTGGAGGATAAGGAAGCACACAATATGCAGATTCTTGTTTATATAATTTTTTCCATCCCACTTTTTTTTTGACAGTGTCAGAGAGAGGGACAGATGGGTTCAGACAGACAGGAATGGAGAGAGATGAGAAGCGTCAATTCTTTGTTGCAGCTCCTTAGTTGTTCATTGATCGCTTTCTCATATGTGCCTTGACCCGGGAGCTACAGCAGAGCGAGTGACCCCTTTGCTCAAACCAGCGACCTTGGGATCATGTTTATGATCCTGTGCTCAAGCCAATGACCTCTGTCTGGGTTTCAAACCTGGGTCCTCCACATCCCAGTTTGACGCTCTATCCATTCTGCCACTAACTGGTCAGGCTCACTTTTAAAAATAAAATACTAAGTTACTCCATCTCTCCTTAGGCTTTCTGATAGTGCACATGAGCACAGTTGTTCTCAGTGTGCCCGAGCCACGCCCAAGTCACACTGCTTTCAAAGCGGACCTTTCTCTGTTCCTCTCTTTGTGTTTTTGAGAACCCAGACCTGTCATTGTGACCCGTAGTCCAGCCAGACCTCGCCATGTTAAGTGTCACTTCACCCGGGCCTGGCCCTCAGACCTTGGAAGTGCTTGTCCTGACTGACCTTTGGTCTCTGTGGCACTTACTTGCTATATTGATATTTATGCTAATTTGCTACTGTCCAAAGCACAAAATTCCTTTATTGCAGTAATCACAGATTTAGAAACAAATTTTCAATTCATACCACTTGGTTGAACCTATTTTCTTGCTTTTTTTAAATGGGCATTCAAATCTCTTTTCAATTACACTGCTCTTAAGACCTAATTTAAAACATCACAGGAAGTCTTAATCCAGCAATCCCCAGGCAAGGCCAGTGCATAGTGCCAAGATCCTGACGTGCTTTCACAGGGACTATTCTAAGGGAGTGAAAAGGCTCCTAGTCTAGCATTACTTCCCCTTCGTGCCTGCCTGTCAGCTCTGCCTCCCCCTAGATCCTGTGTGGACCTCAGTTGCAGAAATTGGTTTCGTGTACGAAAGAAAAGGGGCTCTGGGATACAGGGTCCCCAGGGCAGGCTCTGTCCACCACTTGAGTGAGGACACTTGGGGTTTTGGTGGAGCAGATAGGCTCTTACCCCTGGGCTCACATCACTCACCAGGAACCAAGGCTAGTTGAGCCTTTCTGCGGGTTGGACTCCATCATGCAACCTTAGGACGCTCGCTGCGCCTGTTCTGCTTCCCTGGTGTAAATGGGACTTGAGTGGATGCTCACGTCTAACCTCTTGAATGAAACTGTGCACAAGGTTGGTGTCCAGGCTGCGTGCTTACCTAACTCTGTGCTTTGTAGGGCCTTTGTTAACAAAGAAGAAGCTGTCTCCTGGCTAGTCTCTTTAATTCTGCACCAGGGGACTCACAGAACCTTTATTTAGAAACGCCTGATAACCAACTCACTGTCCTGTAGGGGTGGGGTCGGAAACAGGAGTGTGAGTATTGAGTAAGTTACTGGAATGCTGAGCCCCTGCTCAGACACTCCACGGACCCCTTCCTTTCCTAGCTGGACTTGGCCCCTCACCCTCCTGTCTTGCACACAGCTCCTGGGAGCCCAGGTCATTGTCCAGTGGCCGGGAGCACACAGGGTCAGGGGTCCTTTGCAGCGGCTGCAGAGGCTGTGTAACTCTCCTGGCCAGTACTGGAAAGGGGAGTGCTATTTATTTTTATATTGTGTATATTTGTCGTGGTCTGCTGACTCCCTGTTTCACTGAGAGCGACACTTACCTCAATAGTTAGTTCAATATTGTGTGTTGGATAATTTTCTAAAAGAACTTTTTAAAAAGCTTTTTGATCCTTGGAGGTCTGTAGATTTATTTCCATATGATGAACTGGTTATTTTGTATAAAGTACATTCTTAAAATAGCAAGTCTGATCTGTGTGTGTCTATGTCACTTCTATCAGGACAGAGGTCCCAATGCAGTCACCTAGAAACTGCCCTCCGTGCCCACCTGGCCCCGCCAAGGTGGGCGGCAGCGGTGGGCAGTGAAGGGGCTGGCTGTGCAGGAGCTGAGAGAACTTGACGGCAATGAACTTGACTGATAATTCTACCCACTGATGGGGATGAAGTACTCTCCCCGCCTCCTGCATTCACCAGGTACCACCCACACATGCTCAGCTCTTGGTACACCTGTGCTGTACTGGACGGGAAAGGGAGAGAACAGATTTTAAAAGTAGCTGCCTGGTCCCAGCCAGATAGCTTGGTTGGTTGAGCATCGTCCCAAAACACAAAGGCTGTGAGCTTGATCCCCACCTTAGGCACATACAGGAACAGAACAATATTTTTGTATGTCTCTGAAGTCAATAAATAAAATTTCCAAGTAAGATAGAATGGCTGCCTTTATCAGCTATAGCCTTAAGACACTACACACAGTTCCTGGCCTTGTTTAGCCTCAAATTACTCATTTTGTAAAGTAGCTGCATTCAGTGTAAATTCTCCACAGGTCCATCAATTTCCAAGTCCATTCTTCACTCAGGTCCTTCACATGGGCAGTGACATCTTTCTGTCCTGACCTCCCATTTGGTGTCAGATAATCCCACAGCATTCTTATTACTAAGTTTTGAGACTTCCATCCTGTTGCTGGTTTTTTTAATTTTTGTTTGATTTTAGAGAAGAGAGGAAGGGAGAGAGAGAGACATCTACTTGTTGGAACAACCCTTCATTTAGCAGTTGACTCGTGTGTGCCCTGACAGGGATCAAACCCTCAACCTGGGCATGTCAGGATGACATTCTAACCAACGGAACTACCTGGCCAGGGCACATCCTGGTGCTGTTTTAAAAACATGTTCCCATTTCATTCTCCCATAAAAAGTATTTTTCCTGTAAAATAGTGTTGATCACATTTCTCTAAGTTAGTAGTTGCATTTCCATATAAATTTCCCCCCACCCCCCGCCCCAAAGTGAGAAGCGGGGGAGGCATACTCACTCCTGCATGCGCCCTACCGGGATCCACCCGGCATGCCCACCAGGGGGCGATGCTCTGCCCATTTGGGGTGTTGCTCCGCTGCAACTGGAACCATTCTAGCGCCTGAGGCGGAGGCCATGGAGCCATCCTCAGTGCCCGGGGATGGACACTTTGCTCTAATGGAGCCTTGGCTGCTGGAGGGGAAGAGAGACGGAAAGGAGAGGGGGAAGAGTGGAGAAGCAGATGGGTGCCTCTCCTGTATGCCCTGACTGGGAATCAAACCCAGGACTTCACATGCCACAGAGCCAACCAGCCAGGGCCCATATAATAATTTTTGAAACAACAACAAAAAAAAATGATAATAATCTTTAAAGTGAAAAAGATAATAATCTTTAAAGTGAAAAATCATGAGTGAAACCCAGACTTGACACATTTCCTTTTCTGCTAGGGAGGCAGGGCACCACTGGGGTCTGGCAGACTTTGCTGTCCTGACAGCTGTGACCCAGTACAGCCAACAAACCCCTCACCCCTCTGTGCTGTGCATATTAGTATCACACCCTTAAAATAACATGTAACATTGACTTCTAACTTTGGGTTCTCAGCTGAAACCCCTCCTGGGACTGGAATTTCTTACCAAAGCCGAAAGTTGACAATTAGCTAATGGTAGGGTTTGACTTGAATAGGACTCTAGCTCCTAGCAGTCTGCTTCATATTGCCAGATGTATCTCCTCGGAACCAAAACGAAATCTCTTCCACTGGTCCACTCTTGTTTCAAAATTTGAAGGTTGGAAGACAACCTTCACCTTGTATCTTGTGAGTGGCCTATGTTACTAAACTATTAGGCAAGAGTTGCCTTTGGAACAAATGCCATTGGACTTTCCCTCCCCCAAGTCCAGCTCCTGTAGGCTTCACTGTCCCCTCCCCCACTGGACTCTGTAACTGGGCCTGCAGATTTATGTCCCTGGCATCATGGTTTTCCCTTGGGTGTGTGTGTGTGTGTGTTTAGAAAGAAACGGGAGGAGAGGGATGAGAAGCATCAACTCATAGTTGAGTCACTTTAGTTGTTGATTGCTTCTCGTGTGTGGTCACCGGGGGGGCTTAAGCCAGTGACCTCCGGGTTTCAAGCCTGGGACCTCAGTATCCCTGGTGATGCTCTACCCACTGTGCCACCACCAGTCGGGCCCTTGGGGACAGCAAGGGTCCCATTCAAACCAGGTCCATATAGCAGGCTGCCGAGGCTCCGCCCACACTGCCGGGACAGGGAGGAGGCTGTGGTGGTCTCTGCCCAGGCCTGCAGAAGGACTGCAGAGATGCTGCCGAACGGAGAAGCGCCCTCGTGTCCAGTCGCCCCAGCTTCCGCATCCTCCGTCCCGTCTTCTGGGCTGTTTGGAGCTGTTTCCGAGATCTAAATCCAACAGCGCTGCCAGTCCAGCATCAAGTCAGGGCCTCCCCACGGGGAACCATCTGTGTGCTCCTGTGACATCTGCAGTCACTGCTGTCATTTATTCAAATTTCCATGAGCTGACATTTGCCTCTGCAGTGCCCTATCTAATGGTCACCAATCTGGCTTCCCAACCTCTTGCCCTCCAAGAATTAAAAACCTAGGCTTTAAAAAATTGGATGCCTGGGCTCTCCCCCAGGGAGTTTTCCATTGGTCTGGGGCGAGCCTGGCTGTGAGGGTTGTTCAGAGCCTTCCTGGCAGTCCCTTGGGACATTGTCCACCACTGCGGAGCCAGTGCCGGGCTCATTCATTTGAGTCACTGCAGGACTCCTGTTAGGGTCAGGGGCTGGTTCCCAAGGTGTGTGGTGGGTTCTGAGAGTGCATCTCTTAACAAGCTCACGGTAGGACAACACTGAGTAGTAGGGCCACAAACTCCCCCTTCCTCTCCACTACTTGTGACCTTATTTAAAGAGGGAGGCTACCTGACATCATCCTCCATATGCTTGTCCAAGTCCTCACACCCACTCCCCTGCCAGTCGTCCCCTCCCCAAAGCTGGCTTGCCCTGTGCTTTGGATTCTGACTCTTTTACCTTCATCCTGACCAGATCTCACCAGTTATCATCATATCCTGGACCTGTCCAAACCACTTTGCTGCCATAAGCCTGACCTTACCTTCTCTGCCTCGCTCTCCTTCCTGTATCAGCTGTTTACAGCCCACAGGAAAGAGAGGGGACAATTTAGCGGACAGTTTTCATGAGTCTGGTGTAGGGGCTCCAGTCCCGTGTCACAGGAAGGGATGTAACTTGTCTCACATCACAGTGTAGAAGTAGTAAACTGGGATTCACACCAGCTCAATCACAGTCTTCCTGCAAAGCCTGTTCTCAGGCCCTCTGCCCCCTGTGCAGTGGGCCTATCAATCTCCCTTTGGTGAAGGAAAGCACTGAGTTAAATAGGTTGCCTAAAGTGAGAGTTGACTAACTTGGAGGTGGAATTTGAACCTGGGCCTCTGACTCCAAATCTTCACCTGGCAACAGGTCCTGTCCAGTCCTGACCTGACAGGTTGCCAGCTTTATTCTCTCCTTGCTGCCTGGTCCCTTGCCCCAAGTTAGACAGAATCCCCTAAAGGGAAGGGGTCCGTGTTACCTCTCCCACTCAGAAGTGGCGTCTCCCCGCAGTGCAGAGCTCGCTCACAGCTCAGCAGTACATGCCGCCCGCAGCCCTCCCACCGCTGAGCGCAGGTGCTCAGGGAGGCCCTGCTGAACAAAACCGTGTCCCTGAAGAGGACAACTCGAGACCACTGAAATGCAGACCCCATCACCTGAGCCAGCCACCTGCAATCAAAAGTTCATGAGTCTGAGAGGCAGAGAGAAGTATCTGGCAGCAAATGTCTGTCAGTGTTTGCTTTGCATTGATTTTGCATTGTTTTGTTCTGCTCCTGACCTCAAGGCCTCAGGGTGGTGAGCCTCTGATCGCCCCCGCCCCTTACCCCCCACACACCCACAGTACCTTGAGCAATCCTCAGCCTGCGCTGAGTTCTACCAGCAGCCGTCTGCTCACCACCTGGGGAGGCTCAGCTGGGCTGGAGCCCTTTGGGGTTTTAGTCACCCCAGCAGGAAGAAGGCCACAGTCAAAGCAAGGACTGTAAACCAGCCCTACCCACAGCTCAGAGGTGACCAGGAAACTTGGAAGGTTCTTCCTGAAGCAGGTATGTGTGTTGTCTTACTGTATATCAAGCTTACAGTTGGGGAAAGACCCTCTTCCGGCAAACAGTTGGGGAATAGGCCTGAACAGCCAGTAGGAAAGGGCCTCCTCTCTGCGGCTGAGAGGAGGCTGTCGGCAGGAGGGCTCCCAGCTCCGGGATCTTGGGCAGCATCTAGGTCAGGACGCATCGTCTCCTTATCTCTGAAGAACTGTCCTCACCCTGCTTGTCGAAGGGGCCGGCCGTGGTCCTGGGCCTTGTGCACCTCCTCGCCGTGTGGACAGTGATGGCTGGGACTGGCTGTGAGGCCGGTGGCCATGCCACCCTCACTCACTGGCTCCGATCTATGTCAGACACCTCTGCACAGCCCAGAGATCCTTGGGTCTCAGGACTCTCCTGGACAATGTCGTTGTGATGGGGATGGAGACTAGGAAGGAGACAGCGGTCATAACACATGGGAGCCGCTGAGAGGGGCTATTAAAAAGGTCACAGGAAGGGCCCCTAGACGACATTTGGGACTTGGGAGGGCACTGAAGTCCAAGGGACAATCAGGGCAAATGGGGAGAGTGTAGGGACAGTGCAAGATTCTGCCATGTCCCAGAAGTGGAAGTGCAGCCGGAAGGTGGGGGAGCGCTTCGGGAGGTGCAGCCAGTAGGAATGTAGGGGCCAGGCTGGAGAGGAGCTAAGTCCCAAGGTAGGGCCGGGATGGCAAAGCACTTGAGCAGGGAAGGGCTAAGGGGCAGATGGAAATGGGCCCCAGACGTGTGCCTGTGCTCGCCTGATCCTGTATAGAGGACAGATTAGAGGGCAGCCAGGCAGAAGGCCAGGAGCAGAGCTGGGAGGCTGTCTGGTGCCCGGGCAGGGTGACCCCTGATGGCTGGGGGGAGGCCACAAGAGACTGAAGACAGTGTTTTCTCCCCAGGATAAAGGACCTGTTTTCCCAGTTCAGTATAAACCAAGAGTTTTGTGAAATACAATACAAATTGATTACTAGAAAAATAGAATTAAAAATAAAATATATTGCCTGACCAGGTGGTGGCGCAGTGGATAGAGCAGAGGACCCGGGTTCGAGACCCCGAGGTCTCCAGCTTGAGCGCAGGCTCATCTGGTGTGAGGAAAAGCCCACCAGCTTGAACCCAAGGTCACTGGCTCCAGCAAGGGTTTACTCGGTCTGCTGAAGGCCCGCGGTCAAGGCACATATGAGAGAGCAATCAATGAACAACTAAGGTGTTGCAACGTGCAATGAAAAACTAATGATTGATGTTTCTCGTCTCTGTCCATTCCTGTCTGTCTGTCCCTGTCTATCCCTCTCTCTGACTCACTCTCTGTCTCTGTAAAAAATAAGTAAATAAATAAAAAAATTTTAAAAAAATAAATAAAAGCCTGACCTGTGGTGGCGCAGTGGATAAAGTGTCGACCTGGAAATGCTGAGGTTGCCGGTTCAAAACCCTGGGCTTGCCTGGTCAAGGCACATATGGGAGTTGATGCTTCCAGCTCCTCCCCCCTTCTCTCTCTGTCTCTCCTCTCTCTCCAAGTCTCTCTCTCCCTCTCTCTCCTCTCTAAAAATGAATAAACTTTTAAAAATAATAATAAATAAAATAAAATATAAGCCCAAATTTCTAGTAGTAGGTTCTAAAATCTATTAGTCAAATTGCCGTCAACTTTTTACAACTTTTACTCTTGGTTTCTGTATATTTTCCAGACCAGCAATGAACCGTGTTCCCTTGAGTGGTACTGACTGGAGGGGGACAGGTGGACTGACTTGGGGACAGAAAGGGAAAAGGGAGTCACAAGTAGAGTGCAGGTTTGGCCTGGACACGGGGTGGCTGGTGGGTAGGTCTCAGCCAGGACCGAGAGGAGCTGTCCTGGAGGGCAGATGTGTGGGAAGAGGGAAGCGCTGACTGCTGGAGCATGTGGGAACAACTAGGTAGGAATGGCCAGAAGGCAGTTAAGGCATGGGGCCCAGCAGACACCTGGATGGGAGAGGCTTAAGCAGGCAGCTGGGTCTAGATGGGTCTGCAGAGGGGAAGGTGTCAAGAAGTTCAGGCAGCATTCTGGGGGCACCATCAATGAAGGGACGCTGGTCACAGGAGGCTGAGGGGGCCGGTGGGGAGAGTCTGATGGGCCACAGGAAGCAAGGAATGGAGTGTTTTAATAAGGGAAGAATAAGAATTCCGTTATCTGAGGGTCTCTGCAAACCTACCTGCCCTGGTGCCTGTAGCTCACCACCTGGAATCCCTTCTCTAAACATTTGTCTTAGAGTGTCTGAGCCTCGGGACAAGGTGCTAAGAATCACTTTATACTTTTCTCTGCTTTCCGAATTTCTAATTTTTTTTTCTATTCCTCCAAGTACCTTATGAAATAGAACAAATGTTCATTATTAACAAAAAAAGAATGGACCACTGCCTAAGCACCTATTAACTATTGCCTAAAGGAAGCAGACAGGTGAGATCACAGATTAGTTTTGGTGTTAGGGGTGCGGGCCCCTGGGGTGCTGCCATTCATGTGAACAGACTGCTGGCCCTGACCTGAACACAGCCCCCAGCCCCACCCAGCAGGACCTGTCTGCTTCTGACTGCCCAGGACTGTCCTTAGCCAGCTCCTTGTTTGCAAAACAGTCTGCAGTAGTGAGGGGAATGAGCAAGCAACGCTTTGTGTACACACGTATGTTCGTACACACACACACACAGCACTAGTGCCCCTGCAAACAGGGCACCTGAAGGTCGAGGGACCAGCCCCAGACCTTTCTCATTTCTCTGGTTCAGACTTCCAGCAATTCCATGGTTCTCTGCTCTTCGTAAATCGTGAACAATCACCAAGTCCAAGCCCTTTTTTCCTTTAAGAAGTTCTGTCCCAGCCTGAATAGTGGTGTCACAGTGCACAGTGTCAACCTAGGATGCTGAGGTCTCTGGCTTTAGCACGTGCTCACCAGCCTGAGCACAGGGTCACTTTTTTGAATGTGGGATCATAGACATGATCCCAAGGTCTCTAGCTTGAGCCCAAAGGCCACCAGCTTGAAACCCAAGGTCACTGGATTGAGTACAAGGTCACTGACTTGAGCAAGGGGTCACTGGCTCAGCCAGATTCCCTGTTAAGGCACATATGAAAAACAGTGAACAACTAAGGCGTTGCAAGTACAAGTTGATGGATTCTCATCTCTCTGCTTTCCTCCCTCTCTCTGTCACTCTCCCTCAAACAAAATGTTCTGTCCCAGCCCTGGCCAGGTGGCCTAATAGGTAAAAAGGTCAACCCAGCACACTGAAGTCACAAGTTCAACCCCTGGTTAGGGAAACGTATGTAATGAATACACACTTAAATGGAACAACTAAGTGGAACAAGTTGATGTTGCTTCTCTCTCTGTCTCTAAGTCAAAGGAAAAATTAAAAAAACAGTTCTGCCCCAGCTAGCCCTTGTCCTCTGCACCCTCTTTACCACCTGATCCTTCCCTCTCAGTTGTTTTACTTCCTAACTGACCTGTCACCTGAGAGGTCACTTCTAGAACTATTGCCCTCAAATGACGTTCAACATGGCTATTTTCCCCTTAAGAGCATTCAGGGTTTTCTAACCGCCTGCAGGATCAAATTTGCCAAATGTATCTAACTTTAGGAGGGGCACAGGGTATATGTACCAGTCCCTTCCTCGGCAGCCTCCTTCCCCTGGTTCTACAGAGCCGGCCGCAGTTCCCAGCGTCCCCTCAGCTCTTGCTCACACCACGCTCACCATCCTCCTGTATGTGTGAGCTTCCCGGACTCATTACAGCCACTGCAAACCCCTTCTCCCAGCCACCCCGCAATGGCCTCTCACATTTGGGAGACCTTGCTGCACTCACTAAGCGCCTCAGTTGCTATGAAGTGGAATGTGAAGGTAAATAATTATTTAAGATTTTGGGTTGCCATGTTACAAACACTAACTTGAATTTGCTGAGTACAGCAAGTCCATTCATTAGAAGGTAGTAGAGTGTTCCCTTGGTGCCCAAGGTCAGGAGTGAAGGGCTAACATCGGTTTCATCAGCAGGTCTCCTTACCTCTGTGGCTCTGTTACTTCTCTCTTGCTATAAATTGTCTTGTTTTCCAAACCATGACTGCTTACTGGGTCCCAAGTTTTTCTACAGGAAAAAAAAAATCCCTTGAAAGAGGCTATACAGTCTCTTCTCTCTGGAAGAGACTAAACAACACAGCTTCAGTTAGGTGTCATCCTCAAGACTGTCAGCATCACTTTTTAGGAATATGGCAGCTCCCACTGCAGCCAATGGGTGCCGAGAGGAGAGGGTTCCTGGATGTGGAATGCAGAGATGCGGCTCCTGTCGATGCGGCATCCCACCCTTCGTGCCTGCAGACATGCAGACACAGCCTATTTGCCATACATCCAAACAGCTTTTTATTTTTAATGTATTGATTGATTTTAAAGAGACAGGAATGGGGAGAGAGAAAAACAGAAACATGGATCTATCCCCATATAATACAGTTCAATTATCACTTGTAAAATTGTAAATAGACCTGTCTTCCCAATATGAGATAACTCAATGTCATGACAGAGAAGACACCCAAAAGCAATTACATGGAGCCTCTGGTGTCCTGGTCAAGATTATTTTTTCATTATATCCAGTCCTTGTCCCCTCTGGTCCCAAAAAGTTCCAGAGGTAGCTCCTTATAATTCTGCATCCCAGAGCTTAAATTAGTTTTCCTACTCACTATCCCCTATATTGTTTTCCCCAGATTCCATTTAGAACTGGAGAGATTTTTTTCTATTGCCCAATAGTGTAAAGCGTAGATCACACTTTTTTTTTTTAAGTGAGAGGAAGGGAGGCAGAGACAGACTTCTGCATGCCCCAGGACCAGGATCCACCTGGCAAGACCACTAGGGGGCGATGCTCTGCCAATCTAGTGCCCTGGCTCCGTTGCAACCGGAGCCATTTTTTAGCACCTGAGGAGGATGGCCGTGAGCACCTGGAGCCAACTTGCTCTAATAAAGCCATAGCTACAGGAGAGGAGGAGAAAGAGAGAGGTAGAGAAAGAAAGAAAGAAGTGAGAGGGGGAGGGGTGGATAAGCAGATGGGCGCTTTTCCTGTGTGCCCTGACCGGCTATCAAACCCAGGACTTCCACATGCCAGGCGAATGCTCTACTGCTGAGCCAACCAGCCAGGGCCAGATCACACCTTTAAAAAAGTGATAAGGCTTGACCAAGCAGTGGTGCAATGGATAGAGCATCAGCCTGGGATGCTGAGGACCCAGGTCTGAAACCCCAAGGTCACTGGCTTGAGCAAGAGGTCACTGACTTGGGCCTGGCCGGTTTGCTCAGTGGTAGAGCGTCGGCCTGGCATGCAGGAGTCCCGGGTTTGATTCCCGGCCAGGGCACACAAGAGAAGCACCCATCTGCTTATCCACCCCTCCCCCTCTCCTTCCTCTCGGTCTCTCTCTTCCCCTCCCGCAGCCAAGGCTCCATTGGAGCAAAGTTGACCCGCTGAGGATGGCTCTGTGGCCTCTGCCTCAGGCGCTAGAATGGCTCTGGTTGCAACAGAGCAACACCCCAGATAGGCAGAGCATCGCCCCCTGGTGGGCGTGCCAGGTGGATCCCAGTCGGGCGCATCCGGGACTTCCGCACGCCAGGCCGACGCTCTACAACTGAGCCAACTGGCCAGGGCCTATCTTTTTAATCCTCTGCTGTCTCTTCTCAACACTGCAGCCACATGGTCCTGTCAAGAACATGTCATTTCACCTGACCAGGTGGTGGCGCAGCAGATAGATCATTGGCCTGGGACACTGAGGACCCAGGTTTGAAACTCCAAGATCGCCAGCTTGAGCATGGGATCACAGACATGACCTATGGTCGCTGGCTTGAGCCCAAAGGTCACTGACTTGAGTCTAAGATCACTGGCTGAGCAAGGAGTCATTGGTTTGGCTGTAGCCCCCAGTCAAGGTACATATAAGAAAGCAATCAATGAACAACTAAGGTGCCACAATGAAGAACTGATGCTTCTCATCTCTCCCCCTTCCTGTCTGTACTCCCCTTTCTCTCTCTCTCTCTCTCTTGAAAAAACAAAAAAAAAGCATGTTGTGATTTTTTTTTGGTATTTTTCTGAAGTGAGAAGTGGGGAGGCAGAGAGACAGACTCCCACATGCGCCCTACCTGGATCCACCCAGCAAGCCCACTAAGGGGCCATTCTAGCACCTGAGGTGGAGGCCATGGAGCCATCCTCAGTGTCCCAGGCCAACTTTGCTCCAGTGGAGCCTTGGCTGCAGGAGAGAGACAGAGAAGAGGGGGAAGGGTGGAGAAGCAGATGGGCACTTCTGTGTGCCCTGCCCGGGAATTGAACTCAGGACTTCCATATGCCGGGCCAGTGCTCTACCACTGAGCCAACTGGCCAGGGCCTGTTTCTCTTTTTATTCAGAAAAGCTAATGGTCTTTTTTTTTTTTTTTTAATAAAATTGAGAAAGACAAGAAGGAAGGTAGATGAGAAGAATCAACTCATAGTTGTGGTACTTCAGTTGTTCATTGATTGCTTTCTCATACATGCCTTGACCGGGGGGCTTTAGCTGAGCCAGTGACCCCTTGCTTGAGCCTGTGACCTTGGGTTCAAGCCAACAACCATGAGATCATGTCCATGATCCCACACTCACCCAGCGACCTCTAGGTTTCAAGCCTGGGGCCTCAGCATCCCAGAGCACACCAGGCTGACACTCTTTTCACTGCGCTGTCACTTGGTCAAGCCTGATCTCTTTTGTTCCCCAAATGAAAATACCTGGAGACAGCAGAGTACTTCTGGCAGCCTAGGAGACCAGTGAGGAGCATGGGAGAGGAAGGTATGCTCACAGTTTGGAGGAGTCTAGGGAGAGGAGACTCCCTGAGCCAAGCTGTGCCTCTACGGAGCGGAGCGTCAGGACTCAGGAATCCCTGCCCCGCCCCTCCATTTGGAACCAGGACCCTCCTCAGAAGCTGTAACAGTTATTGTTACTCTGACTTCCTGGCATCCAGTATAAACAAGTCCACAGACTTACTGTAGCCCAGTCTTTACAACAGGGTTGTAGGGAGTTCAGAAAACACATTTTAAGAGCCAAAAGGTCACTTCTCTCCTTGAGCCTGGTGCAACACACAACCCTACCTCATCCTCTCTTCTGGTCTCAATCCCCAACGTTCAAAAGGTGTCAGGAGTTGAGGGAGAGCAATATGCGAATCGTGTTCTATCCTGTCACAGATGCAGTCCTCCCACCAGCAGGCCAGTGCTGGCTGGACAGCGTCCTAGAGGAGGAGGCCACGGCAGCCAGAGGAGGCTGTGGTCACAGGAGGCTTGGCCACTCTGCTCTCTGCTGTGGTGGGCTGCAGTCAAGGACACGGCCCCTCCTCCCGTGACAGCCAGCTGTCAGCCTCTCCCGTGACAGCCAGCTGTCAGCCCCCAGGAGTGACAGACAGCCTTGTATCCTGGGACCACCGGATTCATCCCCTGAAGAATGCCCAAGCAGGACTTGAGGTAACTCTAGCTGAGCCAGACCTTGTCCCTGGCCGGATCTAGGAGGTCGTCACCAGGTGATCACAGACTTGGCACCCCCAGGCTCCTCAAAATAGGCGAGTCCTAGGAGCAGAAAGAGATGCTTCTAGATACTAAAGTTTGTTTCTGAACTGGTTTATACATGTGTACACATTCATACAATCTGTCATTGTTTGGGCTGCGTCTGCTCAGACTGCAAAATGTAATTATTGCCTAACCCCTTCCCAGTGATCCACCTCCAAATGATTTCTCTCCCATCTGCGTCTGGCCACAAAGACGATGAAATGTCACTAGGCTCCAAGGAATCTGAGAAAGCTTATTTTCTATTTTCAGACTTTAAAAACTCTTCAAGAGCAAGGGGCTCAGTGTATGTGAAGTGAGACTTCTCTTTGCTTTGGGCTAGAGTCAGATGGTCTCAGTAATTTAACCCTGGTGACCTCATGCTGACTAGCAACCCCTAATGCCAGAAAAGCGTGTCCTCTTGTTAATAATAGCTACTGTTGCCAAACACATTAACCGTTTTTACAGAGGGGAAAGCAGGGGTCGGAGAAGTAAGATAACCTGCTAAACTAACAGCATAGCCAGGATTTAACATCTGTTCTGATGAACTTAAGTCCAAAATGAAATGTCAGTCCCCGGGGACAGGCCCTTGATGGAGCTTTGAAGGGGACCCTCTGAGGCCCAGCTAAGACTCTTCTGCACCCTGGTGGGGTCCCAGGAGGCAGAGCTGGCACTCTGGCATCCTTTGCAGAAGCCCTTGAAGTGTCCTACCTTTAGGAACATCTCCCTGTGGGGTTAGGGCAGGATGCTTCAGACCTGGTGAGCATAATGCCCCTAACCTATCTATGGAACTGGACCAGGGTTAGGAGGCTCAACAGGTCGGGTAGGGAAGCTGCAGGGTCGGGGCAGGAAGCTGAGGAGAGGGTCTCTGGACACCTGTAGGGCTGAGGCCACAGGGCCCCCTTCCTGTCCTTGCTCTGCTCGGTCGCTGCCCCCTGCCTGCCTCCCTTTGTTCCTGTCTGGTCCTGGTTGTGTACAGCTCTCTGCAGATGGCTTTCTCCCCCCTCTCGGTGCCTCCCTTCTTCCCACGGATCAGTGTCACAGCAAAGCTCATCAATGGAGGCGTGGCAGGGCTCGTGGGGGTGACCTGTGTGTTCCCCATCGACTTGGCTAAGACTCGGCTTCAGAACCAGCATGGAAAAGATATCTACAAAGGAATGTAGGTACTGATGAAGAAGTGGGTGAGAGGCTCCTAGAGGGGGGCTGAGGGGCCTTTCTGCTCCAGTCCATTTAGGAAGTGTGAGAATTAGGGTGAGGGGGCAGCAGAGGAGTCTGTCCATTTAGGAAGTGTGAGAATTAGGGTGAGGGGGCAGCAGAGGAGTCTGTCCATTTAGGAAGTGTGAGAATTAGGGTGAGGGGGCAGCAGAGGAGTTGGTCCATTTAGGAAGTGTGAGAGTTAGGGTGAGGGGCAGCAGAGGAGTTGGTCCATTTAGGAAGTGTGAGAATTAGGGTGAGGGGGCAGCAGAGGAGTCTGTCCATTTAGGAAGTGTGAGAATTAGGGTGAGGGGGCAGCAGAGGAGTTGGTCAGCTGGAGTGAGCCAAGCAGGGTTAGAGCCCTGGGTGAAAGGAGGGGGTTCCTGTTCACCACTAACTTCCTTCTCTGCCTCTGGTTCTAGGGTAGACTGCCTGATGAAGACGGCGAGAGCGGAAGGCTTCCTGGGCACATACCGAGGTGGGCTTACCAGCTGTCCTAGGGCTGGGCCAAGTGAGGGCAAAAGGTGTGGCACAGGGGTGTCTGTGAGTTTGTGGGGCATTGGGAAGTGGTATTCTTTCTGCCTGGGCTGTCCAGTGATTCTGGACCACGCTGCTTTGCACAAGCCCCTTTGTTCTTTGGTAGACAGAGGTAGTACGGTAAGGTCGGGGTACTGGTGAATACACCAAGTTGCCCAGAAACCCTAGGCTGCATCCCGGCACAACTGCTGCCTGTGTGATGTGAAGTTGGGGGCAAGTGAACCCTCTCAGGGCTGCAGGGCACCTCCACCACCTCCTGCAGAGGAAGAGGCAACAAGGGCAGAAAACAGAAAGTGTTCTGAGCTCCTCAGAAGGGGGTCAGTGGGCTGCTCTTCCCTGACACAGCTGTGCTGCCCCCATCCCCTGCAGTGTCTTCACCCAAGGGGACACAGCTGTGATGTGCCCCGAGAAACGGGCACAAAGCTGAGGCTGAGGAGGAGCTAATGTGCCCATGTCCATCGAGAGACGGAGAAACTGCTGGGACCAGCAAGTGCGGTGGAGTGGCTGGAGCCCATCCTAGTCCCTCAGGACTTGAGTGGGGCTTGTTGAGGGGAACAGCTCACTTATCGTCAGAGAGCAGCAAGGACAGATTTCCTCATAACTGCACCGATGAGCCCGCAGAGGAAATAGACATTACAAAAGAAAACTGCTGTGGGCAGAGTGTTTCAGTAAAATATCAGAGGAAGCCTCCTTGACCTCCACCCCTGAGCTCCTTTCTGCTCCCAGAAAAAACCTTCTGAGAGCAGAGTACGAGTGGCATACTCTGGACATGGGCACTTCTGAGATGGCCTTGACCCCTTGTCTTCGCTGTCTGCTCCCAGGAGCTGCAGTGAACCTCACCCTGGTCACTCCAGAGAAGGCCATCAAGCTGGCAGCCAATGACTTCTTCCGGCACCTGCTCATGGAAGATGGGTACGGCCCAGGGCAGGATGGGCATGGAGATCCTTCACGGCATGTCTGATCTGGGGAAGATGGCGGGCAGAGGACTGCAGCACCTTCTGTTTACTGACTGCATGTATATGAACAAGTGTACACAGGAGGCTAAGGAGAAAATGGGCTGGCAAGATTTGGAGGTTCTAGCCTGATCAGGCAGTGGTGCAGTGGATAGAGCGTCAGACTGGGATGTGGAGGACCCAGGTTCAAGACCCCGAGGTCGCCAGCTTGAGCATGGGCTCATCTGGTTTGAGCAAGGCTCACCAGCTTGAGTCCCAGGTCACTGGTTCGAGCAAGGGGTCAATTGGTTTGCTGTGCCCCCCACCCCCCATCAAGGCACATATGAGAAATCAATCAATGAACAACTATGGAGCTACAACGAAGAATTGATGTTTCTCATCTGTCTCCCTTCCTGTCTGTCTGTCCCTATCTGTCCCTCTCTGACTCTGTCTCTGCCACAAAAAAAAATAATAATAAAAAAAATTGGAGGTTCTAGACACAGATTGAGACAGACTGCCCATATAGAATATATACTCATCAACTAGCTGATGAGTACTTTTCAGTTTTTAGATATAATAGACACTCAGGACTGTATGAGGTTAAGGTGTACAGCATAATGACATAATGACTTGACACACCTATTGTGATCGCTGCAATGTGAACATCTATCCCACGTCACAAAAATCATTTTCTTGTGATGAGAACTTTTGGATTTACTCTCTTAGCAACTTTCAAATTTACCATAGGACAGTGTTTCTTTATTATTTTATTTTATTTTTTTGTATTTTTCTGAAGCTGGAAATGGGGAGAGACAGTCAGACAGACTCCCGCATGCGCCCGACCGGGATCCACCCGGCACGCCCACCAGGGGCGATGCTCTGCCCACCAGGGGGCGATGCTCTGCCCCTCCGGGGCGTTGCTCTGCGGCGACCAGAGCCACTCTAGCACCTGGGGCAGAGGCCAAGGAGCCATCCTCAGCGCCCGGGCCATCCTTGCTCCAATGGAGCCTTGGCTGCGGGAGGGGAAGAGAGAGGAAGGAGGGAGTGGGGGTGGAGAAGCAAATGGGCGCTTCTCCTATGTGCCCTGGCTGGGAATCGAACCCCAGTCCCCCGCACGTCAGGCCAATGCTCTACCGCTGAGCCAACCAGCCAGGGCCTAGGACAGTGTTTCTTGTAGTCACCACGCTGTACATTATATCTGCAATACTAATAATTGGTACTGTGGGGTTTTTGGGGTTTTTTTTTACAGAGACAGAGACAGGAACAAAGAGAGATGAGAAGCATCAATCATCCGTTTTTCTTTGCAACACCTTAGTTGTTCATTGTTTGCTTTCTCATATGTGCCTTGACCGTGGGCCTTCAGCAGACCGAGTAACCCCTTGCTCAAGCCAGCGACCTTGGGTCCAAGCTGGTGACCTCAGGGTCTCTAACCTGGATCCTCTGCATCCCAGTCCGATGCTCTATCCACTGCACCACCGCCTGGTCAGGTGGTAGTGTGTACCTTTTGATGACCTTTACCCACCTCCTAACCACAAACCTGGTCTCTTATTCTAGATGTTCCAATGTCTTGGCTATTTAAAGCCATGCAGCAATGAACACAGGGCACAGAGCCTCTTCCAACAGTGACTTCATTTCCAGAAGTAGGATTGCTGGATCATATGCTAGCTCTATTTTTAATTTTTTTTTTGTTTTTTTTTGGTTTTTTTGTTTGTTTGTTTTGTTTTGAGATTTAAGAGAGAGGAACAGATAGGGGCAGACAAGAAGGGAGAGATGAGAAGCCTCAATTTTTATTTTATTTTATTTTTTTGTATTTTTCTGAAGTTGAAAACGGGGAGGCAGTCAGACAGACTCCCACATGTGCCCGACTGGGATCCACCCAGCATGCCCACCAGGGGGCAATGCTCTGCCCATCTGGGGGCATCGCTCTGTTGCGACCAGAGCCATTCTAGCGCCTGAGGCAGAGGCCATGGAGCCATCCCCAGCGCCCGGGCCAGCTTTGCTCCAATGGAGCCTCAGCTGTGGGAGGGGAAGAGAGAGACAGAGAGGAAGGAGAGGGGAAGGGGTGGAGAAGCAGATGGGCGCTTCTCTTGTGTGCCCTGGCCGGGAATCGAACCTGGGATTCCTGCACGCCAGGCCGACGCTCTACCACTAAGTAAACCGGCCAGGGCCAGCATCAATTCTTTGTTGCAGCTTCTTAGTTGTTCATTGATTGCTCTCTCATATGTGTCTTGACCAAGGGGGCTATAGCAGAGCAAGTGATCCCTTGCTCAAGCCAGCGACCTTAGGCTCTAGCCAGCAACCTTTGCCTCAAGCTGGTGAACCCAAACTCAAGCCGGTGACCTCGGGGTTTATTTATTATTATTTTTTTTAGAGAGAGAGAGAGAGTCAGAGTGAGGGATAGACAGGGACAGATAGACAGGAACGGAGAGATGAGAAGCATCAATCATCAGTTTTTTGTTGCGACACCTTAGTTGTTCATTGATTGCTTTCTCATATGTGCCTTGACCGTGGGCCTTCAGCAGACCGAGTAACCCCTTGCTCGAGCCAGTGACCTTGGGTCCAAGCTGGTGAGCTTTTTGCTCAAGCCAGATGAGCCCATGCTCAAGCTGGTGACCTCAGTGTCTCGAACCTGGTTCCTTCTGCATCCCAGTCCGACACTCTATCCACTGAGCCACCGCCTGGTAAGGCTGCATCTCTCTTGATCACTAGTGATGTTGAACATCTTTTTATGTCCTTGCTGGCTGGCCATCTGTGTCTTCTTTGGAAAAATGTCTACTTAGGTCCTTTGCTCATTTTTTTTTTTTTTTTGTATTTTTCCAAAGCTGGAAACGGGGAGGCAGTCAGACAGACTCCCACATGAGCCCGACTGGGATCCACCCAGCATGCCCACCAGGGGGCGATGCTCTGCCCATCTTGGGGCGTCGCTCTGCCGCAATCAGAGCCATCCTCAGCGCCCAGGCAAACTTTGCTCCAGTGGAGCCTTGGCTGCGGGAGGAGAAGAGCGAGACAGAGGAAGGAGAGGGGAAGTGGAGAAGCAGATGGGCGCTTCTCCTGTGTGCCTTGGCCGGAAATCGAACCTGGGACTCCTGCACGCCAGGCCAATGCTCTACCACTGAGCCAACTGGCCAGGGCCCACTTTTTCATTTTGTTGTTTCTTATCTTGGGAAGCTTTTTAGTTTGAAGTTGCCCCATTTATTTATTTTTTTTAATTTTTACTTATTGATTTTAGCATGAAAGGGAGAGACACAGGAACTAACCGGGGATTGAACTGGCAACTTCTGCACTTCAGGACAACACTCAAACCAACTGAGCTATCAGGCCAGGGGGAGATGTGTCCCATTTATTATTTTTGCTTTTGTTATTTGTGCTTTAGGTGACTTCTGTCAAGGAGCTTTTCCTGTGTCCTTCTAGTTTTATTATTTCAGGTCTTACATTTAATTCTTTAATTCATTTTCGACTAACTTTTGTAAGTGTGTAAGACTGGGCTCTCATTTCATCCCTTCACATGTGGATGTCCAAGGTCTCGGCACCCTTTACTGATGAAACTATCCTTTCCCCACTAAAGTGTTCCTGGCTCCCTTGTCAGACATTAGTTGAGTGTAGATGCAGGATCTATGTCTGGGTTCTCCAGTCCACTCCATTCTTTGTGAGTCTTATGCAGACACGTTTAAAAGTCAATCCCAGCTGACCAAGCGGTGGCGCAGTGGATAGAGCATCAGACTGGGATGCAGAGGACCCAGGTTCAAGATCCCGAGGTCGCCTGCTTGAGTGCGGGCTCACTTGGCTTGAGCATAGAATCATAGACATGATCCCAAGGTCGCTGGCTTGAACAAGTGGTCACTCGCTTTTCTGTAACCCCCCAATGAAAGCACATATGAGAAAGCAATCAATGAACTAAGGTGCTGTAACAAAGAACTGACGCTTCTCATCTCTCTCCGTTCCTGTCTGGCCCTATCTGTCCCTCTTTCTGACTCTCTCAAAAAAAACCCACAAAAATGTCAACCCCAAGCATCCTCTAGTTCCTTTAGAGATCAGGAAAAGTCGGACTCCTGCAATAGGTAGTTTCCTCAGACTCGTGTCAACTTCCGTGCAGGTGCTCCCTCCCTGGTAGCATGTGTTAAATTTAGTGTCACATCTTGAAGGAGACTGAGCCTAAGAGCCAAGTGACTATTTACTCAACTGGGGCACTGGCAGTTGGTGGCAACAAGGCTAAATACCATACATGAAACGTCTCAACTACTGAGGAAGAGTAGATGGCCGGGTGGGGACTGAAGGGCTAGCCTATGACTGAGGGACCCCAACTCTTGGCCCCATAGGATGCAGCAGAACCTGAAGATGGAGATGCTGGCTGGATGTGGGGCTGGACTGTGCCAGGTAGTGGTCACCTGTCCCATGGAAATGCTCAAGATTCAGCTGCAGGACGCGGGGCGCTTGGGTAAGGACTGCCCCAATGCACAGGGGACCATAGAGGTTGTGATCAAAACAGACCCCCCACATCTGCATGCACTTCAGCCAGTCTGGTGGCGCATCCAGCCTTCTAGGTCAGAAGACATCTGCCTATGGTTACTGTCGCAGATGTCAATACCTCCAGCTACAGAATAACAGAGAGAACAGATAACACTCACCCTCACACCTCTATCACAGTGCCCTGACACCTGGGCTCAATTTCCTAAAGAGCTTAAGCAACATCATGGCCTGTCCTTGAACACTTCAGTCAACTGAAGCGTTATTGTCCTAGATAACAGTATGCAACAGGTGCTGGGCTTTCGGGGATAGGCATAAGAAGCGAGAGCAATTTCTAGTCTTTTGTTTATCTCGGGAAGAAGTTTGGCCCTTTGATAGATTCTGGTCCTCTCAGAAATATACAGGGTGTAGGTCCCAAAGCCTGTCTGAAGAGCAAAGGCTGGCTGGCTAGTTGGAGGATGCCCCCCAGTTAATAAGCCCATGTCATCTAACAGAGCACCTAACAAGGTCCTCACAAAATGTGAGTACCCTTCCCCTCCTCAACTGTGACCCGTGCTGTGCTGCTCAGGGCTAGCCCCGCCTGAAGCGATGAACTGCAGGAAGAACACAGTACAGACCCCAGAAGCCCTCACTGTGCTTTGCTCTGTAAAGAGCAAACAGCTGTAACATTTTGTTTCTCGGCTTGGTAAGAAGTTTTAGTATTCCTAAAGCATATTAAGAGAAAACTAGCATATGGGTGAATTATGTGCATCTGAAAAAGGGAGAGTGATGCTCACTGGTGGGAGCTGTGTGAGGCCTGCAGGCCTAGGTCACCACCACACAAAACATGCCGTCACTAGCTTCCCTGTAGAAAATTCTGCACCGCTTGAAACCCAAGCAGAAACAGGGACATGAGATAGTGTCCTTTTAGCAAGAAAGAGCCTGTCTCTGCACAAAGCTGCTCAGACCATGAGAATTAAGAAAACTAATATTCGCAGTCAGTGGCCACTAATGGGACACAGCCACATCTGAAATGCTTCCATTTAATATGCTCAGGAAAAAATTCCATTCTACTTATTAGATGTTTAGCTCATTCTATTATGAGCTCTAAATTATTTCACTAAAATGGGCTGACATCTCAGGAATCAAGTTATATAAAATAGTGCAGAGACTAACGGACATCTCTACCAAAGTCGGAAGATGTTTTTAAGCAGAGAATCTGCCACTTTACGCACCAGGCAGAAAGTACACGGGGATCTCGTGGTTTAGAAGTGGCAGACAGACTGAAAACCCCGGAGGAGTGGGGGTCGGGGAGTGCAGGGCCCTGGGCAGCAGGGCAACTTGTTAGGTAACATAGATCTTATAAAGATTTCCTTGTTTCCTTTCTAAGATTAGTACAACCCCTGGAGTTCTAGCAGTGCCCTCATCTGGTGGAGCTGCCCCAGAGGCAGGCTCACCTTGGGCCCGTTGTGATATCTGCCCTCTCCCTCATAGCGACCCATCACCAGGGCTCAGCTGCTGCACCATCCTCCACTCCCTGCACTGCTGGCTCCACTCCCACACACAAGCGTCCATCGGCCACCCTCATTGCCTGGGAGCTACTTCGCACCCAGGGCCTGGCTGGTCTCTATAAGGGCCTGGGTGCCACTCTCCTCAGGTGAGACTTTCTTCCCGAACCCGGGACACAGAAGGGCCCCACGTGAATAGAGGGCATGGAGGGCCAGAGGGATGGCTGCCCAATATTCCTGTGTTCTCCCTAGAACATTCACCATCTCTGTGCTGCAGATCCTGTCCAGCATGGGTGACTGGAGAACACTTCAGGGCCCCTTGTCTAGGGACCAGGCCCAGATTCCTATTGAGTGTACCATGGCCCAAAGGCACCAAGAATGTCCTGTGTACAAAGGACTATGGGCCGTCTATATCTGAGTAGATATACCCCCTCACTTTACTTTGCTCCTTCACCGAAATTCTTTAAGTTGATCAGAAGTACCCTAGGCCAGGGGTTCATTTTCTATTCCCTAGGCAACAGATGGATGTCACCTTTCTGCCCTCCCACCCAACACTCAACATAGTCTTCACTGGCCACTACTGCCCTGCTCTTCCCTGGCTTACCCACCGTTACAGAACACTCACTAGCCCCCGAATCTGCACTGGCTCCGCATGAGCCGCAGGGCTGGGAGGGTGGAGTGTGCAGAGACGGGGGCTGGGAGGGTGTGGGGTGGGGCTGTCTCTGAGCCTCTGTAGCTTCTGAGCATACCGTGGGACCTCAGGGAAAGCCCCAGAGTGGCCTGCAGTTCAGTGTCTCCTCCTCTCCTACAGAGATGTCCCCTTCTCCATCATCTACTTCCCACTGTTTGCCAACCTCAACAACCTGGGGTACAACGAGCTCACTGGGAAGGCGTCCTTTGCTCATTCTTTTGTGTCAGGCTGTGCCGCAGGCTCCGTAGCGGCTGTCACAGTAACACCACTGGACGGTAAGTGTAGTCGAGACTTAAAGGCTGCCGGGGTTGCCCCGTTTTACAAATCAAGCACCTGTATGGTTATTTAGGGGATAAATAGTAACCTTGCACTTTCAGCATAGATGAAATAGCCTCAAACTAAAAACTCATGAGTTATAATCTACAGCCTCTGTCAGGTCCTCCCAGAAAAGGTGAGGCCAAGACGACCTTCAGTCTGTTAACACTAACAAACCCTCCAACTGTTCAGGTGCACATTTCACTAGTTTTTTGTCATCCTGAGCAGCTGTGAGCATCAGCTGGAAATGACTGCTCAGGCCGTGGCCCGGGTTAGCTCAGTCGGTTAAGAGTGTCATCCCAAAACAGCAAGGTTGAGGATTCAATCCCTAGTCAGGGCACACATGGGAAGCAATAAAAAAATGCAAGACTGAGTGGAACAAATGCTTCCCTTCCCCCTCCCCTCTTCGTCTCTAAAAATCAATAAAAATTAAGCCCTGGCTAGATAGCTCAGTTGGTTGGAGCATCATCCCCGAGCGCAGAGGTTGCCGGTTCTATTCCCAGTCAGGGTGCACACAGGAGCAGCTCAATGTTCCTCTATTTCTCTCTTCCCTGCCTCTCAACAAAAAAGAAAGTAAAAAAAAAAGATCGCTCATACTTTAAATCTGAAAGCTAGCCCTGGCCAGGTAGCTCAGTTGGTTAAAGCATTGTCCCAATACATCAAGGTTGATACTCTGGTTTCTCTTCAGATCACATACATCAAGGTTGTGGGTTTGATCCCTGGTCAGGGCAAATACAGGAATCAACCACTGAATACATAAATAAGTGGGACAATAAATTGTTCTCTTTCCCTTCCTCTCTAAAAGCAATAAATAAAAAGTTGAAGGTGAATGAGAAGAACTATGCTTCCCACCCTTTAGGCTACGGCCAGCTCCTTCCTGCAACTCAGGTGGACCTTTCCACAGCATGAGTGCCCTGAATTATCACACAGGAACCATGTTGTTTCTAACTCCTTCATTTCATACATGAGGCCCCAAGATGGGAAGGTCCTCAAGCACAGACCCTGCAGTGGCAGTGGTCCCAGGAGCCAACTGTGTGTGCAGGCTGTGAAACAAGTCCTGACCCCTTCCTGTTAGCAAGAGAACACCAAAAGCAGCATGCTCCCCACTTATTTTAACTTCTGCTTGATTCAGTTTTGAAAACTCGAATCCAAACCCTCAAGAAAGGCCTGGGTGAGGACAGCTATAGTGGGATCATGGACTGTGCCAGGTGAGCACCCACCCCCTCTGCCACGGTGTCCCTGCACCTGATCCAGAGCCCCACAATGAGCTTGGTATTTCTCTAAATTTCGTTCCTCTCCCTTCTCTCCCAACAGAAGCAGGTGCACTGGGAACTTTTTCCTTCTTTGCATCCCTACAGCATCTTGCCCCAAAGTCTAGCAAACTGAGACAGTTTTCCACAGCCTGAACCCAACTACTCAGTAACTGCACTGCATGCACACAATGGGGAGGGGGGCATGGCTCCCACACTGCTAGGATCTCAGCACCACTGTGGAAAGGGACACCTGCCCTCAATGAAAAGATGCACAAACAGGGGAGAGGGTGTCATGAGCACCACTTGCCGTGTGCTTCTGCCCAGCAGCTCAGTGCTCTTCTTTCCCCAGGAAGCTGTGGACTCAGGAGGGGCCGTCCACCTTCATGAAGGGAGCAGGCTGCCGGGCCCTCGTCATAGCCCCGCTCTTCGGGATCGCCCAAGGGGTCTACTTCATTGGCGTTGGAGAGTGGATCCTGAAGTGCTCTGAATAGACATAGCTGGCACTCAAGTTCCTTACTGGCTGCCATCTCTCTGGACGAGGAGAGCAAGCTGCCCACAGGTTGTGTTCTGTCCTCTAACTGGTGGTGCAACTTCAGTCTCTGTTCTAACAAGTGAGCTTGCTGCAGCCCTAGTCTCCCTTCAAAAACCCCTACTCACCTAACCTTTGAACAAACACAGAACACGCTTTGGCTACAGAAGCTGTAGGACCTTAGCAGACAGTGAAGACAGAAGGGCTGCTCCTCCAGCACACACTGATTCAGCACCCACGATTCACGTGGGGGGTTCGTTTTGTTACAGGAATTAACTTGTGGTCCATCCCAGCACTTATTTCAGGAAAAGGAGAATCAGAAGTTCAAGGGGACTATCGAAGATCCTAAAGTCGGCACCTCATTCAAAACCAAGCAAAACCGCCTGACCTGTGGTGGCGCAGTGGATAAAGCATCGACCTGGAAATGCTGAGATTGCCGGTTCGAAACCCTGGGCTTGCCTGGTCAAGGCACATATGGGAGTTGATGCTTCCAGCTCCTCCCCCCTTCTCTCTCTGTTTCTCTCTCTCCTCTCTAAAAATGAATAAATAAAAAAATTAAAAAAAAAAAAAACAAAAAAACAAGCAAAACCTTTGGCATCTTGGATGGCTGAGGAGTAGGGCCACCCACACTGGACAGCCTCCATCCCACATCCCCCTCCTGCTTGAAATGAAGCAACCAGTGACAGTCCCTTGTAAGCACTGGGAACAGAGACAGGTTGTCATCTACCAAACAACATGAAAATATACAGTAGACCTTCCTCTCTCCAAAAACCCCCTTACTTTCTTTTCTGATTCTGCCAAAGATAGTAAAACTACTTCTCAATAAAGCTGTGGAACCTCTAAGGACTGAAGACACTGAACTCCTGTGAGTGATCTGTGGGAAGACTAAGGGTTGGAAGAACACCTGTGGGTGAGGCTCAGGGGCACCTGGAGGGTTAATGGTTTTAAGTACTGACAGCTGTCAAGCAGCAAATGCTACAGAAATTTGGAAAATGCTATCTTTTCTAGATACCTCACTAAGAACTTTATCCTCTCAAATCACAAACTTATAGTGTCTTGCATAATAATCTACACTGAAATTCAGATAAACTTTTTGTTTAATAAAGCATCATGGGTTGGATTTTAGATCACATCACAGGAAGCACATCCAGGCCCTAACAGGTCACAAGGAAGCATACTGCTGGGAGGGATGCACACACGTGTGCCAGCCCTGAAGGGCAGAGACTCATGGCAAAGGACACACACGTAACTTCTGGGCCCGGTAATGAGAAGCAGAAAATAGGGTGAAGCTCATGCAACCACCACCCAATTCCTTCACCTTCATGCTGCAGACCCAACAAAAGTTGTGTTACTTTGAGAAAGGCTAGAGGTAAGTTTCCTGATCATATTCAGTAAAACTTTCTCCCACTGTTAACAATTAGGCTAAGGGCATTAGTACGGAAGTATATCCATTGATATATACAGAATAATAGAACACCAGAGAGGAAGCTACATAGATAATCTTGTTTCTTCAAACATCAGACACGTCCACACTGTAGCAATGCATGAATTCTATCTCCCAAAGGCTCAGTCCAAAAACTTCCTGTTTGCATTTGCACCAAATAAGGCTCCTCGTAATTCTGGCATCATCTGTAAAAGAAGATCTTTAATAAATAAGTATTGTCAATCAGAGAACTTGAGAAGAACTGCACATCTTTTCTTTTAATTTATTGGGTGACATAGGTTAATAAAATCATACAGGTTTCAGATGCACAGTTCTACAACACATCATCTGTACACTGTATTGTGTGTTCACCACCCCTAGTCAAGTCTCCCACCAGCATTTATCTTAACCATAGATGGCAAGTCATTAACCCCTAGATGTCCAGAAAGGAAACCACAAAGCTAACAGCATCAAATCTGTCCTTTACTTAACCAAAGCACTGCCACAGAATCATCAGTGAGAAACTAACCAATCACAAACTTTAGGTCAAGACTAACTGCTTAAACAGATCAAAGAAAAAAAAAAACCTAAAAAACTAAAGGCATTACTATCTTTCGTGGGGGGCTGGGAGGATTATTGTCTAAGGCCTCTGTTATGCTGGGATGTAGGTAGAAGAGTTCATCAACAGCTGTATTTGCTCATCATAAGACTGGTCACCTATACTCTTCCTCTCAAATACTGATTCAGTGCCCATGGACCAAACAGACCCATTATCACATTTATGCGGCACTCCTTATGGCAACTGAAAATCCTAGGATTTAACCTCAAACTCCTAAGGCTGCGCCTGCTGTTCAAAAGAGTAGCCATGAGCCACATGTGGCTCTTGTGCATCTGAAATGTGGCTAGTGCAACTGAAGCATGGGATTTTTAATTTTACTTAATTTAAATATCGATATGCAGCTAGTGGCTACTCTACTGGGCAACAGAACTGTGTGGTTTAAGTCACCCGATGACACTCAACGTCAACGAACTTCAGCTCGAAGACAAGCCAGCAGCAGACTCACTGTGGAAGGTGCCCGGCATTGTGAAACAATGAATTTCCCTCGTCTCTGAAGATGTGATCTGTGCAAACATAGGAACATCTGCAGAGCCAGCGGCCCTGTGGTCATTTCTGTAAATAAGCATTACTTCAATTCTCATCACTCCTGCTGGAGAAAACACTGTGGTTGTATCTCCACAGGTAGTACATGTAGACGTTAAAGTCCTACATCAACAAAAACCTGTTTCCTATAAATGGTATTGCCCTAATAAATATCACTCAGCTCCTAATCCTGTACCTTTTAAAAAAACGTTGAAAAATGTGGAGAGCAACAAATCCCAAATACTAGTAAATGGACATGTCCTCTCTGTCACTGCAAAGTAAGAGACCAACTAACAAGTGGTGTCCCCACACTCACCTGCTGAGCTATCAGATCCAGTCGGCTCTCCAGGGTATTGGAAACCTTTATTTTACGATCCCCATTGTAGACCTCAACTCCACCAGCTCTACAAAGAAGAGATAATAACTTTTATAGATTCAGAGAAGACAGACAGGCATGGCACAATTACTTGATTCCCCTGGAAGAAAGTACTGAGGGGTATGCAGAATCTAAATACAAGGGGCCAATACATATAAGCAATAACCTGAAATAAACTAAGAAAATTTAGGTTTTAAGGTGTGGATATTGATAATAACTGTCATTTACCAAGGGATAGCTATGTGCCAATGTGATTTGGAAGGGGAGGATGTACCAGTTTGCAAATAAACAGAGTCCTCATCTAAAGTTTCTTTGGCCCTGGCCGGTTGGCTCAGGGTAGAGCGTCGGCCTGGCGTGCAGGAATCCCAGGTTCAATTCCGGCCAGGGCACACAGGAGAAGCGCCCATCTGCTTCTCCACCCCTCCCCCTCTCCTTCCTCTCTGTCTCTCTCTTCTCCTCCCACAGCCAAGGCTCCATTGGAGCAAAGTTGGCCCAGGCACTGAGGATGGCTCCATGGCCTCTGCCTCAGGCGCTAGAATGGCTCTGGTTGCAACAGAGCAAGGCCCCAGATAGGCAGAGCATCGCCCCCTGGTGGGCATGCCAGGTGAATCCCAGTCAGGTGCATGCGGGAGTCTGTCTGACTGCCTCCCCGTTTCCAACTTCAGAAAAATACAAATAAATAAATAAAGTTTCTTTAAGGCCCAACCCTGCTGATTACCAGGGGTACTGATAAGGCAAAGCTGTGTGTCAGATAAAAGGTGCCATTATAACCGTGTACTGAATTCCCACACAGGAAGTCCCACCTCTAGCCATCCCTCTCTGCTACTGTTCTTTTCCTCAGTTTCTTAGCACTTAGAGACGTTAGGGAAACAGGTCCAATTCTATTACATGGAGTCTCAGTAAATAAAATTTTTTTTTTTTAATTTTTTTTTTTTTTACTTTATTTATTTATTTTTTAGAGAGGAGAGAGAGAAGGGGGGAGGAGCTGGAAGCATCAACTCCCATATGTGCCTTAACCAGACAAGCCCAGGGTTTCGAACCGGCGACCTCAGCATTTCCAGGTCGATGCTTTATCCACTGCGCCACCACAGGTCAGGCAGTAAATAAAATTCTTTTGCTACACCAGTATTTACTTTATCAAATATTTTCTTCTAAAAACTTTTACTTATTGATTTTTAGCAAGAGGCAAGGGAGAGAAAGAGAGAAACACTGATTTGTTGTTCCATTTATTTATGCACTCATCGGCTGATTCTTGCATGTGCCCTGACTGGGGATCAAACCCACAACCTTGGTGTGTCAGGATGATGCTCTAACCATTTAAGCCACCAGGCCAGGGCCTATCAAAAATTTGTTGTGGCCCTGGCCGGTTGGCTCAGCGGTAGAGCGTCGGCCTAGCGTGCGGAGGACCCGGGTTCGATTCCCGGCCAGGGCACAAAGGAGAAGCGCCCATTTGCTTCTCCACCCCTCCGCTGCGCCTTCCTCTCTGTCTCTCTCTTCCCCTCCCGCAGCCAAGGCTCCATTGGAGCAAAGATGGCCCGGGCGCTGGGGATGGCTCTGTGGCCTCTGCCTCAGGCGCTAGAGTGGCTCTGGTTGCAACATGGCGACGCCCAGGATGGGCAGAGCATCGCCCCCTGGTGGGCAGAGCATCGCCCCATGGTGGGCGTGCCGGGTGGATCCCGGTCAGGCGCATGCGGGAGTCTGTCTGACTGTCTCTCCCCGTTTCCAGCTTAAGAAAAATGAAAAAAAAAAAAAAAATTTGTTGTTTTTTTTCAGGGACAGAGAGAGAGTCAGAGAGGGGGATAGATAGGGACAGAGAGACAGGAACGAAGAGAGATGAGAAGCATCAATCATCAGTTTTTCGTTGCGAGACCTTAGTTAGTTGTTCATTGATTGCTTTCTCATATGTGCCTTGACTGCAGCAGAGCGAGTGACCCCTTGCTTGAGCCATCAACCTTGGTTTCAAGCTGGTGAGCTTTTTCTCAAACCAGATGAGCCCACACTCAAGCTGGCGGCCTCAGGGTCTCGAACCTGGGTCCTCTGCATCCCAGTCTGACGCTCTATCCACTGCGCCACTGCCTGGTCAGGCCAAATATTTCTTGAAATAAGCAGGCTGTGAGACAATATCTGGGGTAAGCTTTCACAAATTTTCTTTGGAAGGTTCATGGACTATGACCTTCATAATATTTTCTTACTTCATCCCTCCTCCCACCACCTCGTTTCATCCACCTTTGATGTTTACAAACAGACCACATTGTCCATATGGGCACGGCCGGCTCTCTGCTGAGATCCTGTCCCCACTGTCTACCATACAACCTCTGTCTTAGCTGGGGAGGGAAGGAAGACCAACAATGAGCGAGAATGTCTTCTGTGGGCCAGGACCCACTGAAGGTAAAACCCAGGACTTCTGTCTTCCCAGCTATCCTGAACATTAATGCCTTCACCATTTTACAAATAAGACAGGCTTAAAGAGGTTTAAAAAAATAATGAATTTGTTAAGTGAAATAGCAATATCTAAAATTCCACTAGCCTGACCTGTGGTGGCGCAGTGGATAAAGCGTTGACCTGGAAATGCTAAGGTCGCCGGTTCGAAACTCTGGGCTAGCCTGGTCAAGGCACATATGGGAGTTGATGCTTCCTGCTCCCCCCTTCTCTCTCTCTCCTCTCTCTCTCTCCCCCTCTCTCTCTTTCTAAAATGAATAAATAAAATTAAAAAAAAAAAATTCCACTAAAATTTGCACTGGAATAAGCCCAGAGCCCCTCAGCAGCAATTCCAAAATCCAAAAAGCTCTGAAAATAAAGACATACAGTTCATGTGATGCAGAGGCCTGCACTGCTCCAGTCACCGGTTTACATACTACTAGCAAACACATACCATGTACTCATCCCTCACAGTTTGAATAGCCCTCATGTTCAGACCCTGTGGAGGATACTACATAACATGTGGGATACCACTTTATTAACTTTTATAAATGCTGACATTGAAAACATGGGGCCCCAAAATTTTCAGGAACTGTGGTCATGGCTGAGCTTATTATTTGCCAGAGCCTCAAGCAAACACTTCACGTCCGCCTGCTTACACCACAGTGACAGTTATCTGACAGGAGTACCATGTTATGAGCCCTGGACATAACAGGCACCATGCTCAGTGCTGTAGAATTGCGTCCTTAAGCTTCCATGAGTTTGTGAGGTTATTATCCCTATTCAGAGATGAGGAAACAAGGCACAAGTGGAAGCAAACAGCCGGTCTAGACTGGCTCGCCAGTCTGCAGCAGAGGAGAGCCACACCTGAACTTAAAGCAATACTCAGGCATGTCTCACCCACTCCCACTCCGCAACTGTAGAGCACTTCCACATGTGTGCTGTTCCGTCTCTTTACCTCGCTGTATGAGATAACAAAGCAAAACCACAGCTCCCCCTGTGCAGGTAATGGACTTCAGTCCCAGGCCCATGGCCAGCAACAAGTCTCACCACTCTACATCTGTGCTCTGTCAGCTCAGCCTGTGTCCCAGGCTCTGCACTGTCAGCTGGCACCACTCAAACAATGGAGAAGCAATGTCAGCAGTTCTCATGCCTGTCCCAAGCACGGAAGTTTATTAGGGATGCTGAACACATGCTGTCATGTCCTCACAGTCAGCAGAGTACCACTAGTGTCTGCAGTTCTGCAATCTGGGAACCTAACCATCAGACACGACCACTTGTCTTTTTTTTGATGACTATTTAAGAGGTAGAGAGCATATTCCTCAGCACATTATAGAGATCTGGACCCAGCTTTGAGTTCTGGACACAGAATAGCACTAATTCTCAGGATGAACTTGACTGACCCTAAGAAGCTAGACTTTTAGAGAATGTCTATCTGGCTAACAGAAAGGACCACAGAGCACTGACAGAAGAACCAGCCACGCCTCTACTCTTGTGGCCGAGTTCCCTGGAGAAAACCCACTTTACAGATGGCCCAGTATAGAGGCCACCCTCCCAGGAACAACAGCTAGATGTTAAAGCAAAAATGCTTCTTACATGTCCTCAGGCAGGTAGGTCTCCTGATCAATCTGGACATCAATATCTTTTTTGGTGGCAATTTTGTACATAGGAATTGCTTTTTGCACTGCAGCCTGGAGAAGCAGAAAATAATGATAGGTTTTAGCGGATTCTATGAAGTAGGTATTCAAAAATGCCAACAAACTACACAAGCAGCTATATAGTGCTCAAAAAAATTAGGGGGTATTTCAAAATGAATATGAAGCAATATCCCCTAATTTTTGTGAGCAGTGTATATTTCAGGTAAAGGAATAGATCAATTGCTAATGAAATGCAAAATGATGCAACCTCTATAGAAAACTGTATAGCAATTCCTCAAAAATAATCAAACAGGCCCTGGCTGGTGGCTGAGTGGATATAGCATCAGCCCAGCATATGGATGTCCTGGGTTCGGTCCCCAGTCAGGGCACAAGGAGCAGTGACCATCTGCTTCTCTCCCCTCCTCTCCTCTCCCTCTTCCCCTTTTACAGCCCGTGGCTCGACTAACCATGGCCCCAGGAGCTGAGGAGAGCACGGATGAGCCTTGGCCTCAGGTACTAAAAATAGCTTGGTACTAGGTATTTGAGCATCAGCCCCAGACGGGGTTGCCAGATGGATTCTAGTTGGGACATATGCAGGAATCTGTCTAGCTCCCCTACTCTCACCTTAAAAAAAAATTACCATGTGATCCAACAATGCTACATTTGGGTACATACAAGTAAGAAAAAGCAGGGACTCCCACAGATACTCATCCAGCCATGTGCACAGCGTCATTATTCACAATGGTCAAAAAGTAGAAACAACTCAAGTGTCTACTGACAGGTAACTAGATACAAAATGTGTTGTGTATGTATAATTAGGCCTTAAAAAGAACAGGAATTCTGACACCTGCTATAAGATGATAACCCCTGAAGACATTATGCCAAGTGAATAAACCAGACACAAAAGGACAAATACTGTATGATTCTACTTACATGAGATACCTACAGTAGTTAGGTTCAGAGACCGAAAGTAGAATGGTGGCGGCTAGGGGATGGGGATAGGGAGGTGGGGATTAATGTTTAATGGGCAAACTTTCAGTTCAGGAAGATGAAAGTGTGTTCAAGATGATGGTGGTGACAGTCACACAATACAAGTACTTAGAGCAACAGTACAAAAATGGCTTTTTTTTTATATGTACATTTCACCAATTTTATAAAGAAATGTGCTCACTGGGAAAAACAGATGGAAGTGAGATTTTTAACTACAATATTGTAATTAGTCTGATAAAACAAAATCATTGGAAAGTCTCATCTTTAAACAATATTGTGCACACTCGAGCACAAATGTAAATAACACTTTCATGAAGGAACCTGACTACTTTTCTGACATTCCCAGTTGAGCAGATTGAAGCATATATTCAACTCTTCCCAGTTCCCCAAATCTAACACAGCACCACTCATGACACTGGGTGTTCAGTTTTATGTCGAGAAGAAGCTTTACTGACACCTAGCAATTCCACTGTGTCATCTAGAAAAGGCCAGCCGGCAGCATGGACTGGCCTCCACAGCAAGATGACAGCCTGGTAACCTGTTCCGTCTGCCTCTCTGCTGTGCAGGTTCATACATGAGGCTTTCAGCGCGCACACACGGATCCATGTGACTGACACGGTTTATAAACTAGAACCGCAGTTTACTAATTTATCATGGAGACTAAGGGGAATGAACACCTAAGTAATCTGGCGAGCATGTTTTCTTTACTAGGAGACATGTTATTTGGGGAGACAAATTATAGTAAGAATGGAAATGTATTAAATGTATTAACTTATAAGAAATGTAATTGCTAAGGGACTGAGCACTCACATCCTTGCCTGAACGCAAGCTACATGGAAAAATGTCAACCCAAAGAGCATTGCGATGGCACAGATACACAGCTGGGAGAGTCTGTTCTATGCCCTGCGATTTCCTTCAGGACAGAGCATCTGTCTCCTACCACAACCTGTATGTACCTGCCACAGGGCCAGCAGGTTGTCCTTCCGACCAAGGCACCTTTTCTCTTAGAAAGGGCATGGAGAGCACCTCAGTATTATTTGCTCCTGACACTTCAGCGAGGTTTTCACTGCTGACTGACCTCTTCCAGCACCCAACTTCTTTCTCTAGACCCAGAATGTATTATAGTAGACTAGAGCCAAACCTTGCTGGTCTGACAGCAGGGCGCCACTGTCTGTCTTTGCTCAATTCCAGCAGGTGCCGCCTCTGTTGTTGCATGTTCAGAAGATTAGGGTATTACAAAGTCTCCAGAAAGGGAGGAGGGTACTAACTCAGATGGCAACATGACCTCTTTAGGAAGAGAAATTAGAAGCTGAGGTCACTTGAACATCTACAATGAGTTAAGACTCCTCCAATAACCATGGCTGAACTGTCATCTATCACAGCATGCATGATAGATGCATGCTAACTTTCTGATCTTAAAAAAAAGAAAAGGTTCCTTTCTCTAAGCTCTTTACCTTTACCAAAGGAAAATCCTGTTTCCGGCAACGGACAATCATTCGGGGCTCCAGTAGCTGGTACAGTCCCTACAACACAATCAGATACAATTAGTAGAGAAGACAAGCTATAAAATTAAGGAATGGCAAAATAGAATGTCTTTATGACTCTTCCATCTAGTTTTGAAAAAACTATCCCATTATAAATTTCCCCAAGACAGCATTATGAAAATATGGAAACAAGACAAATATACCCAATGCCCTGGTGGTAGAAACAAAATTTATATGGGAGTCTTACCTTACTTCAACTTAGTTAAGGATAAATATTATTGTAGTTAGCATAAATAAATAAGGATTCACAGACAAGGAATAAAGAGTTAAAATAAAGAGTCTTTGTCTGAACCCCACTAATCTAAAGCAAGTACTTTAGTGGTGAAATCAAATTAGGGAAACTAATTTAAAGCTTTAAAAGTTCAATGTTGCAAGCAAATCTGACCCTTGAGTTATAAAAAATTAGTAAGACAATATAATAAAGTGGTAAACCTAGAAGCCTTATCCAACCAAACAGTACTGTCTTCTCACATGGTACACACTTCTCTATTAGCTGAGCAAAGAGCAAAAGGGAAAAAGCTAAGATGAGAAAAGAGGAAAGAGAGAACTGGTTTCTAGTACATTCTGGCAATTCTTTTAGAGCTGTGGCTACAAACTGCAGGAGACACGGCCTGAGAGTACGGTACCTGAAGGACCAGCCCATCCAGCAGTACTTGGTACCTCGTTGTATCTTTTACCACCTTGCTGAGTCTCTGCTTTGCCTCATTTAGTAGGTCCTACAATGAGTGGAAAAGACAGTTATCTTTACATCTGGATAGTTGACGCAAAACTCATTGTGAGGTTGACCGTGGCGCAGACTCTGGCTTCAGCGCACTGCTGGGTGTGCACTCAGCGCGGCCTCTGAGACACATGACAAACCGGATGCTGTCCTGTGACCACTGGTACGAGGGAACATGAGCACCAGTGTTGCTCCCAGGGAGGTCCCATTCTAACAGAACAGCCCTGATGACTTGTTGGGGACCGAGAGCCAACAGGGTCTTTGCAGTTTACACTTTTTTGGAGACGGAGGTGTGGGGAACAGTCTGCCCATCCCCCCACCTCACTTGTCTGATTCAGTTACTAAGGCTAAGCCCTTCCCCACAACCTCTGACTGATTGTAGAAGTTGGTAAAGACAATTTACATGCCCTTCCCCACACCTCGATGTTAGCTGTGATGCTGGATTGTTTATACTCATCCTGCCCCCCATGTCCCCCGGAAATACTGGAGGCAAGTATCTTCTATTCTTTGTTTTGTGTGAAGTTAAGATGTTATGTATAGTGGGGGTTTTCTGCACTTGGTAGAATTCTTGGGTTGCCTTGGAAATGTGATCAGAGATCTCTGATCTGTTAATGGCCCACTTTGCCCTATAAATAAAGCAAGAAGCGGGTGTGTAGCACGCTCAGTTCTTGCCATCAGCATTGCAGAGCCCTCCCAAGCCCATCCTTTCACTTTCTTATTTTCTTAATTCTGCGCCGTTCCCACTCAGGACCTAGAATTACTTGCCTGGAAACTGGAATTACTAGCCGCACTGGTTCACGGCAATGACTAATCAGTTCAGAAATATACATAACTGACAACCATGGGAAGGTTTATACCAGGGGTCCCCAAACTTTTTACACAGGGGGCCAGTTCACTGTCCCTCAGACCGTTGGAGGGCCGGACTATACAAAAAACTACGAACAGCTTGACCTGTGGTGGCGCAGTGGATAAAGTGTTGACCTGGAAATGCTGAGGTCGCTGGTTCGAAACCCTGGGCTTGCCTGGTCAAGGCACATATGGGAGTTGATACTTCCAGCTCCTCCCCCCTGTCTCTCTCTCCTCTCTAAAATGAATAAAAAATAAAAATAAAAAAAAAACTATGAACAAATCCCTATGCACACTGCACATATCTTATTTTAAAGTAAAAAAACAAAACGGGAACAAATACAATACTTAAAATAAAGAACAAGTAAATTTAAATCAACAAACTGACCAGTATTTCAATGGGAACTATGGGCCTGCTTTTGGCTAATGAGATGGTCAATGTCTGGTTCCATATTTGTCACTGTTAGCCGTAACAAGTGATATGACACGCTTCCGGAGCTGTGACACGTGCATCCCGCGTCACCGAGAAGTATTACTGTACCTGAGCCACGCCATGCTTTGCAGCGCCACCACATACAGTACTCCAGGAGCACAGGATGCAGATGCATCCTGTGCTTCTCTCACTGACCACCAATGAAAGGGTTGCCCCTTCCAGAAGTGTGGCAGGGGCCTGATAAATGGCCTCAGGGGTCTGCATGCAGCCCGCAGGCCGTAATTTGGGGACCCCTGGCTTATATGATACAGATTTGCAAAAGAAGCTATTGAGAGTTATATAAGAATCAGTGGTCAGCAAACTCATTAGTCAACAGAGCCAAATATCAACAGTACAACAATTAAAATTTCTTCTGTGAGCCAAATTTTTTAAACTTAAACTATATAGCTAGGTACATTCCTTATCGAGGTAGAGCCCACATGTGGTATTTTGTGGAAGAACCACACTCAAGGGGCCAAAGAGCAGCATGTGGCTCGCAAACCGCAGTTTGCCAACCAAGGTACAAGATAATTCTATTTTTTATTTAAAAGGAAAAAACCAGATAATGTCTAGAGATAACAGTACCAACAAGTTATCCACAAAAAATTCTCTGCTCACCTGAGAGGCAGGATTATCAATGATTTTAGTTTTTTGGTTTTGTTTTTTTTTTTGTATTTTTCCGAAGCTGGAAACGGGGAGAGACAGTCAGACAGACTCCCGCATGCGCCCGACCTGGATCCACCGGCACGCCCACCAGGGGGCGACGCTCTGCCCACCAGGGGGCGATGCTCTGCCCCTCCGGGGCGTCACTCTGCCTCGACCAGAGCCACTCTAGCGCCTGGGGCAGAGGCCAAGGAGCCATACCCAGCGCCCGGGCCATCTTTGCTCCAATGGAGCCTTGGCTGCGGGAGGGGAAGAGAGAGACAGAGAGGAAGGCACAGCGGAGGGGTGGAGAAGCAGATGGGCGCTTCTCCTGTGTGCCCTGGCCGGGAATCGAACCCGGGTCCTCCGCACGCTAGGCCGACGCTCTACCGCTGAGCCAACCGGCCAGGGCTCTTTATGCCAGTTTAAAAGGTAAGCTATGATCAATGTTACAAACCACTAAAATCCTAGTGACACTCTTATTCTAAATTTAAAGTGGTGCCTGACTGGTGATGATGCAATGGACAGAGAATTGACCTGGGAAGCTGAGGTCCTGGGTTTGAAACCCCGAGGCCACCTACTTGAGTGCAGGCTCACCAGCTTGAGCATGGGGGTCACTGACTTGAACAAGGAGTCACTAACTCAGCTGGAGCCCCCCTGCTCAAGGCACATATGAGAAGCAATAATGTAAAATGCTGCAACTACAATTTCATGCTTTTCACCTCTCTTTTTCCTGTCTGCCTCTGTCTCGCTTAAAAAAAAAAAATCACCTCTCACAATATTAGTTTTTTTTGTTTTATTTTTGTGGCAGAAACAGAGTCAGAGAGAGGGACAGATAGGGACAGACAGACAGGAAGGGAGATGAGAATCATCAATTCTTCGTTGCGGTTCCTTAGTTATTCATTGATTGATTTCTTATATGTGCCTTGATGGGGGCCAAAGCAGACCGAGTGACCCCTTGCTCGAGCCAGCGACCTTGGGCTCAAGCTGGCGACCTCGGGGTCTTGAACCTAGGTCCTCCATGTCCCAGTCCGACGCTCTATCCACTGCGCCACCGCCTGGTCAGGCTAGTTTGTTTCTTTAATATCTAAGAAAATGGTATGTTTTCCACTGATTAAAGTTTTATGTGCCTCACCTGTGGTGATGCAGTGGATAAAGCATTGATCTGAAACACTGAGATTACCCATTCGAAACCCTGGGCTTACCGAGTCAAGGCATAAACAAGAAGCCACTACTACAAGTTGATGCTTCCCGCTCCTCCCCTCTTCTCTCTCTCCTCTCTCTAAAATCAGTAAATATTTTAAAAAATAGGTTTATAGCTTTTTCATACAGCTCTTACATTTATTCCCAAAATTAAATAATTTTTATAGCTATTATAAAGAGATCTAGATTTTCTTTTACTTGCTAACTGGTTATTGTTGGCATATAGGAAAACTTAACTTCTGTAGGTTCTCTTTGTAGTCAGTCACCTTCTGAACTAATTACTAGTTCTTACTGTGTTTTGGATATTGCAGTATCTGTGTAAATTATTGCATCTGCAAAAATGGTGTTTCTTCCTTTTCAATATTTAAATAACTCTCTATAGGTTTCAATATTTAAATAACTTTCTATAGGTTTCTGCCCTCTTCCTAGGATGACAATACTCAAATGGTTTTCTTGTGTCTGACCTCTTCCCTGTTTAGCCTACACCCTCATATATGAACCTTATTTATGACAGTCCCCATAAAAGAAAACAAAAACTTCGACCGTATCTATTGAAAACAGGCAAAGGTCTTTAGCCTGCACTCATGACCCTGCAATAAACCCAGCTACCCCTAGGCTACTTACTGTCATCACCCATATATGCTGCACAGCCCCCACAAAATGCTGTGTGACCCAGAAGCAGAACATCTGAGAGCTGTCAGACCAGAGGGTCCTGAAGACAAGGGAGAAACCTTATTCATTTTCCACTTATTATAATACCTAGCATTGATTTGCTGACCAAATAGTCTTGTTCTAAAAAGCATTCAACTGTTAACTAGTAAATTCTCTATAATAGGCAAATAAACATTTTATAATTTTATAATAGAGGCTAATTATTGTACTTACTGTAATAAGGTCATCTCTCGCTCTGAGGACTTTGAGTCTTGCTTGATTCATCAAATTGGACATCTTACTGCAAAAGGTAAGAAAAAATAACATCAGTACCACATAAAACCCAAAAACTGTAGAGAAAGGAATATATTGCTTCCTCTGTACATACAAATACTTCTTGTTGTATATACCCCAAAGAGAATGCCACTGGAATGTATTTAGTTATTTCTACCAACTTATTTTCTTTCTTTTTTTTTAGTGTATTGATTTTAGAGAGACGAAGAGAGTGAGAGAGGAAGGGAGAGAAAGAGAAACATCAATCCATTTCTGTATGTGGCCTGACTGGGGATTAAACCCGTGTGCAACCTTTATATTTCAGATGACTCTCTAACACAGGGGTCGGGAACCTTTTTGGCTGAGAGAGCCATGAACGCCACATATTTTAAAATATAATTCTGTGAGAGCCATACAACAACCCATGTACGTTACGCATTATCCAATAAAAATTTGGTGTTGTCCCGGAGGACAGCTATGATTGGCTCCAGCCACCCACTACCATGAACATGAGCGGTAGGAAATGAATGGATTTGTAATACATGAGAATGTTTTATATTTTTAACGTTATTTTTTATTAAATATTTGTCTGCCAGCCAGATGCAGCCATCAAAAGAACCACATCTGGCTCGCGAGCCATAGGTTCCCGGCCCCTGCTCTAACAATTCAAGCGAAGGCCCAATTTCCTTTCAAAGATAAGGAAATATTTATTAAGTGCTTACCAAGTGGCAAGCAATTTATTATCAGTTGGTCCAGTTTAATCTTTCAGTAATCCAGTGAGGTTTTTATTTTCACAAATGAGGAAAGACACCCTAGAGGTTGAAGGAGTAGGAAGTGATCCACTTAAGACACGAACCCATGTCTGCATGACTTCAAACCACCATCCCTGTCCTCCTGTCACACTGGGTTTATAAAGCTTCCTTAGTTTAATGCTGTGATCAGGACCTACTCACATTTTCTTCTGCTGCTCTATTTGCTTTTCTTTCTTCTCATAGTATTCCATAATCTTCAGTCTCTGGGTCTGAACAAGACGACCTTTCTCAATGTTGAACTCTTCTTCTGCCTACCAGGAAATTAGTTAATTCATGACACCAGATTTTTTTTATTTATTTATTTATTTATTTATTAATTTATTTATAACAGAAGGACAGATAGGGATAGACAGGAAAGGAGAGAGATAAGAAGCATCAATTCTTCATTGCAGCTCCTTAGTTGTTCAGTGATTGCTTTCTCATATGTGCCTTGACCGGAAGGTTACAACAAAACAAATGACCCCTTATCCCACGCTCAATCCAGCAACCCTGTGCTCAAGCTGGTGAGCCTATACTCATGCCAGCGATCTCCAGGTTTCAAACCTGCATTCTCTGCATCCCAGTCCAATGCTCTACCCACTGCGCCATCACCTGGTCAGGCTTGACGGTTTTATTTTAACCAGCAGGTTACCAGAGGTACTTGCTTATTCTATATCAAAAACAAGCCTGACCTGTGGTGGTGCAGTGCATAAAGCGTCGACCTGGAAATGCTGAGGTCGCCAGTTCCAAACCCTGGGCTTGCCTGGTCAAGGCACATATGGGAGTTGATGCTTCCAGCTCCTCCCCCACACTTCTCTCTCTCTCTCCTCTCTCTCCCTCTCCTCTCTAAAATGAATAAATTAAAAAAAAAAAACCCAAGAAATTTATTATAATCTGCCTTCAAAGATTACCCAATTTATTCAAAAGAAAAGACCAGTGATTTTCATCAAAAATAAATGAACCATGCCTGACCAGGTGGTGGCGCAGTGGATAGAGCGTCGGATTGGGATGCGGAAGGACCCAGGTTCGAGACCCCGAGGTCGCCAGCTTGAGCGCAGGCTCATCTGGCTTGAGCAAAGAGCTCACCAGCTTGGACCCAAGGTCGCTGGCTCCAGCAGGGGGTTACTCGGTCTGCTGAAGGCCCACGGTCAAGGCACATGTGAGAAAGCAATCAATGAACAACTAAGAAGTCGCAATGCGCAACGAGAAACTGATGATTGATGCTTCTCATCTCTCTCCGTTCCTGTCTGTCTGTCCCTGTCTATCTCTGCCTCTGTAAAAAAAAAATAAAATAAAAAATAAATGAACCAGGCCCTGGCCAGTTGGCTCAGTGGTAGAGTGTCGGCCTGGCGTGCAGGAGTCCCAGGTTCGATTCCCGGCCAGGGCACACAGAAGAAGCACCCATCTGCTTCTCCACCCCTCCCCCTCTCCTTCCTCTCTGTCTCTCTCTTCCCCTCCTGCAGCCAAGGCTCCATTGGAGTCAAGTTGGCCCAGGCGCTGAGGATGTCTCTGTGGCCTCTGCCTCAGGCGCTAGAGTGGCTCTGGTCGCAACAGAGCGACACCCCAGATGGGCAGAGCATCGCCCCCTGGTGGGCGTGCCGGGTGGATCCCGGTCTGGCGCATGCGGGAGTCTGTCTGACTGCCTCCCGTTTCTGGCTTCGGAAAAATACAAAATAAATAAATAAATAAAAAATAAATGAACCAGAGACTGAAAATCTGATGAAAAATAACAGAGCCCAGCAACAAAGTTACAAAAAATAATTAGGTACAATAATCCATATATAAAAAATTTATCATGCATTTTAAATTTAATCCATTTGCTTACCAGAGGCTAATGAAAAGAACATAGACTTTGGAGTTTAGAAAATCTGGGTTACTGCCTAAAGAACAATGTTACATTTTGTGTATAAATAATGTGCAACTGGAAATAGCCACAGAATTTCTAAATGCTACCACCTTTGTAATGCCAGGAGCTTTCATTTTATACCTTACATACTTCCAAGCTATTGTTTTTTTTTGCAACAAGCAAAAATTAATAAAAAAGCAAAATAACAACATATAAAAACACTATACCTTCCTTAACCAAGTATCACAATGAGCCACAGATGCTGAATTATTTTAAATAATGTTTCAGTGTTTCATCTGGAAAATTTTATATTTACAGAAGAGTTGCAAAAATATCAGACTGAACCTTCAGTTTCCCCACTTTTAAACACCTTAACATTTATACACATGATTTGTCAAAACCAAGAAGTTAACACCAACCCATTACAATGAACCATACCCATATATTATTCAGTTTCCTTTGTTTACCTAATGTCTTTTTCTGTTCAAAAATATGATCCAAGATACCACCTTTTATTTGGCTACTGCGACTCCTTAAATCTCATCTGATCTATAACAGCGTTTTCCGTCTTTCCTTGTTTTTCATGACTTTGACAGTTTTGAAGAGTAATATTTTATACAATGCCCCCTAATTGGGGTTGTCTGATTTGTCTTTAATAATGAGGCTGGTGTTACAGGTTTTGGGGAAGAACACCACACAGGTGAAGTGTCCTTCCCCCTATCACATTTGGGGTAACCTGATGAATTATACATATCTCTGATGATGTTAACTGTGAGCACTTGGTTGAGTCATACTTCTCCACCATAAAGCTATTATTTTTGCCTTTTCCCTATTCTATTCTTTGGAAGTTGGTCACTAAGTTCAGCCCACATTCTGATGACGACGATGGTTGGGGAAAAGACTGAAGCTCCAAGTTCTTGCAGAGGGAAGTTATCTACATATATTGTAGAGAAATCTCCTTTAAGGATTTTGTGTCTTTTCTCCCCAGCCATCACTTCTCTACTCTCTACAATAAAAATTCAGGACACTTAATGGCAATCAAAGACAGTTTAGAAAGGTAAATTGATTTGTGCAGTGCACTGTTAAACAATTTTACTAATTACTACTTAGCAAAGCAGAACAATATAAAACTTTGTAACTTCTTAAAACTAAAAAACAAAATCTTACTTTTGCATCTATTTCTTCTGCTTTTTCATTGGCTTCTTGCTCAATAAAAGCCATCATATGCTTAATCTGTAAGAAAAAAGAAAAGATTATTTTATTTCTGACTATAAAAAGAGAGGAAAATGTCTTTTCTGATTCATTAACTGCTTATTTAATACATATTATGTTAAGCTGTGTATAACAAAAATTAGATTGTTTCTATCCTCAGGTAACTTTTTCTTTTTTGTGACAGAGAGAGTAAGAGGGACAGATAGTGACAGACATGAAGGTAGAGAGATGAGAAGCATCAATTCTTTTGTTGTGGCACCTTAGTTGTTCATTGATTGCTTTCTCATATGTGCCTTGCCTGGGGGGCTACAGCAGACAGAGTGACCCCTTGCTCAAGCCAGCGACTTTGGGCTCAAGCCGGTGACCTCAGGGTTTTGAACCTGGGTCCTCTGCGTCTCAGTCCGACACTTTATCCACTGTGCAACTGCCTGGTCAGGCCTTAGGTAACTTTCAATCTGTTATTTTCTCTAGCAAATGAATGAAGTGAAATATTGAATAACACAGGTTAACAAGACACTATCCTACTGTCAAGGAACTTGGGGTCTATGGAAGAAGTCTACTTCATACCTCCTTCAGCCAGCACTTGTTTTCACCATCTCTAATGAACTGTATCAAATAGCTTTCTCTATTGACTCTTTCAACTTTCTTTTTTTTGTTGTTCATTTTTTAGAGAGGAGAGAGAGAGAGAGAAGAGACAGAGAGAGAGAAGGGGGGAGGAGCTGGAAGCATCAACTCCCATATGTGCCTTGACCAGGCAAGCCCAGGGTTTCGAACTGGCAACCTCAGCATTTCCAGGTCAACGCTTTATCCACTGCGCCACCACAGGTCAGGCCTCTTTCAACTTTCTCACCTCCTAGTCTCTACACACTTCAATCTGACTTCTTCTTCCACTGAAATTACTCTCATGAAACTATAGCAATCTCTTTGCTCTTAAATCCTGACCTTATCTCACTTAGTTTGCAACATCTCTTGATGTTTGCAACACTTAGTTTGCAACATCTCTCACCCCTTTCAAAATTTATTTACTAATTTTAGAGAAAGGACAGGAGAGACAGACAGAGAGAAACATCGATCTGTTCCTGTATGTGCCCTGAACAGGGAATGAACCCACAACCTTGGTGTTTCAGGGTGACACTCTAACTGGCCAGTACCACCTCCCTCCCTTCTGGAACAATCCCTCCCCTTTGCCTCCATGACTTCCTTGTTCTCCTTCTCAGTCTCCTTTGGACAAATTCTTTTTTTTTTTTTTTAATATCTTGGACATGCTCATGCTGGTGACCTCGGGGTTTTGAACCTGGGTCCTCTGCGTCTCAGTCCGAGACTTTATCCACTGCGCCACCACCTGGTCAGGCTCCTTTGGGCATATTCTTCATCTGCCTCCCAGACAGCTTTTTTTTAAATCCTACTCAGAGTAACCAAAATTCAACATATTAAATAATGCACTACTAATCCTTCTCCTACCCTCCTGCCACTTGGATCTGTCCTGAGGGTTAGCACCCACCCCCAACTGTAACAGTTCATTAACTTGTACCCCTCTCCAATCTTGAGCGACTACCCTAGTCCTTGCTGTCATCACCTTGCAGCAGAACTAGGCCTAACTCAGCATTTCCTTCCTGGGAGCACACCATGCCTTTCTCCTCCCCTTCTTCTCCCAGGGGCATTACCTTTACCTGTCTCTCTCCTAAGCTCCATGGGCTCTTCTGCTGCTGCTTCTGTAACTTGTTTCCTGAGCCCATTTCTTCTGTTCACTTCCTCTACCACTGTGACTTTCTGAATAAACTTATTCTTTATTTTTAAAAAAATAATAAAAACTCCTATCTCTTCAGGTAACACACTCCCTACTCTTATGATAAAGTGCAAGGACTCCAAAAGAGACATAATCTGGTCACTGCTTACCTTTCCAGCATATGAAACATAATCTTCACCATTCACCACTCTTTAGACTCTTAGCTCATAACACAAATAGTCCCCCTATCCGCCATTTCCTCTCTCCCAGTTTCAGCTACCCATGGTCCAGTTATTTTTTTTATTTATTTATTTATTTTTTTTCTGAGGCTGGAAACGGGGAGAAACAGTCAGACAGACTCCTGCATGTGCCCGACCGGGATCCACCCAGCACGCCCACCAGGGGGCGATGCTCTGCCCCTCCGGCCGTCGCTCTGCCGCGACCACAGCCACTCTAGCGCCTGGGGCAGAGGCCAAGGAGCCATCCCCAGCGCCTGGGCCATCTTTGCTCCAATGGAGCCTTGGCTGCGGGAGGGGAAGAGAGAGACAGAGAGGAAGGAGGGGGGGTGGGAGGTGGAGAAGCAAATGGGCGCTTCTCCTATGTGCCCTGGCCGGGAATCAAACCCGGGTCCCCCGCACGCCAGGCCGACGCTCTACCGCTGAGCCAACCGGCCAGGGCCTGGTCCAGTTATTAAATGGAAAATTCCAGAAATAAATAATTCATGGCCCTGGCCAGTTAGCTCAGTCGGTTAGAGCGTCATTCCAAAACAAGGCTGCGGGTTTGATCTCCAGTCAGGGCACACACACATAAGAAGTGTCCCAGTACAGCCCGAGCTCTACGTCCATCAGGCATCCCTGATGCGACTTTCCTGCACAGTGGGACATTCCTGCTTAACAGCAGGGCTGGCAGCCTCTTCAAGACTACTCGTGAGGCAGTTATGATATTCTACTTATCAGTGCCTACACCAACTGCCACCAGAGGAAAGACATGATCGACACACAAGTTAGTTGCAGGAATCACACAGGTAGGATAGAATGTCGGACAGGGACGTGGAGGACCCAGGTTCGAAACCCCGAGAGGTCGCCAGCTTGAGCCCAAGGTCACTGGCTTGAGCAAGGGGTCACTTGGCCTGCTGTAGCACCCCCCCCCCATCAAGGCACATATGAGAAAGCAATCTCTCTCTTCCTGTCTTGTCTTTCTGTCCCCTCTCTGTCACACACACACACACACACACACACACACACACATCACACAGGCAGTTTATTACTCACAAATTCTTTTGGCATGTTTGGGCACAGCTTAAGGCATGCTCCTCTTAAGCTGTCCTTAGTCAAGAGTGGTGTGGACACAGTCCACATTCACATTGGAGTCTGGGCAACTACCGCAGCAAGGGGGGCCCTTAGCTTTAGTACCTTTTTTGGCCTATGCCTTCTAACAGGTGTCAACCTACAGGATTATCACCTCAAACCATCTTTTTGGGAGTTCCTCACAGGGAGCCCTTTTTATATTGAAATGTCACATCAAGCCGTTTTTTTTTGTTGTTGTTGTTGTTTTATTCATTTTTAGAGAGGAGAGAGAGGGAGATACAGAGATAGAGAGGGACAGAGAGGAGAGAGAGACAGAGAAAGAGAAGGGGGCAGGAGCTGGAAGCATCAACTCCCATATGTGCCTTGACCAGGCAAGCCCAGGGTTTCGAACCGGCGACCTCAGCATTTCCAGGTCGACGCTTTATCCACTGCGCCACCACAGGTCAGGCTCAAGCCGTTTTTGAGGTGCTCCTAGGGAAGCTTCTTGTTTATATTAGCCTACAGAGTTATGACATCAAACCACTTTTTATCTGTATATAACTTCACACACACACACTAACTGGGCCCTGTGCAAAAGGCAATCTGCCGGCCCTGGCCGGTTGGCTCAGTGGTAGAGCATTGGCCTGGCGTGCGGAAGTCCCGGGTTCGATTCCCAGCCAGGGCACACAGGAGAAGCGCCCATCTGCTTCTCCACCCCTCCCCCTCTCCTTCCTCTCTGTCTCTCTCTTCCCCTCCTGCAGCCAAGGCTCCATTGGAGCAAAAGATGGCCCGGGCGCTGGGGATGGCTCCTTGGCCTCTGCCCCAGGCGCTAGAGTGGCTATGGTCGCTCTGTCGCGATGCCCCGGATGGGCAGAGCATCGCCCCCTGGTGGGCATGCCGGGTGGATCCCGGTCGGGCGCATGCGGGAGTCTGTCTGACTGCCTCCCCGTTTCCAGCTTCAGAAAAATACAAAAAAAAAAAAAAAGGCAGTCTGCCTATCTTCTCTGTACACACTAGATTAATTCTTGTCCAACATCATAGCCTTATTTACTTTCCATAATGGCTTTTAATATTATATCCTAACACTTCTATATATCTCCCATATTTTTCTATATATTTAATTACTATAACATTATATTACTGTAACATTAAGCAATCAAAAAATGGATGACTGGCCCTGGCTGGTTGGCTAAGCGGTAGAGCGTCGGCCTGGCGTGCGGGGGACCCGGGTTTGATTCCCGGCCAGGGCACATAGGAGAAGCGCCCATTTGCTTCTCCACCCCCCCCCCTCCTTCCTCTCTGTCTCTCTCTTCCCCTCCCGCAGCCAAGGCTCCATTGGAGCAAAGATGGCCCGGGCGCTGGGGATGGCTCCTTGGCCTCTGCCCCAGGCGCTAGAGTGGCTCTGGTCATGGCAGAGCGATGCCCCGGAGGGGCAGAGCTTCGCCCCTGGTGGGCGTGCCGGGTGGATCCCCGGTCGGGCGCATGCGGGAGTCTGTCTGACTGTCTCTCCCCGTTTCCAGCTTCAGAAAAATACAAAAAAAAAAATAAAAAAAAAAATGGATGACTGAGTGGAACAAGTGCTTCCCTACCCTCTCTCTGTCTTTCTAAAATTCAATACCCTGGCCAGATAGCTTGTTTAGAGCATCATCCTGGAGTGCGGAGATTCCAGTTTGATTACCTGGTCAGGAGCAGCTCAATGATCCTGTCTCTCTGTCAAAAAAATCAATCAATTATTAAATAAGGCTTTGGCCAGTTGGCTCATTGGTTAGAGCATTGACCTGGCGTGCAGATATCCCAGGTTCGAACCCAATCAAGGCACACATGAGGAATGACCATCTGCTTCTCTTTCTCTCCTCTCTCTCTTCCCCTCTTGCAGCCAGTGGCTCAACTGGTTTGAGCGTTGGCCCTGGGCATTTAAGATAGCTCAGTTGATTTGAGCACTGGACCCAGCAGGGCTTGTTGGATGGATCCCAGTCGGAGCACATGCAGGAATCTGTCTCCCTATCTCCCCCCACCACGTTAAAAAAAATAATTTAAAAAAGCTGATTTTAAAAAAATGTATGTAGACTCTCTAAGTTTTTAATTCATTTATTAATTTTCCCACTTAAAGGTAAGCTCAGTGAGTATTGGGATCCTGTCTGATTTTTAAACCACTGTAACCCCAGAATATGAAACAATCGCCACCATAGAAGTTGCTCAATAAATATTTGTGCATGAACAAGGATCTGCTGGGAGTTGCAAGCCTTCTAAGGTATCCCACATACTTTTTAGAGTTTACCAATCTAGAAACATTTTCCAGCTTCTCCATGTAACACAAAGATACCATAAATCTAAGGTGTACAAAAGTAGCTAAAGCCCTGGCTGGTTGGTTCTGTGAAAAGGATCAACCCAGTATGCCAGGGGTCATGGGTTCGACCTCCCATCCCAATCAGGGAATTGATGAGAAGCAATCAATAAATTTATGCTTCTCTAACCTCTCTCTCTCCTCCTCACCCACTACTCTAATCAATGGGGGGAAGAAAGTATATAAGATTTGTAGCCTAGCCTATGGTGATGCAGTGGATATATCGTCAACCTGGAACATTGAGGTCCCCAGTTTGAAACTCCAGGCTTACCCAGTTAAGGCACATATAACAAGCAATCAATGAACAACTAATAAAGTGAAGCTACTACGGGTTGATACTTCTTGCGCTCCCTCTTCTGTAAAACTCATAAAGTAACACTTTGAAAAAAATTTGTTCCACAACAATGTGAATATATTTAACACTACTAAACAGTACACTTTAAAATGTTTACAATGGTGAATTTTATGTTTTTTTATACCATTTTGAAAAAGTGACAAGAATATAACCTTGTGGCATAAACATCTTAAAGGGAAGAGAGCCTTACCAGGTGGTGGTGCAGTGGAGAGAGCATCAGACTGGGACGCGGAGGACCTAGGTTTGATACCCCAAGGTCCCGGCTCGAGTGCGGGCTCACCAGCTTGAGCACGGGGTTGTTGATCAAGCATAGGATCATAGACATGACCCCATGGTTGCTGGTTTGAGCCCAAATGTCACTGCCTTGAAGCCTTGAGCAAGGGGTCACTGGCTCTGCTGCAGCCCCACCCCTACTCCCCCAAGGCACATATGAGAAAGCAATCAATGAACAACTACGGAGATTAAGGAACCACAACTAAGAATTGGTGCTTATCTCTCTCCCTTCCTGCCTGTCTGTTCCTCTCTGTCATACACACACAAAAAAGAGATGATAGATTCATATATATCTAGTCATACCTTGAGATATGAATTTAATTCGTTCTGTAACCAAGCTCATAAGTCACTCAACTCGTATATCAAACTGCCGATACTGGACCCGTGCGCCAACGTGCCAACTAGCGGCAACTTCCTGAATCACGACTCATCTCAGAATTTCACTCAGATCTCAAAACAAAAATACGAACCTAGTTGCAGCTCGTATCTTAAAAAAAAAAAAGTGTGTTGGTCTGTTCTTATCTCAAGGTACCACTGTATATAAATATATAATTTTTTTTTAATTTCTTGAGTTTAGAGAGAGGAGAAAAAGGGGATGAGTAGAAGCGGGAAACATCAACTCATAGTAGTTCCTTATTGGTCAAATAAGTTTGTAAATATAATATATATGTTTGCTCGCCTATAGTTTGCATTGAGTGTGGAGGACAGGCTGTAAGCAGGCAAGGTCCTTATAGCCTATGGCTTAGTTTTAAGACTAAGCCTTTCCCACCCTTGACTGTTGCATGATGTGGGGTGGTGCACTCTCAAGAGGAATCCCATTATGCCTCAGATAAGTGACTTTGTATCAGTGACTTCCCTGTTTGTATATTGGATTAAAGGTTTTGATTTCTAGACTATAAAATGGGGCAGAGGAGCCCATGCTGGAGGAGAGCAGAGAAAGGCCACGTGGAGGAGAAGCAGCCAAGATGGCGGCAGAGTGCTGAAGGAGAAGCCAGTTTGTGTAGTTTGTGCAGAGAGAAGGAGATGGGGAAAAGAGGTGAATAAGACTAGTGAGGTAGAAACTTTTGATTGTAAGAAACTCGGATAAGTCAGTGGCTTTGGGATCCCTAAATGAAAAGGGAAGTGTTTGGGCCAGGTGGCTGTGATGGTGGCCGCAGCTACTGGCCATACATTCCTTCACATGTGTTCCTTGACCGGGCAAGCTAAGGACTTCAAACAGGCAACTTCAGCATTCCAGGTCAATGTTTCATCTACTGTACCACCACAGGCCAGGCAGGAAGATTTATTTTATCAAAATTCTTAGAAGTTACCCTACTCTTGAGGAACCAAAATAATTATTGATAATCAAAACCTGTTTTAAAAGTAACACAATACTTATAAATAAAATCTCAAGCCTTGAAATATTTGGGGACCTAATCCACAGCTACATGTATAGAAAATCACTGTGATCTTGCAAAAAGGATTAGCCCCTATGTATCTGTGTGCGTGTTGTCATGCTGAGAATGGTAGCTTTCCAAGTACAGTTTGAAACTTCAGTGAACCCAGTCTTGAATTTTAAAAGTAGTTTAACTCAACACAAGTCATCAAATCAGGTATTTATACACACTACAAGGCACATTGGGCCTCTAAGAGTAAACCCTGATTCAAACCTGCATTATCTCTGCCTTTATCATTGAAGCTGGACTATCAAGCTGACAGTCAAGCAAAAGGGTACTAATGTTAACCCAGGTCAGAGAAGAATGTTTACAGTCAACATGATCATATTATGTCTTTAAGAGTTCCTACAAGAGAAACAGTCAAATCTTTTAGGACATTTAACTCCACCCCTAAGGCAGAAAAATCTGACCTCTAAAAAATACTTTTTTTTGAACTGACCTGTGGTGGCGCAGTGGATAAAGTGTCGACCTGGAAATGCTGAGGTCGCTGGTTTGAAACCCTGGGCTTGCCTGGTCAAGGCATGTATGGGAGTTGATGCTTCCGGCTCCTCCCTCTTCTCTCTCTCTGTCTCTCTCTCCTCTCTCTCCTTCTCTGTCTCTCCTCTTTAAAAATGAATAAAATAAAAAATTTTAAAAAAATACTTTTTTTCTTCCAGCTAATCCAGTAATTTAATTTTTTTCAGTCTGATACCTTTGAAAATCTGATTAAATAAATGACCATACTCCCCAGACAAAAAAGCAAATATATATATATATACACACATAAGTATTTTATAAATGCAGAAGAAGTCAGGGAAGGGAGGGTTTATTACTATTATTTTTTAAAGACTTGACTGATTTTAGCCTGACCAAACTGTGGCGCAGTGAATAGAGCATCAGACTGGGATGCGGAGGACCCAGGTTCGAGACCCTGAGGTAGCCAGCTTGAGCGCGGGTTCATCAGGTTTGAGCAAAGCTCACCAGCTTGGACTGGCTCAAGCAAGGGGTTACTTGATCTGCTGAAGGCCCACGGTCAGGGCACACATGAGAAAGCAATCAATGAACTAAGGTGTCGCAACAAAAAACTGATGATTGAGGTTTATCATCTCTCTGTTCCTGTCTGTCTGTCCCTGTCTATCCCTCTCTCTGACTCTCTCTCTCTGTCCCTGTAAAAAAAAAAAAAAAAAAAAAAGACTTCACTGATTTTAGAGAGAGGAGAGAGAGAAAGAAAGGGTGGGGAGGAACAGGCAGCATCAACTCAAAGTAGTTGCTTCTCATTTGTGCCTTGATTGGCAAGCCCAAGGTTTTGAACTGGCAACCTCAGCATTTCAGGTTAACACTCCATCCACTACACACCACAGTTCAGGCAAAGGAATGTAGGGTTTATTAAGCACTACTATGTTCTTAGCACTTGGCCTATTTACAGCTGAAAATTCAGGGAACAAAACACACTGTCTTCCTAGAGCCTGTGTGTAGTAGACAGGGGTGCAGACAGATTTCTTCCTTCTTTCAATTTTTTTTAACAGAAAGAATTTGACCTAGATTCCAAGGTAGTACACTGCTTTGACATTTTTCCTGGGGGAGGTTTAGCCATCAATATTTTATAATAAAGCATGAGATGAAGGCACAGGAGTCTGGGGAGACCTAGTACTAATGACTAGAGTACTGGAGCATGTGGGAGGGCACTGTGCTTTTCCACTGTATCTAAAGCACCAGAGAAACCACCAAACAAATCCCACAACAAACAAACCCAAAATCCCACTGTTCTGTAATAATGTCAAAACATTTTTTTGTGTGTAGGAGACAGAGACAAGGACAGAAGGACAGACACACAGAAAGGGAGATAAGAAGCATCAATTCTTCGTTGCAGCTCTGTAGTCTCCTTAGTTGTTCATTGATTGCTCTCTCATGTGTGCCTTGATGGGGGACGGGCTACAGCAGACCGAGTGACCCCTTGCTCAAGCCAGCAACGACAGGCTCAAGCCAGTGACTATGGGGTCATGTCTACGATCCCACACTCAAGTCAGCAACCCCACAGTCAAGCTGGTGAACCCGTTCTCAAGCCAGATGAACCCATGATCAAGCCTGCGACCTCGGGGTTTCGAACCTGGGTCCTCTCACATCCCAGTCCTACGCTCTATCCACTGCACCATCGCCTGGTCAGGCCAAAACATTTTTTTTTTAAATTCTATTTATTGATTTCAGGGAGGAGAACGAGACGACGACAACGATAAGTAACAACTCTTAGTTGCTTCACTTGAATGGTTCATTGCTTCCTTCTGTATGTGCCCTGACCAGGCAAGCCCAGGTCTTTGAATCCACGACCTCAGCGTTCCAGGTCGATGGCTCTATCCACTGCACCACCACAGGCCAGGCTCAAAAGATTTCTTAAACTTCTCAGTTGCTATTTTTGTCACACTTTTTTACATTGTGATTAGCACCAGAACCACCAAAATGAACACTCCACTCTTCTCAGTGCACATTAGGTTAAGAATAAAAATGCAAAGGTGTTTTCAAGGAGATGGAAATATCCAAGGAAAAAACACTGTATTGCTCATCCAAGTACACTCACAAGCCAGTGAGTGAGCTTTAGTCAGAATTTTCCTACCACTTCAAAAAGAGGTAGACTTAGTTCTCTAAAGCCTACGGAGAGGAAATCAGGCTGTGAGCTCTCCTCTCTGAAACCTACTGGCAGTGAGTCCTGGATGTAAGGACCACAGTTTCAGAATGTCTGCTGGCCAGACAATTGGAAATCCTCCTCTCCTGTTACTTACTGAGGCCCATCAACGCCACACTGACCTCCGGAAAATGTTATAACATGCCTGAGTCCTACAAACTTGAAAGGACAGCTCATTTTCATTTAATTGTTATTATTTTTGAGAGAGACAGACAGGAAAAGTGAAAGATGAGCAGCAACAACTCTTCCTAGGCACTTTAGTACAGTTCACCGATTGCTTCTCATTTGTGCCTTGATTGGGGGGGGGGGGGGCGCCTCCAGCTGAGCCAGTGACTGTTTGCTCGAGCCAGCGAACACCGGGTCACGTCTATGATTCCACGGCTCAAGCCAGAGACCTCCGGGTTTGAACCTGAGCCCTCAGCATCCCAAGTGGGCGCTCTACCCACTGCACCACCACCTGGTCAGGTGGGATAGTTTATTTTTAAAAAGCTAAAGTGTCCCGCGGCTGATTACACACTTACAAAAACAGACGTAGGTCCACATCTTTCCTAACAACTGTCCCACGTAAACCTGGGCTCCTCTACTTGGTATTCAGCACTATGCCGCGCTGTGGCCCCCAAACGTAAGACGAAGGTGCATCGAACAGGTACTAACGAACAGAGACCAGCGGGAGGCCGGCACACGACGCGCCCTCACGGAGAATGTTGCCCGAGGACAGAGATGAGAGCTCGGGAAGGCTCAAGACCTCGGCAGCGCAGATAGCCACGCCGGCCCTCGCGCGCTCTGCGCCCGCGCACTGAGAACCCTCTCCTCGGGATGAAATAAAAGTCCGCAGAACCAGGCTTTCCCGACCTCGCGTCCAGGGAGAGCCAGGCCGCCGGAGGGGGAGCCCGGGGCCAGGCGTGCGCGGACGAGGCCGGTCCCAGGTCGGCTAGCTCTCTCCCGCAGACCAGCCACCCGACACAGGAACCGGGGGCCCGGCACCCTCCTCTGGCACCTGGGTTGCCCGAGGCCTGCGCCTCCGGAGCCGCCTCGGGATCCGGCTCCGGCCCCCACCCGCCCCCGCCCGGATCCGGCCAGCGCCGCGGCCTCGCGAAGCCCAGCGCCCAGCCCTCACCTGCTTCTGCACGTCCGCATCGCTGAGGGCCATGGCGAGAGCGACGCGAGGCCCCTGGGTAGCTAGCTCAGTTGGCTCGAAGGAAGCGTTGTGAGGAAAGGGAAAGGAAAAACCAGCTCAGAGTCCTCTTCCCCTTCGCTTTATAGCCCGTCTCCGGTTTCGGTTCTTGTCGCGTGACCGCGCACCAGGACACGTGAGTCTTCTCAGCCAGTGGGAAGGCAGCAGACCCCGAAGCCCCGCCCAGCGCAGCCAGTTCCTGAGCCCTTTGCACAGCTTCCGGGTGATTTTTTCAAGCTGTTTTCTTCCGCAGCCTTCTTGTCAGAGAAATAGGAAAGGTGAGGAATTCTGGCCTCTGAAATCAGTCGAGCTGTGTCCATTTCTCCAGCCCTTTCAGAATTTTTTTTAAGTTTAAATACAAAACGGGAATTTAAAAAAAAATTTTTTTAGAGAGGAGATGAGAAACAACTCCTGATTGGTTCAATTTGGTTGTTCATTGATTGCTTCTCATAGGTACCCTGACAAGGGGCGGGGGCGATACTTGTAAGGCCAGTGCTCATGGCTATGGCCATGTAGGTTCATATTGGATTCGGGCAGAGGGTAAAGGAGCTGTGGAGCCAGAAAATGGTGGGTCATTCGTTTATTTAAGTTTCCTAACCGAGGACGAGCAAATAGGCAGGGCTCCTCGGCCTCTCAGCATTCCAGACTCATAGGCCCTCTCTAGCCTCAGCACACCCCAGCCAAACCGGCCAGGCGGAAATCTGGGCTCCCAAACCCCAACTTGGTCTCTGGTTCCACAACCTGGATTCCATATCTCTCTCTCTCTCTCTCTCTCTCTCTCTCTCTCTCTCTCTCCCCCTCTCTCCCTCCTCTCTCTCTCTCTCTCTCTCTCTCTCTCTCCCTCACACACACTAGCAACACCACCCCCCAGCAAAAGCTGCTGGGGGGCAAAAACCCTTCTCCAGCAAACTGGCCCTTCCCAAACAGGAAGGCAATCCAAAATTTGCAATCTGCCTCCCTGAAGGCCAGCACTGGCAGCCTTTCATAGACCACACACACACACACACACCCAGGCCAGTGCAAAATATAAGCAAGCAAACCTAAACATGCTTGGTTCACACTTGTCCAACATTCTACACCCTTTGCTCGCTTCACAATCTACACCACAGGTATCCCTATGTAAGGAATGAGGTACATTATATAAACAAACTATAGCAATAGCACAAGTTATACGATTGCAACACTTAGAGAGATGCCCTTCACAATGTCTCCCTGAGCACTCATCCTAAGGTGCAAATTGGAGGCCCATTTTTAGCCCCCTACTCCATGGTAGAAGGGAGGACCATGGTAGGTGGGACACAGCCCAGGGCTGTGTCCATGGAAACCTTAAAGTGTCCTTGATGCATCTCTCCAACTGGACTTGACCAGCTTCCTGGTGCAGGAGGGCCTCCACCAGAGCCCCCCCATTAGGGTCCTTCATCAGTCCACAAGCGGCATGTCCATCTAAGATGGGAGCCAGTGACCCCTCTGGTTGCAGACAGGGTCCATCACACCTCTCAGTGATCAGTTCATGATAGACAGCCCAGCTGTCTGTGTAAATCACCAAGGTAAAGAGATCCATTATAGGCAACTAGGTTCATATAGGGCCTCAGGCCTCCCTCCTCATCCCTGTAGTCAGGGCAGCTCTGAAGCACATGACAACAGTGGCCAACCTTTCCACCTCTGCTCCAGAGAGCATGATGCCACCCCTGTGTCCCACAATTGAAGCAAGCCTACCAGAGGCTCAGTAGGTACTCTTTGCTGCTGGGTTTTTAGCTTCTGGATGAAAACAAGCCAAGCTCTGAATGTGCAGACAGCAGCTTCAGTCTGAGCCTCCTCATCCTCATAAAAGGAGCTGGAAACGTCTGCTCTCGCCAACTGTAATGCCAGTAGCCAAGGCCACCATCACAGCAGCCTGGCCCATGCAGGTTCTCATTTGATTCAGACAGTCAGTAATGAAACAATGGAGCCAAGAACTGGTGGGCCCTCATCTTTAATCCTAGCTTGCACACGGTGAGCAAGAAATACACACACTGGGCTCCAAAACCCACTCATTCAGTGCTCACAAAGCTACTGACTTATCCGAGTTTCCTAGAATCAAAGGTTTCTAGCTTGCCTGACCTGTGGTGGTGCAGTGGATAAAGCGTCAACCTGGAAATGCTGAGGTTGCCAGTTCAAAACCCTGGGCTTGCCTGGTCAAGGAACATATGGGAGTTGATGCTTCCTGCTCCTCCCCCCTTCTCTCTCTCTCTCCTCTCTAAAATGAATAAATAAAAATTTAAAAATTAAAAAAAAAAAGGTTTCTAGCTCACCAGTTTCATTCACCTCTGTTCCCCATCTCCTTTCTGCACAAACTGGCTTCTCTCTCAGCACTCCGCCATCTTGGCTGCTTCTCCTGTCCTCTATGTGGCCTTTCTCTGCTCTCCTACAGCATGAACTTCTCCTAGAACAGGAGTCGGGAACCTTTATGGCTGAGAGAGCCATAAACACCACATATTTTAAAATGTAATTCCGTGAGAACCACACAATATGTTTAACACTAGATACAAGTAAACGTGTGCATTTTATGTAAGACCAACACTTTTTTAAAAAAATATTTTATTTTATTTTATTTTTTTTTTTTACAGAGAGAGAGTGAGTCAGAGAGAGGGATAGACAGGGACAGACAGACAGGAATGGAAAGAGATGAGAAGCATCAATCATTAGTTTTTCATTGCAAGTTGCAACACCTTAGTTGTTCATTGATTGCTCTCTCATATGTGGCTTGACCGCAGGCCTTCAGCAGACCAAGTAACCCCTTGCTGGAGCCAGCGACCTTGGGTCCAAGCTGTTGGGCTTTTTTTGCTCAAACCAGATGAACCCATGCTCAAGCTGGCAACCTCGGAGTCTCGAACCTGGGTCCTCTGCATCCCAGTCCGACGCTCTATCCACTGCACCACCGTGCACCACCGCCTGGTCAGGCGTAAGACCAACACTTTTAAAGTACAATAAGTCTCTGAATTCTTTTTAATAACATTGTTATGCTGTTGCTAACCAATGATGAATAAAGTACTTCTTACCATTAATGCAACTTCTGGTGCTGCATGGTTTTGCTGATGGCTTTGTAGTCTGGTTGATATACGGTAAGGTTAAGCTTCATGCAGGCGTTGAGACTTCCATCCGTTAAGTGTGATCGTACGTTGGTCTTAACGTTCTTTAAATATGAGAAAGACTGCTCACATGCATACGTAGAGCCAAACATTGTCAGTACAGCAATATTCACATGCTGCATTGTGTGGTATGTGACAGGAAGCGCATTCCAAGTTTTGACAATCAGCTGGTCTGCGGGTTTAAGTTTTTTCATTTCTCCCCACTTGTGTTTGCTCGCCAACTCTGCTTGCTGTCATGCAAGTCTTTCCAAATCTTCATTCAGTGACTTGAACTTATTCACCCACATGTCTGAGGCCTTCAGGTCAGCAGCTTGTAGCTCAAAATCTCTGATTAAGACACTGGGGATGTGACTCAGGTCAGCGCTGTACACTCGTGTGGATGGGTGATGAACTTAAAAAGACGAGTGCACTCACGAAATTCTCCAAAGCATGCTTTGAATGACTGCAGGAGATTATATGTGAAGCCCGCTAGCTGCTGGAGATCAAGATGTTGAGCAGGGTCACTTGCTGTGCATGCATTTTTAAACTCTCCCAGTTTTTCAAAGTGTAGTCAACGACCTGTTGCAATGTCAGCGATGAAGAGTTCCAGCTTGTTTTCAAATGCAAACACTGCTTGTTGAAGGGATAAGACTGTATTTCCAATGCCTTGCATTTTCACATTGAGCTGGTTCAGATGTTCAGTCATGTCCACGAGATAGTAGAACTTCAGGAGCCACTCAGTGTTAGCTAACTCAGGATGCTGAATGTTTTTCATTTCAAGAAAAGTCCGAATTTCGCTCAGACAAGCCGTGAAATGGCTGAGCACCTTCCCTCTTGACAACCAACACATATTGCTGTGCAGAAGCAGACCAGGATAATTATTCCCAATTTCATCCAGCAGTGTTTTAAACTGGCGATCATTTAAAGCTCGGGCAACAATAAAGTTGACCACTCAAATGACCAACGACATCACCTCACCAAGCTGCTCGCCACACATCTGAGCACAAAGCGCCTGTAGGATGCAGTGAAAACTTAGGATAGGTCTCTTTTCATGTTCACAAAGAAGCGCTACAAATCCTCTGTTTTTCCCCACCATGCATAGAGCACCATCAGTACACACCGAAATAAGTTTATCCATCGGTAGATTTTTTTATTTAGCAAACTCAGCGAAAGACTTGAATAAATCCTCCCTTCTTGTTGTCTTTTTCATAGGCAAAACAGCAAGACTTTCCTCACATAGTGTGGTAGTGTGTCACTGACAGCATACCTTGCAGTCACACTAAACTGGGATAAATGGTTTATGTCTGTTGACTCATCCAAAGCGAGAGAAAAGAATGGTGCTGCATTTATGTCCTTCACTTGTGTTGCCTCAATTTGATTTGCCATCATGATGGTACGATCGTGAACAGTTCTTGCCCACAGAGGCATGTCTTTTATTCATTTGATTATCTTGTCTTTATCCAAAAAGTCGTCAAAAAGTTCATTGGCAACATCAAGCATGAATGTTTTGGCATACTCCCCATCTGTGAATGGCTTTCCGTTTCTCACAATTGCTAAATCACCAGCAAAGCAAGCCGAATTCCAGTCACCTTGTTGGGTCCAAACACGGTGTTGCTGCTGACTAGCTTGCACTCTGCACAGTAGCTCTTGACATGCTTTCTTCCTGCTGTCCCCTGCTGGATATTTTGATGCAAATGTAGTATGGCCTGTGTCAAAGTGCTGCTTTATATTTGACCGTTTCATTGATGCAATTTTATCATTGCATATTAGACACACTGCAGAACCTGCTCTCTCCACAAAGGTGAATTCCTCTGTCCATTCCTGCTGAAAAGTACGATACTCCTCATCTTTTTTTCTTTTAACCATCTTCTTCATCAAAAGGGTTTCTTCAATTAGCTAGCTGACTACTTGATTAAAAGAAAGTAAGTTGCCTGACCTGTGGTGGCGCAGTGGATAAAGCATCGACCTGGAAATGCTCAGGTCGTCAGTTCGAAACCCTGGGCTTGCCTGGTCAAGGCACATATGGGAGTTGATGCTTCCAGCTCCTTCCCCCTTCTCTCTCTCTGTCTCTCTCTCCTCTCTCTCTCTCTCTCTCCTTCTCTCTCTCCTCTCTAAAAATGAATAAATAAATAAAAATAATAAGAAGAAGGTAGCCCTGGCCGGTTGGCTCAGCAGTAGAGCGTCGGCCTGGCTTGCGGGGGACCCGGGTTCGATTCCCGGCCAGGGCACATAGGAGAAGCGTCCATTTGCTTCTCCACCCCCCGCCCTCCTTCCTCTCTGTCTCTCTCTTCCCCTCCCGCAGCAGAGGCTCCATTGGAGCAAAGATGGCCCGGGCGCTGGGGATGGCTCCTTGGCCTCTGCCCCAGGCACTAGAGTGGCTCTGGTCGTGGCAGAGCGACGCCCCGGAGGGGCAGAGCATCGCCTCCTGGTGGGCAGAGCGTCGCCCCTGGTGGGCGTGCCGGGTGGATCCCGGTCGGGTGCATGCGGGAGTCTGTCTGTCTCTCCCCGTTTCCAGCTTCAGAAAAATACAAAAATACAAAAAAAAAAAAAAAAAAAAGAAGGTAAGTTTACTTCCTGACCTCACAATGACCTGTGTATGTTATGCATTATCCAATAAAAATTTGGTGTTGTCCTAGAGGACAGCTGTGATTGGCTCCAGCCACCCGCAACCATGAACATGAGTGGTAGGAAATGAGTGGATTGTAATACATAAGAATGTATTATATATGTATATATATATATTTTTTCTTTTCCTTTTCTGAAGTTGGAAACGGGGAGGCAGTCAGACAGACTCCCGCATGTGCCCCACCGGGATCCACCCGGCATGCCCACCAGGAGGCGATACTCTGCCCATCTGGGGCGTTGCTCTGTTGCAACCAGAGCCATTCAAGTGCCTGAGGCAGAGGCCATAGAGCCATCCTCAGTGCCTGGGCAAACTGCTCCAATGGAGCCTTGTCTGTGGGAGGGGAAGAGAGAGACAGAAAGGAAGGAGAGGGGAAGGGGTGGAGAAGCAGATGGGCGCTTCTCCTGTGTGCCCTGGCCGGGAATCGAACCCGGGACTCCCGCACACCAGGCCGACGCTCTACCACTGAGCCAACCAGCCAGGGCCCAAGAATGTTTTTATATTTTTAACATTATTTATTTATTTATTTATTTATTTGTATTTTTCTGAAGCTGGAAACAGGGAGGCAGTCAGACAGATTCCTGCATGTGCCCAACCGGATCCACCCGGCACACCCACCAGGGGGCGATGCTCTGCCCATCTGGGGCATTGCTCTGTCGTGACCAGAACCACTCTAGCGCCTGGGGCAGAGGCCAAGGAGCCATCCCCAGCGCCCGGGCCATCTTTTGCTCCAATGGAGCCTTGGCTACGGGAGGGGAAGAGAGAGACAGAGAGGAAGGAGAAGGGGAGGGGTGGAGAGGCAGATGGGCGCCTCTCCTGTGTGCCCTGGCTGGGAATCGAACCCGGGACTTCCGCACGCCAGGCCGACGCTCTACCACTGAGCCAACCGGCCAGGGCCTTAACATTATTATTATTTTTTTATTTATTCATTTTTTTTAGAGAGGGGAGAGAAAGAGAGAGAGAGAAGGGGGGGAGGAGCAGGAAGCTTCAACTCCCATATGTGCCTTGACCAGGCAAGCCCAGGGTTTTGAACAAGCAACCTCAGCATTCCAAGTCGATGCTTTATCCACTGCACCACCACAGGTCAGGCAACATTATTTTTTTTATTAAAGATTTGTCTGCGAGCCAGATGCAGCCATCAAAAGAGCCACATCTGGCTCGTGAGCCATAGGGTCCTGACCCCTGTCCTAGAACATAATCACTCTTTCTCCCGGAACAATGTGATCTCTCTTCCTTTTAAAACCTTTTGGTGTGAGCCTGACCTGTGGTGGCGCAGTGGATAAAGTATCGACCTGGAAATGCTGAGGTCGCTGATTTGAAACCCTGGGCTTGCCTGGTCAAGGCACATATGGGAGTTGATGCTTCCAGCTCCTCACCCCTTCTCTCTACCTCTCTCTCTCCTCTCTAAAAATGAATAAATAAAAAATAAAAATTTAAAAAAACAAAAACAAAAAAACCCAACCTTTTGGTGTGAAAGCCCTCTCCCAACACTTATTAACATAATCACACCCATCTCAAGCAGGAAGGGTAACTAATATCACCACCTGGGAGACGGGCTTCCACGTGGGCAGTGCGATCTTTACTAAAGTGAGCATAATATATTTTATCTGCGCAACACTGACTCAGAGCCACTCCACAGGCACAACTCCATCTTCAGCTCCTGTGGCTGCCAGCTCTCAGCCTGAAGCTGAACCCACAGTTGTTCCTCCAACAACTGCCACTGCCAATGTTCAACCTCCAGGGCAAACTGCATCTCATGAACCTGTAGATCGCTCCAGTTCCAGGCACTGTAGGTGCTCAGCAACTCTCGAACCCCTCTTCCAGCTTTCACTCCAGTTCAAGCCATTGCTGATTCTCAGCCTTTAGCCAGACCTGCAGTTCTCAGATCTGCAGCTCTTTCTCCTGTGACCATTCTAGCTCATGTTGTTGCTGCCTCTAGATTTGCAGCTCATTCTGGAGCTCTTGACCTCAGGCAGCCTCTCACAGCTGTAAAATACAGCTAGCCTACTGTTGGGCAGATAAAATATGTATTATGCTCACTTTGTTAAAGTGGCGCTGCCCACGTGGAGGCCGTTGCCCAGGTGATATTAATGTGTGTCTCTGGGCAGGCAGAATCCTTGTAGCCTGGGGCTTGGTTTTGGGATTAAGCCTTTCCCACCCTTTTTTGATGTGGGGTGGTACAATCCAATCATGCCTCAGAGAAGTGACTTTGTATTAGAGACTTCCCTATTTTGTATATTGGATTAAGAGTTTGGATTTCTACACTATAAAATGGGGACGGAGCTTGCTCTCTTGGTTCCTGGGATGATTAGCATGAGAGAGCAGAGGGAGCAGAGCAGAGAGCAGAAAGAGGCCATGTGGCCAGGAGAAGCAGCCAAGATGGCGGAGTGTTGAGTGAGAAGCCAGTTTGTGCACAGTTTGTATCTGGGATAAGGAAGGAGATGGGGAACTGAGGAGATTAAGTCTGGTGAGCTAGAAACCTTTGATTCTAGGAAACTCAGATAAGTCAGTGGCTTTGTGAGCACTGAATGTGAGTGGGTTTTGGAGCCCAGTGTGTGTTTTACTTGCCCACCGGGTGCAAGCTAGAATTAAAGATGACAGCCCGGCCCTGACCGGTTGGCTCAGCGGTAGAGCATCGGCCTGGCGTGTGGGGGACCCGGGTTCGATTTCCGGCCAGGGCACATAGGAGAAGCGCCCATTTGCTTCTCCACCCCCCCCCTTCCTCTCTGTCTCTCTCTTCCCCTCCCGCAGCCAAGGCTCCATTGGAGCAAAGATGGCCCGGGCGCTGGGGATGGCTCCTTGGCCTCTGCCCCAGGCACTAGAGTGGCTCTGGTCGCGGCAGAGCGACCCCCGGAGGGGCAGAGCATTGCCCCCTGGTGGGCAGAGCGTCGCCCCTGATGGGCATGCCGGGTGGATCCCGGTCGGGCGCATGCGGGAGTCTGTCTGACTGTCTCTCCCCGTTTCCAGCTTCAGAAAAAAAAAAAAAAAAAAAAAGATGACAGCCTGTTGGTCAAATAAGTTTGTAAATATGATATATATGTTTGCTCGCTTTTGACTTATATTGGGTGTGGGGGACAGGCTATAAGCAGGCCAGGTCGTTGTAGCCTAAGGTTTGGTTTTGGGACTAAGCTTTTCCCCACACCCTTGACTGATTGTATGATCTGGGTGGTGCACTCTCATGAGGAATCCAATTATGCCTTGGATAAGTGACTTTGTATCAGAGACTTCCTTGTTTGTATATTGGATTAAGGGATTTTGGTTTTCTACACTATAAAGTGGGACAGACCAGGAGCTTAGACACACAGTTCCTGCTATCACAATTGCAGGGGCTTCCCTGATCCCTTGCCCTTTATGGGAAGAGCTGGTTTTCTGCTTTTCCCTTGTCTTCTTTTGTGGTTTGCCTGTCTTGGTGAGACACTAATAAATAGGATGGCCCCCCATCCTCTGACTCGGCCATTTCTTTATCATCTGCCCGAATCCAATGGGAACCTGCATGTGAATGGCCACAATGGCGGCTCCTGGCCTTACACAGCCCATCAGTTTTTGGCTCCGTTGTTTCTTTACCGACTGTCCGAATCCAATGCTAACCTGCATGAGCCGGGCTGCTGTGATAGTGGCCGTGGCTTCTGGCTTTACACCTACGGTCCCCAAAAGGAGTGCCATGGGAAACCATAACAACAGCCAGGCCTCTACCCCACCCCTCAAGGGTGGCAGTGGCTCAATACCAATCTGATCTGAATCCTGCCAGTTTTGCCATATGTAAGGCATGGCCCTTGCCATCATGGCCATGCAAGTTCACATTGGATTTGGGCAGATGGTAAAGGAGCTATGGAGCCAGAAAATGGTAGGTCAATTCATTTATTTAAATCTTGTGGCCTGACCTGTGATGGCGCAGTGGATAAAGCGTCGACCTGGAAATGCTGAGGTCGCCGGTTCGAAACCCTGGGCTTGCCTGGTCAAGGCACATATGGGAGTTGCTGCTTCCAGCTCCTCCCCCCCTTTCCTCTCTTTGTCTCTCCTCTCTCTCTCTCTCTGTCTCTCCCTCTCCTCTCTAAAATGAATAAATAAATAATAAAAATAAATAAATAAATCTTGTAAGGGCTCCCAAGCCCCTCAGCATTCCGGATTCAGCCGGATTCATAGGCCCCCACCAACCTCAGCACTCCCCAGCCAAGCAGGCAGGTGGAAATCTGGGTTCCCAAACCCCAACTTCATCTCCAGTTCCACAACCTGGACTCCTTCTCTCTCTCTCTCTCTCTCTCTCTCTTTTTCTCTCTGCAGTCTAGCAAAACTAGCTAGGGGGAAAAAAACCTTCTCCAGCAAACAATGGCCCCTCCCAAGCAGGAAGGCAATGCACAATTTGCAATCTGCCACCCTGAGGGCAAGCATCACAGCCTTCCATAGACTACAAACACAGCGCTGCCCAAGCCAATGCAAAATATAAGCTAACAAACCTAAACAGTCTTGTTTCATACTTTTTTGTTCAACAACATTGAATACCCTTTTATTCCTTTAAAAAAAAAATATTTTATTTATTGATTTTTAGAGAGAGAGGAGTGAGAGAGAGAGAGGGGGGGGAGGAGCAGGAAGCATCAACTCCCATATGTGCCTTGACCAGGCAAGCCCAAGGTTTTGAACCGGCAACCTCAATGTTCCAGGTCGATGCTTTATCCCACTGCGCCACCGCAGGTCAGGCAGTATGCCCTTTTATTTCTTGGAGATAGGGAAGAGAGAGATGAGACACATCAAACAATCAATAAATTTTTAAAAATTAACAAAACTAAGGAGATCCAAAGAAAGTATTGATGTTAGTTGATACACTGATATTGGTTAATTAAATGTAACCAATTCACTAATGTGAGGTGTTAATAATAGGGAAACTGGAAAAAAGAAACACCTTAGTTGCAGTAAAAAAAACAATAATAGGAGAAACTGAGGGGCCAAAGGAACTTGATAACTCTCTACTCCATCTGCTTAATTAACTTGCTTCACTTCACTTGTTAATAGATTTCTTCTCATGTGCTGTGTGTGTGTGTGGTGTGTGTGTGTGTGTGGTGTGTGTGTGTGTGTGTGTGTGTATTGGGGGGTCAAGCCAATGACCTTGGGATCCTGTCGATGAGCCCACTCTCTCAAGCTGGCAACCTCAGGGTTGCAAATGAGGAACCTGCACATTCTGGGTCGATACTGTTCCACAACCGGTCAGGCCAAACCAGAATGTAGTATTTTACTTTCTTGCTCTTACTGGATGCAAATTCAGCAATACTATTTTATTTATTAATATATTTTTATCTTTAAGACAATTTTAGATTTACAGAAAAATTAATCAGTTGCCTTCTGTAAAGCCAGTATTTGCAGCATCAGCACCTGACCAATTCAGATTCGCATTTGATTCGGACAGGTGGTAAGAAATTAATAGTCAAAAACTGGGGGTCCATTTTCCTTTAATCCTAGCTCTCACCCAGTGGGTGAGAAAGTACACACAGCGGGAAAAACTTCCCTTTCCATTCAGGGCTCCCAAAGCCACTGATTCAAATGAGTTTTCCTAGAATCAAAGACTTCCACCTCCACATTCCACCATTTGGGCCGCCTCCTCCACATGGCCTCCCTGCCCTGCTACACCTGGGCTCTTCTTCTCTACGAGAACATGATCACTCTATGGCAAATGGCTTCCTTGCTCCTCCTTTTAAAACCTTTTAGGGCCCTGGCTGGTTGGCTCAGTGGTAGAGCGTCGGCCTGGCGTGCAGGAGTCCCGGGTTCAATTCCCGGCCAGGGCACACAGGAGAAGCGCCCATCTGCTTTTCCACCCCTCCCCCTCTCCTTCCTCTCTGTCTCTCTCTTTCCCTCCCACAGCCAAGGCTCCATTGGAGCAAAGATGCCCGGGTGCTGGGGATGGCTCCTTGGCCTCTGCCTCAGGCGCTAGAATGGCTCTGGATACAGCAGAGCAATGCCCCAGAGGGGCAAAACATCGCCCCCTGATGGGCATGCTGGGTGGATCCTGGTTGGGCGCATGCGGGAGTCTGTCTGACTGCCTCCCCGTTTCCAACTTCAGAAAAATACAAAATAAATAAATAAAAAATAATAAAACCTTTTGGTGCAAAAGCCCCCCCCCCACACACACACACATTAGTATAACCAAACCCCTTCCCAAGCAATAAGGGCATTTAGCTGTATCACATGAGAGTATCACCATGTGAGAGCAGTGTTTATCTTTAACAAAGAGTGAACAATACCAAAAAATACGGATTTTACAACTCATTTGCCCAACACCTTCTCAAGTTGCTGCAATTGAAATTAAAGATGCTCTTATACTTACTTCATCTCTGTCTCTTATGAATTGGCAAAAAAAAAAAAAAAAAAGGTGGCAGACAGCACAAATCCTTTTTCCTATAATGCTATTTAGTTTTGTGTACCTCTCTCAGTGTTCTTATTTAAGTTTTTTTTTTTAATGTAGTGAGAGGAGGGGAGGCAGAGACATGCTCCCTGACCAGGATCCATCTGGCAAGACCACTAGGGGGCGATGCTCTGCGCATCTGGGGCCTTTGCTCGCTGCAACCAGGGCCATTTTTTTAGTGCCTGAGGTGGAGGCCAGGGAGCCATCCTCAGTGGCCAGGACCAACTTGCTCCAATTGAACCATGGCTACAGGAGAGGAGGAAAAGAGAGAGAAAGAGAGAGAAGCAAGAGGAGGAGGGGTGAAGAAGCAGATGGGCACATTTCCTGTGTGCCCTAACCAGGAATCGAACCCAGGACATCCACACAATGAGCCGGCACTCTACCACTGAGCCAACCAGTCAAGGCATTATTTAAGTATTAAATGCCTGAAATAATGAGCTATCTTTCAGTATGTCATTTTTTTTTATACTTAAAACGGTCACTAGGGTTGTTAAATTACTTGAATTCCACCACTGGACTTTGGTCTTCAAGCCAACGACCTTTGAACTCAAGCCATCAACTCACTTGTGCTCAAGGTGGCCCACCAGCACTCAAACTGGTGACCTCAGGGTTTCAAAACTGGGACCTCAGCATCCCAGATCGATGTGCTAATCACTGTGCCACCACCAGTCAGGCAATATGAGGAATTAATTTCAAAAAGAAAAAGCAAATAGTATCAAAAAGTAGTAAAATTCTAACTGAAGTGCTTGCAATTTTTGCTCCTCTCCAAACAATTTTCTACACAGTGGAAAAAGTGACTGAAAACCTAGATGACATCTAGTCATTTCCCAATTTATAATCCTCTGATGGCTTCAATTGGCTCTTTTTTTACATTTTTAAAAATTTATTCATTTTTTTTTTTTTTAGAGAGAGGGGACACAGAAAGAGAAAGAGACAGAGAGAAGAAAGAGATAGAAAGAACAGAGGGAGGAGCAGGAAGCATCAACTCCCATATGTGCCTTGAGCAGGCAAGCCTGGGGTTTCGAACCGGTGACCTCAGCATTCCAGGTCGATGCTTTTACCCACTGCGCCACCACAGGTCAAGCCTCAGTTGGTTCTTGAACACCTTACACCACAAACTGTGTGAGTGCTGCCTGATCTGGCAGTACCTGTCTAACCTCATTGTCCCTCTTCTCTTGGTCTCCATCTCAAACTTTACTGGTTCCTTTTAAGTTCCTGGAAAACACCAAGCATTTCTCTTGAGAAGTTCTTTTTCTCTACTTACCCCCTTAGCTTTCGTTAGGTCTTGACTAAAATATCCCCTCCTGGGAGAGAGCTTTTCATAAACAACCTTTCATCTTATTTTCTATTCCAGCTCCTTTTTTTTGTTTGTTTACTTAGGACATGCCACAATTTAGGACATTTTTTTCCTCTTTTCATTTCTAGGTTTGTTGTTTGGTTTTCCCATGATAATGACAGCTTCACAACAAGGACTCTGTGTGACCTACTCATCATTGTTTTTTTTTGTTTGTTTGTTTTTTTGTATTTTTCTGAAGCTGGAAACGGGGAGGCAGTCAGACAGACTCCTGCATGCACCGAATCCGGATCCACCCGGTACGCCCACCAGGGGGCGATACTCTGCCCATCCGGGGCATAGCTCTGTTGTGACCAGAGCCAGTCTAGCGCCTGAGGCAGAGGCCACAGAGCCATCCCCAGCGACCGAGACATCTTTGCTCCAATGGAGCCTTGGCTGCGGGAGGGGAAGAGAGAGACAGAGAGGAAGGACAGGGAGAGGGGTGGAGAAGCAGATGGGTGCTTCTCCTGTGTGCCCTGGCCGGGAATCGAACCTGGGACTCCCGCATGCCAGGCCGACGCTCTACCACTGAGCCAACTGGCCAGGGCCCTCATCATTGTTTTTGTCAGCCTCCAGCACACTGCCTGGTGCATAGTGGGAGTTCAACTAATAACTGCTGGGTAAGGATTAATAAAATGTGTCCAGAGCTTAGAATTTATAACCATATCTGGCTGCAGACTACAACTCTGTATCACTCGTGAGATCTGTAAAATCAAAACAAAACAAAACCCATGCACTGCTGTGGTAAAAGTCAAATCATTTCTTTTTTTTTTTTTTTTTTCATTTTTCTGAAGCTGGAAACCTGGAGGCAGTCAGACTCCCGCATGCGCCCCACCAGGATCCACCCGGCATGCCCACCAGGGGGCGATGCTCTGCCCTTCTGGGGCGTAGCTCTGTTGCATCCAGAGCCATTCTAGCACCTTAGGCAGAGGCCATAGAGCCATCCTCAGTGCCCGGACCATTTTTGTTCCAGTGGAGCCTTGGCTGTGGGAGGGGAAGAGAGAGACAGAGAGGAAGGAGAGGGAGAGGGGTGGAGAAGCAGATGGGCGCTTCTCCTGTATGCCCTGGCTGGGAATCGAACCCGTTACTCCTGCATGCCAGGCCAACGCTCTACCGCTGAGCCAACCGGCCAGGGCCAAATCATTTCTTTATTTTATTTTAATATTTTTATTTTGAAATTAAATTTAATGGGATGACATTGATCAACAAAAGTATGTAGGGTTTCGGTGAACATCTCTATAGCCTTTAAGTTGCTAACTGTGCTGTGTGCCCACCACTCAAAGTCAAATAATTTTCTGTCACCATATATTTGTCTCAAGTCAAATAATTTCTGTAGCCTGATCTGTGGTGGCACAGTGGATAAATCGTCCTACTGGAATGCTGAAGTCATAGTTGCCTGGTCAAGGCACATTGATGCTTCCTGCTCCTCCCCCTTTTTTTCTCTTTCTCCCCCAGTGCCCCCTCTAAAAATTATTAAATTAAAAAATAATAATTCTGTAGAAGACTATATTATTTCACACCATTTGCTGAAAAAAAACTATCCCTTTCCCCACTGAGTTGTCTTGACACCTCTGTCACAAAAAAGCAATTCGCCATTCTGGACTTTCTTTTCTGTTCCATTAAACTATAGGCTCTCCTTATAGTTGCCATTCAGAAAGTGAAACAAGGCCCTGGCTCGGTTGCTCAGTGGATAAAGCATCATCTTGGTGTATGGAGATCACGGATTCGATCCTTGATCAGGGCACATAGAAGCAACCAATGAGTGCACAACTAAATGTAACAACTAAGTGGAACAATGAGGTGATGCTGATCTCTTTTTCTCACCCTTCCCCATTCTCTGTCAACGCAATGGGAAAAAAATAAAATTTCTAAAAATAAAAATGTAAAAGAAGCCCTAGCTGGGTAGCTCAGTTGGTTCTAGAGTGTCATCCTGACAAGCCACGGTTGCAGATTTGATCCCTAGTCAGGACATACAGGGATCAAGCAATGGATGTGTAAATAAGTGGAACAACAAATCAATGTTTCTATCTTTCTCTTTCCCACTCTCTCTCTAAAATCAATCAATACCTTTTTTTAAAGTAAAACAAAAAAGGAAAAAGCAAGCTCTAAAACTGAAAGCAGTATAAAATAGGTGAACCTAGCCATTTATCAAATTGGTAACATAACTACACAGAATTATTTCATGTGACTTTTGGGGGAGAAATTTATATACAATGACCTGCACAGGCTTAAAAAGTACAAGTAGATGTGTTCTGATATCTGTGATCACCACCCCCATCAAGATACCAAACATGCCTGACCAGGCGGTGGTGCAGTGGATAGAGTGTCAGACTGGGATGCGGAAGACCCAGATTCGAGACCCCGAGGTCGCCAGCTTGAGCGCGGGCTCATCTGGTTTGAGCAAAAGCCCACCAACTTGGACCCAAGGTCGCTGGCTCCAGCAAGGGGTTACGTGTTCTGCTGAAGGCCCGGGGTCAAGGCACATATGAGAAAGTAATCAATGAATAACTAAGGTGTTGCAATGTGCAATGAAAAACTAATGATTGATGCTTCTCATCTCTCTCTGTTCCTGTCTGTCTGTTCCTATCTATCCCTCTCTCTGACTCACTCTCTGTCTCTGTAAAATAAATAAATAAATAAAAATTTAAAAAAAAAGATACCAAATGTCAGTGGTAGAGTGTTGGCCTGGCGTGCAAGAGTTTCGGGTTCAATTCTCGGCCAGGGCACACAGGAGAAGCGCCCATCTGCTTCTCCACCCCTCCCCCTCTTCTTCCTCTCTGTCTCTCTCTTCCTCTCCCGCAGCCAAGGCTCCATTGGAGCAAAGTTGCCTGACCTGTGGTGGTGCAGTGGATGAAGCATCGACCTGGAACGCTGAGGTCGCTGGTTCAAAACCCTGGGCTTGCCCTGTCAAGGCACATATGGGAGTTGATGCTTCCTGCTCCTCCCCCTTTCTCTCTCTCTCTCTCTCTCTCTCTCTGTCTGTCTCTCTTCTCTAAAATGAATAAATAAATAAAAATAATTAAAAAAAGAAGTGACACATTGGAGCAAAGTTGGCCCGGGCGCTGAGGATGGTTCTATGGCTTCTGCCTCAGGCGTTAGAATGGCTCTAGATGGGCAGAGCATCGCCCCCTGGTGGGCATGCCGGGTGGATCTCGGTCGGGTGCATGCAGGAGTCTGTCTGACTGCCTCCCCGTTTCCAACTTCAGGAAAATACAAAAAAAAAAAAAAAAGATACCAAATGTTTTCCTGATGAGGAGGTGGCACAGTGGATAGAGCATCAAACTGGGGCTTGGAAGACACAATTTGAAACCCTGAGGTCGCTGGCTTGAATGCGGCTCATCTGGCTTGAGGGCGGGGTCGCTGGCTTGAGCGTGGGATCATAGACATGAGCCCATGGTCTCTGGCTTGAGGCCAAGGTTGCTGGCTTGAGCAAGGGGTCACTCGCTCTGCTGTAGCTGCCCCCTGTCAAGGCATGTATGATAAAGCAATCAATGAACAACTAAGGAGACTAAGGAGCTGCAACAAAGAATTGATGCTTCTCATCTCTTTCCCTTCCTGTCTGTCTGTCCCTATCTGTCCCTCCCTCTGACTCTCTATCAAAAAAAAAAAAAAGATACTGAATATTTTCATTATCATAGGAAGAAAGTTTCTTTCTTGTCAGTCCCACACCTCCTACCCCCAGTCAACAATATGCTGATTTATTTTTTTAGGTTTCTTGTTTATTTCATTTTGAGAGAGAGAGAGAGAGAGAGAGAGAGAGAGAGAAAAGGGGGTAGGAGCAGGAAGCATCAACTTCCATCTGTGCCTTGACCAGGCAAGCCCAGGGTCTCAAATAGCGACTTCAGCATTCCAGGTCGATGCTTTATCCACTGTGCCACTATAGGTCAGGTAGATTTTTGTAACCATTGATTAATTTAGCCTGTTCCTGAAATTTGTATAAGCAGAATCACACAGCATGTACATTTTTTTGTGTCTGGCTTCTTTCATACAACACAATGTTTTTGAGATTAATTTGTATTGCCACATAAAACAATGTTTGTTTGTTTTTGAGAGAGAAAGAGAGAGGAGTGGGGGACAGACATGGACAGACAGAAAGGGAGAGAGATGAGAAGCATCAATTCTTTGTTGCAGCACCTTAGTGGTTCATTGATTGCTTTCTCATATGTGCCTTGACTGGGGGGCTCCAACCCAGCCAGTGACCTCTTGGCTTAAGCCAGTGATCTTGGGCTTCAAGCCAGTGACCTTTGGGCTCATACCAGTGACTGTGGGGTCATATCTATGATCCCACACTCAAGCTAGTGACCCTGTACTCAAGCTAATGAGCCCACACTCAAGCCGCATGAGCCTGTGCTCAAGCCAGCGACCTCAGGGTTTAGAACCTGGGACCTCAGCATCCCAGGCTGACGCTCTATCCACTGTGCCACTGCTTTGTCAGGCAACAATAATTCATTTTCATTTTATGCTGTGTAATTTTTTTTTTTTTATTCATTATAGAGAGGGAAGAGAGAGAGAGAGAGAAGGGGGGAGGAGCAGGAAGCATCAACTCCCATATGTGCCTTGACCAGGCAAGCCCAGGGTTTTGAACCGGCAACCTCAGCATTTCCAGGTTAACGCTTTATCCACTGCGCCACCACAGGTCAGGCTATGCTGTGTAATTTTTATTGTATAAATATACTTCAAAAAGTCAGTCTTACTGCCCTGGACAGATGGCTCAATGGATAAAGCATTTTCCTGGGACACCAAGGTCCCCCGGTCAGGGCACATACAAGGAGCAACCAATAAATGCATAAGTAAGTGGGACCAGAAATTGACGGTTTTCTCGCACTCTCTCAAATTAATAAATTTAAAAATAAATAAATAAGTCAAATAATGGGCTTTGGCCAGATAGCTCAGTTGGTTGGAACTCATCCCAACATAGCAAGGTTGGGTTCAATCCCTGGTCAGGGCACATGTAAGAATCAACAAATGAATGTATATATAAGTAGAACAACGAATCAGTGTTTCTCTCTTCCTGTCTCTCCCTCCAAATCAATCAGCCTGACCAGGCGGTAGCGCAGTGGATAGAGCGTTGGACTGGAATGCAGAGGACCCAGGTTCGAGACCCCAAGATCGTCAGCTTGAGCACGGGCTCATCAGGTTTGAGCAAGGCTCACCAGCTTGAGCCCAAGGTCACTGGCTCAAACAAGGGGTAACTCAGTCTGCTGTAGCCCCCTGGTCAAGGCACATATGAGAAAGCAATCAATGAACAATTAAGAAACCGCAAAGAAGAATTGATGTTTCTCATCTCTCTCCCTTCCTGTCTGTCCCTATCTGTCCCTCTCTCTAAATCTCTCTGCCACAAAATAAATAAATAAAACTTTTTAAAATAAATAAACCATTAAACCCATTACTTGGACAATTGTGAAAATTTAAATATGGACTGGTTATTAGGTACTGTTAGGAAATTTTTATATTTTTCTTTCTTTTTTACAGAGACAGAGAGTCAGACAAGGACAGACAGACAGAAACGGAGAGGTGAGAAGCATCAATTATTAGTTTTTCATTGTGCATTGTGACATCTTAGTTGTTCACTGATTGCTTTCTCATATGTGCCTTGACCGCGGGCCTTCAGCAGACCGAGTAACCTTTTGCTCAAGCCAGCGACCTTGGGTCCAAGCTGGTGAGCTTTTGCTCAAACCAGATGAGCCTGCACTCAAGCTGGTGACCTTGGGGTCTCGAACCCAGTCCGAGGCTCTATCCACTGCTCCACCACCTGGTCAGGCTTTCATAGTTTTCTTAGCCTACTAAACCTTTTCTTGGCAAATCTCTGTCCAGTTTCTCTGTTAATGACACCACTGTTTTCTTGGTCACTCAGGCTCAAAGCCTCTTAAGATGCCAGCTTCAGTCTTCTTTTTGATTCCCATGCAATCTCGTGATGTCAATAGGAAATGTGAAGTTAGACCTCGGTCCTTGAGTTCAGCTAAGAAAGAATTCAGAGCCAAAAACTCTAACTCAAGAAGTTTGTTTAGAAAGTGACAGAGTAGAAGGAATGAACCAGCTGGGCTCTGTGGACTCAGGAAACATGTTACAGAGGCAAAAATGAGGGCCTTTGGAGCTTAGGTAAAAGTAAAAGATACATGCCTAAAGAAAGAACAGGGAGTAGGTTGGGGTGAGTGCTCTGAAGAGATTATACACTTGGTCCTTTGTCTTAAGGTTTTTTATCTGTTCTCTAAAGGCAGGGATTTTAAGGGCGGACTTAGCGGAGCATCTCAATAGAATATTCATTAGCTGTCCAGCTGTGTTCATTCAATTCAATAGCATGGTCTCTAGTGATTGATGGGTGCTGGAGGTAGGGGAGATCATTTGTCAGTGCATCTGGTCCTGAAGTTGGTCATGGAGTTGCTTCATCTGGTTTTGTTGCTTTTCTGGAACTAGAGCTGAAACACAATTGTCACTTCTCTAACGCTTGCACACACTTAAAGCTCATGTGGATACAGCACATGTTCTGTAGATGCAGCAACGCTCCTCGCTCCTCGCAGTAGCAATATGTCCGGCCCCAGTCCGGGTACAACCATGCCCCTTTATCCAGCCACCAATGACCTCCACCAACGCAGGAACCATAGAGTTCAGCGACTCCTAGGAAGAACGGGCTAGAAGAGGTCGGCTTCTCTGGGTCACGTCTGCGCGAAGAGACCTCCGGGCTTCTATGGCTTGTACTTCCGCTCAGGCAAACAGAGTCGCTTCTTCCGGTAATTTTCGGTGCGCTTGGCCCGCTGCGACGCTGCCGGTGTCGTCAGGGGTGACCTAATCCTCCAACATGGCGGCGGCGGTAGATTAGGGTTGATGGTCGACGCAGCCAGAGCTGGAGGACCCTGTGGGAAACAGCGCCGCCTCTGTCATCACCTTTGGGGCAGGGCCAGGGCCAGGTGAGGGGAGCGGCGCCCCGGGCCGGCGGCTCGCCCGCTCTCAGGCGGCTTTACCTGGGTAGGAAGGTGTCGGTTCCGCGTGAGTGTCACTGCGTGCGCGAGCGGACCTGCGCGCCCGCCCGGGCGGTCTCGCAGCCCAAGGACCCTTGTGCTGGGGTGGACCAGCCCACACGTCCCGCCGCGGACGCTAGCGAGCCAGGCTGCTCGGGGGCACGGCGGGCAGCGGCAGAGGACCTCGCCCAGGAACCGGCCGCGGGTTCTGAACTGGGCTAGGGAATGGGGACTTCCCGCGGGTTTCATGGGGTTCCTTTGGAGCGATTGATTATAGATCAGCTCTGCTAGCCTTCGTCATTTTTTCTCACAGCGTTAGGAATCGTTAGCCTTTCTCCACTGACGCTCCTACACCCGGAATTGTTACTGTTTTCAGGAAATTATAATATATGCAAAACAACACTGCCTCCTCACCCTTGGAGGCAGTACAGCGCATACTGTGTGGTTGCTGCCTTTTGTTTTTATCCTCTCTCCATTCCAAGGAGACCCCGTGTTTCTTCCCTGCGTAACCGAGCGCGGAGGAAAACGACCTCCGAGTGGACGCGCTGACCTGGGTGCAGCTGGTTCTCTTTCGCCCTTAACGGTGCCCGTGCAAGTTAGTGTGTCCAGAATAGACATCTTACTGTCTCCATTGTGAACTTTTAAACCAAACCGATGACTCCTCCCCTCCTTGTATAGGATAGAAAGCAAAAACAAAGTGTTTTTGCCAAACTGTCAGTAAGAGTTTCCCTGGAGGTTTGTTGCAAACCGGAATGTTTATCTCTGCCCTGACTTGTGTGACCTTGGGTGAGTTGCCACACCCTGTTAGTGCCGCGCTCTCTCTCTCTCTTTTTTTAATCTCCCAGAAAATTAAGCAAATGTTTGCGTAGGTAGTGAGCTGTTTATACTTCATATGCTCAGTTAGACGAATATACACTACACATTTACATCTGTATACTGGAAATATTCAAACCATTATGAAATATTCTTCATTGGATGATAAAACATTAAGGAGTTTGAAAAATCTTTTACTCTGATTGGTCAGGTACTGTTATGCCTCTTTTTTTTTTTTTTTTTTTTTTAGAGTTGGGGAGATAGACTCCCACATGCCCCCACTGGGGTCCACCCGGCAACCCACACCTGGAGCTGATGCTCATGCTGGACTCAACCAAGCTATGCTCAGTGCCAGAAGCCAACTCGCAACCAATTGAGCCACTGACTGCCAGAGGAGAAGAGGGAGAGGAGGGGGAGTGGGAGGGAAAGAGCAGCATATGGTTGCTTCTCCTGTGCGCCCTGACCCAGGATCTGACCTGGGATCCAACCCAGGACATCTGCATGCCAGTTGATGCTCTGTCCTCTGAACCATCTGGCCAGGGTCAGTGTTTTTTAAAAATTTTTTTATTTTTAATGGCTCCTTTCCTTAAAATTTTAAAATTGATTTAGAGAGAGAGGAAGGGAAAGAGATCAATTTGTTGTTCCACTTATTTATGTATCAGTTGGTTAATTCTTGTATGTGTCCTAACCGGGATTATACATCCCTGGACGCTCTAATCAACTGAGCTAACCAGCCAGGACCTCAAATGAATTTTTCTTTTGGAGCCTGGTACCCCAATAGTTGAGTTCAGTGGAAGGATATGTAAGGTTGAGTACAACCAGTTGAGGAAAGAAAAAATGTGCTCACTAGCACATCAGTTAATCAGTATTTACTAAATGTTGTATATACTGAGCTTTTACAACAAGTGATTTACAACAATAATAATTTAAAAATATATTTTTTACCAATACAAAACAAGTTTAACCAATTACTAAGTACTACCATCCTGCTTTTTATCAGTTTTTCAAACATGACTGATATTCCAAATAAATGGTCACCAAGAGTTCTTAATTAATATATATTGCAGAGTTGAAGGGAAGGTACTATTTTTTAACATCTTTATTGAGATATAATTAACATGTCCAATTCACCAGTTGCACAATTTAATGGTTTTTATTTATTTTTATTTTTTTTAGTGAAGGAGAGAGAGAAAGACAGAGGAAGGGAGAGATGAGAAGTATCAAGTTGTAGTTCCATCACCTTAGTTGTTCATTTGATTACTTTCTCATATGTGCCTTGACCGAGGGCTTCAACTGAGCGATTGACTCCTTGCTCAAGCCAGCAACTTTGGGTTCAAGCCAGCGACTGTGGGCTTCAAGCCAGCAACCTTTGGTTCAAGCCAGCAACCATGGTCATGTCTATGATCTCGCGCTCAAGCTGGTTGACCCTGTGCTCAAGCTGGTGAGCCCACACTCAAGCCAGTGACCTTGGGGTTTTGAACCTGGGTCCTCAGCGTCCCAGGCCTGGTCAGGCTAATGGTTTTTATTTTTATAATTTAAAGCAAATTCTTTTTTTTTTTTAATTTAAGTGAGAGGAGGGGAGATAGACAGACTCCCACATACACCCCAACTGAAATCCACTTGGTGACTCCCATCTGAGGCTGATGCTTTGCCCATCTGGGGCCATGCTTACAACCCAGCTATTTTTAGCTTCTGAGGCAAAGGCTCTACAGAGCCATTCTCAGCGCCTGGGGCCAACAGGTTCAAATTAATCGAATCAAGCCATGGCTGTAGGAGAGGAAGAGAAAGAGAGAAGGGAGAGGAGAGGAGAAGCAGATGGTTGCTTCTCCTGTGTGCTCTGACTGGGAATTGAACCTGGGACTTCCACATGCCGGGTTGCCACTCTACCACTGAGCCAACTGACCAGGGCCAGCAAATACATTTTTAAAACATTATTAAAAAGAAAAGCCTAAAAAATACTTATTTTGGTCTTTAGCTTACTATTACAATTTCAGTCAATGAAAAAGTGTACTGTCATGTAAAAAACTTTAAACTGAAAAAAATACTTTTTATGTTTTTTAGGTTTTGTACATCTGTTCGTAGACATTTTTTGGAGCTCTGCCACCCAACTCAATGGCGTCTTCTACTGTGCCTCTGGGATTTCACTATGAAACAAAGTATGTTGTTCTCAGCTACTTGGGGCTTCTCCCTCAGCAGAAGCTGCAGGAGCAACATCTTTCCTCTGCCCAAGGTATTATCTTTGGCTTGTGGTAGTTATATTAATTAGTAATAATTACTTTATATATAGAAGTATATGCATTTAAATAAGTTATATGTATGGTTTATGTGACCAAATAATAATAAGCTGTTAAGGAATAATCTCTCTTCCCATCCCCTGATCCTTTCCCAGAAGGAACTGCTTTGAATTCTATTTTAAAAGCTTGATGTTTTATTTATTTATTTATTTATTTACTTTTATAGCAAGTGAAAGACAGACAGGAACAGATGGACAGGAAGAGAGAGACATGAGAAGCATCAACTCATATTTGTGGCACTTTAGTTGTTCATTGATTGATTTCTCATATATGCCTTGACTTGGGGGCTCCAGCCAAGCCAGCAACCTTCGGCTTCAAGCTAGTGACCTTTTGGCTCAAGCCAGTGACGGGTAATGTCTGTGACCCCACGCTCAAGCCAGTGACCTTGGGGTTTTGAGCCTGGGTCGTCAGCATCCCAGGCTAATGCTTTACCACCACCTGGTCGGGTCCATGGTTGATTTTCTTTGCATTTTTTTTCTTTAAGTCTCCCTTCCTTAAAGTTGTCTGGGGGTTGTAGTAACACTGGAACCTGAAAACCATCATCATGATTGGTAACTTTGGAATTTGGTTGGTTTTTATTTTTTAATATTTATTTTTGCTTTGATTGTTTTTCAAAAATCTGGTTTTTTACTTACTAGTCTAGTATGGTGGTGTTTGTGGGGTGTTTGTTTTTGCTATTGAATGAATCATTGAACAATGTTAGCTATATGTTCAGTAGATGTTTTAAATTTGATTATAATTATTTGGGTTGTCTAGAGCAGTATTTGTTAACACTAATTGCCTGAGTACTTTTTTTTTTCTTTCTGACAGAGACAGAGAGAGACAGATAGTGACAGACAGACAGGAAGGGAGAGAGATGAGAAGCATCAATTCTTTGTTGTGGCTCCTTAGTCTCCTTAGTTGTTCATTGATTGATTTCTCATATGTGCCTTGACTGGGTGCTACAGCAGAGTGAGTGACCCGTTGCTCAAGCCAGCAACCTCATGCTCAAGCCAGTGAGCCCACACTCAAGCTGGCAACCTCGGGGTTTTGAACCTGGGTCCTCCGTGTCCCAGTCCAATGCTCTATCCACCACACCACCCCCTGGTCAGGCCTGAGTACTTACTAAAACAAAAATTATGGAGCCCTTTAATGTGCCCCCATTTGGGGAAACATAGATTTAGGAAGAATTTGCTCTGGAAGTTCTAGTCCGTACAACTGAACTAAATCTGTTCGTCTAATACTCATATTGAGAGCACGGGGTATATTTCAGGGCAGGCATATGTTGAGTTTTGACTCACCTGACTTTTCATTTGACACTGAAGTGGCTGGGATTTAGTGTGCTCTGGTATTTTATCTTTTTTTTTTTTGACAAAAAGAGAGAGAGAGGGACAGATAAGGACAGATATGCAGCAAGGGAGAGAGATGAGAAGCATTAAGTCTTCGTTTTGGCACCTTAGTTGTTCATTGATTGCTTTCTCATATGTGCCTTGACCTGGGGGGCTACAGCAAAGCAAATGGCCCCTTGTTCAAGTTAGTGACCTTTGGGCTCAAGCCAGTGACCATGAAGTCATGTCTATGATCCCATGCTTAAGCCAGTGACCCCACGCTTAAGCTGGTGAGCGCATGCTCAAGCTCGATGAGCCTGCGCTTAAGCCTGAGACCTCGGGGTTTCGAACCTGGGTCCTCTGAGTCCCAGTCCAGTGCTCTGTCCACTGCACTACCCCTTGGTCAGGCGGGTCTTTTATCTTTTGAAATATTCTTCTCTGTGTTTATAGTGCAGGGTTTGTGCTGCATTGGTGCTACTACATAGTTCTCTATGCTTTTGAAAGTCTGGGAGGGAGGTTGATTAAATGAAAATCACAGAATTCATCTGTCATTGGTTAACTAAATAAATAGTCTTTGTGCCCTGATAGCAGTGGACTTTTTCCGGTTTAGGTTTTCCACATGGGTTATGATTGACTATGACAACTTGTCATGTGCCATCAGCATCACAGTCTCATGAAAATAGGCTTTCCTGTGATCAGCTGCTCTTTAATCTGGTGGGGTGAGGCCTGTGGGGCCCAGATGGGACACTGTTGACTGTTTTTAACATTTTTAAATTTATTTTTGTGAGAAGAGAGCGGGGGGGGGGGGGGGAGAAGAGAGAGAGAAAGAGAGCAAGAAGGAAGATGGGAGGAGGAGCAAGAAACATCAACTCCCATATGTGCCTTGACTGGGCAAGCCCAAGGTTTTGAACTGGTGACCTCAGCATTCCGGGTCTACGTTTTATCCATGGCACCACCATCAGTCAGGTGCTGTTTGCTTTTGTTACTTACTTTGTGGCATGGTTGTGGTTGGGTGTGTGGGTGTGGAGGTGATTTAGGTATATAGACTCCAAAAAGAGGCAGATGACAGGTAAACATTGATATCTTCCTTATTTTTGACCATGCATCAGCAATTATAATTATACATTTTAGAATTTAGTAATTTTTACTACCAGATGACGTACTTTCTTTTTTTTTTTTTTGACAGAGACAGAGAGAGAGTCAGAGAGAGGGATAGACAGACAGGAACAGGAACGGAGAGAGATGAGAAGCATCAATCATTAGTTTTTTGTTGCGACACCTTAGTTGTTCATTGATTGCTTTCTCATATGTGCCTTGACTGTCGGGCTACAGAAGACCGAGTAACCTCTTGCTCGAGCCAGTGACCTTGGGTCCAAGCTGGTGAGCTTTTTGCTCGGGCCAGATGAGCCCGCGCTCAAGCTGGTGACCTCGGGGTCTCTAACCTGTGTCCTCCGCATCCCAGTCCGACGCTCTATCTACTACGCCACCGCCTGGTCAGGCCAGATGACCTACTTTCTAGTTTTGTTTCTGTGTGATTTATTTGAATCTAGGCAAGTCATTTAAATTTTCCAAATCCCATATTTTTCATGTGATGAGGAGGATGAGCTACACAGGTTTTACTTGACAGACCTTTCCAAATCTAAAAATCTGTGATTTAGACATTGATTAAAACTGTCATAAGCACGGAGATCTTTTGTGTGTGTGTGTGTGTGTGTGTGTGTGTGTGTGTGGCAGAGACAGAGTCAGTGAGAGGGACAGATAGGGACAGACAGGAAGGGAGAGAGGTGAGAATCATCAATTCTTCGTTGTGGGCCTGACCTGTGGTGGCGCAGTGGATAAAGCGTCGACCTGGAACGCTGAGGTCGCCGGTTCGAAACCCTGTACTTGCCTGGTCAAGGCACATATGGGAGTTGATGCTTCCTGCTCCTCCCCCCCTTCTCTCTCTCTCTCTCTCTCTCTCTCTCTCTTCTCTAAAATGAATAAATAAAAAGAAAAAAAAATTTAAATGCCTAAAAAAAAAAAAAAAATTCTTTGTTGTGGTTCCTTAGTTGTTCATTGATTGATTTCTCATATGTGCCTTGACCAGGGGGCTACAGCAGACCGAGTGACCCCTTGCTTGAGCCAGCGACCTTGGGCTCAAGCTGGTGAGCCTTGCTCAAACCCGATGAGCCCGTGCTCAAGCTGGTGACCTCGGGGTCTTGATCCTGGGTCTTCCACTCCCAGTCCGATGCTTTATCCACTGCGCCACCACCTGGTCAGGCTCGGAGATCTATTTGAGGTCTTTTTCTTTTTGTTTCTCATTCTCAGTATTACAATTTCATCACTATAAATAATGCTCTACTTACTGTCTGTCCTATGTATGTGGTTGGTCTGTATTATTATTCTCTTACATAAAGTGATTTTTCTTTTTTTTTTTTTTAATCCTTTTAACTTTTGTCATATGAGCTAGCTTCAAAATATACTGATATCTTTGGTTTTTTTTTTCTTTTAATTTTTTTTTTTTTTTTTACATAGAGAGAGAGTCAGAGAGAGGGATAGACAGGGACAGACAGACAGGAACAGAGAGATGAGAAGCATCAATTATTAGTTTTTCGTTGCGCATTGTGACATCTTAGTTGTTCATTGATTGCTTTCTCATATGTGCCTTGACCGCGGGCCTTCAGCAGACCAAGTAACACCTTGCTCGAGCCAGCGACCTTGGGTCCAAGTTGGTGAGCTTTGCTCAAATCAGATGAGTCCGCGCTCAAGCTGGTGACCTCGGGGTCTTGAACTTGGATCCTTCTGCATCCCAGTCTTATTTATCCACTGTGCCACTGCCTGGTCAGGCTATCTTTGTTTTTTTGTTTGTTTGTTTGTTTGTTTTAAGAGACAGAGAGAGTCAGAGAGAGGGATAGACAGGGACAGACAGACAGGAACGGAGAGATGAGAAGCATCAATCATTAGTTTTTCGTTGCACATTGCGACACCTTAGTTGTTCATTGATTGCTTTCTCATATGTGCCTTGACCGTGGGCCTTCAGCAGACCGAGTAACCCTTGCTCGAGCCAGCAACCTTGGGTCCTAGTTGGTGAGCTTTTGGTCAAACCAGATGAGTTTCAACCATGTTCAAGCTGGTGACCTCGGGGTCTCGAACCTGGGTCTTTGGCATCCCAGTCCGACGCTCTATTCACTGCACCTCCGCCTGGTCAGGCTGTCTTTGTTTTTTTTTTTTTTTTTTAAATATTTTATTTATTGATTTTTTTTTTTAGAGAGAGGGAGGGGGGAGAGAGAGAGAGAGAGAGAAAGGGAAGGAGCAGGAAGCATCAACTCCCATATGTGCCTTTGACCAGGCAAGCCCAGGGTTTTGAACCGGCAACCTTAGTGTTCCAGGTTGACGCTTTATCCCACTGCGCCACCACAGGTCAGGCTGGTTTTTAATTGGGCTGAATTTATATATAACTTTCACTTTATTGTCTTTTTAATTTTATTTTTATGATAATACAAGAGCTCACAGATATTTATTATTAATATTTATTTATTTTTTTGTATTTTTCTGAAGTGAGAAGCAGGGAGTCAGAGACAGACTCTCACATGCGCCCAACCAGGATCCATGTGGCATGCCCACTAGGGCGTGACGCTGTGCCCATCTGGGGTGTTGCTCCATTACAACTGGAGCTATTCTAGTGCCTGAGGCAGAGGCTATGGAGCCATCCTCAGCTCCTGGGCCAACTCTGCTCCAGTGGAGCCTTGGCTGCAGGAGGGTAAGAGAGAGACAGAGAGAAAGGAGAGAGGGAAGGGTGGAGAAGCAGATGGTGCTTCTCCTGTGTGCCCTGGCCAGGAATCGAACCTGGGACATCCACATGCTGTGCTGACACTCTACCACTGAGCCAACCAGCCAGGGCCATATTGTCTTTTTTTTAGATTTCCTCTTTTCCCAGAAAGGTTGTCATCTATACATGTATATCTTTTTTTTAAATGTTAATACTATTTTATTCATTAAATGCAATTTTAAAAAAAAGATTTTATTTATTCATTTTAGAGAGGGAAGAGAAAGAGAGAGAGAAACAGAAGGGGAAAGGAATAGGAAGCATCAACTCCCATATGTGCCTTGACCAGGCAGGCCCAGGGTTTTGAACCGGCAACCTCAGGGTTCCAGGTCGATGCTTTGTCTACTGTGCCACCACAGGTCAGGCCTACATATGTATATCTATACATTGTAATCCTTGAATTATCATCACAATGACAGTGATAGCTGTCACTATCAAGTATTTGAGTACGTTTTTTATTTATTTTTATTTTTTTATTTTATTTTTTTGGTATTTTTCTGAAGCTGGAAACGGGGAGAGACAGTCAGACAGACTCCCGCATGCGCCCGACCAGGATTCACCCGGCACGCCCACCAGGGGCGATGCTCTGCCCACCAGGGGGCGATGCTCTGCCCCTCCGGGGCGTCGCTCTGCTACGACCAGAGCCACTCTAGCGCCTGGGGCAGCGGCCAAGGAGCCATCCCCAGGGCCCGGGCCATCTTTGCTCCAATGGAGCCTTGGCTGCGGGAGGGGAAGAGAGAGACAGAGAGGAAGGAGGGGGGGTGGAGAAGCAAATGGGCGCTTCTCCTATGTGCCCTGGCCAGGAATCGAACCCGGGTCCCCCGCACGCCAGGACGACACTGTACCGCTGAGCCAACCGGCCAGGGCCTTGAGTATGTTTTTTAGTGAAGAGAGAGAAGGGAGAGAGAGAAAGACAGGAACATCAGTCTGTTCCTGTATGTGCCCTGACCGGGAATGGAACCGGCAACCTCTGTGCTATATGTTGACGTTTTAAATCAGCTGAGCTAGCTGGCCAGGGCTACCCTTCACTTTTAAAATGAGCAGAATGCTTGACTCCAAAGCTTATTTTCCATTGTACTGAGTTGTGTTCCAGCAAATCAGAGGGAGAAAGACAATTTCATTGAAAGAAATAAGGATGATTTAAATTAATTTACCAGTCTGTGTTGCCTTGTTTTACTTATGTTACAATGTATTCTGAGGATCACTTTACCTAGTGTATGGTATTAATCACTGCTGTTGCAGATCGATCTAAAGCAGGGGTCTCAAACTCGCGGCCCGCCGAACAATTTTGTGCGGCCCGCAGACTAATCCACGAAGTTCAAAACATTTTGGATAAAATTAAGTAAGCCTAGGGGCCTACTTGTATTTTTCATTTCTCTAGCATCCTAGCTAGATATTAGCTTAGTTAACAGCAGTTGTGATGTGAACTACAGTTTCTGGTCGTTTTGTGATACTGAGTAAACTGCATGTACGATTGTGCTTGTTGTACTGATTTTTTTTTTGTTTTCAACTACAGTGAGAAAAGTGTTGCGTAACAGTTGCCTTTTGTAGACCTAGTGCGGCCCGCGGAAGGGCTGTGATCTTGCTCTGCGGCCCACATGCTGAGTTGAGTTTGAGACCCCTGATCTAAAGCTACAAACTACTTTGAAAATCAAAAAAACCACAAAAAAACCCCCACAACCCACTATAATTATAAACAATACTTGAGACTTATTAAAGGCCTATCCATAAGGGAAATAAGCAAGTCTCTTTAAGACAAATATTGTATGCTTCTACTTATATAAAATAGTGCAAATCATAGAGACAGAAAGTAGAGTAGTAGTAGGTGTCAGGGGTTGGGTGGGGGGAGGAGGGAATGAAGGGTGAGTATTTAATGGATATAAAGTTTGAGTTTTATAAGATTCTTAGAGCGATCTGGAGATTGGGTAGTGGTGCGGGGAGCATTACATCATGACTATATTTAATATTACTGAACTAAACACTTAAAATGGTGAAGATGATAAATTCTACGTCATGTGTATTTTACCACAATAAAAAAAATTGGAGGAAAAGAAGCCTATCTATAAAGATTTATAAAAATTTATACACGTGCGGAGGACCCGGGTTCGATTCCCGGCCAGGGCACACAGGAGAAGCGCCCATTTGCTTCTCCACCCCTCCGCCGCGCCTTCCTCTCTGTCTCTCTCTTCCCCTCCCGCAGCCAAGGCTCCATTGGAGCAAAGATGTCCTGGGCGCTGGGGATGGCTCTGTGGCCTCTGCCTCAGGCGCTAGAGTGGCTCTGGTCGCAACATGGCGACTCCCAGGATGGGCAGAGCATCGCCCCCTGGTGGGCAGAGCATCGCCCCTGGTGGGCGTGCCGGGTGGATCCCGGTCGGGCGCATGTGGGAGTCTGTCTGACTGTCTCTCCCCGTTTCCGGCTTCAGAAAAATGCAAAAAAAAAAAAAAAAAAATTATACAGATTACCTTCTATCTGGGATAAATTGTCTCCAGATTTTGCATAATGAATTATATCTTTTTTGTGGGGAGTAATGTTTTATTTATTTTTCTTTTGAAGGAGAATTTTTATTACTTTTATGTACAGAAGACTCACCAGTATGTACTTAGCCGAGCTTGGTGGCCAGTTCCTTAGCCTTGGCTTTTTCCAGCTTGGCAACCTGTGTGAGGGCGACAGTGGTGCAGGTCTCCCTATGGACTCACCTCCCCAGCGTCCTTCTTGTTAGTGCCGTAGGGAGCCCCCCTGCCCTCCATCCATGTCCCTGCACAGGCAGGGAAACTACCAGGTCCATGGGATCCATGTCCTGTGCAGTCACTGCCGCTGGACTTTCTTGTTCTCCACCAGGGTAGTAACAGTGTTAGCCCCTGCTTGAAGGACAGGTGGCCTCTTGGTGAGGACATGTCCTTTGCTGGCAGCTTTTTCACAGCCTGGCCTCTGCTTCTGGCCTTGCTTTGTCTCTGGTCTGTGCTGTGGGCCAGCGTGAGCTGTTTGAGTAGCTGTTTGGTGGTCCAGGCCTGGGTGATCTGGTTAACGTTTGGAGGCACTTTCAGATGCTTGTAGAGAACAGCCTTTGTCACTGCAGCCTAATGTAGTGAGTGGGGCCACTGTACAAAGTGGGAAGGGTCCCTTTGGGCTGGCTGTCCTGTCCAGTGCCAGAATTCTTGGGCCTTTCTCTAATGGAATTTACCACCTTATTGGTCTCTTGCTTCTTCACAACAGCAGAGCCAGTGCCGCCTAGTCCCTTTCAACTTCTTTCCTTCGGCATCTTGGGTGGCGGGAGGAAAGCTTGTGCAATGTGTTAAAGTCTTTATGTATGTAGTTTCATCTAGTGTATTTTTTTAATTGATTTCAGAGAGAGAGGAAGGGAAAGAGAAAGAGAGACATACACAGAGTCAGGAAGGGAGGGATGAGAAGCATCAACTCGTAGTTGCTGCACTTTAGTTGTTCATTGATTGCTTTCTCATATGTGCCTTGACTGGGGGGTGGGGACTTCAGCCAAACCAGTGACCCCTTGCTTAAGCCAGCAACCATTGGGCTCAAGCCATCAACTGTGGGATCATGTTGATCCCACTCTCAAGCCAGTGACCCTGTGCTTGAGCTGGTGAGCATGCGCTCAAGCTGGCAGCTTCAGGGTTTCAAACCTGGGACCTCAGCATCCCAGGTCGATGCTCTATCCACTGCACCACCACCATAAAGCATAAACTTATCTTTGAATACAGAATTTTTTGCATGCAAAAATGAAAACATAAAGGGCTAATCCCTCTCTTTATAAACTGTCCGTAGTAAAAAACAATGGTATGAGCAACTGGAAAAGTACTGAAAATGCATTGTTAAATATAGTATTCTGAACAGGAGGGGTAGGGAGTGTTGTATTTGAATTTAGTGTTTTAGAAGAAATGAAGCTCTCCATATATCTGAGGCAGGAGAAATTAGTCAAATATCTGGTCTAATTTTTTCCTTCAGACTCTTCCCCTTTGTCCTCTCTTCTGTGCTAGAAACCAAGACCTTCCTTTTCTTTTTACTACATGAAAATATTCATAGTTTTCTTAAATTGGAGGATGTAAATTTTTTGATGGCAATAGGTTTCCTCTTGTGTTGCAGTTTGCATGAAGATAAGGTTCATGAAGGGTCAGTATCAAAAGATACTATCACTGGTCTAGACAACCTCTAAGGTTTCCTTTCCTAAATGTCAGAATGTTTGAGATACTTCCTTCCGAACCCAACCAGAGATGCAGGCACAGCCTGCACGAACGTTTTGTGTTCAGATTGTCCTAAGTCCCAGTCACAGCTTCTCCATGGCAGTGGTGTAGCCCAAGCCTCACCTCCCTCATCTTGTAAGTATCTCCCAGCCCTACCCTTGAGAATAAGTTTTAATATTATAGTTTTGACTTAATAGTTAAAATACTACCCATATTCTAATCGCTTCTCTCTCCTTCTGTCAATAGTAACGTTTTTGTTGGTTTCAGGAGTTCTGCGACCTGTAGCTTCACAATCTCTGGATCCAGAAGTTCTATTAAAAGTTAAAACTGAAATTGAAGAAGAGCTAAAGTCCCTGGACAAAGAAATTTCTGAAGGTCTCTTTATTCTTATTTTTCTGGTTAATTTGAAGATTCTGTTTGGTGTGGTTTACTGTTGGTTTAATTTGATTTTTTTACAGTAGAGTGCTCTCAACATTATACCACTTCATCGGTATAGGATTATAAGGGTGAAACGAGTGTCCTCTCATTTTTCTTTCTTGGGGGATATGCTTCTAAATGTTTTCTAACTGTACCTAACAGTTTAATTTTTTTTTTTTTTTTGTATTTTTCTGAAGCTGGAAATGGGGAGAGACAGTCAGACAGACTCCTGCACACGCCCGACTGGGAACCACCCGGCACGCCCACCGGGGCGAAGCTCTGCCCACCAGGGGGTGATGCTCTGCCCCTCCGGGGCGTCGCTCTGCCGAGACCAGAGCCACTCTAGCGCCTGGGGCAGAGGCCAAGGAGCCATCCCCAGCGCCCGGGCCATCTTTGCTCCAATGGAGCCTTGGCTGCGGGAGGGGAAGAGAGAGACAGAGAGGAAGGAGGGGGGGGTGGAGAAGCAAATGAGCGCTTCTCCTATGTGCCCTGGCCGGGAATTGAACCCGGGTCCCCCGCACGCCAGGCCGACGCTCTACCGCTGAGCCAACTGGCCAGGGCTGTACCTAACAGTTTAGATGCAACCTTTTCTGGTGGTAAGTGACCAGCTAAACAGTCGTCACTTCAGTGTTGTTCAATAGCAACATTAAAGGGAAACGTGTAAGTAACAGCTTTCAGCTTTGTGTGTATATATGCTATAGACAGCTGTAATAGTAATGTAGATGCAATGTTATAGCCCTATATTTTGCATTTAACTTTACATTATAAATCTTTTTTTTGTTTATTTTTTATTTTTATTTTTTGTGGCAGAGACAGAGAGAGGGACAGATAGGGACAGACAGGAAGGGAGAGAGATGAGAAACATCAATTCTTTGTTGCAGTTTCTTAGTTGTTCATTGATTGATTTCTCATATGTGCCTTGACCGGGAGGCTACAGCAGACCGAGTGACCCCTTGATCGAGCCAGCGATCCTGGGCTCAAGCTGATGAGCCTTGCTCAAACTCGATGAGCCCGCGCTCAAGCTGCCACCCCGGGGTCTCGAACCTGGGTCCTCCGCATTTCAGTCTGACGTTCCATCCACTGCACCACTGCCTGGTCAAGCTACATTATAAACCTTTAAAATAGTTATTCTTATTCGTAGTTACATGAAATTCTGTGTATTGAATGACTATTTATTCAGTCATTCCCTTATTATTGAGGGGATCATTTGGGTTATCTCTTGTTTTGCCTTCTGTAAATCAAGATACATGAACATCTTGTCCACTGATTTCTTTTATAGCTTTATTTAGATATATTTTACATACCATAAAATCTGTCCATTCAGTTGTACAAAGTGTACACCCATCACCATTGCCTAAATTTAGAAAATTTTTAACATTCTAAAAAGAAACACTATACACATTAGCATATGCCTACCAGCCCCCCATCCCCACCCCACCCCCACACCATCTCTATCTGATTTGCCTTCTATCTCTGGGCATTTCCCTATTGTGGATATACACATAAATGGAATTATATACAGTGTGTCCATAGTCATGGTGCACTTTTGACTAGTCACAGGAAAGCAACAAAAGACAATAGAAATGTGAAATCTGCACCAAATGAAAGGAAAACCCTCCCAGTTTCTGTAGGATGATGGGGCAGCATGTGCGCATGCGTAGATGATAACGTAACACCGTGTATACAGTGGAGCAGCCCACGGCCATGCCAGTCGAGATGTGGACGGTACAGAGGAAAGTTCGGTGTGTTCTGTGGCTCCCTAAATTCGAATCTGTGACCAAAGTGTAACGTGAATATCGGCACGTTTATAACGAAGCGCCACCACATAGGAATAACATTACTCGGTGGGATAAGCAGTTGAAGGAAACTGGCAGTTTGGTGGAGAAACCCCGTTCTGGTAGGCCATCAGTCAGTGACGAGTCTGTAGAGGCTATACGGGATAGCTACCTAAGGAGCCCTAAGAAATCTGTGCGTGAGCCTACATCGAACTAGACTGAATAGGTATGAAACTGGGAGAGTTTTCCTTTTATTTGGTGCAGATTTCACATTTCTATCATCTTTTGTTGCTTTCCTGTGACCGCTCAAAAGTGCACCAGGACTTTACGGACACACTGTATTATGTGGTCTTTTGCAACTGCTTTTTATTTAGCATAGTTTTTTCAAGGATCATTCATGTGGTAGCATGATAATATTTCATTATGTGGATATATACCACCATTTGTTTTTCCATTTATTAGGTGGTGGACATTTAGGTGGGTTTTTTTGTTTGTTTCTTTTTTTGTGTGTGTGACAGCCAGAGAGGGACAGATAGGGACAGACAGAGAGGGAGAGAGATGAGAGGCATCAATTCTTTGTTGCGGCACCTTAATTATTCATTGATTGCTTTCTCATAAGTGCCTTGACGGGCTACAGCAGAGTGAGTGACCCCTTGCTCAAGCCAGCAATCATGGGGTCATGTCTATGATTCCATGCTCAAGCCAGTGACCCCACACTCAAGCTGGCAACTTTGGGGTTTCGAACCTGGGTCCTAGGTTGACCCTCTATCCACTGTGCCATACCTGGACAGTCTCCTTTATCAACATTATTAATTGATTAAAGTTCCAATTCTATTTTAAGCCTTTGCCCACTTCTGATAGTGATACTTATACATAGTAAAATGGGGAAAAAGCCAAAAGAAGAAAAAAAGCAACAAAGGCTGAATTACACTCACCTCGTTGAACCCCCCCATATTAACCAAGACTGATCATTATAATGGATGTCCTTAAACTTGCTCAGACAGCAATATATTTGTGAACTTGGCAGCCATTTGCATCTTTCTTGGAGGCAAGCACATTATAAAAAAATAATGTACTTCAGCCTGACCTGTGGTGGTGCAGTGGATAAAGTGTTGACCTGGGCCTGACCAGGTGGTGGTGCAGTAGATAGAGCGTCGGACTGTGATGCAGAGGACTTAGGTTCGAGGCCCCGAGGTCACCAGCTTGAGCACGGGCTCATCTGGTTTGAGCAAAAGCTCACCAGCTTGGACTCAAGGTCACTGGCTTGAGCAAGGGGTTACTCGGTCTGCTGAAGGCCCAGGGTCAAGGCACATATGAGACAGCAATCAATGAACAACTAAAGTGCCACAATGAAAAACTGATGATTGATGCTTCTCATCTCTCTCCGTTCCTGTCTGTCCCTATCTATCCCTCTCTCTGAATCTCTCTCTGTCACTGTAAAAAAAGACAAAAAGTGTCGACCTGGAATGCTAAGGTCGCCAGTTCCAAACCCTGGGCTTGCCTGGTCAAGGCACATATGGGAGTTGATGTTTCCTGCTTCTCCCCCACTTCTCTTTCTCTCTCCCCTTCCCTCTATAAAATGAATAAATAAAATCTTAAAGAACAAAAAGAAGAACTAGTATATTTCACAGTAAAATTTACCGCCTTCTAGGAGCAAGTCATAGATTAATGTAGTAAATACTTTATGGAGATTATTGGTAATTCTTGGGAGTGAATGTAATCTGCTTGCTTCACTGGGATTCTGTGCCCTGAATCCTGTTTGTACCTGGAACAACAATGATTCTGCTTGTTTTCCTGCAGTTAGGGAGTGGCTACATCAGAATAATATGGAGTAAAGAACCAGATAAGGGGCTGGTAGTTTGAGCTCAGGGGAACAGGCTGTGTGACACTTCTTCTGAGTGCAATTTGTGTATTTGTTAACTTTTGTTGTTTTAACATTTATCCACGTGCAGGACTAAGGAATTAGAAAATTCATTTAGGCCTGACCTGTGGTGGCGCAGTGGATGGAGCGTCGGCCTGGAGACGCTGGGGTCGCTGGTTCGAGACCCTGGGCTTGCCTGGTCGGGGCACATGTGGGGGTTGGTGCTTCCTGCTCCTCCCCCCTTCTCTCTCTCTCTCTCTCTCTCTCTCTCTCTCTCTCCCCTCTCTATAATGAATAAATAAAATCTTAAAAAAAAAAAAAAAAAAATTCATTTAAAAAAAGGTAATGAGCCTGACCTGTGGTGGCACAGTGGATCAAGCATCAACCTGGAACCATGAGGTCTCGCCAGTTCAAAACACCTGGGCTTGCCCGGTCAAGGCACATATGGGAGTTGATGCTTCCTGCTCTTCCGCCCTTCTCTCTATATCTTTCTCTCTCTCTAAAATGAATAAATAAAAATAATTTTTAAAAAAAGGTAATGAAGTCTTGACTTCATAGCTCGGTTGGTAGAGCATCATTCCAGAGCGCAAAGGTTACTGACTGGTTCAATACTCGGTAAGGGCACATATGGGAACAGATCGATGTTCCTGTTTCTTTCCCCCCTTCCTTGTTCTCTAAAATCAATAAAATAAACATTAAAATTAAATTTTTAAAAAGGAATTAAAGTAATGGACTTATTCTCTAAGGTACCTTAAAAACAAATGTTAAGAGAGGAATGATGGATCTAGGAGTTGCCTCTTATCATTCTTATACTACTTTGTTCTGTAGTAATACACTAAATTGGCTTGTGTATTTTAACATTCAATTTAGTCTTTTCCTTCTCTTAAAACTAAGATTTCCTATAAAAATCTTTCCTTTAAATTTTTTTTCTAAATTTAGGACCTATCCAGTTATGTGTTCCAGATAGGGTTAATATTCCCTAGTGATTATCTGTCCTTTGTAAGTGGCTTACAGTTTAGCTCATTCTCAGTGGCAGGTGTCTTATAGCACAACTTCCGATATTATTTACTGACCTAGGTTTTCTTCTTCCTTTCTTCAGCCTTCACCAGCACAGGCTTTGACCGGCACACTTCCCCAGTGTTCAGCCCTGCTCACCCAGAAAGCTCAGTAGAAGACTGCTTGGCTCATCTTGGAGAAAAGGTGTCCCAGGAGCTGAAAGAGCCTCTCCATAAGGCATTGCAGATGCTGCTCAGCCAGTGAGTTACCTTGCTGAGCGGGACCTGCTGCTCTGAGCAATCTCTGTGTTGCTCATGCAGCACGGGGTTGGTTAAGTGTTACATGAACGATGTCCCTTCACTTAGCACTACTTCACTTCTTTTGCTTTCCCAAAGCAGCTCTGTTGTGTTTTGAGTGACAGTGCTTGCATCAAAGAAGTGATTTAACTGTTGCAATGTGGATGTGATCGTTGGTACTTTCTTGTTGAGCTGTTGGGTTTCAGCAGGTGCTTCCACTGAACTGTAAATACTTGTCCTGCACTTTCACTGTGACTCTAGTGGCCAACACAGTTATCATGGTTACAGTTTCATGCCTTGTGCTGTGAGATTAATATTATGTCTGTATTTCAGGTGTCCCAAATGTAGCTGAACTTTGGGGGTGCACTTTTGCCCATGGAACTATACCACATTCTTAGATTGGGAACTTCACTCTTAGCTGTGGTTCTCATTGTGAAAGCTAAAGGCAAAACGCTCACAGTGAGAGTGTATTAAAATAGAACCAAATCATTTTATAAATCTTAAAAAGTCATTTCCCCTAATTCTCTACTGAGAATCACTAAGGAATTGGTATGAATTAGAAAAAATATTTGTTTTAATAAAGATTGACAACTGTCTAAAACAGGATGACAACTGTTGTTTTGCTAAGTTACTATTGTAGCAAGGTAATTCCTTTTATGTAGGCAAAGTTCATACATTACCATTTATTAGAAGAAAGCAGTAGGGTTTAAGAAAGATTCAGTTTGTTTCTGAATATTCCAGTGACATGAACAAATGTAAAAATCCAGATTATGCATAGGAACAGAAAACAGTGAAATGAATATCATATTTGGGCCTTTTAAACCTTCTATATAGGAAAGTTTAAAAATAAAGTGTAGTCTGACCAGTGGTGGTGCAGTGAATAAAGCGTCGACCTGGAAATGCTGAGGTCGCCGGTTCGAAACTCTGGGCTTGCCTGGTCAAGGCACGTATGGGAGTTGATGCTTCAAGCTCCTCCCCCCTTCTCTCTCTCTGTCTCTCCCTCTCCTCTCTAAAATGAATAAATAAAAATAAAGTGTGGAGAGATGATAACATTATGGTTATTGGGGAATAAAACTTAATAGAACATTTGGATGTATGGCAGTGCCTTTCAAAGTGTTCTGTGGAGCCTCTGGGGCCATGCAGGGGTGAGCACAGGTGAGCTGGGTGTCTGTCAGGGCCTCTCCGCTTCTCTTAAAGCAGAACTGTTATGCTTTCATAGACTTTATATATTGGTATTTCATGTAAGATTTGAAGAAATTTGTGTGCCAAAACAAACAAGACCTATAAAGGCTATTAGGACTGGGGGTAAAATAACATAGATATATAAGACAAAAAATTCTGTCTCCAATTTTAATACAAACTATTTGTAGCTTTGAGTAAACCATTTTACTCTATATCAGTTTATCCATCTGTTAATTTTAACTTTACTGGGATAGTATAAGCTCTAAGAAGAGTACTATAGTTTTTAAAAAAGCATTGTTTTTGGAGTCCTTTTCATGATATACAAGAAAAATTGATATATTTTCGCTGCAAAGTGGTATTTTTAAAATATCTTGTCTTTGAAGAATATTTATTTTTCCTTCAAATGCTGAATACTGATATAATTATTTATGAAATTGGTACTTCTGGTTGTATATCAAAGTTAGGCCCCTGAATAAATTTTTTTCAAAAATCTTTTCTTTTTTTAGTGTTACATTTATTTTCAATATTTTTCTTTTACTCAGAGATAAATATTTTTACTTTTCAGACACCTGTTATGTTGTTTACAGACTAAGGGATATTTGATGCAACTTTGAAATGGCAAATAGAAAAGCAAGATCTCAAATGCGCCCTATTTTTTAAGGAATATTGAACCTAATATATACCTCATTTTAGCAGGCAAGAAGAAATACTTTGTTGTTAAGTTTTAATCAATTTTGAAGACAATAAGTGTGATTATCAGGAATACACTTTTGAAGATTAAGTGCTGTTATTAATACCTCAGAAAGAACTCTCTGATGATGAACTAAAATATTTATATAAGTTCATGGCAGTATCTTTTTTTTTTTTTCTTGTATTTTTCTGAAGCTGGAAACGGGGAGAGACAGTCAGACAGACTCCCGCATGCGCCCGACCGGGATCCACCCGGCACGCCCACCAGGGGGCGACGCTCTGCCCACCAGGGGGCAATGCTCTGCCCTCCGGGGCGTCGCTTTGTTGCGACCAGAGCCACTCTAGCGCCTGGGGCAGAGACCAAGGAGCCATCCCCAGCGCCCGGGCCATCTTTGCTCCAATGGAGCCTCAGCTGCGGGAGGGGAAGAGAGAGACAGAGAGGAAGGAGAGGGGGAGGGGTGGAGAAACAGATGGGCGCTTCTCTTGTGTGCCCTGGCCGGAATCGAACCCGGGACTTCTGCACGCCAGGCTGACGCTCTACCACTGAGCCAACCGGCCAGGGCCTCTTTTTTTTTTTTTTTTTTTTTTTTTTTTTCCCATGGCAGTATCTTTTAAGGTGAAATATTCCACCTCCTCCAGTTTTGTTAAAGTGGGAATTTAATCCCCATCTCTTCCTGTAGGGGAGCTATTTCAAAAGGTTCCCTCCATCCTCCCTTTTCCTTCTTATTCGAGTAGCTCATCAGATAGGGCTAATTTTTCAGCTATTTACTTTTCTATGTATTAGATTTCCTTGAAATGTTTTAATCTGATGGATTGTTTATGTGCATTTGTATGTGCATATAATGTTTCAAAACATTTCATTCTGAAGGATGCTACAGAACTTTAGCCTGATAGACCACCAGTCAGGACCACTGTGACCCACACTAGTGCCAGACAGTTCAGGAAAGGAAGCAGAGGGAATGATACACGCAAGTAGCTCCTCAGGTAGCATACCAGTAGGTGGGACTGCGCAGTAGCTGCTCAGGTTCAGATTCACAAACACGTTTCTAGCCCAAGGCTTCTAAAAAGTACTGAGATTACTTTGATGGGAATATGCTATCATTAACGTCTTTTTTTTTTTTTTTTTTTTTTTCTGAAGCTGGAAACAGGGAGAGAGACAGTCAGACAGACTCCCGCATGCGCCCGACCGGGATCCACCCGGCACGCCCATCAGGGGCCACGCTCTGCCCACCAGGGGGCGATGCTCTGCCCATCCTGGGCGTCGCCATGTTGCGACCAGAGCCACTCTAGCGCCTGAGGCAGAGGCCACAGAGCCACCCCCAGCGCCCGGGCCATCTTTGCTCCAATGGAGCTTTGGCTGCGGGAGGGGAAGAGAGAGACAGAGAGGAAAGCGTGGCGGAGGGGTGGAGAAGCAAATGGGCGCTTCTCCTGTGTGCCCTGGCCGGGAATCGAACCCGGGTCCTCTGCACGCTAGGCCGACGCTCTACCGCTGAGCCAACCGGCCAGGGCCCATTAATGTCTTAATACAGAGGTCATCCCTATTATCTCAGCACCACTGTCATATTGACTTTATTTTGATTGTATAAAAGAATGATACCTGTGTCATCAGAACTTTTTCCTGAAATATCTAGACCAACACTGTCCAACAAATATAATGAAGTCGTATATATGTAATTTAAATTTTCAGCAGCCACATAATAAATTGTATTAAATTACAATTTTAAAAATTAAATTACTATATATATATATATTTTTTTTTTTTTTTAAATGAGAGGCAGGGAGGCAGAAAGACAGACTTCTGCATTCGCCCCTACTGGGATCTACCCTGCAAGCCTCCCAGCAGTGGTGCTCTGCCCATCTGGGGCTGCTGCTCTGTTGCTCAGCAACCCAGCCATCTTGAGCACTTGAGGTGACTCCATGGAGCCATCCTCAGCACCTGGGCCAACTCGCTCCAATCGAGCCATGGCTATAGGCGGGGAGGAGAGAGAGAGAGAGAGAAAAGGAGGAGGGGGTGGGTGGCAAAGCAGATAGTCACTTCTCCTGTGTGCCCTGACTGGGAATCAAACCTAGGACCTCCACACGCTGGGCTAACGCTCTACTGTTGAGCCAACTGGCTGGGACTAAAATTACAATTTTTAAAATAATATATTTTATTTAACTTAGTAGAGTCAAAAAATAGTCTTAACATATACTCAGTATAATGACTCATAAATGAGATATTTACATACTTTTTTTTTTCTTATTAGGTCTTTGAAATCTGGTGTGTATATTACACTTCAGCACACCACTAGCCACATTTCAAATGCTCATTAGCCACAGGTAGCATCTAGACAATATTGTGGCATGTGTTAGAACCATAAGCTGAAATATAAGCAGTATGGCCTTTGAGACATTATCTATGTGAGTGTAAATTCCTATATTGCTGCTTGCCAGCCATGTGAATTTGGGATAGTCTCTTAGCTTTTCTGAGTCTCAGTGTCCTAGTATAAATGATAATATTAAATATATAAAATATAAAACCTAACAGTAGGCTACCAGTAGCTGTTACCAGTTGCCTATATTCACAGGCTGAAGAGATCACAGCCCAGAGTGGTCAGAGCAGAAAATACTTTTGGGATGGATTTTAAAATTACATTCCTCTCCTATTTACATCTATGTTAATAATTTGTCCACAAAAATGGAAGAGTAAATTTCTTGTATTTTTCTGAAGTGAGAAGTGGGGAAGCAGAGAGACAGGCTCCCGCATGCACTCATCTAGGATCCACCCGGCATGCCCACTAGGGGGCGATGCTCTGCCCATCTGGTACATTGCTCCATTGCAACCAGAGCCATTCTAGCGCCTGAGGCAGAGGCCATAGAGCCATCCTCAGTGCCCAGGCTAACTTTGCTCCAGTGGAGCCTTGGCTGCGGGAGGGGAAGAGAGAGACAGAGAGGAAGGAGAGGGGGAGGGGTGGAGAAGCAGATGGGCACTTCTGTGTGCCCTGGCTGGGAATTGAACCTGGGACTCCTGCACGCCGAGGCTGACGCTCTACCACTGAGCCAACCAACCAGAGCCATAAATTTTATATCTATTATCCAAGCTATTGCTGCCTTCATGTTACTTGGTTACCAAGTATTTTGTTGTTAATTTGCACATGTATCCAAGACAGATTATAGTACTTGAAGTCTCTCAATAAATTATTGAGTGAGCCATTGTCATCACTCAGTGTCTTGAGTTTTGGCATGACTAGAGCTTTCATGGAAGTAACCAGAAAGGCTTATTTTCCTGCTCTCCAGGATTTTATGTCATAAGACACCAAGTTTAAAACAGAGCTCCATTTATTGGCCTTGTTTATTTCTACTTCTTATAGCCTCAGTTTGAAAAGCCTTCCAGTGACATACATGTCTTGTTAGTTTTAAATGTTTTGCCTTTAAAAATTTTTTAATTGTGCTTTTAATTTTATTAATAAGATTATTTGATCCCATATTAATAATCCAAGTATTTGTGTTTATCTACAACATAGAAACCCTGTTGGTTAAGTTTCAAGCAATTTTAAACAATTTGTTATTATTTATTATTACTTGTTAACTGCTTTCCCAAACTGGTAGCTGTGCATCTCAGCCTATGGAGAAAGCTTGAAGAAAAATGTATACCAAGTGTTAAAAGCCACAGTGTTACTTTTGCAAAAAGTTCAACATTAGAGTAGTGACTGTATATTTATTCATCTGGGAATGTAGAATTTTTCTACTTAGTGACACAGACTTTTAAAAAAAATTTCTACAGGCCAGTGACATATCAGACATATCGGGAATGTACACTGGAGACCACAGTTCATGCCAGCGGCTGGAATAAGGTATTAACCAAATTATCTTTTCTTTTACAAGATTTTAGTGTGTTAATGATAAAGCATGGGAGGAATTGCTAGCATCATATAAGAGATTAAAGCTGTTTTTGAATAATGCTGCAAGATTCTGCTTGGCCCAAAAATATATCTTTCCTTAATTCCCCTTCATTTCTCTACTTTCTGTGTTAGATATGACACTTACGTCCAGATTTTGTTGTTGTTGTTTTTTTGTGACAGAGATCGAGAAAGCCAGAGAGAGGGACAGATAGGGACAGACAGACAGGAAGGGAAAGAGATGAGAAACATCAGTTATTTGTTGTGGCACCTTAGTTGTTCACTGATTGCTTTTTCATATGTGCCTTGATCGAGGGGCTACAGCAGACCAAGTGTCCCTTTGCTCAAGCTGGTGACCTTGGGGTTTCAAACCTGGGTCCTCCATGTCTCAGTCTGATGCTCTATCCACTGCGCCACCGCCTGGTCAGGCTACCTCCAGATTTTTATGTATTAACATATGAGTGTGTGTTGGGGGAAAAAGAACAGGGCTTCATTTTGGGAGACAGCACCTTCTGGTTCTTTTAAATGAATAAATAATAGCATATGTGTTTTAGAGTTTATAAAGTACTATGTCATATCTCATGATTCTCACAACCATCCTTTGCAGAAGGCAGAATGGATTTTATTAGCTTTTGTTTTATTCTTTATTTACTTAGGTCAAGTGAATGAATAATCAGAGAAAAAAGTTAAATAACTTGCCTAGGACCCCTAAACTAGTAAATATTTGAATTAATGCTAGAGGTAAGATCTTCCAGTTCCAGCTTCAGTGCACCATACTGCTTATCCATCTTATCCATTATCTTATAATGTATTACCTATCACTTTGAAGACGCAGTCTAAAGGAATGCCTCAGTGCAGTATGAAGTATGACCCTTAGTGGTAAAGTGCTAGGGATGAGAAAATTTGTAGAATTATGTTTTAAACTCGTAAGAACAGATACTACACTTGATTTTAGCCAAAAGGCTGAGAAGCAATGTAGAATTATTTTTTAAATAGCCACCTTTACTCAGAATTGTTAATAATATGAGTTAGACCATGGGACCTCACTAACCTAACTGACCTGTATTGTCGTTACTCACCTTGATACAGGTTTTGGAGGCATTATGGCATAAATAGGCTTTGCTATTGGACTGTGTTTCAAATACCAGTTTTGCTAAGGATTAGATGCATGTCTTTGGACAGGTTAATTAAGCTTTCTAAATCTTAATTAATTAATTAATTTTTTTCTGAAGCTGGAAATGGGGAGGCAGTCAGACAGACTCCCACATGCGCCCGACCGGGATCCACCTGGCATGCCCACCAGGGGGCGATACTCCGCTCATCCAGGGTGTTGCTCTGTTGTGACCAGAGCCACTTTAGCGCCTGGGGCAGAGGCCACAGAGCCATCCCCAGCGCCCGGGCCATCTTTTGCTCCAATGGAGCCTTGGCTGCGGGAGGGGAAGAGAGAGACAGAGAGGAAGGAGAGGGGGAGGGGTGGAAAAGCAGATGGGCGCCTCTCCTGTGTGCCCTGGCCGGGAATCGAACCCAGGACTTCTGCACGCCAGGCCGACGCTCTACTACTGAGCCAACCGGCCAGGGCCTCTAAATCTTAATTTTTATATATGTGAAATGAAGATGATAATAGTAACCTCATAAGTTTTATGAGAATTAATGACAAAATATATGCTAAATTATATTAGCACATTGTTTGGCACCAGGGTAAACTCTCGGTAAACTAAGGCTATTTTAAACACGAGACCTTGTTCTGAAAAAGTCACAGTTAGGAAGTTTTACTATGTTATGTAGCTATAAATAATTTGTCAAAATATCTGACTTTTATTTGCTTTCTTGGAAAGAAAAAACCCCTCTCCTACAGACATTTGAAACAGATTTTATTTATTTATTTTGAAGACTTTATCTGAAATTCAAATTTAACTGGGCAGTCTGTATTGTTATTTGCTAAATTGCGACCCCTCCCCGATCAGGTCAAGAGTAGCTTTGCGTTTGGTTTCAAAATTATATTTTACTAAATCCATAATATAATCTAATCCTCTGTCTGCATCTAGATAATCTATATTTAATTAAAATCAAGGGAAAATTAATTGTGGGCTTTCTGTAGGAAGGAAGAGGGAAGGAAATTAGATATCAAGGACATGCAGAATACTTTCTTAAAGAATCTGAGATAAATAGGTTATTTAACATTTTTCAGTAACTAGCATCACAGCACATTTGCAAAATTAGAACAGAATATTTTTTCCCTTGGCAACCATGAAGTCCACCTTGTTATAATTAATTCTATTTTCTTTTTGGAGTAGAGATGAAAGCAGCTGGTCACCACACGAAAATACTTCATCTATTTAAAGGCATAGGTTTCCTGACCTGTGGTGGCGCAGTGGATAAAGCGTCGACCTGGAAATGCCGAGGTCGCCAGTTCGAAACCCTGGGCTTGCCTAGTCAAGGCACATATGGGAGTTGATGCTTCCTGCTCCTCCCCCTGTTCTCTATCTCTCCCCCTCTCTCTCTCCCCTCTCTCTCTAATAAGAATGAATAAATAAAATCTAAAAAAGTAAATAAAAAAAAATTAAGGCAAATGTTATCTCTGAGACTTTTCTTCCTCAGGCCAAATTATATCTGCTCATTTTTCTTCTTTGGTTCTCAATTCCACTTTATCATTTCTGTTTTTCTCTTCTGGCACCATATACATTTTCTCCATTTCTAAAATTTTACAAACTGAAATGAGATTTAGTATTCTAATAAGTCCTTAATAGTAAATATAACCATAAATATTGCTTTGGTTATATAATATTTTAAATGTGTGCATTGACCCAATGTGGATAAAGTTCCAATTGTCTCTTGGTGGATTAGGTTCTTCTATATATAGAATCGTGTCATCTGCAAATTATGACAGTTTTAATTCTACACTCCCAATTTGAATACCTTTTATTTCTTTCACTTGCCTGATTTGTCTGGCTAGGACTTCCAGTACTGTGTTGGATAGGAGTGGGGAGAGGAGATACCCTTGTCTTGTTTCTGCTCTCAAAGGAAGAACTTTTTGTTTCTCACCATTGAGTGTGATTAGTTGAGAATTTGACATATGGCCTTTATTATGTTGAGGTACTTTGCTTTCATACTCATTTTATGGAGTGTTTTTTAATCATGAGTAGCTGTTATGTCTTGCTTTTTCTGATTTTTATTTATTTTGTTTCATTAATGTGGTGTTAAATCCTTGCGTACTTGGAATGAACCCCATTTGATTGTACTATATTATCTTTTTAATGTATTTTTTTTTTCTTTTTTTTTTCATTTTTCTGAAGCTGGAAGCAGGGAGAGACAGTCAGACAGACTCCCGCATGCGCCCGAACGGGATCCACCCGGCACGCCCACCAGGGGCGACGCTCTGCCCACCAGGGGGCGATGCTCTGCCCATCCTGGGCGTCGCCATATTGCGACCAGAGCCACTCTAGCGCCTGGGGCAGAGGCCAAGGAGCCATCCCCAGCGCCCGGGCCATCTTTGCTCCAATGGAGCCTTGGCTGCGGGAGGGGAAGAGAGAGACAGAGAGGAAAGCGCGGCGGAGGGGTGGAGAAGCAAATGGGCGCTTCTCCTGTGTGCCCTGGCCGGGAATCGAACCCGGGTCCTCCGCACGCTAGGCCGACGCTCTACCGCTGAGCCAACCGGCCAGGGCTTTTTAATGTATTTATATTCATCAGAGATACTGGCCTGTAAGTTTCTTTTTTGTGTTGTCCTTCCAAGTCTTAATTTGGCTTCTTTATATCCTTGATTAGGAATTCTAGTCATCTATTCTTCAGATGGTTGTCAGGGGTGCTGGTTATAATTTAGTTGTTATTTTGATATGGTCATGGGAGGAGGCGAGCAACACTGACCTACTACACACGTTTATTTCTTTTTAATGCTTTCCCCTCCTTAACCTTTATGTTATATAAGAAATTACTACCCTCTTCTGAAATAGAGTTTCAATTTCCTGTTTCTATATGTTTGTTTGTCATCTTACAGTTTTGTTGTTGTTTTAGCAAGAGAGAGAGACAGGAACAGACAGGAAGGGAGAGATGAGAAGCATCAATTTTAGTTGCGGCACTTTAGTTATTCATTAATTGCTTTCTCATATGTGTTTTTTGTTTTTGTTTTTTACAGAGACAGAGTCAGAGAGGGGGATAGACAGGGACAGACAGATAGGAATGGAGAGATGAGAAGCATCAATCACCAGTTTTTCATTGTGTGTTGCGACACCTTAGTTGTTCATTGATTGCTTTCTCATATGTGCCTTGACCGTGAGCCTTCAGCAGACTGAGCAACCCCTTGCTCGAGCCAGCAACATTGGGTCCAAGCTGGTGAGCTTTGCTCAAACCAGATGAGCCCATGCTCAAGCTGGCGACCTCGGGTCCTCCGCATCCCGGTCTGATGCTCTATCCACTGTGCCACCACCTGGTCAGGCGCTTTCTCATATGTGTTTTGACTGGAGAGATGGGGACTCCAGGCAAGTCAGTGACCCCTTTCTCAAGCCAGCGACCTTGGGCTCAAGCCAGCAACACCATGTCAAGCTGGTGAGCCCGCACTCAAGCTGGTGTCCTGGGGTTTTGAACCTGGGTCCTCAATGTTCCAGGCTGACGCACTATCAGCTGTGCCACCACTGATCAGGCCATATTACAGTTTTGTATGCTTTTTTCTTTTTTCTTCAGGTGTAAGAACTCCTTTCAACATTTCTTATAAGGCAGGTCTTGTGCTAAGGAACTCCCTCAGCATCTGTTATCTGGAAAAGCCTATATTTATCCTTCATCCTAAATGATAACTTTGCTGGATATAGTGTCCTTGGCTGGTGATTTCTCTCTTTTAATAATTTGAATATTTGATTGTATTCTATCCTTGCTTGTAGGGTTTCTGCTGAAAATTTTGATGATAATCAAATGGAATTTCCTTTATAAGTTACTGTCTTTTTTTTCCCTGGCTGCCTTGAGAATTCTCTCTTTGTCATTAATTTTTAATATAATATGCCTTGGAGAAGGACCTTTTTGAATTGAAATAATTACGTGTTCTGTTAGCTTCTCAGATTTGTGGCTTCAGCTCTTTCCAGTTTGGTAAGTTCTCATCAATTAGCTCTCTGTTCCCTTCCTCTCTTCTCCTGTCATACCAATTATTCTTAACATTATTCTTTCTCACGGAGTCAGATAGTTCTCAGGGAGTTAATTCATTAAAAATTTTTAAAAGATTTTATTTATTAATTTTAGAGAGGAGAGAGAGAGAGGAGGGAGGAGGAGCAGGAAACATCAACTCCCATATGTGCCTTGACCAGGCAAGCCCAGGGTTTCAAACCAGCAACCTCAGTGATCCTGGTGGACTCTCTATCCATTGCGCCACTACTGGTCAGGTGAAATATAATTTATATACTATAAAATTTACTCTTCTAAAGTGTACCAGCTAGTGGTTTTTAGTATATTCACAAAGTTATGCAGCTCCCTTCACTGTCTAATTCCAAAATATTTTGTTCTTCCTAAAGAGAAACTCTATACCCAGTACTTGTCACTCTGCACCTCCTGCCCCCCACCCCTACCCCTGGCGACATTACTATGCTCTGTCTCTGTGAACTTAACTTGGACAGTTTATATAAATTTGATCATGTAATATGTGACTAAAGTCTCTTTTAATATATAGGCTCACTCTTTTTTCTCTAATTTACTTAAAAGTTATTTGTCCTGCCTGACCTGTGGTGGCGCAGTGGATAAAGTGTCAACCTGGAAACACTGAGGTTGCCGGTTCGAAACCCTGGGCTTGCCTGGTCAAGGCGCATATGGGAGTTGATGCTTCCTGCTCCTCCCCCCTTCTCTCTCTCTCTCTCCTCTCTATAATGAATAAATAAAAAATCTAAAAAAAAAAAAAAAAAAAAAAAAAAAAAAAAAAAAAAAAGTTATTTGTCCTGTAAAATTTCCTACCTTCTGGGTTGTGTTGACTATATCACTGAGATATCATTTAACATGTTCCTGTATAACTATACATTTTTTTCCCATTGGTAGGTAGGTCTAGAGGCCTAGATCATATTTAGGTTTAATCTTTTGGCAACAGTACTTCATTAGTGTTCCCTGTTTCCTCTTGCATTACATTGGGTTAAACATAATGTCTGGTTATGTCTTCAATTTTATTTTGAAGCAGACAGACCAAAGACTTCAAACCTAACTGAGGGATTAGGTACAGATAAAATTTGGATATTCATGGCCCTGGCCGGTTGGCTCAGTGGTACAGCGTCGGCCTGGCGTGCAGGAGTCCCAGGCTTGATTCCTGGCTGGGGCACACAGGAGAAGCGCCCATCTGCTTCTCCACCCCCCCCCTCCTTCCTCTCTGTCTCTCTCTTCCCCTCCCGCAGCCGAGGCTTCATTGGAGTAAAGTTGGCCCGGGCGCTGGGGATGGTTCCATGGCCTCTGCCCCAGGCACTGGAGTGGCTCTGGTTGCAACAGAGCAATGCCCCAGATGGGCAGAGCATCGCCCCCTGGTGGGCATGCCGGGTGGATCCTGGTCTAGCGCATGCGGGAGTCTGTCTGACTGCCTCCCCATTTCCAACTTCAGAAAAAAAAAATTGGATATTCATTAGAGTTTTCAAAGCACAGATGAGTTAAGTTATAGATTGATAGACCAATATATATAATTTATTATCACAAATATCTTCTATTAGAAAGGACACTTGGAGCTATTTGGTATACTTTCTTTCTACACCAGGAAGTTCATATAGTTTCAGTAAAAGGATAACGTTAGCAAAGTCTAACCTACTGGAAGGAGATGCCACCATGGTACCTAAGAGGAGACAGCCAGCAGAGGTAATCCTTTTTCATGGTCCAAATGTTAGAATTCTATTGCAAAAGTAATTGAAGAAAAAATAATTTATATATGTTATGGGGATTAATATTATCCAGTAAGGAAATGACTTCCAGTTCAGAATTCAAAGGGTAAGATTATTCTGTTACTTTTTAGCACTACAGATATGAATAGTAGGGCCTTCTGGGGATCCTCGGGAATCCAGTTTTGTTTTAACTTTTTTTAATACTGTGGGAGGGGGAGTTCAAAAATGTATGAGGTACAGATGATATAAAATTCTTGCGTAGGCCCTGGCCGGTTGGCTCAGCGGTAGAGCGTCGGCCTTGCGTGCGGGGGACCCGGGTTCGATTCCCAGCCAGGGCACATAGGAGGCGCCTATTTGCTTCTCCACCCCCCCCCCCCCCCCCGTTCCTCTCTGTCTCTCTCTTCCCCTCCCGCAGCCAAGGCTCCATTGGAGTGGGGATGGCCCGGGCGCTGGGGATGGCTCCTTGGCCTCTGCCCCAGGCGCTAGAGTGGCTCTGGTCGCGGCAGAGCGACGCCCCGGAGGGGCAGAGCATCGCCCCAGGTGGGCGTGCCGGGTGGATCCCGGTCGGGCGCATGCGGGAGTCTGTCTGACTGTCTCTCCCCGTTTCCAGCTTCAGAAATATACAAAAAAAAAAAAAAAATTCTTGCGTAGAGTAAAATTCCAAGTGGATGGGAATCAGTTGTAGAAATAACTCATGAAACTCTGTGTATGGCCTGACCAAGTGGTGGTGTAATGGATAGAGCATCAGACTGGGACACGGAGGACCCAGGTTCAAAAACCCGAGATCGCCGGTTTGAGCATGGGCTCACGAGCTTGAGTGTGGGGTCACTGGCTTGAGCCCAAAGGTCGCTGGCTTGAGCAAGGGGTCACTTGCTCTGCTGCAGTCTCCCAGTCAAGGCACATATGAGAAAGCAATCAATAAACAAGTAAGGAAACTAAGGAGCCACAACAAAGAATTGATACTTCTCATCTCTCTCCCTGTTTATCTCTCTGTCTCTCTCTCTCTGTCTTTGTTACACACAAAAAAACCCCCAAACTGTGTATGATTACAAAAATTAGAGGGTTTATCTATGTAGAGACAATCTAAATGATGCTTACAAGGTAAGTAGGGTTTAGAAGTCATCATATAGGTCTCTTAAAAATAGTATGTCAGATAGGTGTAATAGATATAACATGTACCACCAAGAGTATTAGCAACCAAATAGAAGATTTGTGAACTGCATTTCACGAAAGGAAAGGATAATGTAAATTATCAAAGCAATGGAGGTAGTGCCATATGAAGAACAGACTAAAAGATTCATGGATTTCAGCCTAAAAAGTGTAGTGAATGAGAGGGAATATGATTGAGGACTAAATTAAGACCATAGTGAAAGAGGGTTATAGATTTATCTTTAGATTAACTATACAGTAAAACCAGGGCTTCTGCTTTTTGATATAAAAGAGGTAAGTTAAAACACAAACAAAAGTATTATTTTATATAGAAGTATAAAATGTTTGCAACTCATTTCCCTCAGAGGCAATAGGATAATTTAAAAATGTTGCACGTTAGTAGATTATTATGGGAAATTAGAATCTTTTGAGGTGTAGAACATCCCAGGTCTTTGAAGTTGATATGATGATGTGAATCACAAGTTATTTGCCCCTGAATGCTAAGACAAAATACTAGGGCTACATAAACAACAGTTGGTTGTTTTTTTTTAATAGTATGGCAGGTTTTCTAATTATGGAAAAAGCCTAATATATTTTTCTTTGTGAGTTAATAAAGGTCCTATACCCCTTTATTAGTGTTAAGAAGAGGTTTTAAACACATTTTGGCTGGAGTCATTTTAGAATACCAAAAAGAAATATGTCTGTTGCAGTCTTTCTTGCAGTCTTTCTTTCATACTTTGGTATTGGTGGCTTCAGGGCTGCTTTTACTTAAAAACCAGCCTGACCTGTGGTGGCACAGTGGATAAAGCGTCGACATGGAAATGCTGAGGTCGTCGGTTCAAAACCCTGGGCTTGCCTGGTCAAGGCACATATGGGAGTTGATGCTTCCAGCTCCTCCCCCCTGTCTCTCTCTCCTTTCTCTCTCTCTCTCTCCTCTCTAAAAATGAATAAATAAATAAAAAAAAAAGCCAAAGAATATTAGTATGAATACAAACTCATTGTCTTTTCTGTTCCATCTTCTTCTGCAGAAATGTTTTGTAATTCGTCAATTATTATTTGTCAGTTCACTAGCAAGGAACTGGAATTGGTTTAATTTCCTTTTGCATATCTTTTCAGTCATGTGGAAACTTCTGGCCGGTTGGCTCAGCGGTAGAGCGTCGGCCTGGCGTGCGGGGGACCCGGGTTCGATTCCTGGCCAGGGCACATAGGAGAGGCGCCCATTTGCTTCTCCACACCCACCCCTCCTTCCTCTCTGTCTCTCTCTTCCCCTCCCGCAGCCGAGGCTCCATTGGAGCGGGGATGGCCTGGGCGCTGGGGATGGCTCCTTGGCCTCTGCCCCACGTGCTAGAGTGGCTCTGGTCGCTGCAGAGCGACGCCCCGGAGGGGCAGAGCATCGCCCCCTGGTGGGCAGAGCATCGCCCCTGGTGGGCGTGCCGGGTGGATCCCGGTCGGGCGCATGTGGGAGTCTGTCTGTCTCTCCCTGTTTCCAGCTTCAGAAAAAAATACAAAAAAAAAAAGTTAAAAATATAAAACATTCTCATGTATTACAATCCATTCATTTCCTACTACTGCTCATGTTCATGGTTGCGGGTGGCTGGAGCCAATCACAGTTGTCCTCTGGGGTTACAACACCAAATTTTTATTGGATAATACACAACATACATGGGTCGTTGTATGGCTCTCACGGAATTACATTTTAAAATATGTGGCGTTCATGGCTCTCTCACCCAAAAAGTTTCCCGACCCCTGCTCTATCCATTGCACCACCACTTGGTCAGGCCTCATTTGGTTTTTAATGACTTTTATAAGATAGCTCATCAGGCCCTGGCCGGTTGGCTCGGTGGTAGAGCGTCGGCCTGGTGTGCGGAAGTTCCGGGTTCGATTCCCGGCCAGGGCACACAGGAGAAGAGTCCATCTGCTTCTCCACCCCTCCCCCTCTCCTTCCTCTCTGTCTCTCTCTTCCCCTCCCACAGCTGAGGCTCCATTGGAACAAAAGATGGCTGGGGCGCCAGGGATGGCTCCTTGGCCTCTGCCTCAGGCGCTAGAATGGCTCTGGTCGCGACAGAGCGACGCCCCGGATGAGCAGAGCATCGCCCCCTGATGGGCATGCCGGGTGGATCCCGGTCGGGCGCATGCGGGAGTCTGTCTGACTGCCTCCCTGTTTTCAGCTTCAGAAAAAAAAAAATAGCTCATCATTTTAAAGGCTCTTATTTTCAAATATACAGTAGTGGGCAAAAGTAGGTTTATAGTTTGTATGAAAAATGATACAGTAATTAATAATAATACAAGAATAAAATTTTTATGTACTCACAACTGTAAGCCTACTTTTGCTCATCCTGTATGAAAGCACATGGCACAAAATGCAAAAAGCACTGAAAGCTATATACTGAAAAGTATTTTTTCTTTTTAAAATTTTTTTTATTGATTTTAGAGAGGAAGGGAGAGAGAAAGAGACAGGAACATCAATCTGTTCCTGTGTGTGCCCTGATTGGGGATGGAAAATGCAACCTCTGTGCTTTGGGATGACGCTCTAACCAGTTGAGCTATTCAACCAGGACCACACATTGAAAAATGTTTTCCACCCTTGTCACCACAGTTTTCTAGTTCTCAGGCTACCACTATTACCAGTTTCTTCTATATTTTCCCAGATACTATAGGATTATAGAAACATATCTGTATGTATGTATGTTTTTTTTTTTTTTACACAAAAAGTACCATTACTGTACATATTCTCCTGTATCTTGCATTTTTTTACTGAAAGTAAATCTTGGTAATTGGACAGTGAACAGTTTATTTAACCAGTCCCTGTTGGGTGATAACAGACTTCTGCTATCTATAAATAATGCTTCAGCGCTTTTTCTATGCATATGTTGCTCCTTACACACACACACACACACAACACACACAACACACACACACACACATGCACGCATATACACAGCCCAGTTGTTTTCATATTGTAGTTATTTCTAACACCCTAAGGCAGCAGTTTTCAACATTTTTCACCACATGGCACACACGAACTATTTATTAAAATTCTGTGGCACGCCAAAAAATATGACAGGAAAATAGATATAATTGTGATTCATTTACACTAGATGGCTGGTGTTGTGTTGGCTGTTGAAATTTATTTTTATTTGATGATCTAAGGGAAAAGAAGTCAATGCCCCTAATAAATAGTCAGGTATTACAAGTTTTAAAAATTCTTATGGCACACTGGTTAAAAATCGCTGTCCTAAGGTATAAACCCTATATTCATTATTTGCAAAAATTCTAGTAGGGCATCAGTGTTTTATTTTCCTTATTGTAATAAAAATGAAATTCCATAATGATACACCTGAGTATAATTTTCTAGTAGTTAAACATATAAAACTAATTGTAAGCCTTTCAGTTTGTGTTTTTACTCTCATCTTTGCATTGCAGGTTTTGGTGCCTCTGATTTTGCTACAACAACTGCTTTTGGAGTTGACAAGACGTGGTCAGGACCCTTTGAGCGCACTGCTGCAGTACGGAGTGATGTTCCTGGAGGACTGTGCAGCAGACTACATCATTCAGCAAGGGGGCTGGGTATGAGCTGTATTTCAGTTTATCTAAACAGAGACAGACAGGGAGAGAGAGATGAGAAGCATCAACTCTTAATTGCGTCATTTTAGTTGTTAATTGATTGCTTTTCATATGTGCCTTGACCAAGGGGGCTCCAGCTGAGCCAGTGACACCTTGCTCAAATCAGCAACCTTGGGCTCAAGCCAACAACCTTGGGCTCAAGCCAGTGACCATGGGCTCATGTCTATGATCCCACACCCAAGCTAGCAACCTTGGGGATTTGAACCTGGGGCCTCAGCGTCCCAGGTCAGTGCTCTACCCACTGAGCTACCACTGATCAGGCCAGAAAGTTATATTAAACATTGATAGTCTGACCAAAAAACAGGTTGCTAACACCAATGTAGAGGTCCCCATTTATTTGGCAGCATGGCCCCAATATGATCTATAGAGGACTCATGTGGTGGAAATAAAACTGTAGGATTAAAGAAAAAAGTGAACAGACTTGTGAGTACTACAATTAAGGGGGAAAATTCCAGAAAGCTTCTACAGTTAGCAGGTGGGCATGCTTCATGGTATAGAAAACATAGTCTACTGTACAAGTTCTGAAGTCAGTTCTTTTAAAGAATGGTAACGACAGCCGTGTGAACTCAGATGATTCTGTTATCCACATTGTGAAGTACAGTCTGAGGGGAAATTATGCCAACGATTGGATTCTCATTTTTTAATTTTGCAAAAACGTTCAGCTCAGAGTGGCATAAGCTCCAGATTCTCTTTTCCAAAGATGGGTTTTCATTCCTGACTGATTGTAGCCTGAAGAAATCAGAGGTCTCCACAGGTAAAATCACCATCTCTGATGATAGCCCATCTTCTTGTTTTCAGGCCATTTTTAATTTGTGTAACAATGTCTCAGAGATGCAATTTAAAAAGCAAAACAAAATCCACCAAAAAATTAGGAAAAGTCACAAGTAAAATTATTGTATATATAGAGATTTTTTTTAATGCTGTTCACAATTTTACAGAATTAGGAGCTTAACTGCATGCTGTTTAACAATTATTTATGTTGCTCATTTTCTGAGATTTCATTCCATTGGGAGCTGTCCACTGTCAGCTTGATTTTTGGCTATTAATAGTTACACTTCCTTGAAATGGAATATATTTCCAGTTGCTGTCTTAAACGAATTTTGCTTATTGTGTCATAAAAGTTGGGCTCTCACAGTTTCTGCTGTAGTTGATACACTGAATATTCTCATAATTTTCCTTTTATTGCTCTTGGCATACGTGAAGAGACCAAAGCTAATGAGGATCACTACCAAGTAAATGTTGGTGGCTTTACTTCTGGCCTCATGAGTACTATAAGCGACAGAGCCATCGTCACCCATCACACCGTGACTCCCAGGCAGGGGACTGTTCTGGAGGCAGGAGACGATGAGGTAGCTCTGCTTGGGCCCTTTCCTTCAGAGTTGGGGCTGCACTCACTGGGACCCACTTTTCCTCATTCTGAAAGAAGCAGAAGCAGAGCACTTAGGGAACCTGAAGTGGGACTCTTTAGGCAGAATGTTACAGGTCTACCGGACCTGTCAGTAGTTTACACAGAGGTTACACTGTCTCTCAAAGCACACCCTCTTCTCTCCTTTTATAACTGACAGCCATGGTCTCTGCTGGTGTCTATTTCCACATCACACATTAGCTGCCCTCTTCTTGTGGGCGAGGGCCATCACAGTGAGACCCGCCTCTGAGTACTCTGGTCCTGGTGGATGGTGTGCCTCCTAGAGAGTCTTCTCCGTGTCTCCATTATGGACAGAGGATGAGGAAGGGACATGTTCCAGCTGCCATTATTTCCACTGCATTGTCATTGCCATAGATAGCTCCATCTAGAAACTTTCCTCACCTATATGGTACTTAGTAGAACAAAGGAGGAAGAAAAATACAGTGAATGTTGTGTGCTTCCATTTTGATTTTCAGTTTATTATGATATAGTACATCCAAGTTTTTTTGTTTTTTTTTACAGAGACAGAGAGTCAGAAAGAGGGATAGGTAGGGACAGACAGACAGGAACAGAGAGGGATGAGAAGCATCAATCATCAGTTTTTCGTTGTGACACCTTAGGTGTTCATTGATTGCTTTCTCATATGTGCCTTGACCGTGGGCCTTCAGCAGACCGAATAACCCCTTGCTTGAGCCAGTGACCTTGGATCCAAGCTGGTGAGCTTTTTTGCTCAAACCAGATGATCCTGCGCTCAAGCTGGCAACCTCGGGGTCTTGAACCTGGGTCTTCCATATCCCAGTCTGACGCTCTATCCACTGCGCCACCGCCTGGTCAGGCACATCCAAGTTTTTTGACAATTATAATTTGTTACAGAGAAAGTATCTAATTCAACTAAAATGTGTGCCAAGGAACAGAGCAATTATATGGATAACTAATTTGTTAATATTTAAAATGTGTTTTTATTTCTAAATTTGAATTCCCAATCTGTATTTCACATTGTTAGGTCTAAGCAATGTTGTTTGTGTGTCTTATATACGGAGAGATTGCTTTTTGGCTAATTGGTAAAAATGTACTCTGATACAAAGTGTCAACATGAATCACCTTTAAGATACTTTGTATAGACCTAGCCAGTTGGCTCAGTGGATACAGTGTTGGCCCAGCATATGGATAACCCAGATTCGATTTTTGGGCAGGCCATACAAGAGAAGTGACCATCATCTTCTCTCCCTTTCCTTCTCCCCCTTTACTCCTCTCCCCTTCCTGAAGCCAGTGGCTTGATTGGTTTGAGCATCAGCCTTGGTGCTGAGGATAGCTCAGTTGGTCTGAGCAGGTCAGCCTTGGGTGCTAAAAATAGCTCGGTACTCAAGCATCAGCCCCAGATGGGGTTGCAGGTGAATCCTGGTCAGGGTACATGTGGGTGTCTGTCTCACTATCTCTCCTCCTTTCACAGAAAAAAAAAACTATGTCCTCAGTCTCTGAACTTACAGTTAGTAGGGACTATAAGACAGTGTCAACTGATGGTTGTTGGCACCAATTCAGTGAATTGGGGATTCACAGAAATCCCCAATTTGGGATGTGGTGAAGAAGGTAACTTTATTTGGTACAAAACAAATTGTGATATAGCACGGCTATAAAGACAGCATGGCTGTGAGGCAGTGGTAGGACCAGGCCTCTCCAGCTAGACAGCTCTGCTCTGCTCCAAGTTGGTCTGCTTTGTGTTATGCTAGTGGGTTCCCCTCTGCTCCTGTCTGCACCATTCTGTGTCAGTCTGCTGTGGCTGGTGTGGGTCTGCTTTACTCTGCTGTAGTGAGACATCTCTGGAATTTCAGTTCAGCTAGGGAAATGCAGTCTTTGGTCTTCAGTGGAAACAAAGAGTGCATTGTCTGAGCCAGAGGGAAGCTGGTTTATATAGACAGAAGTCTCCACCCAGGGTTCTTGTTTGGTCCATTGTAATGCAAATGAGGACTCCAAATCCTCACAGTTTGATTGGTCCAAAAGGCACTGTTCTGATTGGTCAGAAATGAGCGGCTTTAGTTGGACAGCCTGGGTCCTATTGATTGAAATAGGACCCTACGAACTCTATATGGGAGTTCCAGTATATAAGGGCTGGCTCAGAGGACAGGAACACAGTGCAGGCAGGCAAGTCAGTGTGGGCTTCTTCCTGAAGAGCAGTTTCTGAGAGAGGCTCCTGTGCAGAAATGGTTGCTGGGCTGTTTTTTTTTTGTTTGCTTTGTTTTGTTTTTTAATTTGAGCCTAGTTGGCCACTGGGAGCCTTTTTCAGTAGGTATCTTCTCTCTTAGAGTTTAAAACAAATGCACATTATTTTACTATATGCTTTATGGCCAAGAGAACATACTGGGTAGGCAAGAAAGTAATTTTGGTTTTGTAGTGTAAAATAAAACTCATTTTTTAATACAAAGAATAAACTTTAATCAATTATATATTTTCCATTTTGTTCAATGACCTTTTGCCATCTTTCTGGTAGCTTCATGATTCTGCGCTCATAGAAATTTTGGTCCTTATCAGCAAAAAACTGAACCAAGTGTGATTTAAGGTCATCATCATTTGTGAAAGTTTTAGCATTCAAAGAGTTTTGCAAACTTTGAAATAAATGGTAATCAGATGGTGCCAGATCAGGGCTGCATGGAGGATGCAACATCACTTCCCAACCAAGCTCCAGTAATTTCCCACGAGTTACTAAAATTGTGTAAGGCTTTGCATTACCATGGTGGAACACAATTCCTTGGCGATTTGCCAATTTTGGTCGGTTTTCTTTGATTGCTTCATCCAGTTTCATTTAGTTGTTGACAGTAATCATCTGAATTGATTGTCTGGTTTCTTGGAAGCCGCTCAAAATACACAACACCTTTGTAGTCCCACCAAATTGATAGCATGACCTTTTTTTGATGCAGTTCAGCTTTAGATGTGGTTTGTGCTGGTTCATCACACTTGGACCATGAGCGTTTTCGAATGATGTTATTGGACGACCCATTTTTCATCACCAGTGATGATTTTCAAAAAAGGGTCGGTTTCATTGCACTTGAGATGCATATTGCAAATATGGATTTGTTGTTAAATAAATCTCTCTCAATTCATGCGGAACCCAAATATCGAGCTTCTTAGCAAGTCCAAGACATTTTAAGTGATTTTCAGTTGTTGTGTGCAATACATTTAACCTCTCTGCAATCTCTCGAGCAGTTATATGATGATTCTCTTCAATTATAGCTTTGATTTGGTCGTCATCAACTTCAGTAGGTCGACCAGAACAGCGGTCATCTTCCGCTCCAGAACGGAATTTTTAAAACAATTCTGACATGTGTGTTTTGTTATGCAATCAATACCATAAACTTCACATATCTTTCTGTGAGCCTCAGCAGTTTTCTTTCTTTTACGGAAATAAAAAAGTAAAATATGTCAAAAATGTTCGTTTCTGCACTTCATGTTAAAATTGACCCTAAACTAACAGCTACAAACAAAATTACACACAACTTGCTTCTAAAGTAACCTAAATGTGACTGATATCAAATGTCAAAAGGAAAAAACCATAACACTGACAGAAGTCCTTCAAAACAATTACGCTATGTGTGACAACCGAAAATACTTTCTTGCCAACCCAATATAAATCATGTAAGAGTTTAGAGGTAATGAGAAGGAGTCAGAAGGGCAGAAACTGACTCTGGGTGGAGCAAATGACATGAGCCAGAAGAGGGTGTTTTGAATTCTCTCTTCAGCACCAGCACCATGGTACCCTGGATAATAGACACTGAGATACAGTCCATATGTGTAGAGATACAGAAATGAAAAAGCTGTACCTATCAGCACCTGTGAACATAAAAACGGTGGTGGCCAGAGCTTTTTTTTTTTTGTACCTTTCTGAAGTGAGAAGCGGGGAGGCAGTCAGACAGACTCCCGCATGCGCCTGACTGGGATCCACCCGGCATGCCCACCAGAGGGCAATACTCTGCCCATCTGGGGCATTACTCTGTTTCTGCCAGAGCCATTCTAGCACCTGAGGTGGAGGCCATGGAGTCATCCTCAGCGCCCAGGCCAACTTTGCTCCAGTGGAGCCTTGGCTGCGGGACGGGAAGAGAGAAATAGAGAGAAAGGAGAGGGGAAGGGTGGAGAAGCAGATGGGCGTGTCTCCTGTGTGCCCTGGCCAGAAATCAAACCCGGACTTCCACATGCTGGGCTGATGCTCTACCGCTGAGCCAATCAGCCAGGGCTAGAGCTTCTTTTATATCTAAAGATGGGACCAGTTTTCCTCTCACTCAAGCATTTGATAGAGCCAGATAAGTCTTAACTAGGATCCATGGATATGTCTCAGGGAGCCTGATATTTCTCCTAAAATGGTCTGCTGCTTTATGATTATACAGTTTTTAAGGAAGACGTTTATACCTTCTGTGTTATACATTATGTCCGTAAAGTCATGGTGCACTTTTGACCAGTCACAGGAAAGCAACAAAAGACGATAGAAATGTGAAATCTGCACCAAATAAAAGGAAAACGCTCCCAGTTTTATACCTATTCAGTGCAGTTCAGTGTGGGCTCACGCACAAATTTTTTAGGGCTCCTTAGGTAGCTATCCCGTATAGCCTCTACAGACTCGTCACTGACTGATGGCCTTCCAGAACGGGGTTTCTCCACCAAACTGCTGGTTTCCTTCAACTGCTTATCCCACCGAGTAATGTTATTCCTATGTGGTGGTGTTTCGTTATAAACGCGCTGATATTCACGTTGCACTTTGGTCACGGATTCGAATTTAGTGAGCCACAGAACACACTGAACTTTCCTCTGTACTGTCCATATCCCGACTGGCATGGCTGTGGGCTGCTCCACTGTATACATGGTGTTACGTCATCATCTGAGCATGCGCACATGCTCCCACATCATCCTGCAGAAACTAGGAGGGTTTTCCTTTTATTTGGTGCAGATTTCACATTTCTATCGTCTTTTGTTGCTTTCCTGTGACCGGTCAAAAGTGCACCATGACTTTACGGACACACTGTAGTTGCAGGACATTTTTTGTCTCCCAACATGTTAACACCAGTATCGACATGAGTAAGACGGGGCTTGGAAATTTAGTGTAGCACTGGCAGGGAACAGTGAGCCAGCTCACCAAGATGAAGCCTTTCCTCTGATGTGGGCCACCTAACCCCTGATCTGAATTTGGGCTAAGTGGTAGCTGTAGGAGTAGAGAGAGAATAGTGGCCTTACCTCCTTTAACACCATTCACTGTACTGCAGCCTTTTAAAAATGGTTATATTTGGTTTCCTAGGAAAACATGTAAAGTACTTAGAGAAAGTATATAGGGTGGGACAAAAGTAGGTTGGTTTACAGTTATTCACATGGTAAATAATCTAATAATAATAACACAAGAATAAACTTTCATGTACTCACACTGTGAACCTATTTTTGCCCACCCTGTATTATTTTAAGTATTGTGTGACTGCCCTCTTGCCTTTTAACTGAAGGAGTGAGGTAATCAGATAGATTTCAAATGTAGCACTGCCCTTTTACAAACTGCAGATAGCCTTTACCCAGTAGCCTGTGCTCATCCTTAGATGCGTCTCTCTTCTGCTCTGAGCTATTGATGGTCTTCGAGTTGCCATATTTGGGGATAAGTAGTTGAACTTATTTTTTTATTTTTTTTATTTTTTTATTTTTATTTTTTTTACAGAGGCAGAGATAGACAGGGACAGACAGGAACTGAGAGAGATGAGAAGCATCAATCATCAGTTTCTCGTTGCGCGTTGCGACTTCTTAGTTGTTCATTGATTGCTTTCTCACATGTGCCTTGACCGCGGGCCTTCAGCAGACCGAGTAACCCCCTGCTGGAGCCAGCGACCTTGGGTCCAAGCTGGTGAGCTCTTTGCTCAAGCCAGATGAGCCCACGCTCAAGCTGGCAACCTCGGGTCTCGAACCTGGGTCCTTTCGCATCCCAGTCCGACGCTCTATCCACTGCGCCACCACCTGGTCAGGCGAACTTATTTTTTTAGTAGAACAAAGATTTTTGTCAGACTCAGCAGACTTCAGGAAACACTCACCTCCTCTGAAATGGAGGTGTTTCTTTGATTTATACCCAGACATTGGTCTTCACTCTCCGTGCATTGGCATTGTGTCTGGCCTTTCCCGTTTGTTCACCCTCATCTCTCTTTACTCCTTGCAGTATGCTTTGGACTACAGAAGAGCCTGTAGTTGCCTGTGTGTAGTGTGGCATTTCTCAGCATTGTGGGGGGTTTTATTTGTTTTTGTTGTTTTTATTGGGGGAGGGAAGCAGGAAGCATCAATTCAGTAGTTGCTTCCCATATGTGCCTCAACTGGGCAAGCCCAGGGTTTTCAACCAGTGACCTCAGTGTTCCTGGTCGACCCTTTATCCACTGCGCCATCACAGGTTAGGCTTGACATTGTGGTTTTATTTATGCGTTTCTTCTGCCTGGAATGTCTTTCTCATTGTGTAGATCTATTAGTTTTTATTCTTTAAGATCCAGTTCTGTTGTCCTCTCTTTCAGGAAGCCTTCCATGAATCCCCAAATAAGTTTCTCTCCTTCATGTCCCTAGAATACCCTGTGCTTGTGTCCTTTACTAGTTTTTAAACTATTTTTGAAACTCTTTGAGGGCAGAGATGATTCTGTTTTATCACTAGCACCTACATAGCACAGTCCCCAGATACAAGAAGCAGCTACTTCAGGAATAGGAGGAATCCAGTATGACTCCCAGGTTTTTGGCTTAGCTGACTAAGCTAAGTGGTGCTTTTCATCTCCAAACTGGATTGCAGGTTCAAGGAGATAGAAGACTTCTGTATTAGTTCTGATGAAAAATAGTGACTTCTTATAATAGCAGAAAATGTTGACAGAAGGGGAAAATATATTAAGATGTATTTAAGAATAAATATTTTGATATCTATTTAGTACTTAATGATTAAATAGAGGGAGAGGAATATGATGAGGTAGATGCTAGCTAAAATAAATTATTAAGTATGTGGTAAGACAGAAATGATGAAGAAATGGTATTTATGGTTTTTCTTCCTCAGTAGGACAAGCATTATCTTCTGGCTGTCTGTGACTAATGACCTAGTGCTGTTGATGGGTGTGTGTGGGTTTTTTTCTTTTTAAATATTTTATTTATTGATTTTACAGAGAGAGGAATGGGGAAGTGAGAAGTATAGTTACTTCACTTTAGTTATGGATTGATTGCTTGTTGTATGCGCTGGACCAGGCAAGCCCAGGGTTTTGAACCGGTGACTTCAGCGTTCCAGGTCAATGCTCTATCCACTGCGTCATCACAGGTGGTATGTGGTCTTTATGTGCTGCACTTGGTTGTGAGGGGGCTCTTTGCTGTTACTGTATTACTGATGACACTCTTAGAACTGTTGAGTAGTTTTACATCACTGTTATACTGATGCTGATATAGTGAGAGTTTAAAAGAGACGATCCTGTAAGATAAAAGCTGTGGAGGTCCCCTCCTCCTGTGGGGTGTGAGGCCTAGGAAAATGGTTTATATGAGAAATGGCACTAATGGCAGAGCTCTTGTTTAAAAAAATTATTAACTGCATAGGTTACTAGTTACTTTGGTGCTTTGCCCATATCCTTTCTTCAGGCTCAACCAAATTCCAGGTACCTTCTCCTCCAAACAATTGGTTACCTAAGTATCTAACTGTGTAGCAGTCTTGTTTAAGAATAAAAGATAAAACTCTTAACAATTCAATAATAAAAAGACAACCCAATGAAAAATGGACCAAAGATTTGAACAGACATTGGCCATACAAATGGCCAGTAAGCTCATGAAAAGATGTTCAACATTATTAGTCTTAAGGGAAATGCAAATCAGAACCATAAGGAGACACCACTTGACATCCCCTCGGATGGCTGTAATAAAAGAACAGACAATAGCAAGTGTTGACAGGATGTAAGAGAAATTGGAACCCTTGTATATTGCTAGGAGGAATATAAAATGGTGCAACTGGTTTGGAAAATAGTTTGGCAGTTCCTAATAAATTAAACAGAATTATTATGACCCAGCAATTCCTCTTCTAGGTATATGCTCAAAAGAATTGGAAAATAGGTGGTCAAACAAAAACTTGAGCATGGGTTTTATATTGTAGCAGCACTACTCACAATTACTGAAAGTAGGCAACAACCGTTAAATTTAAACCAGCTGATGAATTAATAAACAAACTGTGGTATATCCATACAATGAAACATGAAATCACAAAAAAAATAAATACTGCTACATGCTACAACATGGATGAACCTTGAAAACATTATCAAAGTGAAAGAAGCCAGTCAAAGAAGCCACATAGTGTATTATTACATTTATATGAACCAGAACAGGCAAATTAAGAGACAGAAAGTAGATTAGTGGTTGCCAGGTGATGAAGGAGGGGAGCATTGGGAATGCTGGAAATGTTCAAGAACTAAGTAGTGGTGAAATGTTGCACAGTATTGTGAATATACTAAAAACCTCTGAACTGTACATCTAAAAATGGTGAATGTTATGTGATGTCCGGGTTCCTGGCCCCTCTGTTCTCTCCTGCTGTCAGAGCGGTTGTAAAGCTGACTCTGGTTGTTTTGTAGCTTAGTCTTTGCTGACTAACCATTTCCTATTGAATAAAGTTCATATTTCTTAGACCTCTGTCAAGTTTCTTCATGGTCCTGTCTTAACTGAACTTTCTATTCTTCTTCATGTATACTGTACATACTTTAAACTGGGCTGCTTCCTCTTCCCCTTTTTCATATTTCTGTGCTTTTGCTGGTATTGTATCTTGTCTGTGGCTTTCACTGTGCAATCTTACCTGGTCCTCAGATGTTCAGGACAGATGCTGGTTCTTCCATGAGGCTTTCCGACATTGCCCTGCCTTCTCCCGCCTTCACCAAAAAGTCCTTTCTCCATTTGCACTCTTTAGTAGCACTTTGACTATGGCATGGCGTTACTTATGCATCCTAAGAAGTCATACGTTCCTCGAGAGCAAGGTTCTTGCCTCTGTTTTCTTTGCTATTTTGCATTAATTATTGCATTGAATATATATAAACTGAATTGGATATAAATCAACTTTTTGATATTTTTTAGCTTCAGAGGACCATCTTGTTAAAAATTATTTCTTTGTTGATCAACAAATAAATGCATTTAATCCAGAAAGTACATAGGTTTGAATAATGTATTTATTCCTGGAACCTCAGTTTAGGAAAGACTTTTTATTCCAGATTTACATTATTTAAACTATATTTACCATTCTTTGTATTGACTCCTTCTCTTCTAGAGCACTGTCTTTAGTCTGGAGTCTGAGGAGGAGGAAGAGGACCCTGGAATCGCTGCAGAAGACAGCAATGACATTTATATCCTGCCCAGTGACAACTCTGGACAGGTCAGTCCTCCAGAGTCTCCAACTGTGACCGCTTCTTGGCAGGCAGAGAGCTTGCCCATGTCCCTCTCAGCCAGCCAGAGCTGGCATACAGAAAGCCTACCCGTGTCCCTAGGTCCAGAGTCCTGGCAGCAGGTCGCCATGGATCCTGAAGAAGTCAAAAGCCTCGATAGCTACGGGGCTGGAGAGAAGAGTGAGAACAACTCTTCTAATTCAGACATTGTGCACGTGGAGAAGGAGGAAATCCCTGAGGGTGTGGACGAGGCTCCTGTGGCATCTGCAGCCCCAGGCCCCCTGCTCCCACATGTCACGGCCACTTCCCTGCTAGAGACGAGGCCACCTGGAACAGAGACAACTGCAGCAGGAACAGTCAGCCCAGCTTCATCTTTGTTCATAGAACTGGATGAAGAAGATGTGAGAGCAGCAGCTGCTGAACCTGTTGAGCCGGAGGAGGAGGGGACCCCCACACTGGAGCCCCCACAAACACTGCTTAGTGAAGAGAGGGAGCGCTCTATGGGGGGGTCCTCTCCGGCTGCAGGAGAGCCGGCCATGCTGTGGGCTGAGGGCACATCTGTGCTGCTGTTTGGAGGGGCGGCCGCAATTGCTGTCCTGGCGGTGGCAGTGGGGGTGGCTTTGGCCCTGAGGAAGAAATAGCAGGGTTTCAGAAGAGGAACAAGACAGGACAGGTATTTGATTTTAGTTGTAGTGACTGAGTCTGAACCGCCAGCAGCTGTCGAGATGTTTGCGATGCTCTTGGGTAATGGGGTTTCCGTTCAACAAGGCAGCGGGCTGATCCACATACTAGGGCTTGAGGTAGAGGTTTCGTTTGTCTGGCTGTGCGTTTCCGAGGCCTTGGCTCATGCTGGGGTCTGGATCTTAGGATGAGTCCGGTCCTCCCTCTAGTAGAGGCTTCTCAACCTTTCCATTAATGATACTTTGATAATTCTTTGTTGTAGGAAGTTGTTCTGTGCATTGTAGGATGTTTAGCAACATCACTGGCCTCTGCCCACTAAATACCAGTAGCACCCCTGCCCCAGCTGTGACAACCAAAAATATCTCTTGACATTGCCAAATGTTCTCTGGGGGTAAAGCTGTTCCCCTTTAAGAGCCACAGCTTTAGAGGGAGAAGGGTTAATGTAGGAGCCTCTGGAATAGAAAGTCCCAGGCAGGAGGGCTTAGCTGTATGCTCCTCGGCTGCTGGCGTGGCCCTACCCCTAGAACCTCATCTTTCCTGTGAGCATGCTATGTTTTGTAGCCATTATTTTTGGCTCTTTTCTCCACCCCCCCTTTTTAGTCCTATAGCTTGAGGGTGTTCCCCCCCTTGTCTCAGTGGCCTCTCAGGTACCACACTGCTCTTCTTCACCCCAGGTTCCTCTCAGGACCCCTGGAGAGGGCTTGCTCTGTACTTGTCCAGTCCGTCATGCTTCTACAGCTGCACCTTGTAAGATTCTGCCTTTAAGAATCTTGACAAAAGAGACACGGAGAGAGACACACACACGAAGAGCTCCCTGCTGTGCATGCTATGTCTCATTCAGAAGGAGGGTGGCTTAGATGACTGCGGGAGCTATCTGACTCTGCACAGCCACCCTGCTGAACCAGCTACTGGCCGCAGCATCTTGGTTGCTGAACATCTGTCTAACCTGGGCGAACGTGTGTCATGAGTGTCTGGTCTCCGTCTTCTCACTGGTCGACCAGCTAGCTCCTTTGCAGATTTTCACACTTGGGCTCACAGGCCAATTGAGTCATAACTTATTAAGTACAGAAAGTTTCCTAAATATCATTGAAATAAAAAGTATGAAAAGAGAAACCTTTCTTGATTACCCTCAAGACCCCAGTTTGGCTTTCAGAGTTCAAGAATAGAGGCATCTTCAGTGGACTCCCTGCCAGGGCAGTAACCCAGAATGACCCTGGTCAGCATGTACTGGTCGGGTCAGCATTTTTCTTCATCTGGCTGGCCCACCTCTAAAAGGTGGGGTTGGGGCTGTGTCCTTTTATGCCTGAGGACATGCTGCTTGATACAGGTCTTCTCAGACTTATCTTCGTAAATGTAACACATTACTTTTTAGATCCTGAAATTTGTAATAAAATTACTATACTTACTCTAATCACAAAAACGTGATATTTTAAATGTTCTCTTTTAAATTTATTTCTTAAAATTAAATATTCATCCTAAAGCAATACTATTTAAAAGTTGATCAAGTCCTGGCCAGGTAGCTCGTTGGTTAACTCATCATCTTGAAGCACAGAGGTTGCCAGTTTGATCCCTGGTCAGGGCACATGCAGGAACAGATTGAAGTTTCTGTCTGCTCGTCTCTCTTTATCTCCCTTCCTCTCTCTCTAAAATCAATAAATTTTTAAAAAAGATTTAAATGTTGATTAAAGGGCCCTGGCCAGTTTGCTGATGCAGGCATCCCAGGTTTGATCCCCAGTCAGGGCACACAGAAGAAGCAACCATCTGCTTCTCTTCACCTCCTTCTCCCCTTTCTTTCTCACTTTCCCTTCTTTAGTCAGTGGCTCGATTGAGCGTCAGCATCAGGTGCTGAGGATAGCTCATTTGGTCTGAGCATTGGCCCCAGACAGGGGTTGCCACGTGGATCCTGGTGGGGTGCATGCAGGAGTCTATCTCCCCTCCTCCCACTTAAAAAAAATTCAAGGAAAGTTCTGAAGTGTGTTGAGTGCCCGTTAATCTCTGTCAGTGATATATCTTCATGTTCTGGGTTTTGTTTTTTGTCTTTTTTTTTTTTTTTTCTGAAGCTGGAAACGGGGAGAGACAGTCAGACAGACTTCCGCATGCGCCCGACCGGGATCCACCCGGCACGCCCACCAGGGGGCGACGCTCTGCCCCTCTGGGGCGTTGCTCTGTTGCGACCAGAGCCACTCTAGCGCCTGGGGCAGAGTCCAAGGAGCCATCCCCAGCACCCGGGCCATCTTTGCTCCAATGGAGCCTCGGCTGCGGGAGGGGAAGAGAGAGACAGAGAGGAAGGAGAGGGGGAGGGGTGGAGAAGCAGATGGGCGCTTCTCCTGTGTGCCCTGGCCAGGAATCGAACCCGGGACTTCTGCACGCCAGGCCGACACTCTACCATTGAGCCAACCGGCCAGGGCTGTCTTTTTTTTGTGTGTGTGACAGAGACAGAGAGAGGGACAGATAGGGACAGACAAGGAGAGAGATGAGAAGCATCAATTCTTCATTGCAGCACCTTACTTGTTCATTGATTGCTTTCTCATATGTGCCTTGACTGGGGGGCTACAGCAGACAGAGTGACCCCTTGCTCAAGCCAGCAACCTTGGGTTCAAGCTGGTGAGCCATGCTCAAACCAGATGTGTACACGTTCAAGCCGGCAACCTAGGGGTTTTGAACCTGGATCCTCTGTGTCCCAGTCGGATGCTCTATCCACTGTGCGCCACCGCCTGATCAGGGTCATGTTTGGGTTTTACTGTCCCATTTAGGGAGGGAAGTTTCTAAGGGTTTTGGTGCACTTCAATTAATACAGCCTGAGGTGAGAGTGAAGCAGGGGTTAGTGTAGTAAAGAAGTATTTCCTTCCTGGGTCTGACTATTGAATTGGATTACTCTACTCTAATTGCTATCTTTTTGAGTTTGCATAGGGTAAGAGCAGACTGGTGTGTTATAATAAAATATGTTCCTTTCAGTGTTCACACTTTTAAACTCTGTATCCTCAAACCTATGGCTAAACACAGTTAAGCACTAATGGAAACTAGTTTTATTTCTGAGCTGCTAAAGAGAGATCTTTGGGTCTATGTTCTCCATGAAAGGAAATAAGGCATGTGATAGGATGCCACCATGTGCTGTTGAACATTAATCCAGAGTTACTTGGCCAGTTGCATTTTGCTGGCTAATGGTGCAGAGCTGGCATCTTTGCTGGCTTTCTCTAGACTGCGCCATGCAAGTTCCTGGGTAGCAGCAGGAAGTGTCAGGGTCCCCTTCTATCTTCACTGCCTTACCCTCTGCTGCTGGCCACAGAAGGGCATACCCTAATAAGAAGTGCTTCTTATAGCAGCTGCTGGTTTTGCTACATTTAAAAGAAAATAATTTGCCTGACCTGTTGTGGCGCAGTGGGATAAAGTGTCGACCTGGAATGCTGAGGTCACTGGTTCAAAACCCTGGGATTGCCTGGTCAAGGCACATATGGGAGTTGATGCTTCCTGCTCCTCCCCCTTCTCTCTCCCTCTCTCTCTCCTCTCTGAAAAAAGAATTGAAAAACTAAAGTCTTTAAAAAAATAATAAATAAAATAATTTCAGGCCCTGGCTGGCTGGCTCAGCGGTAGAGCGTCGGCCCGGAGTGTGGAAATCCCATGTTCGATTCCCAGCCAGGGCACATAGGAGAAGCACCCATCTGCTTCTCCACCCTTCCCCTTCTCTTTCCTCTCTATCTCTCTCTTCCCCTCCCGCAGCCAAGGCTCCACTGGAGCAAAGTTGGCCCGGGTGCTGAGGATGGCTCCATAGCTTTTGCCTCAGGCGCTAGAATGGTTCCAGTTGCAATGGAGCGACACCCCAGATGGGCAGAACATTGCCCCCTGGTGGGCATGCCAGGTGGATCCTGGTCAGGCGCATGTGGGAGTCTGTCTCTCTTGCCTCCCTGCTTCTCACTTAAGAAAAATACAAAAAAAAGTAATTTCTCATTCTCCCTTTTTTTGGTGGAGGTTGGTGGTAGGAGGCTATTCCTTTTTGCCCCATGACTTACATCTAAATCTAAGATAAAGTGAAAATTCAGAATAAACCCAACTTATTCATACAACTCAAATGCAAAATTAAGAATATCATCCTGTTGCCTGACCAGGTGGTAGTACAATGGATAGAGCGTTGACCTGGGATGCTGAGGACCTAGTTTCGAAACCCTGAGGTCGCCAGCTTGAGTGTGGGCTCGTTGGTTTGAACAAGGGGTCACTGGCTTGGCTGCACCCCCCTGGTCAAGGCATGTATGAGAAAGCAATCAATGAACAACTAAGGTGCTGCAATAAGTTGATGCTTCTCACTTCTTTCCCTTCCTGTCCCTCTGTCTCTCTAAAAAAGAAAGGATTATCACCTACCCTGTTTATAATTTCTCACTCTTTGAACTGTTGAGGAAAAGTTTTTGCTAGTACGTCTCCACAAACACTTAACTGCTGCACTGAGTGTCATGATTTCTGATAGCTTGGCAAAAAGCCAGTGAATGTTTGAGAAAAAACACCAGAATTAAAGAATGCTAATTTATCCTCTGCAATAAAATGGTAATTCTGAGCCAGAGAAAGCAGTATCTAGCGTGCCTTAGGGGGACTCTTGATCATCATTGACCTCTAGAAAGAACTTTCTAGAGAAGAGAAACCAGGGTTGCCTGTCTGGTTCTCCTCCTCACCACCCAAAGTCACCCTGACACCGGCGGCTCCCCATCTCTGGTGTCACATGCAGCCACTACTGAGGTGTGTACTGGGGCGAGGAAGAGCGAACAGATGTGGGTGTCTGAGCCACAGCTGCCCTCCCTCTCCACAGGCTCTGTGCTGACTGCCGCAGTAGGAAGGGGGTGCGTGCTCCCTGCTTTTTCTAAAGGTACGATGGCTAATGTCATACCCATAAGATTTTAAAATTGTCTCAAGAAGTTTTATAGAAATAAAAAGTATTATAGGTAAAGCTTTTTCCTTCTCTTCCTACTCTCTTAATTTCTTATCCCTTTTTACACAAACTTATTTTTCAAGAAACTTGAGTGATATTTCATCGGGGGAAGGGCTGCAGGCTGTCATTTTACTTCCTCGAAGCAGTTTCCCCCTGCGGTTCCCTCCCAGCAGTCATTGCGTCCTCTCCTGGGAGGGCTGACTCTTGCCATTTGATACCCTCCCGTGACACCACCCATCATTTAGGAGGGTCTACCAGGAGATGGGTTTGAATTCAGGGTGCATCTTTGTTCCATATTAGAGTATCTTTTTTCTTAAAAAAAAAAAAAAAAAAAAGTGGGTAATTATAATTTTAATACATTTTATTCGAGCGTTTATTAACTTTTCTAGTCTCTAGCATAGGAGAGGCAGTGATTTGAATTTTTCTGACTCCAAGTCTAGTGCTTTACCATTTCTTGTGACCTTGCAAAACAGTATTGGCTCTGCCTGTCTGCTGCTCAGCGCTGCGCTCCCGCATGGCGTGCCTGGAAGAGGGACCTCTGCTGGTTGCACAGAGCTGCCGCGCAGGCCGGTCCCACCGAGTGTGCTCCCAGGGAAACGAGTCAGGGTTGTTCCCAGTTTCTAATCATACTAGGTGTTTCCCTTTAAGTATCAAATGAGATGCCTTATTTAAAGAATTAGCAGTGCCTGACCAGACGGTGGCGCAGATAGCGTTGGCCTAGGATGCTGAGGACCCTGGTGTGAAACCCACGGTCGCTGGCTTGAGCAAGGGGGCACTGGCTTGGCTGGAACCCCCCCCACCCCCATCAAGGCACATATGAGAAAGCAATCAATGAATTAAGGTGTTGCAACGAAAAACTGATGATTTATGCCTCTCATCTCTCTCCGTTCCTGTCTGTCCCTATCTATCCCTCTCTGTGTCTGAAAAAAAAAAAGAAATTAAGCCTGACCAGGCAGTGGCGCAGTGGATAGATCATCAGCCTGGGATAGGAGAAACAGTGATTTGAATTTTTCTGAGGACCTGGGTTCAAAACCCCAAGATCACCAGCTTGAGTGTGGGCTCATCTGTCTTGACCATGGGGCCACTGGCTTGAGTATGACCCCACGGCCGCTGGCTTGAAGCCCAAGGTCGCTGGCTTGAGCAAGGGATCACTGGCTTGGCTGGAGCCCCTTGGTCAAGGCACATATGAGAAAGCAATCACTGAACAACTAAGGAGCCACACGAAGAACTGATACTTCTCATCTCCCTTCCTGTTTGTCCATCCCTGTCTGTCTCTAGCTAAATAAAATAAAAATAAATTTTAAAAAAGTTAACAGTATCCTTGTCTAGAGAACAGCAATTTGAAATTCATCATTGGTTGTTACCTCAGTGGAGCACTCCACAGAGAGCTGGAACCTGTCCTGTTACTCTAACATCAATACATCCTGTCTTTCTTTACACAGAGCCATTTAACCTCCCCCTAGTTTGTCACCAGGGTCCTCCACCCGGGAATATGTTTACACTGCAAGAGCCCTAGCCGGGCAGCTCAAGCTCAGGTTGGAACTGCTCTCAGGTATATTTGCAAGGCCTTTAATAAGTTACCAGGTAGCCGCTGGCTCAAAGTAATTCTCACCCTGTTTTTTCACCTTCTAAGGGGAAATCTGATAGAGATATTGCCTACCTTGTGTTCTCTGTACCACTGGTAGAGACTGGGAAACTGGTTTATTAATTCAGAAGAAAAGTTTGGACATTATAAGATTAGTTTTGTTGCCTCTTTTCCTGGGAAAAAAGGAAGTGGAAGCACAATGCTCCCCATTAAAGATTCTGGAATAATTTGGTGATTCCTGATGCTTCTAGCAAGAGCACTGTGTTATCATATAGATTGGTCCTTAAGGAAAAGCACATTTTTCCTATCAAAGTCTTCCATTTCTTTCTTCCTTTAAAAGTGCCTCTTTCTACCTACTTCATGTCTTCAGCAAGTTAAATTATTACTGGTCCAAATGCTCCCACAAGTACTGGATTCAAACAGGAACCTCGGATAGTTAACGTGAGCATCTCACTGCAGCAGCACAGACTTCCTTTGTGTGAAGGTCATTAGCTCTCCTGGCCAGCGACTTGCCCAATTTATTGTTGTGGGTTCATTCTGACTCCTTTCCTTCCTGTCATCTGCATTTGGCCAGTCAGGAGAAAGGGGTGGAATACAAAGCTGAATTTCACTGTTCGAAGTGCTGTGTGGGGGAGAACACGGTGGTTGTAATAAAATGAGATTTGAAGATAACTGACGGCCTCATGTTTACTCCTCCTAACTGATGTCCTTAGCTGAGGGGTGTCATTTCAGATAATCAGGCTTGGAGTCTTCCTAAGTACATACTTGGTTAGACTTCAGGTTCTGAAAACGTGAGCTAACATGGGACACTCCATACTTAAGTTCCCAGCTGACGCAGTTAATGGAACGTGGGAAATACGAGCATGAACCACTGCTGGGGAACCTCGGGTGGCCCTGAGCAGTTCAGCACCACGTGCTTGGTCTGGAGGGGGGACTTTCAGGTGTGCCGGCACCCTTAATCTTCAACCAAGGAATTCCCATCACAATTTAAAAAGTTTACATGTGTGTACAGAATGAAATGCACTCCTGAAACGAAATCACTTCTCAGTTCTACCCACAAGATTTTACTGTTACAGGTGTGAAATCCACCTCCTTCCAGAGTGTCCCTGAGTCCCGGCCTGGGGAGATGAGATGACAGTCTTGCTTTGTAAGCAAGAAGGTACATCTGACTTGCTCTGGAGAAACACTAGGTGTGTGTAAAAAATGCATTAAAATACTGGCCTAATGTGCTAATTTAAGCAAAACAGCAGAAAGTAAAGATGTCAAGGATTACGAGAAGTATTAAATGGTCTGGGACTGTTAGCTGCTTAGAGCTCTTTCCTCTTCCATCAGTTTAGTCGACTACAGGCAGCCCCCAGGTTATGGACGAGATAGGTTCTGCAGGTTTGTTCTTACATTGGATTTGAAGTTGGAACAGGTACATTTACCTATTAAATGCAACTTAGATGTTCGTTTTAACATAGTATGGCTTTTTACCTTTCTGTACATAGAAATACTTAAACATTTTGAAACTGACAGAACCTGTCTCTTCATATTTCAATTGTTCTTTCTGGAAGGCCGTCCCTGGCTCAGTGAGAATGGGACTGTAGGCACTGACACTGGTATGGGCAAGAGTGTGTATGTATATGAGTGGTTCACCTTGTTTCCACTGTGATCAGAATCTTTTCTTTTTCTTGGGAAAAAAAAGTCCACTCTATAACATTCATAAAAATAGCATTACTAGAAAATAATTTTTCCAAATGATGGCCTTCCTATCTGCTTTTACTATTTGCAGCACGTGTGACCATCCCGCTGAGCCAGCCTGGGCATGGTCTGCACTTAATGCTGGTGTGCAGTCCTTTTCTGGTGTTTCAAGACCCAGCTAACAGAGAAGTTTATTCATACTTCATCACACTGGGTTCTCCAGTGTCAGTCACAGCTATTACGGCATAAAGGTCATAGTGTGGCACAGACCCACCAGCCGCCCTCACGTATGTAAGCAGACCCCAGGAGATAGCTGGTGCTGGCGCTGGTGCTGGGAGGCAGACAGGGCGGCACTGCCTCCAGTGCACGCTCCTGGTTGGTTTGGTCGCTACCTAAGAGATTTGATTTTGTTGCAACGTGTGTTCTGTGTCCCTGGAAAAGGCAACCACTCAACTGTTGAGTTTTTCAGTCTGTTGTTTCATTTGTTTATGCCAAGAGACTCCTGTGCTCCCATGTACAGCCGCTTAGGCTTGATGCACAGTGGGGTAAGGCTGAGAAATGAACATCTAAGATTATTAGCAGAGGTCTGCATGGGTACGCCGTAGCTTCTGGTACTGCACACCCTAGACATTTTATCAAAGCCTTGACTTCCTGGAAAGAGAAAGGGTGATTTTGGAAACTGATGGGCTAGAGCCCTTAAATCAACTCTGCACCTTTTAACTGCCAATGGTTTTTCTTGACTCTAATAAAGAAATCAAGCCCTGGTCGGATAGCTCGATTAGTTAGAACATCATCCCAAAGCACAGAGGTTGCCAGTTTGATCCCTGGTCAGGGCATATAAAGGAACAGATCTCTCTCTCTAAAATCAATACAATAAACATTAAAAAATAAATAAAAAATGAAAAAGACTTCAGGTCGAAAGAAGTCCCATGTGTTCTGAATCCAGAGCCTCCAGTGCTATCTGGTTTAAACAGGAGACTGTTACTTCCTGAGTATGAAGATGTTACCCAGTTGGTGGGGTTTTTGAGAGAGTGTGTGCACCCCTTCTTTGATCCCTGCTCTGTTCATGCATGCTGCTGTAACACTATGTCCCGAGATAGCACTTTAAGACACAGTAAAGGAGTTTGTTTTTTAAAACAAAAAACATTGTGGCCTGACTAGGAGGTGGCACAGTGAATAGTGTTGGACTAGGATGCAGAGAACCCAGGTTCAAAACCCCAAGGTTGCCAGCTTGAGCGGAGGCTCTTCTGGCTTAAGTGCAGACTCACCAGCTGAGGGCAAGGTCGCTAGCTTGAGCATGGGATCAAAGACATGACCCCATGGTCACTGGCTTGAGCCCAAGGTTGCTGGCTTGAGCAAGGGGTTACTCACTCTGCTGTAGCTGCCCTGCCCCCCATCAAGGCACATATGAGAACACAATCAATGAACAACTAAGGAGCTGCAACAAAGAATTGATGCTTCTCATCTCTTTCCGTTCCTGTCTGTCTGTCCCTATCTGTCCCTCTCTCTCTGTCTCTGTCAGTCCCTATCTGTCCTGCTCTCTGTCTCTGTCAAAAAAAAAAACACCAGTGTTTTTCCTTCTGCCTAATAATCTGCTTTGAACTTTAGTTTTCACGTGTAGTCCTACACAACTGAAAGAAGAGAAAGGCGCCATGTGTAGGTGAATATACAGAATGGTATGAGTGAAGCTCATTCAAATGTGTGTAAGTGGACTTTTTCATTCAAGTATATCAATGTAGAGATTTCTAAATGGGTCCCCAACTTAAAACATCACCTTTAAAACCATGAATAATAAATAACTTTAATCTTGTGTCTACCTAAGAACTTTGTCTAAATGGTCACTGGAGGCAGCGATGTCAAGTTTACCCAGATGGCTCTGCAGCTGTCCATTCAATCCATTCCCTAGAGCAAGAAAGGAAAAGCCAGAATTAGCCAGTCCAATTTTTTTTAACACCAATGTATGTAGTTACACTCTCTTCTTCATGCCTTCCTTTTTGCTGTTGCTCCCCATGCCTAGCTTGTATCGAATGACCAGGTTCCCTTTTTCCTTCCTTCTCACAGAAGGGACACATTTCTGCAATGGCCCAGGTAACATCTCAGGCTGTGTCGGCTGTTGGGTCTCTGCTATACGGTCTTTGTCACAAGGGCTCAGTCCTGCTGTCACAGTATGGTCGCAGCCAGAGTGAGTACACAAATGAACAAACGTGGTTCTGCTTCAGCAAAACCTTGTTCACGGAAATGAGCAGCAGGCCAGCCGAGGCTGCAGCCGTGCCTTAACCAGCCCTAATAAACGACCGCAAGTTCTACATCCTTCATCTTCGCCAAACATAACGTTGCCTTTGTTAGAACGTACATTCAACTTGTATGACATTCTCTAAATAGGACTTGAACAAGTAGTTTATTTCTCTCTGTGCCAGCTGTCAGCACCAGTCTTGGGGGCCAGGAGCCTGTCTTAACTGGTCTTTGTCACTAAGATGTCACCCTGACCTGTGCCCACACCCTCACACACATTCAGCCTGTGGGTGGGGAGAGGCAGCAGAGGGCAGGTTCCTGCTCTTTGGGGACACAGTGCAGAGATGCATGTGTCATTCGGCTGCACCCTTCTATCTAAGTCAGTGACATGTCACACCTGGCTTACAAGGGACCCTGGGACACGGAGACAAACAGGGAGGCCACGTGCCCACTCATAAATCCGATGACACACAACAGGGACGACAGACGCTAGGAGTACCTGTCAGTCTCTGCCATAACTGAAACTGACTTTCTGATCGCTTCAAGGAGTGGTTAGAGTCTATAACACCTTACCCTACCAAAACCAAAACCTTTAGCCTGTATATATTTATCTGAGTTAACGCCCATGTGAGTTTTTGGTGCTCCACACCTCCAATTTAACAAATGCTGCTGCTTTATTGGTGATCACTTTCTAAGGTCTAAATCAGCTCTAATTTACAAACCAGAGTTCAGTCCTTAAGTATTCTAGTGCCGCCTGACCAGGTGGTGGCGCAGTGGATAGAGCATCGACCTGGGACGCAGAGGACCCAAGTTTGAAACCCTGAGGTCGCCAGCTTGAGCGCAGGCTCACCAGCTTGAGTGTGGGATCACAGACATGACCCCATGGTTGCTGGCTTGAGCTCAAGGTAGCTGTCTTGAGCAAGGGGTCACTGGTTAAGCTGGAGCCCCCCAGTCAAGGCACATATGAGCCTTGAACAACTAAGGTGCCACAACTATGAAATGATGTTTCTCATCTCTCTCCCTTCCTATCTTGCTAAAAAAAGATAAAAAATTCTAGTGCCATAATCAATACAGGTGAAGCTGGGGTTTGCGCATTCTCTGGAGCCCCATCACCCTGTATCCTCACACCTACTTCCTGCCTCATGAGAACAACTGCAGAAACAGATTTTCAGGGTGCTGAGACATGGGTGTGTCCCCTACTGGGCCACTCACAGTGCCAAGAGGTGCCAGTGGTAGAATAAAGACTCTGGGCCCTGGTTGGTTAGCTCAGTCAGTTAAAAGTGTCATCCTAGGCCCTGGCCGGTTGGCTTGGTGGTAGAGCGTCGGCCTGGCGTGCGGAATTCCCAGATTCATTCCTAGCCAGGGCACACAGGAGAGGCGCCCATCTGCTTCTCCACCCCTCCCCCTCTCCTTCCTCTCTGTCTCTCTCTTCCCCTCCTGCAGCCGAGGCTCCACTGGAGCAAAAGATGGCCCGGGCACTGAGGATGGCTCTATGGCCTCTGCCTCAGGCGCTAGAGTGGCTCTGGTCGCGACAGAGCAACGCCTCGGATGGGCAGAGCATCGCTCCCTGGTGGGCGTGTCGGGTGGATCACAGTCGGGCGCATGTGGGAGTCTGTCTGACTGCCTCCCCATTTCCAGCTTCAGAAAAATACAGAAAAAAAAAAAAGTCATCCTGAGATGACAAGATTGCATGTTCGATTCCTGGTCAGGGCACACATGGGAAACAACCAATAAATGCATAATGAGTGGAACAACAAATAAATGCTTCCCTTCCCCCACCCCTCTCTGTCTCTCAGAAAAAACAAATCAAAAGAAATTAAGCCCTGGCTGAGCCTGACCAGGCGGTGTGGAGGACCTGGGATGTGGAGGACCCAGGTTCGAGACCCCGAGGTCGCCAGCTTGAGTGTGGGCTCCTCTGGTTTGAGCAAGGCTCACCAGCTGGAGCCCAAGGTCACTGGCTCAAGCAATGGGTCACTCGGTCTGCTGTAGCCCCCTGGTCAAGGCACTTATGAGAAATCAATCAATGAACAACTAAGGAACTGCAACAAAGAACTGATGTTTCTCATCTCTCCCTTCCTGTCTGCCTGTCCCTCTCTCTGACTCTGTCTCTGCCACACACACACACACACACACACACACACAGCCCTGGCTGAATAGCTCAGTCGATTGGAGCGTCATCCCAGAGCATGGAGGTTGAGGGTTCAATTCCTCAACCTCCTTTAGGGGTCAGGGTACATGCAGGAGCACCTCCATTTTCCTCTCTCTCTCTCAAGAAAGACTCAGTTTGAGCCCTAAGCTGTTAATGCAGACAGGTGTTAACATCTTGCCCATTTCCCTCGCCTACCAGACGTTGTTGGTGACACTGCTCAGGAACTTTCTCAGGCTTACCTGCTTCCAACAATTCAGCTTGGTTTAATACCCGATTTGAGAGTTATATCCATCTTTCTGTTTTAAAATGTCTGTAAGGCCAGTAGTCACAGCTATCACAGTCGCCTGGCTCATGCAAGTTCTCATTAGATTCGGATAGATGGTAATGAAACAATGGAGTCAAAAATGGTGGGCCATATCTTTTATTCTAGCTTGCACCTGGTAGGCGAGTAAACACAAACACACTGGGCTCCAAAACCCACTCACTCAGCACTTACAAAGCTACTGACACATCCGTGTTTTCCTAGAATCAAAGGCTCTCTCTAGCTCAGCCACCTCTGTTCCCCATCTCCTTCTCTGCACAAACTGGCTTCTCCTTCAGCCCCCCCCCCCCCCCCCCATCTTGACTGCTTGCCTCTTCTGCAGCCATGTGGCCTCTTCCAAAATGGCCTCCTAGCTCCTCCTTTTAAAACTTTTCCGCCTGACAATCCCTCCTCCAGCAACATTAGCATAACCAAGCCCCTTCCCAAGCATGAAGGTAATTAACATTATCACCTGGGCAATGCAATCATGTGGTCAGCGGCCATTTTTTACAATAAAAGTGAGCAAACCAAATAATACAAATTTTACAAACTTATTTGCCCAACACTGTATAACTGAAGTCCATAGCAGTCAAAGAAAGTTTTTAAGGTTTACAAGTAAATATAAAGAGGTTTGGATGCCTGAGTAATGCTTCTGACTCACAAAACTTCAAATATTCCCTAATATCTCCACATTTATAGAAAATACATCCATCAACTCCCCAGCTCACTCTATGAAAATGAAGCAGCAAACTTTAAGGACTGCTTGAGCAAGAGGTCACTGGGCTGTCCCAGGTGGCATCATAAACTGTGACTTTTTTTTTTAGGTTAAAAAATTTTTTTTAACTTATTTAGAGTGAGAGGGAGGGGAAGTGCAAACGAGAGACAGAAACTCAGATCTGTTCCTGTATGTGCCCTGACCGGGGATCGAACCAGCAACCTCTGTGCTTCGGGATGATGCTCCAAACAATTCAGCTATTCAGCCAAGGCAAGAACTGTGACTTTTAATGTCCTAATTATGGTAATTATGGGGCAGGTTTTAGATAATTTTTCCTCCCTTTATGATCTTTCCTTTTGGTCTCTCTCCCTTTCAACCTTCTTGGTAAGCATTTTTTTGTGTGTGTGGGGGGGAAGGGCGGCGAGCATGTTTTTGTTAAAATTTTAATTATACTAATTTTTGTGATAAGGTGTGTTGAGAGCAGACAGGGCAGCTCAGCCTTCTGGCCTGTGTGTTTACCACACTACTGCAGTCCTATACTAGCAGCAAATAAGCCGTCCCTGCTGATGGACCACATCTTATAGCTCAGAAGGACATTAGGATGTGCATTACCACATCCTACCACAGAACTTTTTTGCTTATGAAAGCAAAAGCAAGCCCTCCACCTGAGCCAGAAGGTCTGTAACCACCTGCCTCAATGTTTGGTCAGCAGAAGCCGAGGGCTGTGTCGTGCTTCCTAGCCTCGGAGGGAAGTGGGTGCAGGGAGCAGGCAGACACAAGGGGATTTAGTGAAACACCAAGGGCCTGACACCACCAGTTCTTACATTTCTGAGTAAGTCTCTCACAGAGGTGAGTAGGTTCCGGTTAATAAAATTCACTGCTGCGCAGAAGACATCACGGAGCAAGGACGGTGTGTGACTGGCCACCTTTTTGGCCAACAGCATGGTCAGTACCAGCCTGGTCTTCTCCTCCTCCATGTCTCTAGGGTAAGTCTGCATGGCCTCCTCCACAGCAGCAGCGAGGCACCTCCTTCTGTCCTGTACAGGGGTAAAGAGAGAAGGCTCGCACAGCACCTGGGGCACTCGCACTCTTCCCTGGGGCAGGAAAACCAGTTTTCTGGAGGGGAGGATGGGGAAGCCTGCTATTAAATAGCTAAGGTGGCTGAGAGAGAATGAGAAGCAGATTAGTTGTGCGGGGTGATGGAAAGAAAAAACATCACCCGCACAAAGGTCCCTAAGTATTGTACGTGGCACATTCAACCCTGACAGAGCCCAAGAAACTAAGTTATCCCCTGCCTCTGTGGCCCTTCCAAACTGAGAATTAGTTATCGACCCAAGATGACTCAGGCCCGGTTCCCGGTATAGACTTAGCCAGAGGGAGGAGGGAGGGCCACGTGTGACGTTCCCACCCACGTGGCACAGGCACAGCCCGGGCCATGGGACCTGAGAGGGCCTGGAGGCTGCTGACTCGCACGGACAGTTAAGATGTGGTGGGAGAGGCCCCCAGGCAGGACAGCACTGGGTCCTCTGGGCTTCCCTAACTGCTGCTGGAACACACTGATGGGGAGACCACAAAAAAGGGACAAGGCTTCCAGAGGCAGGAGGTGTGACCTGACTGAACCTGTAGGATTAACGAAGTTTTAGGTTGTGAGGGCCACCTGTGTTTATATTGGTAGTCAAAAGAATGCACCCTCTCTCCCCGAACTTGTGTAGACATATCTGATGACCCTGGGTGTTCCTCGCTCCCACGCTTCCTCAGGAAGGACCCACTGCCTGTCAGCCACAGTGCTCAGCAAGTGTCTGTGTGTGGGTCCCAACCACGACGCTTACAGTAGGAGGCTAAAATGTCACTTTCTTGTCACTCCTTGGCGAGCAACATTTTTATTCAGCTCTTTGAAACTGAAGATAGTTATTTCTGGAGGAGTCATGTATATTTTATACATCTTTTTAGAGGCTTTTATCCCCAAACTCTTGACTCTGACTTAAGGTTCAGGTTTCCTAAATGTCATTAACTTTTTTTTTTTTTTTTTGTATTTTTCTGACACTGGAAACAGGGAGAGATAGTCAGACAGACTCCCACATGTGCCCAACCGGGATCCACCTGGCACGCCCACCAGGAGCAACGCTCTGCCCACCAGGAGGCGATGCTCTGCCCCTCCGGGGGCGTCGCTCTGCCGCGACCAGAGCCACTCTAGTGCCTGGGGCAGAGGCCAAGGAGCCATCCCCAGCGCCTGGGCCATCTTTGCTCCAATGGAGCCTTGGCTGCGGGAGGGGAAGAGAGAGACAGAGAGGAAGGAGGGGGGGGTGGAGAAGCAAATGGGCGCTTCTCCTATGTGCCCTGGCCGGGAATCGAACCCGGGTCCCCTGCACGCCAGGCTGACGCTCTACCGCTGAGCCAACCGGCCAGGGCATAATGTCATTAACTTAATTCTTCTGAAAGGCAGGTGAGCACACTGGAATCTCTATTTCCTATTCCCTTGTCTGTCTGATAGGAGACAGAGGGCACACCTTGCGGGTTCAACTGACGATGGAAAAGGCCCTCACACTTCCCAATCAACCCAGAAAAAGCAATTACCTCCTCTGCCAGGTTCCCATTCCTGAACTGCACCACCAGGCGATCCACCAGGTGTGGGGAGACGTTGTGGTCCAGTCTGTCCCCAATCTGGGCCAGCTGCCTGGCGAGGGTCCGGATGACCTCCTCCTGACTCTCGGAATCTGGATGTTCAGGCAGGGGCAGCGGGACAAAGGAGACTCAGACAGCAGCTCCATGCCACACCCACACCCTTTACCCCCTGGGACAAAGGAGGGGCTTCTGCTTGGGAACAAAGCCAGCCCCCATGTCCACAGCATGCCCATGGTGGGGCAGGGTCCATGGGGGTAGAGTTCTGGGTCCAGGGACAGGGCCTGAGTGAGCAGAAGTCTGGCTGGAGAAGCAGACTTAACATCTGTCTATGCAAAGGATCAGCGATGCTGGGGCACCCGTGACTGTGAACGTGGCAGCAGACTTATGCGCCAGCTCTGTGTCCCGTTGTCTAACAGGTGTCAGCCTAAGAGGGTGCTGGGACAGAGGCTCTGCAGTCACATGTATAACTCTGAAGTTACAGCTTCACCTCTGCCACCACCCCCCTCATGTCCTCATAGGGTAGCTGTGGGAATCACTGCCTGCCCCAGTCCCGTCTCACTGAGTAAAACCTGTCTCCACTCTGCCCTAGAAGGCTCTGTGCGGTTTGCCCAGGCACTCTGACAGGAACTCTTCCCACCGGCCCCCAGTCTCTGTCCTCTAGGCACAGTGGCCTCCACAGAGGGCAGGCTCCTTCTCTCACTCTATCTGATCAACTCAACTGCCGCAATGTCCAAGACTGACTCCCACTCTCACTGCCTCGCGCCCGCCCTCCTCCTCTCCCACTTTTCCTCCGGTGGCACTCACTGCCTGCCTGTGTTCTCCGTCTGACTTCCTTGCCAAAACACCAGCTCCATTAAGGGCTGACTTTCTCATCTGTTCAGTTGGCTGCCAAACACGCAGTACTGCGTGGAAACCATGCAAGGCACACACAGCTGCATGAGTGAATGAGTGAGAAAATGAATGTGCCCCACACCTAGCTCCTCACTGAGTAGTCGCAAATGCCGGCCAATGGCTATTTCTCCAATTAAATCGTACACTTCTGTGACTGAAACTCCCCTCTGTTTACCCGGGATGGTAATCTTATCCTTACCCCGGTCCGTGCGGCTGCCACTGCACCCGTCGGCAGACACCCAGCAGGTCTTGTCTTGCAGCACTGACACAGCCATGTTCCCCATGGCCGCTGCCACGCCTGGGTGGCCCCCCGTGGAACCTCACACCTGAATGATTGCAGCCTCTCCTCCCCCCACTCTCACTGCCCTGCAGTCCACTCTCCAATGTGCTGGGCCAGAGAGGCACCTGGAGGTGAGGATGAGGAGGCATTGAGAGGCATGAGAGCCTCCTCACAGTCTGCACCCCGCTGCTTCATCAGCCTCACCATAGTGTAGACCACGGCATGCGCAGTGGTAATGTGACATCCCTTTCCTGCTCAGAACTTTGTTCATGCTCACCTCTGCTTAAGTGACAAGTCACCACCTTGCCTTAAATCACCGTGAACTTCAACTGTTACTTGCAACAAACCTTCTAGTGCAATCATCTATTCACAGCACCCTCCCCCAGCCCTGACCTTCCATCTACGGGGTTCTGCTTCAGCAGTCGCCTGACCCTCTCCCGGATCTCGGGGCAGGACTGCATGCAGCTCCGTGGCCCAGTGCAGGTCCGCTGCAACCCTGAATCATCTCCTGATTCCCCAAAAGGAAGAAGGTACTCACCACCTCCTCCGCAGCTCCCTCTGCCCTGACTCTGCCTCTCTGACCCCTAGGCTTTCCAGCCTGTCTCAGCAACCTCAGGAGTCTGCGTTCTGCAAACTGAGTGACTTCCCCAATGAAACTCATGGTACCGATCCTTTATTTTGCCTTTTGCTTCCAAATCTTGTCAGGTACTTAATCAACACGCATGTTTTCCACCAGAGGGTTACGTGATGTGTGCAGCCTCATACTCCCTTTTGCAAACACTGTCTGAGCCAAGCCAGGCTTTGTTGTCTACAGCAGTGGTCCCCAAACTTTTTTGGGCCACGGACCAGTTTAATGTTAGAAAATATTTTTACAGACCGGCCTTTAGGGTGGGACGGATAAATGTATCACGTGATTGAGACAAGCGTCAAGAGTGAGTCTTAGACGGATGTAACAGAGGGAATCTGGTCATTTTTTAAAAATAAAACATCGTTCAGACTTAAATATAAATAAAACGAAAATAATGTAAGTTATTTATTCTTTCTCTGTGGCCTGGTACCGGTCCGTGGCCCAGGGGTTGGGGACCACTGGTCTGCAGGCAAGGGATGGTGTAGAAGATCCAAGGACAGCCCAGGAGACAGCCTCTAGTGGTGACTCCAGCAGCAGCTTCTGAAAGCATGGCCATCCCTGTTCCCACCCTACCTCAACCTTCCCCGAAGGGGCTGGGAGCTCCTCCTCCAGTCTCAGGCCAGCCTGAAGGCAGGAGAGCTGGTTCTAAGGCACAGAGTATTTGGCACACCCTGGCTTGAGGGGGTTGAGGGAGGGAGAGGAGGACTCCTGCCAGAGCCCCACCCACTAGGCTTGAGACCGAGGCTAGATGGGCTGCTGGTCTCCCTCAGGGCCACCAGAGGGCAGCACAAACTCCTAGGCCGGGAGATGTCAGGGTGGCAGGACTCCAGGCCCACTCCTCCAGAGAGGCTTGGGCCCAGGCTCTCTGCATCACCTTAGGCTTTTGAGGCAGAGCCTCTAATCAGGGCACGCACTAGTTGCCCACCTTCAAACACGCTGGTTCAGGCAGCCAGTTTGGGGACCAGGAACCATGCATTTTGAAAAAGTTTCCATAAGATCCCAGCATGCATATGACCAAGCGAATTCTCCAACCTGGGAACGGCTGAGCTCAACATGCCACCCAGCCTTGGGCCCTTGGCCTTCCCAGCACGGGACAGTGGAGGCAGCAGCAGTGGCGCAGAGGGGTGGAAAGGGGTTGGTGGGCAGCGCAAGGGACAGGGAGTGCCCGGATACAGCAGCGGGAGGAGGGGCCCAGAGCAGGGAAAGGTGCCCGGCCCAGCTGCGCAGTGCTTGTTTGATTTGGAGCTGGTCATTTTCTTCCCTGAGCCTGTTTCCTCACCTGGAAATGAGGCTCAAGATACATCTATGCCCCATAACACATGTGGAAGAAAAGGTGTGAGATGCTCTACAGACACAGAGTCCTTGTGAAGGAGCTGAGTGGCTCTCCACAGACTGAAAACTCAGCGAGGCCTGCTTCCCGGGGGGCCCAGTACAGACCTAGCAGCCATGCAGCACAAACATTACGGTGGGTCCCTCTTAGCACTTAGATTCCCTACATGTCATTGGTGGCAGCAAGGCAGAGAGGCCCAGCCGATGCCTACCTGTCCCTGGGCCCTGCAGGACCACGCGGCTGCTGCACCGGTTGCCATCTGTCTGCAGGTCATCGTCACGGTTGTCCCACAAGCAAGCTGGCACAGGCAGGTCATGGCCCAACACCTGCAGCTCCTTGTGGAAGCTGGAGTTGGAGCAGTTTTGGAGGAAGCCAAAAACCAGCAGGTCTGTGATGCGCTCGTCCTGGAGGCCTGAACCATTGCTGACCTGCGGTGGAAGGGGTCAGGACGGCTGAGCTGCAGAAGGGCTCTCGGCGCAGAGGGGTCTGAGACAGCCTCACTGGCTGCCCAAGAAACCTGAACGACCCTGTGGGCACAGGGAGCCCACAAGAGGTCTCGGTGGGCAAGCCAAGTCGGCAGCACCTGTGTGTACACAGCAAGAGAGAGCCTGGGCCCTGCGCACGCTGGCTACCTACCACCTGACTGACATCCTGACAGCATCTGCCTCGGCCGAGCTTGCTTTAGGGGCAGGAAGATTCCAAGGCTATTTCAGGCAGATGAGCAAATACCGTCTCTTCTATGACGTCCTTACTTCTGCCCAGGCCATGTGTCTTCTACCAACCTGAGCCCACCCTTCCTGTTCAGGTGTCCAGCAGGTAAACAATCTTTCTTCTCCATAATCTCCTTTTGGGCCCAGTCTGGTACTACTCAAACAGCAGATAGTCTATAAATACTGGGTAGTCGTGACCAAGCACCCTCTACCCCTAGGCAGGGTTCGTGTACTCCAGGCAGACATGTCTTTTAAACAAAACCTGCGGAGGACCAATGGCATGACTGGCCCAGCAGGGGCCCTCCACCCTTTGAGCAGTCCTATGGCAGCAGCTCAGTTCAGCCTCTATGCTGTGGGGACACAGGACGGATACTTCCAGGGTCCTGACTGCATTTGGGGCAGTGTCCTTGGCAAAAACAGGTGAGCACTCGTAACAGCAGCAACCAGGTGTGCTCAGAACAATCACAAACCCAGGAGGAGAGAGGCAGTCACCTGGAAGGCCAGGGACACTGAGCTCTGCCCAGACAGACACATGCCACGCAGACGTTCTGGGTAGAGTGAGGTCAGCAGAAGAGGAGGGCGCAGGTAAAATTTATTTTTATCTCCTCAGTCCTCAATATTTTTCATTAGAAGAACCAGAAAACTTTTAGGGGACAATTTTTAGGAGGCAAATTGTTTTAAATGAGAAAAATGCATAAAATGAATTGCCATTAGCTCTCCAAAATTACTCCTAAGGACGGGGGAAATGTTATATAAAAGTTCTGTCGAATGATTACAGTAAAGCCAGGTGATGTGAGGAAGCTTAAAGGGCCAAAGCCAGGCTTCATCTCCACCTCATGGGGAAAAGGGAACTGAAGCAGTGTTCTGGGGTAAACTGTGTTCCCCAAAACAAAACATTCAAGTGCTAATCCCTAGTGCCTGTGACTGTGACGTTACTTGGAAATCATGTTAAGACCAGGTCATCCTGGACCACGGTAGGCCCGAAATCCAATGCCTGGTGGCTTTATGAGATGTACACACAGACACACTGACACAACGCACATGAAGACTGTAGTGTGTGTTAAAAGCCAAGCTGCAGCGAGCACTGCTGGGGCCACTGGAAGCCAGGAGAGGGGCAGCACACAGTCTCCAATGGGGCCGAGAGGGAATCTACTGCTGACACCGGGACTTCCAACTTCCGGCCTCCAGGACTGCGAAGCGGCACTGTGTGCTCAGCCCCAGGGACCTAAGAGAGGCAGAGGACTTCCTTCTGATCTAGAGGCCGATAAACAGGTGCCCAAAGTCTGCGTGCCAGGTCAGGTTATCGACTGCACCTGCAATCGCCTCCATCTTCCCCACATAAAACCAAAGGAGCAGAACTGGTTGGGAAGGGAAGGCCGTCTAGAAGCCAAGAGTGACCCACGAAGTCCAATGTGTAGCACCAGCTGGTTGGAAAGCAGTTTGAACAAACTCTAGTTTGATAACAGGCAGCAGGCTCAGAAGACAGCACAGCACTGAACTTGAAGAACAAACAAACCTGGTGACAAGCTGAGTACAGAACTAGGATCTTTTTTTTTGACCCTCCTATTAATAAAAGTTAAAACGGGTGTCAAATGATGAAAGATTTCATAGTTGTTTATCCTTTTAGGTCACAGAAAAAAATGTTAAAAGAAATGGTCAAGACTTAGGAAGTCTTGCCTGATCAGACGGTGGCGCAGCGGATAGAGCGTTGCACTGGGATGTGGAGGACCCAGGTTCGAGACCCCGAGATCGCCAGCTTGAGCGCGGGCTCATCTGGTTTGAGCAAAAGCTCACAAGCTTGAGCCCAAGGTCGCTGGCTCGAGCAAGGGGTTACTCGGTCTGCTGAAGGCCCGCGGTCAAGGCACATATGAGAAAGCAATCAATGAACAACTAAGGTGTCTCAATGAAAAACTGATGATTGATGCTTCTCATCTCCCTCTGATCCTGTCTGTCTGTCCCTATCTGTCCCTCTCTCTGACATTCTCTGTCTCTGTCACACACACACACAAAGAAAAGACTTAGGAAGTCTTGCTGGAAACATTACAAACTTCATCCGAAGGAGGCATGCTAAAATCAGCTATGGTGCAAAGAGAAAGATGGAAAGCTATCTAGTATGTTCGATAATTTGGCATAATCCTGTTGCCCAAACCTGGTGGAAAGAGCACCAAATAAACAGCAACAAAAAAATAAAACAAAACCAAAAACCAACAAAATTAATCGTACTTAATTTTGTTTTACTAAATATCAAAGAAGTCAAAGAAAAATGCTACAATATGAACAGTACCACATGTAATAGTAAGGAAAAAAACCACCTCAAACCCGCCACATTATGATAAGTGAAATAAGCCAGACGCTGTAGCACAAACACCAATTCCCCTTCTGTGAGGAGTCTTCTAATTCTGAGACAGCAAGTGGGCGGGCTGCGGGGGGCTGGGTACGGCGGGCTGGGAGCTGAGCGCTCCCGGGGCTGGGGGGCTGGGTACGGCAGGCGCTCCCAGGGGCTGCCGGGGGCGGCTGGGTACAGCGGGCTGGGAGCTGAGCGCTCCCGGGGGCCAGAGTCTCAGCCAGTAGAGGGAGCGCTCCCCGGGGCCAGAGTCTCAGCCAGTAGAGGGAGCGCTCCCCGGGGCCCAAGTCTCAGCCAGTAGAGGGAGCGCTCCCCGGGGCCAGAGTCTCAGCCAGTAGAGGGGACTATCCCGTGGCTGGATGGTGGTGCTCGCGGCCCAGCATGTGAATGTGCTTAATGTCCCTGAACTGGATACTCAAAATGGTTAAAATGGTATATTTTATGTATGTTTCACAACAATTTTTAAAAACTGAGGGGAAAAAAAAATCAAAGAAAAAAGTAATAAAAAACTATACCAGGAAGAAGATTCTGATACTGGGAGAGGCGGCCAGACTCTGCCACGGCAGCAAAAACTGCTCAGGGCTCCACTGTGGACCCTGACTACAGGACACTGGGCAAGGTGCGTCTCCATTTTCTACCTTGAAGGGAAGAAGGACACGGGAACTGATTTGGTTAACTGTAGCCACCTTCTTGCAAGGAAGAAATGTCAGGAGACGTGGGGTGGTGTGGGGAGAGCGCTCCTGACAGTAAGCTGGAGCAAAGCTGGCAGTGGGGGCTCCAACCCAAAGACACTTGAAGACCACAGAAGGGACACACGTCTGCCAGCTGGAGAGGTGACAGTGAGGAAGCATACAGGGCCTGGAACAGAAGAGTGTCTTGGCTCAGAACAGGCCAGTATCGAGTCCATGCAGGCCAGTCCTGCAACACCCTCAGCCCTCGGTACTGTGGTTCCTGTGCTTCAGAAGGATGTCCGCCAGGATCTGCTCAAGCCTCCCGGAACCAGGTGCTGCTCTAGGGTCGGGGATTCAGAACCTGTGGGCCTCTAAGTTCACTAACCGCAGACCCTTGGCCTTTCACAAATCCCTTCCTCAGTGGCCAGTGGGGCACTCAGTGGGCACACCGAGCAGCCGTGTGCTAGTGTCCTTGCAGACATTACACAACTTGGCACAGTTCAGGTGCCAGCGGTTGAGGGCAGTGGCATGGCCTCCATGACCTTGAAGGGACCTATCTCAAGAAGTCTCTAGCTTTTAAATGGTCTCAAATCAGAAAGCCAGGCAGGAGGCGTAGGAGGAAGGATGGAGAGCAGAGAGGAGTCTGGGGAGGTGGGGGGAGCACAGAAGTGAGGGGCTTTCTCTCTTGTCTGCAGCACCCCCACCAGCCCTCCTGCAGCACCCTCACTCACACAGGGCGGGCTGGGTCCGCACTGGCCACACGCATGGAGGACAAGCCAGCCTGGGTGCCCTCGCTCCCCCCCACCCTCCTCTAGAAGCATCTGACCTGGGGATCCATAGCACAGGCGGCTGGTGGCTTGACTGGATGCCGGCTCACAGATGTCCAAGGCAGCAGCCTGAAAGGGGACAGACAGACACAGGGTGGGTGCTCATACCCGCAGGGAAACCCCCTCTGGGACCCTCAGGAAGGAGGGTGTGGTGCATGCAGGCCCTTCTGCCCCTCAGTGGGCCCCTCACCTCCCACAGGCTGGCCTTGAGTGGTGCTTTCTCCTAGCACAGAACTTGGGTAGCTGCCTAGGGCGTGGACTCTGGGGCTCTCCTCAGTGCAGACACACTAAGGTGCTGAGTGCCCCCGTGCCACCCTCCAGCCTCAGGGTCCACTCTGCCACCCAGCTAATGGTCCTAAGAGCCCCACTCCCTGAGCACGCCTAGAGGGCAGTCTGGTTATAAATACATCCCTTTCTTTCTTTCTTTCTTTTTTTTTTTTGACAGAGACAGAGAGAGAGATAGAGAGAGGGACAGAGAGGGACAGATAGGAACAGGCAGACAGGAAGGGAGAGAGATGAGAAGCATCAATTCTTTGTGCGGCATCTTAGTTCTTCATTGATTGCTTTCGCATATGTGCTTTGACCAGGGAGGCTACAGCAGACTGAGTGACCCCTTGCTCAAGTCAGCGACCTTGGGCTCAAGCCAGCAACCTTTGGGCTCAAGCCAGTGACCACGGGGTCATGTCTATGATCTCACACTAAGCCAGTGACCCTGCACTTAAGCTGGTGAGCCCGCGCTCAAGCCGGAGACCTTGGGGTTTCCAACCTGGGTCCTCCACGTCCCAGTCCAACGCTCTATCCACTGTGCCACTGTCTAGTCAGGCTGGTTATGGATACTTTTTACGTAAATATTTACATTAGTGAGTTTCTTGTAAGAGTAAAGTTAGCTAACAAAGCATACCTAGAAGTTTTCAGGAAATCCATTTTATTATCGCCACTAATTGAGCCACTACTACAACTATTCCTTCTACCAACAACAAAGCACCAATCCACGCCCTCGGTACACAGCCCTTCTCAGAGCGTCACATGATTGCCATACTGAGAAGCAGGTGTGGGCAGTGCTGGTGCTGGTGCTGACTTGGGGGTGAGAAGGTGAGGGGATCAGGGACAGCCAGGCAGGCCAGCTCTCTCCACAGGCCAGCAATGGGCAGAGGAGATAAATCATTCATATGCAGAAAGCTCCTATAAACTGTTCATAACAAAAGAGAAAGAATGCAAAGAGAGAGAGAGAGAGAGAGAGAGAGAATGAATGCATAATTTGGCAACAATTACACAAAAGATTAGAGTTTCCATAAGGCATATATTCCAACTATAGTAGATAACCCTTCACAAACAACTGACCAAACAGCCAACTGAAGACTGAGTTACAAAGAATAAGTCCCTAACATGGAATATATATCACCATGAAAAGGAAGGAGAGATTTGTGTGTGTACCATCAGTGATGTCCAAGCAAACCGAACAAAAGTTCCTGTAGAATGGTCTCAACAGAGTAGTCCTATTTTAAAATAAGGCCCTGGATGTGCAGCTCCGTGGATTAAGCGTCCTCCCACTGCACCAAGGTTGTGGGTTCGATCCCTGGTCATGGTGTGTATGAGAAGCAATCAATGAGTGCACAACTAAATGGAACAAGTACGTGGAACAACAAGCTGATGCTTTTCTGTCTCTCTCTTCTGTCCTCCCCTACCTTCCTCTCTCTCAAGTCAATGGAAAATTTTAAATGTATTTGTCAAACCAAAGGAAAAGGTCAGGGCAAAACCAGTCAAATCAGGCCATTTCATATGGCTCCTAAATACATGGGAGGTAAAAACAAAACAAAACAAAACAAAAAACCACAAAGAACGGACAACCAATTCCTCTTCAGGGAAAAAGAGCAACTCCTGCTGCCCACCTGACCCACCTAAGCAAGCCTGTGCAGACCTTGAGGTCGCTCACCATTACACAGGAGGATCCCATGCACTGAGGCTGGGACACACCCCCGGCAGACCACTTGATCCGCTGTGTGACTCTGAGGGGCACACATCCATCAACAAGCATTCCGACATGTCAGCACACAGGCGCTCTGCATGGAGCTGAAGAACAGTGGTAACATGACTCACAGGTCCCCACCCCAGAGAACCTTATTTACCAAAAACACAGAATTATCAATATAAACACTATTCTTAGAAGCCCGTGCTGCTCTGAGATCTAGCCATCGGTGCAGCCATAACAGGCTCCCAGGTGCCAGGAAAAGCTACACACAACACACAGCGCTACAGGTCTGCAGTTACTGATGTTCTATATACAGCACAAGGCAAAAGCAGGTGTGCAGTTGTTCTTATGGAGAATGATACAATTAACAAATCACAGTACAAGAATAAACTGGCCTTACAACTGTACACCTGCTTTTGCCCACCTCGTCTTTATATAAAGATACGATGAAGACACAGACGAGGACAGCATGGGTGTGTGGGAGCCAGCCCAGAGGGATCGGGACGAGAAGGTGCTGCTCGCCAGGGAAGGAGAGCTGGCGGGAGGCAAAGCCAGACCCCCTTTCTGGGCAGGGTGCTGAGAAACGGACAGAGGGACAGGGAGGGACGGAGGGCGCCACCACAGCCAAGCTGACAGAGAACTTTACCCAGAACGAGCTGCAACATGAGGAAAAGTTTTTTTTAAACCAAGTTTTATTCAAATAAGGGTTTAAATACATTATATAACATTAAAACTGAAGGGGGAAAAGCCCTCAAAACCAACCTGTTCCTCGCTGGCAGTGGGCAACGGCTGCCAACATGACGGACACTGTAGTGTGAAACACATTCCCTGGTCAAGCTGAACTCTGAAAGCAGCCTGGCCTCACATTCTGGTGTCTGGACGTCAATTGGCTAGAACATGTCTGGTGAAAAAGACCTTGGTGGCAAGCCAGATGTCCTGTGAAGGCGGCCGCTCTCTGCCCTGCCCACCTGACCAGGTTGGGGATGCCACAGATCTTCCTTTGACCACTGAAGGCCCCTCTGGTGGCACAAATGCGGTGCTGCCTCAGCCCATCCTCTCCTCTGGCTTCAGGGAAGCTGTCCACATGGTGACGTTCTCTGAGGGCAGGGGACTCGGTAGAGGGAGGGCTGAGGGGCTGCTAGCCAGGCTCATTCTGTGACCTTGAGGCTCTGGCCTTGGCCGGAACATCACATCACTGCTTTGTTTCAGGCTGGACACTGCCAGGCGCCTACTGCTTGACCCCCATCTAAAGCGGGGACCTCAAGATTAGATGGCATGGCTCTTTTCAGTCTATTGCACAGAGGAGTCATCTACATGAGCCCAAGTTAAGAGCAGACTCCAAACGGTTATATGGTATAAGCTGTGAGGTTTTAAACCTATGACAAGGGACAGAAGGGAAACTGTACTCATTGCAAGGACATCTTAAGCATCATGAGCAGGGGTCCACGGCTAGGCCAGTCTCCCCACTCCTGATGCTCTATGCCAGCCACTTCCTCTTCCATGGTTGCACTGGTTTCTCTTTAACATATCGCCCTGTGACCCCTTCAGCCCTATTTGTATATGAATACAATCTTCACGCCCACCAGGAGGAAGCAGACCACCCCTTTACCTGTGTGGTGGTTCAGAACAAGTCCCCCCAAGATGTGCCTTGGCGGTATGTGAAGTGATTTGAGCTAACAGTAATTTTAACTTTAGACTCTGGAGAAACTTCTGCCCCTCTCTTGGACTGCCTAGAACTTGAATTAGGGGCCTTGCCCATAATAACAGATTCCCAGTGAGAACTTTCTGACCCCCCTGTATGGCAGGGAAATGCGCATGTACTAAATAAACGCCTGCTCTTCTTACCCTCCTGCAATGACCCTATGAAGCCATTAGGAGCATGACCTCATCCCTAGCTCAGGTGACTTATGTACCTCAACCCCCCTTTTCTGTCTCTGAACCTCTCCTGCCTGTGGGGTCTCTGACTCTCCTGTGTCTATGGGGTGCCCATATGTGTGTAAGTACTAAATTGGGGTATTTTCTCTTGCTACTCCGTCTTACGTCTGTTTGATCTGAGCAGCCAGAAGAACCTGGAGGGGAGAGGGAAGGAAGTCTGTTCTCACACCTGCATCAGCAAAGGGGTCAAGGGAGCGGAGGCTCTGGACAGTATACATAGGACCCCTTGGTGGAAAGGTCTGCAGAAGAAGGGTGGGAAGTTGGGGAACATTGGGAAGTGAAGAGCTAAAGGGGGAGGCTGCAGAGCCCTTAGTTGTGGCTCAGTGGGCCAGGAATAAATTTTACTTTTTTTTTTAGGTGAGAGGAGGGGAGATAGTGAGGCAGACTCCCATATGCACCCCAACTGGGATCCACCCAGCCACCCCTGGCCCAGGCTATTGCTTGAGTACTGAGCTATTTTTAGTGTCTAAGGCCCATATGCTCCAACTGAGCTATGCTTAGTGCCCTGGGCTGACACTTGAATCAACTGAGCCACTGACTGTGAGAGGGGAAGAGGGAGAGAAGAGGGAAACAAGGGGGAGAGGGGAGGGAGGAGAAGCAGATGGTCACTTTTCCTCTGTGCCCTGACTGGGGATCAACCCAGGCTGTCCATACACCAGGCGATGCTCTGTGCACTGAGCCACCAGCCAGGGCCCATCTTATTTTACTTTAGCCTGAGGCCTTAACCCTTGGACTTTCCAGTTATGCATCGATGCCTGGTGACGTGTTAGTCTTGTAGATAACCCTCTGAAAACCAAGGAAAGAATGTTTACATGTCCAGACCACTGGACAGACATCTGGAGGATCACTATTTTGGACCAATCCAGAAGCTAAGATTCTTCCCAAGAATGTACTTTAACTGTAAGAACCCTCAACTTTTTTCTCTTCTTTGGAACACTGTGGGTGTTACTGGTTATACTTCCTAAATTCCGAATATTAAGACCCTAGTAAAATGTTGCCATTTAATTCCAGTAAAGCCTTCTGATTCATTTAGGAATGGTCCACAGTATGCTCCTCAGAAAGATGACGAGTCTGGAGAAAAACCACTCACAGAAATCAAAGACCCATACAGGCCATGTGAAAGCTAACGTGAATTTACAAACAGATGCAAAACTGGCCAGTATGCACAAGGAGGTCCACAGGGAAGAATTCATTTTCATTTCTATGGACAAATCACTTGCATTAGCATCATTTTTCTGCAACTCAGAAATGTAAAATGGCTCAAAGACAAAGAAGAACAAAGAAAACCTAACTGGGTAATTAGCAGAACATCTAGTATTTTGTTTGTTTATTTTGGCCCATTTCAAAGTCTTTCATGATTTTCCTGCCTGTCTATGATAATAACCTCAAAGATTATTCTGTGAGCCACATACAAAGGGTTGGTCCCATCAGACAGGCCTGGTGACTGACAGTTGGGCAGTGAACATGTTAACTACAACCTAAGCCTCCTGGTTCCTTTGCAAATCCAGAGCCATGCAGGACTGAACCATGGGGGCCACAGAACCAACTTCTGCCATAAACTTTCATCATAAACTTTCATAAGGGATCTTGGAACGGACTTTAAGCACTTCTATTATTTGCTATCCTGAGGGTAAGAAACCAAATCTACGCAATACTACCAGGTTCTGCTAACAGTTCCTATTAAGTATAAGTGAATTCCTCTGTGGAAATAAAGGAGGCCCAAACCAAATGGGGTGGGGGGAGAGCTATTTGTTCAGAAACTTCCATCTGGAGGAGACAAAGGCTGGCCGAGGAGTGGGGCAGCTTTCCATTGAAGAAAGGAGGCATCAGCTGTGCTCTCATGGGAGGCTGGCGGCCTGGGGCACCTGGAGGTGGCTGACACAGGCACCCTACGTGACTGGTCCGCAGTGCATATCTGGCTTTCTTTGGGTCATCCTAATTTGAAAGCAGGAACAAAAAATAGGGAAGCAAGTCTTGGCCGTCTGGGGCTGATTGTTACAAAATTTATTTTTTAGTTCCCTCTACTGTCACCAAAGACAGAGGTCTGGCTTCCTGCAAGTCTGTTGTCGCCTGACCAGTGGTAGCGCAGTACATAGAGCATCGACTTGGGACACTGAGGTCACCAGTTCGAAACCCCAAGATTGCCGGCTAGGGCGCATGTTTGTTGGCTCAAGCATGGGCTCCTCAGCTTGAGCACAGAGTTGCTGGTTGGAGCCAGGTACCCTCAACATGATCCCAAAAGTTGCCAGTTTGGGCCCAAAGGCTGCTGGCATGTAAAAGCCCGAGGTCTCTGGCTCAGCTTGAGCACGAGGTCTGATCCCCAGTCAAGGCACATACAAGAATAATTCAAGCCTGACCAGGCGGTGGCGCAGTGGATGGGGCGTCGAACTAGGATGCGGAGGACCCAGGTTCGGGACCCCGAGGTCGCCAGCTTGAGTGCGGGCTCATCTGGTTTGAGCAAAGCTCACCAGTTTGGACCCAAGGTCGCTGGCTCGAGCAGGGGGTTACTTGGTCGGCTGAAGGCCCATGGTCAAGGCACATATGAGAAAGCAATCAATGAACAACTAAGGAGCCACAATAAAGAATTGATGTTTCTCATCTCTCTCCCTTCCTGTCTGTCTGTCCCTATCTGTCCCTCTCTCTGACTCTCTCTGTCTCTGCCACACACAAAAAAAGAATAATTCAATATACAACTAAAGTGAAAGCAACTACAAGTTGATGCTTCTCATTCTCTCTCCCTCCCTTCTTGTCTCTCTCTCTCAAAAAAAGATGATAATAATAATAATAAATTTATAAAGGAGTCGGTTTCCTGGGCAGAGTGCTACAACTTGTGAGTTAAAGTTCTATTGTTACACATGGTCCTGCCATTGTCCATTTGCATATTCAGTCTCTCGCCTCTCTTATTCTGAGATAGGACATGTGGCAAAACTGCTGAAACCAATAAACCCACCCAACTTCCTGGGCTCGAATTCCTGTTGAGATATTAGCCACCTCATCCCCCCGCATCCCCCGTGTTATAGACTTTGGTTGAATTCAAGTCACTGCTGTCTCTAGCAAATCCTAGTCTAGGGAAACAGTGTGGCCAGTATCTGTGGCTGCCATCAAAGCCGCCTGGCCAACGCAGGTTCAGGTTTGATTCGGACACATCGTAAACAATCGAGCCGAAACTGTTGATCCCTTTTCCTTTAATCCTAGCTCGCACCCAGCAGGCGGGAAATACACACAGCGGGAAAAACTTCCCTTTCCTTTCAGGGCTCCCAAAGCCACTGACTCATCCGAATTTTCCTAGAATCAAAGGGTTCCACCTCACCAGTCTTATTCACCTTTGTTCCCCATCTCCTTCTCCTCCACGAACTGGCTTCTCCTTCCCCCATTCTGCCATTCTGGCTGCCTCCTCCACGTGGCTTCCCTGCCCTGCTCCATGGGCTCTTCCTCTCTACAAGCACTTAATCACTCCCCAAATGGCCTCCTAGCTCCACCTTTTAAAACCTTTTGGTGCAAAGGCCCTCCCCCAACACACATTAGCACAACCACGCCCCTTCCCAAGCAAGAAGGGCATAGATATTATCACCTAGGCAACGGCCATCCACATGGGCAGTGCCATCTTTAACAAAATGAGCATAATATTTCTTATCTGCTGTTGGTCAAATAAGTTTGTAAATATGTATATGTTTGCTCGCTTATAGTTTGCATTGGGTGTGGGGGACAGGCTGTAAGCAGGCAGGGTTGTTAAACCCTAAGGCTTAGTTTTAAGACTAAGCCTTTCCCACTCTTAAGTGACTTTGTATCAGAGACTTCCTTGTTTGTATATTGGATTAAAGGTTTTGATTTCTACACTATAAAATGGGGCAGACCGGGAGCTTGCTCTCTCTCGGTTCCTGAGATTAGCATTAGAGAGAGAGCGCAGAAAGGCCACATGGAGAAGAGAAGCAGCCAAGATGACGGAGTGCTGAAGGAGAAGCCAGTTTGTGCAGAGTTTGTGCAGAGAGAAGGAGATGGGGAACAGAGGTGAATAAGGCTGGTGAGATAGAACCCTTTGATTCTAGGAAATTCAGATGAGTCAGTGGCTTTGGGAGCCCTGAGGGAAAGGGAAGTTTTTTCCCATTGTGTGTATTTCTTGCCCGACAGGTGCAAGCTAGGATTAAAGCTAATGGCCCACCAGTTCTTGGCTCCGTTGTTTCATTACCGTCTGTCGGAATCAAATGCAAACCTGCATGGGCCAGGCAGCTATGATGGTGGCCGCGGCTACTGGCTTTACATTTGCCCAACGGAAACCAACCCCACATGCTCTGGGTTCTTCAGTTTTGTGATCTGTAGAGGGGACTGTTGTCCCTGACTTGGTCTGGCTAGAGAAGAGACCCTGGTGTTAAGCCAGATCTTGACCTAGGGAGGCTGGAAAGGACTTTCTCTCCTTCCTAAACCTTTGAAACCAGCCTGGGGGCAGGAGGGGAGGGTATTGTTTACTTAGTCCAGTGAAACTGAGGGAACCCCAATTTGCTGTCTGGAAGAAAGAACTTTTTTCCTCAGGGCCTGGAGATTGCTGGCCATGTGGGTGCTTTCTGCCCTGAAGAAAAACACTGGAGCCTGACCAGGCAGTGGCGCAGTGAATAGAGCGTTGGACTGGGATGCAGAGGACCCAGGTTTGAGACCCTGAGGTCGCCACTTGAGCACGGGCTCATCTGGTTTGAGCAAAAGCTCACCAACTTGGACCCATGGTCACTGGCTCGAGCAAGGGGTCACTCGGTCTGCTGCAGCCCCACGGTCAAGGCTCATATGAGAAAGCAATCAATGAACAACTAAGGTGTCGCAACGAAAAACTGATGATTGATGCTTCTCATCTCTCTCTGTTCCTGTCTGTTCCTATCTATCCCTCTCTCTGATTCTTTCTCTGTCTCTATAAAAAAAAAAAAGAAAGAAAGAAAAAGAAAAACACTGGAAACTATAGAAGCAAAAGAACTCCATTCTTCTGAATTCTACTTTTCCATCCAAAGGTGGCAGGGGACTGAAAGCACACCTGATTATCTCTTCCTCTGGTGTCTGTGGCGGGCTCCAGTCCTCCCCACCTCTCCCAGCCTGGCAAGCTCAGACTGCCGCCGTCAGCAACACAAACTCAAGACCCTGAGAAATATGGCTGTTTCTCTCCAGCTTGCCTCTCACTCTGAACCCCAAATCCTCTGCCACTGTTCCCTTTACCCTGCAAGTGACTCACCACCTAACGATCTCGGGCTGTTTGCCTTTGTGACGAGAAACTGACCCTTGGGCCAAATGAGCCTACAGCGTGGCTAGTTTGCTTTCTTAAACCCTCCTTGTGCCAGGTGGGACACCTGGGCTCCGCAGCCCACATCCTGCACATATATATAACACACAAACTAACAGAAATGTCTCGAGGAGGCGTCTCCATTTACTGACAAGGAGAGGGCTGCTCTAGCTCTTACCAAGGCCCTCTTCCAGGCCTCAGGCTGGATTCAAGAGTGAGCCTATTACTGGCTTACTACTGCCAAATGGCACCAAACTTCCCCCCTCAAGCTGGAACTCAAATTCCAAATTGGGGCGACTGAGAGGATCCTGCAGGACTCGCCGCTAGAACACCTCCTCAGGAACTACATGTATTTTAAGCTCTACGGGCTATAGAAACACTTCTTTTATTTATTTACTTATTTATTTTTGTGAGAGAGACAGAAAGAGGGACAGATAGGGACAGATAGACAGGAAAGGAGAGAGATGAGAAGCATCAATTCTTAGTTGTGGCACCTTAGTTGTTCATTGATTGCTTTCTCATATGTGCCTTGATTGGGGGTTACAGCTGAGCCAGGTGGTCCCACAGTTGAACTAGTCTTGCCTGCCTTACTGTCTGGAACTCTGGGTGTAACCCAGAAACGGAGATGTTCACAAGGCTGGGGCAGGTGTGGTGGGCTAGAGTCCCTGGGCCTGCCAGCTCTGGCCAAGCCAGCAACCTTGGGATCAAGCCAGGGACCTTGGGCTTCAGGCCAGCAACATGGGGTCATGTCTATGATCCCACGCTCAAGCCAGCGACCCTGCACTCAAGCTGGTGAGCCTGAGCTCAAGCCAGCGACCTAGGGGTTTTGAATCTTGGTCCTCTGTGGTCCTCTGCATCTCAGTCCGAAGCTCTACTGTGCCATTTCCTGGTCAGGTACACACCTTCTTTTAGAATACTGCCTGGCCCCAGTATAAGCTGGGAGACTGGAAGGCTTGGCCTGTTAATGGATCTTTAAATTATAGCACAATTTTACAACTAGATCTGTTTTGCAAAGAGGAGGATGAATGGGAAGGAGTAGGCTATGTATAGGCCTTTATGACCCTCTACCAGGATCCCAGTTTAAAGAAGCATGGATGAATGTGCTAAGCTCATCTCCCCTTTCCTAAGATCCAGACCTCCTAGATCTGCCCTGCACCGGAGGTGACCACCACCTCCAAGCACTTCCCCACCCCCCAGGGAAAGTATGGCGGCCATCAGGCCAAGTCCACTCTAGACCCCACACAGGGAGCCTGGGCATCTCTCTAGCATGCCATGGTCTCCAGCTTTACAGGAGGTCCCACACATTCCCCCTTTGCACCCCCACTCATCGACCCACTCCTCCTGAAACACCTAGTGTTGGGTAAACCAGTGTGTTACAAGTGTATTAGGTTTGCTCATTTGCACTTTGCCTAATTGGTGCCTGAGCTGGGGCAGCGCCATGTGTGTACAGTCTATGTAAAGCTGTGGGTGCTTGCCCTCAGGGCTGCAGATTGCAAACTGCAGACTGCCTGCCGCCACTGGAAGGGGCCATTGTTTGCTACTGTTTGCCAGAGAAGGGGTTTCCCCACCTCCCTAGTTGTTTGGCTTACGGGTCCTGGGAGACAGAAAGGGAAGCAGGTTTTCTCTGCCTGCTTGCTTGTCCGCCCTTGCAAGACTCTAATAAACGAAATAGCCCACCATTTTCTGGCTCTGCAGTTCCTTTACCCTCTGCCCGAATCCAGTGAGAACCTGCCTGGCCAGGGCCACCAGCCTTACACCTATCCTAGCCACTCACTACACAGTGGAGCCCCTCACTAGCCCTGCTCCTCAGAGAAGTTCCAGTACATGTAGCATTTTCCATGTCAGATTTAGCTGCACGTAAGGAAAAGCTGGGCCACTTTTCTGAGGACCCTGGGAAGTTTGTTGAAGAAGTTAACAAACTAACGAAATTCTATGGTCCAACATGGGGTGACGTACAGATAATTCTCATGCTGCTGTACAATCTGGGGAAAGCAAAGCATTATCAGTACTGCCTGAGAACACACTGACTGTTGGGCAAATAAGTTTGTAAAATTTGTGTTATTTGATTTTGCTCACTTTTATTGGTAAAAATGGCCGCTGCCGGGTGACACTGCTGATTACCTTCCTTGCTTGGGAAGGGGCTTAGTTATGCTAATGTTTGCTGGAGGAGGGGTTGTCGCACCAAAAAGTTTTAAGAGAAGCCACATTTTTGAGAGAAGCAGCCAAGATGGAGGGGTGCTGAAGGGGAACAGAGGTGAGGGGCTTTGTGAGCTCCGCTGAACTGGTGGGGCCTTTGATTCTAGGAAAAACCAGAAAAGATTCTCCTGGTTGTGGAACCGGAGAACATGTGAGTGGGTTTTTGTGCCCAGTGTGTTTTTTACTCGCCAGCCAGGTGCGAGGCTAGAATAAAAGTCATGGCCCACCAATTTTCGGCTCCGCAGTTTCATTACTGTCTATCGAATCTAATGAGAACCTGTACGTGTCTGGCAGCAGCTGTGGTGGCCGTGACTACTGGCCAGACACCAACTCACTGAGTAGGACCCCCAGTGGAATTACCAGAGGGGACCCCTAGACTTAGTCTCACAATCACATGATATAACCTGTGTGACAGAGGATAAGAAAAAAAAATGTATATTTAAGCCGGTCAATTGTGACAGGGTCTCGGAGATGTTACTTAGGGACAAGATAAAAATCTCCATGTTCCATGGGTGACTAGTAAAAAGGCATTTAGAAAGTTTACCAACGTGAATCCCAACTCCCCAGAGGGACCAGTCCTACTAGGAATGCATTTGAATTTTCAGCCCCAGGCATCAAGTGCAAATTGAAAAAGATCCTGCCTAGGCATCCCCACTGATTTTGAGGGGAAGGGAGAAAGGAAGGGAGGGAAAGAGGAAAGACAGAGAGAAGCATCAACTCGTTGTTCCACTTAGTTGTGTACCCAATGATTGCTTCTCATATGTGCCCTGACCAGAGCTCCAACCAGCACCCTCGGGATCAAGCCAATGACCCTGGGATCAAGCTGGTAACCTTGGTGCCCCGGGACAATACTCTATCCATCACACCATCAGCACCCCCAAAAAAGGCCCAATCTCTGTTCAGTAAGTTTGATACCTGGGCTATTCTGTTAACTCCAGGGGTAAGAGCCTCAGCACCCAATAGAAAATGGGTTCCCTCTCCACCTGAGCCCCACGGGGCACCCTCTCCACCCGACCCCCACAGAGACAGTTCAGAACCACTCAGTGGCAGGGTTCTGTTGAATTTGGATCCAGGTTCAGCCTCACGGCAAACACCTCTTGCTGCTTTCATACCAATGTAAGAAGACCGGTTCAAGAAGGTGCCATGTGGCTCTTTTTTTTTTTTTTTTTAAATATTTATTTATTTATTTATTTATTTATTTATTTTTGTATTTTTCTGAAGCTGGAAACGGGAATCGAACCCAGGTCCCCCGCACGCCAGGCCGATGCTCTACCGCTGAGCCAACCGGCCAGGGCCTTTATTTATTTATTTTTTACAAAGACAGTGAGTCAGAGAGAGGGACAGACAGGGACAGACAGACAGGAATGGAGAGAGATGAGAAGCACCAATCATTAGTTTTTCATTGCGCATTGCAACACCTTAGTTGTTCATTGATTGCTTTCTCATATGTGCCTTGACCGTGGGCCTTCAGTAGACCGAGTAACCCCTTGCTGGAGCCAGCGACCTTGGGTTCAAGCTGGTGAGCTTTTCCTCAAACCAGATGAGCCCGCACTGAAGCTGGCGACCTCGGGGTCTTGAACCCAGGTCCTCTGCATCCCAGTCCGACGCTCTATCCACTGCGCCACCGCCTGGTCAGGCCATGTGGTTCTTAAACAAAGCTAAATAGCCAAAGGACACTCTAAATGGCCCAACTGCCCCCAACATACACGGGGCTTATCAGGTCAGCCCTTTCTTTGTTCAGCTCATTCCTACTTCTCCTTGCCATTTGTTGCTTATTTTTGGACCTGCTTATTTAACCTTTTGGTCATGTTTGTGTCCTCCAGACTCTAACAATTCCATGTTAAAAAGATGGTCATGCAAGGTTATAAACTAGCAGCTTATGTATTGGTGCAGCCTCCACCACTGGGCCCCTTACACCAGGTTTCCAGACACTTTCATCCCTCCTGTAGGCAGGGCCAGTGCATATAAGTCAGTATGAAGCAGTCAACAATCCCTTAAGAATAAGGAAGAACAAAATCTCTGAGAGGTGCATGAGATAGGCTATGTGGCTACACAGCTGTAACTGAGAAGGGCTACAGGAACTGTCAAGAAGAAAATAAGATCGACCCCAATGGTTTCATGGCTAGAAGCAGCAGAAGACCAGCTTGGTACAACATGGTGACTAACTTCACTTTATGGAAAGCCCTAGCTCATTATGCTCTGACTACAATACATTAGCATTCTGAACGACACACCCCAAGCCTCCAGCATCAGAAACGGAAAGTCCATGTAAGGAATGGTCAATGGGGCTCTTCTCAGATGTCTTCACTCCTTCCCTGAAAAATCCTGAATAGTCATCCCCCTTATTAAATGCCCTACCCCTCAAGTAAGTGAGCCTCCATATAAAAAATGCATCTCACTGGGGAGGGGTTGCCACTCTGTCTCTGGGGAGGAGCCACTCTGTCTCATGGCTTCTCTAACAGACTTTCACCTTGAACTCTATGCAGGCTTGTGTTTGCATTTTGTCCTGAGTGACGCCAAGTCACTCAAGTGGCTCAAACACCTTCAGGTCCTCGGACCCTCAAAACACCGCATCCATTCCAGTTCCCCAAAGAACTTAAATTCCCTAGCCTGCCAGAAAATGACCTCCCTGCCCACCTGTGGGGCTGGGACCCGATAACCAGGGGAGAGGCCAGCTTTCCCAGGAGGGCTTTGTACGGTCTGTAATGTCAACCATAGCTCTTGAAAAGTGTCTTATTATAGCTGATTAGAGAAGCATCATTCAGAAATGTGACATTCCAAGTAAGGCCCTGGTCACACTATCAATTTGTTCAATTATAGTATATCTTGGTTTATAATAAAAAAAAAAGACAGTAAAGGGGTTCAGAATGAGCGCCCCTTCCCCTCCCCAACCTGGTCACTTGGGCTTGTGGGTTAATTTGAGCTGCAGGCAATCGAGACCCTGCAGCCTCCTGAGAAATTTTTACTGCTCCCTTAAGTTTGGGGCCTTGCCCATAATAAGTGTTATCACAAGAGCAAACTTTTATGACTCATCTGCACAGGGGGACAAACATCTAATTAGTGAATGTCCACTCTCCTCATTGTGCTGTGAAGACCTCCCTGCCTCTGAAGTCCTGAAGCTCCTTCCTTCATTCTCAGTCCAGAATGCCGCGTACACTTGATTCCCCCATGTCTCTGAACCTCTCACGTGTCTGGGGTTCCCCTATGTACGTACGTAACTGGATTTGGTTATTTTCTCTTGTGACTCTGTCTCACATAGATTTCATTATTAGACCAGCTGAAAGAACCTTGAAGGGCACAGGGAAGCCTCACCCAACCTACAGCTGGTGCTGACAGTAGGACACCTCAGGGGCTGGGCACAACTCGCCCGAGCTGCTGCAATGCCCACGTCCTAGGGCCTCCAGCATGAGCTGGCAAAAGTCATTCTTGCCGAGGCAGACTCCCTGTCTGGACCTGCGGAGTGATAAGAATCTCCCTTCCCATTTCTAAATTTAGGTTAGCAGAAGAAAATATTTGTGAAACTAGTTTCTCGGGCCTACGCACTCCTGGTTACTTGGCAGGAGTCCTTGGGCATGGGCTCTGTTAACCCTGTTTTTCTCCATTGCTGTCTGGTGCCCGCCTTTCATCTTGTGTCATGTCAGGAGACCTTTTTATGACCAGTAAGAATATTTTCTCTGTGGCCCCCACTGCCCAGAGGGTGCACTGGCTGGGTGGCCTTGCTCTCTGGCCGGCCTTGCCAAGCTCTGTCCTTCCTCCCAGGGTTGGCAAAGGGAGGGCCCGCTCTCGTTCCCCACAGGCAGGACGCAGGGCACCGGCCAGGCGGTGCAGCGGGCTGCGGACCCAAGCTCAGGGAGTGGAAACGCCCCACTCAAAGGAAGAAATGCATGATTCACTGAGTTTTGGGGATACCTGTTCCGAACCCCGGGAGTAGATCTCATCAAATGAGGGTTGCACCTCCTTGCACTCTCATGTGGGGTGCTTCTTGCACCCACAGTTCTTACTGGTTTAAACTGATATCAAGATCCTACTTGTCAAGGCCAGACGATGGATCATTTGAACTGGAAAAACTTCTAAACTAAAAAGCAAGCAAGTGAAAATTCTGAGAGACCCCTCGTGTTGTTATAATGGCTAGTCAGTAGGACACCATCAACAAGGACAGGAACTAAAACAAAAATCCAAGCCTACTCAGACCCCTTCCTATTGGCCTTCAGACATTTGCAGATATTGCTTTTTAAAAAATGAGACATTGAAAGTAAAATTACCCTGCATTTAAAAAGAAAAGGCGCCTGGCCAGTGCTGACGCAGGGAATCGAGCGACACCTGGAGCGCGGAGGTCTCTGGTGTGAGAAGCCCGGGATTGCGGGCCAAGGCACATATGGGAGTGGATGCTTCCTGCTCCTCCCCCCTTCTCTCTCTTTCTCTTTTCACTCTTTAAAATCAATAAATAAAATCCCTAAAAAAGAAAAAGGAAATGAAAATCTTACTAAAAGACAACCTACAAATGTTATGTCCTAAGAATTCAGCCTGGTAATGGTCAGGTTGGAAACTCCACAATATGGCCATACAGAAGTGTGGGCTAAACTCCATTTATGGCTAGAGTCCCACCAAACTGCTGCCAACCTTCAAGAAAATTGTCAACTAAAGTCACAGTGAAAATTATGAGGAATGTGCCAATATTAGATTAGATAATTTAAAAGTGCACTAAAACTTAAGGGCTTCTGAATCAAATCATCAAAATGACATACCTATCTTTAAATACTGAAAAGGGTAAAACAGAGAGAAAACAGAAAGGGGAGTCTACAGGACATGTCCCAGCAGGATGTAAATCTTTAGGTGGTTATTAAAAAAACAATTGGGCCTGACCTGTGGTGGCGCAGTGGATAAAGTGTTGACCTGGAACACTGAGGTCGCCAGTTTGAAACTCTGGGCTTGCCTGGTCAAGGCACATACAGGAAGCAACTACTACAAGTTGATGCTTCCCAGTTCTCCCCACTTTCTCTTTCTCTCTCAAAAACAAACAAAACAAGACAAAAACTAATTGGGATGAATAGAACAAACATTGATGGGGTTAAAACAAAGGTTTTAATGTAAAACTACCAAAGGCTGAATGGGCCAAATTAACCTCTTGCCGGGCCCCAAACAGGTCCGCTCTATTACCCCCATCTGGAGAACTTTAAAGAAGCTGGATGGCAGATATGAGACCTAACCAATCATCGCTTGGGGCAGCAATCAGGCTGGTCAATCATGTTAAAAACTGACAAAGGGACTGGGTCCCTTACCTCGACCCCTTGCCAGGAACCCAAAGCCTTCTTACAGAACAGTTGATAAAACGGTCAGGGCATAGAAAAGTGAAATTTCCAGGACTCCCTGACATGGGAATTCATAAACTGTGGTACCAGAACTCAGTGGTGAAGCTCTGACTCAAGCTACAATTAGATTAAAAGAATACAGAAGTGAAAAGATTGCCCTGACCACGTGGTAGCACAGTAGATAGAACGTCTGGATGCTGAGGTCTCAGGTTCAAAACCCTGAGGTCGCCTGACCTGTGGTAGCGCAGTGGATAAAGCATCAACCTGGAATGCTGAGGTCGCCAATTCAAAACCCTGGGCTTGTCTGGTCAAGGCACATATGGGGTTGATGCTTCCTGCTCCTTCCCACTTCTCTCTCTCTCATTCTCTCCTCTCTAAAATGAATAAATAAAATCTTAAAAAACCAAAAAACAAAAAACCCCAAGGTTGCCCAGCTTGAGGGTGAGTTCACCAACCTGAGCATTGGATTATGGACATGCCTACCTGGACGCTGCTTTGAGCCCAAAGGTCACTGACTTCAGCAAGGGGTCACTGGCTCGCCCTAGGTCGCTGGAGCCCCCTTTTGTCAAGGCACGTATGAGAAGCAATCAAATGAACAGCTAAAGTAACGCAACTAAGCCCTGGCCAATTGGCTCAGCGGTAGAACATCATCAGCCTGGCATATAGAAGTCCTGGGTTCGATTCCCAGTCAGGGCACATAGAAGTGACCATCTTCCTCTCCACCACTCCCTTTTCTCTCTCCTGCCCCTCCCTTCCTATAGCCATGGCTCAAATGGTCAAGCAATTTGGCGCCGGGCGCCGAAGATGTCTCCATGGCCTCCCCTCAGATGCTGAAATAGCTCAGTTGCCAAGCAATGGAGCAGCAGCCCCTGATGGGCAGAGCATCATCCTGTAAGGAGCTTGCCAGGTGGATCCCGGTTGGGACGTATGCGGAGTCTGTCTCTCTGTCCCCTTGCCTCCCTGCCTCTCACTTAATAAAAATAAATAAATAAATAAATAAATAAAGTGATGTAACAATGAGTTGATGCTTCTCATCTCTCTCCCTATTTCTCTCTCTTTAGAAAAAAAATAAAAATAAATTAAGCAAAAAACTTGAATAGTCCAGAGAAGATATACAAAAAGCCAATGAGCACACAAAGAATGCCCAATGTTATTGGCCATTACAGAATGCTAATTAAAACCACAATGAGATGCCATTCCACAGCCACTAGGATGGCTACAGTAACATAGAAAATACCAAGTTATCACCCAGACACTGGGAAACAGGACCCCTCCCACACTGCTAGTGGGAGAGTAAGATGACGCCACTGCTCTGGGAAAGCCCGGCAGTTCCTCAGAGTCGTTAGAGTTATGGTACAGTCAGTAATTCTACTCCCACTTAAACCATTCAAGAGAAATGAAGATAGATGTCCACAGAAAACCTGGCACAGGACTATTCATAGCAGCATTACACAAAGTAGCTAAAAAGTAGAATTAACTAAAATGTTCAACTAATGAATTAACAAGTAAAATGCAGTGTATATCCCTAGGATAAAATTCTACCTGGCCATAAAAAGAAACAAAGTCCCAATGACACATGCTACAGCACAGATGGAAACATTATACTAAGTGAAATAAGACAGTCACAAAAGGCTACATATGACTCCATATATACTTACTTCCCACAAGAGGCAAGTTCGAAGACAGAGAGCAGACTCCCGCTTCTTGAGGCTGCAGGGCGAGGGGTCTGGGAGTACCTGAAAATGTGCATGGAGTTTCTTCTGAAATATTCTAAAATTAGACTGTTGTCATAGCTGTACAACTCTGTGAATATATTAAAAGCCACTTTAAATGGGTGAATTTTATGATATGGGAAATATCTCAATTAAAAATAAAGTTTAAGCCCTGGCCTGTTGGCTCAGCGGTAGAGCGTCGGCCTGGCGTGCGGGGGACCCGGGTTCGATTCCCGGCCAGAGCACATAGGAGAAGCGCCCATTTGCTTCTCCACCCCCACCCCCTCCTTTCTTTCTGTCTCTCTCTTCCCCTCCCGCAGCCAAGGCTCCATTGGAGCAAAGATGGCCCGGGCGCTGGGGATGGCTCCTTGGCCTCTGCCCCAGGCGCTAGAGTGGCTCTGGTCGCAGCAGAGCGATGCCCCGGAGGGGCAGAGCATCGCCCTCTGGTGGGCAGAGCGTCGCCCCTGGTGGGCGTGCCAGGTGGATCCCGGTCAGGCGCATGCGGGAGTCTGTCTGACTGTCTCTCCCCGTTTCCAGCTTCAGAAAAATACAAAATAAATAAATAAATAAATAAAATAAATAAAGTTTAAGGCCCCGGCTGGTTGACTCAGTGGTAGAGCATCAGCCCAGTGTATGGAAGTCCCAGGTTCAATTCCCAGTCAGGGCACACAGAAGCAACCATCTGCTTCTCCTCCCCTCCTTCCCTTCCCTCTCCCCCTCCTGTAGCCACGGCTTGATTGGTTTGAGCAAGTTGGCCCCAGAAACTAAGGATGGTTCCGTGGCCTCGGCCTCAGGTGCTAAAATAGCTTGGCTGCTGAGCCCCAGATGGGCAGCGCATCACTTGGTGAGGGCTAGCCGGCTGGATCCTGGTTGGGGCACATGCAGGAGTCTGTCTCTGCCTCCCTGCTTCTCATTTAATTAAAAAAAAAAAAAGAAAGAAAGAAAATTTAAAAGAGAGCAGCCTCAAGGAAGACAGTACAAAAATGCAGGTGCCTCAGGCCACCCCCTCACACAGCCCTGCTGCTGCAAACAGGTCCTTGGAAGTCCACCATCCTGGTGGTTAAAGGCCCCATGACCTATAGTCTCCGGCCTCCTTCACCTGCTCAGGCCCTGGGCATCTCCGGCTGGGGCAAGATGGGTTAGTAGGGAAGGAGACAGGTGTCCCACAGGCTATCCCAAAATGTCTAGGTTAGCCTCTGGCTGTCCCACTGCTTCGTTTGTTGACACTGTACAACTGCCCTCCTCTTAGAGCTTAGCTAGTGAGAAAAGATATTACCAGGCCAAGTCAGAACCTCAGCCATCCCGGGGCTGCTCTGCCACGGTTCTTCCTGGCCAGAGCCAGCAGGTGGACTGCTGAATGGAGTAGGAGGGCAAGGACGCCACCAAGATAGACAGAAAGGCCTTCCACAGGAAACAACACTCCTCCCGCCTCCCAAAAAGGACCACAGAGCAGTCCGCTGGAGTATAACCAGTTCACACACTGATCAGCACCACCCCAATAAGACGCCGTGACCAGCGAAGGCCCAGTGACTCTTACTGGCCCCATGACCAGTAAGAGTCTGGGAGGTTAGATATCTATCACCCAGGTTTCCCAGAAGATAGCCCAGGGAGAAAACAAGGCTTTTCAAGAAATGAATGCCAGGGGCGAGGTGGTCCCAGAGTTGAACCAGTCTTGCCTGCCTTACTGTCTGGAACTCTGGGTGTAACCCAGAAACGGAGACGTTCACAAGGCTGGGGCAGGTGTGGTGGGCTAGAGAGTCCCTGGGCCTGCCAGCTCTGGCCAAGCCACCACCTCACAGCCCCACAGCAGCCCCGTCCAGAGCCGGATGAGGAGATGCCTGCTGGGAAGTTCCCAGGAAGGTTCCCGTCAAGGGCAATCCATCTCCTCAATCTCAACAGAGCCTGCCTTTTTTCCAAGTCGCCTCTACTCCTCCCCTCCCAACTCCCAACCCCCGGACACAGAGGCAACTGGACCCAGAAAGGGGAGACAGTCCCAAAGGCAGTGACCTCCCCAAACAGAAGCTCAGGTTCCCCAACTGAAACCCATTGGCTAGTACTCTATTAAGAATGTACTTGCACCTGATCTCTGGTGGCGCAGTGGATAAAGCATTGACCTGGAAAGCTGAAGTTGCTGGTTCAAAACCTTGGGCTTGTGGCCTTGGCCGGTTGGCTCAGCGGTAGAGCGTCGGCCTGGTGTGCAGGGGACCCGGGTTTGATTCCCGGCCAGGGCACATAGGAGAAGCGCCCATTTGCTTCTCCACCCCCCCCTCCTTCCTCTCTGTCTCTCTCTTCCCCTCCCACAGCCAAGGCTCCATTGGAGCAGGGATGGCCCAGGCGCTGGGGATGGTTCCTTGGCCTCTGCCCCAGGTGCTAGAGTGGCTCTGGTCTCAGCAGAGCTACGCCCCGGAGGGGCAGAGCATCGCCCCCTGGTGGGCGTGGGCGTGCCGGGTGGATCCCGGTCGGGCGCATGCGGGAGTCTGTCTGACTGTCTCTCTCCGTTTCCAGCTTCAGAAAAAAAAACACAAAAAAAAACCTTGGGCTTGCCTGGTCAAGGCACAAATGGGAATTGATGCTTCCTGCTCCTCTCCTCCCCTTTCTCTCTTTCTTTCTCTTCCTTTCTCTCTCTCTCTCTCAAAACGAATAATAATAATAATAATAATAATAAAAGCATGTACTCGCTGACACTGCCTGGGCTGCTGGTGGGCATGGCTCATTCACTCAGCTGGCCTTCTCCAGATTTGAGGCACACTGCTGCTGCTTCAGGCCTGGTGTTATTCTCATAGCACCAGAGGTCCTCAGCTCCGGTCTCTCCTGCACTCACCCCCAGGAGGGGCAAAGGCTGCTGCCTCCCAGGTGCCTCATGCCTCAGCCCCCTTCCTACTCCCACCAACTACTCCTCTTTGTGCACGCCTCCCTGACACTGAGTTCCTACCCTGTCCTGTTCACCTGCTGCCCCAGCCCTTAACTAGGCTCTTGTCCACCCTACCCTCCAGCTCTGACTACAGCTGGCCTTCCCTAGAGTAACAAACCTAAATGCCAGAAAACCAGCTCAACTCCCTACCTCTCCATGGCAAGGCAGTATGTTAAAAGACCCACATACTGGCCCTGCCTGGTTGGCTCAGTGGTAGAGCATCGGCCTGGCGTATGGGAGTCCCGGGTTCAATTCCTGGCCAGGGCACACAGGAGAGGTGCCCATCTGCTTCTCCACCCCTCCCCCTCTCCTTCCTCTCTGTCTCTCTCTTCCCCTCCCGCAGCCAAGGCTCCATTGGAGCAAAGTTTGCCCGGGCGCTGAGGATGGCTCTGTGGTCTCTGCCTCAGGCTCTAGAATGGCTCTGACTGTGGCAGAGCGACGCCCCAAGATGGGCAGAGCATCGCCCCCTGGTGGGCATGCCGGGTGGATCCCGGTCGGGCGCATGCGGGAGTCTGTCTGACTGCCTCCCTGTTTCCAACTTCAGAAAAATACAAAAAAAAAAAAAAAAGAAAGAAAGAAAAGACCCACATACTCGTTGCTCATAGAGGGATTTTCTGAAGGTGAACAGGCAGTGGCAGAGGGGTCACAGCTAGGTCTGCACCTGCCACATGACCTCACTTCCTCCATCTGTAAAAAAGGACACTCCTGCTTCGTGGGATCAAACAAGATAACAGGGTAAGTACCCAATATATAATGGTCACTCACAGATCTCTCTCTCCACTGTATGTGTGTGCATGCATGTGCATGTGTTGGGGCACTTCCAAGCAGAAGCTCTTGGGACACAGCTAGTCCTGGACCCAGGGCTGCAGTGCCCTGAATGTTTGAACAAACATGAGCACATATGTGAGAAACACCCTGCCATGCATGTTTCACATCTATAGAACATCACAGAATTAGCATGAGAATTATTTATTTATTTATTTTTTACAGAGACAGAGAGTGAGTCAGAGAGAGGGATAGACAGGGACAGACAGACAGGAACGGAGAGATGAGAAGCATCAATCATTAGTTTTTCATTGCGCGTTGCAACACCTTAGTTGTTCATTGATTGCTTTCTCATATGTGCCTTGACTATGGGCTTTCAGCAGACCGAGTAACCCCTTGCTGGAGCCAGCGACCTTGGGTTCAAGCTAGTGGGATTTTGCTCAAACCAGATGAGCCCGCGCTCAAGCTGGCAACCTTGGGGTCTCGAACCTGGGTCCTCTGCATCCCAGTCTGATGCTCTATCCACTGCACCACCACCTGGTCAGGCAGCATGAGAATTAAAATGATATATATGATTATGCAAATTAAACCAAGTCCAGATGCGGAGGCCCGCCGGTTGGCCTCAGAGCTCAGGGCCGAGGGTCCACATAGGGACTAGCGTGGGGAAATTAAGCAGCGTGCCTCCCTGCACACACTCAGCATTGGGGACTGTAGCTCTGGACCCGGGCCACAGCTCTCACTGCCCTTTCTCTGAAGAAACAGGGTTCGTTAAGCACATGCACACACAAGGTGAGCCGCTGACCTGCCCACTGGTCAGCACAGCCACAGCAGAGTATATTAACTGCCAGCTGGGGCTTCCCGTCCAGACCAAGCAGAAGCAACCCGGGCATGGAGCTTCACAAAAAGCTCCACGGTGACCCCGGTATCCTGGACCCAGCCGACAGACTTCTTTCTCCATAGTGGCTGCTCTACTTCCGTGCAGCCCTCTCCTGGTCACCCACAGTCTCCTACCACGGCAGACCGCCTTCCAGGCGCTCTGTGGCCTGAGGCAAGCAGTCCCCCTTTAAACCTGGTTTAGGACTCCAAAGGCACTTTTCCTTTTAAAGTTACACCTCTGGCACCACTTCCACCAACTTGAAACTGACAGTATTGCTCAGGGTAAAGGCTTAAAACCACTTTGTTTTCTAAATTGAGAGCTCCTAGGACCCTGGACACACACAAATACCTACAAAAGCCAACCTAAATTTGATTTTCAAGGCAGCAGAACCTCTAAGAGTGGTTATTTTGTGCTTCATCTATGATCACGTTTGCCTAACATTTGAAACTTCCCCATTTTGGCTGATGCAGGCAGAAGGAGGACAGGGAAGCACTGAGTCGGGGCGGGGGCTGCGAGATGGTTCTTGGGGAGGCATCTCAGCGAGAGGGTCAATGACAGTGCCTTGTCTGTGAAGCAACACCCTCTCCCGTGCACACCACCATCGCCTGTCACCTGGGCTACCTTCAAGGGAGGGGAACCGCAGAAAGAACATGGTCCCTCTCTGTTTCTCACCCTCAACATCAAACAGGTATGAGGTGCAAAGGTGGAGGGCTCTATCTGGGGAACGGAGCAGTGAAGGCTGGGAATCCACACAGAGCAGTGTAATGGTTAGAGCTGGGACTCCAGAGTCTGACTCCCTCAGTGGTGACCCTGGGCAGCCTCTCCATGCCTCAGGTTCCCCAACTGAACAGGCATAACCTAGTCTCTGATTGCCGTGAGGTCCAAACAAGCTCTGTGAGTGCATCTGACTCGCACACTCATGCTCATGGTTGAGCATCACAATCCTCAGTTGTCTCTTTCAGACCTAATGGTGGCTCCGGGCAAGAATGCATGTGGCTTCTGGGGGGTGGCCGACCAAGTGGTGCTGCAAATCAGATTCCGTGTATGGAAGGCCCAATGTGGTGGGCAGCCGGGCTTGCGGGCACTCCAGGCCTGTGCTGCACTTCACCGCCCCAGCCTGGCAAATGGTCACCAAAGGTGCATCCACAGGAAGCACGTCCCATAGCCACAATTCTACAGTGAGGATTCTCATGGGACAACAGTCCAGAGCCAGCATCCTGGGACTACCACCAGGATACACAGTCCTCGATTAACACAGCTGTGTGGCTTTGAGAGCTGTCAAGAGTTAGTCTCTTGCCCAGTCCCTAGTCCCTCCACTTTGCACTGGACAGAAAGAGAATGTCACTTCTGCAGGGTCAAGACTCCTCCTTAGAAGGCCTGCTCCATCATCAAATATCGTTCTTCCCCTGTATGCCCTCATCCTTCCTGAGTCCAGGCACCTAGGCACTGCTGGGGCTCCTGGACAGAGCCTCTACTTGTTCCAATTAGTCTCCCAGGTTGGCCAAGGCTGTGAGCTTCCCTGGGCAAGGCCTTACAGCAGAGTATGCAGTGCCCTTTCAAGCTGGAGACACCCCTTTCCCATCTAGACAACCCTCACCCAGCATCCCCTGCAGTGTCTGGAGTGCACCCATTTCTCTCCTGTCGCTGGCAGCTCCCATTCATCCTTCTATATATATATAGAGTCTGCCTCACACAGCCTAACCTCAAACAAAACTAAGGCTATCTGGAAGGGGACTAGAGGATGGGTGAAAAAGGGAAAGTGATTGAGAAGTACAATTAGTATTCAATAGTTACAGAATAGTCATGGGGCTATAAGATACAGCACAGGAAATAGAGTCAATAATATTGTAATAACAATGTAGGGTGCCAGGTGGGTCCTGGAAATATCAGAGAGGGTGCTCTAAAGTTTGAGTGTCTAACCCTATGCTGTACACCTGAAACTAATACAAAGTAATATTGAAGGGAAACTGTGATTGGAAAAAAAAAAAAAAAGAACAGCAACCAACCCCATGTTCCCACAGCTCTCTGCACCAGGCACCAACAAGGCCTGCATCCCAACAACAAACCACAGTCACCAGTGGGTCTCCATTCCCATGAGACAGCACCCCATGCTCAAGAATCCCCGTGCACAGCACAGGCACCCACAGTGCTCAGGGGAGCCTGTAAGATGTTGCCTTTAAGATCCAGCCACCAAGTGCTACACAAGTCCTCCTGTGGGTGGACCCTGCATCCCCCCACCCCCAAGAGGGACAAAAAAAAGCTCACATCACACTCAGGAGGGCAGCCGGTGTCTGCTTCCTAATGATGCCTCACTGGACATCTGTCCAACTGACCTTTAAAACCAGCCGACCCCCCTCCCTCTTTCCTAGCTCTGAGACCTGACTCTCTCCCGGAACAGTTACTCCCAGTGGACTTTCAGGCCCCAAGAGGGCAGGCTCAGGCCCAGGAGAGCCCACCCCATGTTAGAGCCTGCCCTGTGCCCCAGATGGGTAAGGATGGGATGTGGAAAAACTACATCCTTCTGCAGCTCTCTCAGCTCCTTTCTTAAACAAGGCCAGCTGAGCAGCCACGAATGAGGCTGAAATTAGGCAGGAGGGGGAGGCAAGCCTGGGGGTGGAATGAGGCAGTTGCCAGAAAAGGTGAGGCACCCTACACTTGGTTCCTGTCCAACTCCTCAACCCCTCCCCGGCCCACCGGATAAAGGCCAGTCCAATTCCGGCAGGCCCAGGCCCAAACCCAAAGGCAACTCTATAGAGGCCTTAGCTGTGCCCCTGAGCCAGTCCGTCTCTGTCCCACCTTAAGCCCAGCACCGGCTGCCTCTCCCACCGGAGTGTGAATGAATCAATAAACTGCCACCACAGCATCTAGGTTACTCAGGAATTCTGGGTTCTCCCGGGGTCTTCTGGGGTCGTTGTCATTCAACAAACATTTCTACCACCAGCAGGATTTGCACATAATTTCTAACAGTTCTAAGGCACTATGAGCAGGTGTTGGGGAAAGTGCTATCTATAGACCAGAGTCCAAGGTCTGCGATTCGGTTCCGGATCCGGCGCCGAACCTGTCCATTCAGGTCGGTTTGCTCGTCTCTGGGATGAGCGGGATGTCTCAGCCCTTCCCACCTCCACCCCATCCCGCGCCATCCGCAACGCGGCGGGCTGAGCACCCCTTCCCCCACGTCCCCGCCAAATGCAGTTCACGTGGGTAAGAGGACAAGCTTCTCCCCACCCCTCACCGCCAGGGCCTCCCGGTGACGGGAGGGAGCCACCGAGCCGCGCGGGCCGTGCTCCCAGCCTCGGTCCCGCCTCGGCCCCGCGCACCCGCCTCGCCCCGTGCGCGCCCGGCGGTCCGGGCCCCGGGGGCCGCGGGGATCAGAGGCGGGAGGACCAGGACGGCCCGACGCGGGTGCGGAAGGTCAGGTACGCCCGGGGCCGTTCGTTCTCAGCTCTACTCGAGGCGCAGGCGGGCGGGGGCCACACCGGCGGGCCCCTCGCCCCGAGCAGGCGCTCCCGAGGCCGGAGCTCCGCCCAGACCCCAAGCGGGCGCCGGCGGGAGGCTACTCACCCTCCAGCAGCCGCTGAGGTTCAGCGAGGCGCCGGGCAGCGCGGGCAACGGGGAAGGAGGGCCGCCGACTTCCTCTATCTGCTGCTGGCCCCGCCACGCCCCTGGCACGCCCACCCCCCACCCCCGGCCCGTCCCCACTCCGTGTCCCCACCCCGAACCCCGCCCCCATTTCGCCCCCGCCCACACGGCCCGCGCGGCATGCCCTCTCCGCACGGAACTAGGAAGGACCGTGGAGTCTGGCTAGTGCACAGATGTTCCCAGGACTGCCCTGTGCCCGCCCACCAGAAACACTTGTGGCGCTAACGCAGGAGAAACAGGAACAGGAAAGCAAGGTTCTGGAAAGGATGAGGAAGCAAAATAGGATCAAGGAAGTTGCTATACTTGAACGCAGGAATAGAAATTGGGTCTGACCAGGCGGTGGCGCAGTGGATAGAGCTTCAGACTGGGAGGCATAGCACCCAGGTTGGAAACCCCGAGGTCTCCAGCTTGAGTGTAGGCTCATCCGACTTGAGCGCGGGGTCGCTGGCTTGAGCCACTTGGAATCACCACTAGCTCTGCTGTAGCCCCCAAGGCACATATGAGAAAGCAATCACTGAACAACTAAGGAGGTGCAAGGAAGAATTGATGCTTCTCATCTCTCCCTTCCTGTCTGTCTGCCATCTGTCCCTCTCTCTGACTCTGTCTCTGTCAAAAATAAAAATTAGCCTGACCTGTGGTGGCGTGGTGGATAAAGCCTTGACCTGGAACGCTGAGGTCGCTGGTTTGAAACCCTGGGCTTGCCTGGTCAAGGCACATATGGGAGTTGGTGCTTCCTGCTCCTCCCTACCTTCTCTCTCTCTCTCTCTCTCTCTTCTCTGAAATGAATAAATAAAATAAAAATAAATAAATAAAAATTAAAAAACAAACAAACAAAGGCCTGACCTGTGGTGGCGCAGTGGATAAAGCGTCGACCTGGAAATGCTGAGGTCACTGGTTCGAAACCCTGGTCAAGGCACATATGGGAGTTGATGCTTCCAGCTCCTCCCCCCCTTCTCTCTCTCTGTCTCTCCCTCTCTTCTCTAAAATGAATAAATAAAAAATTAAAACAAAACAAAACAAAACAAAAAACAAACAAACAAAAACGAAATAGAAATTGGGCTTTAAAAAAAAGAAGGAAGAGCCCTGGCTGGGTAGCTTAGAGCATCCCGGGTCAGGACACAAACAAGAATCAACCAGTGAATACATAGATCAGTGGGACAACAAAGTGATGTTTCTTTCTCTCTCTCAAATCAATAAGTACAGTGTGTTCGTAAAGTCATGGCGCACTTTTGACCAGTCACAGGAAAGCAACAAAAGACGATAGAAATGTGAAATCTGCACCAAGTAGAAGGAAAACACTCCCAGTTTCTGTAGGATGATGGGGCAGCATGTGCGCATGCGCAGATGATGATGTAACACCGTGTATACAGCGGAGCAGCCCATGGCCATGCCAGTCGAAATGTGGACGGTACAGAGGAAAGTTCAGTGTGTTCTGTGGCTCGCTAAATTCGAATCCGTGACCAAAGTGCAACGTGAATATCGGTGTGTTTATAACGAAGCACCACCACATAGGAATAACATTACTCGGTGGGATAATCAGTTGAAGGAAACCGGCAGTTTGGTGGAGAAACCCCGTTCTGGTAGGCCACCAGTCAGTGACGAGTCTGTAGAGGCTATACGGGATAGCTACCTAAGGAGCCCTAAAAAATCTGTGTGTGAGCCCACATCGAACTGCACTGAATAGGTATGAAACTGGGAGAGTTTTCCTTTTATTTGGTGCAGATTTCACATTTCTATCATCTTTTGTTGCTTTCCTGTGACCGGTCAAAAGTGCACCATGATTTTACGGACACACTGTATTTAAAAAAAAAAAAAGAAGAAAAAGACTGGTTGGAGATATAATCAAAAAAAATTACCTGGTTACATTAAAATAATGAAAATCACAGTGATTTTCTAATTTCTACTTATTTGTATTTTCCAATTTTTCTTTTTTTTAATATTTTTTAATTTATAAATTACAGTTGGCATACAGTATTATATTAGTTTCAGGTGTACAATCCCATGATTAGACATTTATGTAGCTTATGAAGTGATAAATCTGGTATCCATTTGACACCATATATAGTTACTACAATATTATTGACCATATTCCCTATGTGGTACTTAAATCTAGGTGACTATTCTGTAACTACTAATGTGTACTTTTTTTTTTTTCTGACAGAGACAAAGGGAGAGTTAGAGAGGGGGCAGATAGGGACAGACAAGAAGGGAGAGAGATGAGAAGCATCAATTCTTCATTGAGGCACCTTAGTTGTTCACTGATTGCTTTCTCATATGTGCTTTGACAGGGGCAGGGGGCTACAGCAGGGCAAGTGACCCCTTGCTCAAGCCAGTGACCCTGTGCTCAAGCTGGTGAGCCCATGCTCAAGCTGGCGACTTTGGGGTTTTAACCTGGGTCCTCTGCATCTCAGTCCAACGCTCTATCCATTGTGCCACTGCTTGGTCAGGCACTACTCATGTGTACTTCTAAATCCCTTCCCTTTTAACACCCGTCCCTCTTAACCCTTCCCCCATCAGGCAACCTCAAAATGTCCTCTGTATCTATGAGTCTGTTTCTGTTCTGCTTGTTTGTTTATTTTATTTTTTAGATTGCACACATAAGTGAAATAATCTGGCATTTGTTTCTGTCTGACTTATTTACTCAGCACAATACCCTCTAGGTCCATCCATGTTGCAGATGAGAAGATTTTACTCTTTTTTTATTATTATTACTGAGTCGTATTCCATTGTATATTTGTACCACTTCTTTATACGTTCATCCAGTGGTGGGATTCAAATAAGTTAACAACTGGTTCTCTGCCCTAATGACCATTTTAAATATAAAAAAAGGTATACCAAAAGGTAGTTTATTATTTCATGCATTTAATACTTAAGAACAATAAATGAGGTACTTGAAACTAGATTACCATATTTCCCCATGTATAAAATGCACCCTTTTTCAAAAAATTTTGGATCTAGCCTGACCAGGCAGTGGCACAGTGGATAGAGCATCGGACTGGGATGTGGAGGACCCAGGTTTGAGACCTGAAGTCACCAGCTTGAGCACGGGCTTATCTGGTTTGAGCAAGGCTCACCAGCTTGAGCCCAAGGTCACTGGCTCAAGCAAGGAGTCACTCAGTCTGCTGTAGCCCCCAGTCAAGGCACATATGAGAAATCAATCAATGAACAACTAAGGAGCCACAACAAAGAATTGATGTTTCTCATCTCTCTCCCTTCCTGTCTGTCCCTCTCTCTGACTCTCTCTGTCTCTGCCACATACACACACAAAAAAAAAAAAAAGAAAAAGAAAAAATAAAGATAGAAAAATTTGGGATCTTAAAACTGGGTGCATTTTATACAATGGTTGTAGTTTTTTTTTACTTATATGTCATGCTTTTTCACACTTGTTACTGGTATATTATGGTAGGTTATGTTTTGCTACATTCTGCCCAGCAATGGCTCAGAAAATATTTTCATACAGTGCTGAATTCAAGTTAAAAGTAATCCAGTTTGCAAAAGTGAATGGAAGGAGGACCATTCACTTTGATCCTCCTCTAACTGAGAAATCAATCTGAGACTGGCTACAGAAAGTAGAAACCCTACTGAAAATGCCACAGTAGAAGAAGGCCATGAGAGGCAAGTCAGCAAAATGGCCTGGTTTAGAGAGAGAATTGAAGATACGGATTGAAGAGCAAAGGGCAATTGGAATTCCTGTGTCCACAAAGATAGTTCAGCATGAGGCAGGAAGAATTGCTGATGAAAAAGAAGTTACTGATTTCAAAGGAGGACACAATTGGTGCTTCAGATTTATGAAATGGAATGGACTAAGCATGCGTACACGCACCAGATTCCTAAAAGCTATGAGCAGAAGGTCCTTGAATTACATCGTTTTGTCATTCAATGTCGGAAGACACATCAGTTTGAGTTGAGACAGATTGCAAATTGATCAATCTTATCAATTGCAGACTGTTGATAAGAAGGGGGTGAAGACTGTAACTGTGAAGACGAGTGGACTGAAAAGAGCCATTATACAGCTGTTCTAGCCAAGCTGCCTCCTATGCTGATTTTCAAACACAAAACAATGCCAGAAGAATATTCCTCGAGGAGTGATTGTCCATGTTCATAACAAGGGTTGGATGGATCAGGATGGAATGAAGATCTGGTTTGAGAAAGTGGGCTCAGGTGGGCTCTTATGCAAACCTGCCCTATTGATGCTTGATCAGTTCAGGGCACACATAACAAAAATCACAAAGAAAATTGCTGCAGAGCAAAAAACAAAACTTGCCGTCATACCTGAAGACTTAACATCCCAGCTCCAACCACTTGATGTCAGCATTAATAAATCCTTCAAAGCTGCCTGAGAGATGAATGGAACCAATGGATGAAGTCTTCTGAGGACAATTTGACACCAGCAGGGAGAGTGAAGTATCTGGGTGAAAAGATCCTGGGATAATATCAAGATTGAGATAGTTGTCAAGTCATTTAAGAAGTGTTGCATTTTAAATGCCATAAATGGAACTGCAGACAATGCAATATATGAAGATAGTGGTTTGTCATCAGACACAGATGAGGACAAGCTAATGGAAGGGAGTTTTGACAGTAATGAGTAGTTGTATAAATTTTATGATGAATAAAACTTGAGTTCAATAACTTGATGCAATACATTTTTTTCCCAAATTTTAGGCCTCAAAATTAAGGTGTGTTGTATACATGGGGAAATGATTATAAGAAAGAGTTTTAAAATATTAATGAAAAAATATTACATAACACTTGATAAAAAATAATAAAACTGTTAAAGATATTTCCATATTGCTTTTTTCTTTTTCTTTTTTTAACATTTTATTTATTCCATTTTTAGAGAGAAGAGTGGGGAAGAACAGGAAGCATCAGCTCCCATATGTGCCTTGACCAGGCAAGCCCAGGGTTTCGAACCGGCGACCTCAGCATTCCAGGATGATGCTTTATCTACTGTGCCACCACAGGTCAGGCCATATTGCTTCTTGATTGGCATCCTAACTTGCAATTTTTTTCACCTATGGATGGAATGAATATTACTACAGGTGCTTAGAATATGCTATTGTGGAGATGAATGTTAAAGAAGAGAGTAAGGAATGTTAATTTGTGATTTTCACATTGGATTGCTGCCCAGGCACTCACCTTAGAGAGAACCCTGATTACAAGTGCTATTTTAACAACTGGTTTGCTGAACTCAACAACAAAAAATAGCTATTGGTTCTGCCAAACTGGTGTAAACCAGCTGAATCCCACCACTGCATCCATCTACTGATGGACACTTAGGGTGTGTTCCAGGTTGATGCTTTATCCACTGCACCACCACAGGCTACGCTGTCAATGCCTTTCTAATATTGTGGGTGGACCAGCCAGACCAAGTCAGGCTCCCCAGGGCACCACCGCATGTTCTGTTAGGAGGAGTTCCCGTCTAATCAGTGCACATAACTCGTAGCCCTTCCAGTCTTGCCATCCCTCAGCTCTCCTCCTGCTCTCAGCACTTCTGGTTGCTTGGCTTCGGCAATGAGCGGCACAGCTCTCTGTGTCCTTAACCAGGGCTCAGAAGGCCATGTCAGTTTTCCATGCCTCGGTTGCCATTGCAACACGGCCCCACGCTGTTGTAAAGCACTAAAGGGAAGCTGTGGTCTAGGCAGCACGGCTCCTGTCACCTCCACAAGGGCATGTCTGCTCACCAATTCGTGTGGCCCAAGTACGGCGGAGGCTAGGTTACAATAATGCTGCCTTACACATTGTCCTACAAATCTTTTTGTGGACATATGTTCTTACTTCTCTTAAATGTAATACTAGGAGTGGAACTGCTGGGTCCTATGGTTGAGGAATTAAAAAAATTTTTTTCCCCATTGATTTGAGAGAAAGAGAGAAGTAGGGAGAAAGAGAGAGAGGGGCATCGATTTGTTGTTCTACTTAGTTGTTCCATTTAGTTGTGCACTCATTGATTGCTTCTTGTACGTGCCCTGACCGGGGATCAAACCCACCACCTTGTGTGCCAGGATGACACTATCTACCGAGCCACCCAGCCAGGGCTGGGTTGGGAAATATTTAATTTTATAAGAAACCACTAAATGGCTATTCCATTCCATGCTCACACCAGCAGAACACCTGCATCCCAGCTGCTTCACATCCCCTATTGGCTCACCTCCTGCACCATACCTTCCCTCCATTGTTGTAATAACGAGCTAATGGGTCCCCTCACTTCTACCTTGGCTCCCTCTATTCTTTCTCCTTTTACAAAAGGTCAGGTGATGTTACTCCACTCTAAAAATCCTCTATGATATCCCAAGGTCTTTCACTAACCTACAAAGGCCTACATATATGCACCCTCTCTAAGCTCAACATCTACTGCTGTCGCCTTATTATGCTACTTCAGCCCAACAGCCTGAGTGCCTCTCTGGGTCTACTCTTTGTACTGAACAGCACACATCACAACCTGAAACATTCTGTAATTATTTGTCTCTTCTCCCTGGAAAGAAATTTCTATGAAGACAGTAATTTGTCTTATACATGTCCTTGCCTTGCTGCCTAAAACAGTGCCTGGTACTCATAGGTGCTCAACAAATGGAATAAGCAAGTAGATGAGAAAAATATCAGGTGCTGTGCAGAAGACTAAAGAGCACGGGGAGCGTGAGTGACTGGGTGGCTACTGAAACTGGGTCGTCTGAGAAGGTGATCTCTCAACTGATGGCTAACGTCAAAAGGGACTAGACATGACAAAAGAGGAAGAGCATTCTGGACACTGGACATCTACTGCAAGTATCCCAAGGTGGGAAGGAGCTTGATGTAGCTGGCACATCATGGGTGCAGAGTGATAGCAAGGAGCCTTGGGGAGCCTGGGTGAGGACTTGGGATTTTATCCTAAACAGTATAGAGCCACTGACCCTGCTAAGCAGGGTGGGGCTTATACCACTGATCCCTAATTCTTTGAACTCTTAACTAGCTTTCTGCAGGTCTCTCAAGAGCTTCTTGCAGTCAGGGTAGTATCTCCCAAATCCAGCCCCCAGGTCTCATTTGCTGCTTCTATTACTCTTTGGGCTTCAAAATATGTCAGCATTGTTTGTAAATTAGGAGAGAAAGATATTTCTTGCAAAGGAAGTTTATATGGTCAGAAAACAGATCAGTGGCTGCCACCAATGGGTAGGGGGAGCAACTGTAGAAGAACACAGGGGATTCTGGGGCTGATAGAATTTATCTGTATCCTGCCTGACCAGGCAGTGGCGCAGCAGATAGAGCGTTGGATTAGGATGCGGAAGACCCAGGTTCGAGACCCCAAGGTCTCCAGCTTGAGTGCAGGCTCATCTGGTTTGAGTAAAGCTCACCAGCTTGCATCCAAGGTTGCTGGCTTGAGCAAGGGGTTACTTGGTCTGCTGAAGGCCTGCAGTCAAGGCACATATGAGAAAGCAATCAATGAACAACTAAGGTGTCGCAACAAAAAACTGATGATTGATGCTTCTCATCTCTCTCTCCATTCCTGTCAATCTGCCCCTATCTATCCCTCTCTCTGACTCTCTCTTTGTCTATGTAAAAAAAAAAAAAAAAGAATTTGTCTGTATCCCAATTGTGCTGGTAGTTACGCAACTGTATACTTTTGTCAAAAGTGTAAGAACTCTCTGCTGGACCAGGTGGTGGCGCAGTGGATAGAACATCAGCCTGGGACACTGAGGACCCAGGTTCAAAACCCTGAGGTTGCGGGCTTGAGCACAGGCTCATCTGGCTTGAGCGTGGGTTCACCAGCTTGAGCGCAGGGACGAGGACTTGAGCATGGGATCATAGACATGATGTCATGGTCACTAGCTTAAGCCCAAAGGTCACTGGCTTGAACCCAAGGTTACTGGCTTGAGCAAGGGGTCACTGACTCAGCTAGAGTCCCCTGGTCAAGGCACGTATGAGAAAACAATCAATGAACAACTAAGGTGTGGCAACTATGAGTTAATGCGTTATTCTCACAGAACACACTAAAAGGTGGATTTTACTACATGATATCTTAATAAAAAAAAAATGAAATTGGCCTGGCCTATGGTGGCACAGTGGATAAAGCGTTGACCTGGAATGCTGAGGTTGACAGTTAAAAACCCTGGGCTTGCCTGGTCAAGGCACTTATGGGAGCTGATGCTTCCTGCTCCTTCCCTCTTTTCTCTCTCTCTCTCTCTCTCTCTCTCTCTCTCTCTCTCTCTCTCTCTCTCTCTCCTGTCCAAAATGAATAAATAAAACCTTAAAGAAAATGATACATAAATAAACAGGAGAGAATAGCGTTCTTAGTAACGAAGACCCAAACCCAGTAAGGTTCTGGCTCAGCAGGCTGAGCAACGTCAGACCCTTACAGTTCAGTTTCTTCTTTCCTGTGGTTTCTCATTGTTTGGTCGGTTGCCTGCTCTTCTCCTTCTGTGACCCTCCACCCCCTCCCCAAGTTCCCTTTATTGCACAGAAATAGTCTGACACTTTCTAAATTCATATGTCCCTTAGAATGTGACTTTTTGGAGATGGGGCCTTTCAAGAGGTAGTTAAGATTAAAGGAGGTCATTAGGGTGGGGCCTAATCCAATCTGACTGTTGTCTTTAGGGAAAGAAAGATTAGGACACCCAGACACCCGACACCCAGAAAGGAAGGACGATGTGAGGACACAGAGAGATGGCAGCCATTTATAAGGCAAGGAGAGAGGCCATAAAAGACACCAACCCTGACCATCCCTTCATCTTAGATGTCTGGCCTCCAGAACTGTGAGGAAACCAATTTCTGTTTTCACACCCCCGAGTCTGTGGCGATGCTTTGCTGCGGCAGTCCTAGGGAACCCCTGTCCCCAGCTCCCACTGAGTCCCCAGTCCCCTGCCAGCCAGCAGGGCTGGGCTCCTTTCCTTCTTACTCCTGTGTTCCTTGCCATGTGACCTTTCCTCTTCTGGTTCTGGGAAGGTCTCACACCTGTCTTCTCTTGCCCCAACCTCAGGGCAAAGCTTACCCTTTTTTAGCAAAGTTCAAATCTTCCCCTTCTTCTCAAGCCTGGGTCCCTTAACATTCTCCTGGTTCTGGCCCAGGTGCCAGCTGGTTCTGGCCCAGGTGCCAGCTGATTTAAGGGAGTACGTTGGCTTCTTGGAGCTCCTGTCATGACCTGGCCTCCCCAGGCCCTGGCCCAGACCCCAGTGTGCAGGGAAATGGAGTGCGGGCTTGGGCCACCAGCCTCAAGCACCCGCACAGCCCTGCGTGTGGCCCACACCACTGTCTGGAGGGCACCCACAGGGCAGAGGGAGGGCTGGGTACATGCTCTTTCCTGTTCACGGCTAAACTCAGAGAATCAAGGTTCCTGGTCTGACATCCGGATGCCTAAGGTATTCTTGTGTGAGGACAACTCAGATTGAAAATTCACTTAGCAAGAGGAGCCATGTGACCCCTGCTCCATCACAGGTGGGGAAAGGCAGATGTCTCAGGGACCCCCCCAAGGTCCTGGTAGACTCCCATTCTGCAACCCAGCCTGAACTTTGCTTAAAGCTCAAAGCTGAGGACATAGTAACTACATATGCTTGTTTTAAAAGTTATTTATTTATGCTTACAGTGAAAAAAGTTCTTTCCTTTTCTTCTTTTTTTATTTTAGTAAGAGATACAGACAGAAGGACAGATAGGGACAGACAGACGAGAAGGAGAGAAGTGAGAAGCATCAATTCTTTGTTGTAGCGCCTCAGTTGTTCATTGATTGCTTTCTCATATGTGCCTTGATGGGGGGCTATATAGCAGAGCGAGTGACCCCTTGCTCAAGCCAGCGACCTTGGGCTCAAGCCAGCAACCATGGGGTCATGTCTATGATTCCACACTCAAGCCAGCGACCCCACACTCAAACTGGGGAGCTTGTGCTTAAGCTGGTGACATTGGAGTTTTGAACCTGGGTCCTCTGTGTCCCAGTCCAATGCTCTATCCACTGCGCCATCACCTGGTCAGGATTATTCTTCTTTTTAAACAATCTCACGTGTAGTGGATTCGATAAATCATGCTCTTAGTTCTTAGCAAGCTACCATCATCAGTTATCATCACATTATTTATTTATTCTCTTCTATCCCCTTTCCTAGCCCCTTCTCTCTCTTGGAGGCAGATATCAGGATGTGTGTGTCATGTGTCAGTTGATTGTATAAAGTCTTGCAGAAAAGTGCGTGTCCTGTTGCCTGGTACTCCTTGTGCAGGCCTCACTGGCTGTTCCCCATACTCAGCTCTGTCTGCAGGCCTCCACGGGGTCGTGCCCCAGAGCCCTCCACTGTGAGTGTTCCCCACATTTTTCCCATCTACTCCCCTGAATTCAAACCTACAGATTGCCTCCAACTTACTGCGTGACAAACAACATAACTGAACATCCTCAAGCATGGTCCCCAGGCGATGGAATGAGCATATCTTAGAGCAGAATTGCTGGGTTCGGGGCAGGTGTGTGGGTAGACTGACTGATCGAGAACGCCCAGCTGTTCTCTCTTCATGGACCTTCCCTGCATTGCCGGGGTCCAGCCCCGGGGGGAATCCAGGGATCCCACAGGAGGAGACAGCGTCGGCGAAATCGAGTGAGAGAGCCGAATTCTTTTCTTTTTCTTTATTCTCTGGTTAGCATTTACTGCCAGGCATCTCTGCCAAATGCTAGTATAGCTCCCTTTTTATACACACACACTGAGTTACAATTACATGGTGTTAATCATTGCTTCTGTTTCACTATGTTTACATGTTTCCGGATAACAGTTAATTTATATCTATAAACTACAAACCAGGTAGCAAATCATTCAAAGTACAAAATAACTTGAATAGCGATAACAACATCGGTAAAAGCTTTTAAGGTATTAGTACTAATAGTTAACTAACTTTACTGCTGTTGTGAGTCAAGGGGCAGAGAGAGATTAGCAGATGAAATCATTAAGGACTAACAATGGACCACCGCTTGCTCAGGTAAATGGCCTAGTGTTTATGCAGTGTCCTACTTTTTCTCACAAGATTCTAAAAGGCTTGCCTATAAAGAAATTGACATAACATTAAGAGTAACTTTCACCCAAAGATATACATAGTGCACTTGCAAGATAGCCTAGTAGCAACATAATTTCAGAAGACATGAACTGTTATTACTTCTATGGATTTCCCTACATTCCTCTCATTATCAAAAAATCTTGGAAAGCATATAAATCTCATGAGAACATCTCATTGAGAAAGCCTAGCAATTGCCTTTAGTCAAAAGACAATTCTCTTAGCAAACATTCTTTTCTTGCCGACTGCGCTCTCATCCTAGGCCACACAATGGGCCATTCTACTATACCTTACCTAAGATACTATTGTCTAGTCAAATATTACTTATTTATTATATTTAAACACTAGTTAAGTTCTAACTCTACTCTTCTCAGAGTGTACCACTATCTGCAAATCAAATAAGCAAGAAGAAAGGAATGTTTCTCTACTCTATCACATGAAAAGGCTAGGGAGGAAAAATGTTGAATTAAGTGAAGGCCGAAAGGTGCTCTGTGCACAGCCACTGCCTCCTACCTATTCACAAGTCACAATCTATTCTTTCTAACATGATTAAGAGGGAATTCTCCTACAGACTTAACCCTTTACGAGGGATATCATAGCCAGCCTCTTATGTCTATGAGCCCAGTTCAAGGGGCTTACAGGCTTTTCTGTGGAACTCACACCCTCTGTCTCATTTCCAAAGAAATTACTACAAATCTACAGGGAAAGCACGGTACTATTATCCCTGTGCCATAAATAATAGCACACACCCAGAAAAGGGGGGATATAAGGCCAGATTAATTCAAAAAGTCAAAGGGGGGAGTATCGTTGTGTCTCTCCTTTGGGTGACTTTGTCAACCCGCAGCCATTGGTCTTCTCTGGTGTGACTTTGTCAATCAGCAGTTTTTGATCTTCTTCTGCTGTGACCTTGTCAGCCAGCAGTTGTGGGTCTTCTTCTGCTGTGACCTTGTCAGCCAGCAGTTGTTGATCGGCTCCCGACACTGCATCCCCACCGCAGGGCCTTCTGCTCCTCTTCCTACATCCTCAGCACCCACTGCTTGGCATGATCTAGGTACCTCCCTAATTTTTGCCAGCCTAATAGACATAAAACAGCCCTGTTTTGTTTCTGCATTCCCACAATAAGCAATGAGTTTGAGCATCCTTATTCAGGCTCAGATGGAAGTGTCAATGCTGCAACAGTTACGAGAGCAAGATTTTTTTTTTCTGTATTTTTCTGAAGCCGGAAGCGGGGAGAGACAGTCAGACAGACTCCCGCATGTGCCCGGCCGGGATACACCCGGTACGCCCACCAGGGTGCGACGCTCTGCCCACCAGGGGGCGATGTCTGCCCCTCCGGGGCGTCGCTCTGTTGCGACCAGAGCCACTTTAGCGCCTGGGGCAGAGAGAGGCCGAGGAGCCATCCCCAGCGCCCGGGCCATCTTTGCTCCAGTGGAGCCTCGGCTGCGGGAGGGGAAGAGAGAGACAGAGAGGAAGGAGAGGGGGAGGGGTGGAGAAGCCGATGGGCGCTTCTCCTGTGTGCCTTGGCCGGGAATCGAACCCGGGACTTCTGCACGCCAGGCCAACGCTCTACCACTAAGCCAACTGGCCAGGCCAGGGCCTTTTATTTACTCATTTTAGAGAGGAGAGAGAGAGAGAGAGAAAGGAGAGAGAGACAGGGGGAGGAGCTGGAAGCATCAACTCCCATATGTGCCTTGACCAGGCAAGCCCAGGGTTTCGAACCGGCGACCTCAGCATTTCCAGGTCGACGCTTTATCCACTGCGCCACAACAGGTTAGGCAAGAGCAAAATTTTTTTGGGAGGAGATAATGTCTGTGAAAAATAGGAGAGGAAAAAGCAGGATTGCACGTGGAAGGCCTACAGTTCACCATGCAGCTCTGAGACCTGTAAAAAGAAACAGGGAGGAAATGGAATGGGTCAGACCATGAAGCAGACTGATAAGGCCACTGCCCTGTATTGGGGCACTCCAGAGCAAGGAATGCCTGTTAGAGAAGTGGGCAGAACCTAGTGCCCCCCACCCATGCCCATTCATTGCCTGGCATTTGGGCGTTTAGAGGGAAGGGGGAGCTGGGAGACTGGAGGGGTCCGGGCAGGCCATGCAAGGTGGTCTGGGGAGGGGAGGGCCTCTAGGATAGTAGTTGAGAGTTCAGCCTTTGCAGTTTGTTTTGTTAGCTCTGTTCCTTACCCTGGGCATGATACCTGATTGGTCTGAGGCTCAGTTTTCTCATCAGTTAAATGGGGATAATAATGCCTGAATAATGAGTGGCCCAGAGTGTGTGGTCTAATTACTGCCTATTCAATGAAAAGGAGGGAATAGCTTATGTTCAGCATGAAGTCAGAATTTGCAGGGCAAGTTCTCAGGAGCACAGGAAACCTGCTGTGAGGTCGCTGGCATTCCTGAGCTTGTGGAGAGGGAGGAGGGTGGTGGCTGCCCAGGAAAGCTGGGTATTCATTCACTCACCCTCCCTGAAGCCCCAGAACAAGTTTCTCTAGTTCCCATTCCCTGTCTCTTAAAGGGAATAATACATGCTTCAGAGTTGTATATGAATAAATGAGATCTGTAACGGTCTTTGGTGCAGCGTCTGGGACATGGTGAGTTCTCAGGAAGCGGCGGCCATTGTCATCATTATGCAGCATTCCCTTCCTGAGAAGTCCTGAGCAGTGGAGGGTGGGTGGCTGGGAGTCAGAGATCAGAGCACAGGAAGTGGTTCAGGGAGTAGCTGGTGTTTCTCAAGGGCTATGAAAGGAGAGGAGAGAGACTACCTACTGGCTGCCCCATCTCCTTCCTCTGCCTGTCACCTCCCAAGCTTCACCTCCTGGGCTGCCTCTCCGTGGCTTCCAACCCACACACCCAGACTTGACTATGAAGTTTCTCTGAGGGCATCTCTTATTTCCCAGCAGGCTCAGTGCCCAGCCTCACCTCTGGGCTCTCCATAGCCCTTGGGCACTCCTGGGAGAGTGAAGGGGAGAAGGAGGAAGGGCAGCGGGCCAGTTCCCCTGGGCCTTGGCAACTAAGCTCTCAGAGGGCAGGGCTGCCTTGTTCACACTGGTCCCCGGTGTCTGGCACATTGTCACATTTGTGTTGTGTAAGTCAGTCATTTCTTGCTCCGGCTTTGATGAGCATCTTGTCCCCTCGAACTGTGGGAGGGGAAGCCCCTAACTTTCCCCAAGACAAATCCAGATGGGTGGGGGCTCTGGATGGCACTTCCCACAAACCCCACTGCCCCCAGCCTCTTCAGGTATGCCAGTCTTAGGGTCAGACTTTTCAAACCCACAATGGCACTCCTTCCCTCTTCACAATGCTCACAAGCGCTGACTCCTAATCCGTGGAGTCCAAGTTTCTCCCGTGCGGGTCACTCTACCCTCATCACCTCAGGGATAAAGATAAACCCCTAGGGTGGTCCAAGGAGGTGAAAGTGTAACATTTTGTGGGGGAGAAATGAGTGGCCTGGCACTGCACAGACTATGACATACATAGTTAGCTCTTCATAACTGCTTCCTAGGTGGCAGGGGCTCTCAGATGCTCTCTAACCAACACTCTGATGAGGGCAGAAGACATGGTGGCTTATTTCCCAAACCTTAGGACTCTCCCTGCAAGACGCAAATGAGGAAGCACTCCGGGCTCCTTTCTGTACCCAGTGGCCTGGTGTCGCTGGGGGACACTAGGCTGACACACAGAAATGAACAGTGGGATTGAGGTGCCATGGTCAGCGTGGCCAGCCTGGGAGGTCCAGGGAGGGCAGAGGGGATGTGCCTGAAGGCAGAGGAGGATGGCTGGTGAGGGAAGGTTCTAGAACACCTGCAAATGCATGTACAGGGGGCAGGAGCCACAGACAAGATGCCCAAAGAGTGTAGGGTCCAGGCCTGGGTGAGTAGTGGACCAGCTCCCCCAACTCCAAGGTATTCCAGGACAGATCCGGGTACTGGACCTTGAAGAACAGATGGATTTGGGAGGCTGGAGAGTCTAGAGAGGAGAAGAGAACAAGTCCTGCTGGAGGAGAGGGGAGAGATGGCTCCACCTAGGACTAGGGCCTGTAGGGCAAAGCTCTGTTCACCCCCCTGACCAGAGGTGCCCTGCCAGGTGAGCCGTCAGTGCTGGAGCCTATATGGTTTTCTCCCACCTGGCCTATGTATGCTTGCTAGTAAATGTCATCTGGGAGCAGCTGTGAGAGGCAGGCCCTGCCCAGCTATGATTTAGTACCTTTGCCAGCTAACCAGGGTAAACACCAACCCGATATTTACAACATTACCTTAGGCCAGTGGTTTTTTGGAGTTTAGATTTTGGGGGGACAGAGGTGTGGGGAATTGGCTGTAAGCTGACAGTCTGCCCAACCCCCCACCTCACTTGCCTGATAAGGTTGCAAAAGGCTGTTAAGCTGTGGTGCTGGATTGTTTACACTACCCCCATGTTCCCCAAAAGACTGGAGGCAAGTTTCTTCTATCCTTTGTTTGGTGTAAAGTTAAGATGATATGTATGGTGGGGGTTTTGGATTGATGATTAAACATAAGGAATTGTCTCTTGAAGCCTTTGGATTTCTATAAAAGAAAAATATGTGGCAATATCTAAAAAGCTTTGAACAGTGCGAGAGAGAGACAAGATGGCGCTGGAGTAGGCGGACGTACCAACATCTACCTCCCAGAACCAAAGTGTAATACAAACTAATTTTAAGAACTATCATCTGGAAAAACCAACTTTGGACTAAACTAAGAGGACTCTTCAACCAAGGAACACTGAAGAAGCCACACCGAGACTGGTAGGAAAAGCGGAAATGCGGAGAGGGCTGCCCAGCTCCCCGGAGCGAACGGCAGCTGGGAGAGACTCACGTGGCGGGAAGTGAGTTTAGCAGAGGGGGAAGGGTCCTGAGCCCCAGGGAAAAAGTCCCAGCCTGCAGCCCCAGAGCCCAGAAGAGGCGTAAGGACAGTATTTAGCTGGAAACAAGTCAGGATACTGTTTGTGAGAAAGAGTCTGATTTCTCAGACCCAGGATCCTTCTTAAAGGGACCGCACGGAACATCTCTCTCACAACCACTCACCCAGGGCTCCTGGGGACGGGGAGAGAGGAGAGGACCAGAGTAACAGGAAGAGAGTATAATCTAGGAGGCACAGGGAGAAACATTTTGGGAGATAGCCACCCTAACCCCTGGGACGAGTCACTCCCCAAAGCTGAAATGAATATTTCCCCCGGAAGCAGCAATACCAGCAAAGGGAAGCAGGAGAGCAGCTAAACAAGCTTCCCTGCGGCACTCAGAGCAGAGTCGCTTAGAAGGAGGGAGCTTTTGGGTCTACAGTAGTGAGTCTTAGGGTCCAAGCTGCAACGCCCCACCCACGCGGCTGAGGGCTCACCCGAGGGCGGGCGGCAGAGGGAGACAAAAGCACGGTTCTGCTGGCAGGGGCGGAAGCCAGCTGGCCACCACTGGGCTCAGGTGTGAGCTCAATCTTGCCCGGCTGGGGGCGTGCAAAAGTGGTCAAACTCAGCTGCCGTCAGCCTGTAATTCAGCCTGCGGGAGAAGGGTGGGAACCCCAGAAAGGGTGGAGACCAGCCCCTGAGCAAGGGCAGAGGAGCACAGCCCTGCTCCGCCCGTGCAACCCAGGCTAGTGGTCTGACTTGGTAGCCGGCTCCTCCTGTGGGGGTGGAGCCAAAAAGCCCAGAAGAGGCGGAGTTCCGCTACTGAGCTGAGCTTGGGCATGCAGTCCTGCCCGGTGGTAGAGCCAAGGCTAGCAGCCGTTCCTCGAGCGAGCTCCTCCTGCAAGGACAGGGCGAAAGCCCGGAAACAGGCGGAGACCCGCAGCTGAGCAAAGGTGCTTGCCAGTGCCCTCAGGACCGAGCATAACGTCACACACGGGGGCGGGGCAAAGGCCAAGGCCACCAATGCTTGTGCACCCGAGCGCGTGATCACAGCCACTCCCATGAAGAGAAAATGCAGAGGCAGAGAAATACAACACAAATAAACCAAGAGAAATCCCCAGAAAAGGACCTAAGTGAATCAGATATAACCAAATTACCAGATGCAGAGTTTAAAATAACGATTGTTAGGATGCTCAAAGATATTAGAACAACCATAGATGGCCATTACGAAAATCTAAATAAAGAGATAACAAATATAAAAAAGGACATTAAAATAATAAAAAAGAATCAGTCAGAATTGACAAATACAATATCTGAAATAAAGAATACAATGGAAGGAATTAAAAGCAGGATGGATGAAGCAGAGAACCGAATCAGCGAGTTAGAAGACACGATAAATAAAGGCACGGAAGCAGAGCAGAATAAAGAAGAGAGATTCAAAGAGTTTGAGGAAACTCTAAGAGAGCTCTGTGATAACATGAAGAGAAATAACATCCGCATCATAGGGGTTCCCGAAGAAGAAGAGAAAGAACAAGGGATAGAGACTTTGTTCAAACAAATCATAGTGGAAAACTTCTCCCAATTAAGGCAGGAAAACATTTCACATGTTCAGGAAGCACAGAGAACTCCATTAAAGAGAAACCCAAAGAAACCAACATCAAGACACATCATAATTAAAATACGAAAGCTAAATGATAAAGAGAAAATATTAAAAGCTGCTAGGGAAAAAAAGACTATCACCTACAAAGGAGCCCCCATAAGGATGACTTCTGACTTCTCAACAGAAACACTTGAGGCTAGAAGGGAATGGCAAGAATTATTCAAAGTAATGCAGAACAAGAACCTACAACCAAGACTACTTTATCCAGCAAGGCTATCATTTAAAATTGAAGGAGAAATAAAAAGCTTTACAGATAAAAAAAACCTCAAGGAATTTACTGCAACCAAACCAAGGCTGCAAGAAATGCTAAAGGACCTGTTGTAAACAGATCAAAGGAAAAAAAGAATATAGCAAAAGAGGAATGCAGTTTTAAAGAAAAAAAATGGCAATAAACAATTACATATCAGTAATAACCTTAAATGTTAATGGATTAAATGATCTGATCAAGAGACATAGGGTAGCTGTGTGGATAAGAAAACAGGACCTGCCCTGGCCGGTTGGCTCAGTGGTAGAGCGTCAGCCTGGCATGCGGGGGACCTGGGTTCGATTCCCGGCCAGAGCACATAGGAGAAGCGCCCATTTGCTTCTCCACCCCCACCCCCTCCTTCCTCTCTGTCTCTCTCTTCCCCTCCCGCAGCCAAGGCTCCATTGGAGTAAAGATGGCCCGGGCGCTGGGGATGGCTCCTTGACCTCTGCCCCAGGCGCTAGAGTGGCTCTGGTCGTGGCAGAGCGATGCCTCAGAGGGGCAGAGCATCGCCCCCTGGTGGGCAGAGCGTCGCCCCTGGTGGGCGTGCCGGGTGGATCCCGGTCGGGAGCATGCGGGAGTCGGTCTGACTGTCTCTCCCCGTTTCCAGCTTCAGAAAAATACAAAAGAAAAAAAAAAGAAAACAGGACCCATACATATGTTATCTACAAGAGACACACCTTAAATCAAAAGATGCACACAGACTGAAGATAAAAGGATGGAAAAGAAATATTTCATGCAAATGGAAATGAAAAAAAAGCTGGGGTACCAATACTTATATCAGACAAAATGGACTTTAAAATAAAGACCATAGTTAGAGATAAAGAAGGTCACTACATAATGATAAAGGGAGCAATCCAAAAGGAAGATATAACCATTATAAATATCTACGCACCTAATATAGGAGCACCTAAATATATAAAGCAGACTTTGATGGACTTAAAGGGCGAGATCAACAGCAATACTATAATAGTAGGGGATTTCAATATCCCATTAACATCATTAGATAGATCCTCAAGAAAGAAAATTAACAAAAAAACAGCAGACTTAAAGGACATATTAGATCAACTCGATTTAATAGATATCTTCAGAACCTTTCACCCTAAAACAGCAGAATATACATTCTTTTCAAGCGCTCATGGTACATTCTCTAGAATGGACCACATGTTAGGGCACAAAAGCGGTCTCAACAAATTTAAGAAGACTGAAATCATATCAAGCACTTTCTCTGATCACAATGGCATTAAACTAGAAATCAACCACAATAGAAAAATTGAAAAACATTTAAACACCTGGAAACTAAATAGCATAAGAAGAAATTAAAAAATTCCTAGAAACAAACGATAATGAGCATACATCAACTCAAAATTTATGGGGCACAGCAAAAGCAGTCCTGAGAGGGAAGTTTATAGCATCACAGGCATACCTCAAGAAGCTAGAAAAAGCTCAAATAAACAACTTAACCCTGCATCTAAAAGAACTAGAAAAAGAACAGCAAGTAAAGCCCAGAGCTAGTAGAAGGAAGGAAATAAAGATCAGAGCAGAAATAAATGACATAGAGGCTAAAAACAATACAGAGGATCAATGAAACCAGGAGCTGGTTCTTTGAAAAGGTAAACAAGATCGAGGAACCTTTAATGAGACTTACCAAGAAAAAAAAGAGAGAGGACTCAAATAAATAAAATTAGAAATGAGAGTGGAGAAATAACAACTGACACAACAGAAATACAAAATATTGTAAGAAAATACTATGAAGAACTGTACGCCAAAAAAATAGACAACCTAGGTGAAATGGACAAATTCCTTGAAAAATATAATCTTCCAAAAATTAATCTGGAAGAATCAGAAAACCTAAACAGACCAATTACAACAAATGAGATTGAAACAGTTATCAAAAAAGTCCCAACAAAGAAAAGTCCTGGGCCTGATGGCTTCACAAGTGAATTCTACCAAATATTCAAAGAAGAACTAACTCCTATCCTTCTCAAGCTATTTCAAAAAATTCAAGAGGAAGGAAGACTTCCAAGCTCCTTTTATGAGGCGAGCATAATTCTGATTCCCAAACCAGGCAAAGATAACACAAAGAAAGAAAACTATAGGCCAATATCCCTGATGAATTTAGATGCAAAAATCCTCAACAAAATATTAGCAAACCAGATCCAGCAATATATGAAAAAAATCATACACCAGGATCAAGTGGGATTTATTCTTGGGAGGCAAGGCTGGTACAATACTCACAAATCAATCAATGTGATTCATCACATAAACAAAAGGAAGGAGAAAAACCACATGATCATTTCAATAGATGCAGAAAAAGCATTTGATAAAATCCAGCACCCATTTATGATCAAAACTCTCAGCAAAGTGGGAATACAGGGAACATACCTCAACATGATAAAGGCCATCTATGACAAACCCACAGCCAACATCATACTCAATGGGCAAAAATTAAAAGCAATCCCCTTAAGATCAGGAACAAGGCAGGGGTGCCCCCTTTCACCACTCTTATTCAACATAGTTCTGGAAGTCCTAGACACAGCAATCAGACAAGAAGAAGAAATAAAAGGCATCCAAATTGGAAAAGAAGAAGTAAAACTAGCATTATTTGCAGATGATATGATATTGTATATAGAAAACCCTAAAGTCTCAGTAAAAAAACTACTAGACCTGATAAATGAATTTGGCAAGGTGGCAGGATATAAAATCAATACTCAGATATCAGAGGCATTTTTATACACTAATAATGAACTGTCAGAAGGAGAAATCAAGGAATCAATACCCTTTACCATTGCAACCAAAAAAATAAAGTACCTAGGAATAAATCTAACCAAGGAGATTAAAGACTTGTATGCAGAAAATTATAAAACATTGATAAAAGAAATCAGGGAAGATACGAATAAGTGGAGGCATATACTGTGCTCATGGTTAGGAAGAATAAACATCATTAAAATGTCTGTATTACTCAAAGCAATTTATAAATTCAATGCAATACCGATTAAAATACCAATGAGTTACTTCAAAGATATAGAACACATATTCCAAAAATTTATATGCAACCAAAAGAGAACACGAATTGCCTCAGCAATCTTGAAAAGGAAGAATAAAGCAGGAGGGATTACACTTCCGGATATCAAGTTATATTATAAGGCCATTGTACTCAAAACAGCATGGTACTGGCATAAGAACAGGCACATAGATCAATGGAACAGAACAGAGAACCCAGAAATAAACCCACAGCTCTATGGACAACTGATATTTGACAAAGGAGGTAAGGAAATACAATGGAGTAAAGATAGCCTCTTCAACAAATGGTGTTGGGAAAATTGGACAGCTACCTGCAAAAAAATGAAACTAGATCACCAACTTACACCACTCACAAAAATAAACTCAAAATGGATAAAAGACTTAAATGTAAGCCGTGAAACCATAAGCATCTTAGAAGAAAACATAGGCAGTAAGCTCTCTGACATCTCTTGCAGCAATATACTTGCTAATTTGTCTCCACAGGCAAGTGAAATAAAAGACAGGATAAACAAATGGGACTTTATCAAACTAAAAAGCTTCTGCACAGCTAAAAACAATAAGAACAGAATAAAAAGACAAACTACACAATGGGAGAATATATTTGACATTGCATCTGATAAGGGGTTAATAACCAAAATTTATAAAGAACTTGTAAAACTTAATACCAGGAAGACAAACAATCCAATCCAAAAATGGGCAAAAGAAATGAATAGACACTTCTCCAAAGAGGACACACAGATGGCCAATAGGCATATGAAAAAATGTTCAACATCACTAATGATTAGAAAAATGCAAATTAAAACTACAATGAGATATCACCTCACACCAGTCAGAATGGCGCTCATCAACAAAACAACACAGAATAAGTGCTGGCGAGGATGTGGAGAAAAGGGAACCCTCCTGCACTGCTGGTGGGAATGCAGACTGGTGCAGCCACTGTGGAAAACAGTATGGAGATTCCTCAAGAAATTAAAAATTGAACTGCCTTTTGACCCAGCTATCCCACTGTTAGGAATATACCCCAAGAACACCATAGCACTGTTTGAAAAGAAGAAATGCACCCCCATGTTTATGGCAGCATTGTTCACAATAGCAAAGATCTGGAAACAGCCCAAGTGTCCATCAGAGGATGAGTGGATTAAAAAGCTTTGGTACCTATATACTATGGAATACTACTCAGCCATAAGAAATGATGACATAGCAACAACATGGATGGGCCTTGATAACATTATACTGAGCGAAAGAAGTAAATCAGAAAAAACTAAGAACTATATGATTCCATACATAGGTGGGACATAAAGATGAGAATCAGAGACATGGACAACAGTGTTGGGGTTACAGGGTGGGGGGAGGAGAGGGAGGGGGATGGGGGAGGGGAGGGGCACAAAGATCATGGCTTCTCAGCATTTGCCATATTCCCCCTTTAATCTATAGACAGACAGCAAATATTTACTTATGGTGTTTTCACTATAAAGACTGCTGTCTTATGGACAAATGCTGATGAACTATTTCAGCAGTTCCTCCCTCTTCAAAGACTTATATGTCAACATAGAGCTCCATGTTTCATAGGACATACTCAAGCTCACTCCATGCTCCCTGGAGCTTTAACACACGGAATGCCCCCTTTTTTTTATTCTTTTTTTTTTGTTGTTGTATTTTTTCTTTTATTTATTTATTTTTTGAATTTTGCTGAAGATGGAAATGGGGAGGCAGTCAGACAGACTCCCGCATGTGCCTGACCGAGATCCACCTGGCATGCCTACCAGGGGGGAATGCTCTGCCCATCTGGGGTGTTGCTTTGTTGCAATCAGAGCCATTCTAGCGACTGAGGCAGAGGCCATGGGGCCATCCTTAGTGCCTGGGGTGGCTTTGCTCCGTTGGAGCCTTGGCTGCGGGAGGGGAGGAGAGAGACGAAGAGGAGGGAGAGGGGGAGGGGTGGAGAAGTAGATGGGCGCTTCTCCTGTGTGCTCTGGCCGGGAATCAAACCCGGGAATCCTGCACACCAGGCCAATGCTCTACCACTGAGCCAACTGGCCAGGGCCTAGGAATGCCCTTGGTGATCAAGCTACCCAAAAGAAAATTATATGGAGCAACCATGACAGACTGAGCAAGTCAGTCTCATACTATTCGTCACCAGAACGCTGCAGCCCGGTGTAAACAGTTTCAACTTTCTGGGGAAGCAGCACGGCAGATTGGGAAATCCTGTCCAAGGGGTCCTATACTGCCCCCTCATTTGGAGCTAACCCTCAAGGACCCCTACCAGGACAACTTTGGCAGATGGATGTTACTCATATACCTTCATTAGGCAAACAGTCGTATGTCCGCATTACAGTGGATACATATTCCGGATCTATAGTAACCTCTGTCAGAACAGGAGAGGCTGCTAAGCATGTTATAGCTCATGGTCTGTATGCATTGTTCTATTATTGGATTTCCTAAACTGGCTTAACTGAAAATGCTCCTGCATACGGAGCAAAAGCATTTACTGTATTTTGTCATGCTTACAATCTTTAAAGTTAAGGTATTATTAAAGTGTACTCAGCAAACATTTTAAGGTCAATTTAAAAAAATTTTTTTAAAGGGGTAGTCATATCCTGGAACTCCTACGGGTCTACCATATCATGCTATTTACTTAAAAAAAAAATTACATTTCTTTTGAATGCTGATGAACAGGAGACACCAAATCTTTTTTGCCTGCAAACTACTACCTTCTTTATTAGATCCAGCTAATAACACTGTTTTGTCTTTTTCCAAATAGCTCCAGATATATGGAAAAGATTAATATAGGTGGATGGGGATCCTCAAACCCCTCAACAAGATCTTCTGAGCATGGCTTTTAAGATACCTAGAGGCAGAAAAAGCCCAATAGAGATCAGGGGAACTACCAGCTTTTAGGATACACCCTTAAAGGCTCCAATGCCCCAAAGGGGTCTCATAGGATGCCATCTGGGTCCTGCTTCAATAGTGGAAAGGAAGGTCATTGAGCTAAAGCCTGCCAGGCTTACATGCCTCTGCTGCGAGGAAACAGGGACACTGGAAGGTAGGCTTCCCCCTCACTCCTCTAAGGGAGGGTTCAGTCTCTTCCAGCCCTGCTCCAGCCACCTATGACCTAACCTTGCCCAGAAAGCTGGGGTTTGCCACTGAAAGCTGAAGGTGTCCAGGGCCGCTGGCCCCATCTACGACACTGTGGACAAGCCTAGGGTATTTCTTCCAAGAAGCAGGTAAACTGATCTCATTTGCACAAGGGCCACTTAACTATGTTTTGCCTGAATAGTCAGGTTTTTTATTCTTCCCTCAAGGATCTCTGTTGTGGGTGTTGATAGTCCTATTTTCTGCTGCTTTGCTTAATATATAGTGTTTCCTTTATCCCTCCTACCTCAATGCCCCACTCATATTTCAGGCTGGGACCTACTCCTAATTTAGAGCTCTCTTTCTCCCTTTTGCCAACTTCTATTATGAATCTACCTTTGCCACCCAGCTTAGTGTATCCCAAGGTTCTCTTTACCATGCCACAGTCGCAGAGCTCCAGGGAAAAGCTACCTGGTCTCATCTCTCCAGGCAGAAGAGAACAGAAGCTCCATATCCACGCATGCTGCAAATGGCTTCTCCAGTCTACCTGAATCATTACCAGCTAGAAGCAGCGGTCATTGGGACTTGGACATGAGCTGCAAAGTATAGAATGCTGACAACAATTCCAGTGCCATGCAGACTTTTCCTGGATGTGGACTTTTCCTGGACTCCTGCTCCCTGTGACAGCTCCTAACAGACTGAACTGTGGTCGGGTTGCATTTTTCAGGGATTTGGCATGGTGTTGGGGCCAACTTGGACTTGGTGAACATGTTAAGGACACTACTCTTTTATGGATTCTTGCTGTATTGGCCAGGAGTTTGCTTAAAGGCTTTTAATCACTGTAAAAAAAATATAGAAGGCTGGATAAAGAAGATGGGGCACATATACACCATGGTATACTAGTCAGCTAGAAGAAATGATGACATCGGCTCACTTACAGCAGAATGGTGGAATCTTGATAACATTAAGCAGAGTGAAATAAGCGAATCAGAAAAAAACAAGAACTGCAGGATTCCATACATTGGTGGGACATAAAAGTGAGACTAAGAGACATGGACAGGAGTGTGGTGGTTACGGGGGGTGGGGGGAGGGAAGGAGGGAGAGGGGGAGGGGGAGGGGTACAAAGAAAACTGGATAGAGGGTGACGGAGGACGATCTCTCTTTGGGTGATGGGTAGGCAACAGAACTAAATGACAAGATAACCTGGAAATGTTTTCTTTGAATATATGTACCCTGATTTATTGATGTCACCCCATTAAAATAAAAATTTATTTATAAAAAAAATAAATAAAAAGCTTTGAACATTTTACTATAATTCTCAACATCCTATTTATGTGAATTAGGATTTTCTACCTTCAGCACAATTAAGAGTAAAAAGAGAGAAATTCTTCAATGTATTGATGAGGAAATGAGAGTTTGCCTTTCAAATATATGCCCAAACATTGAAGAAATCGCTAGGAGACATCAGGCTCATGTTTCTCATAAACACAAGAATGAAAAAACACATTTGCACCGGGACCTGCCGAATTTACTAAATCTTACTAAGAATGTATCTGTATATATAAAAAGATAACTTTTTTGTCGTTTTTAATTTTTTTTTTAAATTATTTTTTATTTATTCATTTTAGAGGAGAGAGAGAGAGATTGAGAGAGAGAGAGAGAAGGGGGGAGGAGCAGGAAGCTTCAACTCCCATATGTGCTTTGACCAGGCAAGCCCAGGGTTTCAAACCAGCGACCTCAGCGTTCCAGGTCAAGGCTTTATCCACTGCGCCACCACAGGTCAGGTGTTTTTTAATTTTTTAACCCCTCTTTTTTATGAAGTCTAAAAAGCATTACTCAAAAACTGTAACATAAAAGTATTTTTTAATGTCAGAATAAATTTAATTTTGTAGAATTTATTTTGTTTAATTACCATAAAAGCACGTTTGGACTTTATATTTTTTTCTTTAATATTTGAATTAATCATTATAACACATTTCTTAGAAATTTGTATATAGTGCGCCTACAATTATTTGTAGGATTTTTTTAAAAGACTTTATTCAATTTTCAAAGAGGAGAGAGAGAGAGAAGGGGGAGGAGCAGGAAGCATCAACTCCCATATGTGCTTTGACCAGGCAAGCCCAGGGTTTCGAACCGGCCACCTCAGTGTTCCAGGTCGACGCTTTATCCACTGCTCCACCACAGGTCAGGCTATTTGTAGGATTTTAAATGTGCCCTGAATTCAAAAAGTTTGAGAACCACTGTGTTAGGTAACCTCCCTCCCTTCCCCCCACATTTCTAGCAGGGCCCACAGCCAACAGTTGCTGGTGAGGCTCCATCCAGGGAGTAAGAGTGACTCCTCCTGAGAGGTAGGGTCCCAAGGGACGAGGGCTAGAAAGCCCTAGGAACATGCCTCTGCCTCATCCCTGCCTGCCCTTCGGGAAGTGGGCTCTTTAAAGATGGCTGAGCCACGCCAAGGTAAGGGTGGGGCCGGGGCCTGGCAGGACTGGCTTTTACATGAGGAACAGTTAGAAGGGGATGTTGAGACAAGGTGTACTCGGATGCCCAGGTGAGGGCTGCCTGTGGGGCTGGTTGTTCCCTGAGAGGGAACCACGACTCTTATTGCTGTAGCCACACACACCAGAGCTGGCCTTGTGGTGGGTGAAGAGCGAATGTCTGGGTTTGACATGAAGACCAGGAGATGCCTGCCTCACATCACATGTGGTTCCTGGCTCTCTTGTCTTATTCTGCATTTCCCCAAGTCCAACCAACCTAGTGGGTTTCTCTCTTATCCACAAAATGCTGCACCAAACTTCAGGTGTCATCACGCATTTCCTGGAAGCCAGCCGGCCTGGAGCAGCTGCAGCTGTTTCCTGTCACAAGCTCTGGGGTGAGGGCCACTCCTGCGCCTCCTGGGACATTGGCACAACTGCTGTGGTCATGGTCCAAGTTCAGGCCTGTGGGGAGAACAGCCATGTATGGCACGGTGACCAGCATGTGACCCAGCAGCTGCAGGACAAGCACAGTGCCCCCAGCATCTCTGACCTCCTACAGCCCACAACCATCTCGTGGGGCAGATAGTGTGGGTGTTGTTTCCCATGTCAGCAGTCAGCCCACCAAGTGGTGGCCCACTGGGGCCAGATGCCAGAGCAGATTCCTGGTCCAGTCCTTACTGCACGTGGCCAATGGCCTCCAATAAAGAGGTTCTCTTGGGTGGAGGCAGGAGAGAAGGGTCTAGGACAGCGGTTCTCAACCTGTGGGTTGCGACCCCGGTGGGGGTCGAATGACCAAAACACAGGGGTCGCCTAAAGCCATCGGAAAATACATATTTATTATACAATACATTTTTAAATAAAGGAAAATACATATTTATTATACAATACATTTTTTTTTATTTTTTATTTATTTTTATTTATTTATTCATTTTTAGAGAGGACAGAGAGAGGGAGAGAGAGATAGAGAGGGAGAGAGAGGAGAGAGAAACAGAGAGAGAGAGAAGGGGGGAGGAGCTGGAAGCATTAACTCCCATATGTGCCTTGACCAGGCAAGCCCAGGGTTTTGAACCAGCGACCTCAGCATTTCCAGGTCGACGCTTTATCCACTACGCCACCACAGGTCAGGCTACAATACATTTTTAAATAAAGGAAAATACATATTTATCATACAATACATTTTTATTTATTTATTTAATTTTTTTTTATTATTTATGTTTTACATTTTATTCATTTTTTTAGAGAGAGGAGACACAGAGAGAGAAAGAGACAGAGAGAGGAAAGAGATAGAAAGAACAGAGGGAGGAGCAGGAAGCATCAACTCCCATATGTGCCTTGACCAGGCAAGCCTGGGGTTTCAAACCAGCGACCTCAGCGTTCCAGGTCCACGCTTTTACCCACTGCGCCACCACAGGTCAGGCTACAATACATTTTTAAATAAAGGAAAACACATATTTATTATACAATACATTTTTAAATAAAAATATGTATTTCCGATGGCTTTAGGCGACCCCTGTGTTTTGGTCGTTCGACCCCCGCTGGAGGACTTGGGATCATCTTTAGAGGGGCATACAGACAAAGGACAGGGGTCAGGAGATCACCCTGTTGGCTTGGAGGAAAAGAAGAATGGGAAGTGTTTGAAACTGTGGACTTACCCAAATCCCACGAAGCCAAGCACACCCCTGTAGGATTGCTGGGAGGAGTGGTGCAGACCCTGACCACTGGGTGGTGAAGACCAGCTCTAGTACCACACAGCAGTACTGGCCCCCTTCCCTGGCTGAACTCGCCACTCAGCTCTCAAAGTCATGGTCAGTCCCTGAAGACCCAGGCACTGTCTAATGCCTGAGTGGGTGCTCCCAGTTGCTGGTCTGGGGCACAGTCCCCACCTCAGCTGGAGGAAGGCCTGCCAGCATCCTGCTGGGCAAGGCAGGCAGCTCTCCCAGCGCTCACTGTCCTCCCCTGTCCCGGAGAGTGACTGTGTCTCTTAGTTCTCCCTCTGGGTCCCCAGAGCACAGCTCTCCAGGGAGGAGGAAAGCATGGGGCTTGGGGTGAAGGGGCCTGGGGCCGGATATGGTTCTGCTGTTCCATGTGTTAAGTGTGAGGTTCTTCACCAGCCTCCGCCTCCTGAGCCTGACAGGAGCTGAAGGTCCAACCGGACCAGCTGCCGACAGGCTCCCAGCTTCAAGGGGCCCACAGGCCTGCTCTTCCATCACCCAGGCAGAGGGCTCTGATGGGCACATGCCGTGCCTGCCGGTGGATGGCGTCTGCTAGCTGAGGCCTGGGTGCGTGTACCTGTGCTCCCAGCAGGGCACACCAGAGGCATGCAGCTCAGTGCTTACAGCAAGTGGACCTGCAGGGAGAAGGGCTGCCCTCCGTCCTTTCGCCCAGGCAAAAACCTCAGGAAAGAAGATGGTATTTCCGCCTTTTCCATCAAGATAAATACATGCACACCCTGTTTTACTGTGTGTCACTCTGTGCCTCACAGGAGTAGTGTTTTCCACAAATGGAGAGCAAGACCAGCAGAATGACAGCAACTTGCTTTATTCTGACACCAGCTTTATTACAGGGTTGGGGCCCAAGCCTGCGGCACCTCCCAGGTCTGCCTGCATGATGTGGAGGGAAGGAGAGGAGGGAGAATGCCTCCTGCCCAGCAGCGGCCCCCTTCCAACCCAAACGGACCCACAGAGGTGGCAAGTGGGAGAGGAGGGGCAGAGGAAATGCTGCTCTCTGAGCCCCCAGGAACACGCCCTGCTGGACTGGGGGGCTTGTCCCTGGCTTGGGTGGGCTGGTGGCTCTGGTGCTAGGCGTCGCGGAGGGAAGGCTTCCTGCAGCCCTCGGTGAAGGGCACATCCCGGCACCTCTGAGGGTGGGGGGAATTTGCTGAGGCGGAAACGATCCCCTCCCACAAGGAAGAGAAACAGTGGCCTACTCTCCTTTGGTGGTTGGTCTCCCCAGATCCTACAGGCTGGTGCCCAGCTCCCGAGATCTTCCCAGACAGAGGGAGGGAAGCACTGACCACTTAAGTAATGTGCCTAAGGCTACTGAAGTCGGGAGGAGTCAGAGACAAGTTCCATGTCTCACGCCCCTACTGCCCTCTCACGTGTGCAGACACCAGCTCTGGCCCTCATTTCATGGGAGCTGTCCACCCACACGGCACTCTGAGGCCCTCCTTCTGGGTCTGGGGGAAGCGCTGCCATTTGCCTTCCCCAGACTGGTCAACACGAAGGTAGCCTTTCAGACCCAGGCTGACAGGTGGCAGGAAGACCGTCACCTGTATCCTGCATCCTGCCTAGCTCTGGGGCCTGGGCCATCAGCATAGCTGACCCCACCCAGGGCCAAAGGTTGAAACACAGCCTACTTTAGAAGTCCACTCTGGTTCAGAAAGGCTGTCGGGCGTGAAAGGTGTATGTGTGTGTGGGGTGTCACAGGACGCCGTCTGCCCTTCCACATCTGTCCTGGCAACAGTGGCTTCTCAGGCAGAGCACACGCGGCCTCCCAGAGGCTGGGACCCTAGCTTTACCATGTAAGCCCTCAGGGCAGGGGACACAAGGGGTAAAGTCCAGCAGCAAATGGCTGTTTGGGAGCAGCACTGGGGGTCTCTGTGACCCCCAGCGCCTGGTCTAATAGACTCCTTGGTTCTGTGTGACAAGATGCGGCACCGGGTTGGTGTTCTGGTGGGATGCAAATCAGTTAGGCGGATGGTTTCTTACCCTCCTCACTAAGCATGACGGGGGGAGGGACTGTGAGCAGTACAGAGGGATGGCCTCCTAAAGTGGCAGTTGAGGCAGCTCATAAAGAGAAGGAAACAGGCCCTGGCTGGTTGGCTCAGCGGTAGAGCGTCGGCCTGGCGTGCGGGGTACCCGGGTTCGATTCCCGGCCAGGGCACATAGGAGAAGCGCCCATTTGCTTCTCCACCTCCCCCTCCTTCCTCTCTGTCTCTCTCTTCTCCTCCCACAGCGAGGCTCCATTGGAGCAAAGATGGCCCGGGCGCTGGGGATGGCTCCTTGGCCTCTGCCCCAGGCGCTAGAGTGGCTCTGGTCGCGGCAGAGCAACGTCCTGGAGGGGCAGAGCATCGCCCCCTGGTGGGCAGAGCGTCGCCCCTGGTGGGCGTGCCGGGTGGATCCCAGTCGGTTGCATGCGGTAGTCTGTCTGACTGTCTCTCCCCGTTTCCAGCTTCAGAAAAATACAAAAAAAAAAAAAAAAAAAAAAAAGAGAAGGAAACAAAATGGCACTTTCTCTCCTGTTAGCCTTTTCACTCTGACATCGAAGACTGACCATGAGGATTCAGGGTGCAGGAAGGATTTCAAAGCTATCAGATGCGATGGTTTCTTGGAAAGGAGGCAGCAGTCCCGAAGGCCTCCCTGGGGCCCTGCAGCCTGCTTTCCCGGCTGAACCATTTTTTGCCACCACAGCTGCTAACAACAGCCCAACTCTGTCTGCTACCAGTGCCAATCAAAGGGAGACCCTGAGGAACAAAGGTGACTGGGACCAGCACAGGGGACCCAAATTCCTCTTTCTCAGTGGGCACTCACCCTGGGCACCTTCCCTTCTTGACTTAAAAAAAAATTTTTTTTTGTATTTTTCCGAAGCTGGAAACGGGGAAGCAGTCAGACAGACTCCCACATGTGCCCGACCGGGATCTACCCGGCATGCCCACCAGGGGGCGATGCTCTGCCCATCTTGGGGCATCGCTCTGCTGCAACCAGAGCCATTCTAGCGCCTGAGGCAGAGGCCACAGAGCCATCCCCAGCGCCCGGGCCAACTTTGCTCCAATGGAGCCTTGGCTGCGGGAGGGGAAGAGAGAGACAGAGAGGAAGGAGAGGGGGAGGGGTGGAGAAGCAGATGGGCGCCTCTCCTGTGTGCCCTGGCCGGGAATCAAACCCGGGACTCCTGCACACCAGGCCGACGCTCTACCACTGAGCCAACTAGCCAGGGCCTTAAATTTTTTTTAGAGAAGAAAGCCGGGGGTCAGGGGGAGGCGGGGAGGGAGAGGTGCGAAGCATCAAATCATAGTACTTGCTTCTCGTACTGGGCAAGCCCAGGGTTTCGAACTGGTGACCTCAGCATTCCAGGTTGAGTCTTTATTCACTGCGCCACCACAGGTCAGCCACTTCCCTTTTTGTTACATGGGGCCACAGTAGAGTCACTCAGGCCAGCTCTACTGTTTCCATCTAAGAGGTCTGCACTTGGTCAGTGAGGGCTTCTTCCTCGAACAGCTGGCCACAGAGCTAGAAGGCTCTGAGAACCAGCTTCCAAGGCAGTGACCTCCAGTTTGGGCAAGGTTCACTGCCACCATCTATTGCCATCTTTTTCCTAGCTCGTTCCTGTTCCCAAGGGAAGCATCGTGCCCTTGGGGTTAGATGTGGGGGTGATGATAAAGTCAATGCTCCTAACCAGGGAAGGCAAGAGAGCCAGACTGTACCTCATCAGGTAGGCGAGCCCCAGAGGCTTCTGTGGCGAAAGGAGAATTTGTCAGGATTAGTCCCTTCAGTCTCTCAGGATGTCAGCTGTCCCCAAGACCCTGTGCCCAAGTGCTCAGGGACATTCACATACCTGGGTGACCAGGCCTGGAGGCTGCAGACCCCAGGACACTGGCTCCCAGGTATCCTGCCCCTCACTTTAACTTGGAGAATCTCAAGGATATTCTTCTTTTCAAGAAAAAGCACAGAGGAGAAGACAAGATGGTGATGGAGTAGGCGGACGTACAAACTCCCACCTCCCAGAACCAAAGTGGATTAAAAACTAATTTTAAGAACTATCATCTGGAAAAACCAACTTTGGACTAAACTAAGAGGACTCTTCAACCAAGGAACACTGAAGAAGCCACACCGAGACTGGTAGGAAAAGCGGAAACGCGGAGAGGGCTGCCCAGCTCCCCCTGAGCACACGGCAGCCGGGAGAGACTCGTGTGGTGGGAAGTGAGTTTAGCAGAGAGGGGAGGGTCCTGAATCCCAGGAACAAAGCCCCAGCCTGCAGCCCCAGAGCCTAGCAGAGGTGTATGGACAGTAGTTAGCTGTCCATACAGCTGGAAACAAGACAGGATACTGTTTGTGAGAAAGAGACTGATTTCTCAGACCCAGGATTCTTCTTAAAGGGACTGCGCAGAACACCTCTCTCACAACCACTCACCCAGGGCTCCGGGGGTCAGGGAGAGAGGAGAGGACCGGAGTAGCAGGAAGAGAGTGTAATCTAGGAGGCACAGGGAGAAACATTTTGGGAGACAGCCACCCTAACCTCTGGGACGAGTCACTCCCCAAATCTGAAGTGAATATTTCCCCCGGAAGCAGCAATACCAGCAAAGGGAAGCAGGACACCAGCCAAACAAGCTCCCCCACGGCACTCAGAGCAGAGTCGCTTAGAAGGAGGGAGCTTTTGGGTCTACAGTAGTGAGTCTTAGGGTCTCAGCTGTAGCGCCCCATCCACATGGCTGAGGGCTCGCCTGAGGGCTGGCAGTGGTGGGACGCGGAAGCACGGTTCTGCCGGCAAGGGCGGAAGCCAGGTGGCCACCACTGGGCCCAGGTGTGAGCTCAGTCTTGCCGGCTGGGGAGGAGGGGAGCGTGCAAAAGAGGTCAAGCCCAGCTGCGGGCCCTGTAATCCAGCCTGCGGGGAGGGGGGGGAAGGGCGGGAACCCCGAAAGAGGTGGAGACCTGCCCTTGAGCAAGGGCGCAGGAGCACAGCCTTGCCCTGCCTGCGGAACCGAGGCTTGTCGCCTGACTTGGGAGCCGGCTCCTCCCGTGAGGGTGGAGCCAAAAACCCAGAACAGGCAGAGTCTGGCTACTGAGCATGGGCACGCAGTCCCACCTGGCCTGTGGAGCCAAGGTTTGCAGCTGTGCCACAAGCGGGCTCCTCCTGCAAGGGCGAGGTGGAAGCCCGGAAACAGGCAGAGACCCGCAGCTGAGCAAAAGTGCTGCCACTGCCCTCAGGGCCAAGAATAATGCCACCCACAAGGGCGGGGTGAAGGCCAAAGCCACCAAGGCTTGTATACCTGAGGACATGATCACAGCCACTCCGTGAAGGAGAGGCGGAAACCACAGCAACAGCCCCAGTGGGCAGGCACCGGCTACGCCCATACCCAAATGCCCTAGGCAGCAACAGCAGAGGGGGTAACGGACCTGCAGACAGACCATACCTAGGGAACAGAGGCTATACCCAGTGGACTCCAGTGACCAAGACCTTCTTTTACACAGAAAAGATGAGAAGGCAGAGAAATGCAACACAAATAAATCAAGAGAAATCCCCAGAAAAGGACCTGAATGAATCAGATATAACCAAATTACCAGATGCAGAGTTTAAAATAAAGATTGTTAGGATGCTCAAAGATATTAGAACAACAATGGATGGTCATTACTAACACCTAAATAAAGATAGCAAATATAAAGAAGGACATTGAAATAATAAAAAAGAATCAGTCAGAAATGACAAATACAATATCAGACATGAAGAACACAATGGAAGGAATTAAAAGCAGGATGGATGAAGCTGAGAATCAAATCAGCGAGTTAGAGGACACGATAAATAAAGGCACGGAAGCAGAGGAGAAAAAAGAAGAGACTCAAAAAGTCTGAGAAAACTCTAAGAGAGCTCTGTGACAACATGAAGAGAAATAACATCCGCATCATAGGGGTTCCCGAAGAAGAAGAGAAAGAACAAGGGATAGAGACGTTGTTCAAGCATATCATAGCTGAAAACTTCCCTCAATTAAGGAAGGAAAACATGTCACATGTTCAGGAAGCACAGAGAACTCCATTAAAGAGAAACCCAAAGAAATCAACACCAAGACACATCATAATTAAAATACCAAAGCTGAGTGATAAAGAGAAAATATTAAAAGCTGCTAGAGAAAAAAAGACTGTCACCTACAAAGGGGCCCCCATAAGGATGACTTCCAACTTCTCAACAGAAACACTTGAGGCCAGAAGGGAATGGCAAGAAATACTCAAAGTAATGCAGAATAAAAGCCTACAACCAAGACTACTTTATCCAGCAAAGATATCACTTAAAGTTGAAGGAGAAAAAAAAAGCTTTACAGACAAAAAAACCCTCAAGGAATTTACTACAACCAAACCAAGGCTGCGCCTGACCTGTGGTGGTGCAGTGGATAAAGCGTCGACCTGGAAACGCTGAGGTTGCCAGTTCAAAACCCTGGGTTTGCCTGGTCAAGGCACATATGGGAGTTGATGCTTCCAGCTCCTCCCCCCTTCTCTCTCTCTGTCTCTCCCTCTCCTCTCTAAAATGAAAAAAAAAAAAAACACAAAAAAAACCAAGGCTGCAAGAAATGCTAAGGGGCCTGTTATAAACAGATCAAAGGAGAAAAAGAATATAGCAAAAGACGAATACAATTTTAAAGACTAAAATGGCAATAAACAATTACATATCAATAATAACCTTAAATGTAAATGGAATAAATGATCCGATCAAAAGACATAGGGTAGCTGCATGGATAAGAAAACAGGACCCAGCCCTGGCCAGTTGGCTCAGTGGTAGAGCGTCGGCCTGGTGTGCAGAAGTCCTGGGTTCGTTTCCTGGTCAGGGCACACAGGAGAAGCGCCCATTTGCTTCTCCACCCCTCCACCGCGCGTTCCTCTCTGTCTCTCTCTTCCCCTCCCGCAGCCAAGGCTCCAATGGAGTAAAGATGGCCCAGGCGCTGGGAATGGCTCTGTGGCCTCTGCCTCAGGCGCTAGAGTGGCTCTGGTGGCAACATAGCGACGCCCAGGATGGGCAGAGCATCACCCCCTGGTGGGAAGAGCATCGCCCCCTGGTGGGCGTGCCGGGTGGATCCAGGTCGGGAGCATGCAGGAGTCTGTCTGACTGTCTCTCCCCATTTCCAGCTTCAGAAAAATGCAAAAAAAAAAAAAAAAAGAAAACAGGACCCATACATATGCTGTCTACAAGAGACACACCTTAAAACAAAAGATGCACAAAGACTAAAGATAAAAGGATGGAAAAGAAATATTTCATGCAAATGGAAATGAAAAAAAAAAGCTGGGGTACCAATACTTATATCAGACAAAATGGACTTTAAAACAAAGACTATAGTAACAGATAAAGAAGGTCACTACATAATGATAAAGGGAGCAATCCAACAGGAAGATATAACCATTATAAATATCTATGCACCTAATATAGGAGCACCTAAACATATAAAGAAGACGTTGATGGACTTAAAGGGCGAGATCAACAGCAATACTATAATAGTAGGGGATTTCAATACCCCACTAACATCACTAGATAGAGCCTCAAGAAAGAAAATCAACAAAGAAACAGCAGACTTAAACACATCGATTTAATAGATATCTTCAGAACCTTTCACCCTAAAACAGCAGAATATACATTCTTTTCAAGCGCTCATGGTACATTCTCTAGAATAGACCACATGTTAGGGCACAAAAGCAATCTCAACAAATTTAAGAATATTGAAATCATATCGAGCACTTTCTCTGATCACAATGGAATGAAATTAGAAATCAACCACAACAGAAAATCTGAAAAAATACTCAAACATTTGGAAACTAAATAGCACGTTATTAAATAACGAATGGGTAAAAAATGAGATCAAAGAAGAAATTAAAAAATTCCTAGAAACGAACGATAATGAGCATACATCAACTCAAAATTTATGGGACACAGCAAAAGCAGTCCTGAGAGGGAAGTTTATAGCATTACAGGCATACCTCAAGAAGCTAGAAAAAGCTCAAATAAACAACTTGACCCTACAACTAAAAGAACTAGAAAAAGAACAGCAAGTAAAGCCCAGAGCTAGTAGAAGGAAGGAAATAATAAAGATCAGAGCAGAAATAAATGACATAGAGGCTAAAGAAACAATACAGAGGATCAATGAAACCAGGAGCTGGTTCTTTGAAAAGGTAAACAAGATTGAGGAACCTTTAACGAGACTCACCAAGAAAAAAAGAGAGAGGACTCAAATAAATAAAATAGAAACGAGAGTGGAGAAATAACAACTGACACAACAGAAATACAAAATATTGTAAAAAAAATACTATGAAGAACTGTACGCCAAAAAACTAGACAACCTAGATGAAATGGACAAATTCCTTGAAAAATATAATCTTCCAAAAATTAATCTGGAAGAATCAGAAAACCTAAACAGACCAATTACAACAAATGAGATTGAAACAGTTATCAAAAAAGTCCCAACAAAGAAAAGTCCTGGGCCTGATGGCTTCACAAGTGAATTCTACCAAATATTCAAAGAAGAACTAACTCCTATCCTTCTCAAGCTATTTCAAAAAATTCAAGAGGAAGGAAGACTTCCAAGCTCCTTTTATGAGGCGAGCATAATTCTGATTCCCAAACCAGGCAAAGATAACACAAAGAAAGAAAACTATAGGCCAATATCCCTGATGAATTTAGATGCAAAAATCCTCAACAAAATATTAGCAAACCAGATCCAGCAATATATGAAAAAAATCATACACCAGGATCAAGTGGGATTTATTCTTGGGAGGCAAGGCTGGTACAATACTCACAAATCAATCAATGTGATTCATCACATAAACAAAAGGAAGGAGAAAAACCACATGATCATTTCAATAGATGCAGAAAAAGCATTTGATAAAATCCAGCACCCATTTATGATCAAAACTCTCAGCAAAGTGGGAATACAGGGAACATACCTCAACATGATAAAGGTCATCTATGACAAACCCACAGCCAACATCATACTCAATGGGCAAAAATTAAAAGCAATCCCCTTAAGATCAGGAACAAGGCAGGAGTGCCCCCTTTCACCACTCTTATTTAACATAGTTCTGGAAGTCCTAGCCACAGCAATCAGACAAGAAAAAGAAATAAAAGGCATCCAAATTGGAAAAGAAGAAGTAAAACTATCATTATTTGCAGATGATATGATATTGTATATAGAAAACCCTAAAGTCTCAGTAAAAAAACTACTAGACCTGATAAATGAATTCAGCAAGGTGGCAGGATATAAAATTAATACTCAGAAATCAGAGGCATTTTTATACACTAACAATGAATTGTCAGAAAGAGAAATTAAGGAATCAATACCCTTTACCATTGCAACCAAAAAAATAAAGTACCTAGGAATAATTAACCTGGGAGATTAAAGACTTGTACTCGGAAAATTATAAAACATTGATAAAAGAAATCAGGAAAGATACAAACAAGTGGAAGCATATACCGTGCTCATGGTTAGGAAGAATAAACATCATTAAAATGTCTACATTACCCAAAGCAATTTATAAATTCAATGCAATACCGATTAAAATACCAATGAGTTACTTCAAAGATATAGAACACATATTCCAAAAATTTATATGGAACCAAAAGAGAACACGAATAGCCTCAGCAATCTTGAAAAGGAAGAAAAAAGTGGTGCACTCTTCTGGATATCAAGTTATACTATAAGGCCATTGTACTCAAAACAGCCTGGTACTGGCATAAGAACAGGCATATAGATCAATGGAACAGAACAGAGAACCCAGAAATAAACCCACACCTTTATGGACAACTGATATTTGACAAAGGAGGTAAGAGCATACATTGGAGAAAAGACAGCCTCTTCAACAAATGGTGTTGGGAAAATTGAACAGCTACCTGCAAAAAAATGAAACTAGACCACCAACTTACACCATGCACAAAAATCAACTCAAAATGTATAAAAGACTTAAATGTAAGCCGTGAAACCGTAAGCATCTTAGAAGAAAACATAGGCAGTAAGCTTTCTGACATTTCTCACAGCAATATATTTGCCGATTTGTCTCCACAGGCAAGTGAAATAAAAGACAGGATAAACAAATGGGACTATATCAAACTAAAAAGCTTCTGCACAGCTAAAGACAATAAGAACAGAATAAAAAGACAAACTACACAATGGGAGAATATATTTGACAATGCATCTGGTAAGGGGTTAATAACCAAAATTTATAAAGAACTTGTAAAACTTAATACCAGGAAGACAAACAATTCAATCAAAAAATGGGCACAAGAAATGAATAGACACTTCTCCAAAGAGGACATACAGATGGCCAATAGGCATATGAAAAAATGCTCAACATCACTAATCATTAGAGAAATGCAAATTAAAACTACAATGAGATATCACCTCACACCAGTCAGAATGGCGCTCATCAACAAAACAACACAGAATAAGTGCTGGCGAGGATGTGGAGAAAAGGGAACCCTCCTGCACTGCTGGTGGGAATGCAGACTGGTGCAGCCACTGTGGAAAACAGTATGGAGATTCCTCAAAAAAAAAAAAAAATCGAACTGCCTTTTGACCCAGCTATCCCACTGTTAGGAATATACCCCAAGAACACCATAGCACTGTTTGAAAAGAAGAAATGCACCCCCATGTTTATGGCAGCATTGTTCACAATAGCGAGGATCTGGAAACAGCCCAAGTGTTCGTCAGAGGATGAGTGGATTAAAAAGGTTTGGTACCTATATACTATGGAACACTACTCAGCCATAAGAAATGATGACATCGGATCATTTACAACAACATGGATGGACCCTGATAACATTATACTGAGCGAAAGAAGTAAATCAGAAAAAACTAAGAACTATATGATTCCATACATAGGTGGGACATAAAATTGAGACTCAGAGACATGGACAAGAGTGTGGGGGTTATGGGGTTGGGAGGAGGAGAGGGAGGGGAGGGGCACAAAGAAAACCAGTTAGAAGGTGATGGAAGACAATTGGACTTGGGATGATGGGAATGCAGCATAAGCAAATGTCAAAATAACCTAGAGCTGTTTTCTCTGAACATATGTACCCGGATTTATCAATGTAACCCCATTAAAATTTATCAAAAAAAAAAAAAAAAAAAAAAAAGAAAAGAAAAAGCAAAGAGGCTTGGTCTGAAGAGCATTTTCTTTCTTTCTTTCTTTCTTTCTTTCTTTCTTTCTTTCTTTCTTTCTTTCTTTCTTTCTTTCTTTCTTTCTTTCTTTCTTTTTTTTGTTTTTCTTTACAGAGACAGGGAGAGTTAGACAGGAACAGACAGGAACGGAGAGATGAGAAGCATCACTCATTAGTTTTTCATTGCGCGTTGCAACACCTTAGTTGTTCATTGATTGCTTTCTCACATATGCCCTGACCACGGGCCTTCAGCAGACCGAGTAACCCCTTGCTCGAGCCAGCGACCTTGGGCTCAAGCTGGCGAGCCCTTGCTCAAACCAGATGAGCCTGCGCTCAAGCTGGCGACCTTGGGGTCTCAAACCTGGGTCGTCTGCATCCCAGTCTGATGCTCCATCCACTGCGCCACCGCCTGGTCAGGCTGAAGAGCATTTTCTTAGCACAGTGGGTGCTTCAAATATCTTCTCAAGTGATAATGGTGGCTGAGCCAGGATAACACAAACTAAATAGACCCCACAAACTAAAAAGAAAAAAAAAGTCTTCTTTAAACAATCTTGTACACACCCACATACACACCAGACATAAAATAAGTTGCAAAAGGCAGGTGGTGGGCCTGATCTGTGGTTGCACAGTGGATTAAAAGTCTACCTGGTGCCCTGGCTGTTGGCTCAGTGGTAGAGCGTCAGCCTGGCATGCAAAAGTCCTGGGTTCAATTCCCGGCCAGGGCACACAGAAGAAGCGCCCATCTGCTTCTCCACCCCTCCCCCTCTCCTTCTTCTCTGTCTCTCTCTTCCCCTCCCGCAGCCAAGGCTCCACTGGAGCAAAGTTGGCCCGGGGGCTGAGGATGGCTCTATGGCCTCTGCCTCAGGCGCTAGAATCGCTCTGGTTGCAACAGAGCAATGCCCCAGGTGGGCAGAGCATCGCCCCTGGTGGGCGTGCCAGGTAGATCCCGGTCGGGCGCATGCGAGAGTCTGTCTGACTGCCTCCCCATTTCCAACTTCAGAAAAATACAAAAAAAAAAAAAAAAAAAAGAGTCTACCTGGAATGCTGAGGTCACTGGTTTGAAACCCTGGGCTTGCCTGGTCAAGGCACATTTGGGAGTTGATGCTTCCTGTTCCTCCCCCTTCTCTCTTTCTCTCTATTGCTCTGTCTCTCTTTAAAATGAGTAAATTAAAAAAAAAAAAAAAAAGGTAGGTGGTGGACAGCGAAATCTCTTCAGCTTACTGCCAAGTCCAGGACGCTGACTTTAGAAACACACTCTGTATTTCTTTTAAAACGTTTATTGCGCATTAAATGGCCCATTCCCCTTGGTAGCTCAGTTTTTACCACCTTAGGAATGTCTCCCTTTAAACCTTCTTTACTTCTTGCTGCACTGAAAACTTTGTTCTCTCTTCCAAGGATAAAGAATAGTTGATCGTTGCTGGTCACAAGCTGCCGAAGGATGGCTCCTGGGACTGAGGCCCGAACGCATCCTCTGAGCAGGGCTAGACCCTCCCACTGCTGTTGGCCAGCCCACTGCTGGTGCCTGAGACTGGAGAGGGGTGCCTGCTGCTGCCCTGATTGTTGCTGAGCCTGGTTGCTCACCGTGCTTGTTCATGTTCGGGCTCAGCTGACCTCGGGCACTTCCAATAAATACACAGCCTGCTCCCCTGTCTTCCAGGGGACTGACCTCTCCAGAGGAAAACCTGCCCGAGGCTGCACACATTTCCAGAGGTGGGAAGCATTACATGGAGCACATCACCAGGGTACCAAATAAACCGCAGACTAGTGGTTATAAAACAGGATCTGTAAAAAGGTGTGCTGGGTGGAGTGCTGGGGAACACGCTATAGGGCTGTGGGCTTTGGAAGCCTCTCTGCACTCTTCAGTGCCTTTCTCGTCACTGAAGGAAGCAGCACGTGCTCCAGAGGGGTGCAGAAGGCAGCCGCTTACGCCCTGATACCTGAGGCCACTGAGAGCGTCACTAGGTCACATCTCTTCCAGCCACTTTGTAAACTGCTTCCTTGCTCTGGAGTCAGCAGGAGCCACAAGAAAGGGAGCAGCTTTCCTTGGGTGTGGCCAGGCATGGCGGCCTTGGAGAGGCAGAGCGTCCTCTCCCAAATCCAAATTTATTGGAAGGTTGGGGTTTAAAGATGAAATTGGGAACACCCTCCCTCCCCCTTTTAAGAAAGGAGAATAAAAACAGAGGCTTGCCTGCCTCACCTGCAAACAGGGAGGGGAAGTTGGAGCTGTGGTGGCCTCAAGCAGCACACCTTCTGGGTTGGCAGCTTTGGGACAGAGTCAAGACTAGAACAGGTTCTTCGCTCCTTTGTGGTGAGAATGAATGTTCAAGTTGAGGCACAGTGTGGTTCCCCACGGAGGCTCCAAGGTCAGCATGGACGCCTGATCAGTCCTGCCGTGGGTGGCCGTGAAGAGCTGCCTGGCCTCTGTTCTTGCTGCACTGGCCCCTCTGCATGGACAACCCTCCCAGACTGGCCTGGCGCTGCCGGGACTCCTCTCTGGCCTTACCATGTGCTAATTCTGTGCATGGACAGGCGGCGCCCACCAGGTTTCCTCAGATGGTGGCTGAGCTGTGAGAAATCAGCAGTTTGGCTCAAGGAACCAGTTACATGGTGCTTATTAGCCCTTGTCTCTCTGCGAAGGTCCAGGAACTGAGGAGGTCTGGGCTGGAGCTGTTAACTATTGGGAAAGACCAGCCCAAACCCCAATACCTGTGCCCCCCCCGTGTGCCTGTCTGATGGGATGTGAGGCTGGGCCGAGGGAAGTTACAGGGTCTTACCAGGCCTGCCTCTGCCGGCCTGGACAAGGGCACACCCCCAAACCTTAACGAATATGTTGTGGGAGGTGGAAAACTCCGGGACCGAAACTGAGAAAAACTGGTCTGCAGAGCCAGGGATGCCCAGGCAGCAAGTGGCGCCTGTGCCTGCTGGTCCGGCCTCAGACAGTGTGGAAGATGTCCGTGACGGGGGGCAGACACGAAGTCTGGCGCCAGGAGAAGGGGCAGGAGGTGGAGGGGGGACCAGACACAGCCTCCAGGAGGGGGCAGAAGAGTTATGAGCACGGCCCCCGCAAGGGCTGCTGGGGTCAGTAACACTATAGAGAAGGCTAATAAATACATGATGTCACAAGTGTTCCATCAGGCTGGCACAGGGCACCTCTCACTTCATACTGGGTGCCAGGTGATCAGTGTCTCTAGTAAAGATATAAAGAGGAAACTGCTTTTTTTTTTTCAAGTATTAAAAAAAATAAGTTAATTGACAAAAAGAGTCTGAAGTGCTGAGTGTCTCACCAGATTGTCAGCTTCAATTCAATGTGCAAATGCAGGAAATGCCGGGCAAGTCACCCCTGCCTTGACTGAAGCACTCAGCAGTGACAGCGCCGCCCACCCACCGCGGGCTGGACATGGAGAGCCTCGCCTGTCTCCCAACGTCAGCATTTTCCAGTGTTAAAGTGGTTGTGAATCAAAAGAAAACGCAGCAACGCACAGGCCTCAGGTCGGTCAGAGAGGCCTGGGGCATTTGGCCACTTGGAGTCCAGTGTGTGGTGTAAGGCTGGGAGCAGATCCCTCCTGGGTGCTCCTCACTGGAATAAGGAACTCAGAAGCTGGGCCCCTGGGCTTCCTGGCGGTGCAGGTAGGCATCTCCAACTGGCCTTGGCCCCTCCCAGTCTTTATTCACACGTGGCCTTCCGGGGTGTCTCCTTCATTGCTTTGTGGGCTTCAGGGAGCGTGAAGAAGACAGTTGCCCCCTCCTCTCTGAGGGGTGCATGCTGATGGCTGTGGTTCTGACAGAGGGGGGCCGCTTCCTTCTCTTCTCACACATGCCTGCATGAGAAGGGGCGCTGGTCACAATGTGCTGGCCTTTCTCCTCCCACGTCCATCTCTGGCTCCAGGAGCTCCTCTCCCTGAAGGGGAAGTCAGGGCGAGTCTCTTCAAGGAGACCGAGCAGCTTCAGATAATCATCACCTGGGCTTCCCACCTCCTCAGGTCTCAGATCCAGGTGGTTGGGAGAGCCCGTCCGGGGCCGGCGGGTCCCACAGAGCAACCAGCAGAGTCGGCAGGAGCTCAAGACCAGTGCAGGCTGAAGCCCTTGGTCAGCATGACGGCCTCCAGGTCCTTGTCTTCCTCCTTCTCCCGGAGCCGCTGCTCCTCCAGAAGGGCCACAAGAGCATCTCTCTGCTCCACCACCTCCAGCATCTCATTCAGAATCTTCTTCTCCTCCAACAGCTCCTCCTCCGTCTTGAGGTGATCTGGGCAGAGGCAGACAGCGTCAGGTCTGCAGGGCCAAGAAGCAGCAGGCTCACACCAGCCTTTCTGTGGGCAGCACCCCTGCTCCCTTCTTACCTTCCACGGCCATCCGCTCCCGGAGCTCCTGCTGCAGCCGGCTCTGCCGGTCCTCTAGCTCCAGCTCCCGGGCGCTGGGGAGGCGGGGTGGGGAGACAGACAACAGTGACTTGAGGTCTGTGTCGCCTCACCCCGGAGTTAGGAAGGAGCTGCGCTCCTGCTGCCATAGGCATAGAGTCCATGTCTGCCGCCCCACTCCCTAGCTGGTCCCACCAAGACCACTTACAAGATCATCAGCTCTGACTCATAGCGCACCATGGCATTCTTCTCCTGCACCAGCCGGAACCACTCCTGCATCAGCTTGGGGTCATCTTTCTTGCCCATGCCTGTAGAGAGAGGGCATGTCAGGCACACAGATGGGCATACCTGGCCAGCGGGAGTCATCACACAGGGCAAATGTGCAGAGAGCAGAGCAGATGCTGCTGGAACACTCCCTCCCCAGCCAGGGCCGGAGTCTGCCTGCAGCCCAGGAGGGGTGCCGTGCCCACCTGGGCCTAAGGGAGCCTGTGCCTTGTTTGTCCTTCCCAGGCCCAGCTCTCACCCCTCAGTACTCTAGTCACTTGTGGGGTCCTCTCCACTCAGTGGTTTTCCTCTGCTATGGTTTCAGTGCCCTGCCCTCCTTCCTGCCTGCCACTCATCTGACATTTATGAGGCACCTGCTATGCAGTGGGCCAGCTCTGAGGAAAGCAGCCTGATGACCAAGGCAAATATGAATGGGCCTCCTTTTAAGTCACACTAACTCAGCTAGCTCCTTCGGGACACTGTCCCCTTGGACCTCACCTTTTCTTTCATCCTTACAAACACTCTCTTCAATGGGATCTGCATGGCTATCAGGTTGCTCACCAAGGGCAGAGACACACCCAGAGCTTGAGGCTAAATGAGGTGGTATGCCAGCTCTGATCTTACCCAGCAGTGGTCCAGGCTGGCACCTGTTGGCTACCTCAGGCTGCCCTACACCACCAGGCTGCAGAGATCAGACCCACCAGGAGCTGGCTGACCTCACTGCAGCAGGAGGATGGGTGGGAGACCTTGCCAAGGAATCAAACTACACAGAGATGGACAATACTTTTCCATGGAGCACAAAGAAGCCACAGTGTGGTCCTGCCTGAGGGCAAGTGCCAGGCTATGCTGGTGGTTCTTCAATATTTTTGAATTATGAACCATTTTGCAAATCTCACAAAAGGACTCTCTTCCTAGAAAGAAAATGCATGTGTACCCATCTAACAACTTCAGAGTGTTCATGGGATTCCTGAAAGCTATCCACCAGCCCCAGATGAAAAGGCGTTAGACTGGAAATCTCTCAAAGTGCTTTCCGTTCTATGCATCACTTGGTTGGACATTTTATCCCAGTAAAGACTAGACCTAGGAACATATGGAGTGTACCCTCAGGGGAACGACTCTCGTTTGCCGAGTTCCTGGCTCATTCTTTCCTACATTCTTCACACCTGACTTCCTCACACACAATTCAAAGACACCTCTTTCTGCAATGCTGTCTGCTTGATGCACATGAGGCCCAAGCCAGGTATTCTTCCAGTGGGCCCACTCTCTGGACAGGCAGAAACGAGTCATGTTCATGTGAGCAGGGGTTAGTGGACACAGCTGTGCTCCCAGGTGGAGCCCTGTCCCTGAGTCCTACTCTGAAGGCTGGATGCTCCCTCCCGACTGGCTGTCTGCTACCGTGGAGTGCATGCCAGAGTGCCTGGGGCCAAAGCTCTCCTCACCCAACCCAACAGGCTTGGTGCTCTGGCTGTTAAAACAGCGTGTGGCTCACAGTTCCTGCATTCCTTTCTGAGCGTCTCTGCACAGTGTGCCCAGGTGGCCTTGGAGACAGAGCCCTGGGCATGCAAGCTTCCCGTGTGCAGGCTGTGGATGCACGGGGAAGGCTCTCCCTCCTTCCCGCCTCCCCAAAGTCCACAGGAGACATCCGGACACCACTCATGAGCTCCGGTGGAGACGGTTCACAGCCAATGAGCAGAAAAGTATGTGGTGGGATGGGTGAAAGTAAGATGTGAGCCATGGAGAGCAGAGGAAGAGGTTAGCAAGGGTTAGTCATGACCACACTCCCCCTTCCCTTCCCACATGCCTTTTCAATGACAATTGTATCAGACAAACTTAAAACACACACACACACACACACATACACACACACTCAGCAAGACAGAGAAGTTTGCTTCTAGTGGTTGTTTGGGAAAAGAACTCGGGGGCATTTGTATAGACCAGTCTTTGTAAGGACAGTATTCCTCGACTCCACCAACACAAAGCATTGCCACACAGGTGGGAGGCTCCTCACCTGTGACCTGGCCCCTCTTATCTGCTGGACATGAGACTGAAAGGCCCAACCACTTCCGTGGTGCAATATCCCGGGACTCTCTGTGGCAGCCTGGAGGCCGCCCTGGAGGCCCTCTGGCTTCACTCCATCTCCCAGTCCTCCCCTGAGACAGTCAAAGGGATACTGTACCTTGTAAGAAACTGCCACATACTCATGACGTTTTGTAAGAGGGCCATCGAGTGTCAGAGAGAGAGAGACAGCAGGGTGTGGGCCCCTCTGTAACTAGTGGTTGCTATGGCCTGAGGGGCAGCGGGGTGAAGTGGGGAGTTACTTTACCTTCCTGGACACAGCAAGGGCAGAAGGAGAGAGGTCTACGCCGTGGAGTCCCGCCACTGGGCTCAACTTCAAAAAGGACCAAACAAGGAAATGGAGGAAGAGACAGAAAAAGACAAAAAGGAAGAGGAGGAGGAGTTTGGAAGTGGAGAGGGCCAGGGAGACAGTGAAATAAAAAACAAGCAAAGGACAAAAAGCATAAAAGTGAGAAAGGTACAACAGGAGGAAAAGAAAAAAAATGGAGAAGTAGAAACAAGAGAAACAAAGTCTACAAATGAATTAAGTCCTTTTTTCAGCATGGAAACAGGTAAGAGCAGACCCAGGCATGGGTGGTAGTCCCTGATGTGGGCATGTCGCTTAAAAGGGGGGGGGGCACATGCACATGTTCCAGTCCCCAGGGTGGGGGCTCACGGGCAAGGGCTGCTCCTTTTCCCTCAGTCCCCACTGGGAGGGCGGTGACTCTGGATATTACCATACAGTGGCCTTTTGGGTTTTGGGTGTTGGGTTCCCTCCTCAAAAACGCCCAAGCCCCTGGATAGGTTTGCCTACATCTGTGGACCAGACTGTGTTACAGACGCGGCCAAAACTGCTTCTAGGTTTGCAGGTGATAACCTCGGGAAATCAACTAAACCTGTGTCCATGTTCATGACACGTGCTCCAGGGAGAATGGAGCTGGGAAGTCTAGGGGGCCCGAGGGCTTGCGGCCACTGAGTAGCCAGAGTCTCTGGGGGCGGCACCCAACCTGTGGGGCTTCCTGCGCTCTGACACACGTCATGCTTAAACTCAGCGGGGTGTGTTGGGGGAATGCGTCCATAAAGAGGCAGCTTCCACCAGACCGCCTCACTGTCCCCCCGTACCAGGAGAGCCAGCCACCCCTTTCTTCTGTCCCTTCCACTTGCACAGAGAGATCTAATGCCACAGCTGGAGGAAGGTTGTCACACTTCGGACGGACTGGAAGACCAAAAAGGGTGAGCTGACAGGACATGCCAAAGACCCACAGCAACACTGCTGGTTGCGGTCGTGGGCAGGCGACTGCGAGAAGACAGTGTGCAGACAGAGGCCTGATGGTGGCTCATGGAAGAGGGAGCACAACAGGGACCATCACAGAACCACAGGGCACACTGGGGACAAGGACCCCCCCCCACCCCGCAGTAGAAATGCCTCAGGGACTCTGCGGTGTGTGAGAACAGAGTGCCAGAAGTAACCGTTTTAGTCACCAGAAGGGCCAAACGGACAAGTTCCTGGTTGAGGGGCCTCTGCTCTGCAGCTGTGCCAATCCAGGTGCACTTCCTGTCTTCTGTGCCCAGGGATTCCCACAGGGCAGTGATGGGCAGGGATCAGCTCCTGCTGAGACTCCAAAACTAGAGCCAGGATTGTGTGTGTGTGTGTGTGAAGTGCTGGTGACACCAGGGTGCTCAGCACAGGACCGTGGCTGACGCCCTGGGGTCAGGGAGTAGGTCCCTTTACTGAAAAACACACTGCTCTACAGCTGGTCTACATCCAACCTTCCCTGTTACACAGGTGTAGAGCCTGTGCTGGTGCTCAGAATCCTGCCCAGGTCCCGGAAGCACAACGCCAGGGGGCACTCTGTCGCTCCCTGAGCACTGTCACCCCGGACGGGCTGTGGTGTGGAAGGGACAGTATCCACACCTATTCGGGAGGACATGGTACACTGCACGACACACCTCCAAAACGGGGACGTCTGTGCCTGTGTGTATATTTGAACACGTTGTTCTGCTTGTTGGCTATCACAACACACAGCTTTCAGCTTCTTTCACAGAGACCACATCCTTGTACACCCTTTCCAGTAAGAAGACAGTCTGCAGCTACAGCATATTCAGAGCAGAAATCGGGAAATGGAATTAGAAGGGGGGGGCATCCGGTGAAGCCAGTGTGTGAAAAAGGAAAGCTTTCCCATAACAAGAGGCAGAGGTGGGAAGTGAATGGCCAGAAGGCACGTCTGCAGGCACCGGGTGAGCCAACTCTGCATGGCGATGATTCTCTCCTCCTCACTTCCTGCGTGCTCTGAACCGCCCATCATGCCTGCTATTTTAATAATCAGAAAGCACCCAATAAATATTGTTTTATAAAGAAGACACTGAAGAGGAAAAACTGACTGGAAACATCAGCCGAGTAAAGGGGGCTGTGCTCAGACCCGGACCTGAAGCGAGCGTGCGCAGGGGAGCCCAGAGGTCCAGGTTCTGAGACTGTCTCCTGATTGGGAGATGTGGGAAAGAGAGGGTTTGGTCCACTAGTTCTGAGGGCAAAGACATCATCAAGCTCATGGCAGATAGAAGTGAAAACTTTTGAAAAAAAAAATGCTACGGTTCTGTCTCTTTGCCACAGCCACCATATCTGTCAACTTTCAACCCACCTCTGTGTCCTCTGGCTCCAAGCACTACTCCGCGCAACACTGGGACTGGATGCTGGTTGGAGGTTCCCACCAGCAGGTCTGCACTCATCCTCAACACTGCCTGCCCTCAGCACACTCACCTGCTCCACCTGTCAGCATGGCAACTAATTTTCTCCTCTGAAGCAGCACTTCTTTCTAAAATGTGACCACCATCAGCAACTCTTTAGTGCCCACTCACCTTGACCTGTGGAGCAGGTGCCAGGTGAGTGTTGAAGGGCAGCAGACATCACCACATAGTAAGGCAGGTCTCATCACAACCCACATGCAGTGACCAAGGACGGTGCTTTATCATCTCACAACGCTTGTATGCGTGTTGTTTCACTGACCCTCCCCTTGGCGGCCATGGGAAGGGCATTAGTAACTCTGTTTCCAAATGGGGATCTGAGGCTCGAAGACATGAAGTGTGGTGCAGTCTGACTGAACTCCAACCTTCCTTTCCCTGAACTGTTTGTTCTCTTTAAAGGGCCAGCCAAAGCTCCAGGTAAATCTGACAGCAAGTAGCTACAGCATCATATATGGATCCTCAGAATGTCAGCCTGGAAGAGTGGCGTGGTCACCCTTTCCTCCAGTCTTTGTACAGGCCCCAAGAGGACGAGTGGCCAGGCTGGGGATATAAGGAAGCTAGGACCCAGGTCTCGCCCTCTCAGCTGGGGGTGCTCTCCACACTGCCCCTTGACCTCTGACCTGCTTGGCACCTCGCTCTAGCCCTGCCTCTTGTGTGGCCCAGGGCAGTGGAGCAGTTGGCAGGTGGAAACTTCCCCCTTCTCTACACTTGTCCCTTCCATATTTCCATTTTCCTCCGATTTCCTCACAAAGGCTTGTCCAGGAGACTTCACCCAAAGCTCTGCACCTTCCCCTCCCACCCTGCAGCCAACTGAAATGCTAGGCTAGCTTAAACATAAAACCAACCAACACTCCCGACACTGAGCTTGGATGTCCATCTGAAATGCACACAAACCTGACTCGACTCGGTCCTTTACTGTCAAAATCCCAAGGTTCCCTAGCTCGAGACCGGTAAGCAGAGGAGGGTCTGGGACATTTCTCACTAGGAGGGTGAGGACGGCATTATAAAGCCTGGGGAGGCCAAGACAAAGGCCCAGTTCCAGTCACAGGTCACTGTCCAGCAGGTGCAGCATGGGCCACGAGGGCAGTCAGTGTAGGTTTGCATCTTCAATTCAATCATTCTGTTTTGCCTGGTTACATTCAATCCATTGACTTCTATATTGGTGCTAAGTAAAAAACAATTAGGAATACCTTAAAAGAACAATAAACTTACTTTGAGGACTAAGAAATTTCATAAGAAATGCCTGAGAACCTCTGATGTTTTAGTGCTAACACAAGCCATGTCTTAAGAGACAAAACATAATTTTCTACTTGGAAGCAACAGACGAGGGCAGCCACAGCAGGAAGGCCGGCTGGCAGGCGGGTCTCGGGGTCACTGCACACACGGCAGGAGAAGCCAGGACACTGAGCTGAAGTGGAAAGGCTGCACGGGCTCTGCTTTGTCCGGGTGCCCACCTCCCAGGCACTGCTCCCGCTCCTGCGGCGGGACAGAGGAGCCGTACCGAGGCGGGGCGAGCGGCCTGGCAGCGACAGACCTATGTCTTGGGGGCCCCAGCCCGGAATGCTGCCTCTTCCCATGGAGACGCTGGTTATGACCTAGAACGTTATGGCCTGGTACTGTACACCAGAAACATCTTGAGGGCTTTTTATGAGCTGAACTACCATTGATAACTGCATTTCCACATGAAAATACTGAATTGCACATAATCAACCCACAAACGTCATACAACAGCATCGTAGAGGCTCAAAGCCGCATCATCCCTCTGATACCTGGCAGCTGTTCATGCACAGAACTCTGCCAAGTGCCCAGAGTTGCTGACGTCCCTCCAGTGACACTGGGAAACCCTGTGTATTGGAAGCTCCTTTTTGACTCTGACTTCCTCTGGCCTCCAAGGCATCACAGAGGAAAGAGGCACGCTCACTGCTCGGTCACATTTCAAGCCGCTCTTCCTGCCATGGGAGCCCTGGGCTGGTCTCTCAGGCAGCCATGGGCAGCCATGGAGGCCTCACCTCGCTGGGGCAGACATCCTGTTCTCACATGTGTTTTCAGCAGCCACACCCCCATACTTACTGGTCTGGCGTTGCAGCAACACCCTAGTCTCTAATTCATGCCCCACATGCTACCAGAATCTGGTGCTTTTTTTCCTAAGAAACACCAGCCACAGTACCTTTCATGCCCAACCTCAATCAACCAGATTATACTCGCAGAAGGCCACATGCCCGGGCTTGGGAGAATTTCTTGGTGTTTCAGGTATAAGAAGGGGCTTTCACTGATGTTCGTTTCTGTGTTGTGCAGGGCAGGTAGCCTGAAGCAAGGGAAGACTGACTGCGTGTTTTGTTGAGTAAGATCATACTTGACTTTTCCGACTCCTCAACCCAGGAAACCTACTTGCTCAGTCTCAGTGCCATGCCTGACACGAGGTGGCCTTTGTATTGTAAGATGGAGGTGCCCAGGGACAATGACAAATACTGGGGCCCAACAGGAAGTCCAGCTGGCTGGCTACCAGGGTGTGAAAGGTATGTGGCCCAGCATGCCCAGTCCACAGACATGTGACAGGGCTGGGGATCTTGTGTTATAAAACTTGGTGCAGAATGGGTCCCTAGAAAAATGAAGGCCACCCTACCCCAAAAAGGGGAAAGTAAAACCCAGCATACATAAACTGAGATACACACAGACGTGTACATTCACTTGTGTGCAAACCTGTACACAGAACAATGCCAGGAAACCGCAAGGATTTTAACATTCCTAAGCAAAGACAGAGCCAGGTTAATACTCAGACCAACCAGGCTAGCCAGAATCTACCAACATCAGGTGGAAGGAAGGAAACAGAACAGGAAGGCCCAGAGGGAGGGCAGTGAGTGGGCCTGAAGTCGCCCCTGGGTCTTCTGCCCCAAACCACCAGCAACAGCAAGGACCACTTGCAAGCCCTTTACTCAACATTCTAAACTATCCACGTTTTTCCCATTTCCTCTGAGACAAGTCAAGAGGTGAGGCCTCTGACAACTGGAAATGAGGTGCGCACACGGTGGGGTAGAGCAGGTTTACAGCTGTCAGAACACAAGACACTTTCCTCTTATTAACTACTGCATTCTTTCCCATACAAACTGTAAACCTACTTTTGCCCCAACCTGTATATTTTTAATTGAAAGTTATTCAGAAGAGATATGGTTTTTATATAAAGATTCCCAGTCACCTATCTGTTTTGGCGCAACAAAGCAGTGGAAGTGCTGAGTGGGTCAGGAGGGGCCTGCCAGCGTCCTGGGAGGAGGACGAAGAGGGGTGAGGTCACCAGGTGCCCTTCCTCTCAGGCCTAAGCTCTGTGTCCTTTTAATGGTTTGTTTGAAATCACAAGGCTCAGCTATGTGAAGAATGGGTCATTATCTTTATACAGCCCAAAGGGAGATTTTAGTAGAGGTCTGGAGCCTGCACTCAGCATGACGGGCGGAGCCCCTGTGGCAGGCCCGGCCCCCACAGCTTTGTCTTGCACACGTGGAGTAAGGTCAGAGCCATCCCAGCATCAGGGTTTCTGGGTGGCCTTTAGAGGATGCAAAGTAGAGAAGCTACCAAGCTGTACATCTCAGACTTCAGATTTCAAAGTGTAATTTTTTTTCCTCCAAATAGTGAATATTACCAAATGCTCCAAGAATGGAACATTAGATGAATCTGAAAGGGCCGCAGCTAATTCAGGTAGCTCTGCATCCCTACCGGAGCTGGGTGGGAGCAGGGCTGGAGGATCCTCCCAGTGGTGAGCGGAAGCACAGGAGAAGCCGAACCTCTACACAGAAATCATGTGAGCTGAGAGAGGAGAAGTGATGGGTTTGTGAGAGCCGCACGGCTGGGCTCTCAGGCACTTGCTGGTGGGGGTATTCCATAATTCTGCGTCTGTTTCCTCCCCCGGAATCTGTTGGGATTCTAAACCTGTAAGGCTAATAGCTGGAGTTTGGGGACACAGAAATGGAAACAGCCAGCTACGCTTACTACTCAAGCACTGGGGATAAAGAAGACAACCTGTCTGGCCTGTGGGGGCGCAGTGGATGGGGCGCTGACCTGGAATGCTGAGGTCGCCGGTTCAAAACTCTGGGTTTGCCTGGTCAAGGTGCATACAAGCAACAGCTAGAACAGCTAGAGTGAAGCAACTGTATACTTCTCATTCCCTGTCCTGCCCTCCCCCTACCTCCTTTCTCTGTAAAATCAGGAAATAAAATCTTGGAAAGAAAGAAAAAAGACAAAACCGAATGCATAATGCAGTCACTAGGCAACAGTATCTTGAACTGGGAGGAGAAGGTGAATATACTTTTAAAGAAATGGGTTTTGATAGTTTCTTCCAGGAAATTTTGGGAAAAAAAAGTTCTCACATCGAGATTCACTTAGAAACGACACAAACATTGGCCCTGGCCGGTTGGCTCAGTGGTAGAGCGTCGGCCTGGCGTGTGGAAGTCCCGGGTTTGATTCCCGGCCAGGGCACACAGGAGAAGCGCCCATCTGCTTCTCCACCCCTCCCCCTCTCCTTCCTCCCTGTTTGTCTCTTCCCCTCTGGCAGCCGGGGCTCCATTGGAGCAAGGTTGGCCCAGGCGCTGGGGATGGCTCTGTGGCCTCTGCCTCAGGCACTAGAATGGCTCTGGTTGCAGCAGAGCAATGCCCCAGATGGGCAGAGCATCGCCCCCTGGTGGGCATGCCGGGTGGATCCCGGTTGGGCGCATCCCAGTCTGTCTGACTGCCTCCCCGTTTCCAGCTTCAGAAAAATACAAAAAAACAAACAAACAAAAAAAAACTGACATAAACATCTCCCAGGAGTATTAGGAGGAGGCAGGAAGAAGGTCAGGGACATTATGCAAGACATGGGGTTTGTTAATGGGGACGTAAGCATCAGCCCTTTTACAGCGTCAATGGTGTGAGTGTGGGCGTCCCTGAACACACCAGAGCTCTAAGGCACTGGAGAATCTGTGGAGGGTGGGAACCCCCTGTGGGACCATGAGGTCACACAGCAGAAAGCGGACCAGCGACACCCAGCCCACCAACAGAGCCAGGAGCCAGCCTTCCTGCTGCTGGAGGCTCTCTAAGAATACAGCACTGTCTCATAGTAGGAATCACCGAATTATGGCTTTGGATTTTAAATGAATGGGCCAAAACGTAACTCTCTTAAAAGGATGAGATGATGGCAAACAAAATAAGTATGATTTTTGCCAGCTCTGGGTTTTAAGGCCACTTTCAGGCAAGCCTACAGGGGGCAGTGAGGAGGTCAGACTGTACAGCTAAGGACGCAGGGCTCCAGGGCAAAAGAGGCCCAGTTCCCAGGCTTAACCTCAGGAGCCGCCGAATCTCTTGACAAAATGTCAGCATTCTTTGTGTGTGTGTGTGTGTGTGTGTGTGTGTGTGTGATATTTTTTAAAAATTAATTTTAATGGGGTGACATTGATAAATCAGGGTACATATGTCAGAGAAACATCTCTAGGTTATTTTGACATTTGATTATGCTGCATTCCCATCACCCAAAGTCCAAAAAATATGGAACACTTCACGAATTTGCGTGTCATCCTTGCGCAGGGGCCATGCTAATCTTTTCTGTATCGTTCCAATTTTAGTATATGTGCTGCCGAAGCGAGCACAAAATGTCAGCATTCTAACAGCAAAACTGCCAGAAGTCTAGGAATGAGAGTGGTGGGTTGGTTATTTCTCTAACCACCAGTCAGCTAATAACTTGTATGATCTGATACGAATGACAAGCTTTGTACAGCAGACATCAAAAGCAACGACTTCCTGCAAGGCAGTGGCCCGTGCCTGGGTGTCTGGGTCATCCGGGAGGTGCGTGATCAGACAGAGAAGCCGGCCTCCCCCAGTTTCTGGCTCAGCAGATATGGGGCGGGGACTTAATACCTGCATCTCTAACAAGTTGCCAGGTCAGGATGCTGCCTTAGTGCTTCCCAGCCTCCACTGAAATGAACTGCAAGTCAGTCCCAGGACAGAGGGGGGGGGGGGGGCAGTGTTACAGCCATCCGTCGGCATAGCTCGAGTCTGGTGAAATTGGGGAGAAATTACTAGTGGCACCTTCATGGCACAAGAGCATCCTTATAAAAGTGGCTGAGGCTGAGCTCTTGAAATGTTTGATTCCTGAGTGTGGTCAGCAGTGAGCTTCCTAGTGGACACAACACCTGCATGTTGTGAGGGATGAGCTGGGGTAGAGGTCATGTTTGGAGTGTGTGTATGTACTGTTTGTCCAACAACCAAAATGACATTAGAAGGACCAGGATGCAGATGGGAGGCTGACAGGTTGGGGTATGTGAACTTTAATCATAAAAAAACTAAGATAGCCTTGAACAGCCACGATCCCTTGACCCTCCTTGGGGTAAAACCGGGCGGTGGAGAGGCCCAGCATGCCGCCTCACCATGAGCTGGAAAAGAGCCTGTGCTTTGCCGTTTGGTTACCAGGTTGGTCTCTTCCTGTTGTTTGTGAGCAGGGACTGGGGAGAGCGGGGCGGGAGTGGGATCAGCAGGGTTAGTGTCAGCCGCAGAGGCGGCCATACATACCACCCAGATGCAAGTCGATGAGGTCACTGTAATAAGACTCTCCCCAATAGTCTACAACAAGGAATTGATGAAGAGAGTTACTGGAGCCAAGAACACCCCCACCCCCAGCAGCCATGACAAGAAATGTAAGAAGCTGACACATTAAGAGGGGAAGAGACGCGGGGCGGCATGCACCTCTCCATGCGCGTTCTGTGTACACAGGTGTGTGCCGTACCCTGCCTGGTGGGGAGGGGTCCGCTAGCCCACAGCAGACAGAGTGGACAGCCAGTAGCAGTGTGACTGCTGTTCATATCTCCAATGGTCAGTGAGAACTAATAGCCTTGGCTTTTTGGGAATCCTGGCCCTGCTAGGACTCAACCTTATCTCACTAAGAAGATTTAAAAAATTCAAGGGCAGATCAGGGGCAACTATTTCCTTACTGTCTGAGTATGAGAGACTCTGGGCTGACAGGCTGAAGGCTGGACTACAACCCTTAAAAAGGCAGTCAGAGCTCCTGAGAATCCCTATGTGGCCCTCGCTGGTGGGTACCCCAAACTCCACGCAGAACCATTTTTGCTAGGTGGCTGGAGATGAGGAGGTGCTGTTTCTTCTGAGGCCAAGCCTCCCACTTCAGTCAGCCTTCTCTCTAAAAGCAGGAAGCGGGCTGTGACTGTTTGCCTGGTGACGGGCACTCTTCGCTTTCTAGCTCACGTGGCTGTGCAGCAAGGACATCATGTTCTTCACACGCCCGAGAAGCAGAGGCTGGGCCGTGCCAAGGGGCTGGCTGGGCTGGCGGCCCCCATCCTCCCAGTCGTGAGCAGATGCAGAGCACAGCAGGCTCAGCTGCTATTCCCCCCCTCCCATCCAGATCTCACAATCCGGTGCTGGTCCTGGCTGCCTCCTGCTCCCCGCCAGGCTCCCCCTTCAAGAAAGGGCACACCGGAAAGCAGAATGCAAACCGGAAACGGTTTTCCTGCTCATGTTCAAGGACGACCTGGGGGCTTAAGTTTGAATCAGGTCTCTAGGAACAAAAAAGGGCTTCCCAGGTGCTCCAGACCAAAAACCACCCCAGTCCCAGGCTTGCCCTCTGTCGAAGGCTCTGAACCTATCCCTGGCGGTCTGCATTTTCATGGGCTGTAGGCAAGGGAAGCCTGGTGGATGGACAGTGTGGCCCACTGGGCAGTCTGACTCCCTTAGCCAGTGATGGAAGCTTGGCCCTTCAAGTGAGACCAAACGGCTGGTGGGCCAGATGATGTCTTCCCGAAAGGGGCCAGTGAGGACTGCTGGAGTTGCCAGACTGTCACAAGCCACGCGGGTGGGCCAGGAGCACTGGACAAGACAAGTGAGAGGACTGTGTGCTGAGGCCACAGAGTGCATGGCAGCTGAGCACACATTGCCCCAGGGACAGTCTCTGCCAGGTAGGAACAGGGACTTCTGACAGATGGGGAACCTGGGAAGTGGTGCCTTAAAAGAGGAAAGGGAGTAATGTACTCGGATATACGTTCTTATGGTGAGAGCTACGATATTCTCGGAATATCTCAAACGCATCCTGGGGAAATCTCCCAGTGGAGCTACTGACACTCGTCTCTATAAATGGGACAGACACGTATTAATTTGGATGGAGGTTTCTGGTAAAGGCTTGCTTAGAAGAGTATGGACTAAGACAGTGGTTTTCAAAGTGTTCTGTGGAGCCCTAGCATTCTTCATGCACTGCTCCACGGCCCTCCCAAATCCCTGATCCACAGCAAACATCACGGAGACACACCACATGCAACGTTTGACGTGCCAGACTTCCACCTGCTGAAGACCACCAACATGCTAATCTGGGCTGTCAGGTGAGCTGGATTTTTGAAGCCCTTAGGACCAGTATCACAGCGTGGTTGGTTTTGTGGACATTGTGTTTTTGTGACCTTTTATCTGAGATCTGCTCTTTATGAGAAATACGAACCGCAGTCAAGCTTTTCAGTGATGTAATCGTGAAAACAATTCCAACTGCCCCATGTTAGTGTCCAGCACCCGCACCACTTAAACTGTGTACATCCCGACATCTCCAGGTGAGGGTCACAACCTGTGACCATGTATAGTGACCACGCACGTCAGGATGTTCCCTACCCGGGGGGTGTGCTGGAAACACCAGCAGCCCTCGACTGTAGCCTGCATTTTCAAATCTGTGTTAACATTTCAAAGTAATTCTTTTTTTTTTGTATTTTTAAGTGAGAAGCAGGGAGACAGAGAGACAGATTCCCACATGAGCCCAACCGGGATCCACCTGGCTAGCCCACCAGAGGGTGATGCTCTGCCCATCTGGGGCATTGCTCCATTGCAACTGGAGCCATTCTAGCGCCTGAGGCAGAGGCCATAGAGCCATCCTCAGCGCCAGGGCCAACTTTGCTCCAATGGAGCCTTGGCTGCGGGAGGAGAAGAGAGAGACAGAGAGGAAGGAGAGGGGGAAGGTGGAGAAGTAGATGGGCGCTTCTCCTGTATGCCCTGGCCGGGAATCGAACTCGGGACTCCTACACTCTGGGATCTACTGCTGAGTCAACTGGCCAGGGTCAGAGTAATTCCTTTTGATGTAAACTTGAATTTATAATTTGGTTTGTAAAAAGGTTCTGCTGCTAAAAACCAAGTTTGAAAACCACTGACTTGGACAAAATCTTGGCTGTATATGTTCATGAAAAGATAATTAAGCAATTGGAGAGAAGAATTTTGACAAAATCCAATGCCAGCCTTCAGTGGCATATTTTTCTCTAACCCCTTGGTCGCCAGCAGCTCATTATAGAAATATGGAAGCCCCGTCAGACTCAAACTGCATGGTACGCAAGTGCTATGCTGGGGGCATTGACGCTGGGGGCCGCCCGCACTCCAGAGTCCGTGGCAGAGTGCAGTGTCCTCCGTGAGGACTTATGTTGACTGTGGATGTGGGTACACATGGCTGCTGAGCTCATGTGCCTGTGCTGGGAGCTCCACCCTTCACTTTCTACCTTGGCAGAAGTACTTTGTGGGAACGGGTAGAAGGCAGGCCAGGCCCACGCTCCCTCCTGACATCATCTGTAAGAAGAGAAAGCAGCAGGGCTGGGCCCTGTGAGGTGCTTAAGCAGGTGCAGGTGCCTCTGGTAGGCACAGGCCCACCCCCCCCAGGGCTCGGGCTGAACAAGGAGGCCACGGCAGAGCACGTAGGACAGGGAGCAAACACCAGGAGGGTGGAGACACCACAGCTTCCTTTGAAAGCCAGGGACCCTTAGGTGCCCTGAATCTCCACTGAGACACAGGGGTCGGGGCTAGTCCTGCAGCCACACAACTCAGGCCTGCAGCTCCTGGGCTCCAGAGGGGTTCAAGTGTCTGTATTTCATTTGGTGGCTCAGGTTTTAAGCAGTAAGTTCAGCGAGAAGTAAGGCACAAAACCAGGACCATCACACCCTCATCTTTCTCCCTTATCCACTCTCTTCATCTGAAGGTCATTCCTGAGTCAACAGAGTCAAGGCAATTTCAAGTTCTTGAAGGGCCTGGTAAAGAGACCTGCTTCAGTGTCTGGCCCCTGGCTTCCCCAATGTGAATGTCAGTCCTAAAGAACCCCATGAATACATCTTTACACCAGGCACACATGACAAAGTCGCCCTACTGGCCAGTTTTCCAGCAAGATCGGACAGCAACAGCCAGTCCCAGTCCTAGCTGCTGCTTCTTTGGTTTACAGGCAGCCTGTCTACAAGATACACCCTGTGCCACGTTAGAATAAGGGAGTCATCGGGGCAACCGCAAAATCAGGTCACTACCTCTCTTCATCCTCAGCCTCACAGCTTCAGGGCTGAACCTGAAGAGGCCTCTGCTCCTACTAGAGATGGAGGGTTCACCAACTAGAGATCCAACTCTTGAGAAAGCAGATGTCAGTCACTCCATGCTGTGTTGGGGTGACAGTTGGGGCTAGCTCAGTGGTTTCAAGGTTCTTTTTTATTGTTCTGACAGAGACAGAGAGAGTCAGAGAGAGGAACAGATAGGGACAGACAGACAGGAACGGAGAGAGATGAGAGTATCAATTCTTTGTTGCAGCTCCTTAGTTGTTCATTGATTGCTTTCTAATATGTGCCTTGACCGGGGGGCTACAACAGAGCGAGTGACCCTTTGCTCAAGCCAGCAACTTTGGGCTCAAGTCAGTGACCATGGGGTCGTGTCTATTATCCCACGCTCAAGCCAGTGACCCCACGCTCAAGCCGGCAACCTTGGGGTTTCGAACCTGGGTCCTCCGCATCCCAGTCTGACGCTTTATCCACTGCGCCACCGCCTGGTCAGGCAGTTTCAAGGTCTTGCACCAACAAGGTTCCTGGGTCCTTGGGACCCTGATGACTCAGGCTCTTCCTTGCTTTCTCTGTGGCCTGCTGTGCTAAACCACCCTGCAGGCTTCTTGGGTTGCGCAGGTGTCCTTGCTCTGCACTCTCAAGTGCCTCCCCAGGACTGTAGTCACCCAGCACATGGCCCTCACAGCTGTTCCTGTGTCAACTGTTGCTAGCTCTGCACCATCCCCTGCGCCTGGCACGACCAGACTCAGGGAGACTGGAGCCTGGGCTCACACTGGGAAGCCTGTGTGCTCCTCCCATAGGCGGTGGTGAAGGCTCTGTGGGGCGTGCATCCTCACATGCTCTGAGCAGCTGGGCAGGAAAAGGAGCCTGAGGAGCTAAAAACAGGAGGTGGCATGTGGACAGCAGGCCAGGGACCCTGCGTGTCCAGTTCTGTGATGGTTCCTTGTGGTACAGCTCTCCCTTACTCCCAGTTCTGTTCTTCTGGAGAAATGATGGGTGGGAAAGGAGGAGCAGGGAGGCCTAGTGCTTGCCGTCAACAGAAGTGGACAGAGGTCACCCTGCAGGTGCACGGCCGCCTGAGTCGGGTGGAAGAACAGGGGTGGGCCCTGGGGAGGTCCTGACAGATGCGTTTCTCTCCTGTGTGTCACAGGAAGCCCCGAATACCATGAGGGAGGGACCCAGAGGTGCCTGCTGCAGAAGAAGCTAAGGTGACAAAACTAACCCTGCCGTGCGGGGAGCTCCCTTGGGACAAGTCTCCACAGCAGAGCCCAGGCTATACCTGCTTCTCCACGGAGCGCCTTCTCCACAGCAACACCTCGCTCCTCCAGCTGCCGCTGCTTCTCTTCCACCTGCTCCAGCTGCCGCTGGATGATCTGTGGGGATAAGACAGCAGGAGCACCGGCCTTCCCCCTCTCCTCGGGAAGACACACTGCACCTGCACGGGGTGGGGGTGCGGAGAGCGTGGCAGCGCTCAGGACAGGCTCCAGGCAGTGCACTTCGGGCCCAGTGTGTGGACAGGCGTGCCCCAGCCCCTCCCGGGGCAGTTCAGAGGAGGGGTGGGTGAAACTCCTGCAGGAAGGACTGAAGGGCTAGAGCCTGGGGCCTCTCTGATGGTGACACTGCTCAAGCCTTGGCAGGGGTGCGTGGACACCACTGTGGACATCCCCTCTCTACAAGATTAAACAGACACGGAAATCTAGAATGGGACAACCAGCCAGGATCTGTTTGAAGCATGTAGTAAGGAGTTCCTGTGTGGGACGTGAGGATGAACAGTGGGCACGCAGGAGGACGTCCAACCTCAGGGCAGCGGCCAGTGATGCATCAGTGCAGTGTTCACAGGGAATGAGGTGCAGGACAAGGACTGCAGGTGGATGTGATTAGTGTACTAACCTTGACACATACAACTGTACATATATGATTTCACTTAAAAATCATATTGTATTAGGTATCTTTGAATACTCTGTATGGAGACATTATTTTTGTTACCCTCACTCCCCCTAATCTGCAATGGCTCAGGCCTGCAGACAGACCAATGACGAGGGGACAGCTCTGACCTCTAACTCCCATGCCTGTCAGAGCTGACAGGTCACAGTTGCCTCAATAACTGTTCTTACAATTGAACTAATTGACTCTGCAATGATTATTCCTGAGCAAGGAATTTAGAAACTTGAAGCCTGGCTATTCTAACAATACAACATTGAGGCTTCTTTAGTTCTATCAAGCCTGGGGCTTGTGGCCCAAGACCATGGGGCTATCCTCTCTCAGGTAATGGGACACTGCCCACCTCTGCTCTGCCCTCCTTGCCCTCCTTCATTGTGGGCGAGGACAGCTGGCTGGAGGGAAGGGTACTGCCCTATGGCTGCCCCTGCGTCCTGGTTTTACCTGGGCACGGTGCAGCCGCTTAAGTTCTTCCTGCTTGGCTTGTCTCCGAGCTGCCTTCTGCACACGCCGGGTCAGCTTGGCGTTCAGTTCCTCCTCCGTGTAAGTTCTTAACTGGAGAGAACAAGAGAGTTCCTCAGCTGGGTACAGAGACAGGCCTGAGAACGCGGGGCATGGAGGGCACTGCTGCAGTTTGCGAGTGTCTGCAGGGAGAACAGGTGGGCAGGCGTGCGGAGACTCCCGGGCACACCTCAAGTTCCACAAGTGAGGTGCTCCCCTACTGTGACAGTGACAAGAAGCTTGGTGGAAGACTGGGAGTTAATGCTCCTGTTATCCCTGAGTCCACCTGTTTCTCATATATGGGCTTTATACAAGGTAAAAATATTGGTGAGGTGTCTCCCACGCCTCCTGCTTCTAGGAGACATACGGGGAAAGAAAACCCGGGTCCTTTCGCTTTCTTGTTTGGTATCAAAGCCACTTTCTTCAGGTCAGCAATATTTATAAGTTTCTTATAAGAAGTAACATTGGAAGTAGAGAAACAAGGGTGTTTCTATTTTAAGTCTGAGTGAACCCCAAACTAACTAATATTCTGAAGGAGGAACTACGGAGGTGGACCTGGCCTGACTCCGGGTCTGCCGCAGGTGGGGCTGTCTCAGCCAGTGCCATCAAGACTTGAGGGAGGCAGTGGCCAAACCCACTGCAGTCCCACGGATGAAGCCTCCTGAGCAGCTAGCTCCACCGGCACACACAGGTAGCAAGTGCCCATGGCTGCAGCCAGAGCCTAGAAGGAACACGGGGCCACACTGAGAGGCAAATGTGGGGGGCTTGCCGCTATTCCTAACACCATGCTTACTGCCTACAAGAAAATAAAAAAAAAGACTTTTATAGGCTTTAAAGGACACTTCCAAATTCAACTCAGGAGTCTATTCTAATGATCTAATAATAAGGTGTATATTCTAATGATCTAATAATCAGGTGTGTATTATAATAATCTTTATTCTAAGAGCACAAGGGACAGTGGACAGTCAGCTGAGCAGGCAGTCCCTACGGGTGTCAGTGTGTTCTGGTGTCACAGGCATGGCACTTTGCAGGTCAGGGACCAAGGACTCGCGAGTTCCCATTCCTGCAGCGACCAGTCCCAAAGGGCAGCCCTGTCGCCTCAGGCACTCAGACCAACCCTACCACATGCACTCCAGCCAGCAAAGAGCAGGGCACGTCGCCCTCTTCCTCTGTGAGGACACAGCTACAGAGGGTGTGTGGCGAGTGCCTGTGACCGCTCCATGCACACGCAAACAGTTAGTGAGGTGTGGCTGCTGGGCTGGGACTGGGCCGCCCCGTGGTTAATTACAGACACGCATGCAGCAGTGACTGGCCAGCGGGAATGAGATACTACCTTCGGTGCATATGGTCTCCCGAATGCCAAGGTGTGTGGCACGTAAACCATCTTTTAGGGGGACGGCAACGGAAAACAAAACAGAACAGTAACAACGATAATTAAAAACAACACAGAAATGGAGCAACATCAACGTTTAAGACAAACACACAGACTAGAATGCATGGTTACTTTTCACGATGCCACACGGGAGAGTGCAGGAGAGACCTGGGTTGTGGACACTCATGGCCGTGCCCAGCAAGTCCTATTCTAACTAAGGCCTGGGTTATTTTTCTACCAAGGAGACCGCTTCCTCCTCGTGCCCCAAACCTCTTTTCCTTCTCTATCTCCTTCCTGTATCCTACAACGAGGGATTTAAATATGTGGATGTAGACGCTATTCCTCCTTTGGAGCCCCTTTGCTTGTGGACGCTCAGACTGCTCCTTCCTGTCGGTGCTGCAGGTGCTGGGGTGGGGGATGAGTGGTGGGGAGCTCCTGTGGCCAGAGAAACAGACACAGCGAGCAGGGAGTCAGCGCAATGTTCTCCTTTAAGAGGCTCTCTCCTGCAGGGCTCCTGGGCAGGGTGGGGCTGCCTGGCGGGCTGCCAGCCACCTGGGGTGGGGGGCCACTTCTTGATTACACAGAGTGAAAGGGACCTGAAATAGCACAAATAACTGATATTTATCAAAAGCGTTTCAGGCAGTCATTGTAACATTATGCTCCAGGAAGCCTTGCGCAGTGGCTCAGAGCTGAGCAGCTGCATGCACCCCCAGTTTCTCAGTGGCCCCACTCCATGGTCAAGAGGCTGTCAGAGATGGAGGGGGGCAGGGATGGCTGGGGGCCTGGCTGCTTCTCCTGAAGGAGGGGGGCCCCTAGTGCGGGCCTGAGAAGAATGAGCTAGCTTCCTAGTGGTGATGTTTTTTTTTTGTTTTTTTTAATTAAATTGGAGCATGTTGGTTCTACCTGTCACACTGACTCATCTCTCCCACCAACCATCATAAAGAGGAAGAACTTCATGATCAGAACAAGCCAGTTAAAGGAAAAAAAAGACGGCTTCCCCCGTTGGCAAGTGAAAGACTCCACAGGAGCCACGTGACGGCCATGTAAGAAGTGGCACTCAGCATGTGTGCCAGGCTGACAGGGGGGCGGTCACTACTGACGTCTGTAGGAAGGGCGCACACTCAGCAGAGGCAGTGCCAGCGCAGGCAGCCTGTCATTCAGCGTTTGCCATGATGTTTCCTTCACTAACAGAAACAGTGGAGAGATCTGACCACAAAAGCAACCACAGATGGAAGTTTCTGACCAATGGGCTGGTGTTGGCCTGTTTGTGCTGAGGCACAGTGAGCCTGGGACCACACTCTCCTCAGCAGACCCCCCGTTAGTACCCCTTTCAAGACCTGTCAGGCCCCACTGTCAGAATGTGTTTAGGAACCACACACACACCCAGAAGCCCTCAGTTCAGCACAAACGCCACGGTGTGGGAACATGAGACAGGGCGCGCCAGACACCAGGTCCCTGGGTGGGGGGAAGGGTGCACACAGGATCCCAGCTGTGGCCCAGCTGTGACCCTGCTGTGACCCAGAATGGTCTGGCCGGGCTACGGGGAAGCTATGCAGACGGCTGGGGCGGGATGGGAGGCCTGGCTGTCTAGGCGTCCTGCTAGGAGAATGGACAGAGACAGAGCTGACATAGCCAAGGGGGTGAACAAATTAAGAATGAGATGAGAACTGAAAAGCTGTTTCCTCTGGGTTGCTATGTTACTAAAAGAGGGACTGAACCCAGCTAGGAGGAGGGGCTGGACACGGCCCTGCCATGGCCTCTCCGAAGTCAACTCACAGGCAGACTCAATTCTGAGCCTGGGGAGCCTCATAAAGAAGGTCCAGATGTTCTGGGGAAGTTTTTCATTCAAGAACAGGAGTTGGAGGAAGCTGGACTGACACCCTGGACAGGAGGGTGACATGTGCTCAGGGCTAGACAATGGAAATGGAGTAGAAAGGCTCCCACCCAGTCCTGGCCGGGCCCTGGGCACGAAGAACCCTTCTCCTCTACTCTGGGAACCAGGGGGTTGGCCGCCTGTGGGATTTCTGAGGACACAGAATGGATGGACAAGCCTGGGCTGCCTCCTGAAGACAGGAGTCTGTGGGCATGCATGTCTGTCTTCACCAGAACTGAACACTGGGACTCTTGCCATGGAAGCAAACAAAACCCTGAGTGACAACCCTTCTATGGCTCCTGCTTGGACCACTGGGCGAGGGTCAGGACCCAGCTGTGTCCACCGTATCCCAGCCCTGCTCTGGGAGCTGCTTCCTTCGCCCCACCATCACAGACTAACTCAACAGAGGAAGGAAGGAGGCCAGGTCCCAACCCCTGAAGCCCCACGGCTGACCAGGCCTGCATACCTCTCGTTTGGACTTCTGGGAGGCCCTCTCGAGGATGTCATCGCTAGAGAGGTCAGAGTCTTCGGAAAAACTCAGCTGGCGCCGTAGCTGCAGCTCTGAGGAGACGGGAAGGGGCAGAGTGAGGACAGTGACCAGTGCATCCGCCTACGGCACTCTCCTGACTTCTGCACTCACGGAGGCAGCTCAGGGGAGTGCGGTGGAGGTTTGGTTTCTTTCCAGTTTAAGTGACTCTGTCCCACTCCGCGGAGCCAGGGGCTTGGAGGCCCACACTTGTGCAGGCAGGGGCAGACTGACACTGACCGGATGGGTCCTGGACCCCGGCAGCACTGCCCCCCTTGGGGGCGATGATGCTTCAGGCAGCGCACACGCCTCCTGGCTCCCTCACACAGCCTTGGGCTGTTTTTCAGGGTTATTCTGTTAGGCAGAGGGTGCTCTGTGAACCCAGGCTCAGTCTTCTCCCTATTGTAAGCATAGCTCTAAGAACCCCTGGGGGGGGGGGCAGCTTGGGGACAGGACCTTTCAAAAGGAACCAAATGACTGAAGTACGCACGCACACCTTACACTCTGCCCCAGGAAGGTCCTGGTGCCGTGGTTACCTGCTCGCATGACTGGAGACATCCCGTGCTTGCCAGAGTGCAGGGTGGCACCACTGGAAGGGGTGCTGGAGCAGGACTTGCCATCCCCCTTCTTCTTGTCCTTCTTATATCCATAGAAGACTGACTTCCATAAGGACCGGGGCTTGGCGGCTGCCTCCTCCAGGAGGTCTGGGCTGGGCTTCTCAGGGGGCTGGCCCTCCCCTTTGGATTTCCTCTCCTTCTTGTTTCTGCGGGGGGAGAAGAGGGATGATTTCTTCTTGCTCTTCCCGCTGGAGCCCTCAGAGGAGGTGACTGATCCGTCTGGGGCCCCTGAGTCCGATACAGAGAGGATCTCTTCACTGGTGGCTTTGTGTTTCCAGGTGGGCTCCTCGGGGCCTTTATGGACTGGGTGCTTTGGGGAGTCGTGGGCAAGGGCTCTGCTCTTGGAGGGTACTGCGGAGGCACTGTGGTAGGGGCCCCCTGGGGGCCGGGAGGCACCAGCCCCCATGTCCATCTCCTTCATCTGACTCAGCTGCCTGGCCATGGCATCCCTCAGTGCCTGGCTCTTCACGGCCTTCTCCCTGGCGCGCATGCGCTCCTCGGCCAGCTCCCTGGCTTCTGGGGAGATGACAGGCAGCCCCCTCTGCTGGGGGGGGCCCCCGCTCTCCAGAACAGGCAGACTGCCGTTCTCCCTGGTGAGGGGAGGGTGAACGGGCTTCTTGGAGAGCAGCCCGCAGGACGGGGGTGTGAAGAACTTCTCCTGCAGACTGGAGTCCTCGGTCCTGTCATCGTAAGTGTCCTCTACATCATCAGCAAAGGGGATCTCGTCCACACTCTCCACAAATGATTTCCGTACCTCCTCCCGGGAAGGTTGGGTGGGTTCCCGGGGGAGCCGCATAAAGGTGGCAGGTGGGGGCGGTGGGATCACTGAGGCCGTGGGCTCAGTTTCCTTATGCTCACAAGTCTGATAAGGCTTCCTTTGAAGAGTTGCAGGTTCCTCGTCCTGGGGTGGGGGTGGGGGCGGGCTGGAGGGTGGGGTCAGCATGGTGGAGTCTGAGGTGTTGAAGCTCTGGCTGCCCAAGGTCTTCATGTTGGAGGAACTCCCATGGAGGCCTAGCCCCGAGCTGCTGGACAGGTCTCTGCGCTCCTCGTGGGAGCTCTGTAGCTCTCTTTCAGATGGGGACTTGGGGGCTGGGAGAGAGGGCTGGTCACCCTCTGACTTTGGCAGGCCCAGTCTCTTGGGAACGGGCGGAGCTTTTAGAAGATGGAGTCCCTCACCCTGAGGGGACTTCTCCACTGAATAGGACTTTAGGGACCCTGGCTTGAAGACAGGCAGTGGGAAGCTGTGCTCAGGCCCCTTGCTGTGGTCCACGGGCGTGAGCCCGAGGCTGCGGCGGATCTCAGCACTCTTCATCCAGAACTCCGCCACCAGGTCGTTCCGCTTTGGGGCCTCATCCACGGCAAGACGGCTGCCCAGTCTGTCTCTGGCGTCGCCTTGGTCCTTGACATGCAGGTGGGTCAGGGGGGTGGATGTTTTAGCTGGAACAGGCTGGAAGCATATGGGGGACTTGGTGGGGGATGGGACGGTGGCCTCACAGGAAGGCTGAGGCTGGGAGCAAATAGGGAGCGGGGTGGTGGTGGAGGGGGAGGTGGCCAGTGGGGACAGGCCCTGGGCGCCAGCAGGGGAGGCAGGCGCCACGGCTTCCATCAGAGCTGCCGGCTGGGACCGGATGGGAGCAGGCACAGTGCTCTTGTCAGTGGGAACTTCTGCGCTGGGCTTTGCTTTGGGGACCAAAGGCTCTGGGAAAAAGTGCGGCTCGGGGGACTTCACCTCAGTGACCTCAGAAGGGAGTGGGGTCTGGGCACCCTATGGACAACAAAGACAGACGGAAGCAGCTCAGAGAGCAGGGACTTAACAGTCAGCAAAAACCCCTGGGGGAGCCTTCTCTCTCAGAAGGCCTGTGCTTGCTGAAGTCAGCCCCATCTCCACCCTTTGGTTATCCCAATGGTTCCAGCAGAACCTTTCTCACTTTCTGCCACTTTGAACTGCTGTACTTAGGTGAACAGCTGTTCAAGGTGGAGCCCACCTCAATCACATCCTGTGTTCTACATACATACATTCAAGTGGACACTGGCCAGAGGCCAGGGTGGGCTCAGCTCCTGCTGCCCCACTATCAGCCCCAGAGCTCTGAGAGCGTGGACACAGAAGCACAGTGGCCGACATGGTACGAGGATAGAGTAGCTGCTTTTACAGCCTGGACTCCACTGTCCTCCCCGGGAGCTCGAAGACCTGGCACTTTGCAAAAACCCGACTCCCGCCCTCCTACCACACGTGTCTGTCAAGCTCCCTACCTCACACGTAAAAAAATTGCCAAGTTCATTTTGTTTCCTAGATTCCAAAGACTGGATCAAGGGAACCCAGTCTCGAGTCTGCACTTCCCTCCCTAACCTTTCCTCCAGGACGTACTTTCCACAACACGTCCCATGGGACATACTGTTAAGATGTGTTTACAAGGTAGTCTCTCATTTGTGGTTCACATGCCACGGGTAATCTGAATAAAGGTTTTTAATTTTAAAACTCATAGCTGATTTAGCCCTGGCCAGTTGGCTCAGCGGTAGAGCATCGGCCTGGTGTGTGGAAGTCCCGGGTTTGATTCCCAGCCAGGGCACACAGGAGAAGCGCCATCTGCTCCACCCCTCCCCCTCTCCTTCCTCTCTGTCTCTCTCTTCCCCTCTTGCAGCCAAGGCTCCACTGGAGCAAAGTTGGCCTGGGCGCTGAGGAGGGCTCCATGGCCTCCACCTCAGGCACTAGAATGGCTCCAATTACAGCAGAGCAACGCCCCAGATGGGGCTGAGCATTGCCCCGTGGTGGACATGCCGGGTGGATCCCAGTCGGGTGCATACAGGAGTCTGACTGCTTCCTGGCTTCTAACTTTGGAAAAAAGAACAAAAAAACCCCCACAAAAACCCGACAAAAAACTCATAGCTGATTTTAACATAATATTAAGAAAAAAATGCTTCTGTCATATCAAACCAATGATTCCATAAATAGAGATTCCATACATACAGTGAGAGGAGGGGGGATAGATAGATTCCTACATAGTCTACGGCCATACCACCCTGAACGCGCCCGATCTCGTCTGATCTCGGAAGCTAAGCAGGGTCGGGCCTGGTTAGTACTTGGATGGGAGGGAGATTCCTACATACACCCTGACCAGGATCCACTGGCAACTCCACTTGGGGCTGATGCTCAAATTAACCGAGCACTGGCTACAGGGGGAAAAAGGGGGAGAAGGGGGTGAGGGAGCGGAAGAGAAGCAGATGGTTGCTTCTCATGTGTGCCCTGACTGGGAATCTAACTTGGGACTTCTGCACGCTAGGCCAACACTCTATCCGCTGAGCAACCAGCCAGAGCCTAGTCCTGTTTTTAAAGGCCCACAGCACAAGAAGCAAAAAAAAGGCTCACACCAACAGAAATCAGTATGTCCATGTAGGGTGCCATCAGCTCTGTTCCCTCCAGTGAGCCCCATCTTACCTCTGCCACGGGGCTGTGGAGTGGGGGGAACAGAGCAGCTTGTCCCGAAGGGGCCTGGGTGGGGCCGGAGATCCGGGAGGGGCCTGAAAAGAAGAGACAGAGGTTGACACGAGGGAAGCCCCATTCCTACGTAGGGTGCCTCTCTCAGTCAGCGCTGCAGTGGGGTCCAAGTGATAGCTGGTGGCCTGCAGAGATGGAGAGGAGAGCACAGGGAGCATCTGCCCCAGCGTCCACAGGCACCTCTGTTGTGTCAGAGTGCTGGCTCTTCATCGGATATATGGTCTTTGTCCCAAGTTTTGAGCTGTCCCTTCCTTCTATGCTCTCATAGCCCCAAATAACACACAGTGAGGGCTGCTAGTAAAGCCACGCGCAGGGCCCACACACGGGGGCAGGGGTGGGGCCAGCCTGAGGCTGGCGTGCCCTGCGCTCTGCTGCACAGTCTGCACCCGTGGTGCCACTCATCCTCACGCACTCAGCAGGAATCCCGGGGGTGGCTCCTGCCACAGTGCACTGACCTGACTTGTGCTGTGGAGCGGCAAGGGGTCGCTCCTCCTCATCTTCTAAGACCTTCAGCTCTGGTTCCACTCCTGCCACCACTAGGTGCTGCCTACAAACCCCCGTTTCAGCCTCTGACGGGATGTCATCAGACCAGTGCTGATCTGGCAGAGGGAAGGGGCACAGAACATGAGTGTGGCCACACGCATGTCCAGCCTCCTGCCATCCATAGAGAGCAGCGCGACTGCCGCCGTCTGGATGGCTCCGTGCCCTCGCTGGGCCCTGCCTGCCAATCCCCACCCAGCTCTGACACCAGCCGAAAGAACACCCTCTGCATGGCGCTCTTTTCAAGCCCATGATGCTCCACATTCTTCTGACACATGGCCAGACGATAGAGGACAGGCCACGGCAGAAAACAGGACAGTGGCCATGCCCGTGGGGGCACTTCTCTCCCGTTGGTGCTGCCCAGCCCTGCTGCCTCCACCACAGCTGCGTGCCCTCAGTGTCGTGCCTGGACCACCCTGTCCTTTGTCCCAGCCTTGTCCCTTGCCCCTTGTTTCCAAGCCAACCAAACTATAATTCTGGAAACACCCCCTCCGTGCATCTATCTTTTGGGGGGTATCTGGGCTAGAGGCTCAGTTTTTCAGCCGCACAGCAGTGATGCAGGCTTTGTCAAACGGTGACTTGTGGGCGGGTGAAGGGACGCACACTTGAGTTAGTGGCCAAACGAGGCTGCCTCCCCCAAGTCCCTGCTTTTGTTTAATGTGTATTGTTTTTATCTTCCCTGAGTTCAAAGCACTCTGGCCTGCCCCCCAGTGGGGGCCAGGGTGGCCACCATGGTAGAGAGGGGAGGCCCCGGGGTCCCTGTACCGTCGTCCAGCTCAGCACCCGTGTCCCCGTTCTCTGCGGCCTCCCCTCCTATCTCGGCCGGCTCCGAGTCCACATCTTCCTCCAGGTCATTCTCGTCCAGTGGGGCTGGAAAGCAGAACAGCAGAGGAAGAAGAGGACGGACAGGAGGACAGGTGGACTGCCTCTGTGGGAGGCATGCTGTGATGTGAGGGCCACCAGAAGGGACAGGGCAGGCTCGGAAGGGCCTGGGTTTGGACCCCAAGCAGGGGTCAGTCAGACCTGGGCCTTCCTGACCACCTGGGAGTCACACTTCTCTGCTCTCAGGCCAGTCAGTCACCTTTTCCCGTTCTCCAGGGGCTGCAGTGAGCCCCTCACTTGAGGACAGGGGATGCCGCTTGCCCAGGCCCAGCAGGCACCTGCTGCAAGCTGAGGAGCAACTACGGCCTATAGGCCGGGCCTAGTGTGGCCGCCTCACATGCTTGGAGTCGTTTTGTACAGAGGGGCCATTTCTAGTTCCTGTCGGTGAGAGGCCCAGGCCGCTGAGGCGACTTGTCCGGGCCCCAGGGCGTGCGCTAGCTGGCAGTGCTACGCGTCAGCAAAATCACTGTTGGAGGGGTGACCAGCAGGGCTCCCAGGCCTTTGCGCCTCCCTCTCAACAGGAAGACATGGCAGCTTTGCTTGGGATAATTTAGAAAAATATTTTCCTAAAGCATGAGAGGGAGAGAGAAGGGGCAGATATGGAGTTTATTTTCTGGAATCACGACTAGCCCTTCTGTGCTACAAAATGAGGCAAAGCTCTAACTGACTTCACTTCTCCTGAGGAGCCAACCCCCCGAGAAACACACACACACTCACCTGCTCCCCCCCTCTGCATACCTAGAATTCACACCCACAGTCTGGAGAGAAGGCCGTGGAGGAAGCCACGACCCCTGCTTTAAAGGGTTCTGGAAACACCAGTGCTGCCCAGGACCGGCCAACCCCCTGGCCAGAGGTCCTAAGGGCTTCTTCTAGGGTGTGAAACACAGCCACCTTCAAGTCTTTCTTAAAGGGTTTCGTTTCAGAAAAAGGGCTATGTTCTGGTCTGCACATACAATGGCCTGAGGACCAACGCCCCGGAGAGGTAGGTGGCAGAGGACCTGGGGCAGCAGTGCAGGACAGACTTCCAACAAGGCTGTGCTGAATTTGGGAGGCGGCCATGTAATGTCTCCTCCCATGCCTGCTGTGGTTCAAACATGGACTGCAGCCACTGAGGCTGTGTGCACTGAAGGTCAGGGACATGTCTGGCTTTGGAGGAGGGGAAGGGATGGGGCACTCTGAAGGTTCTAGCAATGTTTTCTTTCTCTCCCTCTTTTTAGTGAGAGTTGGGGAGGGGGACAGACAGACAGGAAGGGAAAGAGATGAGAAGCATCAACTTGTAGTTGTGGCACCTTAGTTGTTCATTGATTGCTTTCTCCAATGTTTTATTTCTTCATCCAGGTGACACGGGTCTCTGTTTCAATGATTATTTAAGCTGTGTCTCACCACTTCGTGTACTGAGCTTACTAAACAGGCTGCTGGTTTCACGTCTAGTTTTGAAGAACACAGGTCTGGAGTGATAGATAGTCCAGGTTTCGGGGAGGGACAAAGGGGAGTGTTTCAAGGTAAGTTCTAGGCTGGCCAGAGGTTACTGTCACATCCCTCCTCTGTGAGAGCAGAGTAGCCATGGGCCTGGCAGCAGGGTGACTGCCTATGACAGTGGCATCTGCTGGGAAAATACTGGGGAAATTGTTCCAGCATCTCCACAAGTAGAAAAACTGTGCGGCACCGTGGTTGGGCACACAGGAAGTCAGGCATCCCGCTGGGGGCGGGCGCCTGGGGACAAACCGGGCTCTGTCCCTCACCCTGGGTTCTGTCTGGAGAGTAAGTTCACGGCTGCACTGCACCACTGCAGACAATGCTCCGCCCCTAGAATCTTTCCCCTTCGCAATCACCCTGACTCGGTGGGAACAGAACCTGGCCTGTTGTGGAGAGGGCTCATGATGGCAACGTGTGCTCGAGTGACTGAGTGCCTCTGGGCATCGCACTGTAACTCTGCACTGTTGTCGGTAAGCACACGGGAGGCCAGGCCCTGGTAGCCCGTCTGCACCGCACACAGCACACTGCCCGGCATCAGCCTCAGTCCAAGTCTGATGCTCGCCCGCATGTGTTTGTCATCTAGAGTTTGTGCCAAAACACATGTGATGGAAAGGCAGACAGGTGAGACGTCTACCATCCTCGGAGCGCCTTGAGAAGAACCGCGGTCACATATCAACACAAACAGGTGTGAGTGTCAGTGCAGCACTGGATGCGGAGATGCAGCTCAGGGGTGGAACTGGGGTTAGTTACCATGGAGGGCAGGGTGCCGGAAGCTGTTACATACTACACAAGCCGGAAGGCATCCCTGACATCTCAACCTTGCCCATCCTCCTAGAGACACATACTACCTGACCAGGAGGCAGTGAGCCACGGTCCGCACACTGAGCGGGGGCTCTGGCCCGGACCTCCCCGCAGCAGGCGGGAAGGTGCCACCTGGCGGTGCGCTTGCCCACCCCTGCTGCTGCCTGTGAAGCGCGGGCACAGGACCCCCAAGCTCCCACCCACCCCCAGACATGACTGTTGGCACAGTGGTTCTGGACCATGGCACCCTGCTCTTCCCTGAGTGGTGTCTGGGCTGCAGAACACTTCTGACTGTCTCGGGGTGGGGTGGGGGGCATGGAGGCTGCACTGACGGTTACCAGGCTGATGGCCAGGATGTTAAACATCTTCCAGTGGAAAGGACTGTCCTGCCCCGAACACCAGCAGCCCCTAGCTGAAAAACACGTCTCCAGACAACTGAGGTTTCTTAGCTACCTCTTGGCCCAATTCCTTAAAGAGACACCCACATCTCAGCTGAAGACCCCGCTGATGCTACGCCTGGTTCACCCAGCCTGTCCTCTGCTTTCAGCTGAACCCCTGCCACCCTCCACTCTGCCCTCATCACCGGTGAATGCTCCATCAGGCCCCTGAGCACTGACGGCCTCCTATTCTCATACTTCAGTGGGTCTTTGGAATATTAACAGATTCCTTTACTTCTGCACTTGATTAATTTCTAGAGGCTGGAGATCTCAGTGTTAAAAATGTTCCTTCAGCTTTGGCCTCTACTGCACCTCTATTAGTGACACAAGAGTTTGTCTCTGTTCCAACCTCACTGCGCTTACCGCTGGGCTTCCCTGACAGCATGGGGATGTGTGCTGCCCATGCAAGGGGGCTGCCTGGGTGAGGCATGCAGTGCCCTGCCCCCGCCCTCGGCATGCACGAGTGGCAGGACCAGAGTCCTAGTGTTAAGGTATCAGCAGAGCTGCCGAGAGCATTGTTATGGTGAGGGGGGGAGAGTGAACATCACCAGACTACCTCCGGACACTGTCTCCAGCCAGGCCTGCACGGCTGCACGGCGTATGGAGGGAAGGTCAGGCACTGAATTTAAAACAGATAAATACAAAGTCACATAGGAACGATGTTCTCATTGAGGAGCTGAGGTCACCCCTAAAGTCCAAAACAAAAGAGAAAATGAGATGTTATAGCCGGGGGCCTGTTTGGCACAGATGAGAGTAACAGTCCCATCGCGAGCCTGCGATGGGCGTTCAGGACAAGGACAGGAGAGAAAACAGACGGCAGTCTGCACAGGCTGCGTGCCGACCCCATCTTGCCAGCCAGTGTGACATTCTTGGTCAGCAGGGCCCTCTCCTCCATGCCTGCAAAGAGCTGGAACTGTTATACTGCTGTGAGACAGGGACCTGAGGGTGTCCTTGCCTATGGGTGACCATTTGGGGCTGGGGAGACTGTTGCATAAATGCAGGGATGTCCCCTTGTACACTCAGAGAGGTGCAGGCTGTGTGGCTCCCACAGGAATGGAACTGAATGGGAACAGGAGATTGAGGAGCGAGAAACAGAGGTTGATGGTGCTGAAGGTCTGTGTCTGGAAGAAGCAGATTGCATGGGTGGAAAAAGATCCCATAACCTCTCGACCTACAGTGACATGCCAGCTGCCACAGCCCTCAGGTCTCCACGCTCTTTCTGTTCCTGCATGCTGTTCCTTAAAAGAAACCAGAATAAGGTTCATCTCCACCCTCCTGTGGAGCATGAGTCACTGGCCTACAGCCTAGAGCTGGAAATGATGTAGTTATTCAGAGGCCTTCTTGGTATAAATTTCTTTTTAAAACTCCATCTCCATTCAAACCATGCTCCCCTGCCCTGATCCTGCAACGCATTCACACGCAGACACACTCCCTGAGGACAGGGCCAGGATAGTCTACTGAGCACAGGAAGTCAGCCCTACCTAGTCATTGGGGGGGGGGGGAGAAAGTAAATTCTTGATTTCCCCAAGACCAGGCTCATTTTACTATTTTGCATGGGTGGAGAAAGAGCCCATAACCTTTTGACCCACAGAGAACTTTCTACATCACAATTAACATCAAGACAATAAAATGTTCCGTCAGCTCTTACTTTTGACCACACGGATGGCTTTAGCCCTGACAGAAAAGTCCTCTGCAGCAGGGAGAGGAGGTGCAGGGACAGAGGCAGCTCCGGGGGCGTCGGGCCCTCGGACCCTGAAGCAGTTACCTCTGGGTGTGGAGGGTGCGGAGGCCGGCAGCACTCGCTCCTCTTCCTCTCTCTCACGCACATGCGTCCAATGCACGTCAGCCTGGATCTCCAGGGGATCGGCTGCGTCTGTGACCTGCTGCAGCCTGTGGCTCCTAGCTACTACACGGGCCGCAGGGTGAAGAGGCAAGGAAGGGAGAGGTGGTGGGAAGCAGGAAGGGGACCGTAAACAGTCAAGGGAAGGAGGAAGTGAGATAGCACAGGAGAGGAAACAGAACAGTCACGTGTTTGTCAGGATCAGATGGAACCAGAGAGGCAACAACTGAGACTACGTGGCACGTGCACACACACAAGTGACTCCTGCTCATCCTGTCTGATGCATCATGTCAACATTCAACTCCCATCAACACAGAGAAGGTCCTCATGCTCCTCACACTGACTGCACCCAAAACACCCTACTGAGTTAGAACATGGAGCTGTCACTGGCGGGTACAGTGGGGAACCCCTTAGGACACTGTTCCTACTTCTGCTGGTCGCTCAGTGCGGTGCTCACTGCCACCTGCCATGCTTCTCCTTGATAGCTGAGTCAGGTGATACGAGAGAGGTAGGCGGGGCAGCATCACTGCCACAGACCAGCTGGCTCACGCAGGACACACATTTACTCTCATGGCCCTTTATCCTCTATCTTCTGCAGCTAGAGGGGACCCCCCCCCCCCTTGCCCCTTTCACGAAGGGCCTCTTGCTGCGTTCTGGTCTGTGACGGGGACAAGCTCTGGGGAGATGGGAGAGAGAAGCAGGGTGGGGGAGGAAGCACAGCTCCATCCTGTTCATTCCCAAAGCTTTGGGAGCTCATAGGTGATAATACCTCTGTGCTTTTTCTGAGGTCAAAATCCTTTTCCTTTAAAATCCACTTGGTGTCCCAGTGGACACCAGGCCTGGCTGCTCAGCTGAACAAGAACTCACCTGTGGCCCCTTCAGATTATTCCTGCTGTCAGAGCCCATGGGGTCCGCAAACAGCCCTGCCCTGTGGGCTCCCTGCAGTCATTGCTCAGACTGGGCCACACAGTGGGTTCAAATAAAGGGATAGCCAGCCACTTGGGGGCGGGGACACTACAAGGGAGGGTGGCTGTTCAGGCAGCAGGAGCAGGTGCCATGGAGCTGAAGGGCTCTGTAGTTTCGATGGGAGCCCACATGTAGCAGCCTAACTGTACCTGCTCCCTTTTCTTTTCTTTTCTTTCTTTTTTTTTTGTTTTCTTCACTCTAAAGACAACTTGTGCCTGACCAGGCGGTGGCACAGTGGATAGAGCGTCGGACTGGGATGTGAAAGACCCAGGTTCGAGACCCTGAGGTCACCAGCTTGAGCGCAGGCTCATCTGGTTTGAGCAAAAGCTCACCAGCTTGGACCCAAGGTCGCTGGCTCGAGCAAGGGGTTACTCAGTCTGCTGAAGGCCCGCGGTCAAGGCACATATGAGAAAGCAATCAATGAACAACTAAGGTGTTGCAACGTGCAAAGAAAAACTAATGATTGATGCTTCTCATCTCTCCATTTCCTGTCTGTCTGTCCCTGTCTATCCCTCTCTCTGACTCTCTGTCTCTGAAAAAAAATAAAAATAAAAATAAAGACAACTTGTTCTTTTCCGAGCAACAGGGAGGGTGATAACACAGGCAGCGCCAGTAAGACCACTAAGTGTGTCACACGCAGAGCTGCAGGTTGCTACAGACTCATGAACTTTCTCTAAGGCCAGTGGGCCTTCATGGTGCTGGACAGGATTGAGCCACAATGGTCACCAAACAGCCTGACCATCGCAGGACCAGGGGAGACAGGTCACAGAGGAACACCTGGGGCCCTTTTCCATCTTCACGGCCAGAAAGGGAAGAGAGTATCTTCTCCCTAGATGTCGCTTCCTATTAACAAATGGGGCCGTGGGGACTAATCTGGCTGCACGTTCTCCTATTTTCAGGAAAATGTCAGAGGGCGCAGTGCGGGGAGGGTCTGGGCACCTGGATCACTTTGGGAGCTGGGACTGTGACATGAGGTCTTCTGCATTAGAGAAGGAGCCAGGCTCACTGGGTGAGGGGATCTTGCAGCAGGATATACACGAGGCACTGATGGGTCATGTTCAGTAAGGCTGCTCCTGGAGTCTTCTCTGTCTTCCTCTTGAGTCTCTGTCTCACACGCTAGTATGCACATGATCACCATGAAGGCTGGTCTGGGAGTGGGTTGAGGCCTGTCAGTGTGGCTCGACAGAACAGACGTTCTCATGTGGGACCTGCTTGTGGAGGCTGCCAGGGAGCCCGGGCACAAAGCGGGCAAGAGGCAGAGTGGGTCCCTTTCCATGGGCCTGCACCTTCTTCCTTAGATGCGGGCCCTGCAGTTCTCTGTCCTGGGACAATACTCCCTGTCTACAGCAGGGGGAGCCAGACACTGGCAAGTGGAGCGACAAGAATCCCATGCGGTGAACAGAGGGGGACAGAGAAGAGGAACAGAGCTCTCCTCAGCTGCCAGGGGGCAATGCCTTGTCACTGTCTGCACAGGTATAGAGTCCATGGCCCAGGACCCGCAGGCCAGGGGCAGGGACAAAGGCCCCATGCTGGCTGAGTGGGTCTGCACTCCTTTCCATTCCTGCAGCTCCAGGGCCGGGGAATTAACCCTTTGAGTAGTAAGAACGTTCATGTACGTCCTCGTGTCTCCTGACCACTCAGAGTACGATCGATTTATTTTAAAAATGTGTGAGGCAACATTAAAAAAGGGCAAATGTATGTTCTTCTTGTTTCCATAAGTTGGTTATCAAACAAAAATGATTTTAAGTTAATAAAGCTGTATCTGGAACTAATTTCATTTTTTGAAAAAAACAACACACAACAAAACCAAACTCACTCCTAGGGGTCAGCGAGCATGAAAAAAACTCATTACTCAAAGGGTTAAGTCTGTTTGAGGGAAGGTGGGCTGACCTCTTCTGCAAGGAAATGGCCAGTGACCCTAAGCTGTGTTGGGGATGACAGGCCACTGCACATGATAACCGTCATGAGGAGACAATGGTGTCTGGAATGACACAAACAATACCCTTTCCCAAGAGGAGCACGTCACCCCTCTGACGAGCAGGGGCCTGTCCCCTCTTCCTCCGGGGCCTGTGCTGAGACACCACATGTGGAGAGAAGAACCCAGTGCTGCCCCCAGCCCAGGGCCTGCCTCTTTCCTTCACGGAAACGGAAACGGTGAGGGGGAGGCCGTGCTGCCTGTTCCCTCCCCCTCAGTACGGGATCAGCGGGGAGAGAAGCCCCTGAGGGAGGGCCCCGCTGCTGACTCAGCTGCTCCTCTCATGCTGATGCGGGTGCCTCAGGGCATCAGCATGGCTTTCTCTTGCCTGCTCTGTCTGCCCAGGGCTGGGAGCTCAGAGCCACAACCCCAAGACTACTCAGTGAGAGGCACCCTGGTCCTTGCTGTGCCAGAGAAAAAACAACCCACAAATGGCCAGGGTAGGCGGGCTGTGGAGGGTGGTGCTGCATGCCCAGCGTCCAGCACTCCTGCTCTGACAGCTGGGACAATGGTGCTTCAAGGCCCAGGTCCATTTCCACACCATGCCCCCTGGAGAAATCACAGTGAGGGGACATGGCACAGGGGGCACTTAGGTGCTACCTGTCCGGCCAGGACTGGGAAGAGTGACCCTCTCTTACACGGGCGAGAAAAGTAAGACTGGCAGGTTGTCCCTCAGTCATGCAAGGACACGCAGAGCCTGATGTAGGGATAAAGCTGAAACGTCCTCATCCAAAACAAGAAAACATTTCAGAGCCAACCAGCTTAACTCTCTGCTGGAGCTGATGCTCTGTCTGGGGACCCTGGTTCTCATGTGGCTCACACATCACAGTCCCTGCCACATGTCAGCCCTGCTCAGCGACAGCAGTGCTAGACAACTGCAGCCTGCAATACCGAGGACTAGGTGTCAGGGAATCCTTTAGAAAGTTAAGTTCCCTTTATTAAAATAAATTTCATTAGCTGAAATGAAAAGGAAAGTAAGTAGAAGATGAGAAGGACAGGAGAGTGAGGAACTAATCTGGCCCTCGACCTTCCAATTTCAACTCAGAATGTGCCCAGGAGACAACACCTGCCCTGTTGATGGCCTCCTCTGTCCCGCACCTATGGCCAGAGAGGAGGACACTGCTGGGCTCTGGGCGCAGGCCGTGTGGCCCCAGCCACACAGACCTCTTATGCTCAGGGACAGACTGGTCGGGATAGAAGAGACTGTTTTCTGACCTTCATTAGACTCTTCCTCCTCCTCTTCATAGTCTTCTTCCTCCTCTTCACAGTTGTCGTCCTCCTCCTCTTCTTCTTCCCCCGTGGGCCCGTAGCTCTTCAAGGCATCCAGCTCCTCCTCACTCTTTCCTTTGAGAAGAGCATGTATCCTCACAGCCTCCTTCCAAGGAACGCCACCCAGGTCGGAGGTGGGCAGTGGCGGCTCCTCCTCCTCCTCCTCCTCCATCTCGGACTCAGAACTGCTGTGGGAAAGAACCACATATCAGTGAGGGGAAGAAAGCTGCAAAGGGGGGCAGACAGCTGCCACCTGAGCAGTACTGGGCGGGATGGGCAGAGACACCCTCTGAGGAGAGACACACGAGGAGACACAGGGCAGCAGACCGGCACGTATATTGGGCAGTCTGTTTGGAGTCCAGCCTCATGGAGATCTTCAGAGGCTGCAGGACCCCCTATAATGGGAACTCAGGACCCCAGGGGGTTGGAAGGCTCCTTTGAGAGCCATGGAGAGGAGGGAGGAGCCCACCAGAAGCTGGCGGTTGGGATGCATGCTGGAGGGAGGCGGCACCCTATAGGGAACAGACGTGACGTGGCAGCCAAGGCCCCCTCACTGCCCAGGACAGCACAGGGGCTGTGGGAACAGGTGGAACCACTCCACCCTGGGTCATCGCTCCTGATGTGCACAGCACTGCCTGGCTCGGCTTCAACAGCAGTAGCACTCCCTGTGAGAAGACACTTGCGGTGACTTAATGCATGCCCCAAATGTGGGTCTCCACTCTCCAGTCACCACCCCTCCCTGCTTGCAGAGAAGCAGGATGGCCACACGGCTCGCACAGCAAAGTGGCGCTTGGACCTATTTCAGGGTCTCATAGCTGTCACTGGCTCTGGGGATTCTTCCTCCGTGTGAGAAATGTGCAGGTGGCAACACTGGGGAATTGGGCTTTCACAACAAAGCTCCCAGTAGCTGGCACGGTGGTGCCTCACCCCCAGGGCACAGGCACGGTGGGCGCACCGTTGCAGGGCCGGCCCCTGTGTGTGGGGGGGCCAGCGAGACCCCGAGGAGGACACGCAGCACAGGGCTCTCAGGGCCTGTGCTGGGAGAACTCAACCTGCTCAGAGAGGCCTTGGCCCCTCCTCGGTTCTTGGCAGGTGAATCCTCAGCCTTGCACGCTGGCCTGGTTGGAATGTTCAGTTTACTAGGAGCCTTGGGTCATGGTGGATAGTCTTATAATGGGATTCAGGGGAAGGACTGAACATATCCAAAGACCAACAGACCAGAGGGGTGGGCTTTGGGCCCGGTAGCATTCATGGACCTGTACTTCGGTACAGAGCCCCAATATACACTCTAAATGGCATGTCCTTTCAGATGGTGTCTTCTCCTTGAGGCTGTGACGGGGCCTGGTGGGAGGAAGCAAAACAGGTGGGCATAGGACTGGGCTTGCAAGACCAGGTTTTCTCCAGACCACGATGAGCCACACAGAGGCCCTGCTGTGCTGGGAGGGTGGCCCAGGACTCTGCGCCAGGAACATGTAAACACTAAAGACTTCAGCAGGCGGGCACCGCACAAGCCACCTTCGCTGCCTGGGGCAAGTCCTCCAGATAGGCAATTAGGGAAAAACAAAACCAAACTCATACAGCTGGTTATCTCTTGTGTTTGGCACCTGGTCTCTCCCAAGGACAGTAAGAGTACTATTTCCAGGGTCTCCTTGGGAAGATGCTCCCCTCCCCTCCCCTAAAGAAGGGCCACAAGCTGAGTAGGCCTGAGCCAGTTACTGTGTGTGTGAGTGAACCCACGACGTAGATAGTAAGAGTGACCCAGTGTCCATTACAAACAGGTATTCCTGGCCTCCCGGGGCACCTGGCACTCTAACAAAACCTCAGGGCAACTCAGACGCAGACATCGCCTGATGAGCACTTCCCAACAGCCACTGGTTTGGAGCCAAATCCAAGTTCTGGCAGTTAGACCACCTGCCTGCCAGTCCTGCTGAGGGCATGCCATGTGCTTGGGGCTGAGGAGAGCAGGGGCAGTGGATGGGCCAGAGGCTGTCAGCTTGCCCACAAGAGGCAGAAGGCCTTGCAGGTGAGGGCACTCAGCCACAGAGAGCCAGGCAGTGGAGCGTTCACGGAGAGCAGGGTGTCACATTTAAAGATCTCCTTCTCCTTGGTTGTCTGCATTCTTGATGTATGTTTGTTTCTCTTTATGTTGTTCTCTCCCTCCTCAGTCATCTTCTGTTGAGCACTGTGGCTTCTTCCCTGCTGGTGCTGGCAGGCCCAGGACGGGGATAGGAGGTGGGGTGCAGACGGCAGACTCAGGGTGTGGTGGGGGCTGGAGCATGCACGAGCGCCCAGCATCACTCAGTTAAACACAATGAAAACACTGGGACTGGCTAAGCAGAAAACCCTGGCTGTTCCCATCTTTACACACAGGGAACAGAACAAAGTCCAGAGAAGCGAGGCAGCTTCCCACGGCAGCAAAGCGAGACAGTTGCTAAGTTAAAAAAGGAGCCATTGTGCCAACTGTGGTGCTGTTTCCACCGAGTGACCCCAGAGCATGCTGCTCAGGTCTGCTGCTATTTCTGTGGGAGTCTTTCCTGCAACTGTACTTGTAGACAGCACCATGAAGGCAGCACCTATGTCTATTATATATTTTCTGTTACCTTTTCTTTTTTAAATTGAGAGGGGAGAGTCTGACCAGCCAGTGGCGCAATGAATAAAGCATTGGCCTGGGATGCTGAGGATCCAGGTTCAAAACCTCAAGGTCGCTGGCTTGAGGACAAGCTCACCAGCTTGAGCATGGGGTTGCTGGCTCGGCTGGAGCCCCCGGTCAAGTCACATATAAGAAGAAATCAGTGAACTAAAAGTGCCACAAGTATGAGTTGATGCTTCTCATCTCTCTCCATTCCTGTCTGTCCCTGCCTGTCAATAAATAAATAAATAAATACAGTGAGAGGGGAGACATATTCCCTCATGCACTCTAACTGGGATTCACCTGGCAAACCCTGTCTTGAACCAATGTTCAAATCAATTGATCTATTTTTAGCACCTGAAGCTGACATGCTCACACCAACTGAGCTATCCTCAGTGCCCAGGGCCAACGCTCAAACCAATCGAGCCACTGGCTGCAGGAGGAGAAGAAGGAGAGAAGGGGGAGAGAAAGGGGGAGAGAAGCAGATGGGCACTTCTCCTGTGTGCCTTGAGTGGGGATCAAACCGAGACGTCTGCATACTAGGCTGATGCTCTATCCACTGAGCCAACGGGTCAGGGCTCTCTTACCTTTTCAGTGAAGAGCAAAGTGCTAAGGCTATAGCACATGTTCAATAAATACTCACTGAGTCTCTAAATTAAGTTACATGAGTTGTGATCTTTGCTGGCTGACAAGATGAAGAGATAGGGACCTAAATGGAACAGGGAAGAGTTTCAGGGTAGCAGGAAAAACAGGAAGAATCCTGGACCCAGAAAACTCGAGTTTGAATCTTAGTCAGTCATTAATCCTAGTCTCAGTCACCACTGGTATCTTTACCCAAAAAGGTGACAAGATCTATGTTACTGAGTGATGACGAGTGAGCTGATGGAGACAGAAGTCCTTTGTGAGTGGTCTAGCAGCATCATGCGAAGTGAGAAAGACAATACCACCCGAGTGCTGACCTGTGCTGAGCATCAGCCCCTGGGAGGGACACTGTGGGCTCAGTCCAGACGAGCAGTAAAATGGATCCTATTCTTTTAGTCATCAGGGGTGGGGTGGGGGCTTGTCTTCAATTTGTACAAAATGCAACGTCTGTGAAGCACAGTAAAGCCAAGTGCAATAACATGAGGCCTGCCTGTCCTGTCTTAAATGCTTCAGACATATTTAAACCTCACACCCCTTCTGTGAGGAAGGTATTAGCACAAGGAAACCAAGGTGTAAGGCAATGACACAATTTGCCTAGTATCACACTGCTAGTAGGTGGCAAAGCCAAGATTCAGACCCAGGTGTCTGGCTCAGATCCCGCGGGGTCAGCAGGCTCTACGCGGCCTTCCCCAAGCAGAGCAGCATGTTACTCGGGGCAGAGGGCGCTGGAAAAGCCGCAGGCACATGCAGCACTCAGGGGCCCCGGGCCCTGGCTGACCTGCTGGCCACATCCTCCTCCGGGCCTTTGTCCAGCACGCTGCTCAGGTTGTGCTTGGCCTGCGTCTCCTCGGGCACCTCCTGCAGCTCCTCTGCCTGCTTCACAGACACGCGGTAGTTCTCCAGCTCGATCCTCTCAGGGGTGCCCCGCAGTCTCTTGGCGATGCTGGGCTCCTCCAAGCCATTCACACTTGAGCCTGCAGGACAAGCAGAGATGCAAAGCTCTGTAACAAACGACAGCACTGAGTCCCTGCTGTGGGGATGGTGGAGGAGTACAGGGCGGGAAGCTGCAATGGAAAGAGTGTCTAAGCACCCATGGCAGTGACGCTCCTCTCAGTGACAGGAGGGACGGCCCCACCCCTCACAAAGGCCAGGGAGCCAGGGAGGACTGCTGTGAGCGCGACAGAACTTGATTACAGAGAAGTGACAAGACTGCACACTGGCCCTATGGGGGTTGGGGCCTGTTTGCTCTCCTTGTCAGCCCCCGAGCCCCAGCACAGCGGAGGGAAGACACGGCAGGGGAGAGGACATGGGAAGAAGCTTCTCACTGGAACCAAGCCCCTCTGCCTCATCTTTCACTGGAAAGGGTGAGTCCTCCCAGGGTCCCCTGCCCTTGACCCAGGATGCCATCAAAGTTCCTGCACTGCCTCTGACAAGTCAAGGGGGCGTCCAGGTTGGCTGTTCTGCTGGACCCCTCCCTCACGATCAGATTGACAGCAGACAGCAATTCCACAAGAGCAGCACATGGGTGGAACTATGTTCCTCCCGCGCACCTGGTCAGGAGGGAAGCCAGCTGTCCTATCCTGGTGACACTGGCTTGGCTGCATGGTGAAGGGGTGCCCGCCCAGCTCTGTGCAGCAGAGACATGTCCCCTCTGTAACTGGTGCAGAGAAGTAGAGCAACCCTGCTTCTGCTTTCCTCCCACCCCCTCTCATCCGCTGTGGTCTTTTGCCTGCATCAAGGACCATGCCAGAGTCATATGGCGGTGGTCTAAACATTCTCACGTTCCTCCCCACTGCCACTCTTTTATAAAGAACTTTTCCCATTTCTTGTTACTGAGTGCCACTATGGGCTCACATCTGAAAATCTGCAATGTTGGATTCACCTATGACCTCACCGTCGTTCCCTCAATCCCTCAGGACCTGTGTTTTTGATGTACTTTGTTATCCCAAATTAAAAACAATTTAATCTTTAATGTGTTCACTGTGATATGATATAGCGTACAGGTTTAGGGTCAGACAGGTCTAGACTCAACACCTGACTCCACCAGTGATGGGCTGGAGGGTTTCAGGAAAGTTACGTAACAGTGGAGAGCTATTTCCTGATGTAGAAACGAGGATGGTGCCTATCTCTCAGAACATGGAATGGGATCACATACATGCGCTGTGTGTGGCACCTGCCTCTCCTATGGAAGCCTAGGCCCTGTGCAGGGTTAGGCAACATGAGTTAAGTGACACAGTGAATGTACCCTGGGCAGCTTCATCACAGATTGTATGGATTCTTGTGTAGGTGTGTGGTGTCCATTGCTCTGGCTGGCAGTGACTTGACAAAGCCAGATGGGCAGAGAGCTCTGGGCAGAGGCAGCAGCATTGGGGACAGCAGTGTGGCGCGATCAGATCTTTGATGGGAGTGAACCTGAAGTGGGAACGAAGAGGCAGAAGTGGAGGTGGGAGCAGGTGATGGGTGGCCTTGCATCCTGGCCAGGGAGAGTCCCCAGCTCCTGAGACACTCTGAGCTCTAAAAGGCAGCACTGGATTTTGATCGGCAATGGCATACAGACCCAATGTCAGGTGACAGGTGGTCTTATCAGGCCGTACTAAAAGGCCAGAGGAAAGTAGTGGGGTAGTGATTTAGTAATCTTTGTGACATGACAGGTTGTGCAGAACATGCTCTGGAAGCCTGGCACATGGTGTATAATGTTCTAAACCTTTGTCAGATCATGAGAGAGCTTTTTATAAACCTAGGTAGTCATAAATAAAGTCTCTGTGCACCTGTGGAATTACCAGGGACTTCCACCAAACAGCATCTTCCAAATTTACTAGTCTTTATTGAAAAGCAAGGCCCAGACCCTGGCCGGTTGGCTCAGCAGTAGAGTGTTGGCCCAGCGTGTGGAAGTCCTGGGTTCAATTCCCGGCCAGGGCACATAGGAGAAGTGCCCATCTGCTTCTCCACCCTTCCCCTTCTCTTTTCTTTCTATCTCTCTCTTCCCCTTCCGCAGCCAAGGCTCCATTGGAGCAAATTTGGCCCAGGCACTGAGGACAGCTCCATGGCCTCTGCCTCAGGAGCTTGAGTGGCTCCAGTTACAAAGGAGCAATGCCCCAGATGGGCAGAGCATCGCCCTCTGGTGGGCATGCCAGGAGGATACCGGTCGGGCTCATGTAGGAGTCTATCTCTCTGCCTCCCTGCTTCTCACTTCAGAAAAATACAAAAAAAAAAGAAAAAAGAAAAGAAAAGCAAGGCCCAGGTCACGCTCATTTAACATTTAGGTTGACTGTATAACGATGGGGTCTGGGCACGAGTCCTTGGGTTTGCTTGTCATCCTGGTCTCTGCAGCCTCAGGAGTGTCATTCTAAACACCTTTCGTCCATTCTTCAACAATGAGCTACTAATATTTAAGTTATAATGCTAGACTTGAGCATCTGGAAGGTCGGGAACTATTGGACTTCAGATAACAGCAAAAGAGAGGCCAGGAGCATAGCAGGTAGATGCTGCCTCGACACTCTGCAAACCTGCCCACCAGACCCAGCAAGGGTCTGCATGGCCTCATGACAGGTCCGAACATTGGCTCTTCTGTCCTCTCTCTTCCTCCTCATCACAGCTCAACATGGCAAAGACGAGGAGGCTCAGGAGTTCCTGGCCCTAATACCATTTGAGTCTTTCCTTCCCGTCATGTATTTTTCTTTAAATTTTATTTATTTATTTTTAGAGAGGAGAGAGAGACAGAGAGGGAGAGAGAGGAGAGAGAGACAGAGAGAGAGAAGGAGGAGGAGCTGGAAGCATCAACTCCCATATGTGCCTTGACCAGGCAAGCCCAGGGTTTCGAACCGGCGACCTCAGCATTTCCAGGTCGACGCGTTATCCACTGCGCCACCACAGGTCAGGCCCGTCATGATTTTTGATGAATGTCTTTAAATAGAAAGCAGATGGGGGTGGGGGGAGTAACAGGGGACAAAGACACAGTGAAGGAAAACGATCTGACTTGGGGTGATGAGCAAACAGCACAATCAACAGTTCAAATGCTGTACAGATGTTCACCTGAGACCTAGGTACTCTTACTGATCAATGTCACCCAACAGGCAACATTGAATTTCTAAATAAATTTTAAAAAATGAAAAGAAAAGAAAGCAGATGAGAAAAGGAAATAAATGTGAAGCAACCACTGAAGCATAAAGTTTTGGGGAACTCTGAAAATATGAAAATAAAACTCAGACCTTCTTTTGGATGGGGGAAGAAAAACATAGCAAGACTGTCACTTCAGGGAACACAAACAACTAACTTAATCAAATCAGGTCCATCCCAAGCAATTTCATGGTAAAGCGAACAGACACACGCAGGTAGAAAAACTCTCAGAACTGATGTCTGGTTCAGTGAGTAACGCATACTGTTTGCTAGGAATTTTACTAGAAACTTGGGAAACAAAGCAGATAAAACACTGTCTACTCTTTTTATTATTATTTTTTAATGTTTATTTTATTGGTTTTAGAGAGAGAAAGAGGCAGGAACATCAATCTGTTCCTGTGTGTGCCCTGACCTGGGGTTGAGCCACCAACCCCCACACTTCAGGATGTTCTAACCAGCTAGGCCATCTGGCCAGGGCAAACACTGTCTACTCTTAAGGAGCCATAGGCTGGTCACAGGAGAGACAGTCCTGTGTAGGACTCACTTCCATCTGACTGTCTATCAGCATTACGACTCACGCATGCCTGTGGCAAGATGGGGGCACATAAAGCGTCAATCTAGCCCACCCAGGGGTTCAGGAAAAGGGCACTGAAGGAATATGGAGTTCGCCTGGCCAGCTTAAAAAACTGTGTGAGGTCAGTGACAGGCTGCAAATGAAGTAAGCTGCCCAAGGCCCCAGCTAATGAGCAGTGGGGCCGAGATCGGAACCCAAGTAGGGCAGCATTAGTTCAGAAGACCACCACGGGGTCCCTGGACTTGGGAGGTGAAGACATGTTTCCAGAGTTCTGTTCTGTTTGCCCATGGCTGGTTCACCATTATCTCTCCCACTCTGCTGTAACTTTCAAGACGAAGGACATAGAACTTCATGAAGTGTCTTAGAGCAGAGATATCTGGCATTTGGGATCACATGCTGTCTGACCCCCAGTGTGACTGCTCTGGAGTTTCTGTAAGCTCTGAGGACTAATGAGTCACCCAGCAATCAGAGGCACGCCAAAGGATTCAGATCATTCACACATCGGTCCTCAGAGAAAGAAAGCTCTGGGCCACGAAAACTGTAATAAGTGTTCCACCAGAGATTATGGAAAAACTGAGGTGGAAGGCGTAGGGTCAGCTCACTCCTCCAGTCCAGCAGGCCCTGGGTCTACAACCACGCAGGGCTAGGCTTGCCTGGAGCTGGCCGCGAGAAAGGGAAACACTCGCTGCAAGACGTTCCCTCGGGTCTAGTCCCCAAGGGAAAGTGGTGCTCAGAGGACACTGGGCGAATGCCCCACACACGCCAACTCCCAAACCACGCTCCGTATCACGTGCCCCAGACCTCAGAAATGCTGGCGGAAATGAAAGAAATTAGTGAATTCAACATCCTGATTTTCTATCTTGAGCATGGGGCTTTATACAGATCAACCAGGTGGTGACAACAAACAAGGACCCTTTCCCTTGTCCCCTGGACAACAGAGAGGAAATAACCGACAGAAGTGGGTTTGGAAAGTCCATGGGTAACCGGTGGGGGGAGGCCAGGCCAGCAGGCCACAACCCACCTGGCCATCCACGTCACATGCCAGTGTAGCTACAACCACACAGTGACTTTCCACTGACAGTGGGATGAAAGATCTGGGACAGTTTCCAAGGCTGACTCTTCCCTGAGTCAGGGCAGGCAGACCTCAGTTTCACACACAGCCAAAGGAACAGCTCCTGGGACCTGGGTCACATTCTAAACAGGAAATGGGCCCTGGGCCTGACCTGAAGGTTCTGTCTGGGAGCAGCCGCTGCCTGCACGAGCTCCACACTGTATCCTGAGAGAGACGTTTCCCCTAACGGGACAACCTGCTCTCAACGATGTGCAAGAGCTGCCAGAGGCCTTCACCTTCACCCGTCTGATTCCTGGAGAGGCATAGCCCTCAGCAGGCAACTCCCCCGTCCCCGCAGAGGGGAGCAGAGCCCAGTGCTAGTGGATGAGCCGCTGATGACGCTGCAGGACTGTGGGCGACTGTGAAGGGCACCACATAGGAGATGGAGACAACGGAGGGCCATTTCTCATGTGGCCCTCGTTCGGTTTTGGCCTGTTTCCTCATTCCTTCTTCCTTTCCTGCTTTATAAGCTTGAGGAAGCGTCAGTGAGATCTCAAGATGGACAAGGACCTAGGAAAGGGCACTGTGAATTGAGACTGTCTTTCATCAGATTCCTCACAGCTATAACTGGGTTAGATGCTGGGTTCATTCATTCAACCGCCCATTCGACAGATGCTGCACACCTGCTCCCAGCCAGGCACTGTGCGAGGCGCCCTGCATGCCTGCAGACAGAACAGGCTCTGCCTCTGCCCTGGGGAGCCTGCATTCTCAGGGATTATGACTATCACCTGCCTACCAGGACAGACCACCCGGAGTGTCAGAGCTGTGAACTATGGCCATATTCTAACAAGAAACACAGAGAAGCGCACTCCTGCCCTTTTGGAATATAGCAAGTCCCCGAGTTACAAACATCTGACTTGCATATAACTCATACTTATGAACAGAGAACTATAAGGGGAGGGAAACTGAAGGGAAACTGAAGGCTGTTGGTAATCAACCACAGCTGAACATCAGTGAAAGTGACATCACAGAGTTACCTGACTCCCACAGCAAAGAACTAACCAATGAAGACCTTATGGAACTAGAGCAGCAGATGACAGCATTTAGGGAAGAAAACAGGGACCTAGAAACTACAGAACTGAACAAGTTTTCTACAAAAGAGGTAGCTGATGCTTTTCATCTCTTTGAGGAAGGAATGGCAAAGTTAGAGGAGCAAGATCCTGATACAGAGAGGTTCACCAAAGTTTACTGTACAGCTACTGAAGGGCTGAGGTGCTACAGGATCATTGACGATGAGAGACAGAAAAGTTCTGTACAAAACTCCCTTGATGCCTACTTCAAGAAAGTGACTCCAGCAGCAGAATCAAACCGACTCTCTACCACCAGTCCCATCCTCTCCAAGTTCATCATCTGCATTATCCAAGACTGTTTAAGGTTGTATTTAAAAATGTTTAAGTATTTATATGCGTAGAATAGAAAATAAATAAATACTATGTTAAGACAAACATCTAAGTTGCATTTAATAGGTAAATGTACCTGTTCCAACTTACACACAAGTTCAACTTAAGAACAAACCTACAGATTCTATCTCGTCTGTAAACTGGGGACTAACCGTATAGAGATTCTCCCTTAAGGTTGCTCTCTGCTTCAGTTTCCCTTCTCAAAAGTTACTTGAGAGAGTAAGGTCAGTAGCACGGTGGTGTGAGAGGACCTTCCAGTTTCCCCCCTTGAAGTTACAAGTCTGACAGCTATAATTAACCATGGGTTCCCTGCTCAACACACAAACATGCTGCAGAATCCACACACTGAGACATCTGAAGGTGCATGTAAGCAGTGGACAGGGGGACGGGATGGAGGAAGGACAGAGATGGGGGCCAGAGATATAGTCCTCACAGGGCAAACGGGAGGGACAGAGACACCCATTGGGCCTGGGTGGCTGCAACCTGAAGCTGAGCCCAGGGGCTGGGCCAGAGAAGCAGTACACAAGGTGGCAGCACCCACAACCTGGCCCTACTGCACAGACGGATCCACGGGCTCGGGAGTCTGCCCCCTTTCCACCTCCTGTGTCTCACCTGGCATGAAAATCCTTACTTGGTAAATGGCAAAAGGGGTCGGTACTCACTGTGGTTAACCCCCCTGAAACAACAGCCATGGATATATGTGTGTACCCCTTCCCTCTGTTCACCTCTCCCATGCCCACAGCAGCGGGACCTAGCAGAGGCAGCTAGTCACCTCAGACTGAGCGGCTCTGCAGGTAGCTCTGGGCAGGAGGAGAGGTGCTGGGAACACAGAAGCCTGGGGACACACAGCCTGTCACATGCTACCATGGCTTGGTGCACTGACACTGGGGCCACTGGGTCACAGTGGGTTCCCACCTCCTTGGGAAATATGAGGATATGTCCACAGCCAAGGTGATATCACCCTACAATGATCTGGGAAGCCCCAAAGAAAAGAGAACCTAGTGGACCAACACCACCTACTGGAAATCAGACCTTAACCTCCTACACAGCAAAGAGTAAACACTTAAAAAAAATTCATTCCCAGAACTGCCCTGGCAGAGAAATAATCCATCACACATAATTAATAGCCAAGGTAACAAGAGGGTTCAGAAAGAAAAATAAAAAAGCTCTTTAGAAAATAAAGACATGGAAGACTACATTTGAAATAAGGGAATTCAAGATTGTAGATTCTAGGCCCTGGCCGGTTGGCTCAGTGGTAGAGCATCGGCCTGGTGTGCAGGAGTTCCGGGTTCGATTCCCGCCCAGGGCACACAGGAGGAGCGCCCATCTGCTTCTCCACCCCTCCCCCTCTCCTTCCTCTTTTTCTCTCTCTTCCGCTCCCGCAGCCAAGGCTCCATTGGAGCAGAGTTGGCCCGGGCGCTGAGGATGGCTCTGTGGCCTCTGCCTCAGGCACTAGAGTGGCTCTGGTTGCAACAGAGCAATGCCCCAGATGGGCAGAGCATCGCCCCCTGGTGGGTGTGCCAGGTGGATCCCGGTCAGGCGCATGCAGGAGTCTGTCTGACTGCCTCCCCATTTCTGGCTTCGGGGGGGAAAAAAAAAGATTGTAGATTCTAAAAGAACTCAAGATACAAAGTAATTCAACAAGATCAAGAATAAAATCAAAGGACAAAAAGAATTATTCAACAAAGAGAATGAGACTATAAACAAGCACCAGGCAGAAATTCCAGAGTGAAAAACTCAATGAGATAAGGAGTAGACTGGAGAGCTGAGGAAACAGAGCAGATGGACAAGAGAATGTGTGACAGTGAGACAGAAATCTAGAAATGGTTCCAGTGGAAGAAGAGAGAGAGAACAACAACAACAAAAAACAACAAAAGAGGTCTATGAGAACCATGTGACTCCATTAGATAAAACAACATAAGAATAATGTACATGGGTCTGGCTAGTTAGCTCAGTTGGTTAAGAGCGTCATCCTGAGACAACAAGTTTACAGGTTCAATCCCTAGTCAGGGCACACAGGAGAAGCAACCAATGAGTACACAACTGAGTGGAACAAATGAATGCTTCCCTTCCTCTTTCTGTCTCTCTAAAAAGAACAATTAAGCTCTAGCTGGATAGCTCAATTGATTGGACTGTCTTCCTGGAGCACAAAGGTTGCCAGTTGTATTCCGGGTCAGGGCACAAACAGGAGCAGCTCCATGTTCCTGTCTCTCCCTCCCTGCCTCTCAAAATAAAAAGAAGAATGGGCATACCTGGAACTCTGAGGTCGCTGGGCTTGCCGAGTCAAGGCACATATGGGAGTTGATGTTTCCTGCTCCTCCCTCTGCCCTTCTCTCTCTCCCCACCACCTCTCTAAAATGAATTAAAACAAAACAAACAAAAAAATACAAAAAGAATAGGCATCTCAGACGGAGAAGAGAGAGAGAGAGCAGGGAACAGAGAGGCTATTCAAACAAATAGCTGACAAGAACTTCCCAAACCTATGGAAAGAGCTGGACCCACAAATCTGAGAAGCTAACAGAACACATAATTATTCCAATCCCCAAAGGCCCTTCTCCAAGGCACACTGTAGTAAAACAGTAAAAAATTAATGACAAAGAAAGAATTCTCAAGGTAGCCAGGGAAAAGGAGACAGTCACCTATAAAGGAAACCCCATTAGACTGTCATTGGATTTTTCAGCAGAAACCTTACCTACAAGCTAGGATAGTGGAATCAAATTCAAATTACTGAGAGAAAAAACCCACCAGTCAAAAAAATATATACCCTGCAAAGTTTTCCTTTAGAATAAAGGATAAATATAGGATTTTCCAGACAACAGAATACCTGAAACAAAAAGACAAAAATGATACAAAACTATGAGTAAGATGACAAACAAACATACAGAAGCAGGAAACTGCAACCCTTGCTCAGGTATCAAACACTTAAAAAAAAAAAGCTACTCAGTCTGACCTGTGGTGGTGCAGTGGATAAAGAGTCAACCTAGAACTCTGAGGTCGCCAGTTTGAAACCCTGGGCTTGCCTGGTCAAGGCATATATGGGAGTTGATGCCTCCTACTCCTCCTCTCTTCTCTCTCTTTCTCTTTTCTCTCTAAAATGAATAAATAAAATCTAAAAAAAACCAACCAAAACACAAAACAAAACAAAAAAAACAAGCTACATTAAAAAACAAAAAACAAAAAAACCCTACTGAAATTAGGAAATTAATGCCCAGAATAAAAGGATAATTTGCGACAACAGAAACGAAAGAAGAGGATGGGAAGAACTGACCCACATGGGTGAATGAAAATTAGATATATTTAGGAAAAGGACCACTGTACATACGAAAGTTGTTTTCTGTACAAATCTAATGATACCCACAAAGAAATCTAGAACTGAGACACATAACATAAAGACACAAACACAGGGAGAAGAAACAATGGAGACACAGAGCTACCAGAAAACCAAAGATAAAATGGCTGTAGGAAATCCTCATGCATCAATAATTACCCTAAATGTAAGTGGACTGAACTCACCCATTAAAAGTCACAGAGTAATAGGATGAATCAAAACAGAACAAAAAATATCCAACTATTTTTTGCCACCTCCTGGAGACACACCTCAGCTGCAAACACACACACAGCCTTAGAGAGAAGGGTGTGAAATCATACTTCCAGCAAACGGCACCCAGAGAAAGGCAGGGGTAGCTGTACTTATATCTGACAAAATAGATTTCAAGATGAGAAAGGTAACAAGACAAAGAGGGACACTTTTTAATGACAAAGGGAACAATTTGTCAAGAAGACATAATACTTGTTAACATATATATGAAGAAACTGGGGAGCACCAAAATATATAACTATTAACAGAACTAAAGGGAGAAACTGACAAAGACACAATTTTAGTAGGGGATCTCAACACCCCACTCACAGCAATGGATATATCATTCAAAGAGAAAATCAATAAGGATATATCAACCTTAAGTGACGTATTAATCCAAAGAGACATTGTGATAAGGTACTAAGAAACTGTAAAACTGTTAGCATGAGCCACACTATTTTGTATGCCTTCTGTAATTACCATTTTGAAATTTTGGGTATTTTTGTAAGTGCAAACTTGCAAACTGAGTTAAACCACAAGTTGTGCTGTCAGCAAGATGTGTTAACACGTCAGGAATTTGCAAAGTGGGGACTTCCTGACAAGCTAACCACTAGTTCTGCTTCGTAAGCCTTTGCTTGCACCTGCTAAACTTCCTTATCTAGACCCTGCAGTTTTCACCTTTATAAACCCTGGACCCCAGCCCCTCGGGGCTGCATGATTTTGAGTCTGTGTTAAGCTCCATGCAGCTATTGGCAATAAACTCCTCTTGAAATTGTTCTACAATTTTGGTGTCTTTCTGGAACTCGTTGGTCACTTTACAACATTTTGGAGGCCCCAGTGAGATCCCAGGTGCTCCCTGTGACCGGGTTGAGACACCCGGGCCGGCTGGCCTCTACAGGAGGTTGCCCAAACCCACTGGATCTCTAGGAGGGGCGCCCCCTGAGAAGTTCCAGGACTCCAGTTATCCTGTGGGTCTTGGACAGCATCCTGACAGACACCTCCCAGTCCCTGAAATTCAGAAGGAAAATCGAGGAGTACAGATTCTGACCTCTGGAGGTAAGAAGAGTAAACCTTTTGCTTTACTGAATTCAAGCTTTCTGTTTAAGACTAGTCAATCTGGAATTATTGTGACAGAGGATTGGATGTGATCAAACTCGTGCAGTAGGCTTTCCAAGGCCAAGACGTTGGTGGAGAGTTGAGTCCTGCCTTGGGCCTTCCGGGACACCTTTGTCTCAGGGAAGAAAACGTGGCGACACTTGTTTGTGCTCTTAGGGAAGAAATAAGTGGGGACTGAAATAAGTCCTGCCTTGGGCTTCCCAGGACACCTTTGTGCTATCTGTTCATGCCAAGATCTCGCTCTTTGTTATTATTGGTTTTGTACTGAAAACCCCTGAGTGACTGGTGTGTGAATGGGGATCACTAGTGCCTGTACCTGAGTTTCCAGTTCCTGGCTCCATGGTGAGTAACTACGGAGTCCGAGCGGGCTCCAACCTGTGGTTCCGTGGTGATCCTCAACGGCTTTGGGTGGTATCAGACACTTTCTAATCCGAGTCGGGGGTTTATACCGACTCACCAATGCTAAGAGGCGTCTAAGCTCCCATGAGGGATGTGGCCAGGCGGGCACCCGGGAGGCTTCTGACAGGGTGCCTCCTTCCCTTGTTTGTTGAACTGTCTAAAAGTCAAGTGTAAATGTAAATGGTAAATTGTTCTGTAGATTCTCTTTGTTTGTCCAAGAAATCTCTCGTGACATTTTTTAGTACGGGCCACTCTATTCTGACCTGATAGACCTCTTTTCTTGGATCCAAGATCCCTGGTTTCAGGGCACTCTGTCTGACTTTTCTCCAGAGGAAATTGCCCTTTTCTGTTGGTTCCTGCCTCTCTTCTTATGTAATAATTGACACTTCTGTGGTTAAACACCCTCTATTCTAGATACTAGTCCTTCTCGGTCTGTTCCTTCTGGCCTTATATTACTGTGCTAGTTTCTGCCTCTTCTTCGCCGGTTTAAACTTTGCAGACCGGTGCCCTAAGAATTAAACAGAAGTGGAAGGCCAAGTACCCAAAAGACCCCTCTAGGTTGTCTCCTGAGACACTTTAAAGAAGCCTATAAAGATAACAGTGGGTATGGGATTAAGTGGTCAAAAGGAAGACTAAGAACGCTTTGTGCATTAGAATGGCCTACATTTGGAATTGGATAGCCAGACATTGGGACTTTCGATCCCCGGGTAGTTAGGGCAATCTGGAATGTTGTAACGGGGGATCCAGGCCACCCTGACCAGTTTCCCTATATTGATCAGTGGCTAAATTTAACAGTGTGCCCGCCTCCATGGCTAAAAACATGCTCAATACAGAGAGGGTGCCATGTTTTCCTAGTCAGGCTGGCCTTAAATCAAGAGCAAAAATGGGATAAAAAGAAAACTCCTGGACCCCTGGTTCTCACAGAACCTCCTAAGGAAACTGACTTGCTTCCCCCTTATAATCCCCGAACTATAGCTCCTGAGCCTGCCCAAGACCTCCAGGAGAGGGCTATAACCTCCAGTTACATCCCTTCCCCACACCCGAAGTAGACCTGAATATAGGCAGGGAAGGAACCCCATCTTGCCACTCAGAGAGGCACCCCCTTCGGGAACTGACCCTGACCACGAGGAACAGCCATCCCTTGTGTATGTCCCAATCTCCACCAGTGATCTGTACAATTAGCCCAAAAGCCTCAGGCTCTACTACAGCTCATAGAAACTGTCCTACAAACTCAAAGACCTACCTGGGAGGACTCTAGCAACTTTTAAATACCCTCCTCACTTCAGAAGAGAGGGAGAGAATTAGGCAAGAGGGTAGAAGGCAGTCCTAGGGCCAGGAGGGGATCAGTGGAGGAGAACAGGGACAGCAGTGAGGCAGCCTTTCCCTCTACCAGACCACCGTGGAATCACAATTCCTAGCAGGGGAAAGCCTCCCTGGACACTTCTCACCAGTTCTGCTGTCAGGGCCAAAGCTGCGGCCCGAAAGCCCAGCAACCTCTCGAAGGTTTCTGAAATTGTCCAAGGCCAGCAGGAATCCCCAGGGGCATTTCTTGAATGCCTCTGTGAAGCGTATTGAGTGTATACCCCCATAGATCCAGACACGCCTGAGAACAGTATGGCTGTTAATTTAGCCCTATGTGATGCAGTCTGCCCCTAACATTAAAAAGAAACCCCAGAAAATAGAGGGGTTCGAAGGCATGAACAGGTCCCAACTAGTTGCAATAGCTCATAAGGTCTTCAATAATAGGGATACAACTGAGGAAAAACAGGACAAGAAAATAGCTAAGGTAGTAATGGCAACACTATAAGAGGCTAATTCAAATAAAGAGAAAGGATGGCCCCAGGGGGAAAAGAGGAAAGGAAAGAAACTTCAGGGGAAGGACTAAGGCTCAGTGAGGAAAGAATCAGTGTGCATTTTGCAAAGAGGAAGGGCATTGGAAAAATAAGTGTCCAAAATTACAAAACTCGGCCTGACCTGTGGTGGCGCAGTGGGTAAAAGCGTCGACCTGGAACGCTGAGGTCGCCAGTTCAAAACCCCAGGCTTGCCTGGTCAAGGCACATATGGGAGTTGATGCTTCCTGCTCCTCTCTCTGTTCTTTCTATCTCTTTCCTCTCTCTGTCTCTTTCTCTCTCTGTGTCTCCTCTCTCTAAAAAAAATGAATAAATAAAATGTAAAAAATAAATAAATTGCAAAATTACAACACTCCAAGGTCCTAAACCTTGAGGACTGATGAGGTCGAGGTTCCTTTCCACTGAGCCCCTGGGAGCCTATAGTAACCACAGAAATAGTGGGAAAAACTATAGACTTTCTAATAGACACTAGAGCAACTCATTTGGTTTTAAATGAGCCTCTTGGATCTATCACCATTCACAAAACTCCAATACAAGGGGCCACCGGAAAAACTGCATACTATCCATGGACCACCCAGTGGACAGTCAATCTAGGGCAAGGAACTGTCACCTGTTCATTCTTGGTCATGTCGAAGTGCCCCTACCCCCAAATAAGATGGGACTTGTTACAAAAACTCCAGGCCACAATTTCCTTCCAGGGGGGATTGCAACTTTAATCATAGGGGCCACTAAGGAAACTCCAGATGCTAAAATACAGCTACTGCTAACCTGCCCTCTCTCCGAGGAATATCCCTTACAGGAACTGACCAAGCCAGGAGGCACCCACAGCCCTTCTCTTCTCCGGCAACTTCAGGAGAGTTTTCCAGGAGTATGGGCTGAAACCAACCCTCCCGGACTAGTCGCTCACCAGTCGCCTGTGGTCATACAATTGCTATCCACTGCAACACCAATAGCGGTAAGACAATACCCAATGAGCCGGAGGCCAAAAAGGGAATAGCTGTTCACATACAGTGTCTCAGGGAAGCAGGAATCTTAGTGCCCTGCCAATCCCCATGGAACACTCCCTTATTGCTGGTGCTAAAGCCCAGTCCAGGACCTTTGGGGAGTTAACAAATGGGTAGAGACCATACACCCTACAGTCCCTAACCCGTACACCTTGCTCAGTCTCCTGCATCCTGAGCATCCGGTCTATACAGTCTTAGACCTTAAAGACGCTTTCTTCAGTATCTCGCTAGCCCCTAAAAGCCAGCCCATTTTCGCCTTTGAGTGAGTAGACCTGGCAGGAAAATTCTCTGGCCAACTGACATGGACTAGACTGCCCCAAGGCTTCAGAAACTCTCCTACTATCTTTGATGAAGCCCCAAGCGCAGACCTAGTAGCCTTCTGGCAGGAACACCAAGACTGTACCCTGCTCCAATATGCAGGTGACCTACTACTGGTGACAGCTGCAGAAGAGCTCTGCCTTGAGGCAACTCAAGACCTTCTTGCCTCACTCCAAGCACTAGGGTACGGAAAGTCTGCCAAGAAGACACAACTGCACTCCAGAGGTTACTTACTTAGGCTACTGGGCGAAGGAGAGGCAAAGAACTCCGTCCCATGACTGTACGGAGGCCATCCTCTGGATCCCTACTCCAACAACTAAAAGGCAAGTAAGGGAATTCCTCGGGGCTGTAGGGTATTACAGACTGTACATTCTAGGATTTGCCAAACTAGCCAAGCTTCTCTATGCCTGCACAGGCGGGTCCCAACCCCTATAATGGACTGAAATGGAGCAAAAAGTCTTTAAGGACCTTAAGAAGGCCCTAACACTTGCCCCTGCTCTTGCCCTACCCCATGTCTCCAAGCTCTTCCAGCTGTTCATTCATGAGGCTCAGAATCACAAAAGCAGTCTTAACTTAGCCCTTGGGGCCTTAGAAACTACCGGTTGCTTACCTGTTAAAACAGCTAGACCCTGTAGCGGTTGGATGGCCTGCCTGCCTACGGGCCATAGTGGCTATGCAATCCTTGTCAAGGAAGCTGACAAGCTCACATTAGGTCAAGGGCTGACCCTAATGGCGCCACATGCAGTTGAGGCGCTCCTAAGGGGAACTCCAGAGAGGTATATATCAAACACCCAAGCGACCCAGTTCCAAACTTTACTCCTAGACGAACCCAGAATAAAGTTCCAGAAAACAGCAGCCATTAACCCTGCGAGCCTACTGCCAGATAATACCCCAGCCACCCTGTTACATGACTGTATGGAGATAATCAACATTATACAGACTGCTGGACCAGACTTAAATGACTCTGAGCTGCTGAACGCCAGTAAAGTATGTACTGTACACAAATAGGAAGAGTTATGTACAGGATGGCATCAGGCACGCAGGGGCTGCAGTAATGAACATAGACAGGGTCATCTGGTCGCAGGCACTGAATCGAGGGACTTCAGTACAGAAGGCAGAACTCATCGCCCTTATCCAGGCTCTCAGATGGGGACAAGGAAAGGCAGTTTCCATCTACACAGACAGCAGGTATGCTTTTGGCACGGCACATGTACATAGTGCCATTTATAAAGAAAGGGGACTACTTACCTCGGCTGGAAAAAGTATCAAAAACAAGGAAGAAATCTTAGTGTCATTAGAAGCAATTCAACTCCCCTCAGCCGTGGCAATCATACATTGGAAAGGGCACCAAAGAGGAGATTCTAAAAAAGCTCGAGGAAACCGAGCAGCGGACCAAGAGCCCGAGCAGAAGCCACGAACCCAGTGGGGCCTCTCCAAGCTTTAGTAACTTTGCCCTTGCCTGAGTTGCCTGACACCCCTTATTACACTAAAAAACCCACCTTAACAAAGAAGAAAAAGAGTGCCAAAAATGCCGCTAGCTGGTAGGTCCTACCAGATAAAAGGATCTTAATTCCAGAGGCATCAGGACGGACATTAGCCCTCCAAATTCATCAAGATTCCCACCTAAAAAAATCCAAAATGATTGAATTGCTCCAAGCCAAGCATCTCATACTGCACCTGGACCAAATACTGAGTAGCATGGTGGGACATCGCCAGTCTTGTACATGGGTACATGCAAAACAAGGAAGGAAGATACCGCTAGGAGTTAGAGAAAAGGGAGCCATGCCAGAAGAACACTGGGAAATGAACTTCACTGAAATAAAGCCACCCACTCAGGGTACAGGTGTCTCCTAGTCTGTGTGGACACCTTCTCCGGGTGGGTGGAAGCCTTCTCCACTAGGCCAGAAACTGCCACCACAGTACTTAGGAAGTTACTCCATGAAATAATTCCCCAATACGGCCTCCCCACCACCATAGATTCTAATAATGGTCCGGCATTCATTGCCAAAATATCACAGGACGTAGCCAAAACCCTAAATATTAATTGGAATTACATTGTATCTACAGGGCCCAAAATTCAAGACAGGCAGAACACATGAATCAGACCTGAAAAAAACATTATCCAAATTTGCTTTTAAAACCGGTGAAAACTGGCCAACATTATTCCCCTTAGCCCTCTCCTCAGGGCAAGGTGCACCCCTTACAGGGAAGGGTTTACCCCCTTTGAAATAATGTTCGAGAGACCTCCTCCCATATTATCAAAATTAAGAGAAAAAATAAAAGCTAAATTAAATAACCACTCCTTCCTTAAGCACTTACAGGGTCTACAAATCACTCAGCAGGCTGTCCAAAAGACTGTCCGTGAGGCACTTCCAGCCCTGCCAGGAGATCTGGTACATCCCTTCCAGCCTGGGGACTCAGTCTAGTAAAGAAATACACCACCCAAGGACTGACCCCTACGTAGACGGGCCCGCACACCGTGATCCTGACAACCTCCACTGCCGTAAAGGTAAACCACATCCTGACCTAGTTATACCGTTCGAGAGTCAAGCTCAACAGAGAAATATAGAAGTATCACCCCAGAGAAGGCCCTCTAAAGCTAAGACTCTTGTGCCACTCAGTTTCTTGTTAATAATGTGTACTACACTGAAAGGTCAAGAAAATCCACGTAAGTCAAGGCCTAGTATAACACAGGAACTAGTAAAGAGGCTCACTGGGAAAATCCTCTCCAGCTACTAGGAAATAAAAAGCCCAGCCCACTAGTGGGCAAATATAAATAAAGTTTCACTGTACACGTGTGCACTCTTTTCCTTTTATAAGAAAGCATTAAATAGGAAATAGGAGGGTACAGAAATGTTGGCCAAAAAAGAATCCTACATCAATACAACCTAGGGGCCCCTAACGCAGACAGACATAGAAGGGACATCTATTTCTGCTCAAGATTCCATCAAAATACTTAAGTTGACTAAACAAAGCCAATTTCTATTGTCCCCACTGAGGTAAAAAATCGGCCTGTGCCACAAAGACAAATAAACTGGGGGTTATCAAAGACCAGGAAACAACTCTTGCCATTAGCATAGACAAAATTAAACCTAATGCACTCATGTCCTGCACCCTTAGTAAATGTAATCCCATAAATATCAAAGTAAAAAAATGCAGTCTCTAGAATTCAGAGCAAATTTAAGGAATAAAGTTAACAAAGGGCTGGTACAATAGAGACCCAGGGGTGCTCCTTCCTATTCGAAAAAGGTCCCTAAGAAGGTAAACATGCCATTGGTTTTCTTAAGGAACTAGCTTTACCCATTCAGTCGGAGCAGAATCCACCAGATACCAGAGAACCGCCCAGACCCTAAAAACTCAACAGCTCCTTACCTCCACCAACACTGTCGTTACTTTCTGTACTTGAAGTTGTACACTACTTTATAAACAGTTCCCGACTGGAAGAGACTGTTAGCTATACCTAAATGCAAAACCCCCATATTATGTAGGTATAGGACTATCTGATACCATTCCCTTGACCACTAATTCTTCGACCTACGATTGGGACCAGCCCAAAATCACACTAGAGGACATACAGAAAAAAGGGACTTGTATTTACTCCCCAGATCATTCCTTAAGCAAATTCCCATTACACTAACTACTGCGATGCCACGCGCTTTGGAATAGTGTCACCCACCTCCTATTATTTAGCCCCTGAGCACTCATGGCTAGCATACACCAACAGTCTAACTAAATGTGCTTCTTCTGACCTAGTCAAGTCTGAAAAAGACCTCCTTTGTATCCTAGTTTACATCCTACCCCAAGTCTCCCTCTACAGCAGGAAAATCGGAAAAACATACATACATATATCATCTATCTATCTATCTATCTATCTATCTATCTATCTATCTATCTATCTATCTATCTCCAACTCTAAATCATCCACACCGCCCCGAAAGCGGGCACCCATCCTAATACCTCTAATAGCAGCGCTAGGAATTGCAGGGTCAGCTGCCCTCAGCACCACTGCCTTAGTCAAGGATAATATACACTTCGAAGAGTTAAGTAGCCAGGTAGATAACGGACATACAACAGTTAAAGGACTCCATTTCCCACCTCGAGCGGCAACTTGACTCTCTTAGCAGAAGTAGTTTTGCAAAATAGAAGAGAACTAGACTTGCTGTTTCTAAAACAGGGCGGTCTTTGTGCAATCCTCGGGGAAGAATGCTGCTTCTATGCCAACAATTTAGGAATAATTCACGAAAGTCTAAAACTAGTCCAAAAAAACTTAAATAGAAGAAAATTAAGAAAAAAAATCCCAAAACTAATTCCAAAGTATATACAACTGGTCTCCCTACCTAACAACCTTGCTCTCAGCCATTGCAGGGCCCCTACTCTTTTTTTTTTTTTTTTTTGTATTTTTCTGAAGCTGGAAACGGGGAGAGACAGTCAGACAGACTCCCGCATGCGCCCGACCGGGATCCGCCCGGCACGCCCACCAGAGGCCACACTCTGCCCACCAGGGGGCGATGCTCTGCCCCTCCGGGGCGTCGCTCTGCCGTGACCAGAGCCACTCTAGCGCCTGGGGCAGAGGCCAAGGAGCCATCCCCAGCGCGCCCGGGCCATCTTTGTTCCAGTGGAGCCTTGGCTGCGGGAGGGGAAGAGAGAGACAGAGAGGAAGGAGGGGGGGGGGGATGGAGAAACAGATGGGCGCTTCTCCTATGTGCCCTGGCCGGGAATCGAACCCGGGTCCCCCGCATGCCAGGCCGACACTCTACCGCTGAGCCAACCGGCCAGGAGGGCCCCTACTCTTAATAATCCTAGGCCTAACCATAGGACCTTGTATATACTCAATAACCTCCTGCGTCTCATCCAACAACGAATAAATTCAGTAAAATTAATAGTATTCCAAAGTACTTACACTCCTGTGCCAAAGAGAGGAAAATAAGTCAACGATTTGACACAGTATAAAAACCGATAAGGAATGTGACAAGTTACCAAGAAACTGTAAAGCTGTTAGCATGAGCCACACCATTTTGTATACCTTCTGTAATCACCATTATGAAATTTTTGGTATTTTTGTTTAAGTGCAAACTTGCAAACTGAGTTAAAAGGCAAGTTGTGCTGTCAGTAAGATGTGTTAACGCGTCAGGAATTTGCAAAGTGGGGACTTCCTGACAAGCTAACCACTAGTTCTGCTTCTGTAAGACTTTGCTTGCACCTGCTAAACTTCCTTACCTAGGCTATAAACCCTGAACCTCAGTCCCTTGGGGCTTCATGATTTAGGTCTATGTTAATTAAGCTCCATGCAGCCACTGGCAATAAACTCCTCTTAAAATTCTTCTATAATTTTAATGTCTTTCTAAAACTCGCTAGTCACTTTACAACAACATAATTGATATTTACCAAGCTTTTTGCCCCAGAAAACATACAATGAAGAAAGAAAAAGGAAAATTGGGTGTCGAGAAAAGAGGAAAGTCACAGGCCAAGAATGACACTGAACTGCTCTGTGACACCATACACAGAAATGAACTCAACATGGATCAAAGAACTTAAATATAAAACCCAAAACAATAAAATGCAAGGAAACACAAGTACTAAACTCAAGGACCTTGGTCTCAGGGAGAATTTTATAAACTTGACCCCAAAGGCAAGGGAAATACAGGCAAAAATGAATGAATGGGACTACATCAAACTAAAGAGCTGCAGAACAAAGAGGTGAGCAACTGAATGGGAGAAGATACTTGCAAACAACAGATTTAATAAGCGGCTAACATCCAAAATATATAAAGAACGCATACAATCAAAGAACCAAACAGTCTATCTAAAAATGGGGAGAGGGCCTGAACAGACACTTCTCCCAAGAAGACATACAAATGGTCAACAGATATATGAAAAAGTGCTCATCTTTGCTAGCTATACGAGAAATGCAAATCAAATCTACAATGAGATACCACCTCACACGTGTTACATTGGCTGTTGTCAATAAGACAGGTCAAAACAAGTTTTGGAGAGGCTGTGGAGAAAAAGAAACCATCATTCACTGTTGGTGGGAATGTTAAGTGGTACAGCTACTATGGAGGCACCCTCAAAAAATTAAAAATAGAACTACCATATGACCCAACAATTCCTCTTATGGGTATCTACCCCCCAAACTGAAAACATTTATTTGTAAAGACACATGCACCCCTATGTTCACTGCAGTATTATGCACAGTGACCAAGACATGGAAACCACCAAAGTATCCCTTGATAGAGGACTGGATAAAGAAGATGTGATACATATATAAAATGGAATACTACTCAGTCATAAGAAACGATGAAATATCACCATTTGTGACAATATAGATGGACCTTGAGACTCATGCTAAGAGAAATAAGTTAGTCAGAAAAGGACAAGAACCATATGATTTCACTCATATGCGGGATATAAAACAGAAAGCAACAAATGAACACACAAACTCACAGACACAGACAAGAGCATCGACATTATCAGAGGGAAGGGTATTTAGGAGGATGAAGAGGGAAAAGGGTTTAAACAGATGGCGAGGGAAGGAGACCAGACTTTGAGCAGTGAGCACACAATGCCATGTATAGATAATTTTATAAAATGGGAAAACTGAGGCTCAGAGAGGTTAATGACCAAAGATGGCAAGGATGAAGGTGACAGAACTGGAAATTGTATCAGCACCTTTTCTTTTCAAGACCTATGCTTGTTCCATTCAGACTCAGCCCAATTCTTTTAGGCTGTGGTCACCACAGAAGGATGGGCTCATTTTGTGGCACAGAAAAAAAAAATCATTAGAACTCCAGTTCTGAATTTATTTCTAAGTCCTGCCTTCTAAAATGTTCTGTCCATGTCTGTTAGCATGTACTGCATTAACACGGGGCAACTGCCTGTGCCTAAGCTAAGCATATACACTGGGCAGATGTGCTCGCAGCTGCATGGGGTGGGCAGTCAGATGCAGACACTGCTGTTCATGTGTTCTGAATGCTTCTATACTTCTTGCTCCCTCTCCTTCCTGATCTCCATGGCCAAAACCAAAATCGGGTTAACTCTATGTCAACGTCATGTGATCGCGGTTATTAACTGGGGTGATTTTCCTCAGGGGTCACTTGGCAATGTCTGGAGACATGTTCGGTTGTTACAACCTGGGAAGGGGTGTGTACTGACATCCAATGTGAAGAGGCCAGGGATACTGCCCAATGTCCTGCAGCACGGAGGACAGATAGCCTTTCACAACAAAGACCATATAGTCAACCCTGCTAAGCTTGAGAAGCTTTGGTCTGGAAGTCGTATCAAACTATTTCTAATCTCTCACCAAGCCAGCCAACCAATCCACCAAACACTCTGATCATGCCTCGACTGATCATGGTACCTCATGAGCACAGAGAAGGAAGCTCACAAATCTTCATTTCTGTTGCCAGGTGAGACACCCTGACCCATGGAGTACAGCAGAAGAACCAGCCAAGAACTGCCACGCCAATCAGAGAGCTGCTGGCTTGTCCACAAGAGAAGACCCAGGGAAGACGGTCAGACACTGAGAGGTGAAGTAGTTCCAATGCCACACACGGAGCAGCATGAGACACCAGAGCTTTTCATCATTTTATGGCCCAATTCCACCGCCAGGTTGTGACTGCTCATTCCCTGCAATGCCACAAAGGGCGGCCCACACTTACCTACTTGTGTGTCTTGCATGTGAGCCCTACTATTTGGCCAAAATAGAAATGAAAAGACCGAGCACAAGTTTGACTAACGGCTCTCCTTCCACTTACTTTTCACCAGCTGGACACTAGAAGCCTGCGGAGGGATGGCAGAGCCCTGTGACGTTATTGTAGGTCCTCTCACTGCACCCAGGCAGGACACTAGACGTGGAGGCACAGGGTGGAAACACAGCTCCTTTCTTCGTGCTCTCAACTCTTCCTTCCGGGTTCTGATGACACTCTCTGGGACCTCTAACGGCTCCATGTCAGGACAAGCATTCCAAGGCCATCTCTGCACATGCTCGGCAGATTTCTTGAAAGCATTTCTGGGCCCGAAACAAACTTCACCCAGCGGGGCAAAACCAAAACTGCGCCCCCTCCCACGAACTGTACATTTAGCCCAGAAACTTAAAAGGCAGTTAGTTACTCTATGTGTGTTCCATCCAAAGTGGCTCAGATGTGGATGGATAAGAATGTCCATGTTCCTCTCCTGTCACAGGTGACTCTGCTCAAATCGTCAGTACAAAAAGAGGCTGACACTCATCTTTCATCCATCCTTACACCCACACACCACTCAGGGACAGAGTGGGCAACTTCTCAGGAGGGCTGTGCGTGGTGCCTGCAAGAACAGCAGGAGGATGGGACACCATCTCCCCATCTCTGAGGTCTCTATAAGAGCACAGTAACAAGTAGCACAGAGAAAAGGAGTGAAGCCTTACAAGTCAGCATAGTTACACTGGGTCCCAGAGAACAGTCACAACCCCCCAGCATGATCCTCCACCTCCTCCAGACTGCTGGCAGGCTGTTTCCATTTGGAGGGGCACAGGAAACAGCTGTCCTAGGGTTTTTCTTTTCTTTTCTTTTTTTTTTTTTTGTATTTTTCTGAAGCTGGAAACGGGGAGAGACAGTCAGACAGACTCCCGCATGCGCCCGACCGGGATCCACCCGGCACGCCCACCAGGGGCGACACTCTGCCCACCAGGGGGTGATGCTCTGCCCCTCCGGGGCATCGCTCTGGCGCGACCAGAGCCACTCTAGTGCCTGGGGCAGAGGCCAAGTAGCCATCCCCAGTGCCCGGACCATCTTTGCTCCAATGGAGCCTTGGCTGCAGGAGGGGAAGAGAGAAACAGAGAGGAAGGAGGTGGGGGTGGAGAAGCACATGGGCGCTTCTCCTATGTGCCCTGGCCGGGAATCGAACCTGGGTCCCCCGCACGCCAGGCTGACGCTCTACCGCTGAGCCAACCGGCCAGGGCCTCTTTTCTTTTTTTAAGTGAGAGGAGGGGAGCCAGTGAGACTCCTACATGGTTGGGATCCACCCAGCAACCCCCATCTGGGGCTGACATTCAGACCAACCAAGCTATCCTCACCACCTGGATCCAACGCTAGAACCAAATGAACCACTGGCCGTGAGAGAAGAGGGAGAGAAGGGGGAGAGGGAGGGGAAAGAAGCAGATGGCTCTGACCAGGGATTGAACCTAGAACAATGATATGCTGGGCTGATCCACTGAGCAAACCAGCCAGGGCTGGCTTTTTCTTTTATTATTCATTTTAGAGGAGAGAGAGAGAGAGAGAGAGAGAGAGAGAGAGAAAGGATGGGGAAGAGCAGAAAGCATCATCTTCCATATGTGCCTTGAACAGGCAAAGCCAGGGTTTCAAACCAGGGACCTCAGGGTTCCAGGTTGGATGCTTCATTCACTGTGCCACCAAAGGTCAGGCTGGCTTTTTCTTAATAATACACCTTCAGGCACAATTTTAATTGTAATGCTCAAAAAGAGCTCAGTCACTATAGTGTTATTTACAATAGCCAGGACAAAGAAACAACCTAAGTGTTCATTAGTGGATGAATGAAGAAGGAAGTGGTGCACATACACAACGGAGAACCATGTAGCCACATGAGCCATTTACAATAATATACATTTTCACTCTAATATGTGAAAATAAGTCAGATGGAAAAAGACAAATACTGCATGATTTCACTCATGTGGAATCCATATAAAACAAACAAAAAAAAGCAGACAAAACTAAACAAATACAGAACCCAGACTAGTGGTTGTCAGAGGGGAAGAGTCTGGGATGAAATGAGTAAAGTGGGTCCACTGTACGACATTAGGTGGAACTGGACTTTTGACTGTGATCACTCTGTAGTGTGTGTACACAGGTACTGACAGTGTTGCACACCGGGAACTTATATGCCAATATTACCTCAATTTAAAAGAGAGTCGATCAGGTGAAAATGAAGAGGGAGCCCATTCCATGTCACCGACATCAGTGGTCTCTCTTCTCCCCTCTCACAGGCTGCTGTGAGGCAGTGCCCAGCTCATGTGCCACTACACGCGGGCTCTTCTTGTCACTGTGTGTCCTCCTCCAGTTGATGAGTTGCTAGTACAAAGGCTGCAGTGGTGAACTGACTAATACTAACCACATGGGTAAAACAGTAGTTGGCACACATCGAGTTTTACTTTTTTTTTTTAAAGATTTTATTTAATCATTATAGAGAGAAGAGAGAGAAAGAGAGAGAGAGAGAGAGAGAGAGAGAGAGAGAAGGGGGGGAGGAGCAGGAAGCATCAACTCCCATTTGTGCCTTGACCAGGCAAGCCCAGGGTTTTGAACCAGCGACCTCAGCATTCCAGGTTGACGCTTTATCCACTGCGCCACCACAGGTCAGGCCGAGTTTTACCTTTTTTGAGAAAAAGACCTCAGCAGAAAAGGGGACTCGACAGCTTTCGTCACAAGTTTCAGCAGCACGGAAGGTGGTCACCAGCTCTTGGCAACACAGTGAAGCCACTAACCTTTGTTTGGATTTTACCTTGTGCAGCCCATTATTCCCTGTGACCGCCATTCGCAAGCCCCCCGCTCCTCTGAGGCGTGGGCTGCCCTTCAGCCATCTTCCCAGCCCTGTGTCCCTGGACTTCCCTGTGCTGACTCTCTAGGAGGGGTGAACCCAGCTGAAAGGCAGGCTGGGGGCTGGTTTAAAGGGATGCACCTTAAACTAGACTCTTAAGAGAGAGTATTTACTTCTCAAAGAAGAAACTGTAACTCAAATCAGTCTCCAGTGAGAAAATGACAGAAGGGATACTTTATAGCTGGTCTCTGTCCAAGGGTGGTCCTTCTAGATTCTGAGTCTGTACTAAAAGAGGGAAACGAACCAATAAGCTATTGATTCTATCAGTCGACATCAGCCTACTCTCTTTTGCTGCGAGGTTGAGCTCAGTCCAGGAACCCGAGACAGAGAGGTGAGCTTCTGAGACACAGCCCTTTCCCAAGGCCTCAGTTACATCTCCCTAGCCACTCTTTCTAGGTCTGACTTGAGAAGCTGCCACATGCCACAAGCTCGCCCTCTCTGGAGCCCACTCCCACAGGATTCCTGGCTTTACCGACCTTGAAGGAACATGAGTGCCAAAGGAAAACATTACTTTAGGCCTTTGCTGGGGAAACAACCCTGATCTTGTCACATCTGTTGAGGAGAACTGAAACCGACTGAGGCCCTGAGTCCTCCTGGTTCCCCTGAGTCCTTGCCTGGTAACGTAGTCTTCTGTAACCAAGCTATAAGACCTTACCTGTGAGCTGGTTCCCCTCACTTGGGGAATTGGCCTTGGAGGCCCCGTAACACTGGGACATGGGTGCAGGGACAGTATCTGTGGGTCTCAGAGAAGCAGGAGGCTCTGGGAGGAAGAGTCTGAGTTGTTCTGGTCACAGGGGCTACTTAATAAAAAACGATTATAAAGGGTCTACAGTTCCAGGCAAGGACCTCAGAGAGATAAGGCCACACTGTGAGATAACAGTGATGAAGTAGAAATAACCCTGTTATTTTACAGAAGTTCAGAATCAAGGACTCAGATAACAAGCACACTGGGGACAGCTTCCTGTGGTCAGTGCATGGTTGCAAGGAGCTGGGTGAATGTGGAAAGGACAGAGGTGAGAGACCTGCACATCAGGGCCAGCAGGAATCCTGATGTGGATGTGAGGGTTTCCCTGTGATATTCCCAGCATGGCCCCAAGAAAGTCTGTGGTATTACAAAGAGGAGCCGGGGCCCTGGACTCCTTTCTGCTGAAAGGTGTCCAACTTCCCTTCATGCCACAAGGGGCCTCTAGGAGGGGAGCCTTCCTCACGTCTGGGAGTGCTGACCACCGGTCTCAGCACTGGGAGACCAACACCACTAGAGGCGAGGCTGGGTTCAGGCGGCTTGAGTTAGGGTTCTGTGCGCAGGGAGCCCACCTCCTGCCCACTGTCTTCTGGCGGCCCATGAACATGCCTCAGACACACGCAGCCAGTGTTTGCAAAGTGAGCAAAGTTCTGTGGAAGTTGACCCACAGGAAGTAAAAAGGAGACGGTGTTTGAGTGGCTGGTGAAACCTGGAAGTGATTAAGAGAGAGTGGCACAAGGCTGGAGCCCCGCCTCTCCCTAGGCGTAGGGAAGGTGTTTATGGGCAGGAGCCTGACCCCTCTGGGACGTTGGTGCGGAGAAGACAGGGAACTACAGTGAAGAAAGACGCAACGGCAGCTGATACATGCTGAACCCTGTGAGCCAGGCAGCCACAGCCTCACCTCGGCCAGCAGCGCCCATTGACCTCCTCCCTTCCCTTCACTATGACTCATCTACCTGCTCGCACCTGCTGCCTGGCTGGGTCGGAGCTGCAAGATGAAGGCTGGGTTTGGAGTCCTGAAGGTTTTAGAGCTCTGTAAGAGGACTGGAATGCAGGACTCTTCAGAAATCCCCGGCCTAGCTGGTACTTTTAAGAGAGCCCACGTGAGTATTTTGGGACCCGTGCCCACGTGGCATCATCCTGCCCACGTTTCAGTGTGAAAGGGTTCCGTTTTCACACTGGCGCTGTTTCCCTGTCTGCACCACAGGGTGCCTCCGAGGGAGTGTCTCGATTAGAGAAACCACCAGAGAACTTTTGAAAAAAAAAAGAGAAACCCAAAGCTTTGCCCTGGCCAGATGGCTTGGTTGGTTAGAGCACTGTCCCCAAGCACAGAGGTTGCCAGCTGGATCCCTGGTCAGGCCCATACAGGAACAGATCGATGGTCCTGTCCCTCTTCCTCTCTCCCTTCCTCACTCTCTAAAATCAATAAATTGAACATTAAAAGAAAGAAAATGGATTTCAAGAAGTTTCAGAAAGAAAATGAGACCCCAAAGGAGCTCTCCAGGGTCTTCGCAATGGGTGGCATAGCCATGTCTGCAGTCACCACCTGTCATATGCATCAGTACACTGTCCTAACCAATAGCAGCTCCTCCTCAGCTTACTGGGACATGGGCATGGGGGACACAACAGCAGCAAAGGCGCAGCTCTGAAAATCCACGTGTCTGTCTGTCCTAATCACTGACTCTTGGTCACTTTATTGTGGGTCATTGCACTGCACAGCCCAGCGCCTTTCCTCTTGGGCTTCTGCAGGTACCCGGGTGCTGACACTGATTTCAGAGAATGGGGAGCAAGACGCTGAAGACTTGGGGGAAGTGAGAGAGATCACACACACTCTGTTGGGGCAGAGTTTGAGCCAGCGAGGCTCAGGATCAAAATGAAATGAATGGCAGTGACTAGGCAGGGCCGCGAGCTGCAGGGCCGCTGACCTTCCCAGCAGGGCTGGTTCTCTGGAATGCCGAGAGAACCCAGCACCCTGCTGCTCTACTCTGTGGGGAACGTGGGAGCTCGCTGGGTCCCAGGAAGGCTGTATCAGAGAGGAGGCCAGCAAGGCCTTTGCAACAACAGACACCCAAGTTCCCAGAGCCCAGCTGGAGCAGACATGGCGCTGAGTGCTCCCCGTCAAGATGCTGCTTGGGGCCCAATTCGGCACCAAAGCTGGTCTGTGCTGCTGTGGCTGGCACACGGACTCAGCACCAGAGGCCACTGCGGCAAAGGCACGGCAGTGTGTGAGAGAAGTGGCTACGGCCTCCTTCCAGGCTCAGGTGGACAAGCAGAACTGATGTCCTGGCTCAGTGTCCAGGTCACAGCAAAGATGGGCCGGGAGAGGCGGCCAGGGAACACAGAGCAAGAATCTTCAGTGTCACCAGGAGCAAGGCCACTGTGCCTTAGGCAGAAGCCTCAAGGCAGAGGAGCATGTCAGGATGGTCCTAGTCCCCAGAGCAGCCCACTAGAGTCAGAAACAGAGCTCCTGTGTCCCCATGCAGACACTGTTCTGCGTGGAGCACCCACCCCCATCTGCTCCAGCCTGGGCCATCGTGCTGACTGACCAAGCGCAGGACACAGGTGCATGTTTCTACCCACAGCTGCTACTAAGGACAAGGCCTCCCGCCCCTCGCACAGGGGCCTGCCATTAATGACAGTCTGTATTTCTGGGATAAATACCACTTCCCCATTTTCATACACTTCCGCCATCCCCCTGCCCGCCACCCCTACTCTGAGACCAGCCTGAGTTACCCTGTCCCACACTCCAATCAGGAAAAAGGGAAGGAAAAGAAAAACTCAGAAACCTGAAGATTGTTTGGAATTTATTCTCTTAAATAAGAATAGTAACATTTGTTAAAAAAAATAAATTAATTAAAAGCACACCTTAGTTTCACAGAAACCTCAAAAACAAAGTTACACAGTCAAATAAAAAAAACTCACAAAGAAACACACCAAAAACACAACAGCACAGGTTAAAAACAAGGGCAAAATAAAGGTCAGGGAAGGCCAGAGGTGGACAGGGGTCATGATGCTGTCCTTCCTCTGCACCCGCCGCCTGCTCCGCCCCACCCTTCCCTCTACCCCAAGCTGGATGGTCGGGAAAAACGGGATCCATTAATTCACTGGTCAGGCCTTCAAGGCCACTCTGGGGGCCCTTTTAGGAGGGACTAAGATATCCCACTTCATACAGAGACACATGGACACCAAGAGACAGCAGTGAGTGGCAGTGACCAGCCAGGGGAGCTGGTCCCGAGCCTGTGGGCAAGGCAGAAATGAGCTGGGAGCTGGGGGCCGGCTCTCTGCACTATTTCATGAGTAACAGGCCCTATACTTTCCTAGCTTTCCCTTGGATCAACTTCCTGAGGTTGGGAGTGTGCATGCCCGTTTCCTGAGATCAAAACAACAGAAGCCCCCAAGGCCCTCCCCCACAGGTGTGCTGGCTGCTCCCGTCCCTCCTTGGTCTGGATCAGAGCACTGAGCCAGGCAGTGGCACAGATCTCAAAGTATGACCCCTCGGTTGCCAGAATCAAGGAACAAGAAGCTTTAGAAACAGCTCTGTCATTACTATTATTTAGATCACACTATATATGTATCTACTCGTTTGTATGAAGTTAAAACTATATAAATAGATATGTGTATATAAATAAATATCCTCACACCACCATTAACTATGTAACTCCTGGGGTAGGGCTGGGGTGTTGAGCTGAACTGCAAAATCTCTTGCTCTACTAATAGGTTTTCCAAAAACGCTCCTAAGGGAGTTACAGGGGTTGCAGCGAGACAGAAACCCCAGGACTGAGTGGGATTCCTTATCCAGCATGGCCATTCTAGCGGAGTGTGAAGAAATGCCTGCATTTCCTAATGCCCTGTAAGCATTCAGACTGGGAAGCCGAATGGATAACTCAGGGTGTGGGGGTCTGGGGACAGGGAGTAGGTGAGACCTCCACCTTTTTAAGTTAAGATGGCATTTTCCCTAAGCCCAGACAACTAGGTGCGGTGTTTCTTCCAGCCCTCTGCTGCCTGCACTAGGGGAGAAGCTCTTCAGTGTCCTGTTATGACACCCCCAGTGTCCACGCTTCACGTTTGGTCATCCACTACATGAGACATGAAGGGCACCCCTCTGGATGAGAAAAGACCCCCAAATCCTGCAAGGCAGGGTCTTGCCCCCAAGAGGAAGAGATCCCATTTGGGCTTTCCTTTCTCTGCTTATTGCCCAAAGGTTTCGTGAAGTCGGGGCGGTGCTGTGAGACCCAGGAAGGGAAGTCTGTGCCAGGCCCACTCACCACAATGTCAAGTAGGAGGCACTTGGAAACAAAGCATATACAGACTTGGAGAACAGAAAAGAGTGTTGCGGTATTAGAAGCACATAACAAACACACTGTAAACAATGTCCTCCAAACACTGACTCAGGCAGGAGTTACAACCCAGGTCATCAGATAAAGAACACCCAGGAGCAGACCCAGAGCAGGGCTTTAACTTGCAGGTGCTTGCCTTGTGACAGCATAGGGCTTGGGCGCGTGGGGAAAGGGACACGAGGGAGAGGAGAGAAACACCACAACTCCCAGCTCACTCCGGGGACACAGCACAGTCAAGTTCACACACGACAGAGTTTTCCTGTCTAGAGTGCAGCACAGCTGCATCGTGGCTCTGGGTGAATGACTGCCACCTATGACACACATTTGAGAATGTGAAATACCTGAGTTTTTCTGAAGCTTTTTCAAAAGGAAGCTCCAGTTAACCAGTCAGTGCTTAATCTGGGGTGTAAAGAAGGAAATCACTGTCATGGCGACTGTAGAAGACCATCCGAGACCTCTCCTCCTCTCGGGAGGCAAAGCCAGGAGCCTCCCAGGAGAGTGCTGCTGTGATCCCCGAGGGAGTACACCTCTAGAGGCAGACACTAGGTCCTGGCCTTCCAGCCACCCCGAGGCCCCTAACCTGGGGACAGTGCCCACCTCTTTCATCCAGAGGTTCACGCTGTGACTTCTGTGGGACGCCACATCCTATCTCCCTTGTGCTACAATAGGCAAGTCACCTTCAGAATCAAGAACCACGGGGCTGATTTTTCCTGAGGGCTTTGGTTCTCTTTTTGTTGTTTTGATTCTTTAACCACATTGCCAACTCTTATTTTTTTCTTTCTATTAAGATTGGGGATCACTTTTCAAGGGATAGGACTGTCTAACCAACTCTCATTTCCTCCCCTTGCTTTGTAGAGTATGCTTCTTCTCTGTGAAACCCTTAATTCTTTATAACTCCTAAAAACCTGAAATCCATTATGCTTTCAAACTAGACAGTAACAATGGCAAACTGCATCAGCAGGGAAATCGAGTCAACTCAGCTTGCTGAGAAATCTGGACTTCACTGTGTTTGTTCTTTTAAAGAAGCTCTGTACTCTCTACCCAAATAGAAGGTTCCACTTTCTGAGTTGTTTTACTGGGCCGCCAGGTTCCCTGGACTAAGACCTGGTCAATGCCCCTCCAGAGCACACAGTGCAGACCTGTGGCCAGGTCCCTTGGGTTATTTTTCTCTGCCTGCGCTTCCCCTGCTCTGCAGAGGGCTGTCAGCTCTTCCTGAGGGAGACAGGCTATGAGGGGTTTCAGGGTATAGGAGGTTTCAGAGTCAGCTGTGCCTTAAGCATGACTGTGAGATGTGGGTCCAACCTGCAGGGCACTTAAAGAGATTTCTTGGATGACAACAGGGCACACACTGTAGAAGGAGCCGAGGTCACCAAGCCCTCTGGGGTGTGCCGCCTCTCAGCCTCCAGGTCGCTGTCCAGGAGTCGCCGGGCTGGCGACTGCCCCATCTCCCTCTCCCTCGAAGCTCCTGTTAGTTCTCACACGCAGGGCAAGAGGTAACCCTGGGAACCTTTCAGCTGAAGGCTGAGTGGGCAGTTCTTGTCTTTCCCACCCTCAAACCCTTCTCCAGTTTTTGGCATTAGCTGATAATCTTTAGTTTTAAACACAGTAATTTTTATGAGTTTGTAAGTGGCTGCTTTAGGTGTATTTGCTTCAAATGAGAGGAAGCATGTGTGAGATGAGACATGCCTTACCCTCCTCTGCCCTACGGAGCGGTCTGGGCTATGCTGAGGGCGTCAGTCTGTGGGACTAAGGACACACCACAGGCGGGTCTGACATGGAGCAGAGACAGAGACCATTTTAAGGGGAAAAAACACAGTTCTCCACAAGATTCATGCCCATAAACCCCTAAGTACTGACCTGTTAAGACCAGAATATATGTGTGTTTAGAGGTAGGGATGGTGTCATTCACCTCCTGACACAGTAACTGTATAATGAGAGGGGAACAAATTAGGGCTTGATTCTTGTTACAAGTTCAAATGCCCCAAAGTGATCAGGACAGGGCATGTCCTTTAGTGGTTCCAGGTTAAACAGAAGAAAAGTGTGAGGTCACTAGATACCTAAGTAGGGAATGGGGTGCAAGGATTTCAAGTTCAGGTGACACAAATCCAGATCATGGGGATGCATCACAACTCCACGCTCTGTCAAGAGCCCCAAACTAGAACTATGAGACGACCCTGTAAGTCTGAATGAGCACCCTGTTCTCCAGTCCATTCACCCAGATGGAGCGGGAGCAACCACCCACGTGTCTGATGGAGGTGGGAAGGCCTGGGGTCAGAATGGTACTCTGAGATACTGAGTAGACGTTATGAAACCTGGGTGACAGCACTGACCGGATGGCACTCCTACTGGGCTATGGTCTGCCAGTGAAACTCCCCTTTGATCTGCACCAGCACCTCCGACAGGCCATACAGAAAGGGGACCCCGAATGCAAGCAGCTGGCACATGAAAAAGGAGTCCAAAGGGTTCTGGGCCACTTGATGCCCAATCCAAGAAATGTTGCTTTGGAGGTGCTGGCTCATCCCCCTGGCCTTGTCACAGAGGCCAAGAGAGTGACGCGACACCCAGCCAAATAAGGAAGTGAGGCTACCTGGGGTCCTCTCGGCGGGGCTGGTGGTGGTGCTGGCCCGTCCGCTCGCGTCTGCAGCAGGGCCATCCTGCAGGCGTCCTCTAGCCTCCTAGGAGAGTCCGCAAGAAAAAGAAGAGTAACTGACTGAAGCACTCGGAGCTCAGGAGGCAATGGCCATTGATGGTTAGCTTGCTGCTCTCATAGTCAGCCCAGAGCTGTAGCCCTCACACAGTAGGTCTTTAGAAAATGAGGACCTATTTCATGTGGAGTCATGAGAGATCCAAATGGAGCTCCAGCCCTCATACCTTTTCCTACAAGTCCCTCTGTAGTCAGCAGGGCTTCCCATGGAAGCATCAGCTAGCCTGCTCCCTGACAAGGTGACATCACGGAGCAAGATAGAAGGAGGAGCTAGCTAGTTACTCTACTGAGAGAGAGAGAGGCTCTTGGATAAGTAAGTCACACAAGAAAGAAAGTAAAAAAAAATGGCAGGCAGAACAGATTAATTATAGGTCAGTTCCTTTGAAGGAGTCTTCCTCCTAGAGACACGCTTATTTAAAAAGGGTTAAAGGTCTTTCACACACAGTGAGAAGAAGGGAGGATCCGACACCACACATTCTCCCCAAATCCATTCGGGTGGTGGACAGAACATCGCTTCCGTGAAACACATCAGATGAGGCTTCAAAAGTTGGCTCCCTCCCCAAAACTACTATAGCCACCTCTGAGCAAGCTTTTCCCCCCAGCAGGAAAGGTGTTTCAGTGGCTACATCCTGACCTGTCACTACTGAAATAAGCAGCGCCTGCTGCTTCTCCCCCGTAGAGGTGGAGCGCCATTACCTTTGCAGACAAAGGCGTCACTGCCGGCCTCTTCCTCTGTGCGGAGCCCGACAGCCGGTAGCAGTAGTGTGGTTTGCAGTAGAATTTACCTGTGGAGAATAGAGGCGGGGGAAGGGGAGTGAGCGCAGTCCTGTCATTCTGAAGGTGGTGCCCCTGCCGCGGAGTTCTCCTGCCCATCTCCTCCGGCCACAGGGCACCACCTCCTCCGCCCCAGCCTCCCCCGGGCTCAGGTTTCTAGTCCAGGGAGGCCAGGCCCTCCTTACAACTTTGATTCAGCCCTCCTCTCCCCTCTACCTAAAGGGGGGACTCCCTTGGCTATGTGGAGGCCACTGAGCCATCACCCAATCTGTGCCCAGAGCAGGGATGCATGCTGACACGGCAGGGCCAGCAAACAAAGTGTCAGTGTCTGCAGAACAATGACATGGTCACATGAATGCCAGAGCAGCATTTCTGGAGGGACTAAGAATGAACACAGTGCAGGGTTGATGCAAGGAGGCTGCGGGGTAGGGCGGCTCGGACATTCCCTAATGCTGACAGGATCCTCTGTTGCCCCTCACCAGCACTGGTCAGACTGCAACTTCCGACCCTCAGTGTGTCAGGGTCAGTATTTAGAAATAACACAAAACAACCCAAAAACTCCTGCAATGGGCTATAAACAGAATGAAACAGACCAAAATTAAAAAGGAAAAAGCATGACAGTCAGTCTGCAGTGTATAATTAGAATTAAGTGTTATTTCTTACAACCTTGGCTGTGTCAGCATGTTTACTGGGTCCTAATGTAACATGTATTTCCTATGGAGGGTCTGGTCAAAAGTTTGAAAAACAGTGATGTTGGCTTTTCCCACGACGTTGGTAGTGGGAATTGGTCACAAAGGGCCATTTTTTTCCTGACTCTTTCTTTAATCTCATTTAAAGAGCCAAGAATTGAAAATTAAAGGGTAGACCCTATCATGGAAACTGTTAAAACAGGAGTAACCCCATGCATCCTTCTTATCTGTAGAGAATGCTCCTTTGACAAGTAAACTTTTCTGCTCTCAAAGTTAAGAGAATCTAACCAGAAAAATAGAAAAGATCAATGAAACTAGGAAATGTTTTTGAAAAAGGAAAACAGAATTGACAAACATTTACTAGACTAATTCAGAAAAACACAGAGAAGACTCAAATAAAGTTATAAATAAAAAAGGATACATTACAACTGACACCATAGAAATACAAAAGATCATGAAAAACTACTATGAACAATTTTATGCCAACAACATGGATGAACTAGAAGTGAGAAATATGTTCCTAGAAACAACCTGACCAGGTGGTAGCACACTGGATAGAACGTTGGACTGGGACATAGAGGACCCAGGTTCGAAACCCTGAGGTTGCTGGCTTGAGCGCGGGCTCATCAGCTTAACCACAGGCTTACCAGCTTGAGTGTGAGGTTGCTGGCTCGAGTGTGGGATCAGAGATATGACCCCAAGGTTGCTGGCTTGAGCAAGGGGTCCCTCACTCTGCTGTAGCCTACTGGTCAAGGCACATATGAGAAAGCAATCAATGAACAACTAAGATGCCTCAACGAAGAATTGATGCTTCTCATTTCTCTTCCTTCCTGTCTATCTGTCCCTCTCTCTCTATCTCTCTCTATCTGTTACAAAAAGAAAAAAGTTCCTAGAAACACACAACCTACTACTACTGGGACTAAATTATGGAGAAATTGAAAATTTGAACAGACCAATATCAAATAAGAAGATTGAATCAGTAATCAAAACCCTCCCCAAGCAGGAAAGCCCAGGACCAGATAAACGGCTTTACCGGTAAATTATACCAAACATCTAAAGCAGGCATCCCTAAACTACGGCCCCCTGAGGCCATTAACCTGGCCCCCACCGCACTTCCGGAAGGGGCACCTCTTTCATTGGTGGTCAGTGAGAGGAGCACAGGATGCAGCTCCTGGAGTACTGTATGTGGCGGCGCCGCAAAGCGTGGTGTTGCTCACGTACAGTACTACTTCCGGTGACGCAGGACGCACGCGTCAGGGCTCTGGAAGAGCATCATATCACTTGTTACGGCTAGCAGTGACAAATATGGAACCAGACATTGACCATCTCAGCCAAAAGCAGGCCCATAGTTCCCACTGAAATACTGGTCAGTTTGTTGATTTAAATTTACTTTTTCTTTATTTTAAATATTGTATTTGTTCCCGTTTTGTTTTTTTACTTTAAAATAAGATATGTGCAGTGTGCATAGGGATTTGTTCAAGTATTTTTTATAGTCCGGCCCTCCAATGATCTGAGGGACAGTGAACTGGCCCCCTGTGTAAAAAGTTTGGGGACCCCTGATCTAAAGAATTAACAGCAATCCTTCTCAAACTCTTCCAAAAAACTGAACAGGAGGAAACACTTTCAAACTCATTTTACAAAGACAGCATTACTCTGATACCAAAGCCAGATGAGGAAACTATAAAAAAATAAAATTACAGACCAATATCCCTGATGAGCACATACTGGGGACCAAAATATTAACAGGGTATTTTTATAATCTGGATATCTTGGGGACAGAGGTGCTGGGCCCAACCCCCACCTCACCTGCCTAGTTAACAAAGAGCTACACCTAATTCTCGCTTGTCCCACCCATGTTCTCGGGAAGAGGCTGGAAGCTAATTTCTTATTGGTGTAAAGTTAGATTTGAATGGTATGGTGGGGGTTGTCTTTGAGTTGTCTTGGAAACAACTGAATTGCTAATGGACCACGTTTTTTCCCTGAATAAAGATGGATGCATCTTTGAGAGCAGCCATGTTATGGCTCAGGAACAGTAGAGACTGTTCGCCGTGCCGTCCTCCTGACCCATCTGTATGTATATATCTTTAAGTCTCTGTCTATCATTTATTCGATTTCATACCTTTTCCTGTTCGAGACCCTGGAATAGACTCGTTGTGGCTGGACCGTGACAAACACAGATGCAAAAATTATCAACAAAATATTAGCAAACAGAATTCAACAGCACATTGAAAAGATCATCCAGCATAGTAAACTGTGGTTTATCCCTGGGATGCAAGGAATATTGATCATACACAAATACATGTGATATACCACATTAATAGAATGAAAGATAAAAATCCTAGGATCACCTCAATAGATACAGAAAAAGCATTTGACAAAGCACAACATCCTTTTGTAATAAAAATGCTCAACAAATTCAGTACAGAAGGAACAAACTTCAACATAATAAAGGCCATATAAGACAAGCTCACCACTACTATCATACTCAACAAGTAAAGGTTGAAAGCTTTTCCTCTAAAATCAGGAACAAGACAAGATGCCCACTCTCATCACATCTATTCAACATAGTTCTGGAAGTCCTAGCCAGAGCCATCTGCCAAGAAGAAATAGAAGGCATCCAAATAGAAGAAGAGGAAGTAACACTGTCTTTGTTTAGAGATGACACAGTCCATATATAGAAAATCTTAAGACTCCACTAAAAGACTTCTAGAACTAATCAGAAAATTCATTATAAAGCTTCAGGATACAAAATCAACACACAGAAAACAGCTGCATTTCTATACGCCAACAACAAAACATCTGAAAAAGAAATAAAATAACCTCATTTACGATAACATCAAAAAGAATAAAACACTTGGGAATACATCTAACTAAGGAAGTGAAAGACCTGTACATCAAAAATAACAAGCCATCGATAAAAGAAACTGAAGAGACACAAATAGAAAGATATCCCAAGTTCACGGATTAGAGGAATTAATATTATTGTTATTTTTGGTTTCTTGTGATTGCTTTCTCATATGTGCATTGACCGGGGGGCTACAGCAGAGTGAGTGACCACTTGCTCATGCCAGCAACCTTGGGCTCAAGCCAGCAACCTTAGTCAGGGCTTTGAATCTGGGTCCTCCGTGTCCCAGTTCAACATTTTATCCACTGCGCCACCACCTGGTCAGGCAGGAGGAATTAATATTAAAATGCCCATACTAACTAAAGCAATCTATAGATTCAATACAATCCCTAAAAAAATACCAATGGCATTTTTCACAGAAATAGAAAAAAAGAATCCAATACTCAAAGTTATATGGAACCATAAAAGACCCTGAATAGTCAAAGCCATCCTGAGAAAGAAGAACAAAGCCAGAGCCATCACATTCCTGATTTCAAACTGTATTACAAGGCTGTAGTAATCAAAACAATATGATACTGGCATAAAAATAGACACACATAACAATGCTGCAGAATCAAGAGTCTGGAACTAATAAATCCACAAATATACAAGCAGTTAATATTTGACAAGAAAGTCAAGAGGACTCAGCAAGGGAAAACAGTCTCTTCATGAACGATGCTGGGAAAACTGGATAGCTACATGTAGAAGGATGAGATTAAACCTGTCTTACACCACTCACAAAATAAACTTGATGTGGATTAAAGACTTAAGTGTAAGACCTGAAACTGTAAATCTCCTAGAAGAAAACGGGGAAAACTCCTTGTCATTGGTCTCGGAAGTGATTTCCTGGACATGACAGCAAAAGCACAAGCAAAGAAAGCAAAACATAAACAAATGGGATGACATGAACCTAAAAAGCTTCTGCACAACAAAGGAAACCATCAACAAAATGAAAAAGCAACCAACGGAGAGAAAATATTTTTAAATCATATTTCTGACAAGGGGTCAATACCCAAAATATGTAAAGAACTCATACAACTCAATAGCAAAAAGTTAATGACCTAATTAAAAAGTCAAGAGACACTAAATAGACAAGTTGTCCAAATAAGACATCCAGATGGCCAATAGGCAGATAAAGAGGTACTCAACATCACTTATCATCAGGGAAATGCAAATCAAAACCATGAGATGTCACCTCACACCAGTAACAATGGCCTTCAAAAAAAGACAAGAAATAGGCCCTGGCCGGTTGGCTCAGTGGTAGAGCGTTGGCCTGGCGTGCAGAAGTCCCAGGTTCGATTCCCGGCCAGGGCACACAGGAGAAGCGCCCATCTGCTTCTCCACCCCTCCCCCTCTCCGTCCTCTCTGTCTCTCTCTTCCCCTCCCGCAGCCGAGGCTCCATTGGAGCAAATATGGCCCGGGCGCTGGGGATGGCTCCTTGGCCTCTGCCCCAGGCGCTAGAGTGGCTCTGGTCGCAACAGAGCGACGCCCTGGAGGGGCAGAGCATCGCCTCCTGGTGGGCAGAGCGTCGCCCCCTGGTGGGCGTGCAAAGTGGATCCCGATTGGGCGCATGCGGGAGTCTGTCTGACTGTCTCTCCCTGTTTCCAGCTTCAGAAAAATACAATAATAATAATTTAAAAAAAAAGACAAGAAATAGTGTAGGGCAGTGGTAGTCAACCTGGTCCCTACCGCCCACTAGTGGGCGTCCCAGCTTTCATGGTGGGCTGTAGCGGAGCAAACAAAGTATAAATAAAAAGATAGATTTAACTATAGTAAGTTGTTTTATAAAGATTTATTCTGCCAAACTTAGTGAAAATCCGACATAAAGTACTTGGTAAGTAATTATTATTATATGCTTTAACTTGCTGTAACTCTGCTTTATAAATTTTATAAAGTAAAGTTACTTCCCTACTTTATAAATCACCATTACTGTGGAACAGGTGGGCAGTTAGAAAATTTTACTACTAACAAAGATACAAAAGTGGGCGGTAGGTATAAAAAAATTGACTACCCCTGGTGTAGATAAAGGTGTGAAGAAAAAGGAACCCTTGCATACTGCTGGTGGGATTGTGAACTGGCAAAGTCTCTATGAAAACAGTATTGGGTTCTTCAATAAATTTTTTAAAATTTTATTTAGAAAGTCAATAAGAAAGCGTTGTCCTGGCGTGTCAAGCTCACAGGTTTGACTCTTGGTCCGGGCAAATAGGAGAAGCAACCAATGATTGTATGACTAAATAAAACTAAGTGAAACAATGAATTGATGTTTTGCTCTCTCTCTCTCTCCCTTCCTTGCCTCTTTCTGTTTCTCCCTTCGCCTCTCAAATCAATAGGGACAAAAGAGCTAATTTTTTATCTGACATTTACCACGTGCCAGACACTATTATAACTGCTTTACAGGAACTCCTTTAATCCTCACAATGCAGCAAGGTAGGCACCATCGTGTAACCCACCTGTTTCCAGCCGAGGCACAGCTGGCTATCAACGTGCGTCTCTCTCCACTCAGCCGGGCTCGGCAGGGTCAGAGCCTGGCTCTGGAGTCTGCACTATGATGCTTGTCTCAGTTAGAAAATATAGCCACAGTAACGTCACAAACTAACTACAGATTTACAGTTGATTCAGTCAAGTGACTAATTTAATGTGGTCTAAATAAATAAAGGGATCATGGTAATTAACCATGGGAGTGACTGGAAAAGGGGGTTGTAGAAAACAGCCGGTTAAAGGTAAACTGTCCATGTGTTCATTTATTCAGCAACATGCCGAGTGCCATCGTGCAGCAGGTATTAATGGGAACACAGGGTGCTCAGTCAGAAGGACAGATACTCCGAGCTTGGATGGAGCAGTGACACAAATACCAGGCAGTGGTGAGCACTGCAGACCAGGAGTCTGTGAGTGCCCCTGAGAAGGGAGCGTGTTCCAGCACAGGAGACAGCCAGTGCCAGGTCTGCAGGCAGCAATGGCCAACCACATTTACAGAGTGGAAGAGAGACCAGTGTGGGAGTACAGTAAGCTATTGGCAGCCAGCAGCCCCGAGGCTGGAGACACAACCAGGGCCGACAGTGAAGCTCGGGGCTGGGAAAACTGGAGTCCGTGTGCACCACAGCAGACAGCAGGGGGCAGCAGAGACCGCAGAGACTGGACAGCCTGATGCTGGGGAAGCAGGCTGTGGGCCACTGTGGAGCCAGGGAGACTGCTGAGTCCAGGTGGGTTGGCAGAGAGGGAGGGCGCAGACTATTTCTGCCTCATCCCTACACAGAGCATCTCACAGGCGGCATGTACTTTCTCTCCCACAGTGATGGGAAAGACCTGTGATGCTGTCTGACCTGCAGCTTCTGTCTTCAGTGTGGGCAGCAGTCACTAATAAGCTAGGACTGGGCAACAGAAAGAGTACTTTTAGGGCAGACTGCATTTAAAAAAAAAATTTATTTACTGATTTTAGAGAGAGGGGGAGAGAGAGAGAGAGAAATAAACACTGATCTGTTGTTCCACTTATTCATGTCATCATTGGTTGATTCTTGTATGTGCCTGACCCGGGATCAAACCCACAACCTTGGCATATCCGGATGACAATGTGACCAAATAAGCTAACCAGCCCAGGGCCCAGACTGCATTGTTTTAAAAGAGCTAAAGGGAAGAATAAACAAGGACAAGGGCAAAACATGCATATTTTCCTGAAGTGTATCATTCTCAATTTATCAGTTTGCAGCTGGTATTGGCCCAGAGTTACTAATCCTAGAACGTCTGAATTAAAAGGGACCTCAGAAGTCATTAGTGTAAACCAGTACTACTAGTTGGGTGGACAAGCAACTTTTAATTTCTCTGAATTCAAAATTATAAATTTTCTGATTTGTAAAATTACAACTATAAAACTAGCCACCCCTGGAGCTGTGTGAGGAAGAAATGGTCCGGTATATATGAGAGGCCTGGCACAGTGCCTTGGCAACTTCCTCTGTCTGGGGCCACAACCTCTCTGCCTTTTTTTTGTTTGTTTTTTTGTATTTTTGTATTTTCCCAAACTTAGAAGCAGGGAGGCAGTCAGACAGACTCCTGCATGGGTCTGACCAGGATCCACTCAGCATGCCCACCAGGGGGCGATGCTCTGCCCACCTGGGGTGTTGTTCCACTGCGGCTGGAGCCATTCCAGCGTCTGAGGCAGGGGCCATGGAGCCGCCCTCAGTGAGCGGCCCAACTTTGCTCCAATGATGCCCTGGCTGTGGGAGGGGAAGAGAGAGAGAGAGAGAGGAAGGAGAGGGGGCAAAGGTAGAAAAGCAGTTGGGTGCTTCTCCTGTGTGTCTTGCCGGGAATTGAACCCGGGACTTCCACACACCAGGCCGATGCTCTACTGCTGAGCCAACCGGCCAGGGCCCAACCTCTCTGCTTTTATTTTCTTATCTGAGGCTCTTCAGTTAGAGTTCTGAACCCACCAGTATTCTGGTTGGAGAACAGGCTAAAACTTCAGGCCCTACAATGTCCTTCTTTTCTCTAGTTCACCTCAACTCAGTGCAGAGGCTGAGCTGATGAAGCTGATGAAAGTTCATCTGGATTAAAGTCTGGGGAGCTGGTTTAGACCCAGTGTCCCCTGCTGCAGTGTCAGGAGTGATGCCGTACCAGGCTGCCCGACTTGCCCTGTATCCAGGTCATGGTCACTCCTACTGGGCGCCTTTCCTCCCCGCCTCTCTGAGTGAGCTGGGGTCAGTTTAGCCACTCCTCATGGCTGCTGAGCTGCATAAACTCTCTCTCCTGTGAACATCTGCCAGGTCACAATCCACACTGCTAACTCTGCCCTCAATCACACACTCTTACACTGTCTGCTGCTGCTTCAGGAGCCTTGTGCTGTCATTCCAGTCAGAATGTAGGCTCCTTGAGACACATGTCACTCTTTGTGTCCTCAAGTGAATGTGGCAACAATGGGCACACAGTCTATGGGCAAAAATACCTGTGGACCAACTGGCTGGAGCCTCAGGGTTCTTCCCAGGCCAATCACACAGTAATGGGCTAAAATAATCTGAGCACCGAGGATGGTTAGAAGAACATGGGGTGAGCTCCATCTGCCAACCCCCATCCTTGGAGATTAAAGTCATTATCCAAAGAGCAGGTATGTGGGAACAGTGGAGCTGAGAATCACACCTAACAACATACATTCCTTATCCAGACAACTGTCTTTGTTCTTTCCTCACTGGGTGGTGCTTTTCACTAATGTAACAAGAGGACCAGGTGTCATAACGGCAAGTGAACTTTCCCTCAGTTCACCATTCTGGCTCCTTCTGACAGTTTGACAGCTCGTTTACTCATTACAAAGAGAATGGATGACTGTGGTGACTATTTCCTAACTGCAAAGTGTCCCTCTCCTGCATCTTCTGAAAACGTCTATCGATGTAATGGACACAATGTCACCCTGTGAAGACTGACTTCCCTCTCCAGTTCACCTGGGGCTTCTCATCCCCTTGAATCCGTGAGACAGCCTCCGTGAAGTCCTACAGCAACCTGCAGCTGGGGAAGTAGGATCATCAGTGTGTCTGGCAACCTATTTTGATTAACCTTAAAGGGTCTTTAGATGGTAGGCTTTGTTATCTGTTTGCATAACGTCCACCTTCTGCCCTATTAAGGTTTTTCTACTATCAAAAGGCCAAGACTTGAACACCACAGTAAAGAAGGTTTCAGCCCCGTGCCATGAGCCCTGAAGTCACCAGAGAGATGCTGAGGGTGCAGGCAGGTAGTAACACTGAACACAATTCCATCATCTTCAGGAGACAAAAGTCTGAGAACCCAGAGGCAGGGGATCTGGTTTTAACTTGTCATTGACCTTAGGTAAGAAATGTGACTTCTGCCTGACCCTGTGGTGGTGGCACAGTGGATAAAGCATCAACCTGAATGCTGAGGTCGCGGGTTCCAAACCCTGAGGTCACTGGCTCTGAGTGCAGGTTCGTCAGTGCAGGGTCACTGGCTTGAGTGGGAGAATCGTCCACACGATCTCAAAGCTTGCCAGTGTGAGTCCAAAAGTCACTGGCATGAAAAGCCCAAGGTCGCTGGCTTGAGAAAGGGGACAATGGCATGGCCCTAGTCAAGGCACGTACAAGAAACAATCAGTGCACAACTAAAGTGAAAGCAACACGAGCTGATGCTTCTCATCCTCTCTCCCTTCCTATCTCTCCCTCTCTCAAGAACAAAACAAAACAAAACAAAAACACAAGTTATAAAAAATTGTGACTTCTACAGGCCTGTGATTCCCTTTCTTGGCCCTTTTATTGCAAGATCCCAGTATGCAGTAAGAAGGCAGCGTCTGCAATGTGGGGAGTGACTGCAGCACATGCTGCTGGTCTGGGTGCCGTCACACTGAGCAACGGACTGACACAGCCTGACGATGCTGGGGACTTGAGTCTTAGAGAAAAAGCAGAGACCAGAGGGAGACGGATGGGAAGAGCTGAGAGGCAAAAGGGTTAGCTGTACATGTGAGGCCATGGTAAGAAGCTCTAAGACCTGCTCAAATGAAAACAGTGCCCTAGGCTCAGCCGAGCCTCTGGCACGGCCCACAGCAAGACACACTCACCGTCTTCAGTGTCATAGGCATAGGCAGAGAGGCGCAGCGTGGTGACGCAGTACTCGCACTTGAAGCAGCTCCGATGGAAGAACTTGCCCTCAGCGCTCAGCCTCTCCATCACGTAGACCCGCTTCTGGCAGAAATAGCATGTGTCGCTGCCCCCCACGTTCTGGGGGAACTCCTTCTTTATTGAGCCCTGTAAAGGGTAGGCAGACTATCAGGGCAATGTCCCTCGGGCTTGCTTCCCAGAGGTGCATGGCCCCCTTCATGTGCTGCGGACCCTCATGGAGGCATTTCCTTTCTTAGCCGACTAAGGTCTTACTTTGCTCCTGGCTCCCCCAAGAGCGGCGGCCATCACCACTGCAATAACCCTCAAGTGTGCTCCAAGAACACAGGAATTGTGTGGTTCTTAGTTCATGGGAATAGACAGCTGGGAGGATACCCGAGTCTGTTTTCAGAATTTCACAGAAGTCAAACCATTTTTACAGAATTGACTTTGAAGGTAACATAAAAGTGTACATTAAGTGTTCACATGGTCCTGCATGGGTGTGGGTCCCTGGACGTAGAGCGATCACTTTCAGAGATGCTCAGCAAGGTTGCCCACACAGCATTCCACTGAACAGCTATCAGGTCCTAGGAAGTCAGACACAAAATCCAGATGACCTGACACCAATGACCACATGGCGCATGCTGGCTCTGTGTGTTGCTGCGCTACTCAGAATGAAGCAGGTTTGTTTGCTGTGGCTCTTTCATGTCTTACCAGTTCCTTCTTGTCTAGAAGGGGTTTGGGCTGCTCTTTCCTTTGAAGCTGATTGGCTATCTGCTCAGCCAATGAGCTCACGCCACCCGTGTACATCTTTATATACTTCTAGGATAGAGAGTATAAAACAACCAGAATGAAGGGCAATGAAAAGGACAAAATAAAGTAAGAAAACAAGACAACTCTTTGGGAGGTGTAAGTGAACACACGGTGCAGCAGCGACCCATGCCCACAGTGTCCACACGCAGGGGACTGTGCTGAGAGGGACGGGGTCTGTGTCCAAAGAGCCCTCGGCCGAGGCAGAACAGTCAACCTGTCAGGAGTTCCTTTTGGCATATGCAGTGCTGTGGAACGAGGTGGTTGGGAGAGGGAAGGGGTGCCAACACAGAGGAGGAAGAAGGGCCTGTGGTCCTGGTGATTCGGGCTACACAGAGAACCCGAGAGGCGCGGTGCCCATCCAGACAGCGGAGGCCAGGTTGGCAGTGTGATGCAGGGTCAGCGAGGGCCTGCAAAGTTAGCTCACTTAGAAAGCTCGTTCTTGCAAAGACTAATTCTCACCTGGGTAACAGATGACCTCCTTTCTCATTATTAACGCATCCCTCATACCCCAATACACACACCGAACACTTCCGAGCTTGACCTGGAAGACCCCTCTCAGCCCCTTCTCACCGTGATGTCTGGGTCTGCCAGGCACCAAGGCAGAGCCACAGTGGTGGGGCATCTCACACAGCTACAGGGGCTCACGTCTGAGGCATGCAGACCAGGAAGTCAGCATCTGCCAGGCACCAGGGCAGAGCCTGCCACAGTGGTGGGGCATCTCACACAGCTACAGGGGCTCACGTCTGAGGCATGCAGACCAGGAAGTCAGCATCTGCCAGGCACCAAGGCAGAGCCTGCCACAGTGGTGGGGCATCTCACACAGCTACAGGGGCTCACGTCTGAGGCATGCAGACCAGGAAGTCAGCATAGGATTCCATTCCAGAGGAATTGATTTTATAGATTGAAAAAAAGATAAAAGAAAAAAACTCGACCAACTCAATCCTCTTTCTAGCAGTGTTGAGGAAATGATGGGAGGAAACTACCAAATTTTATTTGTGAACCTTCCTGCTAGGGACCTCAGCTTCAAGCCTATCCCCAGGGGATGTGGTCAAAGTCTCCCTGGCGGTCCTTTAGAGACCCCCCATCTGGGGGAGATGGCCAAACACCTCGCGTGCGAGACTCCTTGTGAACCACGTGGAACAGGTGCTGCCTGCCAGATGCGAGGAGCCCAACTCCATTCTGATGCAGAGCGTACCAGGAGCACGTCTTGGGCATGCTCACAACTGTGGTTAGAGAGTGATCTGAACAGACACACTCAAGGCCACGGGGGAAGGACTCCTGGGCTGGGGGGACACACGAGAGCAGCATTGCAGGGCAAGCTCACTTTATTTATTTATTTAATATATTCATTGGGGGGGGGAGAAAGATGGGGGAGAGAGAGAGAGAGGGAGAGAGAGAGAGAGAGAAGGGGGAGGAGCAGGAAGCATCAACTCCCATATGTGCCTTGACCAGGCAAGCCCAGGGTTTCAAAACAGCGACCTCAGCATTCCAGGTCGATGCTTCATCCACTGCGCCACCACAGGTCAGGCCAAGCTCACTTTATGTAAAAGGGCCAACAGCTCTCTATGGTTCAGCTACAACTGAGGAGTGTTGTATTTTTTGACTTACAATAAGATTTCCAAGGATTGGTGCCATTTGCTCCTTAACGTTGCAGCTTATACTCATTTGTGGCTGAGAACAAGGGGCTCCTCAAGCTAAACCTGCTTCAGACAAGGGACATTCAGAGAGCTAGGCCTGGAGAGACAGACCCCAGTGGGGTGCGCTGACCCCGCGAGGGCTGAGTGCCCGTTTCTCACTCCTTTATCACGCAGGTGAGGGCGCCAGCCAGGTGTTTGCTGTGAGGCCGGGACACCGAGTGAGCCCTGGCTCCTCACTGCTCTAAGCCCCTCTCTCCCAGCACTCTGTCATCAGCAGTGACACTTCAGGACTGCCCAAGTGCAGGGGCGTCTGTCACATTCAGTTCTCAGTGACAAGCATCCTCTCTGGAGGTGCTCTATTAGCTTCTGGCATAGAAAGCAGATGGTTTCCTTCTTCCTGCTCTTAAGCAACGGTCATAATGAAGCAATCGCTAGGTTAGACTATTGCTGCCACACATGCACATGCTGCCCACACACACACTCCTCGGTTGGCTCCCGCACAAGAACAGGAAGCACAGACCGGAAGGCAGAGCCCCCCGTCTCTGCAAACTACTGTGTAGCTGGCTCAGGTCCACTGGGGGCACAGCAGGGCTCATTCCCTAAGGGATCACGATTTTCGAGACCCAGGGCACTGCACATGCGCCACCCCACTCGAGATTTAATTACATCAGGGTCCATGTTTTGTGACACATAACAATAAACAGATATCTGGAGTTAAAGAAGCTAATGCCTGAGAAGTTTTTATCAGTATCTGACGAAGTTAAAATACAATGAAAGTGGGTTTATGGCAACAGCACTCAGTGCAAGGAAAGCTGGGAGCCTTTGACGTCAGTGCATGCTTACAGCCTCACAGGGAGACGGGCTGTGGCGCAGGCACTGTGCACACACAGCCGGCTCCCGCAGGACACAAGCCCCCGGGGCCAGGCGGCATGTGCAGGTGCCGTGAGCAGAGGCTGGGGAAGCACAGCTGTTCCCGGGGGTGGGCCTGCTACCTGTCGCAGGGAGTCAGAGGAGGGGGAGGCGGGGCGGCTGGAGGAGCGCAGACTAAGAGAAAGCTCCCACTGGTCGACAAAAAATCGACGAGAAGGCTCAGGCTCTGGCTATAAAATACAAGACAGAGAAAAAAAGTCAGAGGAAATGTTAGGTTATACACGGACCTGAACACAGGGAGTCTCGCAGTTTTAGACCCTTTTCCACTTTAGACTGTCATCTAACAAGTATAGTGAAGAAACACTCCTCGTACTGGAAGCGTGAGGTTCAAGGCTCGTGTTTTGCTTTAGCCTGCTCGCCGTCCCCTCCTGCTTCCAGGGATGTGGTGCTGGAGTGCAGTCACCATGGCCACGAGCACTCGAGGGCCTGTCTGCCTTGCCTGGCGCTCTTACTTGTGAGTCCATGTGGACACACTGCTGGCCATGAGGCAGCGGGCCGAGTCATGTCCTGCGCTCCCACATACTCAGCTCTGTGGCCTCTTAGCCGCCAGGGCTGGGATTTCCCCTGGGCAGGAGGTTCTAGCACCTGTCACCCCACTAGCCTTACAAATAGCAGACAACAGAGAGAGCAGATCTAGAGTGAGGCCTGCTTCTACATAAAGGCTACAAACATGGCTTTCGCTCCTCCTGTTACTAATGCTCAGAGAACCTTGGCCACCATAGAGCCAGCAAATCCCAGACACCCTCAGGAGAAGACTCCAGGCCCCAGGCCCTGTGCAGACAGCATGTGTACGAGAGGCCAGGTCCTTCCCAGGGACAGGCCCATGCAGTCCCTGAAGGGGGAGAAGGTGGAAGGCGGCTTAGTTTCCTAGTAGGTTTGGGGGGGGGGGGATACTTGCCGGGCAAGGACGAGAACTACCATGGTAAGGAGACCCTCCTACCCCTCCAGCTCCAAGCTGACCCATCACACTGCTCCTTCAGCCCACAGTAGCTTCACAGCTTAGAGGGGGGATGATGACAATGTCACCAGCCTCCACTGCAGACATCCAGCCAGCTCACAGATCCGAGGAGGTGCTGGGGGAGATCACTGCAGAGGCATGTGACCCACCAGAACAGAGAAGACTGAGCTCCCCTAGGGCAGAGTAGGGGAAGCTAAGGGACAGGGGGAGGTGGGGAGATGGTGGGTCAGAGGGCAGTGATACGTGGGCACAATTATGAGATAGTGCAAAGTCCTGCAAAAGAACCCAAGAGTGACCCTCAAAAGCGTCTACACAGGAGGCCTGTACTGAACAATCTGGAAACCAGACTTCTGGGAAAATGAAGGAAGACTCCCTGCAAGCACCACTACTCCTTCTGCTCCCGGGCACTGCAGCCTGGGCACCTAATACTCCCTCCCTGCCAGCTTCTCCTTTTACGCCAACATCCTTCTCTCTGTTCTTCGTTTGGGCACTGTTTCAGTAAAAATCATCAAAACCTCATTTAAATATGTACTCCCCAAAATGTAGGGCATTGCCTGCTCAGTGAAGTGCCTAGTTTCTTTCTGAGAGGAACCCAGCCTGGGAAGGAGGCCGGAGGCCGGGCACACACAGCTGCTGCTGGTGGTGGTGGGGTGCGTGAAAGGCAGCTCTCCTTCCGCTGCCCTGTGGCTTCTGGTCAGCGCCAGGGCACAAGAAGATAGCGCCACAGCTAGGTCCCTGCAGACCCAACAAAAGACCAAAGTCACTGCTGAGTCACAACACATTTCCCAGAGAGCAAAGGCAGAGGGGAGCTAACAAATTGTACAAAGCCCTCACGCCGGCCTGACCTGTGGTGGCGCCGTGGATAAAGCGTCAATCTGGAACACTGAGGTCGCCGGTTCAAAGCCCTGGGTTTGCCTGGTAAAGGCACATATGGGAGTTGATGCTTCCTGGTCCTCCCCCCTTTCCCTCTCTCCCTCTTTCTCTCCTTTCTCTCTAAAAATGAATAAATAAAATCTAAAAAACAAAGCCCTCATGCCAGGTGAAATTAGCAGCTGCACTGCTGCCCCACTCACCAACCATCTTTACAGGGAACAGCCGAACGTCCCATAAAAATAGCAAGCTTTTAAAACAGCTGTCTCTGTTACAACGGCCATGTGTAATCAGTAGTTTCCCCCTCAGGTTTTCAGAAAAGACTGGCTAAGGCCTTCCACATGCAACCCTGTCTTCTTATCACTTTCCTTCCCCTCCGCTCCTTCACACTTGAGAAACCTCCATGTCAGAAAGAACTCGCTCAGTATTTCTACCTCAAGCCCCCCCCCCCCCCCCATCAAGAGCTAAGCAAGTCCTTATCGACCTAGCCCATCCCTAAGAAGTCTCCCAAGGGCCTCACGCTCTCCCACCACTGCACACATGGCAGGACAAGAGAGGCGGCAGAGGGGAATCACTAGGGTTCTTACAGCAGCACAGAAGTCCGGGCCGTATCTGGCCCGAGCGCTGGAGAGGGACGCTGCGCTGTGAGTGCTACTGCATGTCAGCGCTGTGAGGAGTACTGCACATCAGTGCCTGGCGGGTAGCGCACATTACTGTATGTCAGCACTGTGAACAAGAATCTGGTACTTGGTTGGGTGGCAAGAGCATGCAAAAAGCAAGGGGCGAGGGGACCGTCTCTCTTCCCTCTGTGCCCCCGGCGTGCCCCGCCTGAGGCTCTCGGCATCCCATGCCACAGTTCATGCTTTTTACCCTCTCATGGTGGGGACGCTGCTCGCCACGGCTGTCAGCACCAAGATGCCTGCACATCTGTTGGCAACAAAGTAGAAATTTAATCTCCACCTAACGATCTATTTGAACTTAACTAAGTGCAGTGCCAGAAATCCAGAGTTTCTTTCAAATGTAAGTTCCCTGCCCCTTCTGAGCCCCAATCCCAAGGGACCACAATCCCATCTATATGAAACCCGCGGACTCAAGGACAACTTTTGCATATTCTGCCCACCTGGCCTCCAGTGAGGTCAGCAATACAATGAACAAAGAGCTAGTTAATACAAGGTGGACAAATACAGTCCTTTCACAAGGTGGCACAAGACCAGAGGCATCGAGTAGGAGAGTTATGGGAAAGCTGGGTGAGATGGGTGAAGTTTTGCACAGGACAGCAGCAGGGACAGGTGGGGTTACTGGCTGGGACCCATGATCACCACACAGAGGGGCGGAGGGTGGGAGGTCCCTATAGGGGCACGAGAGGAAAGCTAACTTATTAGAGGGAGAGTAAACAGAGACTGACAGTGCTTCAGTGAATGAGACGCTGTACACAACTGGGCAGGAGCTTGAGGACAGGAGCAGGGCTGCCTCTGCTAACCAGACAGCTCACACAGCAACCACGGCATGGGGGAGACTGCTCCTACACCCTCTGCTAACCAGACAGCTCACGCAGCAACCACGGCATGGGGGAGACTGCTCCTACACCCTCTGCTAACCAGACAGCTCACGCAGCAACCACGGGATGGGGGAGACTGCTCCTACACCCTCTGCTAACCAGACAGCTCACACAGCAACCACGGCATGGGGGAGACTGCTCCTACACCCTCTGCTAACCAGACAGCTCACACAGCAACCACGGCATGGGGGAGACTGCTCCTACACCCTCTGCTAACCAGACAGCTCACACAGCAACCACGGCATGGGGGAGACTGCTCCTACACCCTCTGCTAACCAGACAGCTCACGCAGCAACCACGGGATGGGGGAGACTGCTCCTACACCCTCTGCTAACCAGACAGCTCACGCAGCAACCACGGCATGGGGGAGACTGCTCCTACACCCTCTGCTAACCAGACAGCTCACGCAGCAACCACGGCATGAGGGAGACTGCTCCTACACCCTCTGCTAACCAGACAGCTCATGCAGCAACCACGGCATGGGGGAGACTGCTCCTACACCCTCTGGATAACTGAAGAACTGAAGGTTCACCTTACGGCCTCCTACTGGTGGGAAACTGACCCAAAGCTTCCCCCTGGCTGCTCGTAGAGCCCATGAGCTCGTTGTCTGCACGGGCAGCATGAGGCCACAGCGTGGGCCTGGACTCAGCCTGAGACCATCTATGTGACCTCACACAAACTCCCTCCCTCACCCTGCCTCCATCTCCTCGTCTGATAATGGAGACAGCAGTTCCTGCCTCGGGAGGCTCCTGTAACAACTGCTGGAGAGAGCTCACATGGAAGAACCTGACTGCTACCTGGGTCACCCGAGGTGTTCCTGCAGGTGAGCTTTGCAGGGACGAGGCACAGGGTAGTGCCACCTCCTAGCGGCTCTGTTCGTAGACCCAGGGACCTGAGTGGGGCCTTTAAAAAAGACACACAATGGAGGGGACCACTTTCTAAATAGCTACCTTGGTTGAGAAAATGCTTTTCCATAGATCCTACCTTTAAAATTAGTGTTTTATTTCATGGGGATAAACTACAAAGGTCAGCAAAGCCATTCTGGAAATGTACTTAATGTGCTCACCACAATGCATGCTGGCATCCTTGTTATCCTTCCTGTCCCAGCTAACTCCGCCATGGCGCAAGTTCTGGACAAGCTGCCTACGGCATGGGGGGTGGGGGTGGGGGCAGGGGTTTGCTGGCAGAAGCTGGATAAGCAAGAGGCAGGGCTTGCAAACTCTGGAGAAAGCAAACTCATGTTGTGAAGCTATATAAAAAGCTTCCAAAAGTTCATCTTAGCTCAGTCCCCTAGGCAGGAAGGCACAAATGGCTGCTTTAAGTGGAGTTATGTAAAACTGTGTTGCTCTCCAGGGCTTCTGGGCCTCCTAGCTGTGACAAACAGTTTGATTTTGCGACTGCAGAGTTGCATCCCCATGACACAGGGTGGACTGAAGTTCCTCAGGTTTGACTGCCAGATGCACTATTCTGAAGCCCTCAGGAATCTGCTCACTTGTAGCAAGAAAGGCTGCTTCTGCTACTAACAACATTTCTATTGTTTAACAGTTCTCATTGGAAACAAGGAGTCTTGATGTGGTCTCCAGCCCAGGCACCTGCACAGGCAGGCAGGACAACACAGACAGGACAATGGCACATGCAGAGACGGTCACCTGCTGGCTGCTGCGTGCCCAACTGGGAGGTGGAGTAGGGGGCGAAGAGAGCGTGATCACCTTTTTGGGGCAGGTCCGAGAACGCTTCTTTTCCCATCGCTTTTATACCAACAGACATAAACAGAGAGAATGTGGGTGAAACAGTGGCCACGTTCATTCAGGCTGGCCCTGCAGGGACCGAGGGGTGTTTGCCAAAAGCATCCCCTAGACCCCTTCCCCCTCTCCATCCTCAACAGCAAGTCATTGTGTAGTCAGGGAGGGAGGCATGTCGCTGTCTGCTGTGGGGTTGGCCTTGCAGTGTGGTACTTTCTACACTGGGGACGAGGAGTATGTTCTTGTCAGGGAAGCTGGGGACAAAGAAATGAGCCTGACTCTAAGTAGAGAGAAAGGGCACACAGGCCATCATCATGATGGGGTCATGAACTCTCCCAATAGCTTGTCATCTGCATACCCACAGGGCACAGCCATACACCTTCAGTGCACTATGAGAACATCTTGCTCCTGCCTCCTCTGCTTAGCCCCCTAATTCACCCAAAAAATACAAAAAAGCACAGAAAACAGGCTATAAAATTAAATAGGTTCCACGACCTGAAGCCACACCTGAGCCCGTGGGCCCCCTCCATACCCCGCCCTGCCCCACGGCACTCCCTCCCTCCCTCGCGACTCTGGCTGAGAGAACCTGAGCATGGGGAACAGCCATGTATCCCCAGGTCAGAGGAACCTCGCGTACCTGAGCCCAGAATGACCACTTGCCTGTGGGGTGCACGGCTGAGGTCTGGGGACCGGGGACAGTGGGGAGAGCAATGCTCACACAGGAAGGTATTAAGAGAAATCCTTGGTGAGCAGTGTCATTATTAACTTCTCCTTCACATTGGGACCCAAGTTACAGCTGGTTCTGGTTCCAACTTGGCCAGCACTGCTGTGCGTACCACACCCTCCTAACTCAATTTGTGCTGCTCAGGAGAAATCCTGAGCCATGACAAGGTGCTGTTAGTCAGCCCCCTGTTCATAAAGGGATGGAAGGGCCTGCCACCAGGGGCGGTCAGAAGCAAAGGCCCTAGTGTACCACCAGAGCCCCGTCCTAGTTTATGTAGCATGGGCACTAGCCTCCAATGTTCTGTCTTCTAAGAGAAATTCACAAGGCCAAGATTCAGTAAACAACCCCTGCTGTCGTGTTGGGAAAATACTACATTTAAGAATGGCGAGTTAACATAAACTGATCCCTCCTCTGTAGATCGAGGACCTCACAGGACTGTCACTGCTCATGGATTCTCACTGCCCACCCGGCCAGTCTTTCTAACTGTCGTCTCTGGCGCCTACTCCACGGAACCCAGGGTTGAGTCTCCCGGCTGTTTCGCTGCCTTGCACAGCTCAGCTGTACTGTGCCTCACTGGCTGTGACTTCTGTTACCTGGGTGACAAGCTCACTGTGGTCTCCATGCAGCACGGTGCCCGAGGCTAGAGGTACACACGCTTCGTACACAGGAGACATGAGCACTGAGCTCTGAGTGCCCTGTCAGTGACCCAGGCACAGGTCACTGAGGCATCTGCTCACCCCTCGTGTGTGTAACCGCCGCCTCACTGACCCCCTCCGGCTGCTCTGGGGCACTGTGAAGAGCTGCAGTTTGGGAGGTCTAGTTTAAGGCTCACATTCCCTTCAGCAGATCCTCAACTACAAATGACCTTTCAATGATGCCTTCTACCTGGACTTCAATGAAAGGCTAAGAAAAGAAAATGGAGCTGAATTTCTTCTTTTTTGTGTGTGTGACAGACAGAGAGCGGGACAGACAGACAGGAAGGGAGAGAGATGAGAAGCATCAGCTATTTGTTGTGGCTCCTTAGTCTCCTTAGTTGTTCATTGATGGCTTTCTCATATGTGCCTTGACTGGGGGGCTACAGCAGAGTGAATTACCCCTTGCTCAAGCCAGCGACCTTGGGCTCAAGCCAGCGACCACAGGGTCGTGTCTATGATCCCAGGCTCAAGCCAGTGACCCTGTGCTCAAGCTGGATGAGCCCGTACTCCAGCCAGAGACCTCGGGTTTTGAACCTGGGTCCTCTGTGTCCCAGTCCAACGCTCTATCCACTGCACCACTGCCCGGTCAGGTGGAGCTGAATTTCTAATAAGTCCCTCAGATTGTCCCCACTCAGGGGGAGACCACTTGGCCCCAGGGGTATGGATCCCACTCCCAAGCCTCCACCTCAGGCTGTGGGCCTTCCCTTCAGAGTGGGAGTGTATTAAAGAAAGGTCAGAATGAAACACTTTGCCATGAAGAGAATTCAAATAAAGCCCAACGTGCCATAGCCCATGCCTCTTGCTCTCGACAGCACAAGAGCGACCTGAGGCCTGCTCCCCTTTGACCTCCCCTCTAACCTCTCAGAATCATAGTCCCAATGACACCAAAGCACTAGATGAGCCCGGTGTGCACTCTGGGGCAGGAGCGTGTTGCTGTGATGTGGAGGGGTGCAGGGAGGCCTCTAGTCCCCGATGGCTTGGACCGCCAGCCCAGAGCCACTCCCCCTCCCTGCCCGGCTACCGGAAGCTGTTCTAAGAGAACCAACAACTACTTTAGTGGGAATTTCTAAAAAGAGGATTTTAAATGTAGATAAAACACCAAGAAAATGCCCATAATCATGTTAATCAAGGCCTGAAACAAAACAAAATCACAGTTCAAGACGATCTCCTGAGTAACATTTTCCTACATGACGTGCAAGACTCCACTGTCCCAACCCTCAGGCTTCTCCCGCAAGGTCATAAGGACACACAGTCATCAGAAGTTGTTTTGGGGCAAAGGTTATAAGAGCAAAACCACAAAGGCCAGGGGACTTGTGCCCCTTACCACAGCTTCAGCTAGTGTCAACATCAAGCATCAAGTTCACAGTCACCTGCTAACTGGTTTCTCAAATCCAGTGTGGTAAACAACTCATGCGGTACAATTGGTGTTGTTTATTCCACCTTCCCCAGAGTCATGCTCAAGTGAGCACAGGGATGCCCTGTGCTGGAGCTGGAGTCCCAGACTGAGGCCCCCACCTGGCAGCGGGAAGGCCTGGGTTGGCTGCACCCACTCTAGTTCTCGGGCAGTTCCTTTACCTGTTTCCACTGTGGGGCGGGAACAGGGCAACCCTGCTCAGGTAGGCAGCAGGACGGCTGGCTGGCCCCATACTCCTGTGTCGGCTGTGACACACAGGCCAGTGTGGGTGGAGGACAGGACATAGAGACAAAACAAAATAAACTGTATTAAGGAAGAAGACACAAAATGGGTACATGAGGAGGACAGACACACATCTGTGTAGGGAGGGTGGAGACACAGAATCAACTCTTAGAATGTTACACTCACAAAGGGAATGAAATGCCCCCAAACCACACACAGATGTAAACAAACAAAAAGGAAAACAGAAGCTATAATTCTCATTATCCTTTTCCTTAGCTCAATGCTCTGAGCCTAAACTAGTAATTCTGGTTGAAAAACTGATCTTTCACTCAAAATGAGGAAAGCAACCTCTCTTAGAGGCATACCACCTCTAATGGAGACTCCCCCAGCCTCCCCATGACAGGTGGGCCCTGGGGCAGCCGACAGGCACCAATACCATCCTCTTCTCTGCGAGCCGTAAGCAGTGGCCATGTGAGAAGGTAGGTAAGGCTGATGCCAAGCATCGTCCGTCAGTCAGTGCCAGCCCTCTGTCCACGGGAACCGCCAGTGTGCATGGAGACATGGAGAGGATGAAGAAAGAGGGAAAGGACACAGAGGGTGGCTCCCTCAGGCACTGTGGGGTTTCAAAGGGAACTTTCAGTGTGAATCTCAAAGTCCCACCACCTCCTCGTTAGCAGTCTTCACGACCGTCAGACATGCAGAGGAGGGACAAGGCTGAACAGACACCGCTCAGAGCTTCCTCCAGCACTCTCAGGCATGGCTGGCGGAATGCAGGTCTGTATCCACGAGGAACCTCCGTGCTGCTCACATTCATGACCTAGCTCATGCAGAGCCTAGGCAAAGTCTCCGCAACATGCAAGAGCAGCTTCAGAACCCTGACATTTGCCACTCTGTGCTTCACCCAACACCGAACACTAGAGGAAGTTAGAGAACTGCAGCATGTACACAGACGTCCATGAGGGTTTGCAACGATACAGGAACATGACCCAAAGTTACACAGGAAAAAGTGGAATAGAAACGTGTGTATTAAGAATGACCTCAACTATGAAATGAAAACTAGAATGCACTAAAAAAACAAACCAGAAAGAACTATTTAACAGAATTATTAAAGGTAGTTTAATTACCTTTATTATACTTCTCAGCATTCTCCTCAATAAGCATGACCCTCTTTTATAACTCACATATGAATATACACACATGAATAGGTAGGTATACAGGTACAAATTTAAAACCCCTTTGCTGACCTTTGTCACGGACACTTAGACTTGGACAGTGAGGACAAGAGCAGCAGAGCCTCTGAAACGCCCTTCTCTGCCAGGCAGACCAGGGCTACTGGACACCAGCCGGGAGCCCATGTGTCCTGTCCACACGTCCTTGGGTTGGAGACGTGCCCCATCTCATTCGACTGAAAAGATCCCTCCTTCCTGACTGGTCAGACCAAGTGTGGTTGTGTGGGCTGTGAGGAGGTGGGCTCACCTGTCTCTTCACGCCAGTGGACTGCGGGGGTGCATTCTCCTCAAACTTGGCCAGCAGCTGGGTTGCCATGTATTTCACCTTGTTCTGGTTGCCAAGGGTGCCATCCGTCCTCCTGTCTGTCAGAGTGCTCACCAGCATGGGCCTTCCTCCTCTGCAGCTCCGGGGCACGTCCTCCTGGTCAATGTCGACACCCAAGAACCAGCCTCTGTTAGGGGAGCTCCCAAACGCCCCTCCCTCAAAGGACAAGTGTGGCCAGGGCCCGGCACGGCAGCTAGTATTTCCATGTTGGGCTGAGCTGAACAGCTCTCTTCAAGGTTCAGATCTCGAGAGGGAGTAGAGAGAGGTATGTGGAAAGCCAGTGCCCTTTGCCATAGGTGTGATTCCAAAGAGATGGGTGGGGTCTGGGGCACAGGTGTGGGTTCCCTTGGATGCGCTCCAAAAACCAAAAGGCCAAAGCCCATGGAAAAAGCATCTTCCCACAAAAATTCTCATAAAGGATGATTATAAACAGAACTAGTAACCTCAATTTGAAAATTAAGGGCAACTCAATATACTCATTCTAAAATTCCCAGGTGACTCTCACCTCTTCTGACTGGCTGGTCTTTCTCCTCTTTCCAGCACCATCCAAGTCCTTTTCTTTCTTATCCTACAAGACAGGAGCCAAACTGCATTGTTCTGGGTGCTGCATTGTGCTGCCGGGTTCACAGCTGCTGGAAGAACTTTCCCTTTACCTTGGGGGAACGCTTCCGAGAGATGGTCTGCCCGAGTCTGCTCAGGAAGGAGATGGGGGACTTGGTGCTGGCTATAAGGACGGCCTTCTCCTCCGCATTCAGGTCCAAGGCGTCTGTGAACAGAAAGCAATCTTCAAGGACAGCGTTGGAGAGGGCCTCAAAGTATTGACCGGAACCACCAGCCTGCAGGGGCTCCTGGAACCATGGAGAGCTCTCCAGGTCCATGTACTCCCACAAAAGCGGGACAGAATCGGTAGGAAACGTGTGCTTAGGTTTAGACAGTGAGCCCTCTTTCTTCCAGCAATGTAAACACCAGCTTTCCCATCCGCTTCAGTCACAACCCCCCACTTCTGCAGCTGGGACCGGCCTGCGGTGGTTAGTGACAGCGAGTGCTAGGCCCCAGCTCTGTGATAAAGACTTCAGGGTGAAGAGAAGGGCAGGGAGGGCAGGTTGCTGGTTCCGGTTCTGGTTCGTGCAGACACCAGGCAAGCTGCAGCTGTGCGGGCTCTCCCTGAACGTGTGCACTGATGTCAGAGTTGAGCATTTCTGTTGTAAAAACTGCATCTCGAGTCAGAAACAGCCACATCTCTGAAAGAACGTGAGCTGGAAGACACTGCAGAGTCACAGACTGTGGGTTCCAACACTTTTATCAGCAACAAGAGTAATTTTTAAAATAATCAAAACTAATAATGTATTGCTAACATTTATTGCTTCCCTTTGATAAGAATTCTTCATAGAATATCACAATCTAATTCTACATAGAAAAATCACCATTTTACAGATGAGAAAGTGAGGCCTAGTAAGATTGAATAACCAGCCTAAGGTTGAGCAGGTGTTACTCCTGGGACATAAACCCAGACCCAGGCTGGACACCACGGTGAATACTCTCAAGCATTACGTTATACCTACTCTGAGAGACAATAAATGAGAACAGAAATATTTTTTGTGGCATGCTGACAGACTGAGGCATCGGGCTGAGTGTCAAGAAAAGACTTTTAGAAAATAAAATGTAGAAGAAGAGAAGCCAGAGAAGGGCAGTTACGGAAAGAAGAGAATAAGACCAGCACAATTAGAGAGAGCTTCAAGAAAAAAGACGTTACTCCACATGCTGAACCATGCCAGAAGCCAAGCACTCAGAGGTGAGAAATGAGAAAGGTCACAGTTGGGGACTGGCTAAGACCGTGGAGAATAGTCTGGCAGAGCAGTAGGGACAGCGGCCGGCTGCAAGGTGTCACCAAGGTTAGGCAGTGAGAAGGGAGTCCATGAGCATGAATGAACCACTTCTTCCCAAAAGGCTGGTTCTGAGGGAAAGGGCATGAGAAGTAATAGCGTTAAGGAAAGAAGTAATAGCGTTAAGTAATAGCGTTAAGATCCAAAAATCATTTGGATCAGAATGATTTTTACATATTTATAGATTTAGTGAGAAAGACTGGGGTTGAGAAGGGAGAACAACGGAGTGAAATCATACCACGACCCTGAGGGCTGACCAGTAAAAACAGGGTCAGTAGGCTTTGATATAGGACACAGTCAGGGAGAGAGAGAGGCCAAGGAATGACAAAAGACATAAGGGTCCCATCCCAGAGCCCTCGGTCCTCACCGCTGGAGGGCAGTGAGTCCTTGAACATCTCATAGAACTGGGTCAGGTACATCACCATGGACAGCTTGTCGGGCTCCACCACCAAGGCCATCTCTGTGCCCGTCATGATGGGAGGAATGCCCAGCTCCTTCTCAGCAATATCAAAGGCCAGTTGGTTATTCTTCTCCACATTCTGTTCATCCAAGGAATCAAAATCTCTGGGAAACAGGATAAGGAGAACACATCAAGATGGGGGGCTCATCCCAGTATCAGGAAGTCACTAACGTTTCTGGGTTGCTCAGGTGGAATCCTGTGTGCACACCTCACTGGATCCCAGCAAACCTGAAATGTAGAGCACCCTCAGGGAGGACAACGGTGAGACCTACACACGGAGGAAATACAGAGGAAATGTGCAAAACTACCTTCGTTTTTCCAATTACATAAGCTTCTTGCTAAAATGTAAGCTAAGGACTGGGAGCTATCTGCAATATGCACTCTCTTGCATTTGGTGCATGACCTATATTTATTAAACTAATGTTTAATGTCCTATTTGGGTCAGACTGCTTCTAAAGGCCTGGGACTCCCACCCATGGTGTTCTTTGATCTGACAAGTTATGGGAGTACTAAACCAGCTCTGATAAATCTTAAGTCAGCCTTCCACTTGAAGGGAAATTCCAAAACTTTCCTCAGAAGGTCTCTCCTTTGCTAAGTGTTTCGAATTCCCCCAAGTACTCAGATGAAGAGCATTCCCACTGAGCCTCAAGCTTGCTGCAGCTCAGTCAAGTGCAGACTGACTGAGAGCACTCTAGGTCCAGGCACACCCGGCAGGCCCGGCACTGTGCTCACTGGCTGACTGACTCCAGAGCAGCTTTCAATTTTTAAAAATTCCTTTCCCTGCAGATCAAGCCTGTTACTACAGGCTCATCCTGAATGAAGTAAGTCCCTGTCCTGCTCACTGCTCTGCACTTTGCCACACGCAGGTACCCAAGACCTCCTCCAGACACTCTTGTTCCAATAGGAACGTACCCTCACCCACACTCACTCTCTAGCCCAGCCAATCTGCTGGTCCCGTCAGCTACTGCCGCCTTCGCCCTTTTCTGTACTGCCTCTCCTGGGCACAGAATAAAGCCCCTGAACCATGCTTTGAGCACCGCTGTGCCATTTATCATAACCTTTCTCAAGCTCTGCCTCTTTCTGCCTACCCCCAACCTCTTCTGGGTGGGGTCAGTGCTACCTCTACATAAGCTAAGGTAGAGGAGCACGGGGCCACTCACCTTCATCAAGGTCAGTGAGAAATCCCCTTTCCTAAATCACACCATGCAAGGCTGTTTTTACAGCTCTTGACTCATTAACTTATAACCTAGTCTAAAGAGAAACTATGTCCTTTAGTATTTCTTAAGCAACCATTAAGACAAAACAAACACACAAAATTTGGGCCCTTACATGGACCTAATGATAAAGGAACAGGTAGCCCAAATAATTCAACATGCCCTGCTTGTTTCTAAATATTGTTTGGCTCCCGTGAGGGAGTATCTCTGGGGGAACCTGAGTGCACTTGTCCCCGCAGCTGAGTTGGGGTCCAGCCTATTGTATGACTCTGCACTTAGGTGAGTCACGAATAGCCAGAGCAGATGTTACTGGGGCTGGGGAGGCGGCAGGAGTCTGACAGAGGGTGTTCGCAGCAAGCGCAGTCTGTAACAAGAGAGCACCGATGAACCACCACAAATCGGGAGGTACCCCCTGCTTTGTTTTGTTGGTAGTGACACATTTTCACCGAACAGCCAAACGTTCTAGCCAGGTTTACTTTATGACCAGTAACAGTTGAGAGACAGTTGGCTGAGATGAAGAGTTCAACCTGCAGCTAGTAACCGGAGTTTTCCTTTGTGTGAAGTGAACATACCCAGGTGGTGTGAAAACCAGTTTTTGACCTTTTCAGTGCTGTGCTTTAAAAAACTCAGCTAATCATTTCTATGGTGAGATTCATCATGCTTGACATCCAGAACTTTAAATATAATTAAATATAAATTAATCACTGCTTTCTAAAAAGTATCTTATTACAGGGGGTCCTCAGGTTATGACAGTCTTGACATGACATTTCCGAATTTATGACGCTCACTCCCATAAAAACTTAAAAAAATTGAGACGTGATCCCATTAGCGTCGTACTTACGGACTATGTGGGTGAACTAGTTTGGCTGTGTCCCCCCCCTTAGCTACGTCATTTTGGCCTGTTAAAAGCACAAGTGTTCCATTTGTGTTAGACTAGGGTGTGTTTCAACTTACACCAAAATTCAGGTTATGTCACTGTCATAGGAATGGAACTATGTTGTAAATCGAGGACCCCCTGTATGTATATTGGCACTTTAGGGTTGTTTTTTTTACTGAGTAAGACAGAGACACATGAGAGAGATGAGAAGCACAAACTCGTAGTTGTGGCATCTTATTTGTTCATTGATTGCTTTCTTATATGTGCCTTGAAGGGGGGGGCTCCAGCTGAGCCAGTGACCTCTTGCTCAAGCAAGCGACCTTTGGACTCAAACCAGCAGGCCCCCACTCAAGCTGGTGAGCCTGCGCTTTGAGCCAGATGAGTCCATGCTCAAACTAGCAACCTTGGGGTTTCAAATCTGGGTCCTTAATGTCATAGGGCAACGCTCTATCCACTGCACCACCACTGGTCAGGCACTATGTATTTCATTCTAGAAAAAAAGTGCAAATTTGGCTAATTGATAGCAGTGTCCTCTGAGATCCTGAGGAAATATAAAATAAAATGAAAGCCTAGTCACGACTTACATTAGATCAGGGCGGTATCTATGGATAATTGCACATAGGGCCAGGCCACTTTTCCAAGACATGGTGAGATCTGTCACGTTGACCCCTGTGTAGCCTTCCGTCTGCCTTTGACACCAACCCAGCAGTTTGCTGGAACGAGGTACAGACTCTAAAAGAACAACAAGAACATATTAATGGAAGTATGGTCACCTAACAGCCTGAATAGGGAACCCTCTCGACAGTGCGCTTCTCCAGCTTGAAAAATTACTAAGGTAGGAACAACACAGCTGTCAGGCATCATGATAAACAAGCCAAGCAGGTCACAGAATTTTCCACGACCATGATGCGAAGGCAGATGGGGAAGTAAAGTTCGAAGATACTAGGTAACCTGTTCAAAACCACATACTTCACAAATGGCAAAGTCTGGCCTGGGATCCAGCTGTAGCTAGCTCCAGAGTCAGAGTTCTGATTATGCTGCACTGTCCTCTTTTCCATCCTCAACATCAGCCCCAGGTTCAGGCAGACAGTCTGACTACTGCAGTGGCTTCGCCCCCTCCACCCCGCCTTAGTGCACAGACATACTCACTCTCTTTTAAAACAAACCCCAGGGGCCTTTCAATGCACAGAACGTGGACCAGCCTCCAACTCTGCCACTGCATGTGGGCCACACTTAGTTCTCAGTTAAAACATTGCAGTTTCTTCCATCAAGCCCCCTCGCAGAACCTAGGCTGGCGTGTGCCCACACGCCCCCTTCTCCCGCTCTCGTCCTCAACATACGGGCACTTGTGGCCAGGAGCCAACTTGTGCACCGCAGGGTTAGCAGAGTCCCCAGATGCCATCAGCACCCCCCCCCCCCCATCATAACAACAAAAACATCCTCTGAGGGACATCTCCTGGGGCTGAGGATCACCACCTTACACAGCCCTCTGCACACTGAGCTCCGTGAGTAAGAAGGCTTCCCCGAACAGCTCACCTGCATCCCAGAGGCCATCGCCAGAACTCACCATTGCGAGCCAGCTTCAGGGTCGTTCGGGAATTCACCAGGTTCTCCATCTCCAGGTGAATATCTTTTGTTTCTCCAGTATCGTATAAATGGCGCACCTGGCAGAAAGGTAAAAAGTTGTGAAGAAGGAAAATCAAGCACCAAGTAAATCGCACCTGAGGGTCTCCTCAGGTAACAGATGAAAGACTGGGAAGCAGGTCAGGCAATGTTTACACAGAAGTTATGATGATGACCTTCAAAAATCCCTCTGGGATGTGGTGGGTTACACGCACTAAAAATTCACTACTCAGCCACAGACGTCCCTCTGACAGTCTCCACTGAACACTTTTTTAAAAAAGTAAATAAGTCCATTTTTTTTGTTGTTGATAACAGATACAGTAAAGCTTGCTGCATTTGTAAGTGGCTACGCCCATGTAACTACAACCTGGATCAAACCTCACAACACGCCCAGCCCTGCCAGCAGCACTGTGCTCCCAAAGACAACCACTATTCTGACTTTTATCACTGAGGATTCGTGTTACTTGTTTCTGAACTTGGCATAAATGAAATTATACAGTAGTGTCCCCTGTCTGACATGCGACAATTAATTAATTAATTAATTTTTTACAGAGACAGAGAGAGAGTCAGAGAGAGGGATAGACAGGGACAGACAGACAGGAACAGAGAGATGAGAAGCATCAATCATTAGTTTTTCGTTGTTGTGCACTGCGACCCCTTAGTTGTTCATTGATTGCTTTCTCATATGTGCCTTGACCGCGGGCCTTCAACAGACCAAGTAACCCCTTGCTCGAGCCAGCGACCTTGGATCCAAGCTGGTGAGCTTTTGCTCAAACCAGATGAGCCCGTGTTCAAGCTGGCGACCTCGGGGTCTTGAACCTGGGTCCTCGGCATCCCAGTCCGACACTCTATCCACTGCGCCACCACCTGGTCAGGCTGACACGCGACAATGAAGACATCAGCACTGCCGATGGATGCTGAGGCCGTTTCCAGTTTCTGCACATGTGAAGAAAGCTTCCTGAACACTGCATGAGTGTTGTGCACACACACCCGCTTTGTCAGGCATGTTGGACACCAGCGCTATCCTCTAATAGCGCATTTTGTGGACACCATAGGAATAGACCTCACACAAATACAGAAGGCCTAACAGTGTCAACTTCAGGCAGACAGTGAACAAAAAATTACACTAGAACACAGGCAAATATGTTGAATGGGCTTCTTTCTAAAACTGCTGGGTTCTCTAGGATAATTATGCCTATGAAACGTTATTCCTAATGTTATTTTAAGGCTTCAGACACTCTGAGAAAGAACTCAGTACAAAAAACGACTGACAATGTCTTGCCTGTTAAAAGTTCTTTCCAGCAAACAATTTCAATCACCCTAACAATGACCCTGTCTGTGAGGAGCAGGCACACCCACTCTTATTTTACAGATAGACACTGACGTTCAGAAACATGAAAGAACTTGTCCAAGTGACAAGAGGCAGCCATACTTCCTGACTACCGAACAAGAGCCCTGTCCCTACAACATGGGACATGAATGAGGAGGTATGGGCTAAGGCCCTGGGTCCACTGTTTCTGTCATCTCTGATCTACTGGCAAATCACTCAACATGTCTCTGCCTCCACTGCTCAATCTGTTGTCGGAAAATAATCTCTACTTCCACCACCCAGAGAGGTATCTACTCGAATCTACTTGAGAAGTGCTGTCTATACGCTTGTTATGAATAGACACGTTTCAACATTGAGTTCTGACAGGTCCTAACAAGGACCCAGATGAAGATCATGGACTGGAGGCGCTTACCTGGCTCGGCCGGAGGAAGTTGACGTTAATATTGGGGTACCTGGTGACAGGGTCTATGCTGTACTGGCTGAAGTTCTTGCTCACATTCTCAGGGGTGGTCTGAGGCAGCAGCCTGTAAACGCTCTCCCTGCAAGAACACAGCAGAGCTCTCAGAGCGCAGTGCGGCCACACGTCCTCTTCCTTTCCCCCAGAACAGTGCTATTTCTGACAATCCCCCAGTCATCGAGGGTTAGGACAGAGCCTCATCCTCGACTGGTTCCCTGCCCTGTGACGTCACCCCGCATTCCCCGCTCAGTGACTCGCAGGAACAGCACACACGAGGCTGCGGGCAGGGGTAAGAAGGCAGACTCTGATTTAAAAGGCAACTAATTTACAGTTTTGTTTTTTCAAGCATGCCAACATTTAATGTTTAAGAGAATCATAGATGAAGAAAGAACTTGTCACCAAATTAGTCCGAGTTCCTTGAGTAACTGACCTACAAAAACATCAACCACCAATCCCGCCCGGAAACCTTGTTTCTCCAATTTCTAGGTTAGGGCGTTTGTTCTTAACTAGCAAACGCAGGATTCTCACCTTGTCTGCAATAACCTGCTTCAAAATATCTGACCCTTGAACCTTGAACATTTCAGAAATGTTTAAAAGCAGTTTGCTATTTTCCTTTGAATTAAAGGCACTTTTATTTTCTCATCTTATTTCAGTCTGTCCCCTATGGCCAAACTGACTTCATTAGTATAAGCCACTCTTGTTGAAGGACAGAGGATTGAATGCACTGTTTCTATGAATTTGTTTATGCGACTGTCATAAAGGGTGCAGATACCACCATTTGATGGTATACAAAAATTCAGATACTATAGTTGGCAACAAATTTAGTTTAGAAAGGGGTAAGAAAAGAGCACTTAGATTAGATAACTTTTTTAATTTATTGATTTTAGAGAGCAAGGAAGAGAGAGAGTGAGAGACAGAAACATCGATCTGTTCCTGTATGTGCCCTGACTTGGAATCAAACCAGCAACCTCTATGCTTTCGGATGATGCTCTAACCAACTGAGCTATCCAGCCAAGGCCTAGATTATCTTTTAAGTTTCTGTAATTTCTTGAATAAATATCTTGCTTGTCCTCTCTTAAATATGAAAACATTTTTAATTATGAAAAGAAGAGAGAGGTTGGAGAAACCTGGACTCTGCCTGAAAACAAGCCGCTCGCCACCCCCAGTTCTTTCGCACCCTTTACCTCTCCGCCAGGACTTCCAGGGGACTTGAGCCTAGAGACCAACTCCGTACCATCCAGGCAGAGTCCATAGCAGCTAGAAAGCCCCGGGCGATTCCTGTTCCCATTGGCCAGAAAGGCTGTAAGGAGACACAAAACAAGGAATTAAAATAAATTTCCTTTAAAAAGACAGAAACTAAACAAAGAGTTTGTTGGAGAAAGCAGTCTGGCGACTGTTGACATGTGGGACTTCTCTGCCTCATAAGCTGGCAGAGGGTAAGTCACGGAGTGTACCCTTCCCATCCCTGTGTGGCCAGTCCGGTGCCCTGTGGCCTGCAGCGCTTCTTGCTTCTTGATAGGACGCCTGTGAAGATTCCCGTGTGGTACAACACCATGGACACTCACTCCTCTCTCGGTCCCTAGACTTGTCTCCACAGTCACTAGTAAGTGCTGCCACCCTGCCACTCACCTCGAGGAGGCTGTCCCCAACCAAGGCCACAAGCAGCTGGTGCCCGTTCTGCTCCCGCACCAAGGCGGCGTTCTCAGAGGCGTACATGCACGTGAAGTCGAACATGGCCACGTCGGGCTGCCCGTAGTGGTTGATGGCAAAGTCCAGAGACGGCAGCTGCTGCTGTGTGGAGAAGTCCGCCGCCTCCCGTGCATAGCTCAGCAGCGCCTCTTGGTCTACGTTCTCCCGGGAAAGCAGGAGCTCAGTGTCGGCGTAGTCCTACTCCAGAGAGGAGAGAAGCTCAGGTCACAAGCACAGCACAGACAGGGCCAGGTCTTCACCGCCTTCCCCTTCCCTAAAGTGACTTCATGTTCCAGGGTCCTTTTATACACACTGCAAAGAAGGAGAGGAGGCTCTGCTGCCTAAAACCACAGTTCTTACTTTCCTGGCCTTTCCACAGACCAGCAGCAAGTTATGACTTCTTTGCTTCTGTGCAACCCACCTCACAGAGTTGTTCTGAATACCAAATAAAACTGTTTACATGATGGTACTTGGTAAACTGAAAAAGCACTGTAAGGTTTACGTTATCATCGGCAACCATGACCCCTGGTAGCAATTAAACCCTCAGCCGTGTACAACTCCACAGCCCAAAGGAGGGAGCCAAAGCTTCAGTGCCGAGACGTGGGGGTGGAGCAGCAGCGGTCAGGGGACTGGGCAGAGATATACTCAGAATGCACACAAGTGTAAAACTAATGTAAGATTCTGAAAGGCTCCACAGACCCCACCAACAAAGAAAAACATGTTGCACACAAAGGACTGAAGAGCCCTTTTTGTGTTGGGGGTCCCTGGCACTCTGGGCCAAGTCTCTATGCTCCTAAAGTGGGGCTGCGGTCTCCACATGGTCCTGTCAGTCACCAACACAAGATGTTCAAAGCCAAAACACACATGTACAAGTTGGCCCTCGAAATGGTGTCTGTTCACCAGGAAGTAGCAGCCAGGAGTGGATTTAATACTCGGCAGCAATGGTGGGATTCAGCTGGTTCACACTGGTTTGGCAGAACGAATACCTAATTTTTTGTTGAGTTCAGTGAACAGGTTGTTAAAATGGCACTTGTAATCAGTGTTCTCTCTAAGGTGAGCACCTGGGTAGTTGCTCAACGTGGAAATCACAAATTTACATTCCTTACTCTCTTAATGTTTATCTGTGCAACAGCGTATTCTAAGTGCCCGTAGTAATGTTCTTTCCGTCCATAGGTGAAAAAAATTGCAAGTGAAGATGCCAATCAAGAAGCAATATGGAAATCACTTCTCGGCCTTTTGGCTAAGATCAAGTGTAAGAAGCAATATGGAAATATCTTAAATAATGGTTTTATTGTTTTTTTGTCAGGTATTATTTAATATTTTTTCATTAATATTTTAAAATTCTTTCAACATAATCTAGTTTTGTGTACTTTTATTGTTCTTATTTAAATATTAAATGCATGAAGTAATCTTTCGGTATATCATTTTTTATACTTAAAACAGTCATTAGGGCAGGAAACTGGTTGTTAAATTATTTGAATTCCACCACTGCTTGGCAGCACACACAGATGGCATGGCCCCTACCCACTAAAAAATCAAATAAATAAGAAGGAAAAGCAAATCAGCTCTTGGCATTCTAGGTTGTTTCAATGTATTTTCAACTGATGCCAATGGGCTCATGAACTCTTGGCAGCATGGGCCGCACACAAGGCGTGGCCCTGCTTCTCCTCACAGACGAAGGGCACAGGCTGAGAGACGAACACAGGTGATGGGTGGGAAGAGGCTCTGCTGCAGGCACAGGTTCCCAAGCTCACCCCGACGCTGCTCTCAGGTAAGACTAGAGTGCAGCTCCGTTGCAGGAACCACACTCATTAGCATCCTGCAGAGACCGAGGCCCCCCTCACGGTCAGTGGTGAGTCTATCTGTGGTGGGGGCCATGCAGGCCCACCCAGCCCACCCAGCGCCTCTGCTCACCATCTCACACGCAAGACGGTCATTCTCACACTTTGTATGGGACCAAATCAGACTTAAGAAATTCTCCATAAGGAATCTCTACCCTGCAGTGTTCTGATTTCATACTCCGATCACCATCTCAGGGAACATCATACAATTAGTCACCTGGAAACGAGGCTGAGCTGGGCCTGGCTAAGAAGAGAAACCCGTACTGCTGACCCAGTCAGTGTCCCCTGGACCTCTGACAGCCACATTTACAACGAAACCAGGACCATTTCCAAGGTCCTATAAATACCAACCACTACTTCTTTGTCAAACTCCATTCCCTCCAGCATCCCTTTAAAAAGATGACCTGGCCCTGGCTAGTTAGCTTGTCATTCCAAAACAACAAGGTTGTGGGTTCGATCCCTGGTCAGGGCACACACACATGGGCAGCAACCACTGGAATATACAACTGAATGGGACAACAAATAAATGCTTCCCTCCCCTCCCCTCTCTCTCTGTCTCTCTAAAAAATCAATAAAAAAGTTAAGCCCTGGCCAGGTAGCTCTAGAGCAGGGGTCTCAAATTCGTGGCCCGCGGGCCACATGCGGCCCGCCGAACAATTTTGTGCAGCCCGCAGACTAATCCACGAAGTTCAAGAAAAGTGTTGCGTAACAGTTGCCGTTTGTAGACCTAGTGCGGCCCGCCGAACGGCTGTGATCTTGCTCTGCGGCCCACATGCTGAGTTGAGTTTGAGAGCCCTGCTCTAGAGTGTTGTCCTGAATGCAGAGGTTGCCGGTTCAATTCCCCAGTCAGAGCACACACAGGAACAGCTCCATGCTCCTGCCTTTCTCTCTCAAAAAATAAACAAAAAAACAAAAAACAAAACAAAAACAACCCTATTAACTAACCAATAGTTTCTTTTATATGGAATTCTCTAGAACCACAACTCGAATCACCTAGGATTAAACTAAATATTTACTACTGAATTATCTGAGATTTGCTTTGCACCAGTCCAACTGCAGGAATGCAGTGAGTTGGATACTATTGAAACAACACAGGCTATGTGTTGGCAATTGTCAAAGCTAGATAATGGACACATGGTGGTTTATCACATGATCCTCTTTAGTTCTGTTTATGTTAGAAGATTTCCATAATAAAGAATTTGTTTTTTTAAGTTTAACTAAAGAACATTAGAGTACATGTTTCTGGGAGATGGGTTCAGGGCTCACTTTCATTCTCTTGCAGGAAAAACTCTTCAGACAATAAAATTCTTTCTCTTGGTGACCATACTTACCACTGCAACATAAAAAGAGGTCTGAAAGAAGCCCAGCACTTACATGTAGTATCACCCCTTTGTCCAGTAAGCTCTGCTTTTTGGCTGTCATAACAAAATAGTGCGTGTCATCTTTGTAGTAGACGATGTTCTCCAAGTCAATACCTACAACCAGAAAACAGAAGTGTGTGAAAAGGGTTTGCTGAAACTAAGGTGTATTAGGGCAGTCAGAGAGCTCATACATAGGCTACAAACTGTAAACCTCCAGGCAGGAAGAGAAAATAAAAAAGATGCCTAAAACCCACATTCCTACTTCCTGCACACTGAGATCTTTTTCTTTTCTTTCTTTTTTAGAGTGGAGGGGAAATAGACTCCCGCATGTGCCCCTACCAGGATCCACCCAGCAACCCCCATCTGGAGCCAATGCTCAAATCAACTGAGCTATTCTCAACACCCGGGGCCAACACTCAAACCAATCGAGCTACTGGCTATGGAAGGAGGAGAGAGAGGGGAAGAGAAAGGGGGAGAGAAGCAGATGGTTGCTTCTCCTATGTGCCTTGACTAGGGATCGATCCTGTGGGGCTGATGCTCTGTCCACTGAGCCAACCTGCCAGGGCCACACTGAGTTATCAGAAGAGGGTGAAGTTTGTTTATTCTTCACTGCCTGTAATTCACTTGACACCCTAAGTTATCCTACAAATAATAATCAAAAGTGAGCAGAAAGATAAGAATTGGAAGGAAAATAAAGATTAACCTTGAATAAGAGGGTCTGGGTTAATTATCAGGTTAAGCCACTTTTATAGTCACCAAAGGCAACCAGGGAACTCTCCTAGAACAGGACAGACAGCGGGTTGCCTGGAAGCAGAGAATAAACTACTGACTTTTAATTAATCTAAAAAAAAAAAAAAGATGTAACAGAAAGAAACCATGTTCTAGAAAACAGAGTATTGGAATTTGCCGTGCATTTTTGTTGCATCAAAACATCTACATTAATCTATTCAACAGCTATTTTATAACAATCTCATTCCTATCTAGCACGTGGTTTACTTCAAATCCAAAGTGGAACTTAGGAAGAAGACTATACATTCACTGCCTATGGTCAGCTTCTCAATAAGCCAAAGAAGTACCACCAAAAGCAGATCACTGCATCAGGCACCATCACTTAGAGCCAGGTGGAGAGGAAGGGGTTGCAGAAGAGCTGGTAGAAGGCATAATGAAAACTTCAAGACAAACAAATAAATAAAAACCCAGTCCAGACTAGCCTCGTCCCTGTGATGAGGGTGAAGATGCCAGAGCAGAGGCCTGCAATGCAGAAAGCATTATGCTCAGAATAGAGCACGGGAGGGGAGAGCAGGGTAAACGACAAGCACTGACACCAGTGAGCCCTGTTTTCCAGATGGCCCAAGAGAAAACCACAGTAGTTATTTAAGTTCTGTTCTTACTGCTTCCAAGGCTTTGACACCGACCTGTGGCTTCCCTCAGCTCCTGGAAAAACTTTTGGTTGAATATAAATGCCACACCACTGATCTCCTCCACTTTGGCTTCTGCGGTCGTGTTTCGGTTAATAAAATTCGCTGTAATAGCAATGGCCAGTTTGCCTCGGAACTCTTTCCGATGAAATCCTGGAGGGAAAAGCATGTTCAGAGGTAGCAGCAGCAGGCTAGAGAGGAAGGAAGACCCCTTCCAGCAGGAGGGGTACTGATGGTGTTAGGAAACATGAGGGACAGGAATCGATGGGAAAATTGTAGCGCAGCTCCTTCTCAATCTGGAAATAAGGCGTTGACCCACCAAAGAATGTAACAATCCAGAAAAGAAGTATTTCCCTCACACTAACAAAAATATCCGAAATCTGACCGGAATATTACTCAATACTAGCAATTTTATTTTCTTTTTAAGAAGGGAAGTCACATTTTTATTAAGCTGAGATTTAACCCTGCAGTGCCAACTGCTCAAAGTACAGCCTATCTCCTAGTACCTAACAAGAGTGCCCTATAGGAAGTAACCCGAGTACCAGCTGGCTAGGGGAAGGGTGGGTCTGCCCTCCAACTAGAGTAGGTGGCACACATACACAACTTCTTAGAAGGAATGTGGTTGCTGATGGCACAATACCTCACCCCAGGGTTTGGAGAAGGTCCCTCTACACACTGTTATAAACCAGGGAAAGGAGCATTGCCCAATACCTTCCAGGGTGTTCCTACGGCCATCTCCGCCAATGATCACTTCAAATTCATATTCTGACACAGGATGAGTTCTAGGGTGCACCAGTGCCCGCCAACCTATCCCTGTGGATCAAAGTCAAAATGAAGGTCATCTCCCAGGCCATATTCATACATCTAAGACATCTCAAGATATCCAGGTAGGCAGGTTCCAAGCCTAAACAGGTCTAAAAGCATGGGCTACAAACCACAGAAAGGGAGAGGTTCATTCCCACCACACGGCAGTGTTTTCCCTGATGTGGTATGAAGATCATAGACCCAATGATCTTAGTTGAATTCACCTATGCTGAGGGGGATTTCTACCTTAGCAGTCCCTGAAATACTTCTTCTAATTTTACTGACCCCCAAGTATAAAAAGGTTGAAAACTACTGCAGTGAACACAAACGCCTGCAACGTCTCACACTGTCCCAAAGTTGTCCTCATTAATCACAAGTTCCTCAAGAGATACTGGCTGTACCAGTGGAAAGGTCGCATTTAGTTCTGACAACTGCAGGTTCCTGTAGTTTCCTGCTCTGACCTCTTTTTTTGCCCATGCAACACCCTTCATCTCTCTTCCTTTTGTCCAGTTCAACTCACGTTCGTTTTCCTGGTCCTCAGGAGGCTGTACCAGTCCTTGGAATTCCACATTGACATGGATCTCAATGCCTAGGATCAATGCTACTTTCAGCAGTATTAGCTGAAGCTGCCGGATACCTGGATAAACAAGACAGCATTAGTCAGTGCGCACTAAAAAAAGGGCCATGTGCCATCCCTGCTCAGGTTCCCACCTGTCCACCAACGCAGAGTCCATACAGATTCTCAGAGCTTCCTGTAACAGGAGACATCTTCCAAGCCATGCTCCACAGCTGCTTTCTTTATGAAGGGCAAGAAACATTCCAGAGAGACACACAGGCCCACGCCTACCTCTTGGGTGACACGTTTCTGAGACAACGTGAAACTGTAGCTGGCAGGAGACTCCCTTCCCTCTTCCCTGGGTCAGTCAGACCCATGATTATTTACAGAATCTACAATCTTCACAGGATGGCAGTCACCAGAGGAGGCAGAAGATGGCACCCATTGGTATGCATTCTGGTTCTGGTCCAAAGGGGCTAGACTACCTCCTGGGGTTCCATCATCCCTCTCTCATCTCATGACCTCACTGGTCTTCACAGAGCCTGACCAGGCGAGAAGGGCAGACTTCAGTGCAAGCTAAGCAGCCTCTCACCACCCCCCCTCCCACCACTGGTCTAAAGTTGCAAAAACTAAGGCTCACAATGAATGAAAATCTTGCTCATTTGCCTAGTGAGATTCATTTATTTAATGTTAAGTGAACACCTGCAAGGGGCCAGACATGGCAGCAGCTCCAGAGATACAGGGATAAAAACCTAGTCCCTTATGTTCAATATAGCTCCAAGACAAATCCTGTCAACCATAGGGCACACAACTGCACTGAACATGTGACCCTGCTCCTCTCATCAGACCAGACTCACCACTCACCTGCAGCCTGTGGCTAACGTGCTAGGAGTCCATGCAAATCCTCCTCCAGATCATTTGGTTATTTCCTCAGTTACACAATCTGACTCCTGAGTCACATGCACAGAGACTCATTAAATCCCATGCTAGTGAACATTTTATATTTGTAGATACTAGGTTCCAAGATGTTCTGCACATTACAGCCCAGCAGGTGGGCAGGGGCCTCCCCTGCCAGGGGAATGTGGCAACAGAGGCCAATGTGTGGTAAGCTGGCACAGCCACTTCAAACAGCAAAGAGTTCAGCAGCTGGAGGCGTGCACAAGATGCCTCTGGCAGAGCTCAGAACTCAAGTTTCTTGCTAAGTCTTTCTGGAACCATTAAGAGTGAACAATAAACAAGACTTCAACCTCATCACGCAGACACTGCTTTCATGCATACACACGGTCATGAAAACAAAGCCACCATCTGCGTTAACCTGTGTTTATTTCAAAGGACCTTAGAAAACCACAGGCCCAAGCTGAGCTTGGAGAGGTCAAGAGCATAGCAGGAGCATCGCAGGCAGCAGACCTCATGAGAGTCACTAACCAAAGGAACTGACTCACCACTCGCCAAACTAGGAGTCTGCTTCTCCTAAAACTGTGCTCTCCACTGGACTATGCCACCTGTACCCCGTTCTTAGACTGGTGCAGCATCTAACATATCATGTGCCAAAGAGCAGCACGCCTGTGCTTCTTCCACCAGTCTGGTCAAGGCCTACTCTGGGCATCTATCCCACACTACAAGTGCTAAGTGAGACCTAACTCAGAAACCCTCATGCTAAATTCCACCAGTTGAGAGTCTGAGGTTACAGAACCACGTGTGGCAGGTGTTTTCACAACAAGCAGAGTGTGTTCCTATACTACAGGTACTAATGACATTAGAACACAGTGGGCTGTTGGGACGAGTTCCTCAGATAACCTGCCCGTCCCTCTTACAGAACAGAGGTGGACTGTAGGGTGGGCCCCACAGGAGAACTGGTCTCACTTACTGATATGGTCAATGGCTCCAGCACAGAACTTGCCGTAGAATTTCTTGGCACCCAAACCTCGCAGGTCATGAATGGTGAATGGCCAGAGATGCAGGACATTGTTGCGGGAGAAGGCATCTCGCTTCTCAATGACGACTACCTTTGCTCCCAGCAAGGACAAGTCGATGGCTGTGCGGAGACCACAGGGGCCGGCTCCAATGATGAGACACTGAAAGACACGCCGCTTTCAGGGCAAAGGCAGCGCCTCCTGAGAAACCTCGCATTCTACAAGTGTCACGATCTCCTAACCAACATTCTCTAAAACCCCCAGGTAGGGGTACTCTTCCCATCTCCAAGCCATCCGGGTCCCCGCTGAGCACCTGCGATGGCAGGGAGAAATGCTGGTGGCTGCTATGGACAAACAACACTCCTGTCTCAGCACATGCTCCCCTGTAGATCTGCAACATATCTAAATAAAACATCGTTTCTTTTTTTTAAATTTTTAGGCTCAGGAAAGAGAGATGAGAAGCATCCCCTCATAGTTGCAGCACCTTAGTTGTTCACTGATTGCTTCTCATTTGTGCCTCGACCCTGTCAGGGCTCTATTACAGCAGAGCCAGTGACCCCTTATTTAAGCCAGCGACCCTGGGCTCAAGCCAACTGATCTTGGGATCATGTTGATCCTGTGCTCAAGTTGGCACACCTGTGTTCAAGCCGGCGACCTCAGGGTTTTGAATTGGGGCCCTCAGCATACCAGGCCAACACTGAATCCACTGTGCCACGAGTGGTCAGGTGGTCATCATTTCAACAAATGACTTAAAAATCCCTTCTCGGCATGCCTACCGGGGGGAATGCTCTGCCCATCTGGGATGTTGCTCTGTTACAGCCGGAGCCATTCTGGCGACTGGGGTGGAGGCCATGGGACCATCCTTAGTGCCCAGGATGGATTTGCTCCGGTGGAGCCTTGGCTGCGGGTGGGAGGAGAGAGACCAAGAGGAAGGAGAGGGGGAGGAGTGGAGAGGTAGATGGGTGCTTCTCCTGTGTGCTCTGGCCGGGAATCGAACCCGGGAATCCTGCACACCAGGCCAATGACTCCGACGGGTCTACCATATCATGCTTTTTACTTAAAAAAAAAAAAAAATTACATTTCTTTTGAATGCTGATGAACAGGAGACACCAAATCTTTTTCGCCTGCAAACTACTACCTTCTTTATTAGATCTAGCTAATAACACTGCTCTGTCTTTTTTCCAAATAGCTCCAGATATATGGAAAAGATTTATATAGGCGGAAGGGGATCCTCAAACCCCTCAGCGAGATCTTCTGAGAATGGCTTTTAAGATACCTAGAGGCAGAAAAAGCCCAATAGAGATCAGGGGAACTACCAGCTTTTAGGATACACCCTTAAAGGCTCCAGTGCCCCAAAGGGGTCTCATAGGATGCCATCTGGGTCCTGCTTCAATAGTGGAAAGGAAGGTCATTGAGCTAAAGCCTGCCAGGCTTACACGCCTCTGCTGTGAGGAAACAGGGACACTGGAAGGTGGGCTTCCCCCTCGCTCCTCTAAGGGAGGGTTCAGTCTCTTCCAGCCCTGCTCCAGCCACCTATGACCTAACCTTGCCCAGAAAGCTGGGGTTTGCCACTGAAGGCTGAAGGTGCCCAGGGCCGTCGGCCCCATCTACGACACTGTGGACGAGCCTAGTGTATTTCTTCCAAGAAGCAGGTAAACTGATCTCATTCGCACAAGGGCCACTTAACTATGTTTTACCTGAATAGTCAGGTTTTTTATTCTTCCCTCAAAGATCTCTGTTGTGGGTGTTGATAGTCCTATTTTCTGCTGCTTTGCTTAATATATAGTGTTTCCTTTATCCCTCCTACCTCAATGCCCCACTCATATTTCAGGCTGGGACCTACTCTTAATTTAGAGCTCTCTTTCCTCCTTTTGCCAACTTGTATTATGAATTTACCTTTGCCACCCAGCTTAATGTATCCCAAGGTTCACTTTACCAGGCCACAGTCACAGAGCTCCAGGGAAAAGCAACCTGGTCTCAACTCTCCAGGCAGAGGAGAACAGAAGCTCCATATCCACGCATGCTGCAAATGGCTTTTTCCAGTCTACCTGAATCATTACCAGCTAGAAGCAGCGGTCATTGGGACTTGGACATGAGCCCCAAAGTATAGAATGGTGACAACAATTCCAGTGCCGTGCGGACTTTTCCTGTAGGGAACTTTCCTGGACTCCTGCTCCCTGTGACAGCTCCTAACAGACTGAACTGTGGTTGGGTTGCATTTTTCAGGGATTTGGCATGGTGATGGGGCCAACTTAGACTTGGGGAACATGTTAAGGACACTACTCATTTATGGATTCTTGCTGTATTGGCCAAGAGTTTGCTTAAAGGCTTTTAATCACTGTAAAAAAAATAGAGGACTGGATGAAGAAGATGGGGCACACATACACCATGGTATATTATTCAGCTAGGAGAAATGGTGACATCGGATCACTTATAGCGGAATGGTGGAGTCTTGGTAGCATTGTGCGGGGGTGAAATAAGCGAATCAGAAAAAAACAGGAACTGCAGGACTCCATACCTTGGTGGGACATAAAAGCGAGACTAAGAGGCATGAACAGGAGTGTGGTGGCTATGGGGGGTGGGGGGAGGGAAGGAGGGAGAGGGGGAGGGGGAGGGGTACAGAGAGAACTGGATGGAGGGTGGCGGAGGACGATCTCTCTTCGGGTGATGGGTATGCAACAGAACTAAATGACAAGATAACCTGGAAATGTTTTCTTTGAATGTATGTACCCTGATTTATTGATGTCACCCCATTAAAATAAAAATTTATTTATTAAAAAAAAAAAAAAATCCCTTCTCATCTTTCTTTAACAGGAGAGGACCTTTTGTTTCTAAGGCAAGCAGATGTCTATCTGAGGAGATGTAGATTATTAAGTGCACAGTTCAGGCAATGTCAAGAGTCCTGGAATGCGTCTTCCACGGAAATGCCTCTCAGGACGCAACTTCCAAGAGCCAAAGATTTATGTGCTGAAGGACTCTGCTTCTTCCACCAGTCTGGTCAAGACTGAAAGCCCAGTCATTAGACTGAAAGCCCAGGAAAATGATCTTGAAAATCCATGTTTTAGAGAAGTGCTCAGGGTGACACTAGACACTTACCTTAACTAGTTTGTTCTACATGTGCAGAAGAAAAGAAGACATGCAATGTTTTTGGCTTTGGATTCCTTTTATCCTTAACAAAACTCCAGAACTCACTCACAGAAGTCATGTCTTTGAATTCCTTGAATTTGGATGAATATCAAACCAAATGCAAACCATTCAGGAAGAGGAAGGGGCATCCCTCGGTATCCACATCTGGGAAAATTAAAGCTCAGGAAAAAGCACTAATGACTTAGCCATGAAAATCATTTGCAACTTTGTTTCCCTACCAGGTTTTTCTTCCAAGAAGATGTGCTCTTGTATGAACAGGAAAGCAGGAAAGTTGAAGTCGTTGGTTTGAAACCCTGGGTTTGCCTGGTCAAGGCACATATGACAAACAATCAGTGGACAACTAAAACGAAGCAACAATGAGTTGATACTTTTTGAGCTCCTACCCCTGAAAATCAATACATAAAATCTTTTTTCAAAATATATTTTAAAAATTTATTTATTTTAGTGAGAGCAGAAGAGAGGGAGAGAAGAAGGGAAGGAAGGAAGGAGAGAGAGAGACAGGAACATCAATCTGTCCCTGATCAGGGATTGAACCAGCAACCTCTGTGCTTTGGGACAATGCTCTTACCCAGGGGTCCCCAAACTTTTTACACAGGGGGCCAGTTCACTGTCCCTCAGACCGTTGGAGGGTCGGACTATAAAAAAAACTATGAACAAATCCCTATGCACACTGCACATATCTTATTTTAAAGTAAAAAAAAACAAAACGGGAACAAATACAATATTTAAAATAAAGAACAAGTAAATTTAAATCAACAAACTGACCAGTATTTCAATGGGAACTATGCTCCTCTCACTGACCACCAATGAAAGAGGTGCCCCTTCTAGAAGTGTGGCGGGGGCCGCATGCAGCCCACAGGCCGTAGTTTGGGGACCCCTGCTCTTACCAATTGAGCTATCCGGCCAGGACATATAAAAATCTTAAAAAAAAAAAAAAAAGGTTCTGAAGCCTGTGGCATACCTCCAAGTTGGCAGGTACCATCCATACCTCACAAGACACTGTGCATGAGTGGTGACTTTGTGAAGATGACATACCAAGCACAAGCACCATGAAGCCATTTCCACACAGGATGCTAACAGGGCCTGGCTAACTGTTTGCTGAATGACCTACATGCTTCTATCATTGTGAGATTTAAAACAAAGCCTCAGCAAAACAAAGCTGCTACACCATTAAGTTGTTCTTGCTGGTGAGACCCCGAACACTTAGTATGTGAGCACATGAAACATATTAGAATCAAGTCTGGCGCATGGCGCAGTCCAATGGACACAGCAATGCCTCTAACAAGGTACGAGGTTGACTGCCTATACTAGATCATAGCCTGACCTGGCCTAGTTCTCACCCAGCTGACCTCTACTTGATCCTTTTTTCTTAGCCTACCTCTACTCAGAATTCTTCCATTTCGGGTTGGATCCTTAGGTCAGTGACCCCGGCATCAGGGCCGCCAGCCTTACCTTGGTGTTGGTACATGCCTTCCCCTTTTTGTAGTCTTTGTGGCTGCTTCGTTTGTCCAGCTTTGCCCAGAGGGCTTTAGCTTTCCAGTAGCTGAGCTTGGACTTGAGCTTGTGGTAAAAGGAGCGATAGTCCTTAGGCTTCAGGTCCAGGTGGTCGCAGAGCTCTCTGAAGGCCTTGAGGGTCCCCTTGCAGGTGGTGGCCTGCACAAACTGGTCAAATAGGGCATGTGCTTGACTCATGGTCTCGTTTTTACTCTCCTCCATGCTTTCCCACTCAGTGACCCAACAAAGGGGGTGGAGGAACAGCAGCTGGTCCACCTGATGCTGTCAGGTTAACCTAACAGAAATAAAGAAAAAGGAATGGTGAGCAAATCCAAATTCATGTCTACAAACATTTCCTAGGAGACATAACCCTTGTTCAGTGTGGAACCCCCGAGTGTTGTATCATCCGTTCAACAAATGTGTACCTTCTCTGCTCCAGGCACCTAGGTGCAGGCGGAAGGGCGCATGGCAGGGCTTGTGTCCAAGGCTCTGCAGTGTCGTGGGTGAGACAGACTCATAAACAGAAGGTTAAGTGTCCCTAGTGATAGCACATAAGGGATTTGGGACATAAAGGAACAGCACCCAGGTCAGAGGGTAAAGGGTCCTCGCTGAAGGTGAACCTCTGCAAGGTGACAGCAGGCTCTTTCAGGATGAGTACTAGCAGGCAGGGGTACCGTGGAGGACCTGGGGAAGGAAGTAAGACAGGAAGGGCTGTGTGGGACTCTTAGAGTGAGGGAGTCAAGAAGGATCCCCAGGCTTCCTCTCGGCCAATGAGGAAATGGTGACAGTGTGCAAGTGGATTAAAACAGAACTCAGGTGTGAGGGAGGTGTGGTGTGCCCCCTCTTGGCCCCGTTACATCTGCACTGCTTTTGGGGTATTCACTAGGCAGGCAGGCGTGGTCCGAAACTGGGAGCAACTTCGGATTGTGCCATTAGGTCATTAGCATGCAGGTTAGCAGCTGATCCTAGACAGATAGCTGGTGAGGTCACACCAGGAGAGGCCCTGGGAGAGAAGCACAGGGCCCTGGAGGAGCCTGGGATGCAGACTCCTCAGGAGCTGGCAGAGAGGGTGCTCCACAAAGGCAGTGACAGGAGTGACGGGAGCCAACGTGCAGTGCCACAGCATTTAAAGAGTTTCAAGTTCAGAAGTGTCGACGCTGGTGAGGATTCACACACTAAAATACTGCCTCTGCACACTGCACACGGCAGCGTGGGCAGGTTACAGCCACCCGCTCTGCCCACAGACATATCTGACAACAATGATTGAGGTCTATGCCTGTCACCAAAAACGTCTACACGCCCACCACCCTGCGTCTGCTGGGCAGAAGCTGTAGGATGGGAGACGGCGCCCTGGGTGCTCCTTTGTCCACTCGCTCCCTTGGGTCTTCCTCATTATTTTTGGGCCAAGTTCTATTTATCACTACTCTTTGGAACTATTACTGCAGGGCAGGAGGCAAAGGGCCAAAGACCAAAATGCAGCCACAGGAAGAACAGAAAGGGAGGCCAGGGCAGTGAGGTTCTGTGCCCACGGGTTCCCTGACCCCTGAATAGGTCTCTCTGCCTCACCAGGCCTCGATGTTCCCTAGTGAGAGACAGGAAGCAGAGACTGGGTGATCTCCAAAACTCTCTTCCAATCCTGAGGTTCTCTGAGTTGAGTGCTGAGAAAAACTTCGCTGTCACAGGGCTCACTCCTGCTACTGCAGTTGTGAGGGTCCACGAGAGGAATATCACCAACTTACCACCAGTGTGATGAGGACTGCACTGAACCTTACTGTTGGAGATGGGGGTGGATGCAGGAAGAGAGCTGTTGGTCCACTGTACTCAGGTAGAGAAGCAAAAAGTAGCCCACTATTCAGTGAACCAGCCCATGTAGTGGGATCCACCAAATGGGAGGTGCTAATGAAATCAAGTCTCAGAAGACAGGCGCCATGCTTCAGACTCAGAACACAGTATAGGAGGAGACCCTCGTCCCTCCTGAAGCTCTTACACTGGGGAGACCTCTGACAAACAGAGCCCCCTTTGCGAAGTAGAAACAACATCTGCTCTGCACAACTCACACGATATCACAAGTTTAACCAAATCGACTGAAGCTGTGTCTTAAGTTTCAGGAGTGGAAGTTAATAACTAAATACAAGGAACTGCCATTTTCCTGTAACCTATGTCAACAGATGCACACTTTTCATGGATTGTGGAGGCCAAGTCAAAGATGGTAATTCTTTACCCGAAACACAGACTTGGCTTCTGATCCCAAGTATATCACATACCCAACATTCTCTCCTGGCTTTGGATATAAAAACTACACTAGTAAGAAACATAGCTTGTTCCAATGTCTGTGTAGCCAAGGGTCTAGCAAGAAACTTTTATTTAGGGGGAACTGGAACTCATCTTCAGTTTCCCCTAAATAAAAGTTTATTTCTTCTGGTAGCAGTAAGGAGCAAGAGAAATATATATTTAAAATTCCTAAAAAGAGCTCATTTTTGTCTTTTTTTTTTTTTTTGTATTTTTCCAAAGTGAGAAGCAGGGACAGGCAGGCAGACAGAGTCTTGCATGTGCCCAACTGGGATCCCCCTGGCATGCCCACCAGGGGGCGATGCTCCGCTGTAACCTAAGCCATTCTAGTGCCTGAGGTGGAGGCCATGGAGCCGTCCTCAGCACCTGGGCCTATACTGCTCCAATGGAGCCTTGCCTGCAGGAGGGGAAGAGAGAGACAGAGAGGAAGGAGAGAGGGAAGGACACTTCTCCTGTGTGCCCTGACTGGGATTTGAACCCGGGACTTCCACATGCCAGGCCAAAACTCTACTGCTGAGCCAACTGACCAGGGCCGTTTTTCTCTTACATGTGTTTATGCCAAAGGCAGAGGGAACAGGTCACACAGAGGCCTAGAAACAAGGCCCCAGAGTGTCTGCTCGTGAGGGCCTCTCTGTGGGGGTTCCTGTAGCTATGTTTGCTCTCTGGCAGGCAGACAGCACTCCACAAGCCTGCTCCTGCACACCCTACCTGTGTTCATCATCACTACCCCCACCTCTCACACACTTAGAAAGTTTTAAGAAGAAAGTTTTAAGACGTCTGGGTCCAGTCTCCCTGCCTCATGTCGAAGAAGGAAATGACTTTTCTTTGTTCCTGAATCGCTGCCACCTTTCACTCCTGGCTAGACCGGGGAACTCAGTACTAGTTTTCTTGCTTCACTTTACAGGCCCTGCAACCTGTATCAAGCTTTTCCCTGTCTAATACCTGCCTTAAGCTTATACCTCCCTGAAAGAGTCCTGAGCTTTTGTTTCCAGAAGAATTCTACTATGTAGGCTAAAAGTGCTTGGTTGCTTACAGCCCATTCTGCTTGAAATAACTATTTACTTCCACAAAGCAGCTAACCACAGAGAAGCCAAATCACATCCCAGCACAGATGAGCACCTACATTAATAACTGTGAAACACGTTCACATTCATAGGTTTCAGCTACGGCTCCTGGACAGCTGCACACAGGGACTGCTTCCAAGTGGCAGGCCAGTAGTAAGTGCCCAGCTGAAGGGATTTTGACCTGCAGGTCACTAATGACAACAGATAAATAGAGTTAAGCTGGTTCCTGGAACAATGTGACTGGCACCAAAGGTAAGAATACACGAGAGCAATTCCCTTAGGCTGCCTCATTTTTCCTGCTTTGCAAGCCAAACGAGGGCGGGGAGGACAGTCCGGGACGCTCTGGTGCTACTCTGCAGCTCTGTGGGCTCGGGTGTCCTGTTTATCATGGGGACTCATCGGCACTCTGATTCACTCTGAGAGCTGCTGGGGAGGACTGCAGAAGGGCTGTTCCTGCCGTTGCCCCCACTACCCTCATTCCTGAAGGTTACACCCAGAGTCAAACCCAGCACAGGCCCCTCCTGGACCAGCTTCATGCACGCTACAACCCAGTATCCTGGGAAAATCAGCATTCATAATCCTGGGAATCTGGAGGCCAGGAAACCTGGCCGGAAGGTGCCGGAAATTCTGGGGACCGAAATGCCAAGGTGTGGAAGGAAGGGGTGCAGGAAGTGAGGAGCCTGAGGGGGAAGAGGAAGTAAAAGCCAGATTTCCAGGGCATCAGGGTGATGTCTGCCAGCTGACAACATCCTGCACGTCTGTCTGTCCCACGGAATGGCCTGCTGACTCAGTCTGGCTCCCATGGCTGCGGGGACTGTGCTGGAGGAGCCGCCTGGTAAGTGCATGCCAGAGCAGAGCTCATGTTTCTATTTACAACAAGGTCAAAGTCAGTTGTCACTGACTCACGCTGGTTACGGGAACACTCAATCTCTAGCACTTAGAATAGGTGGGTGGTTATTTGAGGGATGGGGGAGAATTACCTTTAAAAATATAAAAAGAGAAACAAAAAGAGAATTACACCTCAAGAGTGTGAAACTAGAGTTGAAATCAGTTACTTCTCCCTAGCCACTGCATCAATATACCAGGCGATGTGCAAAATCTCTGAATCTTACAAGAAATCTGTAACATGCCCTTTCCCAGCCCTCAGTCAGGTCTGATTGTCTGATCAGATCTGAGAAGTCGGCACATGGAAGTATATTTTGGAATGCTGTTAGGATGAAACTTAGATGGAAAAATGCCTAAAGATTACAGTTTCCTTTGTGGTTTGCCTCAGTATCTAGGGCTGTTCAGGCCACTATCATCTGTGGACGGGGGACACAGAGGACCTCAGCTCAGGGGTGATGAGCTGACTGAATCAGACCACGTAAGGAGAGGACGCTGTCCCCGTCCCAGCTCCTGTCGCGATGCGCTCATCGGCCCCCTAGCCTTGGGTAGGTGCTCTGGGTACCTAGGAGCAAGCTCAGAGCAGTGAGGAAAGCAGTCTTTCCTCTGTGTCTTGTTCTCAGTTCTGAAGGATTCCATCCTCAGGTCTTTCCTACTTTCCATCCCATTAAGCACCAACGGACATCTAGCAGGATGCCAGGAAATTGGAGAAGAGCCTCACCCCACCTGCACACGCCCTTCCCACTCTGGGGAGCGGCCCTTCAGTCACTGACCCCCCTCAAGGGCTGAGGACTGCCTGGGAGACCAGGTCTTTGGAGCTACAACCTGACACAGTGGACATGTACTGTCTCTGTGGGCCGTTAGGGGAGCAGACCCTTCATGGGATTCTGCATGGGAACCCAGCAGCCCAATGAGGCAGGGACCAGTCCTGGGCACACATGAGCTTCGGCCTCAGTGGTTGGGAAGTAGAGGGCAATGGAAGAGGTGTAACAGGAGGTTCCGAACATGTTACCAAAAAGCGGTTTTTAACAATGATATGGTCAGCCTGGGCAGCGCATGATACCCTAATGAGAGCAACTAGCAAGAATATAGTACTTTTGTTAGGAATGCTCCCACAGCCTTGCTCTTCGCTGTAGAAGGGCCCTCTCTGGAGGGGTCTGAGAACAGGTAGGACCAGATTGGCCTGTGTCCTCTTCCGAGTCTCCAGTTCTCAAAGACACTGGCATAGTCCTTCCTATGTTATCTTTACTCTCTTCGTTAATAATCTGTTTCTTCAGGAAAAGCCACCGAAACAATGGAGAAATGTAGTGGATCAGAAGCAGCTGACCCTTCCCTGCCTTGTGGTCATCACCCAAACAAAAAGTCCACATCAGAACCAAGTGTACAGCAAGCATAACAGCTCGCGATGATGCCCAAATAGCCCAGGGAAGCCAGGAGTGGAGAAGGGCGCTGCGAGGCTGAACGCCGTCTGTGACGGGACTCACAGGAGCTGAGGCAATGAGCGTGAACTGCAGCCGTGCCAGGCACAGAGCAAGACCTGACAAATGCAGCACTGTCATTACCGTCTGGCAGTTTATCGGCCTGACAACAAAAGGTACACTCAGGCTAAATAAATGGCCACTCATATAACAGAATGAGAGAGCACAGGCAGTTGTGTTTTGAAAGAAAGAAAAATGTTTCAGAATCTCCTTTGTTCCCCCCTCCCCTTTGCCTGCTCCAGTTCATCTGTCTGGAAGGTGTGGTGATGGTGGGAGAGGCTCAAAGAACAAGATCTACGTCAGCAAGTTCCTGCCAAACTTAGATGTTAAAACAGGAAAGATATAAGAACTTAAAACAACAGCCGGAAAAAGAACTAAGACCCAACAAGTTACTAGCTGTCAGACCCATTTCTTATCTCAATCTCCACCACAGCCCACGAGGGGGAGTCCACACAGGGAGGGGGGGTAAGCCCACCGGGAAGCTGCCACTTAGAGAAGCTGAAACGTAACACAGTGAGAGCAGCAGCACAGCCATGTCTTGCTACCACCCGGGAACGTAGCATGAGAAACGAAGGCGGCCAGAATGTCTGCTCCGGTCCCTCACTGCCTGAGAGCCAGACCCTGTTGTCAATAGACAGACCCACTGCTAGGAAGATAGCTGCCCAGTTAACGACGGATACGCAGTTTCAAGTAAATTTAGCAGGACACATAACACAGGATTCCTTTTCTTCTCATGATTTATCTCTGCATCTGCTTCTTTGAAATGGATTCTTTCGTAAATGAAAGTCAAGGGCAGTCTTGTTTCACAGGAATTCTGCCTACTGGCTGCTAAAAGGCTGAGCAACCAAGACATGCTAACTCGGTACTCACCAACCTAGGTTCTTCACAGGTTCCAGCACCCAGCCACAGCCACAGCCACAGCCACAGCTCAGAGGAGCCACTCGCAAGGCAGTTCTAAATCACCTAATGCTACTCTGGTCTCTGCAGGAGCTCAGGGCCGGTCAGGAGGGAACCACAACCCACCACTACAAGAGTACAGAGCTGAGTTATAAGAAGACAAAGAGACTGACACCACCTTGCCCTGCTGACGTGAGAGCACAGCTATGATCCAGGTGATGCAGGGACCCCGATGGGGAGGAAGTTCATGGAGGTTCTGGGGATTACAGCCTAGAGCCCTCTCCAGAGAAGCAGGCTCCAATCTACTCTCCTCAGCACCATGGACCTGGTTCTAGCACACAGTTTGTTCTCTACAAGGTTTTATTCATTACAGGGCTACCAAGCCATCTAAGTCGTGCAGAATCAGGAAGTGGTTGGCTGGCAGCTGAGCAGGGTAACCTCTAGGGCCCTTGCAAAGCACAGGGACAGAGCTGCAGCCGTCCAGAGGAGTAGCGATGGCCGTTCAGCAGCTGTGGTCCCATACGTGCTTTAATAGCCTTTAGTTATCCCCTCGCCTAGGGGCAGAACCTGCAGCTACAGCTTTATAAGGATTGCCCAGGACACGCAAACAAATGCAAGAGATGAACCTGGAACAGAGATGACATCACTTCTTTTTTTTTTTTTTTTTCATTTTTCTGAAGCTGGAAACAGGGAGAGACAGTCAGACAGACTCCCGCATGCGCCCGACCGGGATCCACCCGGCATGCCCACCATGGGGCGACAGCTCTGCCCACCATGGGGTGATGCTCTGCCCATCCTGGGCATCGCCATGTTGCGACCAGAGCCACTCTAGCGCCTGAGGCAGAGGCCACAGAGCCATCCCCAGCACCCGGGCCATCTTCGCTCCAATGGAGCCTTGGCTGCGGGAGGGGAAGAGAGAGACAGAGAGGAATGCGCGGCGGAGGGGTGGAGAAGCAAATGGGCGCTTCTCCTGTGTGCCCTGGCCGGGAATCAAACCTGGGTCCTCCACACGCTAAGAGATGACATCACTTCTTTGCGATTGGGGAGAAGTAGCGAGACACCTTGCTCCATTTCCAACACGCCCCACTTGCTCTGCACTGATGGCCTGACTGCCTGGTCCCAGCTTGTGTGGTGCTGGACAGCGGACGAGTGACCCATGTTTATAACTACAGTCAGTGCACACCCCTGTGGAAAAGCAGGTGCCAGGGAGAAAGGAAAAGACCACTAAGAAGCGTGTTTGAGCCACAATGTCTAACATCACAGAAGTGTAGGAAAGGAGAGAAGGTGTCTGTGTGCTGATTAGTTCATTATTAATTTGTTACTGACTTAGCGGGTGTGAGAGGAACAAAAAGTGGCCTACCGCATCTCTGGACAGGCCCTAATGATGACAAGGACTCTAGTTTTCAACTCCCATTCCAGAATGACAGCTACCTTCTTCAGATACCAGAGGTTCCCCAAGTTACTAGTGGTGTGATTTTGAAGGGCCCAAGTCTCAGATGGTCTAAAAGAAAAAGGCTCACCAGATGTCCCACGAGGTTCCTGGAGACAGAACTGGGGAAGAAGGAGGAGATAAAGCCAAGGACAAGCATGGTCACTCTTCAGGGAACACTGGCTGCAAATAGGACTAGTAAGTGCTGTTTCAGGAGGCTGGCTACTAACAGAGAAAGAAGATCTTCATTTTCTAACATGGTCTACGTGCCCACTCCGCCTTGCCCCATGCACCAAGCAAGCTGAGCTCTGCCTTGGCTCCTGGCAACAGGAGGGAGTGGGGGCTAACGGGCTCCAACGCCCTGATGATATTCAATGACTTTCATGGAGAAAGTCTCAGCTGCTGTCTCCACAGCAGAAGGAAGTCAAGAGGGTCAATCTCAAACCAGCTCTACAGAATATCGGTAGGTTTACAGCTATGAGTGTGCAATACAAAAAGTGTATTCTTTCATTACTTATTGCATTATTTATTATTATTATTAACCCATTCTTGCCCATCCCTGTACTTTCCCTCCCAAATTAGCTTACAAGGGTCAGGGCTGTAGGCACAGTCCCCAGGAAACCGGTTTTCTCTGGATCCAGTGCCCTTCCAGGCCCATCCTCACTGCACGCTGATTCCTGTGGGCTCAGACATGGGACTACCTGCGGCTAAACCCTCCCACTGGAAACAGTCCACTTGGGTAGAAATGAAACATCCAAAGTAAGGAAGTAAGTAACAACAAGCTTTTCTTCCTTGTGCAAAAGGAATACTGCAAATTCCCCAAGCTTGACCCTGGCAGTCTCTTGAAAGTGTACAGCCCTCAGTTCTGCTTACACCACCCTCTTGCCCTAGGGATGACCTCACCCCCATCCAAGGGGTGCTTAGGCACATTTTCTCCCAAGACCAAGTACCAAAACTTAACTGCCATGAGACCTTTGGGCCCCAAAATTCCAGCTGCTCTGGGCTCAAGCCAACAGTTTTCTTTAGAAGACTCATCAATCCTGGCTCAATCCAGCACCAATGACATTAGGTGGTACAGCCCCCAAGGGGCCAGAAGGCCCTTCCACATCCACCCTCACCTGACAGTGCCAACATCTGATGGCCAAGCCCTGGCCTAGTTGGTCACTGGTATAGGACTGCTGTTGGCTGACCTGCTGGCTGTGTGCACAGAAGCAAGTGCTCTGGCTTGCTCTGCAGGCTGCAGTCTGAGCGTGCTGAGCCCAGTGCTCCTTGGGGAAGCACTGTGTACTCACTACTTGATGCTCTTACCAGCAGTGGCTTAGGCAAGGCTGTCCAGGGAAGCCATCCTTATGAGGAAGGTGACCAAAGGGTATCACCTGCCCCTTTGCAAAATGAAGGACTTCTGTGCCTGCAGCCACAACTCAGGACCACTCAATGTCAAGCACGACCAAACTGACCCGGCTGTATCTCATCCTCTCAGGTTCCCCTTTGGGTACAGGCTGAATATAGTCACTGTAACACCGGGCCCACTCCACCCCATCAGGGTCTCTTATTACCGTCCACAAGCGGTGTGTCCATCCAGCAGGAAAGCTGGTAACCCCCTCTTGTTGCAGTCCCTGTTTCAACAGTCCATTAGACCAGTGGTCCCCAACCCCCGGGCCGCGGACCGGTACCGGTCCGTGGGCCATTTGGTACCGGTCCGCAGAGAAAGAATAAATAACTTACATTATTTTCATTTTATTTATATTTAAGTCTGAACAATGTTTTATTTTTAAAAAATGACCAGATTCCCTCTGTTACATCCGTCTAAGACTCACTCTTGACGCTTGTCTCGGTCACGTGATACATTTATCTGTCCCACCATAAAGGCCGGTCCGTGAAAATATTTTCTGACATTAAACCGGTCCATGGCCCAAAAAAGGTTGGGGACCACTGCATTAGACCATTCAATGATCAGTCCACGATAGACAGCCCAGCTGTCTGTACAAATCACTCAAGGTGAAAGTCCATTACAGGCAACTAGGCATACAGCTCTTTGATAACGGACCTCAGCGCCTTTCCAGAAGTGCTCTATTGCCACAAGCCTCATCCAAACCTCTCAGCAAGCTCAGAGGGCCTGGCAGGGTCACACACATTCAAGGCCTGCGTCGCCTTGACAGTTCTCTTAGGTGCTGCAATCTTGTAGCCGTGAGGTGTGAACACCAGCCATTTTCTTGGCAGCTGCTGGGGTTGTCCACTTCCCCCGCTTTTCCAGCAGTTGGAACCTCTGTTCCAGCTTACACTGCTGCCAAAGCTCTATTAGACCTGCCATCTAACTTCTCCTTATCTGCCCCAGCAGCAATTAAGTCTACCCACACCTGTGTTCGGGTAACCATTTCTCTTGTTAGTTGGTTGGGCAGCATGGGCAGTAGCCCGCATACCCTTACGGTGCTACACTTGCTTCTACCTCCCCCAAATCCGCCACTATCCATGTAACAGCATTGGTGGGATGCCCACATGCGGCTCAAGATAGCCACTAGTGACCCCAAAAGTACAGAAGGGGCATTACAGAGAATAAAGTCCCTCATCGCTGCTGTAAATACTTCCTCACCTGGCCCACGGCACCTCAGGTTGAAAGCAGTATTCTTCATACCCAGTTACTGGAGGACCTGCTGCAGCTCAGTATATGACTGTCATTGACTCAGTGCCCCTGGCAAGTTTCCAGCATTCTGCCAGACATTACAAATGGCAGCCATCATCCATTCTAATAGGGTATGGTTTCCTGGGTCCGTCAAGGCAGTTCTGAAGATGCTGCCTCAGGGAGGAGTGTGTGGTAATGGTGGCCAATCCCTCCGTCTCAGTTCTAAAGAGCATGATGCCATCCACCCCTTTGTCGCACAACCACAGTAACCAGGCTGACAGGGACTCAGTGGGTTTCTGCCTGAATTGCATCCCTATCTCCATCAGTTCTGCCTGGTGTAGGGTCAGACCACAGAGTGCTCCACTACCTGTGGAGAGGGTTCTGCCTGCCCCCAGGGGACTCCTGGCTGCTGGCTTTGAGTCTGCCGACGACAGTTTCAGAGGAGTTGGAAACTCTTACTACTTACTACCAACTCAGAGCCTCTCCGCCGGCATCAATCTGGCCCTTGCAGTTGCCAGCTCTCGGCTTGAAGTTGAAACTGAAGCTCTTGAACCTGCAATTCCTTCTCCAGCTCCTGCTGCAGCCAGTGTTCGGCCTCTCATACAGAGCTTTCGGTTTCTGCTCACAGGGCTGTAAGAGACAACTAGCCCATGGCTCCCAACAGGGGAGCCACAGAGAACCATATGCTGGAGAATAAGGACCACTCCTCTATCCCACCCTCAAGGGTGTCGGTGGCTCCATACCAATCTGAGCTGAATTCTGCCCACTATGCCAGATGTAATGCCAGTAGCTGAGGCCAGGCAGGTTCACAATGGATTTGGGCAGATGGTACAGGAACTGCGGAGCCAGAAAGCACTGGGCCATTCCCATTTATTAGATTCTCACAACAGTGGACAAGCAAACGAGCAAGGGAAAACCACTTCTTACAGCAACAGGAGAACGAACAGGAAAGCAGTCCCTCGCATTGCAGGCAAGCAATCCGCCAAAACTGCCCTGAAAGTACCCAGAGCGCTATGTAGGCTACATGCACACATGGCTCTGCCACAGGCTCACACACTAATCATGCAAAGTGCAAGCAAGCAAGCCTAACACTGTTTACCCAACAGCCACTTTTAGAAATATCACTCATTTCAGGACAGGGAAAAGTGAATGTAATTACATAATCGATCCAGATAAATTTCTAGGTCTCTGAGCCAGCCACAGCCACACGCTTCTCATGCAGAGGCAGGATGGCCGTGACCTTGCTGAGGCCTGCTCTGAGTCCTTCTGTTGCCAAACTGGCAGCAATAGCAAATGCTATTTCGTCGTATCCCTCAGCCTCTTAAACCTGACTAACCATACTCATCCTCAGGTGTGGGAGTTACTGAAAACTCCCTCTAGAGTGATGGAAATGGTCTAAAACTAGGTTGTGATGATGGCTGCATAGCTTGGGACATTTGCTAAAAATTATTGACTTGTCCTCTTAGAACAGGTGGGTCTTACTGTATGAAAATTATGTATACCCCCCCTTCAGCCCTGAGCCCTGAGCCCTGCACCACCTCTCCTGCCCCGTGCAACTCTCTGGGGCGGCCAGGAGTCCTGCTTGAAGTCCTGGCAGTTCTGGGCCGTGCACTGCAGGGTTCTGGGGTCGGGAATTCGGCACAGCCTGTGGCTCTCACCAGCCCTCTCCACTTGCTCCACCCAGGGTGCCTGTGCCTCCCCGCGCTGGTGTGTCCACCATGAATAAGCCAAGCCCATTTATAGTTCAAGCCCATGCAGGGGTCCCCAAACTTTTTACCAGTTCACTGTCCCTCAGACCGTTGGAGGGCCGCCACATACAGTGCTCCTCTCACTGACCACCAATGAAAGAGGTGCCCCTTCCGGAAGTGCAGAAGTGCGTTGGGGGGCCGGATAAATGGCCTCAGGGGGCCGTAGTTTGGGGAGGCCTGCTATAGAGTGAGAAGCTCAGGTTCTCCAGGGCCCAGGGGCCAGTTTCCAGTTTATCCTTTATTCAGCCCTCCCCATGACCTTTCCCCTCTGCTGTTTGGCTGTTTTATTGCTCTGTTAACACCAGGGTTTCAGGTGAAAGAGGAAATTGCCAGGAAACTAAATCTCACAGCATGGCCATTTCTCAACAGTCCCATTTGAAGGTTCAGGAGGAAAGGAGGTGAATTAATGACTTCAGCTGTCTGTGTATTTGCTAACTTCTTCATCCTCTTCTGTCTTTTTTTTTAAGCAGCCAATGCTGAGAACAGAATTTCCCAAACTAACATAAAGAAGCCCTTAATTCAGTGGTCTCCAACCCCCAGGCCGCGGACCAGTACCGGTCTGTGGGCCATTTGGTACTGGTCCACAGAGAAAGAATAAATAACTTACATGATTTGTTTTATTTATATTTAAGTCTGAACGACATTTTATTTTTAAAAAATGACCAGATTCCCTCTATTACATCCGTCTAAGACTCACTCTTGACGCTTGTCTCGTAAGTTTGACAATTATATTTTAAAATGCCACAGTTTTGACGCCGGTCGCATAATTTTATTTTGTGCATTTATCTGTCCCACCCTAAAGGCCGGTCCGTGAAAATATTTTCTGACATTAAACCGGTCCATGACCCAAAAAAGGCTGGGGACTACTGCCTTAATTGGCTTGCATGTCCTGGCGCCTCCTCTACGAAATCTCAGTTGCACTCCTGCACAAATCTCTCTTTACTACGAGACTGAGTGCTAGAGCCAAGGAGTCAAGTGCATGTCAGTTAAGTCTCAAAACAAACTGTCCCTTCCTCAAAACAGCTGCATGATTTCAAAAGCACAGTGTAAAGCAATGGGGTCGTTTATCTCCAACCTAAATAATCCTCCAAATCACTGGTAAAACAAAAGAAATGAAATCGCACATTTTCCCTGAGCCCTTCTTGAAACAATGTTGCTTTCCCTTTCTTCCCAGGTACACAGCTTTCCTCAGCTCCCCATACCTCCACCAGATAGCAAGTCTCGTAGGTTTCTTTCCCCAGCATTTAGCAGTGACAGACCTACAACCGATATTCAAGTCTTTATGAATGAATTAAATTTTTGGTTTATGTGTAAATACTTTCAGCGCTCAAGATAAATTGTATCTTTAAAATATAATAGAAAATTACTTATAGGTCCAATATTTTATTTTATATATATTTTTTATTATATATATATTTTTTAGAGCGAGACAGATGACAGGAAGGGAGAAAGATGAGAAGCATCAACTCATAGCTGTGGCATCTTAGTTGTTCATTTATTGCTTTCTTTCCTTTTTGATTTTCTGTCTGCATTCCCATCACCCGAAGTCCAATTGTCTTCCATCACCTTCTAACTGGTTTTCTTTGTGTCCCTCCCCTCCCCCAACCCCTTCCCTCTCCTCGCCCCCACCCCGTAACCCCCACACTCTTGTCCATGTCTCTGTTTCATTTTTATGTCCCACCTATGTATGGAATCATATAGTTCTTAGTTTTTTCTGATTTACTTATTTCGCTCAGTATAATGTTATCAAGGTCCATCCATGTTGTAAATGATCCGATGTCATCATTTCTTATGGCTGAGTAGTATTCCATAGTATACATGTAACAAAGCTTTTTAATCCACTCGTCCACTGACGGACACTTGGGCTGTTTCCAGATCTTCGCTATTGTGAACAATGCTGCCATAAACATGGGGGTGCATTTCTTCTTTTCATACAGTGCTATGGTGTTCTTGGGGTATATTCCTAACAGTGGGATAGCTGGGTCAAAAGGCAGTTCAATTTTTAATTTTTTGAGGAATCTCTATACTGTTTTCCACAGTGGCTGCACCAGTCTGCATTCCCACCAGCAGTGCAGGAGGATTGCCTTTTCTCCACATCCTCGCCAGCACTTATTCTGTGTTGTTTTGTTGATGAGCGCCATTCTGACTGGTGTGAGGTGAGATCTCATTATGGTTTTATTTTGCATTTCTCTAATGATTAGTGATGTTGAGCATTTTTTCATATGCCTATTGACCATCTGTATGTCCTCTTTGGAGAAATGTCTATTCATTTCTTTCGCCCATTTTTGATAAGATTGTCTGTCTTCCTGGTATTAAGTTTTACAAGTTCTTTATAAATTTTGGTTATTAACCCCTTATCAGACGTATTGTCAAATATGTTCTCCCATTGTGTAGTTTGTCTTTTTATTCTGTTCTTAATGTCTATAGCTGCGCAAAAGATTTTAGTTTGATACAGTCCCATTTGTTTATCCTGTCTTTTATTTCACTTGCCCGTGGAAATAAATCGGCAAATATATTGCTGTGAGAGATGTCAGAGAGCTTACTGTCTATGTTTTCTTCTAAGATGCTAATGGTTTTACGGCTTACATTTAAGTCTTTTATCCATTTTGAGTTTATTTTTGTGCATGGTGTAAGTTGGTGGTCTAGTTTCATTTTTTTTGCAGGTAGCTGTCCTATTTTCCCAACACCATTTGTTGAAGAGGCTGTTTTTACTCCATTGTAAGCTCTTACCTACTTTGTCAAATATCAGTTGTCCATAAAGGTGTGAATTTATTTCTGGGTTCTCTGTTCTGTTCCATTGATCTATATGCCTGTTCTTATGCCAGTACTAGGCTGTTTTGAGGATAATGGCCTTGTAGTATAACTTGATATCCAGAAGTGTGATACCTCCCACTTTATTCTTCTTTTTCAAGATTTCTGAGGCTATTCGTGTTCTCTTTTGGTTCCATATAAATTTTTGGAATATATGTTCTATATCTTTGAAGTAAGTCATTGGTATTTTAATTGTTATTGCATTGAATTTATAAATTGCTTTGGGTAATATAGACATTTTAATGATGTTTATTCTTCCTAACCATGAGCACGGTATATGCTTCTACTTGTTTGTATCTTCCCTGATTTTTTTAATCAATGTTTTATAATTTTTTGAGTATAAGTCTTTAATCTCCCTGGTTAAATTTATTCCTAGGTACTTTATTTTTTTGGTTGCAATGGTGAAGAGGATTGCTTCCTTAATTTCTCTTTCTGACAGTTCATTGTTAGTATATAAAAATGCCTCTAATTTCTGAGTATTAATTTTATATCCTGCCACCTTGCTCAATTCATTTATCAGGTCCAGTAGTTTTTTGACTGAGACTTTAGGGTTATTTATATACAGTATCATATCATCTGCAAAGAATGATAGTTTTACTTCTTCTTTTCCAATTTAGATGCCTTTTATTTCTTTTTCTTGTCTGATTGCTGTGGCTAGGACTTCCAGAACTATGTTGAATAAGAGTGGTGAAAGGGGGCATCCCTGCCTTGTTCCTGATCTTAAGAGGATTGCTTTTAATTTTTGTCCATTGAGTATGATGCTGGCTGTGGATTTGTCATAGATGGCCTTTATCATGTTGAGGTATGTTCCCTGTATTCCCACTTTGTTGAGAGTTTTGATCATGAATGGGTGCTGGATTTTATCAAATGCTTTTTCTGCATCTATTTAAATGATCATGTGGTTTTTCTTCTTCCTTTTGTTTATGTGATGAATCACATTGATTGATTTGCGAATATTGTACCAGCCTTGCCTCCCAAGAATAAATCCCACTTGATCATGGTGTATGATTTTTTTCATATATTGCTAGATCCGATTTGCTAATATTTTGTTGAGGATTTTAGCATCTAAATTCACCAGGGATATTGGCCTATAGTTTTCTTTCTTTGTGTTGTCTTTGCCTGGTTTTGGAATCAGAATTATGCTCATCTCATAAAAGGAACTTGGAAGTCTTCCTTCCTCTTGAATTTTTTTGAAATAGCTTGAGAACGATAGGAGTTAGTTCTTCTTTGAATATTTGGTAGAATTCACTTGTGAAGCCATCAGGCCCAGGACTTTTCTTTGTTGGGAGTTTTTTTGATAACTGTTTCAATCTCATTTGTTGTAATCAGTCTGTTTAGGTTTTCTGATTCTTCCAGATTGATTTTTGAAAGGTTATATGTTTCAAGAAATTTGTCCATTTCATCTAGTTTTTTGGCATACAGTTCTTCATAGTATTTTCTTAAAATATTTTGTATTTCTGTTGTGTCAGTTGTTATTTCTCCACTCTCATTTCTAATTTTATTTATTTGAGTCCTCTCTCTTTTTTTTCTTGGTGAGTCTGGTTAAAGGTTCATCGATCTTGTTTACCTTTTCAAAGAACTAGCTCTTGATTTCATTGATCCTCTGTATTGTTTCTTTAGCCTCTATGTCATTTATTTCTGCTCTGATCTTTATTATTTCCTTCCTTCTACTACCTCTGGGCTTTACTTGCTGTTCTTTTTCTAGTTCTTTTAGATGCAGGGTCAAGTTGTTTATTTGAGCTTTTTCTAGTTTCTTAAGGTATGCCTGTAATGCTATGGACTTCCCTCTCAAGACTGCTTTTGCTGTGTCCCATAAATTTTGAGTTGATGTATACTCATTATTATTCATTTCTAGGAATATTTTTATTTCTTCTTTGCTCTCATCATTAACCCATTCATTATTTAATAACATGCTATTTAGTTTCCAAGTGTTTGAGTATTTTTCAGTTTTTCTGTTGTGGTTGATTTCCAGTTTCATGCCTCTGTGATCAGAGAAGGTGCTCAATATGATTTCAATCTTCTTAAATTTGTTCAGACCGATTTTGTGCCCTAATATGTGGTCTATCCTAGAGAATGTACCATGAGCACTTGAAAAGAATGTATATTCTGCTGCTTTAGGGTGAAAGGTTCTGAAGATCTATTAAATCGAGTTGATCTAGTATGTCCTTTAAGTCTGCTGTTTGTTAATTTTCTTCCTTGAGGATCTATCTAGTGATGTTAGTGGGGTATTGAAATCCCCTACTATTATAGTATTGCTGTTGATCTCGCCCTTTAAATCCATCAAAGTCTGCTTTATGTATTTAGGTGCTCCTATATTAGATGTGTAGATATTTATAATGGTTATATCTTCCTGTTGGATTGCTCCTTTTATCATTATGTAATGACCGTCTTTATCTCTTACCTTTGTTTTAAAGTCCATTTTGTCTGATATAAGTATTGCTAACCAGCCTTTTTTTCATTTCCATTTGCTTGAAATATTTTTCCATCCTTTTATCTTCAGTCTATGTGCATCTTTTTTTTTTTTTTTTTGCATCTTTTAAGGCAGGGGTCCCCAAACTACGGCCCGCGGGCCACATGCGGCCCCCTGAGGCCATTTATCCGGCCCCACTGCACTTCCGAAAGGGGCACCTCTTTCATTGGTGGTCAATGAAAAGAGCACATTGACCATCTCATTAGCCAAAAGCAGGCCCATAGTTCCCATTGAAATACTGGTCAGTTTCTTGATTTAAATTTACTTGTTTTTTGGCCTGACCTGTGGTGGCGCAGTGGATAAAGCATCAACCTGGAAATGCTGAGGTCACCGGTTTGAAACCCTGGGCTTGCCTGGTCAAGGCACATATGGGAGTTGATGCTTCCAGCTCCTCCCCCCTTCTCTCTCTCTGTCTCTCCTCTCTCTCCCTTTCTGTCTCTCTCTCTCCCTCTCTCTCTCCTCTCTAAAAATGAATAAATAAAATTTAAAAAATTTACTTGTTTTTTATTTTAAATATTGTATTTGTTCCCGTTTTGTTTTTTTACTTTAAAATAAGATATGTGCAGTGTGCATAGGGATTTGTTCATAGTTTTTTTTATAGTCTGGCCCTCCAACGGTCTGAGGGACAGTGAACTGGCCCCCTGTGTAAAAAGTTTGGGGACCCCTGTTTTAAGGTATGTCTCTTGTAGACAGCATATGTATGAGTCCTGTTTTCTTTTCCACACAGCTACCCTATGTCTTTTGATTGAATTATTTAATTCATTTACATTTAAGGTTATTATTGATATGTAGTTGTTTATTGTCATTTTATTCTTTAAAACTGTATTCCTCGCCTGACCTGTGGTGGAGCAGTGGATAAAGCGTCGACCTGGAAATGCTGAGGTTGCTGGTTCGAAACCCTGGGCTTGCCTGGTCAAGGAACATATGGGAGTTGATGCTTCCTGCTCCTCCCCACCTTCTTTCTCTGTCTCTCTCTCCTCTCTCTCTCCTCTCTAAAATGAATAAATAAAATAAAAAAACAACAACTGTATTCCTCTTTTGCTATATTCTTTTCCCCCTTTGATCTGTTTAAACAGGCCCCTTAGCATTTCTTGCAGCCTTGGTTTGGTTGTAGTGAATTCCTTGAGGTTTTTTTGTCTGGATAGCTTTTTATTTCTCCTTCAATTTTAAACAACAGCCTTGCTGGATAAAGTAGTCTTGGTTGTAGGCTCTTGTTCTGCATTACTTTGAATATTTCTTGCCATTCCCTTCTGGCCTCAAGTGTTTCTGTTGAGAAGTCGGAAGTCATCCTTATGGGGGCTCCTTTGTAGGTGATAGTCTTTTTTCTCTAGCAGCTTTTAATATTTTCTCTTTATTACTTAGCTTTGGTATTTTAATTATGATGTATCTTGGTGTAGATTTCTTTGGGTTTCTTTTTAATGGAGTTCTCTGTGCTTCTTGAACTTGTGAGACGTTTTCCTGCCTTAATTGAGGGAAGTTTTCAGCTATGATATGTTTGAACAAAGTCTCTATCCCTTGTTCTTTCTCTTCTTCTTTAGGAACCCCTATGATGAGGATGTTATTTCTCTTCATGTTGTCACAGAGCTCTCTAAGAGTTTCCTCAGACTTTTTGAGTATCTTTTCTTTTTTCTGCTCTGCTTCCGTGCCTTCATTTATCTTGTCCTCTAACTCGCTGATTCAATTCTCAGCTTAATCCATCCTGCTTTTAATTCCTTCCACTGTGTTCTTTATGTCTGATATTGTATTTGTCATTTCTGACTGATTCTTTTTTATTATTTCAATGTCCTTTTTTATATTTGCTATCTCTTTATTTAGGTGTTTGTAATGACCATCTATTGTTGTTCTAAGATCTTTGAGCATCCTAATAATCGTTATTTAAACTCTGCATCTGGTAATTTGTTTATATCTGACTTACTCAGGTCCTTTTCTGGAGATTTCTCTTGATTCATTTGTGTTGCATTTCTCTGCCTTCTCATTTTTTCTGTGTAAAAGAAGGTTTTGGCCATTGGAGTCCACTGGGTGTGTCCTCTGTGTTCCCTAGGTGTGGTCTCAATTGCTTTCTCATATGTGCCTTGACCAGGGGACTCCAGCCGAGCCAGTAACCCTGTGCTTAAGCCAGAAACCTTAGGCTCAAGCCAGTGCCCAGGGGGTCATGTCTACGATACCATGTTCAAGCCAGCAACCCCATGCTCAAGCTGGTGAGCCTGTGCTCAAGCTGGTGACCTTGGGGTTTTGAACATGGGTCCTCAGTGTCCCAGGTTGATGCTCTATCCACTGCATCACCACCTGGTCAGGCCAATATTTTATTTTATTTTAAAAAATTTTCCCATTGATTTGAGAGAGAGAGAGGAAGGGAAGGAGGGAAGGAGGAAAAGAAATATATAAAGAAAAGCATGAACTCATTGTTTGTTTCACTTAGTTGTGTACTCATTGATTGCTTCCCATATGTGCACTAAGTGGGGGTCAAACCTGTTACCTCTGGGGCACCAGGTCGACACTTTATCCACTGAGCAACCCAGCCAGGGCCAATATTTTATTTTTTAAAAAATCTCATGTTGGTTGGTTTGCTAACTTACAATCCTCCACTGCATTAATTCCCTGAGGAAGAAGTAATAAATAACTACCCGAACCCCCATCTGTTTTCTGCCTAATAAGGAACATGCCTCCTTAAAACCACAGGGCTACCTGTAACTAAGAAAACTCTCATATCCAAAATATGTAAAGGATTTGTACAAACCAACTAGAAAATAAAAGACACCCAACAAAAAATGGGCTAAATATTTGACCAGGCACTTCACAAAATAAGACATCCAAATTACCAAAAAGCATCTGAACAGGTGAGGTGTCTCATATCATTAATCATCAGGAAAACGTCAACCAAAACCACAAAAAGATATTACTGCACAACCATTAGAACAACAAAATTATAGACAGACAAAGACATGGAACTGTCAGACACTCAGACTGTAAGCTGGTACAAGCCACTTTGGAAAACTTCAGTAGCAGATCCTGAAGCTCGATATCCATCTACCATAAAACTCAGCAACTTTATTCCTAGGAGTATATCCAAAAGAAATGAAATGCCTAAGTTGATCAAAAGACAAGGACAAGAATGTTTAGAGCATCTTTATTTATAATACTCCCAAACTGGAAACAAACCAAATGACCAAAAGACAGCAAAATGAGAAATAAAAAAAGCTATGGTACATTTACACAATGGAATAATACTAAGCCCTAAAAAAGAAGGAAATCTTACCTTTTGTGACAGCACAGATGGACCAGGCAAGCATTATGTTAAGTATAATTATAAATCAGTCAGAGAAAGACAAGCACCATATGATGTCACTTGTATGTGGAATCTAATGAATAAAATGAACTAACAAGCCAAATAGAGACAGATTCATAGAGAGCATGCTGACAGTTTGGAGGGGGGCTGAAGGAGGGTGGGAATGGAGGGATTGAGCAAAAAAGGAAAAGAAGAAAAAACTCAAGGACATGGACAACAGTGCGGTGACTGTCAGGGGGAGGGGGAGAATGGGAAGGTGGAGGAGGGTATGGGGGGATGGATGGTGATAGAAGGAGACCTGGCTTGGGGTGGTAAACACACAATATAGTGTACAGATGATGTGTGTGGAACTACACTGAAACCTACATAATTTTGTTAACCAGTGTCACCCCAATAAATTCAATAAAAAGGAAAAGTTAAAGAGAAGTAAGATGCTGTTACAGGCACACAATGGCACACCATGCAGCAATGAAAAGGAGTGACCTACTCCAACATGGATGAAACTTACAGACCGATGCTGAGCAAAAGAAGGCAGACACAGAAAAGACATGCTGCATGACTCCACTTACATAAAGAACAAACACAGCTCAAATCTATCATGCAGGAGTCAGGCAGAAGTGGGGGTCGTGGGCTGGTGTTACTGCTGGGGAGGGGCAAAAGAGCACTTCTGGGATCCTGATCCGGATGGTGGTTACACAGATAGTGCTGTGTCAGCTGAGTTAAGCTGAGAACTATGATTCTCAGAACGCCCAATTAGAACTGAGAACTGGCCAAAAAAAGAACTTGCATGAGGTTTGCAAGATGGGTCCAAGTAGCAGCCACTGCTGTCTGGAGGTCTTAGAAATCCTGTGGAGTGAGGTCCAGACGGCTGCTTGGAGGTCCCAGCCCACCTCACTCCCCTGCTAGTCTTTCTCACAAACTAACAGGGCCAGCCAGGTCCAACAGCAGAAACCTGGCCACCCAGAGGCAGCAGCTTCCCACAGAGCGCTTTGTCGGCCCACTATGGCAGAGGACATGCTTGGTTTCTCAGATTACCCTGTCCGTCTGGCTTGCCTTCATGCCAGTGCTTCAGGCAAACTGGTCAGTTCTCCTGTCTGACCTCTAACGCCCCCTCTGGACCTTCACTTCCCCCAACTCCTCCCACAATTGTATAAGGTCTAATTTCTACAATATATTCCTTATTCCTAAAATTTCATAGTAGCTGCAGGAAACCCTGTCAGGCACGTACAGATGTTTATACATATAGAAATTCAAGCTGCGGTAGAGCGTCGGCCTAGCGTGCGGAGGACCCGGGTTCGATTCCCGGCCAGGGCACACAGGAGAAGCGCCCATTTGCTTCTCCACCCCTCCGCCGCGCTTTCCCTCTCTGTCTCTCTCTTCCCCTCCCGCAGCCAAGGCTCCATTAGAGCAAAGATGGCCCAGGCGCTGGGGATGGCTCTGTGGCCTCTGCCCCAGGTGCTAGAGTGGCTCTGGTCGCAACATGGCGACGCCCAGGAGGGGCAGAGCATCGCCCCTGGTGGGCGTGCCGGGTGGATCCCGGTCGGGCGCATGCGGGAGTCTGTCTGACTGTCTCTCCCTGTTTCCAGCTTCAGAAAAATGAAAAAAAAAAAAAAAATTCAAGCTGTACACTTAAAATTTGTATACTTTAAGAACATATGTTATACTACCATTTTAAAAAATAGTAAAAAAGTAAAAACTACCCTCCAAAGATCATCTTTTCAGTGTCCTGAGCGAGCAGTGATCTGAAGGTCCTCTGGTAGACACATGAATGGAAGCCAGGCTGTGCCTCACGTCCTGACAGAGCTGCCTGGCATCAGACTGGGAAGACATCTGGAAGCTTGAGGGGTGTGGCACTGACCAGAGCCAGGGTGGTGCGTTCTATAAATAGCACAGAGGACACATGCTCCCTGCCTGGCTTTCAACTCCCTGCAACCAAGTTCTACAGTCCAGAGTAAATTTTCCTTTTGAAGGCAGACTCAACAAATTCAATGTATACCAGAAAGCAAGTGAGTTCAGGTTCTCTAAATGAGCAGAAAGGGCCATGTGGGGATAGGAAGACACGGGGCATAAAGCCAGCCTATGGCATTTGGAATCTGCAATCCAGTGGTGAAAGAGTAGTTTCAGGCGCTGACAGTCCTCTGCACTGGGCACCAACTAAAGAACAGGATGGTACCTGCGCATTCCCCAGGGTGCTGTTTTCCAGACAGAGACCAACATACCTTCTCTGCCGCCTTGTACATCACTCAGCAAATGACTTACTGAGTGTGTAGTGTATGTCAGGCCTGTGGATGGCATCAAATTTGCATTGGTGAAAGAGAACACAGTGTCTGCCCTTCATTGGGGTGTGCACTATCTGGTGAAGAATATAGGCAATAAACAAGTGAGCAAACATGCATATAATTATAAAACATGAGGGCCAAGAAGGTAATGCACAGGCTATAGTGACTTAGAATAACAGGTGGAGCCTACAATAAGGTGTTCACGGAAGCTTTTCTGAGAAGGTCACCTAAAGCAGAGGTATGAAGGACCAGAGGAAAGAACAGCATTTGCTCAGTCTTTAACCTTTTGCAGCTTTCTTCTCAATGTCACCTTCCTTCCTCCGTAAAGAGTGTGGTGACATCTCAGTTCCTCCATACGGCACAGGTGGCACTTCCTGCTTCTTCATGTACTTTCACACACAGGAGCCTACCTCACATCATTCTGAGTGTCAAAGGCAAATACTAATGTCCCCTCAACAGACGAGCAGTGCAGGAGCTGAGAGACAAAATAACTTATTCCAAGTTGCACATGCTACTGATACCAGGTTAAATGGTTAAATCCTCTCCATCACCCTCTTTGTTCCCTTACACCATTGCTTTGACATAAGCCAAAGAACTGCTCCCTAACTCTTCCACCACAAGTCCTTCCAAGTACCCAGCAATTCTTCACAAATATTTTTTAACTAAAGTTGATGATGAATACCCACGCAGTTAAGACCTATGGGAAAATTCCTCAAAGGAAAAGCTGTAAGCTCTGCCTGCAACACCAGTGTCAAAAAGTTCAGAGCTAAGATGTGACAAATTACACAAAACAAGCCAAAATCCCTGAAAACTTCCAGGATGTTAGACCCCTGGCAGGATGATGGGTCAGTCCACCCTCCCCCACCTGTCCACTACGAATGTGCATGATGTTCAGTTGTGCTGAGGTCACTAGACAATAACCGAGTACAGCACCTCTTCCACCCACTTTATCACAGGTGGTCACTTAACGCTGACCATGCCCCACACTTTTCTTCATTCCCTTACACCTTTCATGAATCTTCATTTCTGTTCCTGGGGGGCAAATGAGGCTCAGAGCTGTTCCACACTGCTTTTCTGTGGCCTGCCATTCCCCTATGGGACTCAGAAGATTCCTGTCCAGAGACTCCATCATTGAGAAGTGAACAAATGCTCTAACGTGTCCTGTCCGCACACTGTTACCCTCAAGAGTAGAGAGGGAGCTTTCCACTCAGCAGGTACTGGACAGCAGCTACTGGAGAGGGTCTCGAGCACTCAAGCACTTCCCCATTGTTTTTCAGAAAGAAAGTTTCCAGGGCTTGGAGGGGATCACAAAGAGCCCCTGGATCATGAAGGCTCTCAGACCCCATAGCTGCTTCTCCCCAGAAGACAAGGGGCTCCCCTGAAAAGGTAGAAATCAAAGAGGGAAAGCAAAGGCAAGCTGGGCTTCAAATGCCACCCAAACCAGTCCTTGACATGCATAAGCTTCAGGCAATCCTCAGTTTATGGAACACATACTTTTATGATGGGAAAAAATTACATGTGCTTTCTTTTTTTTTTTTTTTTTTTTTTTTTTTTTTTTTTTTTAAATTTTTTTTTGTTTGTATTATTTTTTTAATTTTTATTTTATTTATTCATTTTTAGAGAGGAGAGAGAGAGGGAAAGAGAGAGAGAGAGAAGAGAGAGACAGACAGAGAGAAAGAAGGGGGAGGAGCTAGAAGCATCAACTCCCATATGTGCCTTGACCAGGCAAACCCAGGGTTTTGAACCGGCGACCTCAGCATTTCCAGGTCGACGCTTTATCCACTGCGCCACCACAGGTCAGGCCTACATGTGCTTTCTATATGCCACTTTTGGGATGTGTCAGCTAAGAAAGGGAGCAAAAGGAAAACCACACCTTAGTATACTCTTGAGATTAGCTATTCGTTCATTGGAATCATCACTAAACATGAAAAAAATACACCAGTGTTCAGGCCATACCCCACATCAATCACATCAGAACATCTACGGTGTCACGGGGTGGACACGAGCTACTCCCCTTGCCATAACTCCCATGTGCTGGTGCAGCTGAGAGGATGGTAGGAGCGGTGGTGAGTCTGGGATGCAGCTCACAGCTGGCTGGAAGTCAGAGGTGTATCCACCTTCAAATCGGCCTTCTCCCCTACATGTGTCAACCACCTATTTGGCAAATCCCGAAAATCCCCAATTGCAAAACAACAGTAACAGCCCTGGCCAGGTGGCTCTGTAGATAGTGTCATTCCAACACGCCGGGGTTGTGGGTTCAACCCCTGGTCAGGGCATGTACCAGAAGCAACCAGTGAGTGCATGAGTGCACAACTAAATAAAACAACTAAGTAGAACAACGAGTTAATGTTTCCTCCCACACCAAAATCAATGGAAAAATTAAAACAAACAAACAAAATAGAAGGAGAACTGCTCAACAAAAAAACTGAGTCATGCTCCACAGAGCTCAGTTACCCATGTGCCTAATCTCTGAGAGGCTGTGTTTTGTTCAGGAAGATGTAAGCCAGCTGTCATGTTATGTCTCTTGGGGGTGAAGCTGCACCACATCTAAGACAGCCCAGTGATTGCACGTTTGCAGGGAAGGGCAGAATTAAGTGGGTGAGAGAAGATGGACACGAGTGACTGTGGCTGCCAGGTCAGCTTCAGTTTCCTTTTGCTTAGCAAAACAGAGCCCTGGTGCTCTGAGAAGGGTAAGTAAACACAGCCCTGCCCTTCGAGGACAGCTCTGTGGGATGGGAGAGGTATGCCCAGTCCAGTCCTCTGTCCCAGCAATGGGACCTCCGTCAGACACACTCGCCTCCTCCACTTTCCAGAGCGGTATGACTTTTTTTGGTCAAGCTTTCTGGAAATGGTCATTATGGTCAGTGCTTGATCATGGGTTGGAAGAAAAAGGGTAGGTTGAAAAAGAATGTGTCCTGACATGAGTTTTTGGACCTTTGGCCACAGTCATATGTAAAATCGAGGGAGAAAAGCTTTCAGGTGCACAGACCTCGCAGAGTCTGAAGACAGTCTCCCCTGGCAAAGAGCACCCCATGTCCATGCTCTCCTCACTGGGCCGGCCCCCCACAAGGCTGCCCAGGGGTCTGCATAGTGACAGACAAGTGTCAGGGACACTGCTGGTCAGTGCAAGGAGAAGCCCAACAGTGGGTTCCCAGGCAGCGCTGGAGGGCTCCAGTCTGGAAGCTCTGCCCTGTGGAGCTCAGCACAGGTGCGGCCAGCCAGCTCTGCTGGGTCACAGTGGCACCAGAGCAGGCCCAGCATGGTCCCATTGGAGAGCAAACTTCACGAAGCCCACGCAAGAGGAAAATTCACCAGTAACTTTATTTTTGCATTTCCTTTTTTTTTAGATAATTGATTTTTAATTTTTTTATATTATTTTTTTTATCAATTTCAGGTGTACAGTTTTTGCCATGTTCCCCCATTGGGTCCAGAACCACACAGTTATTAAAATATTGACCATATTCCCTGTGCTGCACTTCACACCCTCTGACTTCTTTGTAACTCCTCACCTGTATTTTACAATCCCTTCACCTTCTCCCCCAGCCCTCCGGCCCCTCTTCTCTGGCAGCCATCAGCCTGTTCTCCGAAGCTAAGACTGTTTATTTCACTGAGCATATACCTTCTAGGCCCACCCAAATCTTACCATTTGCCCTTGCAATGGTAAGATTTCATTCTTCATTCTTTGTTATGGCTGAGTCATAGTCCATTGTATATGCACATCTTCTCTAGCCGTTTGTGCTCTGATTGGAGCATTCAGTCCATTCATAGTCTGAGTAATCACTGATAGGTACATAGTTATTGCCACTTCATTAGTTATTTTCTGGTTGTTTTTGCAGTTTTCCATACCTTTCTTATCCTCCTGTATGGTAATAACTTCCTGTAGAGTTGGGGTTGGATTCCTTTCTTTGTTCCTTGTGTGTCTCTTGCAGACCTTTGGTTACCCTGAGCCTCAGATACACCACGCTATGTTTATAGTGGTCTATTTTAAGTTGATGGTGGCTTGAGTCTGTAGACATTCTAAAACCACTACATTTTTATGTAGCCCTTCCACATTTTCCCTCCACATTTATGTTTTTGTCGTTACTTTTTACTTCTTTGTATGTTTACGTGCACCCCTTGATTTACTGATGATCACACATGATCTTCCCATTTTTGTCTTTTAACCTTTGTGCTAGTTTCATCTACTGCTTTTGTTATGTGTGTGCCTTTGTCAGTGAGTTTTCTTCTCTGTAGTATGTATTTTTGACTTTTTCTTCTTCTTCTTAAAAGAGTCTCTTTTAACATTTCTTTTTTTTTTTTTTAAGTTTTATTTTTTTAATTTTTTGTATTTTTTCGAAGCTGGAAATGGGGAGAGACAGTCAGACTCCCGCATGCGCGGGACCGGGATCCACCTGGCACGCCCACCAGGGGCAATGCTCTGCCCACCAGGGGGCGGTGCTCTGCCCCTCTGGGGCGTCGCTCTGCCGCGACCAGAGCCACTCTAGCGCCTGGGGCAGAGGCCAAGGAGCCATCCCCAGCGTCCCGGCCATCTTTGCTCTAATGGAGCCTTGGCTGCGGGAGGGGAAGAGAGAGACAGAGAGGAAGGAGGGGGGGTTGGAGAAGCAAATGGGCGCTTCTCCTATGTGCCCTGGCCGGGAATCGAACCCGGGTCCTCCGCACGCCAGGCCGACGCTCTACCGCTGAGCCAACCGGCCAGGGCTCTTTTAACATTTCTTATAACACTGGTTTGGTGGTGATGAACTCCTTCAACTCTTTCTCGTCTGGGAACTCACCAGAACTGCACGTCCGAGTGCCAGCAGCAAGGCGGCACTCTGAGCCTCCCCTGCCTTTCCTTCCCACATGGAGCTGCCCTATCAAGCGCAAGCTCACCTCTGCGCTGGAAGCATGCTGACAGCAAATGGTCCCAAGCTCTGGAGAAACCAAGTGAAATTTTTCCAATTATTTATTTTCCTGAAATTAATCCTTCCTCCTACCCTATCTTGGGCCAGTACAATAAGGTTTCTTTAAAAATGCCTCTATTTTTTTGTTAGCAGAGAAGACAAAGGCAGAAAGCCACATTTCCTTCGCTCTAAAAAGCGCATGTGCTCTCATGAAAGAGCAAGGGTCTGTCCGTCTGTGAGAAGTCCCCTCCCAGGTACCTGAGACGGAGCCTCACGAGGGAGCCGAGGAGACCTGCAGTCCCGGCCCTGCTCCTTCTTCCCATCCCTCTGGCAGTACCAGCTGGAGAGGACAAAGAACACAAGCCCTGCTGTCTGCTCCATGGGCCCATCCCACAGAGAAAACAATCACACTGAGGTCTGTGCCATGACACCACAGCCATCTAGCATCACAGAGATGGCTGAGTAGGTTTTGTCTACGAAATCACCACTCAATTCAAACTGCAGCAGGCCAGTGCAGGTGGACGGCAGAGTTTTCTTCCACCCTGGTTTTGCGTTCAACTATAGAAGTGAGAAGCAGCAGGTAGGGAACTTTTCTATGGAAAAAATACAGAAACCCAAAATTTCCTAGGTATAAGCAACAGATCACCCAAGTCCCTGGACCTGTGCCCCCAGCACTCGCCATCCCCACTCCTGCAAGACTCAGCAAAAGCCTTTGTTCTGTGTATGCTCTGAGGAATCTTCCCTGTGCTCTCTGCCCAGAAAGCAAGATTTAGGCACTTTTTTTTTTACCTGAGCGTGTGTGTGAGCATGTGTGTGCATGTGTGAGTGCGTGCGTGTGTGTTTTCAAATAGGGTTCCAAAGCAGTGAAAGGAGTGGGGGATAAAAGGAAAACATGTTGGTCACTCAGACACTGGCTAAAATCTCTGCACAGAAGGTAAGCAGCTTCCCCTGTGCACTGCAGCCTGCTGTTTCCACCCATCTCCGTTCTAGAAACGAAGGACCTCATCATGAACAAAGCTGCGTAGCTAAGGTTAGACAATGCAAGAAGAGGGGGTGGCAGAGGCAGAGGTCACAGGGCCCCGTGAGTAGGGCTGAGGTGAACCCACAGAGCAAACATTGTTCACAACTGCAGAGCTAAGCTGAATGTGGTCTCTCCGCCTATTCAACCATATTATCACAGTAAATCCTGAACAATAATGTCGGAGGCAGCAGAGCAAGGCTGACTCCGTCCCCACTTTGCTAACAGCACAAAGGCAACATTCCACGCAAAGTTCACCCCAGTAACGGTGTGTGCCAGCACCCCTGGGAACCCACCTGCTGAGCCTACTGGACACAGCCATGCAGCAAGGACAGCACTTGGCTGTGACCAAAAGCTCGAGCAAGTGGGTAGTAAGAAACGGGCACTACACAGCTGACAACATCAGAACGAACAGCTGTGATCAAGTGGGCAGGAAAACGGCGTACCAACATGTAAGCAGATGCCAAGGTTCTGATGGTCTGATGCTGGGCCCTCAGCCATCTGAGGGTGGGAGGAGCACCCATGCTGGTGGAGGTGAGGCAGCTTCTGATAAACCACGGTGCTGGTTCCTTCTGATGTCGCTGCACCCTGAGCTCTGAAAGTTCACTATGAATGATAGATATGCTGTCAAATTAAATAATGAATATGAATTAATATGAATGTCTCACAAGTAGTGAAACTTTTTTTTGACAGTATGACTCCATGTAAAATTAAAATTAAGCCAATAAACATATGACTTAATATTCACTTCTGGCTAATCTAAGCCTTTAGGTCCATCTGCCTGTAGAGAAGGGAGAAGACTGTCTGCTGATAGCCACCCAGGGCTTGTGTCCCTTTACCATCATCAGCCAGTGTGCATGGAGGTCTGAATTCAGAGGACTCTGTGGGCATGGCTGACACCGGCCTGCTTGACGGCAGGATCCCTGACCAGCTCAGCTGCAGTGAGGGCCAGATCTGCTGTGAGCCCTCTAAGCACCTAACCCACCCTGGATCGTGGGACAGGCAGTCACCTGTTATGGGAAAAAGCAGAGCCAGACCATAGGCCCAAACTAAGAAGACGCTCGGTTACTGATATCCCTGGGTTTCTCCAAATAAAACAACAGCAAAAGTCTACGAGGAAAGGCTTGCTTCTTGTTTCCACTAGAGAGGTGACAGCTTGAGCCTTGGATGTTAATGGGGAAGGTGGCCCTGGAGACACGGGCTCTTTGAGGGCAGCAGGCCTCCCTCCACACAAGGCTGCCAGCAGCACTAGTGTGTCCGGTTCCACCAAGTGCTCCCCACCCACCCAAGAAAGCCTTTCCAAGCCAGCCCACCACATCAAAGCCCACAGACAAGCTTCTCTTCTGCCCACAGATCAGAGAGGGGTGAGCAAAAGAAACCTATATTTACCCTGCAGATCAAGATAAAAGAAATGAGTTACAAAGGCTGAACACCACACCAGCACTTCACTACTGGCTGTGATGGCAGAAGATCTGGCCATGTGGTGTCAGGGCAGATTAGGGCTGGAGGCAGTTTGCTGAGAGCATGGCTACCTTCTCAGGTTATAAGGCAGAAACTAGCCCAGAAGGATACAAAGCAATAATCTAATTAAGTTGTTCAAGATCCAGCCCAAAAGTCAGGTCAGAACATCCTCCCTGGCAACAACAAGGTCTAAGGGTGATAAACCTTTAGAGCAGGGGTCTCAAACTCAACTCAGCATGTGGGCCGCAGAGCAAGATCACAGCCATTAGGCGGGCCGCACTAGGTCTACAAAAGGCAACTGTTACGCAACACTTTTCTCACTGCAGTTGAAAACAAAAAAAAAATCAGTACAACAAGCACAATCGTACATGCAGTTTACTCAGTGTCACAAAACAACCAGAAACTGTAGTTCGCATCACAACTGCTGTTAACTAAGCTAATATCTAGCTAGGATGCTAGAGAAATGAAAAATACAAGTAGGCCCCTAGGCTTACTTAATTTTATCCAAAATATTTTGAACTTCGTGGATTAGTCTGCGGGCCGCACAAAATTGTTCGGCGGGCCGCGAGTTTGAGACCCCTGCTTTAGAGAGAAGAGGGCCCACAGACATATGACTAGAGCAGGCCACGTCACAAGACTCAGGTTGTGTTCATGGGCCCGCGGCCTGTCCAAGAGGGCAGCCCCCTCACTAGCTTTCCTCTGCATCTCCTTTGTGGTCTGGGAGGCCAGGGGAGATCTCATTTTCCATGGTGTGGGAGGGTCCCCTACTTTTTAAACCAGAAAGAGGGGAATGAGGCAGCTTGCAGGTCATATTAGGACAGCTGGCATAGCTGCCTTTTGACCCTCATTCTGCAGCTGGATGCCTCCTCTGTGAACCAGCAACCCCGGCTGTGCACCTACTGTACAAATGGGACCCACAGAGCTTCTCCCATGTCATGCATGAGAGCTACCTCGTCAGAGACACACCTCTCTCTGTATATACAAAGGCCCTCTCAGGAAAAGCCTCTATGAGAACACTGACACTGAGCATTCCTGATGCCACCCATGTGTACACAAGCACACACTCACAAACACACACACATTCCCAGAATCACCAGTTACACACATCCAAAGTCCCTAAGTTTCTCTCATTTGGTGCATGAATTTTGTGGTGACGTTTGTTTCTTTCTTCTAATGAGGGCTGATGTTTTTCTCTTCTTGTTTCCAAAGCTCAGGCATCATGGAGTACCAATCTGACGAAGGTGCAGCAGGTCTTCTAAGTGCCCACCTTTAGCCCCTGGCCCTCCCTGCCCCATCCCTTGGGAAAACCTCCCCATTTGCTCCCCAGCAAACGGCTCTAGTGAGGACACAGAACACTCCCACCAAGCTGGGAGCCCTGGTACTGCCTCTCCACACCTCAGGAGAGAAATGCTGTCCATACAGGCTGTGCATCTAGGTCCAGAGCAAGGCTGCTGCGGAGCAGACCAGGCTGGCACACCCTCCCTCTCATCCGGGCCAGCCCATGACCACTGCACGAAGTCACCTTTCTGCCTGTACCCCACAGGGGACACTGAACCAGCCAAAGCAGTCACTCAACCGAGAGACCCAGGCTGGCCTTCTCCTTTCACAAAGCAGGAAAGTCAGAGAAAAGAGGTCCTTTAGGAAAACAGGAACACGCTAGGACACCCGTCTCACTCTAAACTCCAAGCTGTGATTCCCCCTTTCACTGCACCACACAGCAGTGCGTACATGCAGCTGCTATGAATTACCAACCTACACTGAAAGGCAGACTTGTTAAATCGGGTTTTCATTGACTTGGCATCGTGAAATTGTCAGTACAGATTTTGAAAATGCTAACACAACTCATAACAAGGTTTGGGCACAGCAGATAAAATAGACGCAATGCATAAAAGGCACAACCTTGTGGGCCTTCATACATCACTGTCTAACAGCAACAGGGAAAGCCTGTGGATTCTAATCCCTACTAAAGCCTCAGGTGCTCAAGCCTTTGCTCCAACTACCATATTTCCCCACGTATAAGATGCATCTTAATTTTGGGGCCTGAAACTTGAGAAAAAAAGTATTACGTAAAGTTAATAAACTCAAGTTTTATTCATCATAAAGTTCATACAATTCCTGATCTGTGTGAAAAAGTGGGAAATGCAAGTAAAAAAAAAATGCAACCACTGTATAAGATGTACCCAGTTTTTAGACACCAAATTCTTCATAAAAGGGTGTGTCTTATACATGGGGAAATATGGTAAGTAAACAGCTTAACAGGTCCCCAGCTGATCTACCAAATGCTGCACCTTCCATCTCCCTGCTGCTGCCTGACATTTAGAAAACATCATTTCACAATTTGGCAGGTCCCCACGCCCCATCTCTGTGCAGGGCAAGTGCAGAGCTTGAGGAAGGACATCCCATTGCACTGCTGCGATCCTGTAGACCAGTGGTAGTCAACCTGGTCCCTACCGCCCACTAGTGGGCGTTCCAGCTTTCATGGTGGGCGGTAGCGGAGCAACCAAAGTATAAATAAAAAGATAGATTTAACTATAGTAAGTTGTTTTATAAAGATTTATTCTGCCAAACTTAGCGAAAATCCGACATAAAGTACTTGATAAGTAATTATTATTATATGTTTTAACTTGCTGTAACTGCTTTATAAATTTTATAAAGTAAAGTTACTTCCCTACTTTACAAATCACCATTACTGTGGAACCAGTGGGCAGCTAGAAAATTTTACTACTAACAGATATAAAAGTGGGTGGTAGGTATAAAAAGGTTGACTACCCCTGCTGTAGACTGTTTCTCAGAGCCCCCCAGACATGTACTCAGGTTAGAGTTCATCTTTTAGGAGTCTGTTTTGTGCCTGTGTTTGTAGAAACACAAATATTAGGGAGGGCAGGTGGATGGGCACAGTGCTCCAGGCAGAGCAGGGCTCAGCCGTGCTTTCCCACTGTCCATCACCCGCTCCACAAACGTCCTCACACATCCATCAAACACTGTGTGACAGCAGGCCGTCCTCCTGAGATGGGTGCTCTTGGGAAAACTGAATACACAGACAGAAACCTAGGTCCTCAGAAGCTACAGCCCACTCTGGAGATCACGACACAACACACAGGACAGATGTAACATAACTCTTAGAAAAAGTTGTCTCTATTTTATCCTTTTCATAAAACAGAAAACATCTCAAAGATGAACAAGAATCCAATTAAAGTAATTTTCATTCCCAGCTACTGCTGGGTCCCTGAATGCATTCACTTTGTGCCCCTAACTGCCACTTACTGAGCACTTATGCCCCATGCTTTCCCTACAGTGTCTCACTTTATCTTCAGAACAGCATTGTCATTGTAACCACAGAGCCAGCTCCAACTGGTCCTATCCTGTTTCTTACAAGGCCCAGAATCAATGTTTAAACCTTGGACACTGCACATGTGAGTAACATGTGTGAACACCACATGAACCCTTAACTTCTCCTTGTCATGGAACCAAAAAACTGGGTCTTGACCAGAACCTGAATATAGGAACACTGAAAAGGTCCACTGTCCAAGAAGATCTGATGCTGAAACCCCTTAAATCTTGCCTTGAGCCCTGGATGGCAGAGACCGGTTTGAGCCTTGCCTTCTGTTTCCTTGTTGGCTGATCTTGAAATAAAACCTTTTATCTTTTCTCAAAAGCCAGTGCTATAGTATTTGCTTCTGTGTGTGTCCAGCAGTGACCCTGGCTTGTAATATAAGTATAATGGTCTATCTACATTTCAGAGATCAAATAAAAAAGTTAAGGTTCAGGGAGGATGAGCAACTCCTCCAACTCACACAGACAGAAATGATGGAGCTGGGAAACTGATCTACTGAGGGCTGCCTGGCCCCAGTGCTTACGCCCCTCCCACCAACATTCTTCACTTGGTGGATTCAAATTTATTCTGTCCTCTCGTACTTTTTCTTGCCCTTTCAGCAGTAATTTTTATGAACACGCATACGCATGTCATACCTCTCACACAATTCCTTATGTATGCTGAAAATTTTTTTTTATTCAGTGAGAGGAAGGTAGGCAGAGACAGACTTCCGCATGGCCCCGAGATCCACCCGACAAGCCCACTAAAGGGTGATGCTCTGCCCATCTGGGGCTCTGCTCCATTACTCAGCAACCGAGCTCTTCCGAGCTCTTCCTAGCCTCTGAGGCAGAGGCCATGGAGCCGTCCTCAGTGCCCGGAGCCAACTCAGTCCAGTCAGCCATGGCTGCAGGAGGGGAAGAGAAAGAGAGAAAGAACTGAGAGGGGGAGGGATAGAGAAGCAGATGGGCACTTCTCCTGTGCACTGTGATCGAGGATTAAAACTGGACATCTGCTTGCAGGGCTGATATTCTACCCACTGAGCAAACTGGCCAGGGTCAAATGAGATCACATGGCTGAAAATTTCTTTAATAAACGTGATTCCATCAATCTGCAGATATTGATTAAGTGCCTGCTCTGTGTCAAAATCATGTCAGGGATTACAAAGAGATTTAAAAAGGAAGAATTAGCCCTGGCTCAGTGGTAGAGTATCAGCCTGGCATGCAGGAGTCCCGGGTTCGATTCCCGGCCAGGGCACACGGAAGAAGCGCCCATCTGCTTCTCCACCCCTCCCCCTCTCCTTCCTCTCTGTCTCTCTCTTCCCCTCCCGCAGCCGAGGCTCCATTGGAGCAAAGTTGGCCCAAGCGCTGAGGATGGCTCCATGGCCTCTGCCTCAGGTGCTAGAATGGCTCTGGTTGCAACAGAGCAACGGCCCAGATGGGCAGAGCATCGCCCCCTGGTGGGCATGCCGGGTGGATCCCAGTTGGGCGCATGCAGGAGTCTGTCTGACTGCCTCCCCGTTTCCAACTTCAGAAAAATATAAAAAGGAAGAATTACAAAGAGGAGGATGAAACAGTGAACTAACAGTCACAGATGATAAGTAAATGCAGCATGAGACCTAGAAGCAAATGATTCTGAACCGTACACCCAGATCGCCCGTCACTGCGGTACCTGTGCCCACACCGACGCAGACTCGGGGCTGGAGAGCCCCGAGACGCGGACTCTGGTATGCTCCTCAGCGATGCCCATGCTGAGCTAAAGTCACTCAGAGGGCCACCTGGGCCAGGTGCTCTAGAAAGGGTAAGGAAGCGAGTCAGAGACAGGGCCCTCAGAGGATTGAGCGGAACCGGAAGAGAACTGGATTGGTGGAAGAGAAAACGGCATTTTAGGAAGAGGGGAAAACTCGAGCAAAGGTGAAGCACAAACACACAGGTCACTCCATGGTACACTTGTCTATTTTAAGAAAGATAAAATATTCCTAAACTCTATCACCCCTTGATTGCCAGGAATTACACACAGAATTAATTCCCCTTGAGGATCCCTGAGAGTAGGAGTTTCTTACTAACTGACCTGAGAGGAAGTCTGAAGCAGGGAATAACCTGGGTTTGTTGACTGAGTAGAGGAGAACAACACCCTTGCGGAACAAACATCTTTCAAAAGGCTACTTGGTGATGCTCACGGGTTTGATACCTTGACCTCTGGCACACACTCAGCCACTAGCCAAAGAATGTACCATGAGACATTTTTAAATGCTCACCATCACATAATGAACGGAAAAGAAAACCCCCACTGGCAGCTGCCAGCCCCGCCCGATGCTGGTCACTAGCACAGTTCTCCCAGGAGGAGGCCAGAACAGGGGTCTCTCCAATGTGTCATCTGGTGATGTGGCCCCACTTCCTGGCGGGGTCACTTTCTCCGCTGTCTCAGACAGAGTGGCACTGCTGTTTCCCATTAAGTTCCTCAGCAAACAGAAATGAACGCTCAGGGCAAGGAAAAGTCCCCTGCTGACCCCAGAGCCTGCATGCTGAGTGTGTTTTGAAGAGCTAGGGTGGTACAACAGGGATGTATTCAGACTTAGGAATAGGAATTTCAGTCAGAACTCTGTCTCTTAATAAGCTACATAACCTCCCCAAATCCACTTCCACATTGACAAAATAGAAATTACAGTCAGGCTCTATCTACCTAAATTGTGTATAAAACTCGACAGTGTGTACGACAATGCTTCATAAGAGGTAAAGCACTGTAGAAACACAATTCCTTGCTCCTAAAGGACCGGGAAAGAAGAGAGTCCCTTTGTGACACTCTCCCGTTCACGTCAGTGTGCCACTGTCTATGTCTAGTATTTGTTATCCCTTCTTTGAAGGAAAAACTCAAAGCACCAAGAAGGAACCGTGGACTTGTTCAAGGTCAAATTGAATGCTGAGGGATGAAATGACTGCTGAAGGCTGCCATGAAGTCACACATTTTCTGTGATGGGATGCTTAGACAGTAGTCTGCTAATTCACTTCCAGAGAATGAATGCGCATATTACCAGGAGGAGCCCTGCAGGAGTCAGGTCACTCAGAACTCCACACATGGAACAGAAGCTGAAGTCGACCCAGGATGGGTGCGGGACTCCTGTACCGACTTGACAGCTCATCAGACTGTCCAACTGTGCACACAACATTTGTGTGGGCATGGGTGCAGTCTCCTTTTCTGTGGAAGACAGGACTGGACTAGCTCAGTGATTTAATCCTTTGTTACCATCTAGAACAGGTAAGAGGTGCTCTGGCTGAAATGGGTGGGTGGCCCCAGCCGTCCCCGCGCTCCATTTACCTCTCTCTACACACCCTTTCAACAGTCTTGTGCTTTCACGTCTTTGAGGCACCACCAAGGTAATGTCAGCATCCAGAATATAAGCCCTCTAAGATGTGATGGGTTCTGACATGCAGACGCAGCTAACATGCCTCCTCCTGACCCTGCCCTACCACCACACTGCACTCTCCGGACTTCTCACAATCTGCTACAATTCTGGAGGCGAGGAGGCAGAACTAAGCCAACCACTGATTTCCAGACAGCACTCTCGCCTCAAAACAACTTCTGGGGAGGGGAGAGGGAGTCAAAAGAACTCCATGTAAGGCAGGAGGACCCTTCCCTGGGAAAGAAGGGAACTGGATTGACAGGTAATGCCAGATCCCAGGTGTGGGTGAGATGCTTAGCCTCTCAGGTCTCCCATAAGGTGCTCTATCTTAGCTACCCCATGACAAGTTATGATGATTTGGGGGAGTCGGGGTGGGGCATATATTAGGAATGAATATTCCAATATCCAACAAACAAGAAACCTCTTGTTCTAGTCTTTGAGAAAAAGAAGAGTCATTAAAGAAATATTCTGGGAACAGAGTGTAATGTTTATATAAAATGTGGGGTTAAAAAGATGTAACATAGTAAACTGATCATGAAGACAGTGGGCAATTACCCCTGGCTATAATGTAAGCTCCATGAGGGTAGGGATTTTCAACTGCTGGGCTCACTGCACCTAGAGAGAGCTTGAAACACAGTGGGCGCTCAAACACTTGCTTAATGAATAAATTAAAGAGGGAGAAGCAGGTATCTGATATGGGTGAGGGTGAGGGCACAGGCTTGAGTCAAACAGAATTAGATCCAAATCCTGGTTTTGCTATTTATTTATTTTTATTTAATTGTGTTTACATAGATTCTAGGGTCACCCCGAATACATCCCCCTCCCCCCTATTCCCCTCAACATCTTTCTTGCCCCCCTCCCTATAGCGCCCTCCCCCCTTCCCTTCAGGTTTATCCCATCCTATCATCCCCTTTCCTTCTGTACTCTTTTCTTCTGGTCCCTTTGATCCCTCCTGTCTCAATTCCGTTCCTCAATTCACATTGTTCACTGGATTCTTCAAATGAGTGAGGTCATATATTTTTCTTTCTCTGCCTGGCTTATTTCACTCAACATAATAGTTTTCAGGTCCCTCCATATTGTTGCAAAAGGTAATATTTCTTTCTTTTTCATAGCCCCACAGTATTCCATTACATATATGTACCACTGCTTTTTAATCCACTCATCCACTGATGGACATTTGGGCTGTTTCCAGATCTTTGCTATTGTGAACAATGCTGTCATAAACATGGGGGTGCATTTCTTTTTTTCAGTCGGTGATATGGTGTCCTTGGGATATATTCCTAAAAGTGGGATGGCTGGGTCAAAGGGCACTTCCATTTCTAATTTTTTGAGGAATCTCCATACTGTTTCCCACAGTGGCTGCACCAGTCTGCATTCCCACCAGCAGTGCAGGAGGGTTCCTTTTTCTCCACATCCTCGCCAGCACCTATCATGTGTTGTTTTGTTAATGAGCGCCGTTCTGACTGGTGTGAGGTGGTATCTGATTGTGGTTTTAATTTGCATTTCTCTAATGATTAGTGATGTTGAGCATTTTTTTCATTTGTCTATTGGCCATCTGTATGTCCTCTTTGGAGAAGTGTCTATTCATTTCTTGTACCCATTTTTTGATTGGATTGTTTGTCTTCTTGGTGTTGAGTTTTACAAGTTCTTTATAAATTTTGGTTATTAATCCCTTATCAGATGTATTGTCGAATGGTTTGTCTTTTTATTCTGTTCATACTGTCTTTAGCTGTGCAAAAGCTTTTTAGTTTGATATAATCCCATTTGTTTATCCTGTCTTTTATTTCATTTGCCTGTAGAAATAATTCAGCAAAGATATTGCTGTGATAGATGTCGGAGAGCTTACTGCCTGAGTTTACTTTTAGGATACTTATGGTTTCACAATTTACATTTAAGTACTTAATCCATTTTGAGTTTATTTTTGTGCATGGTGTAAGTTGGTGGTCTAGTTTCATTTTTTTGCAGGTAGCTGTCCTATTTTCCCAACACCATTTGTTAAAGAGACTGTCTTTACTCCACTGTATGCTCTTACCTTCTTTGTCAAATATCAATTGTCCATAAAGATGTGGGTTTATTTCTGAGTTCTCTGTTCTGTTTCATTGATCTATATGCCTGTTCTTATGCCAGTACCAAGCTGTTTTGAGAACAATGGCCTTGTAGTATAACTTGATATCAGGAAGTGTGATACCTCCCACTTTATTCTTCTTTTTCAAGATTGCTAAGGCTATTCGTGTTCTTCTTTGGTTCCATATAAATTTTTGGAATATGTGTTCTATATCTTTGAAGTAAGTCATTGGTATTTTAATTGGTATTGCATTGAATTTATAGATTGTTTTGGGTAATATAGACATTTTAATGTTTATTCTTCCTAACCATGAGCACGGTATATGCTTCCACTTTTTTGTGTCTTCCTTGATTTCTTTTATCAATGTTTTATAATTTTCTGAGTACAAGTCTTTAACCTCCTTGGTTAAATTTACTCCTAGGTACTTTATTTTTTTCGTTGCAATAGTGAAGGGGATTGTTTCCTTAATTTCTCTTTCTGACAGTTCATTGTTCGTGTATAAAAATGCCTCTGATTTCTGAGTATTAATTTTATATCCTGCCACCTTGCTCAATTCATTTATCAGGTCCAGTAGTTTTTTGACTGAGACTTTAGGGTTTTTTATATACAGTATCATATCATCTGCAAATAATGATAGTTTTACTTCTTCTTTTCCAATTTGGATGCCTTTTATTTCTTTTTCTTGTCTGATTGCTGTAGCTAGGACTTCCAGAACTATGTTGAATAAGAGTGGTGAAAGGGGGCACCCCTGCCTTGTTCCTGATTTTAGGGGAATTGCTTTTAATTTTTGTCCATTAATTATAATGTTGGCTGTGGGTTTGTCACAGATAGCCTTTATCATATTGAGGTATGTTCCCTGTATTCCCACTTTGCTAAGAGTTTTGATCATAAGTGGGTGCTGGATTTTATCAAATGCTTTTTTGCATCTATTTAAATGATCATGTGGTTTTTCTCCTTCCTTTTGTTTATATGATGAGTCATATTGATTGATTTACGAATGTTGTACCATCCTTGCCTCCCCAGAATAAATCCCACTTGATCATGATGTATGATTTTTTTCATGTATTGCTGGATCCGGTTTGCTATGGTTTTGCTATTTATTAACTGTGATTTTAATTAAGTCACTCAACTGCTCTGAAACTCAATACTCACATTAGAGGATTTTGTTAAGAATTGATAATGAAGCCTGAGCAGGCGGTGGCGCAGTGGATAGAGCATCAGACTGGGATGCGGACCCAGGTTCAAGACCCCAAGGTCGCCAACTTGAGTGCGGGCTCATCTGGTTTGAGCAAAGCTCACCTGCTTGAACCCAAGGTTGCTGGCTTGAGCAAGGCGTTACTCAGTCTGCTGTAGCCCCACAGTCAAGGCACATATGAGAAAGCAATCAATGAACTAAGGTGTCGCAACAAAAAACTGATGATTGATGCTTCTAATCTCTCTACATTCCTGTCTGTCTGTCACTATCTATCCCTCTCTCTGACTCTCTCTGTGTCTGTAAAAAAGAAAAAGAAAAAAAATTGATAATGAGCCTGACCAGGTGGTAGTGCAATGGATAGAGCAGGGGTTGGGAACCTATGGCTTGCGAGCCAGATGTGGCTCTTTTGATGGCTGCATCTGGCTTGCAGACAAATCTTTAATAAGAAAAATAATGTTAAAAATATAAAACATTCTCATGTATTACAATCCATTCATTTCCTACTGCTCATGTTCATGGTTGCAGGTGGCTGGAGCCAATCACAGCTGTCCTCTAGGATAACACCAAATTTTTATTGGATAATGTGTAATGTACACAGGTCGTTGTACAGCTCTCACGGAATTACATTTTAAAATATGTGGCGTTCATGGCTCTCAGCTAAAAAGGTTCCCGACCCCTGGGATAGAGGAATGGCCTGGAACGCAGAGAGCCCAGGTTTGAAACCCGAGGTCTCTCCCAAAGAATCCACAAAAAGACTACTAGAAACAATAAGCCAATACAGTAAGGTCGCAGGATACAAAATAAACATACAGAAGTCAATAGCCTTTCTATATACCAACAATGAAACAACTGAGAACGAACTCAAAAGAATAATCCCTTCACAATTGCAACAAAAAAAATAAAATACTTAGGAATAAACATAACAAAGAATGTAAAGGACTTATATAATGAAAACTATAAACCATTGTTAAGAGAAATCGAAAAAGATATAATGAGATGGAAGAATATACCTTGTTCTTGGTTAGGAAGAATAAATATAATCAAGATGGCCATATTACCCAAGGCAATATACAAATTTAATGCAATTCCCATCAAAATTCCAATGACATTTTTTAAAGAAATAGAGCAAAAAATCATCAGATTTATATGGAACTATAAAAAACCCCGAATAGCCAAAGCAATCCTAAAGAAAAAGAATGAAGCTGGGGCCACTACCTGACTTCAAACTATATTATAGGGCCACGACAATCAAAACAGCATGGTATTGGCAGAAAAGTAGACACTCAGACCAATGGAACAGAATAAAAAGTCCAGAAATAAAACCACATATATATAGTCAAATAATTTTTGATAAAGGGGCCAAGAACATACAGTGGAGAAAAGAAAGCCTCTTCAATAAATGGTGCTGGGAAAACTGGAAAGCCACATGCAAAAGAATGAAACTGGACTACAGTTTGTCCCCCTGTACTAAAATTAACTCAAAATGGATCAAAGATCTAAACATAAGACCTGAAACAATAAAGTACATAGAAGAAGACATAGGTACTAAACTCATGGGCCTGGGTTTTAAAGAGCATTTTATGAATTTGACTCCAATGGCAAGAGAAGTGAAGGCAAAAATTAATGAATGGGATTACATCAGACTAAGAAGTTTTTGCTCAGCAAGAGAAACTGATAACAAAATAAACAGAAAGCCAACTAAATGGGAAATGATATTTTCAAACAACAGCTCAGATAAGGGCCTAATATCCAAAATATACAAAGAACTCATAAAACTCAACAATAAACAAACAAACAATCCAATAAAAAAATGGGAAGAGGACATGAACAGACACTTCTCCCAGGAGGAAGTACAAATGGCCAACAGATATATGAAAAGATGCTCATCTTCTTTAGTTATTAGAGAAATGCAAATCAAAACTGCAATGAGATACCACCTCACACCTGTTAGATTAGCTATTATTAACAAGACAGGTAATAGCAAATGTTGGAGAGGCTGTGGAGAAAAAGGAACCCTCATCCACTGTTGGTGGGAATGTAAAGTAGTACAACCATTATGGAAGAAAGTATGGTGGTTCCTCAAAAAACTGAAAATAGAACTACCTTATGACCCAGCAATCCCTCTACTGGGTATATACCCCAAAAACTCAGAAACATTGATACGTAAAGACACATGCAGCCCCATGTTCATTGCAGCATTGTTCACAGTGGCCAGGACATGGAAACAACCAAAAAGCCCGTCAATAGATGACTGGATAAAGAAGATGTGGCACATATACACTATGGAATACTACTCAGTCATAAGAAATGATGACATCGGATCATTTACAGCAAAATGGTGGGATCTTGATAACATTATACGAAGTGAAATAAGTAAATCAGAAAAAAACAGGAACTGCATTATTCCATATGTAGGTGGGACATAAAAGTGAAACTAAGAGACATTGATAAGAGTGTGGTGGTTACGGGGGGAGGGGGTAAAGGGAGAGGGAAAGGGGGAGGGGGAGGGGCACAAAGAAAACTAGATAGAAGGTGACAGAGGACAATCTGACTTTGGGTGATGGGTATGCAACAAATTGAAAGACAAGATAACCTGGACTTGTTATCTTTGAATATATGTATCCTGATTTATTGATGTTGCCCCATTAAAAAAATAAAATAAAATAAAAAATTAAAAAAAAAAAAAAAAAAAAAAAAAAGGAACCCGAGGTCTCCGGATTGAGTGCGGGTTCACCAGCTTGAGTGTGGGGTCACTGGCTTGAGCATGGGATCATAGACATGAGCCCATGGTCACTGGCTTGATCCCAAAGGTTGCTGGCTGGGGCCTAAAGTTGCTGGCTTGAGCAAGGGGTTACTCACTCTGCTGTAGCCCCCCCAGGTCAAGGCACATATGAGAAAGCAATCAATGAACAACTAAGGTGCCACAACAAAGAACTGATGCTTCTCATCTCTCTCCCTTTCTGTCCTTATCTGTCCCTCTCGTCTCTCTCTCTGTCACTAAAAAAAAATAAAAGAATAAAAAAAAATGTATTTAGCTACCTAGATCTAGAAGCCTAGCACAAAGTAAGTGTTTAACAAATGGTGGCTATTAGCTATAATCACCTCCCTTTCCCATCTCACTCCTCAAAACCTCCCTTGTTTGGGGTAGAAAAGAGGGGCAGGCACCTTGACGTCACAAAGGATCAGACGAGAGTGACAGTTATAGCCCTGTTCCATCCTAAACCCAACTTAACCTAAACCACAAGTGTGTCTGTCCCACCCCAGAGAGGATATGAGTGTCAGGACATAGGAGTCGGCAGTGGCTGCTTCCCCACAGCCAACCCAACAGATAACACCTGTGCACAGCACACCTACATGCTCTCAGTGGGTAACCAACTGAAATCTAGGACCAAGACAGCATTCTGCACCCTCACACACGTAGGCCCACGTACACCACACCATCCCATAACACACCAACCTAATTCTTACACATTCACACCTTCTCGAGCGCTGCTGGGAGCAATGTTTTCTAAGATGAGCCCCATGTTTCTCTTGACAGTGCCATTGTTATGCCCCTAAATGTGTCAGTGACAACTTCCTGGACAACTTCCAGCCAGGGTGGTAAGCGGAAACAGATCTCATGCCCAGAAAGCCCCAAGAGGGATTCAAACCAGAGAAGACTGGCATGTCCAGCTCACTCACAGGTCTGACCAGAGGACTCAGGTTTCCGAAGGGCTTGAGTCCAGAGAATTTTTAAATTTCAGATTTTTAGTCACAAATCCAAATTTTGGACCACTGAACTGGAAGAGGGACTTGAGAGTGTGTCCGTGTAAGTCCTTATCTCTTAGGAGACGCAGCAGCAGAGAGGAAAGGTGAACACACATGCCAGCCTCTCATACCAGGTCTGCACAGATCCATCCACCATGGCTCCGTCCACTATGTTCAGAGGCTGTGCTCCCCCAGAGCCCACCTGAGAGGGCCTGCTGGGCAAACAGAGTAGGGAAGGTGAGCAGGGCTGCACAGTAAGGTCATACCTTCTCAACAAGTCAGTACTCAGAGAAGGGGAGGGGAGGAAGGGCCCAGACACCCCAGCTGGCACCGCCACTGCTGTTATCTAAGATGTTGCTCACAGAAATATGTGCACTCTCTCACCCACTGGGCTCCGACTTCTGCAACGGATTATCATTTTGCTCATGGGAGAACGCCAGGATGGTGGGCGGTGCCTGGAGAAAGAGCCATGCTCAGCTCCTCTCAGTGCTCATGGGAGGTGGGATATCAGTGGGACAGTAACCGGAGCAGAGAGGTTAGACTTACTAACCACAGCAGGGACTGCCTGCTTATATAAGAACCCTAATTCTGTTAGCCAACCATGGGCTCAGTTACAAACCACATTTCCCAGCCTTCCTGTGACCATGTTTTTTAAGGGCTGGCTAACAAAATGTAAGCAGAAGTGTGTGAGCCTTCCAGAAAGAGTCCCTTAAAGTATTGTCTCACATGGGCGAGCCACTCTTTGTCTTTCTCTCCATTCCTCTCTTTGCATTTTCTTTGGAGACAGAAATATGAAGGCCGGAGCTCCAGCAGCCATGTCTGACCACGGAAAACAAAGGATAAAAACCGTGGGTCAGGGCAGTGGAGCGAGGTCAAGTTAAACCTCACCCACCAGTCCATGCAGCAGACCACATGCTGCAGCTAAATCCTTCAAGACAGAGGAGCCGAAGTCCTGACAGCCATGCAGCTGGCCACACTGGCCCTGGGCTTCCCGTCTCTAACCTTCCTTTACAAAGCACAGAAAAGCTTCTTTCATGTTTAAGCCATATTTTGTAGTTTCCAACAGAATCGAATCCTACCTGATGCACTCACCCTAACAGGAGCCTTTACCCACTAAGGGAAGCACCAAAGGAGATGGCACAGTAGTCTCCCGCTGAGGCTGGCTGGGTCACACCATGGAGCCCATCACCTGTGCTACTCATAGAAATGGCTTGGCGAGCGTCCCTGCAGAGGTCGGTAGCCTTGCTACTAACAGAAGAGCAGAGCTTTTCTCAAGGAGTTAAACAGGAAGATTCACCCCCAAAACTAACACTTCCCATTGCCCATAACCGAAACATCAGGATAAATAAATCCAGTGAAGGGGCACGATTTGCTCTCCTGAGTGAATACTAGACCCACAGATGCTCCTTAACAAAACACAACCCTTTACATCAATTCCTAATACTTTTGGGCCAGCTCATCCTGTTTCTACTTCCTGCAGAAAAAGCCCAGTACAAGGCTCCCCAAATCTCTGAACATGTGGTCCATTAGCTCACCAAACAAGACTCACTTACTAAGATGGCTGATGTCCTTGGGCCCTGTGTGAACTGTGTTATGTTCCCCAAAATATAAAAGGCTAAGGCAGAGGCTGGATGAAATGAACACTCCCTAGTGGGAGAACAGACGTCTGTCCTGCCATAGGGACAGAGGAAAGAAAAGAGAGCCAAGAGACAGCCCGACTCTGTGCTCCTTCCACAGACGGCTCCCCTGCTGGCCTCAGACCCCATCCCCACTCTCTTTTCCACCCCAAACTCAAGATGTCCCTTGACAGGTCAAGCTGAACTGTCTGCCTGTGGCGTGGGCTATGCCACCACCGCACCGCAGCTGAGCAAGTCAGGCAGGCTAGAGCCGCACCAGAGGGGCTCCTCAGCAGCGGCCCTCACCTCGCCTGCTCTATGGACAGTGTGCTGTGAAAGGCAGTTGGCCCCAGGAGTGCTTGATTTACTGCTAGACAGTAAATATTTTGTAAGGAAAGGTTACACAGACTGGACTCATTTGTCATGAAGACTGAAAAAACTCCTATCTTCCCTGCCTTCAGGATCCAGTACCTCATAGTGCCCAGAGTGTACTCTGTATGCAAAAGAGCATTTAATGCTTGTACAATGACAGATTAGCAAAAGAAGCCGACAGTTCTCTCTGCGCTCACAGGACGAAATGAGAGGACGCACGTGAAGCGCAGCAGCGTGCTGCCGGGCAGCCGTGCTCCCTGTTGTAGCTGAGGCAGCCCTCCCTGCACCAGAGTTCCTGCAACCCCTCGGCACTCCTCCCAGTGCACTGCTGTCACTCTGCCACCTGCTCCTCCCTTGGCGTAAGCTCCATGGAGGCAGCAGCCATCTCATTCCTGTGTGTGCACATGCATGGGCCCAGAGGCAGGCGCCAGCATGTGATGGACGTAGAAGAAATTAATGAAGCCAGCAAATATTCACTGTTCACTACCTGAGTGCCAGACGCTGGGGACAGAGTGGTGAACAAAACACAACTTCCTGTCTTCACGGAGCTTTCCCTCCAGCGGAAGACAGCACCAGAAAACCCTGACATGTTAGAAGGAAGCACATGCCAGGAAGGAAGACAGTGTGGAGGAAGACAGGAGGGCCGCACGGGCTGCAAGAAGGTGGGAATGCCAACCAGGACGTCTGGCACCCTAAAGGGGGGTGAAAGCTGAGGGACCTAAGAAGATGGCTGGATGAGCTGGGGGATCTGAGGCCAGGGGACAGCACTGGGACAGCACGGGCACAAGATGGGCTTCAGCTTGCACTGGGATGGGGCAGGGGTGGTGGAGCAAGGAAGAATGGCGAGCCTGCAGCCAGGTTTAACAGGACCACTCTGGCTGCCATGTTCACAATAACCCGGGGTACGAGGGGGTGCAGGGAAAGTGGTTTGGAGGTCACTGAAAAAACACCAAGGGGATGGATGATGGTGGCATTTCCTAGAGAAGCACCAACAGAGGCTGTGATCAGATTCTTATCAAGGAATAAATGCGTGGTTGACAGGGTCTGCTTATGAATAAACACAAGGCGTAAAAGTAAGAAACTCCAGGATTTCTGACTGGAGGAAACGAGGAGATAAATGAGGAACCTACCAAAAAGCAAACATAGAACCCCCTCCTACTGGGTCCTACTGGAGGCAGAGGAAGAGATGAAATAAGGCTAGGGCCACTGTCACTGTGCAAGTGTCACCCTGGGAGACAGCCCCCAGGAGGGGGCACCTATCTCCAGACCTGGCCTCACAGCCTCCACTCTGCTTCTACACTCTTGGCCCACGGCCCCTCCTGATGTGGAAGGGCACAAGTCTCACAGCCGGGGGAACTCTGCCTGGAGCCCTTTATCAGTCCTCAACAGGTCCAAACAGCTCAGCAGATTCCTGATAATGTGAACGCCACACTTTCAGCACTGATACCAGCCCCTGGAGCGTCCTCCCCACACTCTGCTACTTGACGGGCAATATCATCTCCAATATGGCAGGTTAGCCAGACTCTGGGTGGAGGTGGGAAACAGGAGATAAGGAAAGAAAGTCAGCGACCTGGAGGGTGTTCCCCACGCCCACTCCAGGCTGCACCTGCCCTCAGACAGCTGTGCTGATACTGATGGTGGCAGCAGTGTCCTGCGGGCTCCTGGGCCACACATGCTGCCACCACCACATCTATCCATGGCACCTCCTGTCCTTCACCACCGCATCTTCTGAAGAGCAGAAGGGACTTCTGCATGGCTATGAGAGTCAGCTTTAAATCTGTTTGGGGTTTATTTTTCCTAGCCAAATGCATACACCCTATGTCTGAAACATTTAGCCCCAAAACAGAAAATGAAACCTACAGAAAAAGAATTTAAGGCCTTGGCCGGTTGGCTCAGTGGTAGAGCGTTGGCCCGGCATGTGGAAGTCCCGGGTTTAATTCCCGGCCAGGGCACACAGGAGAAGCGCCCATCTGCTTCTCCACCCCTCCCCCTCTCCTTCCTCTCTGTCTCTCTTTCTTTCCCGCGGCCAAGGCTCCATTGGAGCAAAGTTGGTCCAGGCGCTGAGGATGGTTCTGTGGCCTCTGTCTCAGGCACTAGAATGGCTCTGGTCACAACAGAGCATCACCCCCTGGTAGGCATGCCAGGTGGATACTGGTCGGGCACATGTGGGAGTCTGACTGTCTCCCCGCTTCTAACTTTGGAAAAATACAAAAAAAAAAAAAAAAAGGAATTTAAAATGGGGCAATGGTAGGACACTGCTTCTTACTGAGTACTTTCTAGGCCAGTGACTATAAAAGAGCAGTCAATTTGTAAATCAAGGCCTTGCTGACTGTTCACAAAGTGACCAGTGTATGATGAGCACTGAGAGACATGCAGAAGAGAATAGATCGGATGCCACCTTCAAGAAAAAACAGTCCAGTCAAGGGAAAAACTAATGTAGGCATTGTAACAAACAAGCAAACATTTCCTAAACTGTGTGGCCACAATGTCAGGGTAGGGATGGTTAGGACTTGATCAGCAGAGAACAGAGGCCCCTGGAGACAAAAAGCGCACAGAGGAGGCCAAAGCAAGACTTAGCAGAGCAGTGCAGGGGACTGGGAGGGAGTGAGCCTTGTGCCGGGCAGGCCAGGGAGTCATTGGGGACATAAGTAGGAGCACCCCAGCCTTCAAAGCACGTAGGCCTCAGGAGAGTGGTCTCCAGGAAGATGGAACTACAGTCAGTGTCATGAGATGAAGAAGGGGGCTCTGTTAGAGCTGTGGCAATGGGAACAGGAATTTTAAAAGGGAAAGGAATTTAATAAACACTGAGCAGGAGTTGTGGCAGGTGCAGTTTTAGGTGCTGGGAATAGACATTTTGGGGAAAGAAATAACAAAGCAGATTAGATGGTGGGTATACAAACCAAATGTTGACTTGACTTATTATCTGCATCCTGTTTGGAGGCAGAAAGGCTGACAAATACTCTCATACTTCAATGAATGACTTGGCTTTATCCACAGCTTTCATAGACACAGAGTGGTTTTTTTTTTTTTTTTTTTTTCTGAAGTTGGAAACAGGGAGGCAGACAGATTCCCGCATGCGCCCGACAGGGATCCACCCGGCATGCCCACCAGGGGGCAATGCTCTGCCAATCTGGGGCGTTGCTCTGTTGCAACCAGAGCCATTCTAGCACCTGAGGCAGAGGCCATAGAGCCATCCTCAGCGCCCGGGCCAACTTTGCTCCAATGGAGCCTCGGCTGTGGGAGGGAGAGAGAGAGACAGGGAGGAAGGAGAGGGGGAGGGGTGGAGAAGCAGATGGGTGCTTCTCCTGTGTGCCCTGGCCGGGAATCGAACCCAGGACTCCTGCACACCAGGCCGACGCTCTACCACTGAGCCAACCGGCCAGGGCTCATAGACACAGTGTTTCAAGCAAGGCTGTTAGGAACACATGTTCACGAGATGAAAGACAGCTATCTCTGTTCCTTCATGGCCATTATTCTGCTCCTGTCTGTTTTACATAAACATGGAGAAGAATCTGAAAATTCTTAACTTATCTCTGAATATCAGGGCAAGCAGTTGCTAACCTGTGATGGGCCCACTTTCTCGTTTTTCACCCTGCCATGTATGGCCAAGCAATGGGGGAGTGGGCGGGCACTTGGAGAGTGCCTCCACACCCCTTGGCTCTTCACTCATCAGACACCTTCCAACCCCCAGTGTCCTGTAATCCACAGCCATCACCGCAACCCTGGAGAGGCAGGCTCCAGTGAAGACATGGCCACGTGCACTGAGAGCGCAGCTCCTGTCCTAACCTGCACCCAAATAACGTGCCACGACTGGGTCTCAGCCTTTCAAGGTAAGATGTTCCCGGCTCCAGGCAAGTAGTGTCGTTATACACTGGACACCCAGGCCAAATATACACAGGATCCTATTGAAAGGACGTGGTTCTTACCCTTACTGCATTGACAATACCTGACAAAATCTGAGCCCCTTACAGATTTTTATATGCAATGGCAGTAACAAGCAAGGTACTAGTAAAGACTTCTTTCTAAGTCTTTCCCAAAGGCAGAGGAAGGCCTGTTTCTTCCTAACCCCATCCTTAGGGCACTATAAATGGAGTATTCAACATGGCATTACTACTGGATTTAATATTCTCTGTTCTAACAAGGGAAGGAGGAGCCAGTCATCATCCCGAAACTCAGCCTCTCCCCCTCAGCTCCGATGTGAAGTTCCAGAGGCACAGCTGGAGGAGGGCTCACCCCCGGCTCATTCTGCCCATTCTGCCACGGTGATCTTCAGTCCCAGGCCTCTCGCTAGCAGGCTCCTAGTCATGTCCCTCTGACTACATTTGCATTTTTATCTTGCATGGCCAAGCCCATGTATGCGCAGCCTAGTCTTTCTCTCGGCAGTTTACAAAGTAACTGCTAACCAAGGACACTGTCTATGCAGGACACACAACCAATGCCAGAGGCCCCCAAATGATGAGGCTTCACTTCTGTTTGATCATCTGCCCATCTGGCTTGTGTGTGTTTGGGTTTTGTCATTGCTGCACATGGCACACAGCCACATACTGCCAGCCGGCATGGAAGTATGTGTAAAGGCTCTACTAGACTTTGACCCTAGGGGAGACTGAAGCCCTAAAACCAAACCCAGGCACTTCTGTCAGGTGTCACCCACCTCAACACTGTCACAGCCTATACTGGAATACTACAGACAACAAGGTTCTTGGGCAGGAAATTTGGCCTACAAATAAACTGTCCCTTTCAAGATTCACAGCAATTTAAAAGCAGCTGATTTCTGGTCTGAGCCAGCCCTCAGAGAGCAACTATCACTTCATCTACAAAACACAAGGCCCAATGATTGAGTAGTTAAAAAAAAAAAGAAAAGAATTGCTTCAAACAGATAAATTCAAGACTCAGACACGACTGCTGGGGAAAGAAGGTAGAGGCTTTTAGAGGAGTAGCCAGAAGGCACTGGCTTTGAACCCAGATGTAACTGCCTACTGAAGCTAACTGTGGCTGGTCCAGGCCTGGGTGAAGGGTAGGGGCACATTCCCATAAACGCTGCAGCTAACAGGGCAGGAAGCAGACACAGAGCTCACAGCAGAGCCTCAGGCCACTCAGGCTCTGGGCAGATCCAGGCCTTGGTCTACACAGGCAGGCAGTTCTGCTCATGAAGGCAGCAAGTCCTCTCACAGAGAGACAAAACTGTGGCTGAAGAAATCCAGGGATCCTCCTCCCTCTGTTCCTTTCCTCCCCCTTTTTATTTAAAAAAAAAAGAAGGGAAATGCTTCTGTGCCTAAGGAAAGTCATGATTGCAAGAGTCCTTCTATATTAGAAAACAAATACTGACTTTTTAAAAAAATTTCAGTAATACCTGGGATTTCAAAAAAATCCTAAAATTGATAACTTCAGTGCTTTCAGAGAAGCACCAAAGGCATGTTATTTCCAGTGATCAGGGACGGTTTCTTACCATGTATTTGGAAGGCTTTATTCTTTGGTTTCCTGTCTTATAGAAAGCACCTACTGCAGACTAAGCACTGTGATGATGGTGATGGTGATAATGATGGTGGTGGCAGTGGTGATGGTGGTGGTGAAGGTGGTGGTGGTGGTGGTGATGATGGTAGTGGTGATGGTGGTGGGGTGGTGGTGAAGGTGGTGGTGGTGGGGTGGGGGTGATGGTGGTGGTGGTGGTAGTGGTGATGGTGGTGATGGTGGTGATGGTAGTGGTGATGGTGGTGGGGGGCGGTGGTGATGGCGATGGTGGTGGTGGTGATGGTGGTGGTGGTGGTGATGATGGTAGTGGTGATGGTGGTGGTGGGGTGGTGGTGATGGTGGTGGTGATGGCGATGGTGGTGGTGGTGATGGTGGTGGTGGGGGTGATGGTGGTGGTGGTGGTATGACAATGATAATAATACTAATAATAGCAGGTATAATTTCTTAATCACATTACCATGTGCCAGACATTGTTTAAAAGAGCTATCTTTCTATCTTTCCTCATTTAATTCTCATTGTGAGGTAAGTACAATTACAGTATCACCCTGATTCTACAAATAAGAAAAAGGAGTCAAAGAGAGGTTAAGTAACTTGCCCAAAGTCATACAGTAGGTGACAGAATTGGCACTTAATCACAGGAAGTCTGGAACTACTAAATCAAACAACTTCTGTATTCACGTCTGCTAGCATCTTACTCCTGAAATTACCCTTATGAGTTGTCACTAATATATGCGAATTACAGGTTTGGGGAGAAAGAATGAAGAGAAATTAGATCATCTGTCCAGCTAGTGAGCTACAGGGCCAGGGATCAAATCGAGGTCTCTGACCTCTGTTCTGTACTCTTCCACTTCACCACACTCCAGCGTGGTTTGCCTACTGACATGGACCACTCCATAGATGGCTGTCACCAAGACCAGAAGAGGTGACAGTAGATCTTGAAGGCATACAGCAAAAGAAAAATCAAGAAATAAGACCTAGATAGGAGAGTCTGATGGCAACCATTGCGCCATGAGGAATCTGCCATCTGCTGCCAACCTCGTGGCTCTTAAACAGAAAATTCATCCTGTCACATCTCAAAACCACACTGATTTGCTTATTATCGCTCTTTGCGTCTCATGTGATCTCAGATCCTTCCGGCTCTAGCTACCCACTTTCCCTGAGATTCTCTGCCCTCCAGTTTGGCTCCCAACTCCCACCCCTACCCACTGCCCACATCCTTCTCACTCAGTTCCCTTTCACACTGTCCCCACACCCAACTCTCTGTGTCTCTTCAACCTAGCTACACGTCAGAGACCAGCAGAAGCTGCCTCCTTCAAGCCCTCATCTCCTCTAGTTTCTGCTAAGTCCTCTGCTCTGAGCTCCTTTCCAATACAAACAAGTTAATACCTACACACCCCCGAGCAATGCTGTGTGCCATTGTTTCCACTTCCCCAGTGGAAAATTCCTTAAGCGAGCCAACAACCGTGTGGGATCCACTGGAGAAAAAGACTAAAGGAGCTCAAGAGGGATTTAGACTAGCAAGGGATAACCAATAAAAAATGTCTCGGGATCCAAACTATGAATTCCAAAAGATTCTAGATCAATGTGAAATTTAATGAATCACAAATTAAAAGGTCTCATGAATGAATTAACTGTTGCAGAAAATAATCTGTTTTTAAAAGCTTTATAAACAAATCCTCCCCCTTATTAAAAAAATTAGTGAAATTCATTTTATTAAGAACATGTTTAAATTTTCTCCAGAACACTTTTTAACAGTCCATAGAACACAGTTTAGGAAGTGCTGCCTCAAAGTGGGCAAGTGTCTAAAATAGAGAATAAGATAAATAGGAACAAGGAAGACATAATAAATAAAACATTTTTCTACATTTTTGTGAATCCTGCTAGATTATACAGCTTAGACCAGCAATTTTCAACTGGTGTGTCTCAAGCATTTTTAAAACATGCAATACCTGACTATTTAGTCAGGGGCACAGACCTCCCTTCCCTCAGGTTATCAAATAAAAAATATGACAAGAGCCAACACAATAGCCGTCTGGTGTGATGAATCAAAATTATACCTTTTCTGGGTCAGACTGGCAAAAAATGTATTTTTGATGTGCTGCAGAATTTCCATCAGCAGCTTACATGTGTCCTGGGTGAAAAGGGCTAAAAATCACTGGCATGGAGAGCTGTTTACCATCAGCCTGTGCAGCTGCGCCGGGAGGGCTCGGTTACTTTCCATACTCATTCTAGCAGCCTGCACAGAGCAGACGGCAAACCCTGGGGCAGGGAGGCAGGAAGGAAAATCTGATTAATAATTACACTGTGAGTGCACAGAGTGCCTCTCTCTTCCCCGATGAACTCAAAGCATTTGGAGACATGACTTCAGGCTCTTTATTTAAACATTTCACTGCAGTTCACAGACAGTATCCAGTACACCAGAAAGTTGAGATATTAAGTCCACGTGCAAAGGTTAGGAAAAGCGCAAATGCCCAAATCAATTTCCTCTGGGGGAGTCAGCAAGAAGCAGCTCAGAGCTCCGCTTCTTCTAGCTGTTCTCGGTAGCATAGGCTGTTTCTCAAAAATATGATTCTGGAGTGCAGAGAAAACTGAGTATCCCAAAGGTTCCAAGTACTGTATACAGAAGATGACCTTAATTTGGGGGCCCGAAATTTGAAAAAAAAAGTATTACATAACGTTATTGAACTCAAGTTTTATTCATAAAATTCATACAAATTCTCATCACTGTCAGAACTCCCATCCATTAGCTTGTCCTCATCTGTGTCTGATGAATCACTGTCTTCTTCAACAATGAGCACAAAAACAAGCCTGAAATAGCAGGAAATGCAAGTAAAAAAATCTACAACCACTGTATAAAATGCACCCAGTTTTTAGACCTCAAATTTTTTGGAAAGGGGTGCGTCTTATACATGGGGGAATATGGTAAGTGTCTAGAATCCCACATAAGAGATTGAGCCCTGCGCCTCATCCTCCACGCACAGCACAGCACAGCACAGCACAGATCTAGGGCCCAAGTGGCCTCAAATTATTTCTAAGACAAGCAAAAAAAAAAAAAAAAAAAAAAAAGGAATAGAGAGGGAAGGAAGAAAGAAAACAAGAGCACATGTATTTTGCCTAGATCAAAGAAGTTCCAATTCTCATTTCAAGAGGGAACACATAAAGCCTGTCTGCTGCAAATACCCAAAGCAGCACAACTACTGGATAATTGCTAGGCATTTTATGTTTCTTTCTTGTCCCTTAAAAAAAAAGTACCTACCATCCTACAAGAACACTCACTTCTTTAGCACTTACGGTGAAGACCAGGCACCATGCTGGGTCAGTGCAGAATGTGAACAAAATGCTACATTTCCTATGTCCCAGAAATGGAAATGCAGATGGGGTCATAACCATCAGTATAAAAATGTCAATATATGGGTGGTGAAAATGTCTGTGGGGGAAAGAATAGTAGACCCGGAGGGGTAGCCTTGGCTGAGGTGACCAGGGAAGGCATGGCAATGAAGTGACGTCTGGACTGAGACTGAAGAAGGGCACTAAGTGAAGGTAGACGCTCTATCGAGGGACAGCAGGGAGTCACTGTGCACAGGCTGCCAGGTGAGAAAGATGGAAAGATGGGCCTTCCAAGGATCAGGGCTAGTGGGTTTAGAGTTCACTGGGAGGGGAAGAAGCAGCGGTGGGGGCCAGCCGCTCAGAATAGATACTTAGAAATACAAGTTTAGTTCGGCAAACCCAGTAACCATTTAACAAGCAATGCAATGACTTCAAATCTTGGCTCCCAAGAATTTTACAATCTGGTTTATAGAAAAGAAAGACCAGACCACTCCTCCACCCCAAATGACAACCAAGATCTGACTGACTGCCAAATGAAATGTTCAAGTTACACAGAGCTCATGGGATGGGGCAGTTTTAGGCTGTGGTGTTGAAACCGTCTCCTGGAGGGGAGGGAACTTGGCTAAGCTACCTGAAGAGGATGCTGCACACACGGAGCAGTGTGCAGAGAACTGCAGACCAGGAGGGAACTTGGCTGAGCTGCCTGAAGAGGACGCTGCACACACGGAGCAGTGTGCAGAGAACTGCAGACCAGGAGGGAACTTGGCTGAGCTGCCTGAAGAGGACGCTGCACACATGGAGCAGTGTGCAGAGAACTGCAGACCAGGAGGGAACTTGGCTGAGCTGCCTGAAGAGGACGCTGCACACACGGAGCAGTGTGCAGAGAACTGCAGACCAGGAAGGGCAGACGGGCCCACCCTGACACACACCCCATCGTGTATCCCAGAGGTAGCTCCAGTGGGATCCCCCAGCCAGGTGCTGGCCTGGAGACCAGAAGAAGACCCTGTAGGCCAGGGCCAGGCTGGACTCCTGCCCAACACAGGGGGAGGTGGAGAAGGATGCCTGCCCCAAGGGAAAGATAAACCCAGTGAGAGATATGCATCTAATTTACTGAGATAAACATTAAATGCCAAGAAGGGGGCGAGAAGGGGCAAAACCCAAGCTGTTGTAGTATTATGCAACTGAAATTCCAGGCATAAGTCAGGAAATTCAAAGGTCATAGTTCCCACAGCAACTGTAACCTGACCCATCAGCATACGTAGTCTTTGGCACTGCCAGACCGAAAGCAGCCTACTACACTCAGCACTCACGCCGCCAGCACATACCTGCTGCTCTGTAATGCCAGGCAGTCCACGCCTGCGCTCTGCTCAGAGCTCACCTGGGCTGCCCACCGCAGGCTGCTGGACCTCCAGCCATTCTCTGCAGTCCCCAAGTCTTCTAGGCAGATCTTTACCCTGATGCTATGCCTACTGAACTACAGGTATTTAATCCTTTTTTTCCCTTTCTTATTGATTTTTTAGAGAGGAAGGGGAAGAAGTGGGGAGGGGCTGGAGAAAGGAGAGAGAGAGAGAGGGAGAAGGAGAGAGAGAGAAAGATGGATTGTTGTTCCACTTATTTATGTCTTCACTGGTGGGTTCCTGTATGTGCCCTGACTGGGGAGCTAGACCGCAGCCTGAGCATGTCTGGACAACACTCTAAGCAACTGAGTTACCCGGCCAGGGCCACAGGTCTTTAATCTGAACTCTTCTGTGGGTTGAATTACCTTGAGGGAGAAGGGAAGTGGCGGGGGGAGGCAGGGCTGCTACCTCCCCATTCTCTGATATCTTGTGGCAGCTCAATACTTGCCAAGCCTCTTCAGACAGGAAACAGGGAGCGAGTGGAGTGGTGGCAAAAGAATGCTGGGCTTCCAAACCCACAGGCCAGAAGACAGTTTCTGAGATCATATCATTTGATCAGGGACTGTTTGTAGAGAACATGTAACTGAGCACATGTTCCTTCCCATAGAGGACAGGACCCAGGCGGGGTCATCCTGACTCTGACCTGCTCGGGGACAGCCTGTGTGTATGTGTGTGTGTGTGGGGGGGGTATTAAGGCCTCCTCCTTTACTGCCCCCAGCCTTGGGTGACTGTTAAGGCTGTCGGTATGGGTCTGCCTGTCATGGGTCTGCCTGTCGGTGGAACAGACCAATAGATGATCACAGGCCTTTTTTGATAAGTCCCCTGAAGTCTTCCTCATCACTGTTCAATCATCACTACAGAAAAGACTCACCCACAATGGTTTATGTCCTGGAAATCCTCCTGCCTCCCTCTGGACCATGGCTATATATGGATAGCTGAAATAAAAGGCTCAGTGCACAAAGCAAATTTCTTGTTGCTTTCACTCCCAAGGCTGACACAGACAAGGACAAGCCCAGCTGAGCAGCAACTGGCCCTGAGCATGGCCCTCAGTGGTGTTCATAAGACTACCGTGGATTATTGTTATGAGTTAAGAGGCAATATATATGTAAGAACCTTCACTATAGGGCCTAACACAGGAGATGATAAATGGGAATTTAACAGCACTGCTATTTATGTTTTACTAAAACATACTGCTACTCAATTTGATCACTACTTCATTTACAAGAGCCGAGTAGAAACAAACATTCTGGTTGTTTCAAAGCAACAACATAACTAATATCTAATACGTGCTTACTATGTGATGAACACTTTCTTGTACTCTGTTTTTTGAACTTCACACAAAAATTCATTGAGTCCTCACAATAAGCATGAAATAGGTATTATCTATAATTTATAGATAAAAACACAGAAATTTAGAACATACTCGAAGTCAGAGTGTTCTTAATTTTTTTTTAGTGGGGGGGGGCAGGCAGAAAGAGACTCCTGCATGCACCCAGCCAGGATCCACCCAGCAAAGCCACTAGGGGGCAATGTTCTGCCCATCTGGGACCCTTGCTCCTTTGCAACTGGGGCCATTTTTTTTAGCACCTGAGGTGGAGGCCATGGAGCCCTTCTCAGCGCCCAGGGCCAACCTACTCCATCGAGCCATGGCAGCAGGAGGACAGAAGAGATAGATAAAAAGAGAGACAGAGGTGAGAGGGGGAGGTGTGGAGAAGCAAGTGGGTGCTTCTCCTGTGTGCCCTGGCCAGGAATTGAACCCAGGACATCAAGGTTTCAAGTGGCAAAAGACAGAACTGAACCCAGGCAGCCTGACTTTAGGGCCCCCACTTTTAACTGTATAACACCATCTTCAACCATCTTTGAAGTATGAAAATTGGGCCCTACCAAGAACAACGTTGGCAAAGAAGTCAAAGCAGCAGGGTGCCATAAACACTGCAAGAGTAACTGACTCCTTTGGAAAAACTGTCAGTCCCAGGTCAACTTGTGACCAGAACCATGCACAGTGGCTCTGCAGAAAGACAAAAAGGCCGGAGCAACCCAAGATAGGCCACCAACCCCACGAGCATCCACAGGGTCCCAGGCACCTCACCTGCATCCACAACGGGAACACAGAGCCATGCTTCATCTCAAAGTCACAGCTGCTACAGTCATCCAAGCATTTGATGCTCAATGGGTGACCCACAGTGAACATGCCGGGGAATTTTAAACTGTACTCTACCCTACTTGGTTCATTTCCTAGTTAGTAATTCCCACAACTTCCCTGCATTTGGAAAGAAAGGATTTCTCATCTTCTCTGCTCTTCCTTAGAGAGGGTCCTCTTCTCTCACATAATCACAGCCCCAGCGATGTGATTATGTCCACTTGCTCAAATGACATGCAAAGGAAATGCCAACACATTCATTTACCCCAACTTAGGAATGGCAACACCTGATGAAGAGAATTAAGAGGGTTACGGAACACCTGGGGCTCTGAACTAACACATTTGTAAGTGGTGGCAGGTGTGTCCCCCAAAAGAGAAGCCAGCACTCCCACCTACCAGTGGGAATGTGATCATGGGCAAGAAATAGACCCCACTGCACACCTCCAGGGCACACTCTCTCCCTCCTTCACTGACCAGGACCAGTACCATTAGGTGTGAGATGGGTCACAGGTGGCTCAAAAGAGAACTTTATCATGTAGGTAAAATTCTTTTTAGTCTTCTTTGAACAACAGAGGGAGGGGTGGATTGCTGAAATATTTTATAGGGATCAGCACAGGTTAAGAGTTTAAGTTTTTCATTCTGGCCTGACCTGTGGTGGTGCAGTGAATCCGGCATCGACCCGGAACGCTGAGGTCGCTGGTTTGAAGTCCTGAGGTTGTTGGTTCTGAGCACAGGCTCATCAGTGCAGGGTCACTGACTCAGCCCCGGACAAGGCATGTACAAGAAGCAATCCATGTACAACTAGAGAGAAAGCAACGACAAGTTGATGCTTCTCACCCTCTCTCTCCCTTCCTGTCTCTTTCTCTCTCTCTTTCTCTCTCTCTCTCTAAAAAAAAAAAAGTTTTCTATTCTGATAATATAGCTACATAACTCAGATGCATTTCTTATTATTGAATTTCATGCCTTACACTAGAGTAAATAGAGCTGAAGAATCTCATTAGGTAACACAAGGGAGCTGACATTACAGTGAGAAATGACAGGGCTCCATTCTTCTGGCCTAGGCTTAAATACAAGCCCAATTCATCAGTGTCCGGCCACTCTCAGAACCAGGCCCCCAAATCAGTGTGTTCAGCAGTCATTAGCACACAACTGTTTTCACCATCAACATTGTAAGTGATTGGTACAAAGAAGCCAGTACACCTCAGTCCTTGCTTTCACAGGATTTAAGTTTCTAAAAGCTGAAGCAAAGTCACAAGTGTAAGAGGTTCTGAGTATTAAAAGTTATGAGACTGGTTATATCCTACTCAGCACTGGGGACTTTTTTAATATAACAGTAACACTTGGAAGCCTGGGAATCTGTCCTACAAAGCTGGGTTTACTCAAGAACTGGGGCAAATCTGACTCATCAAGGTTAAAAGCTTTGAAGCATAAAGTACGCCATCAAGAGAGTGAGAAGACAACACACAGAATGGGATAAAACATCTGCAGCTCACATACCTGATAAAGAACTTACATCCAGAATATGCAAAGAACTGTTATAACTCAATAATAAAAAGTAACCTACAGTTTTTGAGCTAGAGATTTTTTTTTTTTTTTTGGTATTTTTCTGAAGCTGAAAACGGGGAGAGACAGTCAGACTCCCGCATGCGCCCAACCGGGATCCACCTGCACGCCCACCAGGGGGTGACACTCTGCCCACCAGGGGGCGATGCTCTTCCCCTCCGGGGAGTTGCTCTGCTGCAACCAGAGCCACTCTAGCACCTGGGGCAGAGGCCAAGGAACCATCCCCAGCACCCGGGCCATCTTTGCTCCAATGGAGCCTCGCTGCGGGAGGGGAAGAGAGAGACAGAGAGGAAGGAGAGGGGGAGGGGTGGAGAAGCAGATGGGCGCTTCTCCTGTGTGCCCTGGCCGGGAATCGAACCCGGGACTTCTGCACGCCAGGCTGACGCTCTACCACTGAGCCAACCGGCCAGGGCCTGAGCTAGAGATTTGATCAGATGTTTCTCCAAAGAAGACACACAGATGGCCAATAAGCACATGAAAGTTTCAACATCACTAACCATTAGGGAAATACAAATCAAAACCACAATGAGATATCATGTCACACCCACTAGTAATAAGACAGTAATAAGTGTTGCTGAGGAGATGGAGAAATTCACACCCTCACACATTGCTGGTGGGAAACAGTGCAACCACTTTGGAAAAGTCTGTAAGTTCCTCAAAATATTAAACACAGTTACACGTGACCCAGCAATTCCACTCCTAGATACTGTATTTCCCCACGTATAAGACACTCCTATGTATAAAATGCACCTTGATTTGGGGCCCTAAAATTTGAAAAAAAAAAGTATTACATAAAATTATTAAACTCAAGTTTCATTCATCATAAAATTCAAACAACTCATCACTGTCAAAACTCACATCCATTAGCTTGTCCTTATCTGTGTCTGATGATGAATCACTGTCTTCATATATTACCTCGTCCTCAGTTCCATCTATGGCATTTGAAATGCCACAACCACATAAGACACACCCAGTTTTTGGACCCCAAATTTTTCGGGGAAAGGTGCGTCTTATACATGGAGGAATACGGTATATGTATACAAAAGAGAAATGAAAACATGTCCATACAAAACCCTGTACATGAATGTTCACAGCAACATTACTCAAATTAGCCAAAAGTGGAAAGTCTGTTAATTGTTGAATGAAAATATAGTCTATCCATAAAAAGGGATATAATTTGGCCATAAGAATGACATTGTGATACATACAAAGTAAACATTGTGCTAAGTGAAAGAAATGACATATTGTGTGATTCTATTTACACGAACTGTGCAAAACAACAAATCTATAAAGAAAGACAGTAGATTAGTGTTGCTAGGGCTGGGGACAGTGAACTGAAGAGAAGGAAGAGTTGTTGCTGTGGGCACAGGGTTTCTTTCTGGGGTAACAAAAATGTTCTAAAACTAGTTATGGTGACAGTGGCACAACTCTGCACATACTAAAACCCAGTGAGTCATACATATTACATGAGTGAATGGTAATGGTGTGAGTTTTACAGCAAAGCTGTCTAAGAAAACTGAGGGCAGCAGCTCTGTCCCTGTGTCATTGTACTCTCATAACACAGTGCCTGGCACATAGTAGGTACTCAATAAGTGTTGGTAAAATAACAAGAATAGGAGTGCTGAGCCTTTTTACCAGAGAGTTCACTGGGAGAAGGCCCCACGGCATCCAGGGACCCTTGGGTGAGTCCTGCTTGGAAGAGACAGAAGCTCCTCTTCAGCACCTCTCAGCCCAACCTATGTCCGAAACATTAACTAGGCTGGTTCTTCGTCCAAAGTCTCTTCTAAACCTATTATGATGCTTTTTTGGTGGATATAAAAAGCAACACATGCCTGACTAGGCAGTGGCACAGTGGATAAGGCGTCAGACTGGGACGTAGAAGACCCAGGTTCAAAACTCGGATGTTGCCGGCTTGAGCGCAGGCTCACCAGCTTGAGCGTGGGGTCGCTGGCCTGAGCGGGGGATCATAGACCTGACCCCATGGTCACTGGCTTGAGCAAGGGGTCACTTGCTCTGCTGTAGCCCCCCAGGTCAAGGCACATATAAGAAAGCAGTCAATAAACAATTAAGGTGCCTTAATGAAGAATTGAAGCTACACATCTCTCTCCCTTTCTGTCTGTCCCTCTCTCTATCTCTCTGTCTCTGTCACACACACACACACACAACACAACAACACGTATTTCTAAAAGCACATAATACTAACTCCTACCCAGGAGCCACGAGGACCAGGGGAAGTGTCAGACAGGGTCCCTGTTGGGCAGATAAAATATATTATGCTCACTTTGTTAAAGATGGCGCTGCCCACGTGGAGGCCGTCGCCCAGGTGATATTAATGTGTGTTGGGGGCAGGCTGTAGGCAGGCAGGATGGTTGTAGCCTGGGGCTTGGTTTTGGGATTAAGCCTTTCCCATCCTTTTTGATGTGGGGTGGTACAATCCAATCATGCCTCAGAGAAGTGACTTTGTATTAGAGACTTCCCTATTTTGTATATTGGATTAAAGGTTTTGAATCTACACTATAAAATGGGGGCAGAACGAGAGCTTGCGCTCTTGGTTCCTGAGATTAGCATTAGAGGAGAAAGCACAGCAGAGAGCAGAGAAAGGCCATGTGGAGGAGGCCAGGAGAAGCAGCCAAGATGGCGGGGTGTTGGGTGAGAAGCCAGTTTATGCAGAGTTAGAAGCAGGGAGATGGAAGGAGATGGGGAACAGAGGTGAATAAGTCTGGTGAGCTAGAAACCTTTGATTCTAGGAAACTCGGATAAGTCAGTAGCTTTGTGAGCACTGAATGTGAGTGGGTTTTGGAGCCCAGTGTGTGTTTTTACTTGCCCGCCGGGTGCAAGCTAGGATTAAAGAAGATGGCTCGCCAGTTCTTGGCTCCATTGTTTCTTTACCGACTGTCCGAATCCAATGTGAACCTGCATGGGCCAGGCGGCTGTAATGGTGGCCGTGCCTACTGGCTTTACAGTCCCTCTCTTGCAGTCTGGTTAGAGGCAGAATTAGCATTCATGAAATGATCAGAGACACCAGGGCAGTGGATGATGGAAATAACTCAGGGATTAAGACAGAAACGGCCTTCAGTTAGAAGTGAGATAGTCTTTTCGGGTCCCCAAGTAAATCACTGCAAACCACTATCATGCCTGTCCATGTGGCATCCCCATCCCCACAATCAGGATTATTTGCTTCCTTTACCACACTCTGTTCCCAGCCACCGTACAGTACAGTTCACTGTGAGCATACATGGCTCCCTACCATGTAATCCTTTCCTAGTAGGCAAGGACAATACTGACTATTTCTGTGTCCTAGAACACCCTAAGCACAAAGTCCTGCACACGGCAAGTGGATAATTCATACTTGTCCAATAAAGTATTTACTTCACAAAAAATACTATTAATACCTCTTTTCTGAAGTTGCCCAAATGGAGAACTGCCTTTAAGTGTCTGTGCCACATGAGTGGCCAATTACCTAAGAGCAGAATCCTTAGACTGTCAGCATGACCTTTCACATGACCTACACCTAGCACCCACGCTCTGGTCCACGCCCCCACCTCCTTCCTTCTATCCTCACACTCTAGTCGCAGGAGCTGCTTGCTTGCTCTACAAGCCTGCACACCTCCTCCCCCTCCCCTCTCCCAGAGGTGTTCAGGTACTCCTACACTCCCATCACCAGCAGTGGGTGCTTAATTTAAGTAGCACCATTTCCCTGAGGCCCTCCCGGACTTCCCCTACAGCTCAGATTACTACCTTGTCACACACTTTCACTGGACCCTCACTGGTCCTTCCTCCAGTGCCCCCATGGGCGTAGGCACCTCTGTGATGGTTTATCTGTCTCCCAATGCTTGTTTTACCCGGAGATGTGCTCCTCAATGCTTACCTCCTAGTCTCTAAAATCGTGTGCATGTTTTTATATATACACACATTTACTATAAATTTTACTGACATAAAAAATATATAACATGCCATAGTACTAAAATATACAATACCATAATAAGTATATAGTAATATATAATAAAGTGTGCAGCAATAAAATGTATGCTACTCTTGTGTAAATTCCACGCAGCCAACTGGTTCTCACAGCACACTATCACACTTTTGTCTCACTCATCTCTGTGGCCAACCTATGGATTAAACTGATAAATCAGTGAATGCTAAATTGGACCCTGGTTTTCAAATACAAGAAGAATATTTCCTCAATTTTGGGTGCTATTCATAATGTAATGGCTGCAAGGCACAAACTAAGTTTCAACAGCAAATGTGAGCATTTTCCCCATCACTTTTTGAGACAATAAACAAAATAATAAACACAGCGATGACCTGTAGTGTTTGCTGGTCTCTGGTGTGAACACTTCCATCAAGGCTTCTCTGTACACAGATGGCAGCCAGGGAGGGGAGTGCACCACTCACTGCAACAGCCTTCCCATCCCACAGCCACGAAAGATGCATGGGCAGTCAGTGCTAAAATACTCAGGAAGGGGTAAGATTTGAGTATGTATTACCCTTGTTTTCAATATTATTTATTTATATTTTTTTTGCAAGAGAGACAGAGAGAGGGCTAGATAGGGACAGACAGACAAGAAGGGAGAGAGATGAAAAGCAGTTCTTTGTTGTGGCAACTTAGTTGTTCATTGATTGCTTTCTCACATTGCCTTGACTGGGGGGCTGACAGCAGAGCGAGTGACCCCTTGATCAAGCCAGCGACCTTGGGCTCAAGCCCACAACCTCGGGGTCTCGAACCTGGATCCTTCACATCCCAGTCCAATGCTCTATCCACTGCACTACTGCTAGGTCAGGCTTATTTAATTATAAATTCATAGAATTCATTTTTAATAATGGCTGCATTTAACAACCAACTTGCAAAATTCCTGAAAATGTAACCACAGGGTCTGACTGAGCGGGCTCTGGTCACCATGGCACACTACTGTCATACCCCAGTGTTTAATGCTCTGAAGGTGCCCAGTGCATTGTGTGGACAACACGTGGCCTGTGGTGACTGCACTCCTCAAAGCCTGCCACTCCAGAAGCCATCAAGACTTTCCTATAAAAGGATTTTCCTACAGCTGGAAATTCTGGAAGCTGGAGAGAACACCACCATCTCCAACATGACACATTATCTTAGTAAGATCTCAAATATAAGGCACATTATTTTAGCATGGGCTCCCACGTAAGACACTTTGCTGATGAATTCTCCCTGAGGTCCTTCTTCAACGAAAGCCCTCAGGCCCTGGGAAGTTAATTTTAAACCCTTCAACACCTGATTTAGTTTAGCACTTTGGGTTGCATTCTTCCCAGGGTGTTCCTTAGTTTTGGCCACTGCTCTGGAAAAACAGAGCCCAATCTGTCTCCCCGGGGCCTCAGAGGGCACTGGGCTGGTACTCAGAATAGCTGGGAGCTCACTCACTGAGTCTCTTCTGCTTGGTTGGGTCCTCTTTCTTAATTCTATTTGTTTTTACACTGCTACTGGTGTCCTACCCCTTTAAGTTCTTCCTCTGGACTCCACTCCTCCTTGGCTCCCTAAAGCTCCCCCTCCTAAAGCTAGTTTTGGTCCTTGGCTTCCCACCATCCTCCCCACTTAGTCACTACTGATGCCCAGCTCGCTCTGTGTCAGACTACCTGAATGCTCATCTCTACCTACTGTCTTCGTGACAATGCATCAAGTCCTCCCCAGCTCCCAGTCGCACTGCTCTTCAGCCCAGCTGTGTGCACCTCCATGCCTCTGACAGCACAAGCTCGTCCCAGCTGCTCCTTTAAAAATGCAGGAGATTTTTATCTTCATAGACTGTAATATGAATAAAAGAGGAGAGTGATGTTTCATTTCCCCAAGTGTAAAATAAAGCTACCATTTGCCCTTTCAGATGATAGGTGCTGCCCCTCCCACTGGTCTAAGTCCTCAACTGTCCCAGGCAGCACACACCTCTCAGCTCTGCTCAGCCTCTCCTGGGTCTCACCCCTTTTTCCATTTCTAGTCACAATGTCCTTCTCCTCCTCCAGGGGAAACCATTCCACCCTGCCTGCCCACAGCCCTGCCGCCACCCTCTTCCCTCCAGTTCTTTTCACAGCCTGCCTCTTCCTTATTTAAGAACCTGAGGCTCCCAAAGTTGGAGAGAATGTTCTAGTTACTGGGAATTAACTCAAGTATCTAGGGGTCAATGGGTACAGTGTCACTACTTCACAAAGAGATGGAAAAAACATGAAGAAGCAAATGGGTCAAAATGAAGACAATTTGTGGTTCTGGTATAGGGTAAACAGGAGTACTTTGTAGTTTTATTGTACTTTTCTGAAATGTCAAGGTAAAGTAACAAAAAAAAAAAAAAAAACTAAGCCCCTTATCTAGTAGTAAGTTGACAATAAAGAGCTCTCTTATGAGCCACCCCAGCCAAGCTGCCTGTGATGGTCACACCTCTACCAGCCGTCTTGTTTCTGTCCCCCTCCGCACACGTGGACTCAGGATTCCCTGACCCCCCCCCCCCCCAACCACCTGCTTCCTCTACTGACTCACTTCCTCCCATGGTGCTGAGCAGGGAAAGAGTGACATGTACCACCTGCTGCCAGTCAAGCTGGTATCATGCTCAGTGCTTACTGCATATTACTTCATCTAACTCTGCTAACGGTGCTTACGCAGGAGCGCTAGCCTGAGACTGGGTCTCAGGCAAGTAAGAGATGATGAATCAAAATAAAGACGTCAAAAACAGAGAAGCTAGAATAAAAGAGTCTGAGATGACAACTGAATTCTATGGGATTTATGCTATAAAAATGAATGCCAATGTTTGATGAGGTAAAATCAGTATAATAAAAATTGGGTAGTACTAGAAGGGGAGTTGAAACCAGCTATGAATGTATCCTAGGAAGTCAAAATGTCTTGTGTGAAACTGAAAGTTATTTTAAAACACTCTAACCTATTAAATATGGTTTTGTTTTTTAATTAAAAAAAAAAAAAAAAGCCACTCCTGATGACACAGCCTTAAGTGCAGAGCTGGGGTGGGGACCCAGGCCCACCTTGCTATTCACAGTGACCCACACCTCCCTGCTTCCTTCCAGACCAGCTCACCCGCAGCCTATCCATGTGCTCAGGTGCACTGCCTGCCCGCCCGCACCAGGCCTGGCTCTAAATGCCAGGGACACACTAGAGAACAAAACAGGTGAAACTCTGCAACTTAAACGGGGCTTCCATTTCAGTGGGAGGAAAAGCAATAAAAGCTGTAGTTATCAAATACGCATACAGAGCTTACTCCATGTCAGGTGTTACACTATGCATTTTATAAATACTAATTCATTTAATCTTCACAAAAATCCTGAGTTAGGTATCATTCTTACAAATGAAGAAACCAAGCTCAAGGGGTTGAGTAACCTACCCAAGGTCACATCACAGTACACTGGTGAAGCCAAGACTTAAACCCAAGATCTGGATCCAGCTACTAGGCCTTTTCATGAGCTTAAGTACAGCATACTGGGGGCTGGTGAGCACTGTGGGGAAAGGAAAATATCAGGCAGGTTAGAAAGAATTTGGAGCACTAGGGGGGAGGGGACATGTTAAAAATTCTAAAATTCTGAACAAGAGAAGCTTTCATGGAGAAAGTACATCTAAATAAAGAAACGTAAGGGCTAAGGCAATTAATTAATCATGTTACATCTTGGGGAAGAGTGTTTCAGGGAGAGGAAACAGTCTGTGCAAAGGCCCTGAGGCAGGGTACTCCTGGAGTACTGGAAGAACGGTAAGATGATAGAAGAGCACGAGCAGAGGGTGTGAGGGAAAGAGCCACTGCTGTACTCTGGGCAGCACTGCGCTCGCACCTGGTCTGTACCCAACTGTCTGTACGTCCCAGTATTTACTGCTGCTCTTTTGCTATTTATCTGAACTCCCAAAGTGTGAACTGTCTCTGGGTGTCCCTGATACCTTAAAGTGGATGTTCACTGAATCTCTGCCTTGCAAATTTCATGAACTACAGGCCCTCAAAGATGAGCGGCTCCTGCCTGGGCAGCTCTGCCCTCTGCCCTCCAGCCCTCTTACACTAGTGGAAAGCAGTGGCCTGTCTGTGAGAAGGGCACTCCTATGAAAACATCAGTAAATAAACAGTACTTGCATTTGTTTCCAAGCACACCTGACAATTTTATACTCAAACTCCATCTCCAGTATGTCCCTTTGAACTGTGACAGCCAACGTCTCTCTATTACAAATGGCAGGGCTGTGGCACGGAGCCATCCAGTGATTCCCCGAGCTCATGCACTGTAGCAGACAAATCATGTTTCCTTGTGTGGACTGGGAGCTCAGGGAAGCAGAGACCCCAACACCCTTATTCTCCTTTGTGCCCCCCCATCCCCTCCCATGCCCAGCACAAGGCCTTACAGACCCAAGGAGTCTTGACTCTTCAGACACCAGATCACAAGAACAGGCCCGCAGACAGTAACAATTTAACACGCAGGCATAAGACAAAGACCAGCATTCAGTCACATGCAAAGAGCTTAGCTAAATGCAAGGAGTCACCCTCTGTAGCCCTTCCTCATTGTATGCAAAACTCCCAGACTCCTCTTCCCTGAGTTCCTGCGGAGCTAACCACTAATGTGCACTTACAGAGTACTCATCAGATACCGCCCTATTTCTAGTGTCAGGCTTTTAAAGCAGCAAAATAAAGATTCTTTTTTGCTTTAAGTTAGGAACAGTAAGATACCCTTTCCTCCCTTTTTATTTCCAAAATAAATTACTCCAATGTAATTTCATTTTTTTTTTTTTCATTTTTCCGAAGCTGGAAACGGGGAGGCAGTGAGACTCCCGCATGCGCCCAAAGGGGATCCACCCAGCATGCCCACCAGGGGGCGATGCTCTGCCCATCCAGGGCATCGCTCTGTTGCATCCAGAGCCATTCTAGCGCCTGAGGCAGAGGCCACAGAGCCATCCCCAGCGCCCGGGCCATCTTTGCTCCAATGGAGCCTCGGCTGCAGCTGCGGGAGGGGAAGAGAGAGACAGAGAGGAAGGAGAGGGGGAGGGGTGGAGAAGCAGATGGGCGCTTCTCCTGTGTGCCCTGGCCGGGAATCGAACCCTGGACTCCTGCACGCCAGGCCGACGCTCTACTGCTGAGCCAACCGGCCAGGGCAATGTAATTTCATTTTACTTTCCAGATCAAATCTAGAAAATACCCAACCTAGAGGAATCACGTTCCTGAGGCTGAGAGGCAGCAGAGAAGAGGAAAGTTGAAGGAAGGAACATGTGTAACCACAGCCGAGATCAGGGGCGCTGTGGCTGCAGCTGCGTTTGGGAGATCAACTTCCTCACAAAGGCAGCAGGGAACAGCCAACCGGAGCTGTGAAGCTGGTGCCTGCCCTATGGCCACAGGCAGCTCAAGTGACACGTGATCCTGTGGCCCTGGCATTCCTTCCCCTTTCGGGCAATTGCAGGTCCTGCCAGCTCCCTCCCCCCAACAGCTGCAGCAGGGGTCAATGCAGCTGCTGTGCGGGCTCCAGAGCCAAGCAGGTGCCGGCCTGTGTCTGTAACTCTGTGAATGGGAGCAGCGGTGTTACTTTTTACATGTGACAGATAATCTCAGGGCAGCAGCCATTGAGGGCTGCTAGGTTCAAAAACAACTATCAGGTAATAAATAGCACTGCACCAATGTTAGGTTTCCTGAGTCAATCCCCGTGCCGTGGTTGTGGAAGGGGCTATACTTCTCGATAAACCAACACAGAAGTATCTAGGGGTGGAAGGGGCTCCATTTCTCCAACTTTCAACTGGGTCAGAAAACCCGCATGGGGTATGAGTGGGGAGAGAGTGATGGAGCAAACAGGGCAAAATAAATACAGTCCAACTTACAAATGTAGATAACAGGTAAAGGGGCTCTTGGTACTGCTCTTGTAACTTCTCTATAAATTTAAAAGTTCACCAAAATAAAGAGTTATCCAAAACATGAACTTTAGCTACGCCCTGACAGACAGGGGGGCATGCTGTCCCAGTCACTGCAGGAGCCACCTCCTGCCTGATGCACCTGGTGGCCAAGGCAGCAGGTGGCTGGCTCAGTGACACGCACAGGGACAGTCAGAACAACCATGCTGATTGAGTCTGGGAGCACCTAAGGCATCAGCTATTTCTGGATTTTTCTCTAAAATCAAGTCATATTCCTGGCACACAGAAAACAAGACCAAGTGGACCACAGTGGGGCTCAGGCAGGAACCAAACTTAAGAGATCCGTGTTATCTGGGGCCTTTCTCTCTCCTTATCTGCTCTATCTAATCAGTGTTCTCCTTCCAAAAGGTCTCAGGCATCAGGGCCTTCCTCTCTATTTATATCACCAACATCTTGTTCCAATTCCTGGTCCTGTCACACCTGAACATCATCAGTAGCTCTGGAGTGGGCAAGCCACCAGCTATGAGCCAAATCCAACCTGCAAATGAAGGATGGCTTTTACATTTTTAAATAGTTGAGAGGGGAAATTAAAAGTGATGTGAGAATTATATGAAATTCAAATTTGGGGGCCACAAATAAAAGCTTGTTGGCACATAGCCACATCTATTCATCTACAGTTCGCTGCTTTCATACTGCAATAGGAGAGCTGAGAGGCTGCATCATAGACCCGATTGATAGCCCACTGAAACCTAAAAACTTCACACTGTGCCATAGCATCCAACAGAGCAGGTGGATCAACCTGCTTCTGGAAAGAAAAGCCCACAAGGCTATGCCTCTGTTCATGTTCTCTGCCTGTTAGAAAACTCTTCTGGCCTTCAGTGCTAAGCTCACCAATACTTTACCTTCTGTCACTCTGGGATACTCCCTGGCTCCCTCCCCTGCTTCCACAGCACCCTGTACTTACCCTCATCACAGCTGCCACCATCTATTTGTGTGTCTGTCTCCCCAGCTACAGCAAGATTCCAGAGAGCAAGGAACTCATCTTACTCATCTCCCAGAGAGAAGCTGGCACGGCAGTCCATAAACACCAAACCCTCCCCCAACATGGCCAGGCTGGCTTCTCATTGCCTTGAATGCATCGTGCTCACTCTCAACCCCAAGCTTTGCTCACACCAGCACCCCTTCACCTCATCTAGACAGTCCTACTAACGACCTGGGACACAGTTACATAGGTCCGCGACAGTCCGTGTGAACTAGGGTTCAAACCCCAGGCTCCTCTCACTCTAGGCCAGGGGTCTCAAACTCGGGCCTGCAGGCCGCATGTGGCCCGCCCACCAATTTTGTGTGGCCCATAGACTGGCCCGCAGACTAATCCACAAAGTTTGATTAGTCTGCAGGCCGCACAAAATTGGTGGGCGGGCCGCGAGTTTGAGACCCCTGCTAGGCTGTGTGACCTTGGACCAGATGCATACACCTCTAGGTCGTCATTGGTAAAGTGGGATGTTGCAGCCTCACCTAACCTGCAGGGTCAACAGTGCATGGTCAACATCTAAGCCATGGCTTGGCACATAGTCAATTCTCACAGAAGTCACCTGTCTGTGCCATTTTTTATTTCACTGCTCCCCCTCCCACACCCTTTACCCAGTTGCCTTGTCCATTCATACTGTCTTCTGAAGCAGAGCAAGTCATGAGCAGGGACAAGGTCACATACTTCTACAAACATGCCCTGACCTACAATAACACCCAGTATAGCACAACATGGGAAGGAGGAGATGGCGAGATGATAAATTCACGAACAAGTTGCTCCAGGAAATCTAAAGAGTGACTAATAAGAAAAATCATGCCCTGGCCAGTTGGCTCAGCGGTAGAGCATCGGCCTAGCGTGCGGAGGACCCGGGTTCGATTCCCGGCCAGGGCACACAGGAGAAGCGCCCATTTGCTTCTCCACCCCTCCGCCGCGCTTTCCCTCTCTGTCTCTCTCTTCCCCTCCCGCAGCCAAGGCTCCATTGGAGCAAAGATGGCCGGGGCGCTGGGGATGGCTCTGTGGCCTCTGCCCCAGGCACTAGAGTGGCTCTGGTCGCAACATGGCGACGCCCAGGATGGGCAGAGCATCGCCCCCTGGTGGGCAGAGCGTCGCCCCTGGTGGGCGTGCCGGGTGGATCCCGGTCGGGCGCATGCGGGAGTCTGTCTGACTGTCTCTCCCTGTTTCTAGCTTCAGAAAAAAAAAGAAAAAAAAAAAAAAAAAAAGAAAAATCATGCAGAGCCGGGGGGCATCTCAGGGAATGCATATTAATAAGCACGAACTCCCACATGCTCCCTGGTGGCTGCTCCTGCATGAGAGGAAACCAGTCTCAAAATCTCACTCCAGTTCATTAGCATGGTTAGTAACAGGACCAGCTGACACAGGGTGCTCACTGCGTGCATGCCAAACGCCTGGCAGAATTCTACATACTGACAACCACTGCACAGGTGAAGAAACTGAGGTCCAGGGAGCTTAAAGAACACATCCAAGGTCACAAACCCCAATCAGTGGTGCAGCAAAGTCTAAGTCCAGTTCATAACCAAGACACATTTGGGGTTTTTGAATCTAATGTAGCTCCACCGTTTACCAGGTGAGAGAACTCAGGTAAATCATCTAACCTCACTGAGCCGTACGTTTCCCCACCTAAGTGGCAGCATTTACTTAACTACCATGTTTGTTGTAAGAAGTGAGGGAGATATTTATAAAATAGACTCCTGGTAAATGAATTCTCTTCCCACCTTTCCCATTCCTCAATCTAATCCTTACTCTATATAAGAAAGGATTTTAGTCAAATTCCTTGACCTCCTTCACCATCAGGGAATCATCTTTACTCTACCTTGGGTTTTCCCTCCTATTGCCTCTGCCTAAGCATCTGTACGTCACAGAAACCTACAAAACACAGCCTGGAGTCCAGACGAAGGGAAAGGCCGTTTGCACAGAGCCAGGTGAGGCAGCGCAGATGTGACGTTGCAGACGACTTCTGATGGGCAGTGAGTACTGCACGAGCAAAGGCGGGCCACCGGGCGTGGCCAGGACGTACCCTGACTGACAGCCAGGACAGCGCCTGGTTCTGTGTGCCACCCAACATGCCCAACAACAGGCCTGAGCTCAGCAGTAACACCCATGGCTCCAGGGCTGCACGTGTGGTGGAGGACAGCGGGCAAGGCAGGTGAAAGTGACAGGTAAGCCCTTCCCACCAATGGTGGAAGACTAGACTGTCTGAAAAAGCTGTATATAGAAAAGTAAAAATTTAAATTTCTAGAGAAGAAATTCTGTTGCAAAATTCCTTTACCTTAAAGAATTAAATTTAAAGCCAACAAGTACAGACACACAATATTATAGTTTGTAAGTCAATCCACATTTCCATTCATCAAGTTTTCTTAAAGCAAGGGCTACCTTTAAGCTGATGAACACTTCTCTAGGGTCATGGTCATGGACAGAGAGAGCTTTTCATTAGCAGCATATAAAAAGGTCTTAAATGCTATTACCAAGCTGAGTCAACTCAATTAATATAGTAGGGAACAAATGTCAGAAGGCGCTTAACTCATTCCCAGGAGACATAAGTAATTTCTATTTGAATGGACCTGATCAAAGTGATCCAAAAGTCTTATTATTAGAGGTTAAAACATAAGCAAAAACTGTATATGACTAAGTGTCTCTAGCAATAAGAGCCCCATCAGGCAATTCCCCACAATACATCAGCTTCTTAATAATGGGGGGGCTGGCAGACATCACTCCAAGGCCACCACTGGGTTCCAAGGTCCTGCAAACACAGTATTGTGGTTCTAGACTTCTTGAGAAAAGAGCCTTGGGGATAGTATGGTCATCTCTAATACCCAAAGCACCGGTGCAGCCCTCCACGCCCAGGACTGCCCCCTACGCTCTGAAACTGGAGAAGGGCACACCCTGACAGCAGGCTCCTCCAGCAAGGGCGACCAGTACCTCCACTAGAGCAGGACTTCCAGGACAATCTGCCGCACCCAACAGACCCACAGGGGTGATGGCCTGAGGGCGGCCCCCGCCTTTCCTGCAATCAAGGTACAGGGCTGGTCCTCAGAGAGGAGCTGCAAAATGATTCTGTGTGCAAAAACACAAACATTCCAGAAACAATAGCCACAGGGGGTAGGTAAATTTTAGAAATTCTCAATCTTATATGTACAAAACTAACAAAATCTAATCAAGAACTCTTTTGCCAGTTAATATAAATTTTCTTGCCAATTCATGTTCAGGGCTCCCTGGCCAGTTAAGTCACTTATCACAATACTATGGTTTTCTGCATTTGTGTCTGCCTCCCCTAGAAATGTGGTGACCTCTCGTAGGTGAACATCATCTTATTATCCGGCACTTGCCTTATTGCTCATTAAACACGCTGAAAGAAAGTCTCAGGGTGTAACCTAAAGCTCGTATGTTCCCTGTCTCCCTGAGGGTGGCTGAGATGACGTCTTTATGCCAACTCTGGCCACTAAGGCTGGGCACTCTGTATGCACTAAATCCTGGGGCCTGATTCAAGTTGTCATCTCATGAATTTCTTTCCCCTGCCCCATACTTTTTCTTCCCCATTTCCTCTTCTTTCACTCCCTCCGTACTTCACCTTTCCGGGGAGATGGTTAAACACACAGGACTTACAGGCATCCAGCCTCTGACTGTACTGGATTTATAGACCTGACACTCTCTGGAGTAGTTCTACTACAAAACAGAAGTGACAATACCTACTTGAAGACTAGAGACGGCATGTGCATACAAAGTACTTGGCACAGTGTCTGGCCCATAGTAACACTCAGTTAATAAAAGCTATTACTACATAACTGTCCATAGGAACCACTTATCTAAAGGTGCTTAAAATGCTAAAGGCAAATTGATTTTTTCCTACCTCTGCAAGTCTGGCTTTGAGACAAGCCCACATATTTTGAAAAGAAACGGATACATGTCCATGTCACTAGTTAAAACACTTCCCCCTTTCCTTTTCCCCAGGGAATTAATGACTGATCAGTCATGACCAAACTGGGTAAAAGGTTCTGTTCCAAAAAGTGGTTAGGATCCCAGAGTAGCTTGGTTATAAAACAAAACAAAATACATAAAATAAAAATTATTCATAAAATAACAGGGAATGTTCAGGTTCTAGGTCTTGGGAACTAGAAACCCACGCCAAGCAAAAGGTAGAGGGAAGGGGAAGGGTTTCCTCACCTTTTCTGGGAGTAGAGCTGTAATTAACACTCCTTCTAGATCCTATGACCCAGCCCTAGGTCCCCAAAGGTCCTCACACTGTCCTCAGTGCCCCTGCTGGGAAGCCCACCTGGGCCTGTGCTCTCCTCTAAATACTGCAGCTTACTTCCTACCCCTGCCTCAGTTTTAGAGGGCATGCTGGGTAACCTACATGCCTCTCCTAGAGCATTCCAGATAGATAGCTCAGAAGTGAACAGGAGAAAATGCGCAATGGTGGAGAAGGGGGTAAAGGGTGGGAGAGAGGGAGGGGTTAGCCCCCAGGATGGACATAACCCTGCCACAAGTGAGTGGAGAGCACCATTCCACACCTGGAAGGCGGAGTCTGCAGCCTGACCCCTACTTTTCAGCAGAGGCCTTGGCCCCTCATGCATAGCACAGGGACCATGACAGCAACTCCCTCTGCAACCAACTGCATGAGCACTACTGCACACACAGAATAGAGCCTGTGGTGCCCTTGGTGATCTCTGCACTGGCCACAGCAGTCCCTGCAGACGCACTGTAAGGCCGCCGTGGCCATGCAGGTTACCACTGGATTTGGGTAGACAGTAAAGGAACAGTGGAGCCAGAAAAAGTGGGCCATTCTGTTTACTAAAGTCTCTCGTAACAGTGGATGAGCAAAAAAAGGCAGGGCTCCCAAGCCCCTAAGCATTCTGGGCTCACCTGGACTCAGGCCTCCACCAGCCTCAGCACTCGCCAGTCAAACACACTGGGCAGAAATCTCAGGGCTCCCAAGCCCCTCAGCATTCTGGGCTCACCTGGACTCAGGCCTCCACCAGCCTCAGCACTCGCCAGTCAAACACACTGGGCAGAAATCTCAGGGCTCCCAAGCCCCTCAGCTCTTTTTTCACTCCCCCTCCAAAAAAACAGCTAGAGGAAAAGAACCCTTCTCTGGCAAACAGCAAACAACCCCAAGCAGGAAAGCAATCTGCAATTTGCAATCTGCCTCCCTGAGGCCAAGCACCCACAGCCTTCCACAGACTACACACAGGGCACTGCCTCAATACAAGCGAACAAACCTAAAAAAACCCACTTGTTTACCCAACAAGCATCACTGTCATGATGCTACTCCCCTTCCTTTCCTCCAACAGTTCTCATTCCCAGTGAGGCAGCGTTGGTGGTGCAGGCCAGTGAAGTTGGGAAGACTTGGGGTGTTAGTAGGGACTGTTAGTCAGCCTTCCGTAGGCTGGGAACAGCCTGCGCTACAGGTTTGTTGTACAGGAGCTACAGGTGCTGGGAGTAGGTACTGCCTTCTCTCCCTCTTCTCTCTGCACTGCTGGTTCCTCCTTTCTACCTAAGCTCCAACGCTGATATAGGCAAGGCCTCCTCTATCAAACCAGCAACAGAAAAGGGGCATGGCAGTAGAGAGGACAAGGTTGGGACCAACCAAAGTTTCCCTCTACCTTTCACAGTTATTATTTTTCAAGGCAATGAAGAAAACTCAATTAAAAGCCACCAGTAAAGCCTTGGCCTGATAGTTCAATTGGTTAGTGTCATCCTGACACACAAAGGTTGCTGGTTTGATTCCCAGGTCAGGGCACATATGGGAACAGATTGATGTTTCTCTCTCTCTCTCTCAAATCATTTAAAAAAAAAAATAGCCCTGGCCCGATAGCTCAGTTGGTTGGAGCATTGTCCTAGGAGTACAGAGGTTGCCGGTTCAACTCCCCGGTCAGGGCACATACAAGAACACATCAATGTTCCTATCTCTCTCTCTCCCTGCCTCTCTCAAAACAAACAAACAAACAAACAAATGAAAAACAAAACAAAAAAAGCCACTAGTTAACAAAATGACCATGTTGCCCCTCTCCTTGCCGAGTTAACCAGACCAGATCTATCACTAGATACACAATTAAACAGACCTCTGTGGGCCTATCTCGGCAGAAAAACTCCTCTCCTGGCTTTCACTCATACACAACACACTTGCTCCTTCCTTCCTTCCCTGTGACAGACAGAGCAGGCCCCTGCAGTGGGATGCAGGGCACCTGGCTGTCCCCACCAAGGAGCTTACTACTCAGCAGAAACCGTCACCCTCCGCTGTCCACCTTTCCCCAAGCTGCAATCCAACAGTCCAACTTCTTCTCCATTCTCTAACCCGATTCCCACCATTTTTCTGAGTTATGGCAACTTTCCTCCCTGCCAATAACAGAAAGCCAATACACTGCACAACTTAAGGCAACAGTTTTCCTGTTCTCTTCCCCAGTTTCTTGATTTTAACTGTAAGCCTTTAGAAAACTAGAAAGAGCTAAAGCCCACGCTAAGAAAACAAGTCACGTCTAGCTGAGCTGCACAGGGCAGACAGGGATACTGTTCTGTCCACCTCAGAGTCTGACACCCTCTACCACCCCACCCAACTGCACAGGGTTAGAGGTGACTTCTAAAAAGTGCAACCAAAGGTGACTGGGGAGGTGGGATATTATCTGGAGGGAAGGGAAGTCCACAGAGTTTAGGTAAATGTCCAAACAGTATCTCCACCATTCCCAAAATTTTGTGGAGCTAAAGACAGAATGGGAATCAGATCTTCAACCCTGCCACCAAATGCAGAAAAAACGGAGAGTCTCAGTTACAGCACAGATTTTGGCCCAAGTGCTGTCCTCCAGGTTTACAATTTCAATACACAGTTTAAGTTAAAAAGCCTGGGTTCTAAGCATGTCCCCAGGGTAGAACATCACAAATGTCCTCTGTCTACAAACCACCTTGATTCTCTCTGTCCCTATTCTCCCTATCTGGTCTTATTAAATACTTCACACTTTCCAAATAGAATTTTTTTTTCAGCTCTGATTCTTTTTTCTACAGTAATGAACCTCCACTTGGCTAGAGGAATGCTTCTGGTACCAGGAAAGCCCAGGGTGTGAATACTCTGCTTTCAATGACAAATAAAGGCCAGCACAAGCACAGCCCACACCAGAAAGGCAGCGCAGCAGTGTTGAGGACCTGGGTCTGCTCCTCAGACACCAGCAAAGCATGGGGGTTAGAAGCACATGCTTTGGAATGAGCTCAGATCTGAGTGTCAGTCTTGCTTTCTGCCACTCCCGAAACCAGGATTCTCACTAAACTCTAGTTCATCACCTGTAAATCTGGGAATAGCAGGTACATAAAGTACCTAGTACTGGCTCCCACACAGAAGTATTCAGTATCAATGCTAACTAGTCTTAGCTCTCTAGTCAACTACAAAATGATCTGGTATCTTTAAATCCTTCAGGCTTCCAAAAAAGAAGAAGATACCTTTTCCCCTATAAAAGTATCAATGAAATGTAATAGAAGATGAAAAACCCAATTCAAGTCCAGCTCAGACATTAACTCACTTGCAACTTAGAGCAAATCACGCCCCCTCCATTTCTGCATCTATAAAATGGGAGTAATATACCGCACCTAACGTTGAGGATCTGACACAAGTAGAATCAATGGGACAACAGGCAATGAAAAAGCTTTCACTTCTTCAAAGGAGAAGCAGTAAGCAAACCCAGAGCATGATTACTAATAATACAGGACAGCTCTCTCTTGACCTGTGGTGGCGCAGCAGGATAAAGCGTCGACCTGGAACACTGACACTGAGGTTGCCAGTTAGAAACCCTGGGCTCGCCTGGTCAAGGCACATATGGGAGTTGATGCTTCCTGCTCCTCCCCCCTTCTCTCTAAAACAAATAAAATCTTAAAAAAAACAACAACCCACAAAAGAAACCCCACAATAATATGGGACAGAAATAAACCAGTCATGTTTCTTCCTCTTTCAAGGTTTGATAGCCTTTTAATCTGTCCACAGGGAGCTTGCTCCTCATGAAACCCAGGTCAGAGGCAGAGCCTATCAAACATAAGACTCTGCCCTTGCCCGCTGGTCAGGCCTCACCCATGCAGGCCACCTCTCAGTTGCCAGTGCCAAGAGATCTTAGGAAAAGTTTATGGTCCCGCTTGGACATGGCAACATAACTACCACCAAAATCTTCACCCACAAGACTACTCAACAGACCCAAGAAAGGGCCAATTCTAACCACTCACCTTCCTATAGAGCAGGGGTCCCCAAACTGCGGCCCCCTGAGGCCATTTATCCAGCCCCCGCTGCACTTCTGGAAGGGGCACCTCTTTCATTGGTGGTCAGTGAGAGGAGCATAGTTCTCATTGAGAGACTCGTCAGTTTGTTGATTTAAATTTACTTGTTCTTTACTTAAAATATTGTATTTGTTCCCATTTTGTATTTTTTACTTTAAAATAAGATATGTGCAGTGTGCATAGGGATTTGTTCATAGTTTTTTTAATAGTCCGGCCCTCCAATGGTCTGAGGGACAGTGAACTGGCCCCCTGTGTAAAAGGTTTGGGGACCCCTGCTATAGAGTGATGTTAGACCTCTTGTCTTGAGGTGTATACCATCCTTTCTGAAAAAAATGCAACAAATAAGCCAGGAGGAAGAGCACAATTATTACTTCTAGGTCTAGAGGTTTAAGTTTCATTTTTAACCTATCATAAAAATTTGGGTGTGAGCCCTGGCAAGGTAGCTTAGTCAGTTAAGAGCATTGTCCCCATACATCAAGGTTGTGGGTTCGATCCTAGGTTAGGGCACATGCAAGAATCAATCAATGAATACATAAATGGGTGGAATAATTAGTCGATGTTTCTCTCCTTCCTCTCTCTCCCTCTCTTGCTCTCAAATCAATAAATTTTAAAAATTCTGGGGTGTGAGACCTATAGTAGGAGGAGGAAAAAAACTGACAAGGGCTAACCTTCCTAACTTAAGAAGGGGGCATGCAATCAAACTGCATTCAATTCCATCACCCACAGGTTTCTATAGAGACAAGAAAATATTTATTTACATTTATTAAACACCTATTATATCCAAGCACTGCTCTAAGTACTTTGTATACATTACTCCAGAGCCCATTTTCTCTCACACACTTAGAAACACCATGAAACAGCGCTCAATGAATGGGAACCATATCAGGTAAGGGAAAATCACAATCTAGTAATCAAGTCCTAGATATCTGAAAGGTTAGTGTTGTGAACACAAGAAGGAGTCTTGGCTAGGAACCAAGTTCGAGTTCCTAAAGATTCTCTACAAGAGGAACTTCCCACACTACGTTTTCTCTGTAATTCTGGAATTAACTCATGGTATTTAATATACTATCAAAAAGTTTAAAAATATTTTTTTAAACCTGGAGCACAAGAATTCAGTGCAGGGCTAAAACGACCTGGGCTAGATTTCTGACTCAAATACACCTGACAATCAAATATTAAATTTCTAAGTTCCTCTTAAAGGCCTTCGACAGATGTGCTTACAGGGAAAGGCAACCACAACCATAAACTGGCATACCTTGGCATACCTGTGGCCAGGTAATGAGAGGGCCAAGCCTTCCTGCCCGCAGCAACGATTCCAAATAAGAAGTCTTCCTCACTAGGAAACCCAATTCATCTTCATCCCTGTCATCCTAAAAGACTGTCTGCAGCAAATTGTCAGATGGGACTAAATACACATTGGTGTTCTGTTAAAATGCCATTCTCTTCACCCACACGCCACGAAAAAAATAAAGCGATGTTTAAAAAAAAAGTTATAAACCTTATTTACATCTTACCTCCTTCCCTCTGCATTAACGCACTTCGTGTACACACCATAATTAACTCGGCGTTGAACGCCAACATCAAAAGAACATAAATGTGGTCTGTATTCGTGGAAACGCTGTCCCTGAATTATGACGGTGGAGAAAAACCAGCCAAAATCCAGGGAAGTCCCTGCCCCAGAGGATGAGCTGGGAGGCCTCGCCCGAGGGCCACGAACAGCCGCGGTGACGCGCTCACCCCGCCGGAACCCACCGCGCAGGGGCCCACCGCGCCCGCTTTAGCGGACACCAGGTGAGCCTCGGATCTGGGCACCGGGCTCCAGGGACGGTCGTTAAGGTTGGCATTTGGAGTGGCGACGCAGATCTCCGAAAGCACGGCCTCGTCGGTCAGGGAAGGGGAGGCTCCCAGACACACTATGCATGCAGAGGCCATCCACTCCCCCTGTCATCATCACAACAAAACAGAGCTCAAGGAACTTGCGGGGCCTCCCCTGGCCATGTGCCACGTGGACCTCCAAGGCCCTCCGGGCAAGACCCACCCAAGAGGCAGCGGCCCGAGAGCGGGCAGGTCCCACCCGCGCCTCAGGATCCCACGCCAAGCGCCGCCCAGGGCCTCCGCCCGCGCCCCTTCCACTCCCACTCGGCGCCGAAATCTCCCGGAACGAGGGCCCGCGCCGCTGCAATGCGCCAGACTCTGGCGGTCAAGGACAGAGGCCGGGAGGCCCGGCCGCCGGGGAAGGCTGGAGGAGCCGCCAGAAGGAGGCGCCAGACCCGCGGCGGGCCCGCGACCTCGGGGATCCCGGCGGCAATGCGGCCGCTATACGTCGGGTGACGGGTGACGGTGGTCACCTGTTCCCAGGCGCGCGCCCGCAGACACCTGAGCTCGGGGGTGGCCTGGGCCTTACCTCCGCCGCATGCTGTCACGCTGCCCCGGCGCGGCGTCCGCCGGCCGGCCCTGATCGCAGCCCCGAGCCCCGCAGCACCGGGCACGGGCGACAGCACGGAGGGAGCAGCCCAGGCAGCCGCGCTGCCGCCGGCAGGGCGGGCACATGGAAGGGCTGGGGCTGCTGCCCTCCAGCCCGACCACCGGCCCCCGGCCTCGGGGTTGACAGATCCGAGTGCGCCTTGAGAACTGACACGTGGCTGCCCCCTCAGGGACGCTGTTGCACCTCCGGCTCCGACCGGGCCGAACCCCACGATTACACGTAGAGGGTAAATAAAGGAGCTACCGCCACACTTTTTCCCTTCCCTACCCCTCCACACGGTCCACATGGTACATTCCTCAAAGCCCGCCCCGGAGATTAGAGGGAGCAGTAGATTGGTTGGAAATCTTGGAAGGGGGCGAGGAACCACACAAAATGGCCAATGGAAAAGCGCGGTGGGCATATCAAAGCCTGCCATATGAGGAGAAGATAGGATACGCTTAAAGGGGACATGATTGTTGCTCTCGGCAGTCACAAAATTAGAATTTTCTTCCTGACCCCGTCCAGACGGAAAACAAAGAGATTAAGGAGTCCTCAAATTTTTGAGTTAGAGAGCGAAAAGAAAATGCAGATACAATTAAACCAGATATATATGTGTGTGATATGTGTGTGACTTCGGGTAGGTTACTCCATTTTCTCAGCCTGTTTCCTTACCAAATACAATGAGGACATTGGACAAGAATTGCTCTCTGATAGTCCTCATATATTGCGGTCCTATGAGCCTTTGTATGTGATTAACAATATTTACTCTTTAATATTTTTTCTTCAATTTGGGGCGTGCTGTTCATCCTAAAGAATTTTGGTTGAAAGTTGGTAGGCTTTCTGTCACCAAATCCTTTACACAGTATCAACCACACCTTTTGTAAAGACAAATTATTTTTTCTGGGTCCCTGCTTTTTTAAAACAGAGCATTTTTCTTATTCTTATATGTTGGGAGCCCCCGCATCCTCATATAGCTCATAATTTCTATCTTCCAAGACTCACCTCTTATTTTTCCTTCTCTCTTCTGCATAATTAGACAAAACTTCAATTAATATTCATTTGCCTGTTGAACTGTTCAGAATCCGTGCCTTTAGCCACAAATATCACTCACTGGTCAGTCCTCATTAGAGTTGCTAGAGTGCTCCTCTCTATCTGAAGTTTATAGAAGGCTGTGCAACTATGCATAGCCAAATATGCTTCCAGTCACTGTTCTTGTCAATTTAAGACCTTGAAAATGTGCCTGACCAGGTGGTGGTGGATGGAGAGGGTAGGCCTGGGATGTTGAGGACCCAGGTTTGAAACCCCTAGGTTACCGGCTTGAGCACAGGGTCACAGTCTTGAGCGTGGGATCACAGACATGACCCCATGGTGGCTGGCTTGAGCCCAAGATCAAGCCAGCCGGAGACACCCCCCCCCCCCAAGGCACATATAAGAAAGCAATCAATGAACAGGTAAGGTGCTGCAATGAAGAACTGATGCTTCTCATCTCTCTCCCTTCTTGGATGTCTGCCTCTGTCTCTCTCTCTATCTCTCGCTTAAAAAAAAACTTAGAAAATACCCTTTGGGGCATTGGCTCTATTTTAGAGGTTTATATAGGCAGTCAGCCTATATTTTGGCAATCAAGCTTCTTTTTTCAGACTTTTCAACCTCCGATCAGAGTCTGTTCACCCTATACCCCACTCAACCTTCTTCCAAATTTTATCAAGTGTTTGGATACAATTTCTACACTGCAGACAGATAACTAATCTCACTATTATTCAAAGAGCTCTAGAAAGTCCAGTTCCTCCATGAAGCCTTCCCAGATTGATTAACAGAAGCTGCTAGTTTTACAGAACTCCCATTTCTACTCTGCACCCTCAAAACCCTGATTTCTGCCCCAATATGCAATTTTTATTGATATAATATTTACCCCTCTCATTCATTTAGAATAGCTTATCATGTGGTAGGTACTGTTTGGATATGCTTTGCATATATAATTTCATTTCACCTTCATATCAACTCTATGAAGTGTTATTATTTTTCCCATTTATGTAAAGAAAACGGTATAGAGAAGCTGATTTGCCCGAGTACACACAGTGAGGGTCTAACTCTGTGCCAGTCTTTATAACCCCATAATGCAATAATATCTCTCACTCCTTAAGAACTTACTGCATTCCATACAAAAGATAATGTCATACACTTATAACATGTGTCACATTTATTTCCATACCTATAATATCATGTCAGCTTCAAAATAATCAGATGAGGAGAGCTAGGAGCAGTTGGGTTACAGTCAAGGATTAGAGCTACAGCTATTAATGGCTGACCAGTTTGGCTAAGGTAACAAGGCTGGTGAATAACGGAGTCTGGCTTTTCAAGTGGTACCCTTTCCCCACTGAAATCCCTGCTCCCTGAGTGAGCACAACCTTTTCTATGTAACTAGTAGAAAATGACCATAGTAACAAGGGAACAAATACAACACAGTAAAACCCACACTCCGGAATCCAGGGAGTGTGGTACAAGTGCTTACTGTGAGCGGGACACTAGCCAAGAAAGGCTTCTGTAGAGGACAAGGCACAGTGTTACTTCTTTTTACCGGTGAGTTGTTTATATTCTGTCAATGAAATTAGGCCTTTGACACATCTGACAAATTTAGTTGCAAAGGGCAAAGAAAGTTGTGGCCACTGACTAGAGTGCCCCGAGATAGAATCAGCCCCACACCTGTGAGGATGGGACTTTTATGTGCAGCAATGCCGCCCACCAATTCCGGTAAATTCCCAACTTGCTGTTTAGTAAACTATCGTGCTCCACTGACAGTTGTAAAGTAGCCCTGAAATATAAGCCCGGCTAACAATTTCTTTTTTTTTTAACTGTTGAAATCCTTACAGGAGTGGATACACTAGCAAAATACAAAGTTTGGGAGCCAGTAAACTTTTCATATAGATTAAAAAGCCTGAGCATTATAATTCTGAAACCAATATTTCTGAGTTGCTCTCTGCCTGGCCCAATCCTAGTCAAATCAGTTAATTTTCTACTCCCATGGGTCTCTTGTCTTCTTTTTTTTTTTTTAATTATATATTTTTTACTTTTTTTATTTTATTTTTATTTTTTACAGAAACAGAGAGTCAGAGAGGGGGTAGATAGGGACAGACAGACAGGAACAGAGAGAGACAAGAAGCATCAATCATCAGTTTTTTGTTGCGACACCTTAATTGTTCATTGATTGGTTTCTCATATGTGCCTTGACGATGGGCCTTCAGCAGACCGAGTAACCCCTTGCTGGAGCCAGCGACCTTGGGTCCAAGCTGGTGAGCTTTGCTTAAGCCAGATGAGCCCACGCTCAAGCTGGCAACCTCGGGGTCTCAAACCTGGGTCTTCCACATCCCAGGCCGATGCGCTATCCACTGTGCTACCGCCTAGTCAGGCTCTCTTGTCTTCTTATACCCAGAGAGCTCTAAAACGTCTCTGCTTATCTGAGTGCTTTATTTATGCATTCAAACATTTATTGGGCACCTACTATAAACAAAGAACGTCAGGTTGTTGGCATTATCCCAATGGCTCACATATACAGTATGTACTTACTAAGTGGATGAGGATGATGAACAACGGATCCACTCGGTGAGGAATGGATTGGCCTCAGCCCCTCAGAAAGTGTGGATCAGGGTTCCATTCTAGTTAAAAATGCAGGCTTACGCTGGAATGCCCTGTCCCATAGGACAAGGAGTTCTGGGCTGCGTTCTGCGAGAGAGTTGAGATGGGGATGATGGGCATGTGTACTGGGGAGAAAGGTGGAGAGATGGAGGGTACCCAGAAATAACTGGACGTCTACCAATCAGTAGAGAAAATAATGTCAATATATAATTTGGTCATTAGAAAAATTGTGGTGTATTCTTATTTTTTAAGAAAAAATATTCTGATTTCAAAAGTAATATATGTTCATTGTTAAAAACTTTTTAATAGAAAAAAATACAAAAAAATAAGAATTACCCATTATCCTTGTCAGCATATTACTGTTACTATTTTGATGTTTTTCTTGTATTTTCTTTGTGTATGTACATGTATCTTATCTTTTTTTGTATCTACATTTTTAACAAAAATCTGATCACTCTGCTTTGCAATCTACTTTCTTCTTAACAATAGGCTAGTAATTTCCCCATGCCAATATAGTATATTATTCTAAAATATGATTTTAAATGGCTATATAATATGCCTATTCTTTAAGTTATTTAAAGAGGATTGTATTTTTAGTCATTACTATTACTGTATTTCCAATTTTTCATTAATATATGTCACTTCAAGGATTATCCATATATGTGAATGTGTATACTCTATGTGTTTATGATTATTTCCTAATATTTATAGAAATAGACTTGCTTGATCACAGGGCATGTGCATTTTTAAATGTCTCATATATACTGCCAAATTGTCTTTCAGGAAGTTTACACCACTTACACTCCCGACCAGCAATGTATAATGGGTCTATTTTTCTGAACCCTCAGCAAGCCTGGGCATTTTTCTTTTGTAATCCTTGCTGCTTTGACAGAGGAAAAACGTCTGTTGTTTTAATTATTATAGTGTATTTTTACCTATCAAGGAGATAAATATGTATCTTTTTCTTCCAAGTGCCCTGAAATTAAATGACAAAATGAATGTTTCCCTTTCCCTCCACTCAACCACTCTTTTCTAAAATCCCTGAAAAAGCATACAGAAATCAGAGTAGAATGTACTCAAATGATTGATGACCAAACTCAGTGTCATTTCACCTGAACCAATAAAAAATTAGTGAAACATATGGCTCAAACAATACATAACTTATATATTATAATTTGAAATGGGTCACAAATCCACACATAGAAAATTTCTCAGCTATAAAAAGATATCAGTCATCTGAGTTATATTTAGTACCAGCTAATATTAAAACCAGTTGCATTTCTTCAGCAATACCCAATTCTCTCATGCGTACAAGTCCAAGATGGAGCAAGCTGGTAGCGTATCGTCCATATTGAGTGGCTAATCTTTCAGTGCAGGTAACTAGATATTGATACGAGAAGGGAGTGAAGGAAATCAGACATTAAAAAGCCTGTTTGCTTGACTAGGAAATTACAGTTTCAGACACCCCAGGGGATCGCAGCCTTGACCCACTAGAGGTATTAACACTCTTCCCTTCCTCATATAGGGAAGAAGGGTCAGCCTTTCAACCTTCCTAGGGAACAATGGGCACCTCCCCAGACCATGGTGGGAGGTGCTTCTACTTCAAGGCATGCGCAGTAGAAGCCAAGATGGGCTATAGAGTCCTGTCAGTCTATCCTGGAAGAAGGATCTAATTGATTAGGGGAAAAATCCCAGGCAAGCCCATGAAAGATTAAAAAGCTGATTGGTTAGTTTAAAGAAGTGCCTAGGCCAAGATAATATAACACAAGGCTAACAAAGGAGCTTTCTTCTCTCACTTGAAAACAGAGCTCATTAAATTCCATTGCCGTTCACCAAGCAGCTCTGCAACCCTGAGAGCCCTGTGGGAGCAGACTGCCAACATGGACTCCAGGCCTGGACATATTTCACAGAGTGCAGACAAGAACACAGACTGTGGTGAAGGACAAGGACAAAGACTGGACTAGACTAAGCTTTGATATGATATAAACCATGGTAAAGAATTTCTGGACACTGGCCTTGCTCCTGGGTCTATAACAAAGACAAGGCTGCACTTTTCCCATGGTGGGATAGATAGAAATGAGACTCTGGGAACCTGTGGGTAGCCTTTCATTTCAACTACATTAAACCTTATAAACTACAGTCTTCTTCCACATGTGAGTTCTTTGGAATGCCATCCCAGCAACTCCTTAAAAGAACACCATTTCCACTGGCAACAAATCCACTCAGTATTACCCTCAGCTCCTGCCTAGCTTTCTTGCTCCTTGGCTTTTTTGTTTTATGATCGCTTCCATGGAATCTCCTCTTCTCCAGCCTGCTTAATTTCCTATAAAAGAATTTACCCCTCCCCCATTCTCAATGCCATTTGATTGAGAGTGATCACAACCTGTTTGGGCTGGAAGTGGGATGCAAGGAGTACTGGGAGCTTCTGGCAGCCATATTGGGCCATGAAGCAGAGCCTGCTTGAGAAAGAAGCCAACCTGAAAGAGTGGAGTTGAGAAACAGAGAGAGGGAAAGTTGGGTCTGGTCACATCTATGAGCCCTAAATAGAGCCTCATGGGAAGCCATGAAGCAATGAATTCTTTTTTTTTCTTTCTTTTTTAAAACTTAAACCAGTTTGGTCAGCTTTCTATCTCTAGAAAAGCAAAACATGGCTGTGGATGGATTCTATGGTCCAATAAGAACTCGGTACATTCCTTCTAAACATTCCAGATATTACACCCTTTACTGCCACTAGTTCAGTTCATCATGCCCCCCCCGGGGGCATTCAGCTTTAATGTACCTCCAAGGAAATCCCAAGGGATAGCCTAAAGGCTCCCAGAATGTCATGGATGGGCTCAGAATCCCATCTCGGGCTCAGAATCCCATCTCGTCTATAGGATAAAAGAGTCAAGACAGAATGTTTTGGTGCAAATTTGATTCCTGGGCTGCATCTTTGGTTAGATGCACCTACTGAAGACATGAGGCCATGAAAAGCTTGACATCTTTGTTCCAATTTCACACTAAAGACTGATTAGAAATCAACCCAGTCTCCTGGAGAAGAGCTAAGGGATCATGGATTGGGACATCCCAGAGTTGGTAGACATTCTGAGTTCTGGGGCTTATCCCTAGGAAGAATACGCAGTAACACAACATATGAATGAAGGAGTCAGTGTCCCCCAGTACACTTAGCTACACCATTTTGGACTATTAAAAGCACAAGTGTTCTGTTTGTGTTGCTTTGTTTGGTGATGTTTTGGCTCTTTCATGGCTCCTAAACGAAAGTCTTCAGATGGTAGTGCTTTTTTTTTTTTTAATTTTTTATTTATTTATTTTTTTTGTATTTTTCTGAAGCTGGAAACAGGGAGAGACAGTCAGACAGACTCCCGCATGCGCCCGACCGGGATCCACCCGGCACGCCCACCAGGGGCGACGCTCTGCCCAGCAGGGGGCGATGCTCTGCCCCTGGGGCAGAGGCCAAGGAGCCATCCCCAGGGCCCGGGCCATCTTTGCTCCAATGGAGCCTTGGCTGCGGAAGGGGAAGAGAGAGACAGAGAGGAAGGAGGGGGCGGGGGTGGAGAAGCAAATGGGCGCTTCTCCTATGTGCCCTGGCCGGGAATTGAACCCCGGTCCCCCGCACGCCAGCCCGACGCTCTACCGCTGAGCCAACCGGCCGGGGCCCAGATGGTAGTGCTTTGAAGAAGAGGAAAGCCATTAAGATGAAAAAGAAATTAGACATTGTAAAAAGATCAGAAAAAGGAGAATCAGTGATGAACACTGGACCCGTGCTAGGCCTTACTGATGTACTATAGCAACAATTATCAAAGATAAAAACCATATCCTAGAGCAGCGGTTGGTTCTCAACCTGTGGGTCGCAACCCCGGCGGGGTCGCCTAAAGCCATCGGAAAATACATAATGCATATCAGGTATTTACATTCCGAATCATAACTGTAGCAAAACTATAGTTATGAAGTAGCCACCAAAATTATTTTTTGGTTTGGGGGTCACCGCAACATGAGGAACTGTATTGCGGGGTCATGGCATTAGAAAGGTTGAGAACCACTGTCCTAGAGCATGTAAAGGGATCAACCCCTATGAAATCAACTGTGATTACTACACAGTGAAGTGGCATAATGACTAAAATGGAAAGGTTGCTAGGGTTGTGGCTGGAAGACAGGCATCAGCAGCATATACTAGTTAGTCTAATGTTGATTCAGGAGAAGGCTCAATGATTGTTTGCGTCAATAAAAAGTGAAAAGGGGAAAGGGAGTGAAGAGCTTGTGGCTAGTAGGGGTTAGTTCATGCATTTCAAAGCTCATGCCAACTTGAATAACCTTAAGGTGCAAGGTGAAGCTGCTAGTGGGGATGAGAAAGCAGAAAGCAAACTTCCTAATAGATTGACTAAGTTAATTAAAGAGGGAGGCTACTGTGCTGAACAACTGTTTAATGTTGACAAGACAGGTCTTTTTTGGAAGCATGTGTCTACAGGACCTACTTCTCCAAGGAGCACCAGGCCATAAAACTGGCAAAAGACACTGACTTTGCTTCTTGGGGGAAATGCTACAGGTGACTTCAAATGCAAGCCTCTTGAGTCTGGTGTACCAGGCAGAGAATCCAAAGGCACTAAAGGGTTTTTGGAAAGGTCAACTGTCTGTTGTCTGGAGGTCTAATAAGAAAGCATGAGTGATGCTTCAGATTTTTGAGGAGTGGTTTTCCAGTGATTTTTGTGCCAGCAGTGAAGAGCTACTGTGTTAGCAAGGAGCTTTTTTTTTTTTTAATTATTTATTTTTATTTTTTTACAGAGACAGTGAGTCAGAGAAAGGGATAGACAGGGACAGACAGACAGGAACGGAGAGATGAGAAACATCAATCATTAGTTTTTTGTTGCGTGTTGCGACACCTTAGTTGTTCATTGATTGCTTTCTCATATGTGCCTTGACCATGGGGCTACAGCAGACTGAGTGACCCCTTGCTTGAGCCAGTGACCTTGGGTTCAAGCTGGTGAGCTTTGCTCAAACCATATGAGCCTGGGCTCCAGCTGGCGACCTCGGGGTCTCGAACCTGGGTCCTCTGCATCCCAGTCCAATGCTCTGTCCACTGCACCACCGCCTGGTCAGGCAGGAGCTACCTTTTAAGGTGTTGCTTGTGTTGGATAATGCCCCTGATCACCCTGCCCACTTGAGTGACTTTAACCCTAATGTCAAGGTGGTTTACCTTCCACCTAATACCACTGCCCTTTTATAGCCAATGGACCAAGGTGTCATTGTCTCTTTCAAGGCCTACTACCTCTGGAGGACATTCACAATGGCCCTTAATGCAACTGAGAAGGACAAGAATCTGACACTAAAAGACTTTTGGAAGTCTTATAACATTTATAATGCTGTACACAACACTGCGTTTGCCTGGGATGAAGTGAGGTGAACAAACATAAATGGTATGTGGAAAAAACTGTCCCCAGTCTCTGTATGACTTCCATAGCTTTGAGGAGTCGGTGGAGGCTGTAACAGAGAAGGTTGTTGCCATGGGTAAACAGCTTAATTTGGAGGTAGAGGCTGAGGATGTCACAGAACTACTGGCATCACATGGAAAGAAGCTAAGTCTGCTGAGGACCTCATTCAGCTAGAGAAGCAACTGATTGAAGAGAAAGAGATAAGAACCCCAGAACCCAAGAGATTCACTACCAATGGTTTAGCAGAAGGTTTTTCTATGGTAGAGGATGGGCCGGCAAAATTTCAGGCTGAGGACCCCAGTGATGGCAGATTCAGTAAGATCTACAGAGCTGTTATGGGTGCCTTACAATACTATAGGCAGACTTTGGAAGAGAGGAAGTCATCAACCTTTCAGACTAGCCTGGAGAAATTCTTTAAGAAGGTAGAGAGGCCTGCAGCAGATCCTGTACCCTCTACACCAGCTGCTTCTCGAGATGAAACACTTGTAGTACAGGCAGAATCATCTCCAGTGTCTCCTACATGCTCCTTAGGCAATCCTGATTCACCTGACCCAGTGTCTCCAGCACCTTCTGCAGCTTCTCCTGCCTCTCTGGCTTCCTCCTGTCACTCTCTCCCACCTTGGAATGCTCCTTCCAATGTGCAAGCCAAACACAGGAATAAAAGGTAAGGAATTTTTTATACTAATTTTTCTGTCATTTTTTATTACTACAGTACAGTGTACAGTATAGTATACTTATATCCTTTTCCTTTTTTTAATTTAATTTAATTTTATTTATTCATTTTTAGAGAGGAGAGAGAGGGAGAGAGAGAGGAGGGGGGAGGAGCTGGAAGCATCAACTCCCATATGTGCCTTAACCAGGCAAGCCCAGGGTTTCGAACCGGCGACCTCAGCATTTCCAGGTTGACGCTTTATCCACTGCGCCACCACAGGTCAGGCCTCCTTTTCCTTTTTATGTGGCTTAGTTGTGTTTTTATGTTCTAGATCAGTGGTAGTCAACTTGGTCCCTACCGCCCACTAGTGGATGTTCCAGCTTTCATGGTGGGTGGTAGCGGAGCAACCAAAGTATAAATAAAAAGATAGATTTAACTATAGTAAGTTGTTTTATAAAGATTTATTCTGCCAAACTTAGCAAAAATATGACATAAAGTACTTGGTAAGTAATTATTATTATATGCTTTAACTTGCTGTAACTCTGCTTTATAAATTTTATAAAGTAAAGTTACTGCCCTACTTTATAAATCACCATTACTGTGGAACCAGTGGGCGGTTAGAAAATTTTACTACTAACAGAGATACAAAAGTGGGCGGTAGGTATAAAAACATTGACTACCCCTGTTCTAGATTATGACATTACAACTGTGTTAGGTAAGTGACTTAAGCTAGGGTGTGTTTCGACTTACACCAAAATTCGGGTGATGTCACTATCATAGGAACAGAACTGTGTCATAACCTGAGGACCCCGGTATCTACATTTTGCTTATTTGTGCTTTTTCATTTGGGGAAAGAATGGATTGCAGAACATACTTTTGTAATGAGAAAAAATAAATACAGTTTTAAAACAATATCCTCCACCCCCCCCCCCAGAATAATATATGAGAGAGAGAAAAAAGGGAATGAGAAGAGTATCCATATCTCTTCCCAATTTAATGGTCTGACAGGCCCTCCAGCCACCTGCCACGATCACAGGTCATAGTATTGCCCAAGCTTCCCTCTGCTCAGAAAGTCCTGTGAACCTCACAAGAGTGCCCTGTGACTGAGAGCTGCCCCCATAGTACATCATAGCTTTAATGATAACATAGGTAGAGAGAAAACCTCTCAAATAGTCCAGGCCCTTTGGAGTGGATATCCTCAACCTTATCAAGAAGAGAAGTTGCTTTTATTTCCTGAAAATCTTGAATTTCTGGCAATGAAAGCCCTAAGGAGGGAGTGGAGGCAGCACCAACATCTCCTTTTGAGGGAACTCTCTACCTCACTGCAAGTGCACTCTCTCTCTCTCTCTCTCTCTCTCTCTCTCTCTCTCTCACACACACACACACACACACACACACACACACACACACACGAGTTTTGTTTATAGGAGTTTCCCTCATATCTTTATCCCCCACTTGTGTCCTGGTGTCCTGTCTGTGGAGGCCTATTAGCAAATGCAGGCACCTTTAGGAAAAGAGCACAAGGGACATAAATATGCGTGCAATCTAAATCTCTTGTTCAACTTGTCTCTGGAGGAGGAAGAGAGCAAGAGTTTTCAGTCCTCTCAACGATGATGAACTAAGTAAGCACTGAGATACTAAATGTTTATCTTAAGGCTACATAGCAGCCCAGAGGTCAGGGAGGACCTAGGCATTATATACAAGGCCAGTTGATCTGAAAGAAAGAGAACAGACCCTCCAGATTGTTGGTTTTGTTCTTTCCCTCACTTACTTCCCCTCTCCTCACTCTCCTTTCATCGTTTAAACACATCCACATTAGCCCAAGTTCTAAGAAAGTTTCCCCAGAGTTCTGTCTATCACATACCTTATCTTTCCCTTCAGAGCTGTGATCTACTTAAATTCTTTTTTTTTTAAATGTTTCCATTGCCTGACCAGGCGGTGGCGCAGTGGATAGTGCGTAGGACTGGGATGCGTAAGACCCAGGTTCGAGAGCCCGAGGTCATCAGCTTGAGTGCAGACTCATCTGGTTTGAGCAAGGCTCACCAGCTTGAACCCAAGGTCGCTGGCTCGAGTAAGGGGTCACTCGGTCTGCTGTAGCCCCCCCCCCCCCTCAAGGCACATATGAGAAAAACAATCAATGAACAACTAAAGTGCTGCAACAAAGAATTGATGCTTCTCATCTCTCTCCCTTCCTGTCTGTCTGTCCCTATCTGTCCCTCTGTCTGACTCTGTCACACACACACAAAAAAATGTTTCCATTGATGAGAGAGAGTGAGAGAGACAGAGAGAGAGGAAGGAGGAGAGGAGAGAAGCATCAACTTCTTGTTTCACTTAGTTGTTCCATTTAGGTGTGTATTCATTGATTGTTTCTTGTATGTGCCCTGTCTGGAGGGTCAAATCCACAATCTTTGGCACACTGGGTCAACGCTTTATTCGCTAAGACACCTGGCCAGGGCCAAAATGTTCTTATAATGCTTTTAATGGGAGGGGAAAAAAACAAAGGTGTGTTTCCTATACTGGAAAAATTAAGGTCTTCTTATAATATATTGTTAAAGAAAGTTGTTCTTTGCACTAAAGTTTTTGATGCTTCTGCAGAGATAAATTCAGGTTTTCTCCAGATTGAGACTGTAAAAAGTACAAAAAAAGAATAAAAGAGTGCACAAAAGTGCTAAAAGACCTATCTAGCTAGCCGGTCAGTCAACAGATATTGATAAACTACTTGTCATAGGCAAGGAATATACCAGAGTTAACATTAGCTCATGACAAGAAAAAAAGAAAATCCACACAGCTTGAAATTATCCAATGTAATTGTGATTCTCATGAGGTTTCTAGTTTCTAGAGCCAAGAAAATAATATGCTGCAATGTACTATAATAATTTCAGGCCTGACCAGGCGGTGGTGCAGTGGATAGAGCGTCGGACTGGGATGCAGAAGACCCAGGTTTGAGACCCCGAGGTTGCCAGCTTGAGCGCAGGCTCATCTGGTTTGAGCAAAAGCTCACCAGCTTGGATCCAAGGTCGCTGGCTCGATCAAGGGTTACTCGGTCTGCTGAAGGCCTGCGATCAAGGCACATATGAGAAAGCAATCAATGAACAACTAAGGTGTCGCAACAAAAAACTAATGATTGATGCTTCTCATCTCTCTCCATTCCTGTCTGTCCCTATCTCTCTCTCTCTCTCTGACTCTCTCTCTGTCTCTGAAAAAAATAATAATAATAACTTCAGGATTTTTTTCTTTTTTTCCACATTCATTTCTTCCCATCTTGAAGGTTTTATTTGATGATTCATTATTGAAAAGGCAATATACAACAGCAAATGAATTTTTAAAACTTAAAAATTTTCTATAACTCATCACATTAGCACAACCACTTGTACATGTGCACCATCTTCACTGTGCATGCAGATGAAAGTTACTGATGTGCTGTGCTTTCCATTTCTTTTGTTTGAGAGAGAGAGAGAGAGAGAGAGAGAGAGATAGGATGGGAGAGAGAGGAGAAGCATCAACTCATAGTTGCAGCACTTTAGTTGTTCAGTGATTGTTTCTCGTATGTGCTTTGATAGGGGGAGGCTCAAGCCAAGCCAATGACCCTTTGCTCAAACCAGCAACGTTGGGCTCAAGCCAGTGATCTTGGGCTTCAAGCTAGTGACACCATGCCCAAGCCAGATGAGCCCGCACTCAAGCTAGCGACCTCAAGGTTTTAGACCTGGGACCTCAGCATCCCAGGTCTACACTCTATCCACTGTGCCACCACCAGGTCAGGTTGTGCTTGCTATTTAAATTTTTTTTTATTGCCTGACCAGGTGGTGGCGCAGTGGATAGAGCGACGGTCTGGGATGCGGAAGGATCCAGGTTCGAGACCCCAAGGTCGTCAGCTTGAGCGCAGGCTCATCTGGTTTGAGCAAAAAGCTCACCGGCTTGGACCCAAGGTCGCTGGCTCCAGTAAGGGGTTACTCGGTCTGCTGAAGGCCCACGGTCAAGGCACATATGAGAAAGCAATCAATGAACAACTAAGAAGTCGCAATGCGCAACGAGAAACTAATGATTGATGCTTCTCATCTCTCTCCGTTCCTGTCTGTCTGTCCCTGTCTATCTCTGCCTCTGTAAAAAAAAAAAAAAAAAAAATATATATATATATATATATATATTTAAAATTTTTTTTATTATTTACTGATTTTAGGAAGAGAGAGAGAAACATTGATTTGTTGTTCCACTTATTTATGCAGTCTTTGGCTGATTCTTGTTTGTGCCCTGACTGGCATCAAATGCTATTTTGTTTTTATTGTTCATTTTATCATAAAACTTTCCCAGTGTTATAAATGTAAAATATTACATTGTATTGATGAACCAGAAATTTTAAACTATTCATTTAATGTTGGACATTTTAGCTATTTCTATTCTTTAAATTATAACTAACACAATAAAGGATCTATTTCACACATTTGGAATTTTAAAAAATTTGTATTAAGTAACTTTATTGGGAAAAATTTCTGGGTAGAGTACTTTTTTTTGTGGCAGAGACAGAGAGAGTCAGAGAGAGGGACAGACAGACAGGAAGGGAGAGAGATGAGAAACATCAATTCTTCGTTGCGGTTCCTTAGTTGTTCATTGATTGATTTCTCATATGTGCCTTGACTGGGGGGCTACAGCAGACCGAGTGACCCCTTGCTCAAGCCAGCGACCTTGGGCTCAAGCTGGTGAACCTTGCTCAAACCAGATGAGCCCACACTCAAGCTGGTGACCTCGGGGTCTCGAACCTGGGTTCTCCACATCACAGTCTAACGCTCTATCCATTGTGCCACTGCCTGGTCAGGTTGGGTAGAGTACTTTTATAGTTTTCTTATATATCATGTTGCACTCCCCTCAAATTTAAATAATTTACAATGACACCCACAATAAAAATGCAATTTTACTGCACCCTGAACAACATTGTGCTTTTCATTGTTAATCGTTAATAAGAAGACAGTATCAGTGTTGTGATGGCTCACACCCTTGACTGTTGTGATGAACTCATAACTATGTATTTCTTTGCTTATTCATTTCCTCATGCAAATGTATTTTCTTATGAGCTGTGATTTTATCCTGAAATGTAGAAACACTATATCCCTGACCATAGAATGAGTTTTGCAAGATTTGTAGATGAGTAAATGAAAAGAGTTCTATAAAGGCCATAAATGGCCTAGATTCCAGAAAGCCCTCAGGATGCTGCCTTAGCAACCTTTGTAAAAGGCCAGGATAACCAAACACATTCTTTTGCTTTTTGTAAAATGCTTTGCAGAGCACTCTCTCCCTAGATTGTTCCAACGATAACCGAAAGCCTGTTTCGCTTCTGTAAAACTGCGTTGGCTAGGTGCTCATCTCCTCCCCTTGCTTCTTTTGCCTTTAAAAGCAAACCCCTGAGTTCATTTGGGGCCATGAGTTCTTTAGGATGTGAATCCACTCAATCATGGTCACCGGCATTAAATTAAAGACTCCTTAATTTGTCTACTTAATTGTGTGGTAAAATGTTTGTTTTCTCACTGTCCAGATATAACAATTCATACAATTATTTTCTCTCCCAGTCACATTTATTCAGGTGTAACTTACATATTATAAAATTTATTCTCTTCAGTGTTCACTATTTCTTTTCTTTTCTTTTCTTTTCTTTTCTTTTCTTTTCTTTTCTTTGGTGAAAGAGCAGAGAGCAGGACAGATAGGAACAGACAGACAGAAAGGGAGAGAGATGAGAAGCATCAGTTCTTCAGTGCGGCATCTTAATTGTTCACTGAACAATCAGACACACTGATTACTTTCTCATATGTGTCTTGAGCGGGGGGCTACAGCAGAGCGAGTGACCCCTTGCTCAAGCCAGTGACCTGGGGCTCAAGCTGGTGAGCCTTGCTCAAACCAGACGAGCCCACGCTCAAGCTGGCAACCTCGGGGTTTCAAACCTGGGTCCTCTGCATCCCAATCCAATGCTCTATCCACTGCGCCACTGCCTGGTCAGGCTTCAGTGTTCACTTCTGACTGGAAACAAATATATGCAGTTATAGAACAATTCTATCATTACCTCAAGTTTTCTGGTACCCCTATGTAGTTAATCTCTCCTTCATAGCTCCAGCTCCTAGCAATCACTACTCTGTTTTCTTCCCTCACTGTTGTCTTTTGCAGAATGTTATCTGGGCAGCAGAGAGTGAAGTTCTGGCTCCAGGTTCTAGTGTATTTCATGTTCTACCTCTCCTGTCCAGAGTTTTAAGGCCTTATCTAATTTCCTTGAGCACCTCAGGCATTTTCAATTCCAATTTATTGTGTAGTCTCTGCCTCTCACCAGCTTCACAGCATTTAAGAACATTCATGAGATAAGGTTTAGAATGCAAGCATTAGAAGAACCTCTTGGAAGAACCTCACACCATAAGTTTGCTTTCCAGTCTGTAATGTCACTTGTAGGGAGGAGCTTACCTAGGTGCTTAAATTCTCAGGGAAACAAAGATTTTAGGATTTCCTTCCAGCTTAGGAGCAGTTCAAGCCACTTTGAAGGGTTGTAGGTCTGAGAGGATAATGTTTGATAATTCTTAGGTGATATGGTTGGTTTTCCTTTCATTAGAATGACCACCACTTTCCTGACCTCTCTTCTTCTAAGTGTCCCTTCTCCCTGAAGTAGATGGGAGATTTATACCTGTCACTCTGGTTAGTACCAGCAGATAAAATGTTCACAACCTACAGGGGCCAAGGCTTTCCTCCTACTCACTTGTAAAAAGCACCTGCCTCCTTTCCCCTTGCCCTGGATAAATCAGAACATGTCACTTAGTGAGGGGAGCTGTTCTTTTTTTTTTTTAGAGACAGAGAAAGGGATAGACAGGGACAGACAGACAGGAATGGAGAGATGAGAAGCATCAATCACTAGTTTTTTTGTTGCGCATTGCAACACCTTAGTTGTTCATTGATTGCTTTCTCACATGTGCCTTGACCGCAGGCCTTCAGCAGACCGAGTAACCCCTTGCTCTAGCCAGTGACCTTGGGTCCAAGCTGGTGAGCTTTTGCTCAAATCAGATGAGCCCACACTCAAGCTGGCGACCTCGGGGTCTCGAACCTGGGTCCTCCGCATCCCAGTCCGACGCTCTATCCATTGCGCCACTGCCCAGTCAGGCGAGGGGTGTTGTTCTAAGAGAATGCTCCCCCTAACCTCTGAAACACTACCTTCATTCTCAGCCTCTCTCAGCTTAGCTCACAGCTTCCAGGAGTTCATGAGTCACATACCCTGCCTTACCACCAGCCACGGATTTAAGAGATAAAGCCATTATTACCAAGGCCACATGGAAAAATGTCATCCTGGGAGACTGGATGGATTACAAATTCAGAGTGGTTTTAAAAACCCAGTGTTGGGCCCTGGCAGGTTGGCTCAGCGGTAGAGTGTTGGCCTGGCATGCAGGAGTCCCGGGTTCGGTTCCCGGCCAGGGCACACAGGAGAAACGCCCATCTGCTTCTCCACCCCTCCCCCTCTCCTTCCTCTCTGTGTCTCTCTTCCCCTCCCTCAGCCAAGGCTCCGTTGGAGCAAAGATGGCCCGGGCGCTGGGGATGGCTCTGTGGCCTCTGCCTCAGGCGCTAGAATGGCTCTGGATGCAACAGAGCGACGCCCCAGAGGGGCAAAGCATCGCCCCCTGGTGGGCATGCCAGGTGGATCCCGGTCGGGTGCATGCGGGAGTCTGTCTGACTGCCTCCCCGTTTCCAGCTTCGGAAAAATGAAAAAACAACAACAACAAAAAAAACCAGTGTTGGCCTGACCTGTAGCGGCGCAGTGGATAAAGCGTCAACCTGGAAATGCTGAGGTTGCTGGTTCAAAACCCTGGGCTTGCCTGGTCAAGGCACATATGGGAGTTGATGCTTCCTGCTTCTCCCCCTTCTCTCTCTCTCTCCCTCTCTCTCTCCTCTCTATAATGAATAAAATCTTTAACCCCCCCCCCCCCCCAAAAAAAAACCTAGTGTTTAGGCTGTATCCCAGACCAATTAAGCCAGGATCTAGGGCAGGCGTGGTCAACCTTTTTATACCTACCGCCCACTTTTGTATCTCTGTTAGTAGTAAAATTTTCTAACCACCCACCGGTTCCACAGTAATGGTGATTTATAAAATAGGGAAGTAACTTTACTTTATAAAATTTATAAAGCAGAGTTACAGCAAGTTAAAGCATATAATAATAATTACTTACCAAGTACTTTATATTGGATTTTCACTGTTTGGCAGAATAAATCTTTATAAAACAACTTACTATAGTTAAATCTATCTTTTTATTTATACTTTGGTTGCTCCACTACCGCCCACCATGAAAGCTGAAACGCCCACTAGTGGGCGGTTGGGACCAGGTTGACTACCACTGATCTAGGGGGATAAGACACAGGCATCAGGATTTTTAAAAAAACTCCCCAGGTGGACCCTGCTTCAGCCAGGGTCTAGAGCTAATGGCCCAGCCATCTATCTGCCTTCTGCTCACCTATCATTTTAGCAAGATTTCACCCTCCTTTGAAAAAGGAACCTTTACAACAATGAAAACTCTGAAATAGCTGATCACAGTGCCACACCGATAAGAAAGTTTGTGGGGGAAGTAATGGTAGAGGTGGGGGTGTTGACAGGCCAGGAGAGAACTTCAGACACAAAAAGTATTTTGTCATGGAAACATAATCATTTGATGTTATGTGGTCCCCTAGAAGTCATCTAGCCCTTCTCCAGAGGCAGATTAAGGTCGGTTGAGGCCTCCTGCATGGAAGAAAATATTGGGCTCCTTAAAAGAAAAGAGAGGAAATAAAACTACATGTTAACCATATTTTTTAATAAATAAAAGATATTATGTACTATTATTATTATTTTTTTTTAAATATCTTATTTATTGATTTTTTTAGAGAGAGAGGAGTGAGAGAGAGAGAGAGACAGAGAGAGAGAGAGAGAAGGGGGAGGAGCAGGAAGCATCAACTCCCATATGTGCCTTGACCAGGCAAGCCCAAGGTTTGGAACCGGCGACCTCAGTGTTCCAGGTCGACGCTTTATCCCACTGCGCCACCACAGGTCAGGCCAATGTACTATTATTAATGTTAAAATTGAACACATGAAACCAAACTTAGTGTCAGAAAAATGTGTAAAGTTGGGGTTTTGTGGGTCCTTCAGAAGTCGGGGCCCAGGGCGCGCGCCCGGTGCACCCGGGGTTATATCCACCTCTGGTCTTCTCTTGCTTTTGTGCAATATCTCCGGGAGCCGCACCCCCGCTGCGGGCATGGCAGCCTGAATTGCACACGCACCCGTTGGGTCCCGGCTGCCCGCTGCGCGGAGGCCAGGCCGGGGCAGGCGCCCTCTACCGCCGCGAGAGAGACCCGGTTCCACTGACAATTGTGTCTCCCGGCTGAGCTCGCGGACTCGCCCCCTTGAGCTCACCGACAAAACCGCGGCCTCGCCAGGGACTTACTGGCAACCCTGTGACATCCGGTGTGACCTGGTTCGCCGAGGTTGTCATCTTTTCGATTGCACGATAAGAACAGGAAGCAAATGGGAGAGAGCGGCTAAGACCGGGACCCCCTGCTTCCACGACAGGCTCCTGACTGATGATGTCCGATGCGGAGTGTGAGCACCGGCAGGTGCGGCGCGGAGATGGAGGCACGGGGGCGGCGATGTAGCTCCCACGGGGAGGGGAGTCGTGCATTTGAAACAAGACCTAATAACCAAGTCAAGAAACCCAAAGGTGCTAGAAAGGAACACGCTCCCCATTCGTACACAATGTTAAATGTCATTTAAAAAGAAGTCGTCATTCAAGATGCCTACCATTGTCATGCAAGGGGTCTGTTCACCCTGAGGGTGACAATGGCGCTCACCGGCTGGGCTGCAAACGGCATCTGCTCGAGGCGCAGTCTGCTCGGTAAGCGGTGGGCGCGGGCTCCTGGGCGCGGACTCCCTGCCCAGGTCCTCAGCGCGCAGGTGCTGCAGTGGCCGTGCAGGGCCTGAGCGCGGCACACTCCGCCCACCCACTCACGCCCCTCCACCGCCTTGTCCTTCCCAAGCTCTCTCTCGGGTTCAACCGAATCGCTGTGGGGCCTCGAGGGAGGGACGCAGTCCCGGTGTCTGCCCGCCAGCCTCGCCGCTGCGTCTCAGCTGGGGCTAGAGGAGTTGGCACTGCTAGGTTGGCCCGGGGCCGTCACGGTTGCCGTCGTGACCGGGAGCAGGAGACTTGGTTGTGCTGGAGGAAGGTGGTGGAGGAGGTCACAGATCAGTTATACCATGTTGGACTCTTTCCCAGGCATCTTTGGAGCCACAGGAGAAGTGGGAGTTCCTGGATGGTGCCCTACGGAATGTCAGTTCTTCAACCTCAAATCAACCCCCCACCCCCAGGACTCCTTTCCTTCCTTCCCCTCCCCAATCCCTATTGCAGCACAAAGAGTAGCATTTTAAGGGTTAGGGATTCCAGCATTACTCTGAGGCCCCTTGCCTCAAGGAATCTTGCTAAATGGGAATTAGTGCATGGCTGCCTGAGGGACTGGTGCAGTGACAAGAGACCTCTTACAGGCTCTGAACCTACACACCTCTCCCCACTCTGAGAAAGGCTTCGGGCGCCAGTCTAGTGGCCTTCTCTTACACTTCCAAACACCCCCTGTGTTGTCTGTGGAACTTGGGAGAAGTCAGATGGAAGACAGAAGGGATTTGAATAAATTCCTATCATTTACTTATTATAACTGTAGCATTATCATCTGTAGCATTATCAGAGCAGAAGGAAGCCTTAGAGATTATTTGGTCTTCAAGGATCATTGGACTCATCTGAAGCTATGTGGTCAAAGGCAGACTAGAGGCCCTGACCGGTTGGCTCAGTGGTAGAGCGTAGGCCTGGCGTGCAGAAGTCCCGGGTTCGATTCCCGGCCAGGGCACACAGGAGAAGCGCCCATCTGCTTCTCCACTCCTCCCCCTCTCCTTCCTCTCTGTCTCTCTCTTCTCCTCCCGCAGCCGAGGCTCCATTGGAGCAAAGATGGCCCGGGCGTTGGGGATGGCTCCTTGGCCTCTGCCCCAGGCGCTAGAGTGGCTCTGGTCGCAACAGAGCGACGCCCCAGAGGGGCAGGGCATCGCCCCCTGGTGGGCAGAGCTTCGCCCTCTGGTGGGCGTGCCGGGTGGATCCCGGTCGGGCGCATGCGGGAGTCTGACTGTCTCTCCCTGTTTCCAGCTTCAGAAAAATGAAAAAAAAAAAAAAAATTAAATTTAAAAATAAATAAAATAAATACATAAAAGTATTATAAAGAGGCAGACTAATTCCAGCCAGCGCCTTGGAAGTGGGCTGACCTTTGGTTAATGAGTGAGTGGGAAAGGGCTCTTGCTCCTTCCTCTCTCCTGGGATCTACTTAATCTTGTCATCATCTACCTCATTAACTAGTGTTGTTCTCATTTCTATAGCCATTCATGTGAGAGGTTGAACTGACAGATCAGAGTTGTGACTCCAAGGTGACCCTTGCTCATCATCCTGAGTCTTTCCTTCGTCACACCACTCTGTATCAGAGTGTCTCTTCCACCTACAGATCTGCAGGTTTTTGGCTCCTGTTCTAAAATAATGAAAGGAAACATTTTTACTGAACTCTGACAATGTGCCTGGACTTCTCACAGGTTGTTTTATTTAATCATCCTGCCAACCTGTGAAATTTTTACATCACGGTTTTATAAATTAAGAACATAGGAGCACAAAGAGTAATTTAGTTGCTTGTGTAAGGCTATTTAGCTGAGTGGTAAAGCTGGAATTCCCACCCAGTGGTGTTTGACATGATAGCTAAAGGCATAAGGGTGTCTGGGTATGTATGGCCCAATGGACATTAGGGAAAACATCCTGGGATGTCCAGAATCACTGATAATTTCTCTCACCTCTTATTTAAAATTTTTATCTGTTTCCACTGTTTATCTTTAAAGAAATAAAATGTTTATTTATTTATTATTTTTAGAGAATAAGTGGGGGAGAAAGAAGAGAGAAAAGGAGAGAGTGAGAAGCATCAACTCATAGTTGCTTTACTTTAGTTGTTCACTGATTGCTTCTCCTACTGTGGAAGGAGGGGCAGGCCTCCTCTTCCCTGAGAAGGAAGAAACGAAAAGAACACAAGGGAAAGGAGCCAGCTGGGTAACCGAGTCAGCCAGTGATAAATTATCTATATCCCATAGTTACAATACAAAACAAGGACAGCAGCATCTGTATGTAACTATGACCAGTGATCTAGAAACTCCTTCCCCCTTCTTTTTTTTTTTTTTTGTATTTTTCTGAAGCTAGAAACCGGGATAGACAGTCAGACAGACTTCCGCATGCTACTGACCGGGATCCACCCGGCACGCCCACCAGGAGGTGATGCTCTGCCCACCAGGGGGCGATGCTCTGCCCCTCCAGGGCGTCGCTCTGCCGACCAGAGCCACTCTAGCGCCTGGGGCAGAGGCCAAGGAGCCATCCCCAGCGCCCGGGCCATCTTTGCTCCAATGGAGCCTCGGCTGCGGGAGGGGAAGAGAGAGACAGAGAGGAAGGAGAGGGGGAGGGGTGGAGAAGCAGATGGGTGCTTCTCCTGTGTGCCCTGGCCAGGAATCAAACCCGGGACTTCTACACACCAGGCCGACGCTCTACCACTGAGCCAACCGGCCAGGGCCTCCTTCCCCCTTCTTTACCCCACTGAAACTTTCCCTCCCTTCTCCTTGAGTCCTGGGAAACCTTAAACAAAGAAATCACATGCCCATTGCTTAGGTACTGTAAAGGTATATAACCTGTAAGAAAATCAACTTCAGGGGGCCCGTGTTTTGGAGCTACAAACCCCACGTGTTCCTCCAGCTTAATAAATTCTCCTTTCTTTAATAATTGAGTTATCTGAGTCTATCCTCCATGGGGTTGCTTCCTATAACATTATGTGCCTTGATTGGGGGGGGAGGGGGTGTCTCAAGCTGATTCATGCAACCACTTGCTCAAGCCAGCAACCTTGGCCTCAAGTCAGAGACCTTAGGATCATGTTGATGATCCCACACTCAAGCCAGCCACCTCGCTCAAGCTGCCAACCTCAGAGTTTCCAATCTGGGATGCTCTATCCACTGTGCCACCACCAGTCAGGCAAGAAATAAAATGTTTATTTCAGAAATTTTGAAAAATATAGAAACATGAAAGAAAAAATCATCCATAATTCTAATACTCAAAGAAAACCATGGTTAATATTCCTATTTCCTTCCAGTCTTTTTTCTTTCTATTTTTAAATGAAGAAGAATGTTGTGTCTCTCCCTCTCCTCATTCGTATATTGAAATCTAATTCCCAGTTGATGGTATTTGGAGGTGGAGCCTCATAAATGGGATTTTAATACCCTAATAAAAGAGACCTTGGAGAGCTCTCTTGTCTCTTTTGTTATGTGAGAACACAATGAAAGACTGTGAGTCAAATAAGTTTATAAATATGATATACATGTTTGCTTGCTTATAGTTTACATGGGGTGTGGGGGACAGGCTGTAAGCTGGCAAAGTCATTATAGCCTAAGGCTTAGTTTTAAGACTAAGCCTTTCCCACCCTTTTAATGCTAAGATCTTTTCAACATACTTCTAATACTAAGATCTTCTCAAAACTAACCTTTTCCCCACACCCTTGACCAGGGGTCCCCAAACTTTTTACACAGGGGGCTAGTTCACTGTCCCTCAGACCATTGGAGGGCCAGATTATAAAAAAAAACTATGAACAAATCCCTATGCACACTGCACAGATCTTATTTTAAAGTAAAAAAAAACAAAATGGGAACAAATACAATATTTAAAATAAAGAACAAGTAAATTTAAATCAACCAACTGACCAGTATTTCAATGGGAACTATGCTTCTCTCACTAACCACCAATGAAAGAGGTGCCCCTTCTGGAAGTGCGGCGGGGGCCGGATAAATGGCCTCAGGGGGCCGTAGGTGGCCCGCGGGCCGTAGTTTGGGGACCCCTGCCCTTGACTGTTTCAAGAGGTGGGGTGGTGCACTCTTATGAGGAATCCCATTCATGCCTCAAATAAGTGGCTTTGTATCAGAGACTTCTTTATTTGTATATGGGCTTAAAGGCTTTCTACATACTATAAAATGAAGCAGACTGGGGGTATGCTGGTGGAGATCCTGACATCAGCATTGCAGAGGAGAGGCAGCCAAGATGGTGGAGTGCTGAAGGAGAAGCCAGTCTGTGCAGAGTTTGTGCAGATAGAAGGAGATGGGGAACAGAAGTGAATAAGGCTGGTGGGGCCCTTGATTCTAGGAATACTCGGGTGAGTCAGTGGCTTTGGGAGTCCTGAATGGAAAGGGAAGTGTTTTCCCACTGTGTGTATTTCTTGCCTGCGGGGTGCAAGCTAGGATTAAAGGTAATGGCCCACCAGTTCTTGGCGCCATTGTTTCATTACTGTCTGTCCAAATCGAATGCGAACCCGCACTGGTCAGGCAGCTGTGATGGTGGCTGTGACTACTGGCTATACAAAGATTATTCTCATTGAACCCTCACCAGATCTTGAATCTGCTGGTGCTTTGATCTTGGATTTTTCAGACTCTGAAACTGAGAGAAATAAATTTCTAAAGTTTATAAGTCACTCAGTCTATAGTATTCTGTTATAGCAGCCCAAATGATGCAAGACAGAGGTATCCTGCTTTTTATTTTAAATAACCTCATAGACTGATCAAGCGGTGGCGCAGTGAATAGAGCATTGGACTGGGACGTGGAAGACCCAGGTTCGAAACCCCAAGGTTGCTGGCTTGAACACAGGCTCTCTAGCTTGAGCAAGGAGTCCTAGCTTGAGCATGGGATCATAGACATGACACCTCATGACACCATGGTCGCTGGCTTGAGCCCAAAAGTTGCTGGCTTGAAGCCCAAGATCGCTGGCTTGGAGCAAAGGGTCACTAGCTCTGCTGTAGCCCCCCCTTAGGTCAAGGCACATATGAGAAAGCAGTCAACGAACAGCTAAGGTGCCATAATGAAGAATTGATGCTTCTCATCTCTCCCTTCCTGTCTGTCTGTCCCTATCTGTTTCTTTCTCTCTGACTCTCTGTGTCTCTGTAAAAATAAATAAATAAAATACCTCATAATTTTTTTTTTTTTTTAATTCAGGGAGATGAGGGAAGGCTGAGAGACAGACTCCTGGGAATTGAACTCAGGGCATCCACATGCAGGATTGAGCTCTACCACTGAGCAAACCAGCCAGGACCTAAAAATTTCTTTCTCCATTAGCATTATTAAACATTATTTTAAATGCTGAACAACATTTAAATATAGAATGTTTAATTATTTATTGAATATTTGAGTTATTTCCAATTTTTATTTATATTTTTATATAACTAATAAATTTTTTCTATATAAATCTTGCCCATCTTTGTGAATATTTCCTTGCAATTGAGTTCTAGAAGTAGAATATTGGATCAAAGGAATGAATTATTTTTAAAAACATATAAGACTTCACTTTTTAAAAAAAGATTTTATTTATTGATTTTGGAGAGATGTGAGAGAAAGAGAAAGAGAGAAAGGAAGGTGGGGAAAGGAAGCATCAACTTGTAATAGTTGTTTCTGGTATGTGCCCTGACCAGGCAAGCCTGGGGTTTCAAACTGACAACTTCAGTGTTCCAGGTTAATGCTTTATCCATGGCACCACCACAGGTCAGGCCAGACATCACTTTTTTAGAGCAGTTTTAAGTTCACAGCAAATTTGAGGGAAAGGAAAAAGATTTCCCATATCCCATCATTTGGTTGCACCAGTTTATTTATTTGTTCACTTCCTGAAAGAGACCTTAGTTGCTCCCCAGTTCTGTCAATTATGAATAAAGCTGCTGTAGACATCTGTGTGCAAGTTTTTGGTGTGGTCACAAGTTTTCAACTCCTTTGGGATGGAACATGACTGCTGGATTATATAGTAAGAGTATGTTTAGTTTTGTAAGAAATCACCAAACTCTTCCAGTGTGGCTATATCATTTCACATTCCCCAGCAATGAATGACATTTCCTGTTCTCCCATACCCTGGCTGGCGTTTGGTGTTATCAGTGCTCTGGACTTTGGCCATTCTAATCAGTGTGGAGTGAAATCTTGTTTTTGTTTGTTTGTTTTTTGTGTTTCCTTGATGACATGATATGTAGCATCTTTACATATGCTTATTTGTTGTCTGTGTATCATTTTTGGTGAGGTTTCTGTTTAAGGTTATTGGGTCATTTTTTGAAACTGAGTTATTTTCTTTCTGTTGAATTTTAAGAGTTCTTTGTATATTTTGGATAACAGTCTTTGTCAGGGGTGTCTTTTGTATATATTTTCTCCTGGTATGTGACTTGTCTTCTCATTCTCATTGTCTTTCATGAATAAACATTTTTAATTTTAATGAAGTCCAGGTTATTAATTATTTTCTTTTGTGAATTGTGTCTTTAGTGTTGTATCTAAAAAGACAGCAAGCACCTTAGCCAATATTGTCTAGATTTTCTCTTATGTTATATTCCAGAAGTTTCATAATTTTGTGTTTTACATTTGTATCTGTGATTTATTTTGAGTTAATTTTGAGCAAGACCTGTGTCTATATTAATTTTTGGCATGTAGATGCAAAAATTGTTCTAAGATTAGCTTTTAAAAAGACTACCTTTGCTCCATTGTATTGTCTTTGCTCCTTTGTTGAAGATTAGTTAACTGTATTTACAAGGGTTTATGTCTGGGCTCTCTTTTAAGTTCTACTGATCTATTTGTCTATCCTTTCTCCAATACCATACTGTTCTGATTACTGTAGCTTACTAGTAAGTCTTAAAATCACATAGGTTCAGTCATCGAACTTTGTTCCTCTCCTTTGATATTGTGTTGGCTATTCAGGGTCTTTGCTTCTCTAAGTAAACTTTATTTCAGATTTAATGTGTCAAGCCTGACCAGGAGGTGGTGCAGTGGATAGAGAGTCAGACTGAGGCACGGAAGACCTAGGCTCAAAACCCCGAGGTCCTCAGCTTGAGCGTGGAGTTGCCGGCTTGAGCATGAGATCATAGGCATGATCCCATGGTTGCTGGCTTGAGCCCAAGGTTGCTGGCTTGAGCAAAGGGTCACTCGCTTTGCTTTAGTATCCTCCCCACTCCCCACATTGGCTTCTGTCTTCCTCAGGAGAAGATGCAAAAAGAGTGAGGACATGCAGGGAAAGATTGAGGTTGGTGCAGCACTGACCCTGAAATATCTTCAAGCCTTTTAAACATTTGTTGTTCCTCCATTGAAGAAGTTATGTAAATGTAGCAGGGCAAAAAGGGGATCTATTCCCCTTTTAAAATGTATCTCATAAATTCAGATCAGGCTTAAAGGTTTTTGCTCTTAACTGTAGAGCTAAAGGCTATTGCAAAATCAATAGGCATGGGTATGCCGTGGTAACAGAGCTTCCATAGGTACTCTTATTGAGCTGTGTTAGAGTAGGTTCCTGAATATAAACAATACTCAGCTCTGATTTCACTAAAGGGAGTATAAGATGAATATTTTACCAAGTAGTTTTAGATAACATATGGAATTATTGGACTTAATTTATTGCAATTCAATTTGACAAAAGACACATTTTTGCAGCTCCCTCCACCACACACAGACTAGAGCTATGCAAAAGTAGAATGTCTATTTATGAATGAAGGTTTCTATCATCTGGTTTTCAGAGTATAATTTTTCTAAGAGTATGCCTAAGGCTTAAAGTTGATATACATGTATTTGAACACAAAACATTTATGTACATATTAGGGTTCTCCAAAAGAAATGCATAAATAAGCATCTTTATTTATTTATGGTAAGAATTGGCTCACACAGTTATGGAGGCTGAGCCATTCCATGATCTAACATCTGTGACACTGGACACTAATCAGACACTAATCATGTTTCTTTTCTTTGGTGACAAGTCTTTTAAACTATCTTGGAGAACACAATAGTAGACTATCCCCCAGCCTTTCCACAGAGTCAGCCATAATCTGCTAGCATTGATTGAAACAGGTCTGGCCAACCTGAGCATGTGCTGTTAGCAGTTGAGCCACTCCAATGTGACCTTGAGAGCTTTGCAGAACCAAAATTCAAACCACTGAGGCCTAAGATGTAAAGGCTTGGTTCTGATGGACCTGCTTCTGAAGTGAGGCGTGCCTGAAACTGTTGCCCATACGCCACAGGGAATGCATGGCTTCCACCAGTCAAACCCTGCCATACTTGAAATTCCTTTGTACTTTCTCTTGCTGTTCTCACACTTTACCCTAATTGTCTAAGTTCCAAAACCACCCAGTCAGACTCTCCTAAATTAAAAGTTATGAATATGTATAACCTCTTCTTATTCTCACCTTTTAAAACTTGTCTCAAGCCTGACCAGGCAGTGGCGCAGTGGATGCAGCGTCGGATTGGGATGTGGAGGACCCAGGTTCGAGACCCCGAGGGCACCAGCTTGAGTGTGGGCTCATCTGATTTGAACAAGGCTTACCAGACTGAGCACAAGGTTGCTGGCTTGAGCAAGGGATCAGATCACTCAGTCTGCTGTAGCCCCCAGTCAAGGCACATATGAGAAAGCATCAATGAACAACTAAGGAGCTGCAACAAAGAATTGATCTTCCTCATCTCTCTCCCTTCCTGTCTGTCTGTCCCTATCTGTCCCTCTCTCTGACTCTGTCCCTGTCACAAAACAGACAAACAAACAAACAAAAAACCCCAAAACTTGTCTCAAGCCTTTGTTTGAGGAGACAGATTTGAGATTTGTCTCCTGTCTTTTTTGCTGGGCAACCTTACAATAAATTCCTATTCTCTGCAAAAGACTCAGAATTTGGTCTTTTTGTTGTGTGATAGGCCACAGGTCCATTTGCTCAGTTCAGTTACATCTCTAAGTTGGATAACTAGGAAATCCCATAGCATAATTCAGTCTGAGTCTGAAGGCCTAAGAACTACGAGCTGGAGATGTCCTAGCTCAAGAAGAGAGAGAGAGAGAGAGAGAATTTGCTCTTTCTCAACCGTTTGGTTCTTTTTGAGGGGCTTCAACTGTAGGATGACATCCATCCACACTGGTGAGAGCAGACCTTCTTTATTCAATCTACTGATTCAAATGTTAATCCCATCTGGAAACACCCCCACAGACATACCCAAAAATAATATTTTACCAGCTATCTGGACATCCCTTGGCCCAGTCAAGTTGACACATAGAACTAACCATCACAATTTACTTGAGTAATTTACCCATATGCAAAATTAATTACTCCATTCTTTTTTTACCCCTTCCCAGCCTTTCACCAGCTGGCCTCTTGAATTTATATAAGATCTACTGAAATTTCTTGGCTCTGGTTGGTTAGCTGAGTGGTAGAGCACTGGCCCAGCATGTGGAAGTCCCAGGTTTGATTCTCAGGGCACACAGGAGAAGCGACCATCTACTTCTCTATCCCTCTCCCTCCTCTTCTCTTTCTCTCCTTTCTCCTCCCATAGCCATGGCTCAACTGTTTTGAGCAAATTGGCCCTAGGTGCTGAGGATGGCTCCATGGCCTCACCTCAGGTGCTGAAATAGCTCGGTTGCTGAGCAATGGAGCAGTGGTCCCAGATGGGCAGAGCATCTCCCTGTAGGGAGCTTGCTGGGTGGAACCTGATCAGAGTGGATGTGGAAGTCTGTCTTTCTGCCTCCCCACCTCTCACTTAATAAAAAAAAATTCTTAAGAACCAGAAGTCATTCTTTGACCCCTTATTTTATACAAACTGTAGGGAAACTAAGGCTTAAAGAGGTTAAATGACTAGTTTAAGGTCACATTGAATTTTATTAGCATTCCTTAAAAATTTTTTTTGGTTATTTTATGAATTTTAGAGAGAAGAAAGGAGAGAGCAAGAGTGAGACAGGAACATTGATCTGTTCCTACATGTGCCCTGACTAGGGATAGAACAGGTAGCCTCTGTGCTCTGGGATAATGCTTTAACCAACTACACTATCTGGCCAAAACTTTATTAGTAATCTTGAAGTTTGAAGGCAGGCTAAGTTTGCAGAGGATATAAAGCCAGGAAAGATAGATAATAAAAATAGATTGAAATCTGTTACTAATCTATAAACGAGCAGGAAAGTATTTTAAAAAGTTTGCCTGAAATGATAGGCTAAAACCAGTAAGAAGAGGTTTAGCATGAATTAATCTAATGGCCCACGGTTTCGGTTGAAAAATCTATTGCACAGTACAGGCCTGACTTGGGTAAAGTTTATGTGAAACAGAATATGGGGAAGTTAAGTTAACCACAGGTTCAATAAAAGTCCTGACAGCTGATAAGACAAGCTAATATATCCTCAGGAGCTATATTAATGGGCAGAGAGTGATCTGATGTTGCAGAGAGTGACAGGCCTGGGTTTTGTGGTGATGGCCATGCCATTTCCATACTACGTCATGTGGTACAGGGTATGTATGATGTTCTAAGAGGACTCTTGATAAGCCCATCTACCAAAATATGGTCAGGGGCCTGAGCTCTGCTCCACAGGATGAAGGGCCACAGCAGCCGAGTATGTTTAGCTTGGAGACTTCTGAAGGACATAGTTACTGCCTTCAAATATATGACAAGCTGTCAAATGAAGTGTGTGGCTTGTTCTGTTGCTCATAGGGCAGGAGTAGGATTATTAAGGCCGAAGGTTAATGGAGATAGATTTCTGCTTAGTCTAAGAATTTTCCAATACAGCTGACTCACAACAAAATGATGGCCTGGGAATGTGCCCATGGAAATGCTGGGTTCAGTGCCTCAGAGATCTTCTAGGAGGATGCCTACTGTTAAGAGAAAACCGCAGACCCAGAATAGTGTCACTTGTGCTAAAAGCCCATGATAGAAAACCTAGATTTAACATCTGATCTAATTGCAATTTCAACCTCTTCCAGAAACATAATTTTAAAAAAAATTTCAAATTCACTTGGCATTCAATATTATATTACTTATAGGCATAGTGATTAGACAATTATATAACTTATAAAATGAACCCCAATAAATCTAGTACCCACCTGGCACCATACATAGTTATTACAATATTATTGGCTATATTCCTTATGCTATACTGTATATTGCTGTAACTATTTTGTATTTGCCAAATCATATTTCTTTTTTAATTTTTTTTTTTTTTGTATTTTTCCTAAGCTGGAAACGAGGAGAGACAGTCAGACAGACTCCTGCATGCACCCGACCGGGATCCACCTGGCACGCCCACCAGGGGCAAAGCTCTGCCCACCAGGGGGCGATGCTCTGCCCCTCTGGTGCGTCGCTCTGTTGCGACCAGAGCCACTCTAGTGCCTGGGGCAGAGGCCAAGGAGCCATCCCCAGTACCCGGGCTATCTTTGCTCCAATGGAGCCTCGGCTGCGGGAGGGGAAAAGAGAGACAGAGAGGAAGGAGAGGAGGAGGGGTGGAGGGGTGGAGAAGCAGATGGGCGCTTCTCCTGTGTGCCCTGGCCGGGAATCGAACCCGGGACTTCTGCATGCCAGGCCGACGTTCTATCACTGAGCCAACCGGCCAGGGCCCAAATCATATTTCTTAATCCTTTCACCTTTTACACATAGCCCATACCCATTTCCCAACCCCATCCCATCTGGCAACCATTAGTTTGTTCTTCGTATCTAGGAGTCTGTTTCTGTTTTGTTTGTGATTTTTTTGGTTTTTTTTTTTAGATTCCACATATAAGTGAAATCATTTGATATATGTCCTTCTCTGTCTGATTTATTTCACTTAGCACAATACCCTCTAGGTCCATCCATGTTATTGCAAGTGGTAACATTCCATTGTAAATACATACCACACTTTTTTTTTTTATCAAATTGCCTATCAATGGATACTTACATGGCTTTGATATCTGGCTATATCAAATGTCATTCTTGGTCTCTTGTTATATCCTTAGAGCCTTTGTTTTAAAGTCCGCTTTGTCTGGAATAAGTATTAGTACCCTGGCTTTTTTTTCCCTTTCTATTTGCATGAAATATCTTTTTCTTCTTGTCAATGTGAGAAATGTCCAAATCTGTAAAAAAAATTTTTCTTCTTTTCCAAGTGAGAGGAAGGAAGATAGACAGATTCCCGCATGTACCCTGTCTGGGATCCACTGGCGACCTCCATCTGGGGCCGATGCTCTGCCCTTCCACAGCCATGCTCGCAATCAAGCTATTTTTTTGTGCCTGAGGCAGAGACTCCATGGAGCCATCCTCAGCGCTTAAGCTGATGCTTGAACCAATCGGGCCACAGCTGTGAGAGGGGAAGAGAGAAAGAAAAAAGGGAGAGGGGGAGGGGTGGAGAAGCAGATGGTCATTTCTCCTGTATGTCCTGACCAGGAATCGAACCTGGGACATCCACATGCTGGGCCAGTGCTCTACCACTGAACCAACTGGCCAGGTCTGTACCATCTATTTATTTGCTGACCTTCAGCAAATCAGTGATGTTTCCCTCATTTTGTGGGAGTATGAGGATCAAATGACAATGTATATGGAATGTTTTATATACTACAATGTGCTATGAGAATGTATAGGTGTATTATAAAGTTCTATTTACTTTAGCTAAAATAAATAATAATGGTTTCATCAATTTGCTCCTTTATTCATTTTTTGAATAGAATTGTGTAAATGTTAAAATGGACAGCTTTGATTTTCTCTCACCTGCTAGTCCTTGTTCTGTCCCAAGCAGGTAAGAAAGATGGGGCTGTGGTTGGGAAGTACAGTAGTGGAGGAGGTGTGGAAGAGGCACTCATCACAGTGAGCGACAGGATCTGACAGAACTGAGGGTTGAGGTCAGTCTGGGTTACAACAACAGGACCACATCAGACCATGTGTTAGTGTTGAGCAAATGGTGGTCTCAAGCAAAGTTTGAAGCCAAGACAGGTAACATAGAGGATACCAGCCATTTGATAGGGTCTCCTTATAGAATGGAGCTTCCTAAACCGGACTGCTCAAAAAATCCTGGTCACCTCCGTTCCGGCCTTTGACTGGCTGGAGTACACTGAAATTCCTGTGAAGGAGGATTCCTACCTGTTACCCAGCAGCCTCACTGTCCAAATGAAAAGCCACGTCCCTTGGCAAACATGGAATCTGCTCGTGTGACCACAGCTCCCAAAGGTTTCTGCTTCCAATTCATAAGCAGGCAACATTAGCTCACTGAAAAGGGAGCTAACATTTTTGGTTTGAGAAGCTTTATGCTTAATGAATCATCACTGTTTTCTGTGTCTGGGACAAAAGTTCTTGCAGTAGGAATGTTGTTGTTACTCAGGCCACTCTCTAAGAGAGAGCTTAAGGCAAAGAAAAACAGGAAATTCAAAGGAGAACAATGCAGAGGATTTGAGTCATTCCCAATTGGTCAGTCAGTCCTTGGAGAGTAATGGTTGACCAAGAGCAGAGCCCAGCATCTCAGTTCCAAATTAATATTTATGTATTCCTAGAGGTCATTTTGTAGACTGGAAAGGCAAACAAAACAACCCCCCCCCCCCACAAAATAAACCAAAACCAAAATGGACCCCTGTGAGTGATTTTTCAGAAAAGATTATAACAAAGGCTTAGTAATGCGTTTAGTACTGAACTCAAGAAATGCAGCCTGGCCCTGGATGGTTGGCTCAGCAGTAGAGCGTCAGCCTGGCGTGCGGGGGACCCGGGTTCGATTCCCGGCCAGGGCACACAGGAGAAGCGCCCATTTGCTTCTCCACCCCTCCCCCTCTCCTTCCTCTCTGTCTCTCCCTTCCCCTCCCGCAGCCAAGGCTCCATTGGAGCAAAGATGGCCCGGGTGCTGGGGATGGCTCCTTGGCCTCTGCCCCAGGCGCTAGAGTGGCTCTGGTCGTGGCAGAGCGACGCCCCGGAGGGGCAGAGCATCGCCCCCTGGTGGGCAGAGCATGGCCCCTGGTGGGCGTGCCGGGTGGATCCCGGTCAGGCGCATGCGGGAGTCTGTCTCTCCCCGTTTCCAGCTTCTGAAAAATAGAAAGAAAAAAAAAAAGAAAAGAAAAGAAATGCAGCCTGACCAAGCGGTGACGCAGTGGATAGAGCGTCAGACTGGGATGTGGAGGACCCAGGTTCGAGACCTCGAGGTCGCCAGCTTGAGTGCGGGCTCATCTGGTTTGAGCAAAGCTCACCAGCTTGGACCCAAAGTTGCTGGCTCGAACAAGGGGTTACTTGGTCTGCTGAAGGCCCATGGTCAGGCACATATGAGAAAGCAATCAATGAACAACTAAGGTGTCGCAATGAAAAACTGATGATTGATGCTTCTCATCTCTCTCCGTTCCTGTCTGTCCCTATCTATCCCTCTCTCTGTCTCTGTAAAAAAAAGAAAAAAATAAGAAAAAAAAGTAATGCAGACTTCCAGGCTTCCTGAAGTATCCAAAATAAGAAAAATAAACTCCTGATTATTGTTTAGCATAAATCAAGGGTTAAAAGTGGGCCATGGGTGGTCAGCAGGTGTGTTTCTTTTGACCATTTTTGTTATGCCTTTGTGGTATTTTAAAGACAGTGTGGCCCTGGCCGGTTGGCTCAGCGGTAGAGCGTCGGCCTAGCGTGCGGAGGACCCGGGTTCGATTCCCGGCCAGGGCACACAGGAGAAGCGCCCATTTGCTTCTCCACCCCTCCGCCGCGCTTTCCTCTCTGTCTCTCTCTTCCCCTCCCGCAGCCAAGGCTCCATTGGAGCAAGGATGGCCCGGGCGCTGGGGATGGCTCCTCGGCCTCTGCCCCAGGCGCTAGAGTGGCTCTGGTCGCAATATGGCGACGCCCAGGATGGGCAGAGCATCGCCCCCTGGTGGGCAGAGCGCCGCCCCATGGTGGGCGTGCCGGGTGGATCCCGGTCGGGCGCATGCGGGAGTCTGTCTGACTGTCTCTCCCTGTTTCCAGCTTCAGAAAAATGAAAAAAATAAAAAAATAAAAAAAAAAAAATAAAAAAATAAAGACAGTGTAACAGAAATGGCAGGCCAGACTGATCAGGCAGTGGCACAGTCTGGCCTGGGTCACTGAGGACCCAGGTTCAAAACCCTGAGTCACTGGTGAGTATGGGCTCAACCAGTTTGAGTGCAGGGTTGCTGGCATGAACATGGGATCATAAACATGACTCCATGGTCACTGGCTTGAGCTCAAAGGTTGCTGGCTTGAAACCCAAGGTAGCTAGCTAGCTTGAGCCCAAGGATGTTAGCTTGAGCAAGGGGTCACTGGCTCAGCTGGAACCCCCTGGTCAAGGCACGTATGAGAAAGCAATCAGTGAACAACTAAGGTGCTGCAACTATGAGTTGATGCTTCTTATTGTTTTCCTGTCTATCTGTCCCTGTCTGTCCCTCTCTCACTCTCTTATTAAAATTCTTAAAAAAGCTTTTGCATAGCAGCAACAACATTAACAAAATAAAAAGAGAACTCACTCAATGGGAAAACATATTTGCTGATACACCTGATAAGGGCTTAATAACCAAAATTTGTAAAGAATTTACAAAACTCAACACCAGAAAGGTAAACAATTGAATTAAAAAATGGAAAAAGAATCTGAAAAGACACTTCTCCAAAGAGGACATGCAGATAGCCAATAGGTATATGAAAAAATGCTCAATGTCATTAATCATTGAGAAATGCAAATTAAAACCACAATGAGATATCATCTTACACCTGCCAGAATGGCTTTCAATAACAAATCAATAAACAACAAGTGCTGGCAAGGGTTTGGAGAAAAGGGAGCCCTCCTGCACTGCTGGTGGGAATGCAGACTGGTGCAGCCACTGTGGAAAACAGTATGGAGATTCCTCAAAAAATTAAAAATGAAACTGCCTTATGACCCAGCTATCCCACTTCTAGGAATATATCCTAAGAATTCTGAAACACTAATTCAAAAGAAGATATGCACCTCCATGTTCATTGCAGCATTGTTTACAATAGCTAACATCTGGAATTAGCCCAAGTGTCTGTCAGTGCACAAGTGGATTAAAAAGTGGTGGCACATTTACATGGTGGAATACTACATGTCTGTGAAAAAGAAGGAAATCTTACCCTTTGTGACAGCATGGATGGACCTGGAGATGATTATGCTAAGTGAAATAAGCCAGGCAGAGAAAGACAAATATCATATGATCTCACTTATATATGGAATCTAATGAACACAATAAAAGATTGTGTTTCTATCTTTTTGTAAAGAATTTACAAAACTCAACAGAGGCAGGATCACAGGGAACAGATGAACAGCTGTCAGGGGGATGGGGGAAGAGGGAACAGGATCAAAGAAGGTGAAGGGATTAGTCAAATTATATATACATAACATAGAGATATGGATAACAGGGTATCAATTACCAGAGGGAAAGGGGGGGGGGATGGAGGGCAAAGAGGTGAACTGAGACTTAAAAGAGACTTTTTTTGCCTGGGGTATAGGGGGCACGATGAGGGGGTAAAAGGTGTTATATTGAGTCGAATACTTGAAACTATGTCACCACAATAAATTAAAAGTAAAAATTAAAAAAAACTATAGTACAAAGCCATTGTAATCAAAACAGCATGGTACTGGCATAAGAACAGGCATACAGAGCAATGGAACAGAACAGAAAACCCCAAAATAAACCCACATCTTTATGGTCAATTAATATTTGACTAGAAGGCAAGAGCATACAATGGAGTGAAGATGATCTCTTCAATAAATGGTGTTGGGAAAATTGAACAGGTACATGAAAAAAAAAATGAAACTCTACCACCAACTTACACCATACAAAAGAATAGACTCAAAATGGATAAAAGACTTAACTGTAAGTAAAAAAAAAAACCATAAAAATCCTAGAAGAAATCATAGGCAGTAAAATCTCTGATATCTCTCCTAGAAATATTTTTGATGATATATATTCTTGGGCAAGGGAAACAAACAGCAAAAACTAAACAAATGAAACTATCAATACATCAAACTAAAAAGATTTTGTACAGCAAAAGAAACCATCAACAAAATGAAATGGGAAGAAGAACCCACTGAGTGGGAGAACATACTTGCCAGTAATACATCAGATAAGGCTTAATTTCCAAAGTACGTGAATAACTTATACAACGCAACACTAGGAAGACAAACAACCCAATTAATAAATGGGCAAAGGACTTGAATAGACACTTCTCCAAAGAAGACATACAAATAGCCAATAGACATGAAAAAATACTCAGTCACTAATAATCGTAGAGATGCATATTAAAACCACAGTGAGATATTTCCTTGCACCTGTCAAAATGGCTATCATCAATAAATCAACAAATAATAAGTGCTGACGAGGATGTGTAGAACAGGGAATCCTCATGCACTGTTGGTGGGAATGCAGACTGGTACAGCGCTGTGAAAAATAGTATGGAGGTTCCTCAAAAAATTAAAAATAGCCTGACCTGTGGTGGCGCAGTGGGTAAACTGTCGACCTGGAACACTGAGGTCACCGGTTCAAAACCCCAGGCTTGCCTGGTCCAGGCACATATGGGAGTTGATGCTTCCTGCTCCTCCCCCTCTTCTCTCTCTCTCTCTCTCTCTCTCTCTCTGTCTCCTCTCTCTAAAATGAATAAACTAAAAAAAATAAAAAAATTAAAAAATTAAAAAAAAAATTAAAAATAGAACTGCCTTTTGACCCAATGATTCTGAGACTTCTAAGACTATATTCTAAGAAACCTGAAACACTATTTTGAAAGAATATATGCACCCCTATGTTCATCACAGTGTTATTTACAATAGCCAAGATCTGGAAACAGCTCAGGTTGTGGATAAAAAAGCTGTGGTACATTTATACAGTGGAACACTACTTGGCCATAAAAAGGAAATCCTACCTTTTGCAACAACATGGATAAACTTGGAGACTGTTATGCTAAGTGAAGTAAGCCAGTCAGAGAAAGACAAGTACCATATGATCTCACTTACACATGGAATCTAATAAACAATATAAACTGAGAGTCATGCTGCAGCAGTAGACGTGTGGTCTGTGCTCTGTGGGAAAGGCTGAGGGAGAAAACCTCCTGGAGGGCTGAAGAAGCATAAGGGTTGGGTGTTAAAAAACCGTGCTTAAGTCTGATCTCTGCAGGCAGCTTTTCAGATGGGAAAGCGCAGTCTTAGTGGCTAACAGGAGCATAGAGCTCATAAGTTTATACTGAAGAGAGGGGCAAGGGACAGAGTGGAGAGCGGTAAAATTGTATGTGAAAGGCCAGTTTGTGTGTGTGTGTGTGTGTGTGTGTGTGTGTGTGTGTGTGTGTGTAGGACAGATGATGGTGTGGATGTGAACAGTCCAGAGGTGGGGTGGGAGGAGGTTTGTTACATAACTAGCGGTGAGGGTCAGGGAGGGAATGCTTTGATGGGCGTTTAGTCTGCCATTAATAATTGTTCAGCCTCACATTGGTAAGAGTAGGATGGGTGTTTTCTCTCTCTGTCTCTCACTCTCTTTTTTTCCAGGCAGCTGTGCAAAGACTTAATGATGTGATCCTGAAAGCACAACACTGAAGGCCTCTGACTGTGCCAAGAGATGACAGTAGGGAAACAAAGGCCAAAGCCAGGGCCAAAGCCAGCTGCCAGGAACCTCCTTCTTCAGGAGGAACACAGAAATAATAGCAAGACTCTATTTTCATCACTTTTCTTACCAAAGGCAGCTCTCTGACTTGGAGATGGAAACCTCTTGACCCTTCTCTTCACCTTTCTCCCATCCTCTTGCCTCTCCTTCTCCTCATCTTTGTCCCATCCTCTTATCCTATCAAGTCTGGTCTTCTTTCTCTTTCTGGAGGGATTGAGAGCCAGGCAGAATGCCTGCAGAGCTCAGGGTTTAGTGGTACAGAGATAGGAAGGAGAGCCTCTTGACGGTGAAGCCTAGTTCAATAATAACCGTGGGATTTGGAACTAGCTCAGGATGTGCACAGGACTAAATCATTGGGCTGTGTGTGTGTGTGTGTGTGTGTGTGTGTGTGTGTGTGTTTCCATTTCTCGAATCAATACTTCTCCTGCTCTTGGTTGATTCATTCTGCCAGGCTGCCTTCAGGAGAAAGGAGAACCAATGTCTTCCTCTTGTTATCTTTCTCTCTCTCTTTACTTTTTCAGACTCACCCCCCCCCCCCATCCCTTCCTACTTGTTTCTGAAGTCTTAGTTCTACCAAAGGCCCTAGATGTAGACTCTCGGAGTACACTATTTCCAGACCGATAACATACCTCCTGTATAAGCTTTTATTTTTTTTGGAGAGAGAGTGGGGGAATAGGAAGGGAGAGAGATGAGAAGCATCAACTCCTAGTTGTGGCACTTTAGTTGTTCATTGGTTGCTTCTCATATGTGCCTTGATGGCGGAGGATACTCCAGCCAAACCAGTTACCCCTTGCTCCAGCCAGTGACCTTGGACTCAAGCCAGCAACTTTGTGATGGAAGCCACATAACCTTTGGGCTCAAGCCAGTGACCATGGGATCATGTGATGATCCTACGCTCACTCAAGTTGACGACCCCATGCTCAAGTAGGTGAGCTAACACTCAAGCTGGTGACCTCAGGGTTTCAAACCGAGGACCTCAGCATCCTAGGTCGATGCTCTATCCATTGCACCACCACCATCAGGCTTTCTGTATAATCTTAAACCAGAAATTTTTACTCCTCTGGGGTTGGATTTGTTTTTTTTCTTTTAAATACATCCACCTTCCTTTTCTCTCAAGGATAAAATGTGTTTAATAAGTGGCTAATGAAAAATACTAAAAATAAAAGTTCTATAAAAATATTACCGCATAGGCCCTGGCCGGTTGGCTCAGCGGTAGAGCGTCGGCCTGGCGTGCGGGGGACCCGGGTTCGATTCCCGGCCAGGGCACATAGGAGAAGCGCCCATTTGCTTCTCCACCCCCCCCTAACTCTCTGTCTCTCTCTTCCCCTCCCGCAGCCAAGGCTCCATTGGAGCAAAGATGGCCCGGGCGCTGGGGATGGCTCCTTGGCCTCTGCACCAGGCGCTAGAGTGGCTCTGGTCGCTGGTGGCAGAGTGACACCCCGGAGGGGCAGAGCATCGCCCCCTGGTGGGCAGAGAGTAGCCCCTGGTGGGCGTGCCGGGTGGATCCCGGTCGGGCGCATGCAGGAGTCTATCTGACTGTTTCTCCCCGTTTCCAGCTTCAGAAAAATACAAAAAATAAAATTAAAAAAAAATACACACACACACACACACACACACACACACACACACACACACACACACACACACACATATATATATATTACCGCATAAAGGGACAGATGTCACATATCCTGCTGATGTGTGTGAAAAGGACAGTTCACAACTTGTTAAAAATGTTAGCAGTACTCAGTAGGTTATATTTAAATGACAGATTAAGCTTTGTTTTCTTATAAGACATCCATTTTCTAGCATCTACTACTTGTCAGACTTCACTGACAGCCAATAAAAAAAAAGGCTTTTATTGACACATTTATTTGGGCTATCATTTTATTTCTAGATGATAAGCTGAACCAACATCAAAATTATTTTTATGGGTTTTTATACAGTGTCAAATTTTGTCACAATCACTCACTCTTGAATGTGACGGAATCTACAAGTAAACATGAAGCACTATGGGACTGAGTAAAAACAGAGATCTTGAATCATGCTGTGTGCCTGTGGGCAACTGACTGGTGTCTTCATCTATTACGTGACATTGAAGGCTCTGGTGACACTCACAGTCTAGGAATTGAAAGTCTTTCCTTAAGATGAGCACAGAATAAGGCCATAAAAACATTTGCTGATCACCAGTTTGCTTCAGGTTGATAACTTGCCCTCACAAATCAAGCTTCAGGTGTTGTCTAGGTAGCATTTAGAAGAGCTTCCATTGGACCAACATCAGATACTCATTTGTAAAAGGAAGATGTTTCAGACAGATCAACCTGAAGGGCCAAATGACTGAGTTAAAATGGAAACCTTTCTTTGGAAGGTTAGTTACTATCCTAATCACCCTACAACAACAATGCAAAGGAAACCCAATGTCTTTGGTGGGGTTCTAATGCCTTTGCCAACCCTTAGAGTACTTCCCAACCCTTACAATGCTTATATTACAACTGTGGGTATGTTACAAAGCAACCATCTGAAAGATTTAGTGTGTTTCTCAGCAGCAGCAAGAGAGAGAAAGAGAAAGAACATTTCTTTTGAAATGGTACTAATAGGTTTGACAGGTAGTGGTACAGTGGATAGAGCGTCAACCCAGGATGCTAAGGTCCCTGGTTTGAAACCTCAAGGTCACCTACTTGAGCACGGGATCATCAACATGATCCCAAGGTCACTGGCTTGAGCCCAAAGGTTGCTGGCTTGGCTTGAGCTCCCTCCACCCCCACCCCTGTTAAGGCACATACAAGAAGCAATCAATGAACAACTAAAACGAAACAACTATGAGTTGACACTTCTTTTCTCTCTCCTCTCTCTCTCAAAAAGAAAAAAAAAGGTACTAATAGCACATATAAATGTCTTACATTTTCCTGAAATCTTAACCCACATCCTCTGGTCCTTAGTACGTACTCTGTCAAGAAGTCTAGAGTCACATCTCACAGTGATTTCTCCTAAGAGAAGATGTAGGTGTTATGAAATATAAATAAGCTAATGAGAATAAACAAATAAAAATACTTAATAAATGCTCTCAAATTTTCACCATGTGTTGCTTCATTTACAAACCCAGGAAGCAAATGGCGGACCTGGTACATCTCGGAGAGCCGGAGCACAGCCAGATGGATCACACAGTGATGCCCTCACGTACTCCTGGTCCACATGCCTTTAAAGCTCTGGAATCATGTTGTGCCTGGAGCAATTCCTTTGACCTGCTTAGAACCCATTCCTTTCCAAGGGGATGAGTTCTGTCCATCCAAAAATAAGCAGAGGCTCGTTCTGGGCTCCTCCATTTCTGAGAAGGTGGCAGTCACCAAGTGGAACTCACTGTTGTTACCAAATAAGGCTCCTTGCACCCCTATTATCTCACCCCAGCTCCTCTTACTCATCTCCTTTCTTGACCCTCCAGTTTTGTCTGTATTATTATAACGTCATTAATGGATTTCCCTTCCTGTCCTCTGTCATATTCTAAGAACTTCATTGCTTCATTTTTTTTCAGGAATTTTCAAAGCCACTCTTGTTCCCTCTGCCACCCTTCAACCTGGGATGTCAGCCTGGGCCATAGGAAGAATTCACCTTGAGGGCTCAGGCCAGTAAGGTGGAGGAGGCAGCACAGAGAGTGAGAACGATGGCCAGGCATGTTCTTCACCCGTGAGGCCTGGGCCGCAGCTCTCCCTCCCAGTGTGCATTGTCAGGGCAGCCCCAGGAGACTCAGGAAAGGCAGTTCCTCCCCCGTTTCTCCTTCTGTTTCACAAATCCACTTCTCAGAGAGCAGGGCAAATGAGAGCCATTGCTCTACAAACCCATCTTTCTAATAGGCTGTGATGGCCTCTAACTGAGTGGGTCACAACCATTTGGAGGAGGCAGAGAAGAGAATCAAATTCATCTGACTTCCAAGTGATCTGACAGACCAGCTGATGTCTTGAGATGAGGTCTAACCCCAGAGGTGTACGTCCGAAGTGGTCTAGCCTGGGCTTATGCCTTTTGGGAATTGACTCAGGGAGCCCCTTGCACTATCCCAGAGTCTATAGGTATGGGCTGTGGCTGCACATATGTTTCAATTTATAGAGCATTATTGGAAAAGCTTTCCAAACATTCAAATTTTATCCTGATGGCCAGAGGGTAGCTGGTATGGAGTTAAGAGAGTGAGATGGAGAAAACAGACCAGAGAGTCCCATCCCTTAGCCTGGAGAAGTCTCGGCAACGGCACAGTGGCAGAGAGCCAGGGCTCCAGGGAAGGGCAAGCAGGAGACAGGATCTGAGTTGCCTTTTAGGGAAGCAGCCTTACCAGCAATTCCAGTTTAGAAAATTATTTTGCCAGCATAGACCGAGTCTTGGTTCTTTCTGCCTGGAACATGTGAGAAATATATCTCTGGGGTTCAGCACAAGCCTCTCCAGTCACTCCTTATCTTGGCACTTATGGAAGCAGTGTAGTCTTGTGACCCTTTTGCTGGGGTAGGCCCCAAGGGCCTCCGGGGAAGCTGGGTCTCAGAGTAGGATGAGGCTGGTAATTATTGATAACATAACAGACTTCTGTTGTGTGAGGAACAAGAAGACTGGGCAGCACTGTCAGGGAAAAGTATGTGGCCGGATTTCCATGAGACCTTTGCAGTTATCTTTTGGCCAGAATCTTTCCTAGTTAGTTCTTCCCCATATGCACTACAAATGATGAAAGAAGAGAGCCCATTAGAATGGAAAAAAGCCCTCTTGTTTAAGAAGACCGTACCCTCTCCTTCCCCAAACAGAGGTCTATTGTTTGTACTGATGATGTAGGTGGGCCCTCATTAGACAGAACAGGTGAATCACTCCACCTTACCAGGGCAGTCTCAGGGCCACGTCCATGGCACGATGGACACGAGGTCAGGGGGTTACAGGCAACTCTGGCCTCTGATTTGGGGTTGGTTGGGCTCCTATAACTTATCTTTCAAAGCCGAAGTTTCAGCTCAGACCCTGCTTTCACTGGGATGCCATCCTTCACAGTTCCAGCACAAAACAGGTTCCATTTCTTCCTAAGTGTGTTTTTCTATGGTATGGTCTTTGGCTCCAAATTGAATTATATTTGTCCTCAAATTATTACATTTATTCTTAACCTTTCTCTTCATGTAGATGGCACATACGTCTTCTCCAAGAATGCAGCCCAGTGTCAGACGTGCAGCAGGTACTCGGCAAACACCCACTCAACTGAGAATACCTAGCTGGAGCGAATAGCATAACTAGCCTCATCCTGTGTGATGTGGTCTGAGACGCCAGGGTTTCTAAGCCCGCTGGACTCGGCCTTCCTAGCAAGTGCACCCTCCCACTTTAGAGAAGACAGTTTTGTACCCCTGACTGTCATTTCAAATCTCAAGCACCTCTTCTGTCCTTCAGGCCAGATAATGACCTTGCCTTAGTGGTCATGAAAAAAATCGGTGTGGTCAGAGGAAAACTCTCCTCTTCCCACCACACATCTGTGTCTGTGCCACAGGAGCAGGTCCTCCTTGTTGCAATAGCAGGTGTCCCTGTTCCTACGTGAGGTCCACCTTCCACATGGGCACTGGAAATTCCTTTTGTCTCTACGAGGTCTTCCCTGCTTCTTCCCTTTCTCTCCCAAATTTTCAATTTTTTTCTCTCTCTCCTTTCCATCATCGGTTGCATTTAAAAAGAAAAAATCACCTTAATGTTAATACCAAACACTATATCATGCTGCTTACACCATGCCAGGAACCATCCTCACTGCTTCATATGCATTAACTCATTTCATCTTCTCATCAACCCTAGAAGGCCATAGGTGCTATACATTAAAGATGAGGAAACTGAGGCATAATGTCACCGAGTTCTCTTGGTGTCTCAGGGAGAAATAGAGTAGGTGTCTCAAAGCTAATACGGCTAGAACAGAAAACATGATTTCTTCCTGCTCCATGCCCCTTTGTTTCCTGGTCGGCTTCATCTTATTAAATGAACCGTTGTCTACCATGCTGCTCAGGACAGACACCTGGGAGTCATTCTTCATTCTGCTTTCTCTGACATCGCACAATGAACCTTACTTTCCATTTTGCCTCAACTTCTCCACCCGTATCTAAACCACTACGCTCTCTTTTCCTAAGATCACCGCTACCTAGTCTTCCGGTCTCCATGTGTGCCCCCCGGCCTGGTCTGCCCTCTGCATAGCAGCAGTGTCATAGCTCCTCCCCGTACATCGCAGCCCACCTGCTTCTGCAGGCTCCTCCCTCTTCTCCTCCTGGTCCACCGTGGGTCTGCCCCATGGGCCCTCAGTGCCTCCTCTGAACATGCCGAGCTCTTTCCTGACTCAGTGACTTTTCCGCTCTATGTTCTCCCTTCTTGGACCTCTCTGCCTGTTCCATGACTGCCTCCACACCTTATAGGTTACAACTTAGAAAGGTTCACTTTGCAGGTGGCAACACCTACTTAGACAGCCCTGCCTTAACCTCCAGAGATAAATAACCCTGCAAATGGTTCTCTTTCTCCATTTGACACTGTGGATAGTTTTCATCCATATGTGAGATTATCTTGTATATTCATGATGAATGTCATCTGCCTCCAATGACCAGCAAGTACCGCACTCCTAGCCCCAAGGCAAGCTCCCTGAGGCAGGGCCTTCTGGGTTCACTCCCACATTTCCAATGCCCAGCCCTCTCCTTGGCGCACAGCAGAGACTGCCTATCTGAGGAGGACCCCAGCTTTCCTCCCACACCTGCAGAGAAGGAGGAAGTCCCTGGGAAGCAGAGGCTGGGGGTGTGCTCCGCCTTCCCCACCCCTGCTGTCTGCCTTTTCTTGTTTCAACCCCCCTCAGAATGAGTAAGCCACTAGCCAATCTAGCTGTGGGTGGAGGTGGGTGGAAAGGGTAGGGGCCCATACGTCATAAAAACGCAGGCCACAGTCCAGATTGATGGTATCAAGCCTTAATAACTTCAGCTTCATTTAATTAAAAATTAAACAGCTTATAGGAATGCAGACCTCATGGCCAATAGTCTGAATTCTGTTTTCTCTTCTAAGCCTCAACTAAGGAAACAATGAAAGACCCTATCATGAGCTGTGTGTGGTGATCTCATCAGCTGAGATGAATATTTTCTCTGGTTTTATTTATAGAAGCCTTTCTCATCTCCTTGGACAGCACTATTGGCAGAGGCAGATTTAAAGGCGGGTGCACCAGGCGCATGCCCTGAGCCCCAACTTCTGAAGGGCCCTGCAAAACCCCAGCTTTATACTTTTTTCTAATGACACCAAGTTTGGTTTTGAAATGTAGAAACACCATATCCCTGATCGTAGAATGAGTTTTGCAAGATTTGCTGATGAGTAAATGAAGAGTTCTGTAAAAGCCATAAATGTTCCCTGATGTCTAGATTCTGGAAAAGCCCTCAGGATGCTGCCTTAACAACCTCTGTAAAAGGCCAAGATAACTGAGCACACTTTTTTGCTTTTTGTAAAATGCTTTGCTGAGCACTCTCTCCCTAGATTGTGTCAATGATATCCAAAGCCTGTTTCGCTTCTGTAAAACTGCGTTGGCTAGGTGCTCACCTCCTCCCCTTGCTTCTTTTTGCCTTTAAAAGCAAACCCCTGAGTTTTTTCAGGGCAGCAAGTCCTTTAGGATGTGAATCCACCCAATCATGGTCACCGGCATTAAATTAAAGACTCCTCAATTTGTCTACTTAATTGTGTAGCAAAACATTTGTTTCCTTGCTGTCCAGATACAACAATTTTATATGTGCAATTTAACATTAATAGTACATAATATTTTTTATTTATTTAAAAATATAGTTAACATGAGCCTGAGCAGGCGGTTGTGCAGTGGATAGAACATCGGACTGGGAAGTGGAGGACCCGGTTTGAGACCCCAAGGTCACCAGCTTGAGCGCGGGCTCATCTGGTTTGAGCAGAGCTCATCAGCTTGGACCCAAGGTCACTGGCTTGAGCAAGGGGTTACTCAGTCTGCTGAAGGCCCACGGTCAAGGCACATATGAGAAAGCAATCAATGAACAACTAAGGTGCCATAACGAAAAACTGATGATTGATGCTTCTCATCTCCCTCTGTTCCTGTCTGTCTGTCCCTATCTATCCCTCTCTCTCTATCTCTGTAAAAAAAAAAAAAAAAAAAAAAAAAAAAATATATATATATATATATATATATATATATATATATATATATATATATATATATATATATTTGGCCTACCGGAAAGTTCTGTTTGTTTTTGGAATAAAACAAAATACTTTATTAAATAATATAATTGCCATTATTATTAATGATTTCTTGCCAGCGTGAGGGCAATTTGTATATCCCATTTTTGAAAAATGTTTTATCTTTTGATGCGAAAAATTGAACCAGTGCTTGTTTGATATCTTCTTCATTTTTGAATTTTTTGCCCTTCAAAAAATTTTGTAAGGACAAAAACAAGTGATAGTATTATTCCTTCACCAAACACTTTCAATAAATTTCTACATGCTTCTGTAGCATTTCTTTCTTGTTGAAATTCATAAAACTTACAGTGGCGTAAAGGAACTTTATCAGTAGCCATGGGTACACTATCACTTCACACATAAGACTAACATGAATCAAGTTTGTTTTAGTTAATTTGCTACATCAGTATGTATACATTAAGTGATAAAAATAGAGAGGCACACATGCGCCAAATAAACATGTGCTTACGTGTCGAAACTTGTTGTGATAGAAACGGACAGAACTTTCCGGTAGACATGTTAACATGTATTTTTATTTTTTCTGTCTCTTTCTTTTTTTTAAGGGGCCCAATATTTTCTTCTGCACCTGGGGCCTCAATTGACCTTAATCCACCTCTGACTGCTGGCACTATCTTGCTCACTTTTCCTCTGGCTTGCATTTGGGGGCAGCCTTCTACCTGCTGCTCTCTGCTGCCTTTCTGATTCCTCTGTTTGTCTTCTCTTAGCTTTCCTACATGAGACTCTTTTAAAATGAAACAGTTGGTAATTTTCAGTGACCAAGGCAGTAACTATTGATAGTATTGATTAAAAAAATAGACACCATTGACTCCAGATGAGTCTTTTGTGATGATTTTTCTTAACAGTGTCTTAGTGCCTCCTAGGGAGGGTGACACTGGGTGGTCCTCTCTTTGTTCCGCCAGTCACAGGTTTCCAGCTGCCAGGCTCACCCTCCATCCATCAAAGGGTGAGAAATGCAGGCCTCCCCTGCAGCCTTCTGGACTAAACCAACAACCTTTGGGTGCATCTGACCCCACCTGCAGTCCCATGAGAATCATGAGCATCACTTGGGGGTCTACTGACCCAGCAACATGAACTCTTCCTCAGGGGCCTGCTCATCCAGGTACTGACAGGGCAGGAGAAAGCACCTGGGAGCTGGGGAAAGACTGTGTGTGGCTGAATTCTTCTCCTGCAGTTTTGAGATGGCTGGTGAGACCTCAGAGACAGCCGGTCACAACAAGCAAAGCAGTGCCGTGCAAGGAGCTTGTCTTAGGTGCTCCTCAACGTCTTAGTCATCTGTGGATTATCCCGCTGGATAATGGCTTCTCAGCCATGCATTCTCAGTTGGGTGACATTCTCCCAAGTAGGAGGATGGTTTCTCCTGGGACTGAAAACACCATGCTCTCTTTATGTATGAGGCTCCACTGTGCACTGAATAGACATACAGTGTACCTGTGGTGTCACAGTTTTACAGGGAGCAAGATGACCAGGAAAAGCTGCTTAGAAATACCCTCTGAGCCTTACCAAGCATCAGACTGGGATGCGGAGGACCCAGGTTCATAACCCCAAGGTCACCAGCTTGAGCATGGGGTCACTGGCTTGAGCCTGGGATCATAGACATCACACCATGGTTACTAGCTTGAGCCCAAAGGTCACTGGTTTAAAGCCCAAGGTCACTGGCTTGAGTAGGGGGTCACTCACTCTGCTATAGTCCCCTGGTCAAATCACATATGAGAAAGCAATCAATGAACAACTAAGGAGCCACAGCGAAGAATTGATGCTTCTCATCTCTCCCCCTTACTGTCTGTCTGTCCCTATCTGTTCCTCTCTCTGTCTCTCTCTGCCGCTCTCACAAAAAGAAAGAAAGAAAGAAAGAAAGAAAGAAAGAAAGAAAGAAAGAAAGAAAGAAAGAAAGAAAGAAAGAAAGAAAGAAAGAAAAAGGAAGAAAGAGAAATACCCGTTAAGCTGTGGTAAGGACAGAAAAGTTGATGTACACCGGCTCAGACATGTGTTCTTGCCTTCTTCTCTCCTGATCAAAGCCTTGCTTTCAGCAAGAAATCTAAAACACATTCCCTCTGAGTTATACATGATTTATAAACGTTTAAAATTAGTATCTCTCAGGACTATTTGCCCACTAATAGCCTGATGACGCCTTGAGATAAAAAGGAGCAAAGCTCTAGCTATGGGATTGTAGGTCAGAGAAACCAGAAGACTCTGCTCTTTGAAAACTTGGATTCAGTGCCCACATCTTTGGAAATAAAACATTGGAACACACTGTCTTCCAAAAGACCTTTTAAGATCTGTCTTAGATGTCAGAAGCTTCTTTTTAGGTATCATTTAGAGAGAGGAATTTTAGAACTTCTAGGATAATTTGATAGTTTATGGCGAACCAGAATAAGGCTCTGAAGTCAGGATAATTCTGAAAATTCCAAGCCTGGTGATTAGATAGACATAGGGCCTTCTCAACATCCTTGAAATCAAAGCTTCAAGCTTTGGTCAGTTCTTGGCACTTACCTGATCCAGGCAGAGGTAAAAGAGTTGTGATGTGTATGCAGGAGAGGGAAGGGCTTAGGCATCTAGATTATCTTTCTGTGATACCCCCATGCAGATAAAGCTGCCATGAGCCCCCCACACTCACCTTGCCCTATGGACACACCAGCTGTATTTGGGGCCTGAAGTGCACTAAAATGAGTAGAGTAGGCAAGACCCAAAGTCTAGGAAGTCATCCTCTTACTGTTCTTGGCTTTAGTCAGAATCTTATTGGTGACCCATATCCAGTTTTGTCTTTAAGGTAAAAAATAGACTGAGAACAATTGGCTAGTGTTCATATAAGAACAAATAAAATGACTACTTAGAAGATAGAGTCTCTGCAGAATGCAATGAGAATGGTTTAATTTGGACTAGAAAGGACAGAGACTAGAGAGGTTATTTACATGGAGAATACTATCAACTCTCCTTGTTTTCTGCTGTGTTGGACGCAGATGAGATATAAAAGCTATTCATGCTTTATTTGTTTCTGCTGAAAACCAAATAGAAGAAATTGGGCTTGCTTGACCAGGTGCTTGGGCAGTGGATAGAGCATCGGACTGGGATGCAGAGGACCCAGGTTCGAAACCCTGTGATCCCTGGCTTGAGCATGGGCTCATCTGACTTGAGTGTGGGGTCACTGGCTTGAGCATGGAATCATAGACATGAACCCACATGACCCCATGGTCGCTGGCTTGAGCCCAAAGGTTGATGGCTTGAAGCCCAAGGTTGCTGGCTTGAGCAAGGGGTAGCCTGTCTGTCCCTATCTGTCCCTCTCTCTGTCTATCTCTCTGTCTGTCACCAAAAAAAAGAAAGAAAAGAAAAGAAAAAGAAATTGGGCTTGATTTGCAATGCAGAAACAAAGGGTGAATATAAGGCAAAATCCCAAGCATGGTTGGACACTGGTCCTCAGGATGCTTAGTGTTATTTCTTTTTCTGGAAAGTGTGGAGAAAACGGGGCCCATGAGGGGTGAGTTGGCTGCAGTGGAGCCAGTGAATTTTCACTAAGCTCCTGTGGATAGGACCTCGGTAGGATTCTGTGGAAGCCAGAAAATATATAGCCCCTATTTTCTGAAAGGTACTGATTTTAGGATTAATTGTTTTGATTTGTTCCATTCCTGGAGGTTAGATGTACTGTGGTGAAATGAGTGGAAGGAAGATGTGACCACTTGTTCTGCCTTTGCCATTTACGAAGTTTATGACCTTGGCCAACCCATAGTTTTCTTGTGTATGATGTGGTGATTGATGATCATGGCTTTCCTTCTTCTTTCATAGGTTTTTGAGTCTGTCAAATAAGATGAAAACTATACAGTGTTCTATAAACCGTTGAGTGTTATACAAATATAGTAACTGTTACTGATTTGGATATACCATTCTCTAGGCCTTGGTAAAAAATATTTTCAGCTGAAAGTGTTGGCTGAACCTGACTTCTAGGTTTGAATGTTAAAACCTGTGCAATCCATCCATTCAAACCTCCTCCCGTCTGCCCACGTACTCACCACTTGGAGAGCTTGACAACATGGTAGGCATTGAATGTAGTGATGAGTCAGGTAGTGTGCCTGGCTCTAGGAAGGCAGGTGGCAGTCCATTGTGGACAGATGGACAAGTAGACAGGCAATTACAGTGATAAGTGCTGCAGCAAAATACACAAAACATAAAATTTAACCTCAATTGTTATAAGTGTATGAGTGCATTGGATTAAGTGCAATAAGTGTGGCTAGTGGCATTAAGTACATTCACATTGTTGTGAGTACCACCATCCATCCACAGAACTCTTCATCTCACAAAACTAAAAGTTTGTCCCCACTGAACACTAACTGCCTATTCCTACCCACACGTGGCCCCTGATATCCACTATTCTACGTCCTGTCTCTGTGACTCCTGAAGGGACCTTATGTAAGTGGCTCATACACTGATTTGCTTATTTCATTCAACATAATGTCCTTATGGTTCATGTATGCTGTAGCCTGTGTCAGAATTCTTTCTCTTGTAACTTTGAATAATATTCTATTGTGTGTACTCTTGTCCCTTTTAAATGTGTGATTATGGCCCACAGTAAGAAATGCAATTTATGTCATGACCCAGCACACATGCATGTATTATGTTATCAAAATAATATATTATTAGTATAGGCTCTCATATAATATATATGATATTGAAGTAAATGTTTTATTCCCAACCCACCCTTTCTACATGTGAAGGACTCTGATATTTTATTTCTATTCTGAGTCTTAAAAAAGAAAATCTAGTCACAATCTTTTAAATCAATTTTATGACACATTGATGTGTTGCGATCCCTAGTTTGTAAGCAACTGGTCTGTTTGACATTGAAGTGACCCAGAATGAGAGCACGACTTGCCACGGAGTGGAAGACGAGACAGAGTCTTCACTGAATGAGAAGGAACTGAAACACAGCTCCATGTACTTGTCTTTGTGACTGACCTGTCATTTCAGGACAATCTGTTAAATAAAGGTCTAAACTGTCTGCTTATTTCTGGTGTAAACAAGATTACTCATGAATGTGCTGATTTTTCCCAATGATCTCCAGCTGGTATGGGTCTTTTGCCTTGTGTATTCACCTCCAGTGACCATTCCACTTCATTTTTTTCTCTCTTTCTTTCTTTTATTAAGTGAGAGGCAGGGAGGCAGAGACAGACTCTTGCATGCACCCCGTCCGGGATCCACCTGGCATGCCCCTACCAGGTGATGCTCTGCCTGGCTGACCTACAGCTTCATTGCTCAGCAACCAAGTTATTTTAGCACTGAGCCCGAGGTCATGGAGCCATCCTCAGTACCTAGACCAACTTTGCTTGAGCCATTTGAGCCATGGCTGTAGAGAAGAGAGAGAGAGAGGAAAAAAAAAAAGGGAGAGGGGGAGGGGTGGAGAAGCAGATGGTCACTTCTGTGTGCCCTGATCAGGAATCAAACCTGGAACTTCCACCCGGTTTGAGAGCTGGGCCAATGCTCTATCGCTGAGCTGACTGGCCAGGGCCAATTTTATTTTTCTATCTTAGAGAAGGGCATTGTAAACTGTCCTTCTTCATAGTCCCGGATGCCCCAGTCTGGTCTGGGAAAGGGGAAGGGGATAGGAAACTCCATAGCTGTAGTCCTTCCAAAGGCTCCAGCTGTTTCAAAGCTGCAACAAGAGCCCTCCAGAGGGAGAGGCAATGTCCAGGGAGGTGGTGGATGCGGAGGCTGGACCTGGTCAAGAGAGGAAAACAGGGTCTGGGGAGCACTGAAAGGTAGGGGTTAGGCCTCCCACTGAGTGTCTGCACAGTGGGGGGCAGAATAGGGTGACTGGATGTCAGTTACCATCTGAGAAGGCCAAAGGGTTTTACCATTGTCTCTGAGTCAGTACACTCCCAGGTATTTTTCTGTTAAACATTAAAACAACATGTCAGGAGAACTTGACCCTTATAAATTAGCTAATCTCTGGCATTTCCACAGGATGAGGTCAGAGAGATCACCATCTCAATAGCAATGAGAAAATAAGCAAGGCCCGAGAGGGAAACCAGGAGGGAAGCCATCCAATCCACTGAGTGCCCACCGTGTGCTGTAAACTGAGTGCCCACTGTGTGCTGTGCACTAATCAACTGTTGAAGATAAGGCATGAACAGCCCAGAGTCTCTCTCGGATGTCATCCTAGGATGTGGGGGTAGGGTGGTCATACCAAGTGCTCTAAGTTAGTTGCAAATGTGCCGTGATGGGAAAGAGCTTGACTCATGTGAAAAAGTGGCATTGAGGTTGTTCATGTCAGGAGTAGACAGCTAAGTAGAAACTGACCTTGTCAAGATTCTGATGAAGTTGGCTCATTTGGCTGATGAGAATCACCGAGAACCCTGGCATGCCTCAGTACTTAGGCTGAGCCATTGGAACACCAAAAAATATACCTTGAAAATATATAAAACATTTTGATCTGGAGACTAAAGTACACAAGAACTTAGGGTTTTTAATAAAACATGACTATAAATGGTAACTTATTAATTTAATGTTCTTTTATAGCAATGCTTTCATTTTATTTTTGTAACTAGTGAGGTCAGTAGAGTGAGCATTTATTTACCTGTATTCCATCCAACCCCTTTTCTTTCTTTCTTTTTTTTAATAAGAGACAGAGACAGAGAGAGACACATGGACAGACAGACAAGAAGGGAGAGAGATGAGAAGCATCAACTCATAGTTGCAGCACCTTTAGTTGTTCATTGATTGCTTTCTCATATGTGCCTTGACTGGGGGGCTCCAGCCAAGCCAGTAACCCCATGCTCAAGCTAGTGACCTTTGGGTTCAAACCAGTGACAATGATATCATGTCGATGATCCCACGCTCAAGCCAGAGACCTGTGCTCAAGCTGGTGAGCCTGCACTCAAGCTGGATGAGCCCAGCTCACCCTTTTTAGGAGTGGCACCTTCTTATCCCTCCAGACTAGCTAACTTAACCTCAGATCAAAAATAGCTCAAATGAATGAGACTTGGGTGCCAGGAAGGTCTCAGCCAGCCCTGAGCTTGGAGTTTCAGGACAGAAGCGCTTCCAAGGATCTTGCCTTCACTCCCAATCTTGACTCCAAGCAGACATTCCTTGCAGTGGACATCTATTAAAACCTTTAGCACATCAATGAGGCTTTTGCTGATGTCTAACTTCATTTTCCTTCCACTTGTCTGCCCACTCTGCTGATGGAAAGGGCTCTCCAGGGGGTACAGTCAAGTCCCACTGAGCCTCTCCTCAGCTGTCCTGGCTAAATGCGGATCACCTCAACCTCTGTGTGTTGCTTGTATACATCTTATTTCTTCAAAGTGAATTCACTTCTGGATCCTCTCTGAATTTTGTATTCCCTCCATGGTTTGGGTGGGAGCTGGGGTGGATGGGGATTTAACTGGGGAAGAGGAGGAGGGAAAGGAAGTTTGACACCCAAGGGCACAATGTGCTTTCTTTTTGGTCATTCAGAAAAAAATTAATATTTCCTTAGCTAAACAAGTACCAAAGGGGAGTGTGGGGGCACAAAAAAATAACGTTCTTTCCATCTTCTAGGTTCTTCTAGCTGGGCTAATAATCAAATTAGCATGAGACAGATTAACATATGGAAATGTCCACATTTATTACAAGTGTACACTCAGGGGTGCCATGAGCTATGAGACCCAAAGATGCATTGAGCAATTGAGGCTTCTGTGCAATTCTGGACAAAATCTAAGGAGGGCAGGGGTCTGGGATTTCAAAGGCAAAGTAGGCAATTCACAAGTAGATGAGAAAAAGCAAACATCTGGTCAACAAATTTTTGCTGGATGAGCCAGAGGGAAATCTAGCAAGTAGATGTTGTCAGGGATCCTCCTTGTTTGCCATACTTAATTCAAACAGACTAAGGTTCTCTTCCAGAAGCAAGTTCTTCTACTGAGTTTCTTTGGACGGAAAAGAGAAAGGGTCAAAGGTTCTCTCTGTGTGTTTTGGTTCTTAATAACCAACTTAAAATCAATATCCTAAAAGGCATATTTTGAGGTGGCAAAATTTGTTTCCCTTCTGAAGCCTCAGGGTAGAGGATGACGAGATGTGAGGAGTGACAAGAGGGTGGTGGTGCAGGAAGGCAGAAGGCTCTGTGGGAAGTGTGGGTGGAGAAGCAGTTTTCCAGGAGATGGATGTGTCAGTGAGACAGGTGATTGGCCTGGAAAACTGAGATCACCTCATGGCTTTACTTCTTTATTTTACCTCACTGCTGGGGATCTGGACACTCGTTAGGCCAAGGCAGGGGTAGTCAACCTTTTTATACCTACCGCCCACTTTTGTATCTCTGTTAGTAGTAAAATTTTCTAACCGCCCACCGGTTCCACAGTAATGGTGATTTATAAAGTAGGGAAGTAACTTTACTTTATAAAATTTATAAAGCAGAGTTACAGCAAGTTAAAGTATATAATAATAATTACTTACCAAGTACTTTATTTTCGCTAAGTTTGGCAGAATAAATCTTTATAAAACCACTTACTATAGTTAAATCTATCTTTTTATTTATACTTTGGTTGCTCTGCTACCGCCCACCATGAAAGCTGGAATGTCCACTAGGGGGCAGTAGGGACCAGGTTGACCAGCACTGGGCCAAGGGATCCTGGCCATTCATATATTCAGCACATATTCACAACCACTTCACTGGGTTAGGAAAGACAGAAATAAAATGCACCGTTCTCTACCCTGAAGAAGTTCATAGCTGAGTGTGAATTCACTTGAGTAGACAGAAAGGGCAGTGCTCTACAATACAGCTAGGTTCTGGGCACTGGGAGAATACAGACAGCGGGGCACTTCCTCCACCAGGAAAGGTGAAGAGGGAGCCAGGAAAATCTTCCCAGAGGAGATGATAATTGAGCTGAACTCTGGAGGGTTAAAAGAAGTCAGCCAGTTTAGGAAGTGGGAAAGGGCTCCAACAAAGAGGGAATAATTTGCTCCAAGTCCCAGGTTTTGAGGGAGAAGGGTGGGCCAGGAAAGTGACAGAGGGCTTATGACTGGTGCTGTGGGTGTGAATATAGGCTGGGAAGATCAGCAGGGGCTGGATCCTGCAGGTGATGGGCAGGCCACTTCCAGGAGCGGAGACGCACCCATGTTGCTTAAAGGCTCTTACTAGCTGGGCCAACGAGTGAGCAGTCAAGAGCTATAGCCCTTAACTGAGAAGACGCACCATCTCTCAGAGCCCAGTCTCAGGGTAAACCGTGTAGTCACACCAGTGGAGGAAGGCGGGGGTATAGATTCCCACCCATCACGATGGGGCATAGCTTCGGGACCTCTGGAGAGTTCAGAGATCAAAGAGTCTTTCACCATCCTTGCAGACTGCCACACTGAAGTCAGAAATACTGTCACTGGTTCTTTTTTTTTTTTTTTTTTTGTATTTTTCTGAAGCTGGAAATGGGGAGGCAGTCAGACAGACTTCCGCATGCGCCCGACCGGGATCCACCCGGCACGCCCACCAGGGGGCGATGCTCTGCCCACCAGGGGGTCGCTCTGTTGCGACCAGAGCCACTCTAGCGCCTGGGGCAGAGGCCAAGGAGCCATCCCCAGCGCCTGGGCCATCTTTGCTCCAATGGAGCCTCGGCTGCGGGAGGGGAAGAGAGAGACAGAGAGGAAGGAGAGGGGGAGGGGTGGAGAAGCAAATGGGCGCCTCTCCTGTGTGCCCTGGCCGGGAATCGAACCCGGGACTTCCGCACGCCAGGCTACCACAGAGCAAACCGGCCAGGGCCCTGTCACTGGTTCTTGAAAGTGGATGTTCTGGGGCAGGGCATGGCAGCTGTGGTTGTGGTAGTATTCCAGTCATACTTCCTACAGGAAGTGAAGGGCTGTTCTGTCCCGAGTGTAGTGACTAGGTGGGAAGTGGGGAAAGGCTGGGGATCAGAGCTGTTGAAATTTGGTCTGCGCCTCAATTTGGAATTTGCTGGGTTAACCATATTCGAGGGGTGGGGAAGCTCAGTGTGACAGCCCAAGGGGATGTTTTATTGCTGTTGACTATTACTGAGGTGTAAAGTGAATCTCACTGGGCAGAGAACATCCCAGTGCCAATCATACCACCCTGCCCTTTCCCAGGGAAGCACACCACACACATGGCTTCCTGCAGCTTTCTGCTCAGGCAAATTCCCTTCTCTGTTTGGCTGCTTTGAGTCTATTCTGCTTTGACCTGTTGCGATAGTATCATAATTCCCTCAAATTCAGGGGGAAAGGTAACAGTTAGAATGAGACCCCTTTGTGAGGTCCAGCTAGTTCTTCATGCCCAGTAACTGAGTGGTCGAGCTAACGGTCTCTGGGGCAGGTCTTCATTAGAACCCCCCTCCCCAGCTGTAACTTGGCTTGGCAGCTACAGACCAGCAGTGTTGAGTATGCACCATCCTGCAGGATGCAGTCACCGCCACAGGGACATTCTACTGAGCTTACGCATGGCTCACAGCTCAGCTCACACAGCAACCCTTTTCTCCCTTCTGCTACCCCTCTTCCTCTGGCCCCTTACTTCTCTCTCATATCTCACAGGAAAAAGTGTGATCTAAATTAAGTGCCTCTTCCCTTGCCTTCCCTTTTAACCCTTCTCTTCTTTGTTCTCCTTTCCAGTTCTCTCCCAACTCTTCTCTTTATCTCACTTCTCCTTTTCTGCAGCAGTTCATTCTGCTGGGCTTCGACCTCAGAATGTCACCTGTTGGCAGGTTAGTACTCTATCCTCCACAATGTTAATCAATACCTGCGCTGTTGCGCAGCTCCAGGGGGCATCATATCATTCACCTGTGGTTCGTGTCATTCGATGGAGGCACCTTTCACCTATGGTACAATGTAAATAGTGCCCTCTGGAGTTGTGCAACTCGGTCACCTTGACTTCCAAGTGGCACTCGAAAGCCCTTCAAAGCAACAAATCTCTTAAGGCAAAATGTTATCCTGGTGGAGACCAGGTGCTCAGCCTGGATATTTAAGCCTACCTAAATACTTCTGTGCATTACTCTGAACCCGAGATTCAGAACCTTCGACCTCAGATATTACCAACTATCCCTCTGCAACCTCCCCATTCGCCTCTTCCCCACATGGCCACATCTGCATCAGGCTGATGATCTGAACCTGTCATGTGCTGTTGTGACTCTACTCCCTGATCCAGAAGTTCCTCCTAACAGCCTTTTTTCTAGAGCAGGTCCTATCTGACCATTGATGCTCAGCTTTCCATTCTGCTCGGACGACTTCCTCATCCCTCCTAGCACATAGATGCCTCTTCTCTAGACTCCAAACTTTTTCAGAAGTCCGTCCTCTCTGGGCTCTTTACATCAGACCACATCAAACAAGTGCTTCTGAACAACAGCTGCCCATTATAATCAGAATGAGTCATCCTTCTCATCCTTAGAAGGCTCTGTGTGGCTTGCCTGCCGCACAGCTCTGACCTCATTTATTCCTGTCCTGTGCTCATCTGTTCACTTCGTCACACTGATGTCGACCTCAAGGCTCTGCACTTTCTCTTGCCTCTCCTTGAAGATGTTTTCCTCTGGATGTGCAGGGACTACTGGAATGTGAAATCTATAAGAACTGAATCTTTTGCCTTCGCTGTATCACCATCATATTTTAAGCAGCTTGAACAGTGCCTGGCACATGCTGGGTGATAGGAACTCAATGTTGGGTGAAAAGTGTAAATCATACACTGCCATGTATTGTTTTTCTCTTTCTCCCCTTTGCTCCATCTTTCCTTTTGTACCTACACCCCCCCCACACCCATCTCCTGAGGGCAGAGATCTGGTCTTATGACTTCTATCACCCTCAGGATCTGGCTCAGTGTCTTAAGCATAGGTGTTTTAATAAATTTTTGTTACAAAATGAAGAAAGAATGGGTGAAAGCATTCTCTCATTCCTTCTCACCAGGCGGGCTCCGACGCATCCAAGGCAGATAACTAATCACCCTGTCCTCCCACAGCTGCTCATCCTTGACATCAGCAAGCTGGCCACCAGCCCAGGCTCTATATGCCTGCTCCAAATGCAACAGGGCTGTTCTTCCCTCGGATTTCCTTCTCACCACTTCCACCAGCACCTCCTGAACTAGCTCCACTCAGAAAGGGCATCTGACCTCCTAGGACTACAACTGCCCCTGTCGACAAACACCGAATCTTAGGAGAAAAGAGGGCTCTGCTGAACTATTGCTTTAGTTGCAAAGTGAGATCTTCAAGAAAGATTTATTAAAAGATCATAACTTTGGCTACTATATTTCACACTGGGCAGGCACTTAGATGACAGAGTTAAATATTTCAAACTTACCTCATCCTCCCTTTTTCTCGCTCCCTCTCCCTCAAGGGTGAGCATTCTGTTCCTCTTCCAAAACTCAGTCCTTCTCCATATTTGGGAATCTGGAATGGACATGAAGGGCAGACACAGCCTTGTTTCTTCTCAGTGTCTGCTGGGAGCTGTAGTCCCGAATGAGTGATAACTGCTTTTCTTTGTCCAGCAAGTGGGCTGCCTTTCTCAGGAGAATGTGTAGAAACAGGAGCGTTGTACACGGTGGGATGAAGGGTGCTATTAGGAGGCTTGCCTTCTATTTTCAGCTCTTTGCAAGCTGGGTTTAAGCAAAGCACCACTCTTCTGTGGCTTGGTCTCCCCATCTATTAAATGGGGGCAATTATCTCTCTCTTTTCCCAGCTGCCAGATTGTTTGTTGGGTGGGGTAATTAGCCAGCACATGTTAAATTCTTTAAGCTCATTCCAGCAAGAATCACTTTATTTTTTTTATTTTTATTTAAAAAAATTTTTTAGCCAGAGAGAAAGAGAGAGACAGACAGACACAGACAGACAGGGAGAGAGATGGGAAGCATCAACTCATAGTTGTGGCACCTTAGCTGTTCATCAATTGCTTTCTCATATGTGCCTTACCAGGGGCTCCAGCTGAGCCAGTGACCTTTTGCTCAAGCCCGTGACCTTTGCGCTCAAGCCAGCGGCCTTGGGGTTTCAAACCTGGGTCTTCAGCTTCCCGGGCTGAATCTCTATCCACTGCACCACCACCTGGTCAGGCCCAGCAAGGCTCACTTTATAAATAAAAATTGTTATATTTCAAAAGGAAGATATTCATTTTGATTGCCTGATTGTTTCCACAAACTATATGTCAATAAGATTCTGTTTAATACCTTACATGTGCCTTCCACCCACCTTCGTATAAATGGTTTCCCTACATCTTATTTATTCCATCTGTTTCATCATCTCTAGTTTCTTACCCTCAGGAACAAATGTTCTGGATTCCAAGATGGCGATGGAGTAGGCAGTTGTACCAACTGCCACCTCCCAGGACCAAACTGGAGTTACAAGTAAATTTAAGAACAATCATCTTGGAAAACCAACGTCAGACTAAATGAAGAGGGAGTCCATAACCAAAGAGTCACAGAAGAAGCCACATCAAGACTGGTAGGAAGGGCAGAGGTGTAAAAAGGGCTGCCCTGCTTCTAGGAGCGAGCAGCAGCTAAGGGTCTGGAGGGACTCTCACTGTGGGTAATTTTGCCATGAGAGGTGTGAGTCCTAAGCTCCTGGCCAGGGGGTTTATTCTAGGGAGGCAAGGCTGGTACAATATTTGCAAATCAATAAATGTGATTCATCACATAAACAAAATGAAGGTTAAAAATCACATGCTCATATCAATAGATACAGAAAAGCACTTGACAAAATCCAGCATCCAATTATGATCAAAACTCTCAGTACAGTAGGAATACAGGGAACATATCTCAACATAAGGAAGGCCATATATGACAAACCAACGGACAACATCATCATACTCAATGGGCAAAAATTAAAAGCAATCCCCTTGAAATCAGGAACAAGGCACAGGTGCCCCCTTTCAACACTCTTATTCAACATAGTTCTGGAAGTCCTAGCCACAGCAATCAGACAAGAAGAAGAAATGAAAGGCATCCACATTGGAAAAGAAGAAAATTGTCATTATTTGCTGATGACATAATACTAAAGTCTCATTCAAAAAACTACTAGACCTGATAAATGAATTTGGCAAGGTAGCAGCATATAAAACCAAGATTCAGAAATCAGTGGTATTTTTATACATCAACCATAAACTCTTGGAAAGAGAAATTAAGAAAGCAATCCCTTTCACTATTGTAACAATGACAACAACAAAAATAAAGTACCTAGGAATAAATTTAACCAAGGAGGTAAAAGGCTTGTACTCAGAAAATTACAAGATATTGAAAAAAGAAATCAAGAAGGATACAAACAAATGAAAGCATATACCGTAAGCAATCTATAGATTCAATGCAATTTCTATTAAAATAACAATGGCATACTTCACAAATCTAGAAGAAATATTCCAAAAATTTATATGGAATCAAAAAAAGAACATGAATAGCCTCAGCCAATCTTGAAAAAGAATAAAGTGGGAGGGATCACACTTCCTGATATCAAGTTACACTACAAGGCCATTGTACTCAAAACAGGCATAAAAACAGGCATACAGATCAGTGGAACAGAACAGAGAACTCAGAAATAAACCCACTTTTTTTTTCAATTTCCTAATCTCTAAAAACTACAAGCAATCTGTACCATGATTGCTTCCTGAACGGTCTTTTTTTAAAATTGATTTATTGTGTTTATATAGATTCTAATGTCACCTGTGTTTCCTATTACATCCCCCCTGTCTTCCTCCCCATAACACCCTCCCCCCTTCCCTCCAGGATTTGCTTAAATCTACTTCTTTATGGTCAATTAATATTTGACAAAGGCAGCAAGAACATACAAAGGAGTAAAAACAGTCTATTTAATAAATGGTATTGGGAAAATTAGGTACATGCAAAAAAGTAAAACTAAACCATCAACAAACTCAAAATGGATAAAAGACTTAAATGTAAGTCATGAAACCTAAATATTTTTCTTAAAAATTAAGTGTAAGGCACAGAAGCAGAGAGACAGACTCTCGCATGTGCCCCCACCAAGATCCACCAAGCAAGCCCCCTAGCCAGTGATGTTCTGCCCATCTGGGGCCATTGCTCTGTTTCTCAGAAACAAAGCTGTTTTAGACCATGGAGCTACCCTCAGTGCCTGGGGCCAACTTGCTTCAACCAATTGAGCCATGGCAGTGGGAAGGAGAGAGAGAGAGAGAGAAAGGAGGGAGAGGCAAGGGAGGAGAAGCAGATGGTTGCTTCTCATGTGTGCCCTGACCAGAGATTGAACGGGGGACTTCCACACACTGGCCTGATGCTCTACCACTGAGCCAACCAGCCAGGACTCAAAACCATAAATACCTTGTAAGAAAACACAGGCAGTAGACTCTCTGATATCTCTCTTAGCAATATTTTTGCCGATATATGTCCACAAGCAAATGAAATAAAGCAAATGATATATGGGACTATATCAAAGTAAAAAGCTTTTGCACAGTGAAAGACAGCATTAACAAAATAAATAAAGAACCCACTCAATGGAAGAACATATTTGCTGATATGTCTGATGAGGGATTAATAACAAAAATTTATAAAGGACTTCTAAAACTCGACACAAGGAAGGTAAAAATCCAAATTAAAAAAAATGGGCAAAGGACCTGACTAGACACTTCTCCAAAAAGGACATACAGATGGTCAATAGGCATATGAAAAAATGTTCAATGTCACTAATCATCAGAGAAAGGCAAATTAAAACCACAATTAGATACCACCTCACACCAGTCAGAATGGCGCTCATTAACAAACCAACAAACAACAAGTGCTGGTGAGGGTGTGGAGAAAAGGGAACCCTCCTGCACTGCTGGTGGGAATGCAGACTGGTGCAGCCACTGTGGAAAACATATGGCATTTCCTCAAAAAATTAAAAATGGAACTGCCTTTTAACCCAGCTCTATCCCACTTTTAGGAATATATCCTAAGAATCCTGAAACACTAATTCAAAAGAAGATATGCACCTCCTTGTTCATTGCAGGGTTGTTTACAATAGCTAAGATCTGGAAATAGCCCATGTGTCCATCAATGGATGAGTGAATAAAAAAGCTTGGTACATTTACACAATGGAATACTACACGGCTGTGAAAAAGAAGGAAATCTTGCCTTTTGTGACAGCATGGATGGACCTGGAGATGATTATGCTAAGTGAAATAAGCCATGCAGAGAAAGACAAATATATGATTTCACTTATATGTGGAATCTAATGAACACAATAAACTGAAGAACAAAACAGAACAGAGGCAGGATCACAGGGAACAGATGGACAGTTGTCAGAGGGAAGGGGGAAAAGGGAACAGGATCAAAGAAGGTGAAGGGATTAGCCAAGTTATATATACATAACATATAGATACAGATCACAGGGTAGCAATTCTCAGAGGGGAAGAGGGGATGGAGGTAGGGGGTGGGGGAGTGGGACAGAAGGGGGTGAAATGGGAATGGAAAGAGACTTTGCATGGGGTATGGGGGGCACGATGTGGGGGCTAGAGGGTGTTATATTGAGGGAGACACTTGAAACCATGTCATCACAATAAATTAAAATTGAAAAAGAAAAACCCCAAAACGAATAAATGTCCTCTTTCCCTCCTCTCTTTTTTTTTTTTTTTTTTTTTTTTTTCATTTTTCTGAAGCTGGAAACAGGGAGAGACAGTCAGACAGACTCCCGCATGCGCCCGACCGGGATCCACCCGGCACGCCCACCAGGGGGCGACGCTCTGCCCACCAGGGGGCGATGCTCTGCCCATCCTGGGCGTCGCCATATTGCGACCAGAGCCACTCTAGCGCCTGGGGCAGAGGCCACAGAGCCATCCCCAGCGCCCGGGCCATCTTTGCTCCAATAGAGCCTCGGCTGCGGGAGGGGAAGAGAGAGACAGAGAGGAAAGCGCGGCGGAGGGGTGGAGAAGCAAATGGGCGCTTCTCCTGTGTGCCCTGGCCGGGAATCGAACCCGGGTCCTCCGCACGCTAGGCCGACGCTCTACCGCTGAGCCAACCGGCCAGGGCACCACCCCTCCTCTCTGAAAGGAAAGGATGAGACAGACCAGCTCTGCCCTGTGTCAAAAGCACAAGAATGTCAGGAAGAAGGATGATTTGGATCCAATTTCAACTCCACAAACTCACCACTTTTTACCTTCTGCACAAATGTGACCAAGATCTTGCTCCCTGTGGATGGGACTGAACGTTATTCCTTCTGAAGAAACAGAGATTCATTGCAGGACTTTTGAAAGATCTTAATAAGAACTATGTTCTTTGGAGATTCAAAAAGAAGAGTTTTTGAGATCCAACACCTTTAATTCGAGTGGCAACAGCAGCTTGCTCTGAATCAGGAATGTTAGAACCCTTGCTGTGATTGTAGGCAAATCATCTCACCTCTTTGGGCTTGGTTCCTGTATCTATAAAATGGAGCCAACAATTTATGTTATTTATGTTTTGCAAAGTGCTGCACAAAGCTCATTAGTGGTAAGAGACAGTCTGATTCAGTGGCTAATAATAAGGAACTTTAAAGCCAGACACATTTAGATTAGACGTTCACCTGGATTTGCTGTGGAAATCTGATCAAATTACTTGACCTCTCTAAACCTTAAGTATGTCATCTCTAAAATGGGATGATGAAGGTCACATGAGACAATGCATGTGATGGACTTCTACACACTAATGCTCAACAAATGTAGTTATGACTGTTATCCATGTATTATGTAAGTGTAATTGATGTAGTTATGATCAGTGGTCCCCAACCCCTGGGCCGCGGACCGGTACTGGTCCATGGGCCATTTGGTACCGGTCTGCAGAGGAAAAATAAATAACTTACATTATTTCCAGTTTATTTATATTTAAGTCTAAATGATGTTTTATTTTTAAAAAATGACCAGATTCCCTCTGTTATATCTGTCTAAGACTCACTCTTGACGCTTGTCTCGTAAGTTCGACAATTATGTTTAAAAATACCATAGTTTTTATGCCGGTTGCATAATTTTATTTTGTGCATTTATCCATCGCACCCTAAAGGCCAGTCCTTGAAAATATTTTCTGACATTAAACCGGTCCGTGGCCCAAAAAAGGTTGGGGACCACTGGTTATGATGATCAATGCATTATCATGGCATTATGATTACTAAATTCATTTATCATCTCACTTTGTGACAAATATAATAATATAAAGGTGCTTTTTAAGTTCTAAAGTACTACACCAATGTAAGGAACAATTAGAATTACACACACAAAGAGCAGAGATGGACTCTGCAGAGTTCTCTGTCTAGCATCAGGATTGTGTGGCATCATGGATGTACAGTTTCTGTCTAGCTACAAAGAACTAGAAACAAGTAAATTGTCACTAGCACAGCAGGATCATTTGTTTCTTGTTTTAGGTAATGGGGAATACGAATATCCAAGTGAAGGATCAAAGGAACTCTCATGATAGACTGTGAATAAGTAAGTCAGGTTGCAAGGCAACGTAATTATGTAATTATGCATATATATGTGTGTTTATGGAATGATGGTCTCTCTTTTTTCTTTAAAAAAAAAAAAATTTAAGCCCTGGCTGGTTGGCTTAGCAGTAGAGTGTAGGCCTAGTGTATGGAAGTCCCAGGTTCAGTTCCCAGTCAGGGCACACAGAAGAAGCAACCATCTGCTTCTCCATCCCTCCCCCTTCTCTCTCTCTCTCTCTCTCTCTCTCTTCCCCTCTTCTGCAGCCATGGCTCATTCGAGCAAGTTGACACCAAGTGCTGAGGATGGCTCCATAGCCTCTGCCTCAGGCACTAAAATGGCTCAGTTGCCAAGCAATAGAGCAATGACCCCAGATGGACAGAGAGCATTGCCCAGTAAGGGGTTTGCTGGGTGGATCCCAGTTGGGGCACATGCAGGAGACTGTCTCTCTGCCTCCCTGCCTCTCACTTAATAAAAAAAAAAAGAAAGAAAAAATTTATTTAGAAAATTAAATTTAATGGTATGACACTGATAAATAAGAGTACATAGGTTTCAGATAAATATTTCTATAGCACTTGAACTACTGATTGTGTTGTGTGCCCATCATTCAAAGTCAAATCATTTTCTACCACTATTTGTTCCTCTTTATTTTTATTTTTATTTTTTTGTATTTTTCTGAAGTTGGAAACGGGGAAGCAGTCAGACAGACTCCTGCATGCGCCCGGCCGGGATCCACCTGGCATTCCCACCAGGGGGCGATGCTCTGCCCATCTGGGGCGTTGCTCTGTTGCAACCAGAGCCATTCTAGCGCCTGAGGCAGAGGCCATGGAGCCATCCTTGGCCGGGCCAACTTTGCTCCAATGGAGCCTTGGCTGCTGGAGGGGAAGAGAGAGACAGAGAGGAAGGAGAGGGGGAGGGGTGGAGAAGCAGACAGGTACTTCTCCTGTGTGCCCTGGCCAGGAATCGAACCCAGGACTTCTGCACGCCAGGCCGACACTCTACCACTGAGCCAACCAGCCAGGGCCTATTTATTCCTCTTTAATCCCCTACCCCAAACCCTATCTCATACAGCCCCCTCCCCCTTCACTTTTATCTATGTCCATGAGTCTTATTTTTATATCCCATCTATGTGTGAAATCATATAGTTCTTAGCTTTTTCTGATTTACTTATTTCACTAAGTATAATGTTCTTAAGGTTCATCCATGTTGTTGCAAATGGCAATATGTCATCATTTCTTGTGGCTAAGTAGTATTTCATTGTATATATGTACCACATCTTCTTCATCCAATTCTTTATCTTTTATTATTAGTATTATTATATTTTAATCAAGTAAGAGACAGGGAGGTGGAGAGATAAACTCCTTCATATACCTTGACTGAATTCTACTCATCAACCCTGGCCTGGGGTTGATGTTCTGCCTATCTGGGTCTGCTGTTTCATTGCTCAGCAACCAAGCCATTCTAGCATATGAGGTGAGGCCATAGAGCCATCCTCAGTGCCTGGGGCCAACTTGCCCATTTGAACCATGGCTGCGGGAAAGGAAGAGAGGGGGAAAGAGAGAGTGAGATAGAGAAGGGGGAGGGGTGGAGAAGCAGATGGTCTCTTCTTCTGTGTGCTCTGACCATGAATCGAACCTGGGACTTCCACACACTGGGTCCACACTCTACCACTGAGCCAACCAACCGTAGCCCCAATCCTTTATCAAGGAAAACTTTGGTTGTTTCCATGTCTTGGCCACTGTGAATAATGCTGCAATGAACATGGGGGTGCATGTGTCTCTTTGGCCAATTTTTTCAAGTTTTTTTGGGGGGGAGGTAAATACCCAGTAAAGGGATTGCTGGGTCATAGGGTAGCTCTATTCTTAATATTTTGAGGAACCACCATAGTTTCTTCCATAATGGCTGTATCAGCTTACATTTTACCAGCAGTGAATGAGGGTTCCTTTTTCTCCACAGCCTCTCCAACACTTGTTATTACCTGTCTTGTTGAAAACAGCCAGTCTAACAGGTGTGAGGTGGTATCTCACTGTAGTTTAAATTTTCATTTCTCTAATAGTAAAGATGAACATCTTTTCATATATATTTTTTGGCCATTTGTATGTCTTCTTGGGATAGGTGTCTATTCAGGTCCTCTCCCCATTTTTTTTTTTTTTTTTCATTTTTCTGAAGCTGGAAACAGGGAGAGACAGTCAGACAGACTCCCGCATGCGCCCGACCGGGATCCACCCGGCACGCCCACCAGGGGCGACGCTCTGCCCACCAGGGGGCGATGCTCTGCCCATCCTGGGCGTCGCCATGTTGTGACCAGAGCCACTCTAGCGCCTGAGGCAGAGGCCACAGAGCCATCCCCAGCGCCCGGGCCATCTTTGCTCCAGTGGAGCCTTGGCTGCAGGAGGGGAAGAGAGAGACAGAGAGGAAAGCGCGTCGGAGGGGTGGAGAAGCAAATGGGCGCTTCTCCTGTGTGCCCTGGCCGGGAATCGAACCCGGGTCCTCCTCACGCTAGGCCGACGCTCTACCGCTGAGCCAACCGGCCAGGGCCCCTCTCCCCATTTTTAAATTGGATTGTTTGCTTGTTTGTTGCTGAGCTTTGTGAGTTCTTTATATCTTTTGGATATAAAGATATAAACAGCTCTTATGAGAGCTGTTATTTGTGAATATAATCTCCCATTTGTTTGGCTGCCTGTTTGTTCTGTTGACTATTTCTTTTGCTGTGCAGAAGCTTTTCGTTTGGTATAGCTCCATTTACCATATTTTTCAATCCATAAGACACACCTGACCATAAGACGCACCTAGGGTTTTAATGAGGAAAATAAGAAAAAAAATATTCTGAATCAAATGGTGTGTTAAAATATTTAATAAAATATACCACAGTAATATTTCAACAATGTAAACTGAACAGCAGTCTTAACAATCATTAGCACTGTTATTAACAAATGAGAAGAGACTTCAATGTTCAAATACTCTTCTAGTTGTCCGGGAACCCACAGCAGCTAAGAAAAATGAACATTCACTCTGTAAGACACACGGGCATTTCCCCTCCACTTTTGGGGAAAAAAAGTACATCTTATGTGGTGAAAAATAATGATATTTATTTATTTATTTTACTTTCCTAGCCTTTTGGGTCAAATTCATAAATTGTTCTCTATGGCCAAGGTCCATAAATATAGAACCTATGTTTTCTTCTATGCAATCTATTGTTACAGATCTGATATTTAGGTCTTTGATCCATTTTGAATAAATTTTTGTGCATGGGGACAAGGTGTAGTCAAGTTTCATTCATTTGCATGTGGCCTTCCAATTTTCTCATCACCATTTAGTGAAGAGGCTTTCTTTTCTCTATTGTGTGTTTTTGGCTCTTTGTTCAAAGATTATTTGTTCATATATATGTGGTTTTATTTCTGGGCTCTCGATTCTGTTCCATTGGTCTGTGTATCTATTTCTCTGCCAATACCATGCTGTTTTGATTATTGTAACTCTGTACTATAATTTTTTTTTTTTTTTTTTTTTTTTTAGAGAGAGGAGAGAGAAAGGGTGAGAGAGAGACAGAGAGAGAGAAAGAGGAAGGAGCTGGAAGCATCAACTCCCATATGTGCCTTGACCAGGCAAGCCCAGGGTTTCAAACCGGCGACCTCAGCATTTCCAGGTCAATGCTTTATCCACTGTGCCACCACAGGTCAGGCACTCTGTACTATAATTTGAAGTCAGGTAGTGTGATACCTCTGGCTTCAATCTTTTTTTTCCTGAGGATTATTCTGGCTTTTTTTATAGTTTTATACAAACTTTGTGATTTTTTTGTTCTATTAACTTAAAAATGACATTGGGATTTTAATTGGGATTGCATTAAATTTGTATATTGCTTTGGGTAATGTAATTTTAACTATGTTGATTCTTCCAATCCATGAACATGGAATATTTTTTCATTTAAGTGTGTCTTTGCCAATTTCTTTCAATAATGCTTTGTAGTTTTTAGTATATAGTTCTTTCACATCCTTTGTTAAGTTTATTCCTAGTTATTTTATTTTTTTGTTGCAATTGTGAAAGGAATTGGTTTTTTGAGTTTATTTTCTGAAGTTTCATTGTTGGCATATAGGAAAGCTGTAGACTTTTATATATTTATTTTGTATCCTGTGACTTTACTGTATTGGTTTATTGTTTCTAATAGTTTTTCAGTGGAGTCTTTGGGGTTTTCTATATACAGGATTATGTCATCTGCAAAATGTGATGATACCTTTACTATTTCTTTCCTGATATAAATGCTTTTTATTTTTTTCTCTTGCCTGATTGTTCTGGCTAAAACTTTCATAACTGTATTGAATAAGAGTGGAGAGAGTAGGCATCCTTGTCTTATTCCTGATTTTAGAGGAAAAGCCTTCAGTTTTTCACCATTTAGTATGATATTGGCTAATATTTGTTATATATGGCTTTTATTATGTTGAGGTACTTTTCTTCTATACCCATTTTATTGAGTGTTTTAAACATAAATGGATGCTGTACCTTATCAAATGCCTTTTCTGTATCTGTTGATAGGATCATATGGTTTTTGTCCTTTGTTTTGTTGGTGTGGTGTATTACATTGATCAATTTACATACATTGAACCATCCTTGTGCTCCTGGAATGAATCCCACTTGATCATGATGTATTATTTAATGTATTGTTTATTCAATTTTTGTTTGGTATTTTTGCATCTGTATTCGTTAGAGATATTCTCTGTAGTTTTTGTGTGTGTGTGTGTGTGTGTGTGTGTGTGTTGTCCTTGCCAAGTTTTGGTATCAGGGTTAGGTTGGCCTCATAAAATGTGTTAGGGTGTATTGTGCCTTCCTTTGTTTTTTGGAAGACTTTGAGAGGGATAGGTACCAATCTTCTTTGAATGTTTGCTGAAATTCACTAGTGTAGCCATCTGGTCTTGGACTGTTATTTTTGGGAGGTTTGTGATAGCTGTTTCTATTTTCTCCCTGCTTATGGGTCTCTTTAGGTTTTCCACTTCTTTGTGACTTAGTCTAAGAAGATTGTTTAAATCTTTGTGACTTAGTCTAAGAAGATTGTTTAGTTCTAGAAACTTATATGTTTCTTCTCTATTGTTAAACTTGGTGGCATATAATCTTTCATGGTATTTTAGTACGATCCTTTGTATATCTATAATGTTTGTGGTAATTTCTCCACTTTCATTTTGGATTTTGTTTATTGAGTTTTTTCCTTAGTGAGGCTAGCCAGGGGTTTGCCAATTTTATTCATATTTGCAAAGAACCAGCTCTTTGTTGTATTAATTTTTTCTATAGATGTTTTGTTCTCTATTTCATTTAGTTCTGCTCTAATTTTTACTATTTCCTTTCTTCTGCTTACTTTGGGTTGCTTTTGTTCTTCTTTTTCTAGTACTTTAAGACTATGATGTTAGATTATTTACTTGAGATCTATCTATCTTGGTTCTCAATATAAGTCTGTAATGATATAAACTTTCCTCTTATTACTGCTTTCACTGCATCCCGGAAGTTTTGTTATGTCATGTTGTCATTCTCATTTGTCTGTATATATCTTTTGATCTCTGCTTTCATTTCTTCTTTGACCGAGTCATTTTTTTAGAAGTGTGTTGTTTGCTTTTTACAATTTTTGTGGTTGAATTCTAATTTCAATGACTTTTGATCATAAAATATGCTTGGTATAATTTCAAGTTTCTTGAATTTGTTGAGGTTAGTTTTGTGGCCCCACATATGGTCTATCTTTGATAGTGTTTCATGCACATTGGAAATAGAAATAATCTGACAACCTGAGATGAAATGTTCTTTAAATGTCTATTATGTCCATTTGGTCTAGCGTGCCATTTAAGGCTATTTCTTCATCAATTTTATGTTTGGGTGATCTATCTAAAGCTGTCAATGGCATGTTGAGATCTCCAAGTATAATTGTGTTTTTTGTATGTTTCTATTTTTAGATTAGTTAGTAGATATTTTATATATTTTGGTGCTCCCTGATTCAGTACATATATATCTATTTTTAGATTAGTTAGTAGATATTTTATATATTTTGGTGCTCCCTGATTCAGTACATATATATTGATAAAGTGTCCTCTTTATCATTATAAAATTTCCATCTTTGTCTCTTGTTAATTTTATTGTCTTAAAGTCAGCATTGTCAGGTACTAGTATGGTTACACCTACTTTTCTTTGGGTCTTATTTTCTTTGAGAACTATTTTCCACCCCTGGGCTGGTTGGCTCAGTGGTAGAGCATCAGCTTAGTGTGTGGATGTCCTGGATTTGATTCCTGGTCAGGGTCCACAGGAGAAGTGACCATCTGCTTCTCTACCCCTCCACATCCCCTTTTTTCTCTCTTTTTCCCTCCCACAGCCATGGCCTCAGATGGGCAGAACATCAGTCTCAGACAGGAGTGGCTGGGTGAATCATGGTTGGGGCACATGTGGGAGCCTGTCTCTCCTTCTCACTTAAGGATGAGGAAGGAAGGAAGGAAGGAAGGAAGGAAGGAAGGAAGGAAGGAAGGAAGGAAGGAAGGAAGGAAGGAAGGGGAAAGAAAGAAAGAAAGAAAGAAAGAAAGAATGAATTATTTTCCAATCTTTCACTTTTTGTCTACTTTGGTATGTGCAGCTCAGGTGTGTCTCCTGAAGGCACCATACATTTAGGTTTTGCTTTTTGATCCAATTTGCTACTCTTTGTGCCTCTTTACTGATGATGATTAAAATGAGTTAAATGTAAAGTCCTCAGAACAGTACCTAGCACACAGTTAATGTAGTACTATATAAATTAAACCATCATTATTTTTGTCATGAATAATTATGATTATGATAATTACTCCTTAGACACAGAAACAAGAATTCTGTTGTGACTATATGGAGAGGAGCAAACAAGAATCATTGAGTTGTTCTCTGAACTTTAAGTTCAGGCTTTTAAAGAGAACCATAAAAATGCCATCTAACTGATGAAAGTCTGGAGTGAGGGAGGCACACCTCTTGACTATCCTGGAAAACACCGTCTCCACCCTGCCAATATTTATTTCTTTGGCTTGCTTCTCGGCAAAGGTCCACTCTAGACATGATCCTACTGTGTCCAGACCTTTGCCACCAATGTCCTTGTACTGAGGAGCTCTGACTGGATGAGATATGTTCAGATGGACAACTATGAATCCTATCTACTGTCATGAATTGTAGAACAGGCTTGGGGAGGCCAAGACAGGTTGGGCTGACCACAGATGTGGGTGCTTCTGACCTTCCTAAGGAAGATTAAAGATTTGGAATCCAGGTTACAAAGTAAAATTATAGAACTTTTAGGTGGAGTGAGATTCTTTCTTTTTCTTACTCATTTCCCAGTGTATTATACCATCTCACCTGATAGTGCTATACTACACTGGTATAATATCACATATAGCCTGACATTTTCCAGTGATTTAAAGAGTTCAGTCAGTTGTTAGATGGTCTCTTCTGATCCTCACTTTCACCCTTTGTGGCAAGTGTTGGCATCAGTGTCCTCAGATGAGAAGACAGAGACTCAGAGGAGTTTGGTGATTTTTCAGGGGAACCAGGATTCTAACTGGTACAACCCAGCTTCCAGTCTGCAGCTCTTTCTGCTGCAGAAACACCAACATGCCTCCTGCTCAAAGCAGGCTGAGCAAATTCACACCCACAGATGAAGGTATGATTCAATTAACACGCTGCCCACCGGACAAAGGAAAGTTCTGTAGTGTGGCTCAAGGGAAAGCAATGGCTCAACGTGTGGATTTCGTGTCTCACTTATCCTACTAGTTTTCCCAAAATGAAAAGATTCCAACAACACAAATATTAATGTGGGCCAGGCCTCATAGAGCGGGTCTTATTTCTACTTGTCTTATCCCAAGGACAGCATAGTTGGTTTTTTATAATACCTGTTTACTCTCTGCCAGGTGGAAAAAACTTGTTTTTGTTTAGGATTGCTGTGTCTTAGCTTAAGAAATTCTGAGTACATTCAGACACAGGTGAGATGGAGGAATCACAGTAGATATGTGTGGAAGAATCCATTTGTGGGCACAACAGTGCTAAAGGTTAAGTGGTGTCATACTGACCACTATGAAGTAGAACACAATCATATTTTAATATGACTTTTAGCGCACACACACACACACACACACACACACACACACACACACACACCTCTTCCCTTACATATCTTGACCTTATTCTGGTTGCCGTTTTGCAGCCACTAAATAGGCAAATTTGTTTCCGGCAGGTCTGCTCTTTTTTAAAAAAATGTTGTGCTGCCACCTACTGGAAAGATTGGGAATATCAAGATATTTCTTCACCCTTTCAGAGGTGGTGCTTCTGGAAGTAAGGTGATGTTGCTGTGCCAGTCTCCATCTGCCAAAGCCTGCTAAAGGCTGTTTTTCGGTGCCCCTATTGCTCTTCTTATTTTTCAGGGAAGGCTTCTAAACTCAGTTCTGAGAAACAGATTTTTCCAGTCCAATAACGATGTTTTTCCTAACGATCTTCATCGTCTGATGTCAAATCTGGGGCAGAGCTGATAAAGCACTCTGGTAACTTCAGTCTTAGATGGATACACATTTGCCAGGGCTCTCTGCTTACCTCTGGAGTCTGCTGTGTGGAAATGCACATTGGTGGTGAGGAAAAGGGACTGGGGACACGTCTCACGAGTGATCCTGAAGGTATGTTGGCCCACACAGGGCAGCATTCCAAAATGAATAGTGATTCCTCAGATTTGGTCTAGTCCTGATTGTGATGACCATATTTCCTCTTTGCTCTGCCTGCCATCTTGGATTTACTGTTAGAAATCAAAGTTAAATGTAGGTACTAACTCTTATCCACCCCCCTACTGTTGTCACTGTCAACCTCTCTTCTCTATTTTACTTATTTATCCTTAACAATTTTATCATATGACATACTCCTGTATATGTTTCACTGGCTTTTAAAAAAAATTTTATTTATTGATTTTTAGAAAAAGAAAGGAAGAGAGAGAGAGAGAGAAAGAAGAGTGAGTAGCAGCAAATCGTAGTTGCTTCACTTTAGTTGTTCCCTTTTTTTGACAGAGACAGAGAGAGTCAGAGAGAGAGAGACAGACAGGAAGGGAGAGAGATGAGAAGCATCAGTTCTTCATTGTAGCACTTTAGTTGTTCATGGATTGCTTTCTCATATGTGCCTTGACCGGGGGGCTACAGTGGAGCGAGTGACCCCTTGCTCAAGCCAGTGACCTTGGGCTTAAGCCAGCGACCTTGGGCTTCAAGCCAGCGAACTTTGAGTTCAAGCCAGAGATCATGGGGTCATGTCTATGATCCCACGCTCAAGCCAGTGACCCCGCGCTCAAGCTGGTGAGCCTGTGCTTATGCCAGATGAGTCTGCACTCAAGCCGGTGACCTCAGGGTTTTGAACCTGGGTCCTCCGCATCCCAGTCTGACGCTCTATCCACTGCTCCACTGCCTGGTCAGGCTTTAGTTGTTCCTTGATTTCTTCTGGTACTGCCTTAACCAGGCGAGCCCTGGGTTTCAAACCAAAGACCTCAGTGTTCAGGGTGAACTCTCCATCCTCCACCACAGGCGAGGCTCCTTGCTTGTTTTCTATTTTGCTTTCTATGATGTAAGCTCCACACAAAAAAACATTTCTGTCTCTTTTGTTCATTGGAACAGGGCCTGGCACTTAGTAGGTGTTTAGAAAGTACATGTGGAACAAGCGGAGTCCTAACTTCATCATCTTACGTGGTTATAGGGTCTGTACTTTACTTTACTTAGAGTCTGATGGATTTGATATTTCTATCTCTGCTTTTCATGAGGACTTTCTACGGAGAACGGGAAGTCAGCATATGGCTGTGTCTAAACCTGGTGACAAGAGGCAGGGATGTATGATGTGAGCAGGCACTTACCTGTGCTGGGCTGGTCTAATCACCAGGGGAGCAAAAAGTTCTAGAAAAGCTTTGGAGAGAGCTCAAAAGGTAGGAGGAAACTGGAGAGAAATCCAAACTGAGAGGGCTTATTATAAAGTTGGCAAGAATAGCCTGAGTGAAGCACAGAATATAAATAAATGTATTGATGTATCTGTGTAAAATTATTTAATAACAATTATTATAGCTATCATTTATCCAATACTAGCTCTGCTCTGAAACTTTATTATAATCTGCATTACGCACTGGATCTTTATTTCCTGTGACACATGAAGGCTCAAACATATGTGACTGGAGTGTGTGATGATAGTGAGCCCCTGAATAGAAGCATAGATTTAGTCCCATCCTGCAGGACAGAATGTGCTTCCATATGTGCCTTTGAGCCAAAGAGCCTTAGATTGACGTCATTTTTGTCACTAGTTGTGTTTCTTGTGCAGATTATGTAAATAAGCTCCAAGTTCATCTCCTGTAAAGCGGGGCTAACAGTGACCTGAGAGAAGAGATAATAAACTGCACATTGTAGGGAAAACAGCTCTGTTAGGCTTGCTCACTTGCACTTTGCATGATTAGTGCCTGAGCAAGTGGCAGAACCGCGTGCGCGCGCGCGCGTGTGTGTGTGTGTGTGTGTGTGTGTGTGTGTGTGTGTGTGTAGCCTATGTAGGGCGGCAGGTACTTGCTCTTGGCGAGCAGCAGTTTTCCTGTTCGCTCGCCCACCCGCAGGGCAAACCTCCTTTGCCTATTTGCTCCTTGGCAGTTCCCAGAAACTAATAAACCGAATGGCCCAACGCTTTCCGGCTTCGCAGTAACTGTACCATCTGGCCAAATACAATGTGAGCCTGCCTGGCCTGGGACACCGGCATTAGCATTACATCGCTCCTCGCTGGAATTTCTTCTGTCTGGTGTCAGCCAGGCCTGGTTAACAGGGGGACCGACTCATCATCTCTCAACACATCTTTGATTTCCCTCACCTCAGGCGGCTGTGCCAGTTTGTTTTCTGCCCCGTCAGTGCCAGTTTCTGAGGGCGCGCGGCATGCTGGGTGTTGTAGTCCAGACCTGCCCATCCGCCCCAAGATAGCTGTGGAGTCGAGGTCCGGAGAACTACAACTCCCAGCGTCCCGTGCGCCTCCGGAACCGTGTCACAGTGTCCCGGGACTAGGAAAACGTAGTTTCGGTTTCCGCGGAGCAGTTTTGTTCTTAAAAGCTATCCGGACTGTGCTCTCCCGTGCTAAGGGCCCTCCGTGTAAGTCGTGGGGTCGGAGCAACTAGGCCAGGTACTGGAGACACGCAGCCGCTCTGCACATCCGAAGTGTAAACTGGTTTCCAGGCGCCGGTGAGCCCAGCTTGGGCCTTAAATGAGGCCCCTTGCTTCTCCTTTTCGGGGATTCGGACTCTGAGAACGTTGTGGACAGGGCAGTGAGATCTCCGCACTTCTCCCCGGCCGAACTGGAGAGGTGGCCCCTCAGACATCCGAGGATACTGGCCCTGAGCCAGGCTGCTATGAAGAGTGACCCGGCGCCACCTGCAGCTCCCCTCAGGGGGCTCGGGAGCGTCCTCCCTTCTGTGGCGGCCGCGGCTCTGTTGGAGGAGGCGGCCGACCTGCTGGTGGTGCACCTGGACTTCCCGGCGGCGCTGCACACCTGCGAGCGAGCCGGGCGGAACCTGAACCTTGACGTCTTGGCGGGCGAGCCTGCGGGCGTGTACGTGCGGGGCTCGCTTGGGGCGGGACTCCGGGTGCCAGTGGTCTCATTCTCGGATGCACACGGGTCTCGCTTGGGGAGGGAGTCGGGGTGCCAGCGGTCTGTCGATCCTGGTTGCACACGGGGCTCGCTTGGGGAGGGACTCGGGGAGCCAGCAGTTTGCCATTCCGGGTTGCGCACGGGGAGCCTCCAGCAGGTGGGTGTGCCCATTCTACGGAGGAGAAAATTGAGGCCCGGAGCAGCGCTTAGCTAGTTCTCCCCTGCGTGCCACAGTACGATGGCGTGATAGGAAGACAGAATGTGTATCAAGTGTTATTTCCATGAGCAGACTCAGTCATTTCCTAGGTACACGCCCTGCCCCCAAGTTTTTGGCTGATGAGTGGGAAAATAGTTCTGGTCCTGTTGAAGAACTGGATTAGCGAATCAACCTGGAGAAAACTTCGGTTCTCCATTGAGCTTTGGCCTATTTTGGAATGGAGGGCATCATTTCTCTGTGGGTTGTGAAGTTGGATTAGATCATTTTGGAGGGGTAGAATAGCCAAAGTTGGCCCGGGAACTGGGGAGTCCAAGTTGTGAATTTAGGGGTTGTATGCTTGGGGGACCTCTTGCAGTAAACGCTGAAGGCTGTGATTCTGGGTGCCTGGAGGTACCTCACTGTTGGTACTAGAAGGCCAGTCGTGAAGTCCCCCTAGCTACATTCGGCCCTGCCCATTTCTCCACAGAGCGAATAATTCTCCACCCACACACCTGACGGGAAGGTTTCCTTTACCATAGCTAGCTCATTTAAACTTTCACCTGCATACAAAGATGTTGGGCAAGGGGTGATTTGCCTCTAGGAGGTTTACAGGAACTTTACATTTCTGGGAAAATGGGCAGTTTTCTCTATGGTGGGGCCCATGAGACCTATTGTAATTATGAGGCCCACTTGGATACTAATGGGCAGGATGGAAGTGACAGTTAAATCGGGAGCTGGGGAATAGGTGTGAATGGAAATGGAGGGAACTACTTCTAAACCTGAACTGGTTTTTTTGCTGACAGGTCCTTGGAGGTGAAATGCTCCCTGTGTGTTGTGGGGATCCAGGCCCTGGCAGAAATGGATCGGTGGCAGGAAGTCCTGTCCTGGGTTCTTCAGTATTACCACACCCCTGAAAAGCTACCTCCCAAAGTCCTAGAGCTGTGGTAGGTCCTTGTTGCTGATTCATTGCATCATTCTAGAAATGAGAATGTTTGTGTCCTCTCCTGAATCAGTGCCTAATATCTCCTCTTCCCCCTTTTCTATTTCCCTCCAAATCGAATTCTTCCTGTTTTATCCTTTTTTTATTTTGTTTTGTTTTCAGATCTCAAAGCAGCACTGAAGGATGAGGAAGGGAGGATTTAGGACTGGACTAGAAGAAAGAGAGAGAGAGGACACTGGGAATAGGAGATGTGGAGTGGGATGACAGAGTGGAGTGTAGCGTGGAGAGAGCTTGTTGTGCTTTCTAGGAATTCCTGATTCTTTCAGCATTCTGTAGGGAAGGGCTGGAGGACACAGGGCAGGAGCTAGATAGTACAGTACAGTGGATATGAGAGTTAAACCAACTGTGAAGCATTGACTGTTCTTTTCTTGGGATTGGATTATTTTGGGCTGCAGTGTTCTCCTGTACAGCAAAGTACAAGAGCCTGGAGCTGTGCTGGAAGCAGCCAGGGCTTGGCTCCGAGACCCAGACAATCAGGGTCTTCCAGAGTACAGCGCCTTGGCAGAACTTCACCTGCAGCGGGTGCTGCTGCCCCTGGGCCGCCTGGCGGAGGCTGAGGAGCTAGTGGTGGGCTCTGAAGCCTTCAGTGTGGAGCAGCAGCTGGAAGCTCTCCAGGCCATCAGCACAGCGAGGCAGAAGCAGAGACAGGAACTCTGTGGCCCTGTGAAAGACCAGAAGCCACGCCAGGAAGGTAGGATGTTGCCCTTCTGCAGCTCCTGTAAAGCGTAGTTGTGGGCTTTCCTCCGGGCTATGGGGGTCCATCATGACACTCCTGGGAAGTTGGGAGCAAGTCTTTTTTTTTTTTTTTTTTATATGAGAGTTGGGGAGGCAGAGACAGATTGCTGTATGCGCCCGACCAGGATTCACCCATCAAGCCCCTACAGGCGATCCTCTGCCCAGTTGGGCTGCAGCTCCATTGCTCAGCAACTGAGTTATTTTAGTGCCTAAGGCTGAGGCCATGGAGCCATCCTCAGAGCTTGGGGCCAACTTTGCTCCAACTATTCGAGCCATGGATGTGAGAGGGGAATAGAGAGAGAGAGAAAGATGGGTAGAGGAGGGGTAGGGAAGCAGATGGGTGTTTCTGACTCCCTGACCAGGAATCAAACCTGGGACATCCACACACTGGGCCAATGCTCTACCACTGAGCCAGCCGCCCAGGATGGAGCAAGTCTTTTATGAATAACTCCCAAATTACACAATAGAAAACCTGTTGAGTTGCTTTCAAAGCCGAGACCCTCTGAAGTTGGCAGTGGAAGGAGACTTCGTATAAGTAGGTGTTGCTGGGTCTTAGGACCTTGACTCTTTTCTCCTGGAAGTCACCATTTCCTTGGGGCCCTCTCATTAGATCTCTTGCCTGCACCACGCTGGCCTGGGCAGGATGTTACAGTGCTGGCATCAATGCAGATGCAGTCGAGGTGTGCGTGGGGATAGCCAAAGGAAAGCGGGAAACTAACAATAACTTGGTAGCTTGATGTATGAGATGAAAATTACTTATCTTCAGTTTGGGTGCCCCTGCCCAGTGTCATGTCTCCCGCACTCACTAGACCTCCTGGGTGTCTTCTTCAGTAATTGACGCCCACCCTCTCAGGGACAGCCCATGTTAAGAGTGCAGATTTATAAACTGGTTTCTGTAGGAAAACCGCTTCAAGACCCAGCACCATACACCCCGCTGGCATCATGTAAGGGGAGCCGGCACAGGTGTAAGTGTGGGTGTTGATTTGTTACTCAGGGACTTGGAGTGTTCCTCTACTCCAGACCTTCACCTGGTCCTTGAGTCCTTTTCATCTCCTTTTCCTTAAGTGGTCTCTATACATGAATACTTCTAAGGGCAGAAAATTCATTATCTCTTGAAGCAATTCATTCCATCAATGGGCAATTCTGTAGGGAAGTTGTTCTTTATCTTGGTAAAATATAGAATAGGCATAATCCCCACCCCCAAAACCCTTCAACTGTTAGGAGATTGTAACCCTGTTTTCCTGAGTGTTTTTCTTTGTGTGCTAAAGAGCATGAACCTGCTGAGACAGAATTGCTTCTTTGCAAACAGGGCTTGTTGGCTTGAGGAATTCTCTGTGACTACTCAGGACCTCTACCCTTCCACCCCCTGGGGAGGAGGGAATGGAAAGGGGTTTGATGGCAAGTTTAGGGTATTCTGTCAGGACTGGGAACTACTTGTTTTGGGTTAAAGTGTTTGTGTTTGTATTCACAATCCAGGACTTTGAATTCTTCACTGGGTGTGCTAAGTGCCCTCATTTCCCTGCATCACCGTGATCATTAAGACCTGTGCTCTGTGTAACTCCATGCATCTTAGGCCGAAATATAAATAGTGCTTTAAGATAATGAGGGTTGTATTTAGGAAAATACTGCATATGCCAGGTTTACCTAGCTGAGTAGATACGGTCTGTCACAGTCCTCCTCTAAGGAGATGATACTCTGGTGATGTAGTTTGTCCTTAAAATATTTTTGGTGCTTTCAGAGTCTTCTTTAGAACCACTTTATAAATTACATGATTAAACCGTTCTTGTTACCTTTTGTTCAACTCTTATCATCAAGCTCAAAGCTCAGGTTTAGGGAAGCTGGTTTCTGTGACTTACCCTACATTTACTCTCTGTCTCCTGACCAGGCTCCTCCCACAAGTTTCTGTTACTACTGATGCTGCTCCGCAGGCTGTGGAACTCTGCAGTGAGTTACTTTGTTTCCCTGCCCTTCAAAAAGAGCCTCCTGGCCACCTTGATCCTCTGCCTCTTGGTGGTGAGGTTTGATCCAGGTGAGTGATGAAGCCACTTCCCCTCCCCCCTTTCCTGGAAAGGAGCAATTGACAGGGGCTGGGCCTGGGGAAGCCCTCCTGGGCATGGAAGTACCTGCTGTGCCACTTGTCCCAGTCTGTTCTATAAGGAGGGATGTGGGATTGGAGCAGGACCTGGCCCCAGCCCACCGAGGAGAGGCTAGTGCTGGCGTCTGTGAGCAGTCTGGGAAAGCCCGTGCTACCCTGCTGGCCTTGGATATTGGCTCTGAATTATTGTTATCTTTTCCTCTACTTTATTCAAAGTTCAACTCTGATACAGCTTAGGGTTAAAAAACAAAAACAAAAAACAACTCTTCCTTATCATAATGTTTAAAAATTGTGTTGACACATTAAATTGTAAATGAAATACATGTACGTTTTAGAAAATGTGGAAAATAGGGGAAAGTAGAAAGAAGAAAACAAATCACCTGCTATTAGAATGATTACACTTTCAATCTTTTTCTATATATAGAGGTATATGGATATAGGTAAATTTTGCATATTATAAATATTCTTTGAAACATGCCTTTAAATGGCTAAATAATATTCCAATTTATAGAAAAATCCCATAATTGATTTTAACAGCTCCCCGTTGCAGAATGTTTTGGTTTTTCATGTTCTGTTTCTGTAGCACTGTGAGGCAGACGTAGGCTCCCCAAGTGTGTTTGGGAACAGCCCTGGTTATTTCCTGAGGGTTAATGCCTCAGACGAGCACACACTGGGCCAAAGGAGAGGCGCTCATTCTTTTAGATATTGTTGTGTGTTCCTCTATGTGACTCATGATCTAATCTCTACTCTTCTCATGAATTTAGACTTAGAATACAATTCATAGAACTCAAAACTGGAGGAAAAACTGAAAACCCTTATCCAGTCCCTTTGGTTTCTTTTTCTTCCTTTTGTGGTTGAGAAACCTTAGAACCACAGCGAAAGTGACTAGGCTAGGTGCACAAACAATTTCTTTTTATTTATTTATTTATTTATTTATTTATTTTCTGAAGCTGGAAACGGGGAGAGACAGCCAGACAGACTCCCGCATGCGCCCAACGGGGATCCACCGGGCACGCCCACCAGGGGGGCGACGCTCTGCCCACCAGGGGGCGATGCTCTGCCCCTCCGGGGGGTCGCTCTGTTGCGATCAGAGCCATTCTAGTGCTCTCTGCTCCAATGGAGCCTCGCTGCGGGAGGGGAAGAGAGAGACAGAGAGGAAGGAGAGGGGGAGGGGTGGAGAAGCAGATGGGTGCTTCTCCTGTGTGCCCTGGCCGGGAATCGAACCCGGGACTTCTGCACGCCAGGCCGACGCTCTACCACTGAGCCAACCAGCCAGGGCCACAAACAATTTCTTTTTAAAGCTGCCAGTTCTTGATTTAGTCTATTTTCTGTTTCCTGCTCTCTAATTCTGCTTGTTCCAGAGACTTGATAAAAATTTAGAAAAATTTTTAAGGTTTTTATAAGCCCTTTAGTCTAATAAACCCTGATCTTTAAAGTGTGACAGCAGGGGCCATTTGAGCTTGCTGTGTGTAGAGTTGCTCAGACTTTTTCAGGAAGAGCCCTGGCGGGTAGTCCTCAGCCTTAGTGACTGCCAAGACCCACTGCAGTGGCGGCGCCCTGGGAAAGGGGAGCTATGAATGGTCTGCAGTTATAATTCAGTGGAAAGGATGTACAGAAGGGAGTCAGTCTGCCAATAGCACTCTTAAAAAATAACATCTTCCTTTTTGTTTAAGTGAGAGGAGAAGAGATAGACTCCTCCATGTGCCCTGACTGGAATCTACCTGGCAACACCTGTCAGGGGCCAATGCTCTGTCCACCTGAGGCCATGCTCCCAACTGAGCTATTTTCAGTGCCTGCGGCAGAGGCTTGATGGAGCCATCCTCAGCACTTGGGGCCAACGGTGCTTGAATCAATCGAGCCGTGGCTGCAGGAGAAGAGAGAGAGAGAGAAGGTTGAGAGGGTGAGGGGAAAAGCAGATAGTCACTTTTCCTGTGTGCCCTGACCAGGAATCAAACCTGGAACTTCACGTGCTGGGTCGATGCTCTACCACTGAGCCAGCCAGCCAGGGCCACCTCTTCCTTTTTTAAGAAAAATAAAGAAGTTAAAAAATCAGTAATTCAAATAATGAAAACAAACCAATTCAGCTTTAATTCCAAAGAGATAAATTTTACTTTATTTTATTGCAGTATAATTAACTTATGATGAAAATAGGTAATACTGTCACATGGCTCCAAATGAAAAGCTACAGAAAAGAGCCTGACTGGCCGGTGGTACAGTGGATAGAGCATTGAACTGGGATGCAGAGGACCCAGGTTTGAAACCCCGAGGTTGCTGGCTGTGCGCAGACTCATCCAGCTTGAGTGGAAGGTCGCTGACTTTGAATGTGGGATCACAGACATGACCCCATGGTCGCTGGCTTGAGCCCAAAGGCCACTGGCTTGAAGCCCAAGGTCGCTGGCTTAAGCAAGGGGTCACTCGCTCTGCTGTAGCCCCCTGGTCAAGGCACGTATGAGAAAGCAGTCAATGAACAACTAAGGAGCTGCAATGAAAAATTGATGCTTCTCATCTCTCTTCCTTTCTCTTCTTGCCTGTCTTTTTCTCTCTGTCCCTCTCTCTGTCTCTCTTTCTGTCACACACACACAAAAAGCTACAGAAAAGAATGTAGTAAAAGTATCTTCCCAAATTCATCTTACCAGAAGTAGCCATGTTAGCAGTTTTTTTGTATATCAAAAAGATTAAAACAAAATAAATTTGAATCTTTTTTTCAGCAAATTTAAGGTCATTGTAATCTAAGTGAGGTCCTAGAGAAAGTGATAATCTCTATTGTTGGAGAATGGAGGAGCAGCAAATAACATTAAGTATTCAAGTGTGATTTTGAAAAACCCAGCATGTTCCCAAGTTGGTTGTGTTGTTCCAGGTGGGAGACGGCCGAGTGCAGGCGAGGGTGCAGGTGTACTGACTCTGATCTTCTCCCTGCAGCCTCTCCTCCTTCCCTGCCCTTCCTCTGCAAGCTGGCCCAGCTCCTCCACTGGATCCGGGGCACCCTGTTTGCCTCTCTCTCCCAGCTCCCCATCCAAGATTGAGTAGCTGTGCCTCTCCACCTCGGCCTCGCTCTTCACAGCAGAGTGGCTCTCTGTGGCACCCTCTTCCTGTTGCAGGGTGGGCCCCTATGGATGGGGCCAGCCTGACTCTAGGAGGAGCTGAGCCAGTCACATGGAGCATCTTGCTGCCTGACTGTCTTTCCCTGTGCGGCCTGCTATGGCTGGTGTCAGCAGAGCATCTGGAGATGAAGCTGGATTGCAGGGCACGCGTCCTCCAGAATAGCCCCTTGTATATAGGCCCATGTGAAGAAGGGTCTGGCAGCTGGGAGTGTGTCCACAAAACATTGAGTCTTTGGCAAAGGTAAGGTGTTAATGAAGCTGAAGTTCAGAAAAACCCCTTGAAAACTTCCCGCTGAAAATTGCACCCCAGGGCAGGCCTTTCATTAGGCCGAATGCCATCTGAGAGGACCTCCTTTTTCTCTATCATACTCTGTTGCCTGAGTCTGGTCTAGTTGTTTATCTGTACCCCATTCCCATGGTTTTGCAATGGATTTGAGGCTGCTTGGATGGGATCTGTGTTCAGAGCAGGGCATGGCTTTCCGGACCACCCAGTGGCCACCAAAGAAAATGAGTCTCTGCTTTTCTGACCCAGTAAAGTGATCTTGCTTGGTGCTTCTTGGGCTTCAGCTCAGTTTTCCAGGTTGCCAGTGGCCACACCCTGCTCTCTTACACTCAGTGTCATTGCCCTGGCCTTCCTTCCGTCAATACTGTCTCCTGCCAGGCAGTTGTAGTTTTGTACTTTGTCCAGTGGCTTTTTCACCAGGTTCTGCCTGTGTCCTTGCCTTCCTGTAGACACTGTTGCTGGTCCCCCTTTCTATGTCCTGTTCCAATGACATATAACCTATTGTTTGTATAATGCACAAGTTTTTCTTGTGTGGTCTTAAAAGGTCCACGAGTCCAGCCTTAGAGGCTGATGAGCTGAAAATGGAACTGGCTTACTAGGGGAGTTGGACAGGACACGCAGAGGGGCTGGGCAGAGGGCCGTGGGTTTTGAAGGCGGTGAACAATTTTACTCATTGTTAGGAGGAGGAGGTACAGGCAGGCCCTCAGCCTTTGAGTGCCTGAGGTGTTTTAGTATTTTCTGTCACTAGCCACAAGAATCTTACATGTGTCTGTGCAAGTAAGTGTAAAATATTGCCTTGTCATCAGGATTGTGAAAGGCTTCCAGCAAGAGCCAGCCTTTCTGGGGCCAGAGGCCAAGCACACCACCCCCTGCTCGGACCTATGTCATTGCTGATGCCAAGGATATAGGAGGTGCCTTTTGCTTTTTGTAGGGTGATTTTCAAGGGTTGTGAGTCAACAACTTCTATTTAGAGTTAACCCCAGGGAGCAGAAGGGAAGGGAGGCAGATAAATTTTGAGGTCTCTTCTTTAGAATGATTTCTTAAAATGAAAGTCTGGTCCTGTTCACTACCTTAGGTAATTCTTTAATGCTTCTTGTGGCCCACAGGCTAAAACCCACGTTCTTCATGAAATTTCAGGCCATTTGTGAGCGGATTTTGGCTCAGTTCCACTGCTGTGTAGGGTCTCTGGTCCTTATGCACCGTGCCCCCCAACTGCCCTGCCAGCCAGTTTTCTGAACACAGAATGCTCTCTCACGCCTCTGCTGTTCCTCTGGAATGTCCAGCCTCTCTTTTTGCCTGGTAGTTCCTCAGCATTCCAGACTCACACAGATTACCTCATGTTGACATGTTAAAGTTTTGGAAATATTGGGCTAAATAAAATCCATTATTAAAGTTAATTTTACCTGTTTCTTTTTATTTTTTGTGGGCTACTAAAATGTTTAAATTACATATTGCTTACATTATATTTTTGTCTGACTGTGCTGTTTAATACACTTAGTACACATCAAGTTCAGAGGGGATGAGAATCAGAAAAGCAACATTGGAGCCCTGGCTGAGTAACTTGGGTGGTTATTGTGTTGTTCTAAAACCCCAAGGTTGTGGGTTTGATCCCCGGTCAGGGCACATACAGGAAGCAACCAATGAACACAAACTTAAGTACAACAACAAATGAATGCTTCTCTCTCTCTCTCTGTCTCTGTCTCTTTTCTTTCTGTGTCTCTAAAAAAACCAATCAATACTAAAAAAAAGAATGAAAAACAGCACTGTATGGTGGAATTTCATGGGATGTTAGATTCATAAAGATTGTTTGTAGCCCCTTCTTCATAAGTTAAGGAAGTTGAGGCCCAGAGAAGTGAATTGATGTGCCTCAAGTCACATACATAGACTGAATAAGACCAAGGGTGCGTGACCCTCAAGCTTAGTGCTCCCGACTGCACTGTGACTTTGCCGCACGTGCCCTCCGGCTGAGGCTGTTCAATAGTGTGCAGATGTATTTGGGAGAGGTGACTTCTGTTGGAGTTAGTTGATTAGTTCTGCATGGTTCTGAGCGAATATAACTTAGACAAGATATTTTAATATTTAGGGGTGCTGAGGAGAGCCAGAATGGGTAATGCTCTTCTGTGTCATATGAGAGGCTGGGGAGGAGAAATTAGGCTACTGTGGGCATCATGGCTGGAAGTAGGCGTTTGGGGAATAGATAGTGCAGAGGAGGACGCAGGGTTCTGCTAGGAAGGGCTCAGAAGGGACCGAGAAGTTTATAGCTTTGTGCAGGTGATCCCTGTTCTCTTGCACGTATATGTTTGCACATGTGTGTATGCTGACTTTCATATGTGAGTTATATATGTATGGTACAGGATTCAAAAGTTACAAAAGGGTATTCTTTGAAAGAAAGGTTTTTTCCTACCCTCATTCCACATCCCGTTTCCTGCCCAGAGCCCATCATGGTTGTCGGTGTGTTGAATCTTCCAGAGCTAATCTCTAATAGTAAGCGTTTCTTTCAGCTACACAAATAATTGCATACTACAGACAGGCACACTGTGTCACACTTTAAAAGCAATTAGTGCTGGGTAAACTGTTTCTTGTCAGCTCATGTACAGCTGCCTGATTCTTATTAGCTACCTTATGTTCCAGTGTGGGACGGGGCCACAGTGCATCAGCCCGGTGCCCATTCCCTTTTTACTACATTGAAACCTCTCCACCCTCTCCTAAACTCACAGCAACCTTGAGTTTAAGATATCAGGTAATGGTCACACCTCTTTCCTTTTCCGTCCTGGCAAATACCAAGCAGCCTGTACAGCCTGCCTGGTAACTGCCCCAGCTGCAGTGGGGAGGTGAGAATGGGCCTTTTACACTCTGGACACTCGGTGTTTCTTCAATCTAGAAGGGATCTAACCCAGCCTCTGCCACCGGGTAACTCTGCCAGTGGAAAGGGCAGAAGGAGGAGGGCTGACATGGCTACAAATAGGGTACCTGTCCACTACCCACCCATTTCCCAACCTGCACAGGTGGGGCCTGTTGTCATCGGCTGCCCTTTTTTTCTGGCTTCCTGCAGGCCAGCCAAGGCCCTACCACGCTGCTGCAGCCCTTCAACGGAACTTACTAGATGGAGTGTTTGCATGAAAAAGGGGAGGCCCTTTTCTTTTCTCCCTGTGGACATCTTAGTATCTTGCACTGGGAAGTAACTGAATGAAAGGCAATGGACACAATGCCTTTAGCAGCCTCTGAAGTTCCTCTCTGTGCTGTCCCTTCAGTGAGGAAGCAGGGATGCTGACATTTGCCAGCCTCTAAGCCTCTTAATAAAACAAGAAGTATTTTTCTTGTCCTAAAGCAATGGAAAATACTAAAAATTCCATAAGAGCAAATAGAGGATTCACTGATGCTACCCCTCAGAGATAACCATTAATAACATTGGTTGATCTTCTTTCAGTTTTCATTTTTTAAAACATCCAAACTGCTTGGTAGCCCAGGTGCTTGAGAACCTGTGAGAAGAACAGTTTATAGACAGTGTGGCTCATGGGGGAGCAGAGCTAACTGGCTCTACAAGGAGCCCTCTGCTGGAGGAACTGGGGGTGCTCTTGGAAAGGCTGGCCAGGGAGCAGGGATAATACTGGCTGTTCTTTCCTGTGGTGGCTGAAGAGCTTGTGCTGTCAGCGAGTGCTGGGGAGTCCATAGTGCCCATTGCCACCAAGGCCAGATTGGAATAGTTGGATTTTTTGACCCACTTATGTTTTAATACTGACCCAAGTTCATATTTAATGCCATTCCCCAGCTTCTGTTTTCCAAGAGCATCTTTGAAACTTTTAACATACCCTTGTCACTTTTGTACTATCTGAGGTGGGGACTGACAGCATAAAATAGTATTTGGAGACTTGACTGAAAAACAAGGGTTTCTGTAGAAGTGTGTGTAGGGAAAATAGCTGTGTTAGGTTTGCTCACTTGTTTTCCAGTTGCAAGCACTTTGCATGATTAGTGCGTGAGCACATGGCAGAAAGCCATGAGTGTGTAGCCTATATAGGGCTACAGGTACTTTCCCCTGAGGGCAGTTTTCCTGATTGCTCACCCACTGCCACTGAAATCCAATAAACGGGAATGGGCCAATGTCTTTTGGCTCTGCAATTCTTCTGTGGTTGGTGCAAATCCAGTGTGAACCCACCTGGCTTGGACCACTGGCATTATAGTATGTTAGTACAGAAAAAAGTCACTTTAACTATAACAGCTGGTGAGTATGAGGAGAAAAGGGGGCCATTGTACACTGTTGGTGGGATTGTTGACTAATACAGCCACTATGGAAAACAGTATGGACTTTCTTTAAAAAGTTACAAATAGAACTACCTATTACCCAGCAATCTCATTTTTGAATTTGAAAAAACTAATTTGAAAAAAAATATATGCACCACTATGCAGCATTATTTACAATAGCTAAGATATGGAAGCAACCTAAGTGTCCATTGATAGATGAATGGATAAAGAAAAAGTGATATATACACACACAATGGAATATTATTCAGCCATAAAAACAAAAATTTTGCCATCTGTAGTAAGATGGATGGACCTAGAAGATATTATGCTGGGTGAATTAAGCCAGACAGAAAAAGACAAATTCTGTATGATTTCACTTATATGTGGAATCTAAGGAAACAAACGAGAGATGACATTACAGTAATGGTGGTGTGAGAGATACCCTTGGTTGCTCCCTTTGAAATTTCAACAAATTGAACAACTATATTCCTCCTCAGCAAAGGAACCCCAACTGGGCTTGCAGGTGTGCCTGAAAGATCCATGCACCAAATTGACTTGAAGGTGGGAAGGGTAAAGAATGGGGAGGGGCATTGAAGATAAGATGCACTCACTGTTGAGCTCTGGACAGGGAAGTGGTGGTAGACTGTCTGGATTTTGGTCTACTGGGCTCCATAGAGGGCAAAACCCCAGGTGACTGGGTCTTCTGCTATGAGGAGCAGAAAGAATAAGGGGAACCTGGGGAGATACTGAACCAAAGCAGCAGAGTGTGGGGTCACGGCCATTGTTCCTACAGTCTACAGGTAGCCTGCACTTGGACAGAGATACAAAAATACAGAGTACAGCCCTTCAGCCTCCCACCACCTCCCTCCCTGATGGTATGGAAAATGGCAGAGACATATGCCACAGTTAGTTTTACAGGGCCACTCTTTCCCCTGAAGAACAGAGGTGCTCTGTAACAGGTCCTCTGGGAGGAGCATCTAGAGGCCTGAGATCACTATTGCTAAAGCTGTAGATCCCTCGGAGCATGCCCCACCCATCACTGCAACTGCAGCCCTGACTTCATCGTTGGAACAGAAGCTTCTCTGTCCAGGCCAGACTGAGAATTTTACAGAGCTAAAACTTGTAATCCAGAGCCACCTACTGGAAAAAAGGAGAAAAACCTCTTGGAAATCCTTTTCTATTTCCTTGGGTGTTTGAGGAACATACTTCTTTTCTTCTGATGTTTTTCTTTAGTTATTTTGTTTTTGTTTTATTTTGTTTTGATTATTGTTTTTTGTTCTTTTTTGTTTAGTTTCTCTTCTTTTTATTTTAAATTTATTTTTATTTGTATGTTTTACACTTGATCTTAGCCAAAAACTGAGAAGCGATTGTATTTTTGTTGTTGTTGTATTTTGCTTGATTTCTTGACAATACCACTCTTAAATGCTCTATAAGCAGAACACACAAATACCTGGCTACATAAGTAAGAGAAACAGTTCAGAAAGAAAATGGAAACTCTCCAGAAAGCAATCTCAATCACATGGATATCTTGTAGTTAAATGATAGAGAATTCAAAATTGAAGTTCTGAATATACTCAGTGAGATGTGAGAAAACATTGACACACAAATTAATGAGTTCAAAAAGTATTAATGCACAAAATGAGTACTTCACCAAGGAGATTAAAACTTTAAAAACAGAGATGAAGAACTCAATACATGAATTGAACAATGGAGTATCAAGTTTAGCTAATAGAACAGGCCATATAAAGGAAAGAATCAGTGACATTAAGCACAGGCAAGGAGAGTTCCTACAGAGAGAAGGCGAGAGAGAGACACAAATTTAGAAAAATGATAGCACTCTACAAGAATTGTTTGACTCCATCAGAAAGAACAGTATAAGAATAATGAGTATATCAGAAGAAGAGAGGGAGAAGGAAATAGCCTATTCAAACAAGTAATTGATGAGAACTTCCCAAGCCTATGGAAAAAGTTAGATCATTGAATCCAAGAAGGAAACCAAACATTGAGTTACTTCACCCCAACCAGACCTTCTCCTAGGCACATTGTAATAAAATTGTTAAAAATCAATGAAAAAGAAAGAATCTTCACAGCATCTAGGGAAAAGAAGAACATAACATATAAAAGAAGGCCCATCAGTATATCATTGGACTTCTCAGCAGAAACTCTACAAGCCAGAAGAGAGTGGACCCAAACATTCAAAGCACTGAAAGAGAAGAATTACAAGCCAAGAATACTATATCCATCAAAGTTATCCTTCAAATATGAAGGAGAAATAAAAACTTTTGCAGACCTACAGAAGCTGGGGGACTTTGTCACCAGAAAACTCCCACTGCAGGAAATAATGGTGTTATTCTACCAGATACAATGAACAAAACAACACAAAACTACAAGCAAAAGCTCTGCCAAGGTTACTATTTAAACAAGGATAATCTGTACAACCATAGCATAAAAAGGAGAGAATAAAGATCTGCAGTAGCAAAGGAGTATGGGTGCAGAAGCACTCATAAAACAAAGGACTCTTGCATGTATAAAACTTGTTTTCTCAATAGCATAATGGTACTCACATACAAAAAATCCAATTCTGAAGTACATAGTTTTTTTAAAAAAGAAGGAATAGTGAAAAGAAGCTTGGAATACCACCAAACAAAAAACAACTGACAAAAACACAAAGGAAAAGAACCAAAGGAGACACAGAGCTACCAGAAGACAAAACATAAAATGTCTATAGGAAATGTTCAGGTATCAAAAATTACCCTAAATGTAAATGGCCTGAAGTCACCAATAAAGAGGCACAGCCTGACCAGGTGGTGGTGCAGTGGATAGAGTTTCAAGCTGGGATGCTGAGGACCCAGGTTTGAAAACCCAAGGTTGCCAGCTTGAGCGCAGGCTCATTCAGCCTGAGCATGGGCTCACCTGCTTGAGTGGAGAGTCACTGTCTTGAGTGTGGGATCATAGACATGACCTCATAGTCACTGGCTTAAAGCCCAACATCTCTGCCTTGAGCAAGGAGTCACTGGCTCAGCTGGAGCCCCCCAATCAAGGCACATATGAGAAAGCAATCAATGAATAACTAAAGTGCCGCAACTGCAAAGTTGATGCTTCTTCTCTCTCTCCCTTCCTGTCTGTCTCTAATATATTATATAAATATATATATATATATATATATATATATATATATATGCACCAAATCAGAGAGCACCAAAATATATAAGATATCTACTAACAGTACAAAAAGAGAGAGAGACAAAAACACATCATATTTGGAGTTCTCAACACACCACTGATGGCTTTAGATAAATCATGCAAACAGAAAATCAGTAAAGAAATATCAACTTTAAATGACACACTAGACCAAACAGACATAATAGATATTTACAGAACATTTCATCCTAGATTTTCAGGTTAGATATACATTTCCAGTGTGCATTAAACATTCTCAAGGATAGACTATATGCGGGGCCACAAAACTAACCTCAACAAATTTAAGGAGATTGAAATGAAACCAATTATATTCTCTGACCATAAAGCTTTAAAGTGAGAATTCAACTGCAAAAAGGAAGTAAAGAAACCCATAAAAATGTGGAAATTAAACAACATACTTCTAAAAAAGAATGGGTCAAAGAAAAAAATAAAAGCAGAGATCAAAAGATATATACAGAAAAATGAGACTGACAACACAATATATCAAAACTTCTGGGATGCAGCAAAAGTAATAATAAGAGGGATGTTTATATCATTACAGGCTTATATCAAAAAACAACAGATCCAAAGTAAATAATCTAACATCACATCTGAAAGAACTAGAAAAAGAAAAAAGGCAACCCAAAGTCAGCAGAAGGAAGGAAATAGTAAAAATTAGAGCCGAACTAAATGAAATAGAGAAAACAATAGAAAAATTAATATAGCAAAGAGCTGATTCTTTGAAAAGATCAATAAAATTGACAAACCCCTGGCTAGACTCACTAAGCAAAAAAAGAAATGATGCATATCACAGATATTCAAAGGATCATACTAGAATACTATGAAAGATTATATGCCACCAGATTCAACAATCTAGAAGAAATGAGTAAGTTCCTAGAACTATAGAATCTTCCTAGATTGACTCATGAAGAAGTGGAAAACCTAAAGAGACCCATAAGCAGGGAGGAAATAGAAACAACTATCAAAAACCTCCCTCAAAATAGAAGTCCAGGACCAGAAGGCTATACTAGTGAATTCTACCAAACATTCAAAGTAGATTTGGTACCTATCCTTCTCAAAGTCTTCCACAAATATAGAATAAGAAACAGTATTCCCTAACACATTTTATGAAGCCAACATAATGCTGATAACAAAACCTGGGGAGAACAATACCAAAGGAAAAAAGAATGAAAGAAAAAAGGAAGGAATGGAGGGAGGGAGGAAGGGAAGGAGGGAGGGAAGGAGGAAACTACAGACCAATATCTCTATGAATACAGATGTAAAAATTCTCAACAAAGTACTAGCAAATCAAATACAATGATACATTAAAAAAATAATACATCACTATTGAGTGGAATTCATTCCAGGAGCACAAGGATGGTTTAACATATGTGAATCAATCAACTTAATACACCACACCAACAAGACAAAGGACAAAAATCATATGATCTTATCAATAGATGCAGAAAAGACATTCAGTAAGATACAATATTCATTTACGTTTAAACATTCAATAAAATGGGTATACAAGAAAAGTAGCTCAACATAATAAAGGCCATATATGACAAACCATCAGCTAATATACTAACTGGTGAGAAACTGAAAGCTTTTCCTCCAAAATCAGGAACAAGGCAAGTATGCCCATTCTCTCCACTCTTATTGAATATAGTACTGGAAGTTTTAGCCAGAGCAATCAGTCAAGTGAAAGAAATAAAAGGCATCCATACTGGGAAAGTAGAAATAAAGGTATCACTTTTTGCAGATTACATGATCCTGTCTGCTGCTTTCCTATATGCCAAAAATGAAACTTAAGAAAACAAAGTGAAAAAAACAATTCCTTTTACATTGTGACAACAAAAAAATTTTTTTTAAATGTTAAAATAACCTGGAGATGTTTTCTCTGAACGTATGTACCCTGATTTATTGTCACCCCATTAAAATTAATAAAAAAATTTAAATACCTAGAAATAAACTTAACAAGGGATGTGAAGGACCTACAATATATACTGAAAACTACAAAGCATTATTAAATATGTGAAGGAATGAAACTTGACTACACTTTGTCCCTCTGCACAAAGACTAATTCAAAATAGATCAAAGACCTAAATAAAAGATCTAAAACAAAAAATTACATAGAAGGAAACATAGGTACTAAACTTATGAACCTTGGCCGCAGAGAACATTTTATAAATTTGACCACAAAGGCAAGGGAAGTAAAGGCAACAATAAATTAATGGGACTATACAATAATTAAAAGCTTCTGCACAGCAATGGAAGGTCACAATAGAACAAACAGGCAGCCAACCAAATGGGAGATGATATTCACAAAGAACAGCTCTGATAAGGAGTTAATATCCAAAATATATAAAGAATTCAAAAAGCTCAACAACAAACGAGCAAACAATCTAATTTAAAAATGGGGAGAGGATCTTAAGATACTCTCCCAAAAGGACATATAAATAGCCAATACATAAATGAAAAGATACCCATCTTCACTAGTTATTAGAGAAATGCAAATCAAAACTACAATGAGATACCACCTCACACCTGTTAGATTGGCTGTTTTCAACAAGACAGGTAATAGCAAGTGTTGGAGAGGCTGTGGAGAAAAAGGAACCCTCATTCATGTTGGTGAGAATGTAAACTGGTATAGCTGTTATGGAAGAAAGTATGGTGGTTCCTAAAACAATTAAGAATAGAACTACCATAAGACCCAGCAATCCCTCTACTGGGTATATACCCAAAAATCTAGAAAACATTGGTACATATAGACACATGCACCCCCATGTTCATCTCAACATTATTCACAGTGGCCAAGACATGGAAACAACCAAAGTGTCCCTTGATAGAGGATTGGATAAAGAAGATGTGGTACATACACACATTAGAATACTACTCAGCCATAAGAAACGATGACATATTGCCATTTATGACAACATGGATGGACTTTGAGAACATTATACTGAGTGAAACTGCAGAAAGAACCTGGATCCATGCCCCTCCTCCCTTCTCATCAAGCCTCCCATCTAGACTCATGGCTGTTGTTCCTACTGTTGGTCAGCTTTTCCCCCAGACCCTCTCAGGTCACATATTCTCCCTTCTACTTTGTCTTCCCTCACATCTTAGCTTACTGCTCAGCCAATTTGCCCTATGCAGCCTTCACTGGCCACTCTTATAATGATATTTCTCTTTTAAGCTAGTGTCTTGCACTTAATGGCCAAACCATTCATTTCACTACATGAATACTTGTTTGTTCTTTAACTCTTTTAGGGGATTATATATGTTTCTCCAACTGAATGAAAGCCTTGTGTGTGAGGCTGGGTAGTACTAACAGCTAACATTTATAAAGTACTTAGGATGTGCCAGCAGCCCTCTAAGAACTTTACATATATTAACTAATTGACTCTCATAGCAAACCAATAAGGTAGGTGTCATTATCTCTCTTGTAGAGATGACAAAATAGACACAGAGGGGTTAAGTAAGTTGCCCAGTTATACCACGGCTATAAAATGGTAGAGCTGGGATCTGAACCTAGGCAGACAGGTTTAAGCATTTATGTTCTCATGTAACACCTAGATTTAGGCCAGGCATATAAGAGGCCATGTAACAAAGATTTGTTGGATAAACTTGGATTTGGCTTTCAGAATTAGAAGGGAAAACTAGAAGCAGCAAAAGCTGGTGAGCTTTAAGGGACGTGTCAGGGCTGAAGGTTGGAGGTGGAGGAGGAAGGCTGGCTGTGGTGGGTGAGGGGAAGACACAGCACTGCCTGAGTTTTAGCAATGTCATTGCTCAGCTCACTGAACAGGGCAAGAGCAGGAGTTGTTCCTTCTCAAATGTACTAGTGATGACCAAGACTGGCTGGCGTCCCTGGTGCAGCTATAAATATGAGCTGGTGGTTCTATCAGGTAACTCACACGGACAAGCCAAGCTCTTCATTACTGGTACCTTTGGGCAGATCCTAAGGAATGGGGTGCCTTCTCTCAGAGGAAGCACTTTGTGTCTTTGATCCCCTCCAAAGTGTTGTCTGAGAGTTTTTCTCACTGTTTCTAGTCTATTGCCAGGATGGAGAGCTGGTAAAATCACCTTGTTACCTTACAAAAGTCACCCCAACCATTCCGAGTCTCTCCAAGCATTTGAGTTCAGACAGCCTCCTCCCAGCCGGTGCCAGCTGCTGTGGAACATTCTGAGTCTCTTACTTCCTTCTCTCTTAGTACAAGTTTATATTATGTGCTATCCATAGATTTCATGATCTCCTAGGTGACAGCTGTTTCGGAGGTGTTAAAGACAGTGGCTAAAATACAAGCCCTGTGAATCCTCCCAGGAAACACATGAATTTTTACAAGGCCTTTTTTTTGGTGGGGGGGAACAAGGTCTAATTCCAATGGAATAGTTTTGTGGTATAAGTGACATAATGCTCGAGGTCATATCTTGGCTTCCCAACTTTGATCTTATCTTTCCTGTGCCTTAGTTCCTTTATCTGTGAAATGAGGGTAATACTTGTTTTTACTTCATAGGTAAATGTTGTTAACATGTGTAAACACTTAAAAAGTGTTTGGTGTATAGTGAGCTGGTGCTAGTTACTGTTTTGGGTTTGTTTATTTGTTTTTTTTCTGTTGATTAAGTCTAAGATGTGGGAGGGGAGAGTCAGGAATATCAGAATCCAGTATCTCATATATCACTCCACAAAGAATGTGCCTGCCTGACCTCTGGTTCTCACCACAGGAAGTAGGCTTTGCAGATGATTCCAGGGACTTAAAGAAGCACTAAGCCTTTTATATATGTTTATTCAAGAACATTTAATTTATGTAGCACATTCATATAGTTTTTTGTTTTTTTTATGTGCCTTGACCGCAGGCCTTCAGCAGACCAAGTAACCCCTTGCTTGAGCCAGCGACGTTGGGCTCAAGCTGGCGAGCTTTCGCTCAAACCAGATGAGCCCTCGCTCAAGCTGGCGACCTCGGGGTCTCGAACCTGGGTCTTCCGCATCCCAGTCTGACGCTCTATCCACTGCGCCACCGCCTGGTCAGGCCATATAGTGGTTTTTTTTTAAAGTATGAAGAGGCCCAATATGAAGAGCTTCCCATTTCTGTCCACCTAGCAAGTCCCTCTCTCCCCCAGAAGCAGTGACTGTTAATCATTTTGTACGTCTTCTAGAGTTTCTTTGTACATATAAAAAATACAGATAGATATGATATTTTTTCTTTAAAAAAAACACAGTTGTACAGTATACACAGTATTTTATTCCTTGCCTTTTTTTTTTTCTGTGACAGAGAGACAGAGAGAGGGACAAATAGGAACAGACAGACCATAAGAGAAAAAGAGATGAGAAGCATCAATTTTTTGTTGCAGCACCTTAGTTGTTCATTGATTGCTTCTCATATGTGCCTTGATGGGGGGCTACAGCAGTGTGAGTGACCCCTTAATCAAGCCAGCAACCTTAGGCTCAAGCCAGCAACCTTTGGGATCAAGCCAGCAACCACTGGGTCATGTCCATGATCTCATGCTCAAGCCAGCGACCCTGCACTCAAGCTGGTAAGCCCGTGCTCAAGCCGGTGACCTTGATGTTTCGAACCTGGGTCCTCTGCGTCCCAGTCTGACATGCTCTATCCACTGCGCAACCACCTTGACAGGCTATTCCTTGCTTTTTTTTTATTTTTGAAAAAAAGAGAAAGCTTGATTTTAAGGAAGACAAAGGGAAATATGTTATTGTAATGGGGATTTACTGGAGTGATTTGGGTTGCAGCTCTGCTGCTAAATTGCTCTATAGCTTTGCAAAAATCACTTATAGCATAGAATATTGAAAATGCTACATAACATTTACTGTTATAAAATAAGATGGTTGTCTTTTATTATGATTATTTAAAATAATTGAAATAGACACATGAAATAGAATGGTTAAATAGATATTGGCTTTCCATATAGGCACATTTAGTTGGATCAAGTAAGATTTAAATGGTCCCTGAAGAGTATGGTCTGGAAAGGTCAGGTGACTTTGCAATACCCATGGCAATATGTAAAATAAGAGAGAGAATATGAATGAATGAATATAAGTAAATTCAGAATTGTTTCAGTATCTGACAGGAGGGAAATGTCTAACCAGTAAGGAATTTACTATATGCAGAATACCAAGACCTCAGAGAGAACAAGGTAACCACTTGACTGCCTTATCTTTCTGTGGTGCCACTTTATCTCTCACAGACCTTTTGATGCACTGTTAGGGGCTGGCAGCTGAAGGTGTTACTAGATCTGTAACAGAGCCTTATGTGCAGTGAGGGTAAGGGCTACAGCACTGGCTTCTGGTTAGCCTGAGCCTATGTATAAAGGAGATGAGCTTTTTATTACTTTCCCAATCTCTGAGCTCCTTGCACTTTGCGAGTGTGTCTTTGACTCCCAGCCCTCAGTGCCCAATGCTTCAGGTTTACAGTGCTTTGTCTTACTGTTGAGTTCTATGTGACTAGTGTTAGCCTACAGGCCTGTCCCCTCCCCAGTGAGGTAAATTTCACAGGGATCAAAAACTTAAAGCTATCAGAGTAGGTAGCTAGATATTAATAAGGAAAGGAAGCAAAAATCAGACATTTAAGATCCTCCTTGCTTCACTGAGAGGCTATAGTTAAAGACACCCCAGGGGATCTCAGCCTTGCCCTGCTAAGGGGATTAACACTCCTCCCACCACTGTGTAAGAAGAACCAGCTTTTCAATAGGTCCCTCCCTAGACTACAAAGGTAGGTGCTTCTACTTTTTTAAAAAATTTTATTTTATTTTAATTTATTGGGTTTACATAGATTCTAGTGTCCCCCTGAATCTTCCCATCCTCCGTGTTCCCCACCACATCCCCCTTGCCCTCCTCCCCACAATGCCCTCCCCCTGGTTTTGCTTTTCTGCTCTCATCCCATCCTATCTTCCTTCCCCTTTCCCTCTGTCTGCTTTCCCTCTGGACCCTTTGATCCCACCTCTGCCTCTATTCCATTCCTCAGTTCACATTGTTCATTGGAGTCCTCAAATGAGTGAGGTCATATGGCATTTTTCTTTCTCTTCCTGGCTTATTTCACTTAACATAATAGTTTCCAGGTCCATCCATGTTGTCACAAAAAGTAAGTTTTCCTTCTTTTTCATGGCCCCATAGTATTCCATTGTGTATATGTACCACAGCTTTTTAATCTACTCGTCCACTGATGGACACTGGGCTGTATACAATCTTGGCTATTGTATACAATGCTGCCATAAACATGGGGGTGCATTTCTCCTTTTGAATCATTGATGTGGTGTTCTTGGGATATATTCCTAAAAGTGGGATGGCTGGGTCAAAAGGCAGTTCCATTTTTAATTTTTTGAGGAATCTCCATACTGTTTTCCACAGTGGCTGCACCAGTCTGCATTCCCACCAGCAGTGCAGGAGGGTTCCCTTTTCTCTACACCCTTGTCAGCACTTATTATGTGTTGTTTTTGTTGGAATCCATAGGAGTCTGAAAGACCAGAGTAACAGGCTTTATTGAAAGGAAGAAAGGAACCCTGCCGGGCACTTCGCCTGGGGAGAAGAGCACCAGCTACAGACTAGGGGCGAGTTATATAGTGTTTGGGAGAGCCTGAGGGGATACTGAGGCAAAGGTTCTAGTATGTTCCCTTTTACGGTTTTAGGATTTCAGCTTTCTGGAATGCTCCTTCTTGGGGCAGGTTGACCAGCTTCTTGGGATTCCTCTGTCTCAGGGGCGATAGTCCAGTAAGGGTGAGGTCTGACAGATAAGCGGAACATCAAGAGGGCAGTTTGGAATTCATGTATCTATCATTTCTCAACTCTGTAGTTACATATAAAAGAAAGGCAGTTATTAATTTTATAATATGCGGTGAGGGGTGATGAAAAGAAAGAGGGGAAAGATTGGAAAATTATTGCTTCTTCTGGAGAGAACTCAAGGAAAGAACCTTGCCAAGCCAAGTCCCCCATCCAGTTAAGAAGGTCTTCAATTTCTGTGCTGTGAGGTCTGAACCAGGCGATGTCCTCGAAAACCTGAGTGAGGAAGTAAAAAAATTTTGCGAGGTAATAATTGTGAATTGCTTGCTGTGAGTGCCGAGTAGACAGGGTGACATGGTGATACATGGTCTCCTGGATGAGCCTCATGAGACGTGCTGGTCTGGTTCCTCTCGAATGGGAGGCCATGTGGAGATTTTTAGAGACAGAGAACCTGTTGGTTTGTGTTTTTAGAAGGACTGAGTATGTGTGGTTTAAAAGGAAGAGGGGGAAAGGAAGGGGGTTTGGAGAACATTCAGGAGGAAACTTCTTGGGCTGAGGGGCGGCTTCTTCCTGCTGTCATCCCTACCTATTTGATATTTCCCTTGTGAAGTTCTCCCTGGAGTATTGGGGAATAGGACTGTAGGAGCATTTGATTGTAGGTAATCCTAGAGATTTCTCTCATCCGAGCCTATAGGAACTTGATAAAGAAGGGGGCAAGTATTGGAGATCAGGAATGCAGAGATAAGGAGGGTTGTATAGCAAGGATGAAAGTTCTTCCATGGTAAAGTTAGAGATATTCTTTCCTGGCAGCCCGGGAGAGAGCAGTTAGCTTGAGTTAAAAGAAATGTTTCACGTCTATTTGTAGGCTCTTCTTCAGCCAAGAAGACCCAGCGATCTTGTCCCCTTACTATGTGAAAGGTAAAAAGACCGAGAAGCGCCTGACCTATGGTGGCGCAGTGGGTAAAAGTGTCGACCTGGAACGCTGAGGTTGCTGGTTCGAAACCCCAGGCTTGCCTGGTCAAGGCACATATGGGAGTTGATGCTTCCTGCTCCTCCCTCTGTTCTTTCTATCTCTTTCCTCTCTCTGTCTCTTTCTTTCTCTGTGTCTCCTCTCTCTAAAAAAAATGAATAAATAAAATGTAAAAAATAAATAAATTGTAAAAAATAAAAGAATTATTATAAAAAAAAAGACTGAGAAGCGTTAAGAGGTGAATGCTATTCATTCTCCTAGTTCTTCAGGGACACGGGAGAGCTTTAGGGTTAGGGGACCTGTAGGGGTTGAAAGATAGGATTTAGGAGGTTTGCTGATACAGGGTTTAGATTTTTCTGTTTCGCGAGGGCAGGTTTCAGGGTTGGTGTGTAGGGTCTGGTAGATTTTTTCAATTTTCTAATTGGCGAAGGTCTGCATGTGGTTCTGTAAGAAACTAGTGAACAAACGTAACAAAAGTTAGAAAAATAAATAGGACCAATGAAAGGCAATAGTCAAGACACCCAGTTTGTGTGAAACCAGTGATTCCATGTTTAAGAATTCACTGGGCTTTAGAGAGAGAGAAAGAGAGAGAGTAGGAATAAGACAGGGAAGTGGCCAGTCCCCCTGCCCCTAGACCTACTTTTTAAAAAAAAAATTTTATTTTTAATTTTTTTACAGGGACAGAGAGAGAGTCAGATAGAGGGATAGATAGGGACAGACAGACAGGAACAGAGAGAGATGAGAAGCATCAATCATCAGTTTTTTGTTGCGACACCGTAGTTGTTCACTGATTGCCCTCTCATATGTGCCATGACTGCGGGCCTTTAGCAGACTGAGTAACCCCTCGCTCGAGCCAGTGACCTTGGGTCCATGCCAGTGAGCATTTTTTTTTTTTTTTCTCAAGCCAGATGAGCCCACGCTCAAGCCAGCAACCGCAGGGTCTTGAACCTGGGTCCTTCTGCATCCCAGTCCAATGCTCTATCCACTGCGCCACCGCCTGGTCAGGCATAGACCTACTTTTATAGAAATTTTTAAAGCAACAAGGAGAGGAATTACCTGTATAGCTCGTTTGGTCTTTAGGTTGACGGGTAGTGTACTAGAAACTGGAAGAGGCTCATGGGGTGGGATTAGGTTGATATTTAGGGTGAGATAAATTAGGGTACAGGTTTCTGTCCACTTAGTAGGGAGACATATATAGGTGTTATGCCATTTTTCTACTTTAGCAGCAGTGGGAGTTGTCAGGATTGTGGTGTATGGACCTGTCCATGTGAAAGTCAGTCCTTGGGAGATGTAATGCTGGAAGCGCCTCTTGGACAGTCTTTGAACAGTTTGCTGAGTGACCTGTAAATCCTGCAAGTACTTAGGGAAATGGTGGTTACATTTCTACACTTTGCAGCTAGAGTTTAAGTCCTAGTGACCACTGCTTCTAGCTGGAATTAGCAGCAGGTCCCAGCCTACAATAGGCATGGGGCATTGAGACAAGAGGAATAAAGGAGATACTATACATTAAATAAAGCAACAAATTCAGACTGTCAATACCCACAGTAGAGATCTTCGAGGGATAAATAAAACTCAAATATTTAGGCAAAGCATAGTAGATGGCCCTTGTGTTTACAAGAAATGAGATTAGTTTATCTGCTATTTGGAAGAAATACTTTAGGCTCATGAACAATGTCCTTGGGCCTTCAGTGGCAATTCCCAGCATGCTGGGCAAGGTCAGGTCACAGGTAGCTGGAGCAGGGCTAGAAGAGACTGAACCCTCCCTCCATGGAGCAAGGGGGCAGCTTACCTTCTCATGTCCCTCTTTTCACAGCAAGGATGTGTCCCTTGATGGGGCCGGGAAGCCTGGCAGGCTTCAGTTCAATGACCTTTCTTTCCACTCTGGAGTAGGGCCCTGATGAAGTCCTGTTAAGCCCTTGAGGGTGCTGGAGCCTTTAAGAGCATATGCCAAAAGCTGGTATTTCCTGACTTCTTTTGGGCCTTATTTGCCTTTTCTGTTACTTCCTTGGCCATTATAGACCTTAAAAGCCATGCTCAGAAGATCTCACTGAGGGGCTTGACTAAGAGAGCAAAATTGGGAATCCAGTGTCTAAAAAAGCCTATTAGAAGAGGAAAGAAAAGATTTGATCTGTGGTGGTAGGTGGTTGGAGACTGTGGAGGGTCTGAGTTAGATTTAGGGTGAGACTTCAGGTGGTGGGGGTTAAGGCGATGCCTAGATAGACTAGGGACTGAGAATGAAGTTGAGCCTTAGCAGAGAAGACACGATATCCCTTTATAGTGAGGAAGTTAAGAAGGGTGGTGGTGTGTCTCCTGGAGGCAGGCAAGGAGGGGCTGCAGAGGAGCAGGTTATTTACATATTGTAAGAGAGTACTAGTTTTGAGATTGCATGCTGCTAAATCCTCAGCTAGTGCCTGCCCAAACAGGTGTGGGTTGTTTCTGAACCCCTGGGGTAAGACAGTCCACGTAAATTGCTGGGCTGCATTAGTGTTTGGGTCAGTTTAAATAAAGGTAAATGCAAGCAGAAAGTAAGAGTCAGGGTGTAGAGGCATGGTAAAGAAGGCATTCATGAGGTTCACGTCTGTGAAGTGAGTGATGTTTGAGGAAATGTGTGACAATAACTTGTAGAGATTAGGGACTACTGGATGGAGGGGAATTACTGCCTTACTGATCAGGTATAAGTCTTTTTGAGGTGATAAGCTCCTGAAGGTTTTAGAACGGGAAGGATGGGGGTATTGCAGGGAGAGTCCGTGGGGATGAGTAAGCCTTGATTTAAGAGGTGGGTAATTATTGCTTTAAGGCCATAGAAACAGACACAGTTACACATTAAACAAAGATTTTACAAATTATGAATTAAGGAATTTAAATGAGCATGCTTTACTTGTTTCAGTTCAAATTATACTAGAGATATTTTCTGACAAACAAAAAGACAAGACGGATTACTTACTCACATAGCTTAATATACAATTCTGCTTTTTTAAGTTTTTCAAGGCAGGCAGTTGCCAGCATAGAGGGGAGGAAGAGACAAAGCAGACTGATGGACAGTGTGAACAGCTGGATGGAAAAGAAGGAGGGTCAGAATCTGCAGGAGGAGGAAGAGGAGGGTCAAGTACTGGTGTGTCACCATGTGGTCAGAGGAGTCAAAAAAGATTTAGAACTCTAAGGAGAGGGGAGGGGGCGAGGAGGAAAGAGGCACAGTCACAGTTTGTAAGGAAGGAGGTGGGATCAGAGAAGAGACAGGCACCGCAGCAGGAGCCATAGCTTGTAAGGAGGGGGGAGGGAATGAAGAACACAGTGGAGAAGGGAGGCCCCCCCGCCAGCAGGGGAGGAGAAAGAGAGTGTGGTATTTGCAGGTGAATGAGAAACAGGTTTCTGCAAAAGGAGGGGACTCTTGGAGGGAAGAGACTTGAGCAAAAGAGATTTGCAGAGGGACCAGAGAAGGATCTTAAGAGAGGGGTGCCTCCAGGGGTCAGGCAGGAGGTTGGAGAGAGTTGGGAGTCCATGGAGAAGAAAAGATTAGGAGTGGAGGTTTTAGGTGAGGTTTTTTTGGCCAAAAAATGGCCTGTGTGTAGAACAAACGGCACAGAAATTAAGGACAGGAGTGAAGGGAGAAGAAAGCCTGCATGTAAGGAATTTCTGATGCCCTCCCCATCCGGTGGCAAAAGTTGTCAAGATTTCTTAGGATATTGTAATGGTAGTAGAAAGCAACCTGGCTAGGCACCCAGACTTTCAAGGAAGTCTGTAGAAGCTAGCCACTCGGAGTAGAAACCTCCCAAACTATGAACCCCAGAGAGTAGCGTGAGTCCTGAAGGAGTAGAGGAGTAGTCTCTGAGGCCTGAGATTGGGAGGAGCCCATGTTCCGAGGGGAGCCTGGCTGGACGGTTTGGACTGGGAGGAGCCCACAGTAGAGGAGACTGGTGAGAGAAGGGGGCATCCCTGCCTTCAGTCACGGTTCCGAGAGGAGAAAATCTCCGTAGAAAGAGTCTCAGACAAGAGGTTGTCACCCCAAGGCTGAGATCCTGGGACGTAGGAGAGTGGCCTGGCTAGGCGCGCCTAGACTTTCATAGAAGTCCATAAAGGAGTAGAGGCAGACCACTCGCAGATATGGGGTTCAAAGTAAAAACCATCTGACCAGGAAGGGGTGTTTTTAGAGAGGAATTTGGAGGCCAACTGGGGAAGGGGAGAGAGAAATTCCTTACCTTTCTCTGGTCCAGCAGGGGTTCAGGACAGGGTTAGACTGCTGGCCAATTGACCTACAATTAAACATCCAAACAGAATCAGGGAGTAAGCCCGGGATGAGCTGCCGCTGCCCATTGCTTCCCTGGTTGTAAGTTTGGACGGCAAAGAGGGATCGTCCAGGCAGTTAGTACCCTGTCCCGGGTTTCAGCACAAAATGTTGGAATCCATGGGAGTCCGAAAGACCAGAGTAACAGGCTTTATTGAAAGGAAGAAAGGAACCCTGCTGGGCACTTCACCTGGGGAGAAGAGTACCGGTTACAGACTAGGGGTGAATTATATAGTGTTTGGGAGAGCCTGAGGGGATACTGAGGCAAAGGTTCTGGTATGTTCTCTTTTACGGTTTTAGGATTTTAGCTTTCTGGAATGCTCCTTCTTGGGGCAGGTTGACCAGCTTCTTGGAATTCCTCTGTCTCAGGGGCGATAGCCCAGTAAGGGTGAGATCTGACAGATAAGCGGAACATCAAGAGGGCAGTTTGGAATTCACGTATCTATCTGTTTTGTTAATGGGCGCCATTCTGACTAGTGTGAGGTGATATCTCATTTTGGTTTTAATTTGCATTTCTCTAATGATTAGTGATGTTGAACATTTTTTCATCTGCCTATTGGCCATCTGTATGTCCTCTTTGGAGAAGTGTCTATTCATTTCTTTTGCCTATTTTTGATTGGATTGTTTATCTTCCTGGTGTTGAGTTTTACAAGTTCTTTTTTTTTTTTTTTTTTTTTTTTTTTTTTTTTTTTTTTTTTTTTTTTCTTTTTTCATTTTTCTGAAGCTGGAAACAGGGAGAGACAGTCAGACAGACTCCCGCATGCGCCCGACCGGGATCCACCCGGCACACCCACCAGGGGCGGTGCTCTGCCCCCCAGGGGGCGATGCTCTGCCATCCTGGGCGTCGCCATATTGCGACCAGAGCCACTCTAGCGCCTGAGGCAGAGGCCACAGAGCCATGCCCAGCGCCCGGGCCATCTTTGCTCCAATGGAGCCTTAGCTGCGGGAGGGGAAGAGAGAGACAGAGAGGAAAGCGCGGCGGAGGGGTGGAGAAGCAAATGGGCGCTTCTCCTATGTGCCCTGGCCGGGAATCGAACCCGGGTCCTCCGCACGCTAGGCCGACGCTCTACCGCTGAGCCAACCGGCCAGGGCTAGAGTTTTACAAGTTCTTTATAAATTTTGGTTATTAACCCCTAATCAGACGTATTGTTGAATATGTTCTCCCATTGTGTGGGTTGTCTTTTTATTTTGTTCATGTTGTCTTTAGCTGTCAAAAGCTTTTTAGTTTGATATAGTCCCATTTGTTTATCCTGTCCTTTATATCCCTTGCCCGTGGAGATAAGGTGCTTCTACTTTGAGGCATGCACAGTAGAAGCCAAAATGGGACCACAGAGGCTTCTCAGTCTAGCCTCAAAGAAGGATCTGATTGGTTAGTGGGAGGAACCAATGCAAGCCTATGAAAGATTACAAAGCTAATTGGTTAGTTTAAACGCTAGTCCTTCCTAAACCCACGGCAGTATAAGCCTAACAAAGAAGCGCTCTTCTCCCGCTTGGAAACACACCTGTCCTGTTCTTTCCGCATTCTCCAAGGCAGGCAGCCACATGGACTCCCAAGTACATGCTCTGAGTGCCAGACTGGACACAGTGCCAACCAGAGAATAACCAAGAGCAGACTGTACTGAAGGATAGGGACAAAGACTGGACTGGACTAAGCTTTGATATGGGTTGGATCATGGCACAGAATTGCTGGACACTGGCTTTTCTCCTGGGTCTAATAAAGACAAGGCTTGACTTTTTCCTTGGTGGGACTGACAAAGATGAGACATTGGGAACCTGTTAACCGCCTTCCATTTCAACCCCTAATAAAACTTACTACAAGAGCCTCATCCCCAGGTCTCTGGAATGCCTTCCTTATGGCTTCATGGCAGGACATGATGTCCACCAGCAGCAAAGCTATGCAGATGATGCTCTGCAGGTGACACTTCTGACATCAATCAGTTGGGAGGAGTGGGAGCAGGAGAAGGAGCAGGTCCAATGGGAAAATTCTAATCCCCCAGTTAAATCAAAACAACCAGAATCTCCAGTGTTGGTTTTGGAAAGAAACCTGCCCAAGTGAAGAACCAGCTACATTTTGTAGCTCCAAATTTGTCTTGAGATTCACTTTTTCTCTGGTGGTCTCTAGATGATTACAACTGCCACAAATATGCAGACCTCAAAGGGAATCATTTCATCTGATCACTGAGGCAAATACGCCCACCTTTCCTTTCTCTTAATGTAACAAAGTGAAATGCACGCTCTCTGCTGCCTTCAGGCCAATAGCTCTTGCTATAGTTAGGCTAGCTAACTAGGGAAATTCTGCTTGAGGCTCTAGCAGCCCCTAGAAAGGGGGGGGGGTGTAATGCACAAAGTTGTCAATGTAAAAACAGTCCAAACCTTTAAGAATTTTTATGAGTTTATTTGAGCCAAACTTATGATAATTGCTGGGAAGCAAAAGCTCAATGGATTGAGAAAATGCTCCAGAAAATGACAGTTTTACCACTTATTTTATACATCAGAATCAAAGGGGAAGATGTAGGGGTTACCTGAGATCCATTGGTGATAGATTAGGGAGGTGAAGAAAGTAAAGTGAGGAAATCTCTGGGATTGGATAAAAAGTGAAACAAATAAGCATAGATAGGTGAGTAGAAGATAGTTAGCAGTTAACAATTAATGTGATAATAATAATGAGGAAATTTGTGGTCTCTGCTCTAGCGCTGATGGTTGTGCTTTGATATTCCAAAGATATGTTATCAGATATATTATCTTAGATAAAAAAAGAACAGGCTTAGTTAGGGTGACAACCTTTGTCAGGGAAGGTACTGCGCTAAAACATCAGTATCCACCATGAACTGCTTTTAGTTAGAAAGTTTTAATTTAACACCCTCCATGTGGTTACTTTAGGTCCCTGAGTTCGTAAGGCCACCATGAAGGCTTCCTCTGAGCTTGTCAGGCTTAGTATGTGCCTCCTGTTTCACCCACAAAGTAATGACTGTTTTTCAAAAATTTACAGGAGTCTCCAGGACCAGACTTAGATCAGTGGGGAACCAACCTGGCACAAAGGTATTTAGAAATTTTGAGCTTTTCCTTGGGTCCTTTTGCAATGTCTAGCTGTCTAACTGTGTACCGGCCCCCCCCCCCCCCCCCCCCGCCTCACCCCTACTCTCTTTTCATGACAGTAAAAGATGCCTGAACTTTGCATTCTCTAAAGATGGACTTGTGGAAGCCATAAGGCACTCCCAGCTGAGCTTTCTCTATCAATAAACCTTTTATTACTCCCAACTGTAATGTATTGAATTACTGTAATGTATTGAATATGCCTTTCTTTTGAAGCACCAGGTACACAATCCTTGTACCTGTAACATTAATGACCTGCAGCATTGGAGAAACAAGCTTGGAATAGTAATATTTTAAAGGTGAGTGTCCTTAAGGTTAGGGATTAACCAAAGTTGAATAAATATACCTATAAAGTACCTCCATTGAGATAATCTGATTTTAAAATAGTTTTTGCTCTCTGCAATTCAAAGCCTCACCCTAGCAGTGTGGGTACCTGGAAATGAACAGATCTTTCTTGTGTCTCTTCCTATGGGTTCCTAGTCTCCCTCCACATGGGTAATGCAGGAGGTCCAGACCTGGAAAACTGATCTAGTGTTGTGAGATCCCCCCCAAACCACAAGGAGGACCAGATGGAGCAGACATAGCCTTTATTACTCACATACAGGGGCAGCACCAATGGTGGCAGGTTGGTGAAAGCTCTGTGCCCTACTGGGTGGGGTTGCAGTTTAAATAGTTAAGCCCTGGGCAGGTACTCAAGTAAATCTCTTGAATAAAAAGCAGGTGAGCAGAGGGTAGGAGGAAGAATATGCACCATTCTGTATTGTCCCTCCTTGATACATATCTGGTGACTCAGTTCCATTGTTCTAAGTAAAACCTTAGTTACAGTTTTCCTATCCCCTATCCCATAGCTTGTGGCCAGGATCTGTGACTACAGTACCATGCAGCGGGGGAGAGGGGAAGGGCCATATCCAGCATAGCCCTACAACATGGCAAACTCCATCTTTAACATCGACTCCCTGGGGCACCAACCTAGATATTTTTTAATTGATTTTAATTTATTGTGTTTACATAGATTCTAGTGTTGCCCCAAATGCATCCCCCCTCCCCCCGTATTCCCCTAACATCTCCCTTACCCTTCTCCCAATAGCACCCTCTCCCCTTCCCTTCAGGTTTATCCTATCCTATCATTCCCTTTTTGTAAGGTATTTTCCGCTGAGGAAGAAAGAAGGACGTAGCTACCAAGTGTGGACAAGCAATAGCTTTATTTAGAGCGCTCCCGGGCGAGGTTCACTAGTCCGCAAGACAGGAGCCAGGGAAGTCTTCTCCCGCTGGGGCGGGGTGGGGGGGGGGAGTAATTTATAGCGTTGGTAGGGTGATGGTGGGTTGATAGGTCATGGCGAAATTTCATTGGCTGACAGATAGTAGTCTTTTTTCAAAATGCTCCTTGGCTGTTTCTTTTGGCGGTCATGGGTGTGGATGGTTCCTCACATGACCTTCCCCCATTGCCAACCAACCTCACATTCCGACCTTTTATGTTAGATAGGGGTGCCGCTATTCATCTGGCTACTTCCTGCTGGTTAGGGGTCATGGGGAGGGGAGGTCGGAAGGTGGTGGCAAATTCCCTGTGGGAGGGACAGGAGTAACAGGAGGATCTGCAGGGCCCAGTGAGCTGGAGATGCTTGGGGCCCAGTGGTTTCGACTACCAGTGGTCCTGTACAGGGGCAAGCTTGAGGCTTGAGGCAGGAAACATGGTACCAAGGTGTTTGCCCTAGGAGCTTGGCTGCAGTAGGAGTAGTCAATAGTACCATATGGGGTCCCGTCCACCTGGGCTGTAGGGAGCCAGGTTGGAGTTCCCTTAGAAGAACTTTGTCCCCTGGTAGGAGGGGGACTGCTGGATGAGCTTCATCTGGACCCCCTATGGGAGGAAGGGTCTAGTCTGCATGTTCCCTGAGAAGATGGCGGAGTAAGGATAGAAAGGGGAGGAATGTGGCAAGAGGAGGGGGTTGACAGGTAAGTTGATTAGGAATAGTCTACCGTAAATCGCTCAAAGGGCTGAGTCCAGTGGGGTTTCGCGGGGTTGCTCTGATTCTGTGAGTGCGCGGGGCAGGGAGGTTTGGCCAGGAGAGCCTGGTCTCAATGGAGAGTTTAGTTAGCTGACTCTTCAGGATGCCATGGGCCCTTTCCACCTTACCCGATGATTGAGGGTGATAGGGTATGTGGAGTTTCCAGGTGATGTTGAGAGAGGTGGCAACCTGCTGGACTATTTGGGCATTGAAGGCCGGGCTGTTGTCTGACTGGATGGTAGTCGGCAGTCCAAACCGCGGGATGATGTTTTCAACGAGAATGGAGGCAACAGTGTCTGCTGTTTCTCGAGAAGTTGGAAAGGCTTCTATCCATCCTGAAAAGGTGTCAACAAAGGTTAAGAGATAACAGAGTTTTTTGTGAGGAGGCATATGAGTGAAGTCAATTTGCCAATCCTGGCCTGGCACGTGACCCCTCAGCTGATGAGTAGGGAAGCGAGGGCGGAGTCCCCTTGTGTAGAGGTTTTGGAACAGACAGCACATGCTGCGTGCACCTTTTCGATAGTCTGCTGGAGGCCTGGGAAGAAAAAGAGTGGTTGTAAGAACCAATAGAGAGCTTTTGGCCCTATGTGTAAGGAACAGTGGATATCAGAAAGGAGAGTTTCAGCCTGTTCTTTTGGTAAGGCAATTCTATCTCTGAGAAATATCCATCCCTGGTTGCACATGTTCCACCCTTTCTGAGGAGGGTCTGTTCTTCCTCAGGAGTGTAGGAAGGTCTCAAGGAGGTGGAGAGAAACATGAGAGGAGATGGGGAGGCTCCCAGGGTGAGGTTTCGAGCTGTCGCATCGGCCCGAGCATTTCCCAAGGCCACCGGGTCCTGAGAGGTTTGATGGCCCCTACAATGTACCACAGCCACCTCAGTGGGAAGCTGTAATGCCTGCAAAAGTTTAGAAATGAGGGTAGCATTGATTATGGGGGAGCTCCTGGTAGTGAGGAAGCCCCTTTCCTTCCAGAGGGCAGAGTGGCTGTGGGTAATAAGAAAAGCATATTTAGAGTCAGTATATATAGTTACGCATTTTCCCTGGGCCAGAGTGAGTGCCCGCGTGAGAGCAATCAGTTCTGCTTTCTGGGAGGTGGTGCCCTCTGGCAGCTGTTGAGCTTCTAGGGTGGAGGAGGTGGTGACCACTGCATAGGCTGCCCATCATCATCCAATCGGGTCCCTGTACAGAGCTCCCATCTACAAAGAGTATTAGATTTGGATCTTTTAAAGGAGAATCTGATAATCCATCTCGAGGCCTGTTGAGGAAATCTATTAGTTCCGTACAGGAGTGGGTGGGTTCTGGAAGTGTCACTGGAACTGGCAGTAGAGTGGCTGGGTTGAGTCTCAGAGAGGGTAAAAGAGTGATTGAAGGGTTTTTGATGAACAGGAGGTGAAATTCTTGTAGGCGGGAAGGACTTAACAGAGAAAGAGATTTGTGTGAAAGGAGGTCAGTGAGCCTGTGGGAGGAGAATACAGTGATGGGTTGAGAAAGGGTGAGCTTAGTAGCCTCCTTGGTGAGTTCAGCTGCTGCACCCAGTGCCCGGAGGCAGGGCTGCCAGCCTTTGACAGTAGTGTCCAGTTGTTTAGAGAGATATGCCACAGGGCGGTATGTAGGCCCCACAGGTTGAGTTAACACGCCAACAGCATTACCGTGCTTTTCATCAGTGAAAAGATGGAAGGGGCATCTGAATTCAGGTAAAGAAGAGGGGGAGAGGAGATGAGGGCATCTTGAAGGGTACAGAAAGCCCTTTTGACGGTGTTAGGGCATGTGAGAGGTCCCGTAGGAGTCTCCTTTGCAGCCTCGAAGAGGGGTTTGGCTAAGAGAGCAAAATTGGGAATCCAGTGTCTAAAAAAGCCTATTAGACCAAGGAAAGAAAGAATCTGATCAGCGGTGGTAGGTGGTTGGAGATTGTGGATGGTCTGAGTTCGATCTAGGGTGAGACCTCGGGTGGTGGGAGTCAAGGCAATGCCCAGATAGACTACAGACTGAGAGTGAAGTTGAGCCTTAGCAGGAGAGACACGATATCCCTTCGTGGCAAGAAAGTTAAGAAGGGTAGCTGTGTGTCTTCTTGAGGCAGACAGGGAGGGACTGCAGAGAAGTAGGTCATCTACATATTGTAAGAGAGTACTAGACTCGAGACTGTATGCAGCTAAATCCTGAGCCAGCGCCTGTCCAAACAGGTGTGGGCTGTCTCTGAACCCCTGGGGCAGGATGGTCCACGTAAGCTGCTGGGCTGCATTAGTGTCCGGATCAGTCCAAGTAAAGGCAAACCGAAAGTAAGAGTCAGGGTGTAGAGGAATGGTAAAGAAGGCATCCTTGAGATCTAGGACCGTGAAGTGAGTGGTGTCTGATGGAATGTGTGACAGTAATGTGTAAGGATTAGGGACTACTGGATGAAGGGGAACTACTGCCTCATTGATTAGGCGTAAGTCTTGGATGAGGCGATAAGCTCCTGAAGGTTTTCAAACAGGAAGGATGGGGGTATTGCAGGGAGAGTCCGTGGGAATGAGTAAGCCTTGGTTTAAGAGGCGGGTAATTATGGGTTTAAGGCCTTGGCGGTGACTTGCTGAAATAGGGAATTGGGGCCTAGATGGAAATTGGGAGGGATTCTTTAAGCAGATGTGTACAGGTGGGTGGTGGGTTGCTACCACAGGGGTAGAAGTGTCCCAGACCTGAGGGTTGACAACATCCGGTGGAAAAGGAGGTGTGACTGGGTTAGGGTGATCTGTGGTAGTGGAAGAGTCTTTAGTCAGGAGAGGTAGGAGTAGGTGGGAAGATGCTGTCAGCTGGATAGTGGCCCCAAGACTGTGTAGAATGTCCCGACCCAGAAGGGGTACAGGGCATGATGGCATGACTAAGAATGAGTGTGAAAAGGGAATTCCATCCAAACTGCATGTCAGAGGTGGTGTGCGAAGAGGAGAAGAAACAGTTCCACCCACTCCCATAACCGAGACCTGTGAGGGAACTAGAAGTCCAGAGTATGTAGGCAATACAGAGAAGGTAGCCCCCATGTCCACAAGAAATGATATGGACTTACCCGCTACCTGTAGCATCACCCGTGGCTCAGAGAGAGCAATGAGGGTCTCCGAGTCCGGGGCCGCATCAGTCGTCTGCGAGGCCTAGAAATTCAAATGATGGCCCCACCTGGCTGGCTTGGTCTCCCATCTGAGCGGCCTGTCCTCCACGTCGAGACGTCAAGGATGAGCCTGCTGCCAAAAGGGGACAATCGCTCCGCCAGTGACCGGGCTGCTAGCAGTTAGGGCAGGGCTTAATGGGCGGCCTTGGGCAGGGGCAATGCTGGGACCAATGACCCTCCTTGCCACACTTAAAGCAAGCTCCTGGTGGGGATCCTCTTGGTGGCCCGGACCTAGGTCGAGCACCCTCTGTGCCTTGCCCTTGTTGCTCTGGCCTTAGGGCTGCCACAAGAGCCTGGGTTTGGAATGATACTTTCTGCTGCATGTGGGCCCGGCATTCAGCCTCGGCCTGTTCCTCTCGACTGTTAAAAACCTTAAATGCCATGTTCATCAGGTCTTGGATAGGGGTCTGGGGGCCCTCTTCTGCCTTTTTAAGTTTCCTCCAAATGTCCGGGGCAGATTGGGAAATAAAGTGAGTGGCTAATACAGTGGCCCCAGCATTGGAGGTAGGGTCTAAACGAGTGTGGAGGACCATAGTGTCAGTGAGGCGATTTAAGAAGAGAGCTGGATTTTCCTCAGGTCCCTGAGTAATTTCCCTTAACTTGTCATAGTTAACTACCTTTTGTGCTGCATCCTGCATACCAGCTACAAGACATTCAATCATTTGGTCTCGTCATCTCCTACCTGTGTGTTCCACCTGGTAATTCCAGTTGGGGTCCATGTCAGGGACTGCCTCTGGGCCCACCGGCATTTGAGGGTTTGAGGCATGGACCTTATCTGCATGAGCTAGCGCTGCCATCCGGATTCGGTCCCATTCTTCAGGGGTAAGGGTAGAAGACATAATAGTATAGAGATCATGCCAAGTGAGGTCATATGCCTGAGTGAGATACTGAAATTCCTTGGTATAGGCGGTAGCATTAGAAGAGTAGGAGCCTAAGCGCTTTCGATTGCAGATAGATCAGAGAGGGAAAAAGGACCATGAACCTGAACAACTCCTTCTGCTCCGGCACCTCGCAGAGAGGGCAGAGAAGGTTGTCTCCCTCTTGTGGCCTGGAGTGAGATCTGGTGTGAGCACTGACAGGAGAGGAGAGAGGGACGGGTATCTGCAGGCAGATGAGAAACAGGATCCGGCGAAGGGAGAGGAAGACCCTGCAGGACGGAGGGGGTCATGCAGGAGGGGAAGAGTTCTGCAGGGGGGTCGGCAAAGGAGGGAAGATCAGGAGTGGAGGGTTTAGCTGAGGTTTCTCTGGCTAAAAGGATTTGTGCTGTAGAGCAGGTTGCACAGAGATTAGGACGGGAGCACAAATACCAGAAGCCCTGAATGTAAGGGATCTCCAACCATTTCCCAGTTCTCTGGCAATAGTTCTGTAAATTGGTGAGGGTGTTAAAGTCGAAAGTTCCTTCAGAAGGCCACCTGGTCTGGTTATCTAGTGGGTACTGTGGCCAGACCACAGGGGAGAAAATCAGTTTCTTCTTCTTTAGGGAGGGATCTATGTTTGAGAGATTCCCAATAAGGCACCCTAGGGGTATTTTTAAGTCAGGTTTAGATTCCTGTGCCCCCATGGCCACTGTCAGCCTTGGGGTGATCAGAGATGAGAATTGGCATTCTGCAACTCAATCTCTGGCCACCGGACAGTCAGGCAGAGTGGGAGTGTCTGGGACGTCTCCACAGGTACACACACAGTCGGAAAGGGTAGGAGGTCCCTGATGCAGCTGTGATTATGGACAGGAAGTCTCGGAGTTGGAAAGAACTGAAGGGAGGCCAGAGGCAGGGGACTTACTGCACCATGTGCTGAAGTGGGTGGGAGGTCAGAGGTCCTGGTTTTCCTCGGAAGGAAAGGGGAGAGGAGCGGCTCTTGCGGACTCAAGCTCCTCCCGGGTTTTGGCACCAAATGTAAGGTATTTTCCTCCAGGGAAGAAAAAAGGACGTAGCCACCAAGTGTGGAGAAACAATAGCTTTATTTAGAGTGCGTCTCAGGTGAGGTTCACTGGTCTGCACGACAGGGGCCAGGGAAGTCGTGCAGCTTCTCCCTCCTGGGGGGTAATTTATAGCGTTGGTAGGGTGATGGTGGGTTGATAGGTCGTGGTGAAATTTCATTGACTGACAGACAGTTGTCTTTTTTCAAAATGCTCCTGGGCTGTTTCTTTTGGTGGTCATGGGTGTCGGTGGTTCCTCATGTGACCTTCCCCCATTGCCAACCAACCTCAAACTTTCCCTCTGTCCTCTTTTCCTCTGGTCCTTTGATCTCTCCTCTGTCTCAATTCCGTTCCTCGGTTCACATTGTTCATTGGATTCCTCAAATGAGTTAGGTCATATGATATTTTTCTTTTTCTGCCTGGCTTATTTCACTTAACTTAATAGTTTCCAGGTCCATTCATGGACGTCTCAAAGTCTTAAGCCTCTCTAAGGCTTAGCTTTCCAGTTCTAGTTTATAGGTAATGATTAAACCTCAGCTCTGCCTTTTACTAATTATGTTATCAGGAATAAAAGTTAACATTTCTAAATCTCAGATTCTTCATCTTTAAAATGGGGACAATAAAATCTAATTTCAGAGCTTTGTTGTGAGGAGTAAAAGAGATAAGACTTTAGCACAGTGTTTGGTGTATAGAAAGTGCTCAGTGTCAGAAAAGATTGTATAAATAATGAATATATAAATATAATGAAGACAACTATTTTCCTGGGTGATTGATAGAAATTATTTTACCTCCTACTCAAATGGGTATGGCTCAACTAATTTTTTAATTTTAATTTTTAATTGATTGTGTTGACATGGTTTCAAGTGTCCCACTCAATATAACACCCTCTAGCCCCCTCATTGTGCCCTCTATACCCCATGCAAAGTCTCTTTCCATTCCCATTTCACCCCTTTGCCACTCCCCCACCCCCTACCTCCATCCCCCCATTAGTCAAATAAGTTTATAAATATGATGTATATGTTTGCTCACTTATAGTTTGCATTGGGTATGGGAGACAGGCTGTAAACTGGCAAAGTCATTATAGCCTAAGGCTTAGTTTTAAGACTAAGTCTTTCCCTCCTTTCTAATACTAAAGTCTTCTCAAAACTAAGTTTTTCCCCACACCCTTGACTGATTGCATGATGTGGGTGGTGCACTCTTATGAGGAATCCCATTTATGCCTCAGATAAGTGGCTTTGTATCAGAGACTTCCTTATTTGTATATGGGCTTAAAGGCTTTAATTTCTACACTATAAAATGAGGCAGACCAGGGGCTTTCTCACTCAGACCCTGCCATCAGCATTGCAGAGGAGAGGCAGCCAAGATGGCGGAGTGCTGAAGGAGAAGCCAGTTTGTGCAGAGTTTGTGCAAAGAGAAGGAGATGGGGAACAGAAGTGAATAAGGCTGGTGGGGCCTTTGATTCTAGGAAACTCAGATAAGTCAGTGGCTTTGGGAGTCCTGAATGGAAAGGGAAGTGTTTTCCCACTGTGTGTATTTCTCACCTGCCGAGTGCGAGCTAGGATTAAAGGTAATGGCCCACCAGTTCTTGGCTCTGTTGTTTCATTACCATCTGTCCGAATCAAATATGAACCTGCATGGGCCAGGCAGCTGTGATGGTGGCTGTTCCTACTGGCTTTACACCCCCAATACCCTCTGGAACTTGCTGCCCTGTTAATCTGTATCTAAATGTTATGTATATTTAATTTGGCTAATCCCTTCACCTTCTTTGATCCCATACCCTCTTCCCTCTTCCCTCTGACAACTGTCCATCTGTTCCCTGTGATCCTGCCTCTGTTTCTGTTTTGTTCCTCAGTTTATTGTGTTCATTAGATTCCATATATAAATGAGATTATATGATATTTGTCTTTCATTGCCTGGCTTATTTTACTTAGCAAAATAATCTTCAGGTCTATCCATGCCATCACAAAAGGTAAGATTTTCTTCTTTTTCATGGCCATGTAGTATTCCATTGTGTAAATGTACCACAGGTTTTTTACCTATGGGTCCACTAATGGACACTGGGCTGTTTCCAGATCTTGGCTATTGTAAACAATGCTGTAATGAACATGAAGGGGCATATCTTCCTTTGAATTAGTGTTTCAGGATTCTTAGGATATATTCCTAGAATGGGATAGCTGGGTCAAAAAGCAGTTTCATTTTTAATTTTTTGAGGAAACACCATATTGTTTTTCACTGTGGCTGCACAAGTCTGCATTCCCAGCAGCAGGAGGGTTCCCTTTTCTCCACACACTCACCAGTACTTGTTTGTTGATTTGTTAATGGAAGCCATTCTGGCTGGTGTGAGGTTATATCTCATTGTGGTTTTAATTTGCGTTTCTCTAGTGATTAGTGACATTGAGCATTTTTTTTCAAATGCCCACTGGCCATCTGTATGTCCTCTTTGGAGCAATGTCTATTCAGGTCCTTTACCCATTTTGCAATTGGATTGTTTACCTCCCTTGTGTTGAGTTTTAGAAGTTCTTTATAAATTTTTGTTATTAACCCCTTATCAGATATATCAGTGAATATGTTCTCCCATTGAGAGGGTTGTCTTTTTATTTTGTTAATGGTGTTTTTTGCTGTGCAAAAGTATTTTAGTTTGATATAGTCCCACTTGTTTATTTTGTCCTTAATTTCACTTGCCTGTGAAAATATATCCAGCAGAAATAATGCTATTAGAGATTTCTGAGAGGCTACTGCCAATGTTTTCTTCTAGGATTTTTATGGTTTGCCACTTATACTTTAGTCTTTTATCCATTTTGAGTTTGTTTTTGTGAATAGTGTAAGTTGGTAGTGTAGTTTTATTCTTTTGCATGTACCTGCCCAATTTTCCCATCTCCACTTATTAAAGAGACTATCTTTACTCCATTGTATATTCTTGCTTCCTTTTTCAAGTATTAGTTGACCATAAAAGCTCTCTGGGTTCTCTGTTCTGTTTCATTGATCTGCATGCCTATTCTTATGCCAGTACCATGCTGTTTTAATTACAATGGCCTTGTAGTACAACTTGATATTGGGAAGTGTGATACCTTCCACTTTGTTGTTCATTTTCACTGAGGCTATTCAGGGTTTTTTTTTTCTTTTTGGTTCCATATTAATTTTTGGAATATTTGTTCTAGATCTGTGAAGCATGTCATTTTAATAGAAATTGTATTGAACCTATAGATTGCTTTGTACATTTAATGATGTTAATTCTTCCAATCCATGAATATGGTATATGCTTTCACTTGTTTGTGTCTTCCTCGACTTTTTTTTCATTGTCTTATAATTTCCTGAGTACATGTCTTTTACTTCCTTAGTTAAATTTATTCCTAGGTGCTTTACTTTTTTGTTGTTACAATAGTAAATGGGATTGTTTCCTTAATTTCTCTTTCTGACAGTTTATTATTGATATTTAAAAATGCCACTGATTTATGAATATTAATTTTGTACCCTGCCATTTTGCTGAATTCACTTATCAGTTTTTGGTGGAGATTTTAGAGTTTTCTATGTACAGTATTATGTCATCAGCAAATAAAGACAATTTTACTTCTTTCCAACTTGGATG